>NC_089276.1:27458471-28814104 GCF_963678975.1 Dysidea avara
TTTTCTTGATGCAGTAAGTGTGGATTCACCATCAGTCATAATATAATTTTTTTACATTACATTTTACAAAAAAAGTTAACAAACAAATACACACACACACAAAAAAATGGAATTTTCAACTAGAGTAGGGACTATAGCACAATGATAAAAAAGTACTGAAACAAGGTGTAGTGCATGACATTAAATCACAGTAAAACAATAAGAATTGTTATATTCCTACTGTGTTCAAGATACCATAATGGAAATGCACAGTAGGGATATAACACTTCTTATTATTTTACTGTGGATTTCGAGCACTACTCCAGCTTGTTTCAGTACTTTTTATCGATGTGTTATGGTTCCTTCTCTAGTTGAAAATTCCATTTTTCGTGCGTGCTTGTGCTAGTTAAATGACCAGCTGGTATTGATAAATCAACTGTTCAAAAATTGCTAGGAATCGCTCAGTTAGATCATGAACAGCCAAGCTGTGAAAAACCGTCATCACTAAAACTGATCGGTATTAACATCATTGCAGCCATTTCTTGATCGCGACTATTAATTTCCTAACTTTCTTGGAGGGCCACACCCTTTTTCAGAGCTTGGGTTGTTTTGGTATAGAGTAGATATCACTTATTTTAGTAATTGCAAGTCCCAAAGCCAGTCTATAGTTAGCTTTGATGCTTCCTTTTAACTTGCTTTTTTTTTTATTACAGGAATCATTGAAGACTGTGAATTCATGTATTTATTGTAAATTTGAAACTGAATAAAATGATTATCATGTTGCTATTTGGGTGACTTGGAACCTGTACAGCGTGTTATGTAAGTATAGCTACACCACCTACAACAAGATCTACAGGGTGATTTTACAAGGCTGAAAGCTCTACAGGGTGACTTGTTTGTAGTTGAATTGACTCTCTACATGGTGACTTAATTGAATAAGAAGAGAAAATGATGAACTTTGAAAGCGTGTATCTCATTTGGAATGGAATGTGCATTATTCTGAGGAAGTTTCCACAGCAAAAATAGTTAATGTTTACACACTATCGATCTATGAATACGTAAAAACGGCATTTTCTTGGTTCCATAAACAAGTCTGTCACTTTCTGCACCTTGGCTGCACGACACACTACTGTGTGTCTTAATATAGCCCATTTAGAGCACATTTTTTTTGACCATTTCTAATACAACACACATAGAATGTTCTAGAGAACAATATAGAATTTCCACTGATAAATATAGACCTACGAAACTATAAAACTTTATCATGTACTAAACTAGAGCTTTCATTGTGAGTAGAAATTAAGTGAGATAAGCAACTGACAGCAGCAGTGGAGCAGTAAAGGGTTTGGGAATATAGGTATGGAGATCCCTAGTTCAAACACTGGAGAAAATTTTTGTGCAAGTTTATTACTTCTCGGTGACTGTTGTATATACAAGTACAGTGAAACCTGTCTATTCCAGTCATCATAGGGACAAAATTTTCTGACCTCAGTAAGGAGGTGGCTGCATTATACAGGTCACTTTGTACATAGTTGGCACACGTGGGGATTTTTAAAATGGCCAGTTTAGACAGGTGACCTCTTTATACAGTGACCTGATTAGACAGGTTTCACTGTACACAAAAAAATTGGAATTTTCAACTAGAGTAGGGGCCATAGCACATCAATAAAAAGTACTGAAACAAGCTGGAGTAGTGCACGATATTAAATCACAGTAAAACAATAAGAAGTGTTATATCCCTACTGTGCAGTTCCATTATGGTATCTTGAGCACAGTAGGGATATAACACTTCTTATTGTTTTACTGTGATTTAATATTGTGCACTACTCCAGCTTGTTTCAGTACTTTTTATCAATGTGCTATGGTCCCTACTCTAGTTGAAAATTCCAAATTTTTTTGTATACTTGTTTGTTAACTTTTTTTTGTAAATAATTATTATGACTGGTGAACCCACGCATACTAGGGCTGGGCGATAGTGCATACATATCGATATTGCTACGATAGCATTTCTTCAATCGTTCGCGATATTTTAAAAGCACACCTATCGATACTATAAATATCGATACTCGGACGAAAGTAGTAATAGCGATAGCTGTCTGTGAAATGTGTAGTGCTTTCTTTTGCTGATGCACAAGAGCAGTTATCGCTTAAGCTAACTCCCCTCGTCATCGACTTTCGATCCGGTGTGATGCCACGAGTTTCTATAAGCATGCACATTATAAATAAAATATGGCGGATGAACACGAGGAGCCTGTTGAATTCAGTTCTGAGTCTTCTGACAGCGAAAGTGATGTGCAAAGTATGAGTGGAAACTTATAGCCACTTGAGGGAGCTACTAGCGTCGTCTGGAAATTCTTCGGATTTGAAGCCGACAATGACGGAAGGATTTTAGTTGCTGACAAAAGGAAACGTAGAGCAGTGACTTGTAAATGATGTAAAAAGAAGTTGAAATATACTGGTGGCACTAGCAACTTACATTTTCACTAGAGAGAACATCACAGAAGTGAATATGAAGGAGCAGTACAGGCGAGTACGGAGGAAACGCCTCAATGTAGCACGAAGTGGGTCGTGTTTGCACCAGTTACCCCACAAATTACTATCCAAGATAGCCTTGCTAAAGTGATTCCTTTACCGCATAATTCAGAAAGGTACAAAAAGCTTACAAAGGCTGTTTGTTATTTTATATGCAAGGACCAACAACCTTTAGACACCATTAACGACAGTGGGTTTAGACACATGTTGCGTGTATTTGAGCCTCGTTATACTCCTCCGGACCGAAAGACTATTGCATTGAACCATATTCCTACCATGTATGATGCTGTCAAAGCAGATATTACAAAACAAATTGCTGATGATGTCCAGTACTTCAGCATCACAACAGACCTGTGGTCTTCACGAGCTAGACACAGCTACATAGCTGTTACACTCCATTATTTGACAGTGTCATTTGAAATGAGGTCACATTTGGTTGAGACAAAGGAGTTTGCAGCAGCTCATACCGGTGAATTAATAACTGAGGCATTGGAAGAAGTGCTGTCTGAATGGAATTTAAGTCATGAAAAGTTAGTGGCTGCAACCACAGATAATGGATCTAATCTTGTTCGTGCCATGGATTTATTAGGTTGGACACGTATCAGTTGTTTCAGCCATACAATTCAGCTTGCTATTGAAAAAGTTATGGATATTCCACGAGTAAGTAGAGCTGTTGCTCGTTGTAAACAGTTAGTGGGACATTTCAATCATTCTTCAAAGTCATCATACCTATTAAAGCAAAAACAGTATGACTTGAAACATAAACAACATCGTTTGATCCAGTCTGTGGCCACCAGATGGAATTCTTCTTACTATATGATGGAGCGCATCTTAGAACAGCAGTAGCCTCTCTCAACCACCCTATCACAGCTACGAAAAAGTGATCTTATGCTTACAGATTCAGACATTAGCACAATGTATGATTTTGTCCAATTCATGAAACTCTTTGTAGAAATGACCAAAGCCATTGGGAGTGAGAAATGGGCCTCCATTTCATCAGTTCGACCACTTATTTATCAGATAACAAACAAATATTTACCCTGCTCTGAGGATGACAGTCCTTTGGTGAAACAAATGAAACAATAAATGAAAACCAAAGTGAATGAGTATTATGGAGATGGTTGTGACTTGGAAGTTTTAAATAAATGTATGCTACTAGATCCTAGATTCAAAAATGTTTCATTTGCATCTAGTGACATTCTACTTGATGAACTAACAGAAGTAGCCAGAAACAGAGTGAGTGTTGCTGCCACTGCTTCTAGCTCACACGTACCCTCGTCAAGTGCCACCACCTCTAGTACTCCTGTGTCAAGGCATAAAGAAGGAAAGCTAATGAAATTATTAGCTGACATTGTTCATACTCCAGATGATTCTCTTACTAACCCTTCAGAAAAAGCTAAACTAGAATTACAGAGGTACTTGTCCGATGTCATCACAGATCAATATGATGAAAAAGGACGATTGGATCCTTTGAAGTGGTGGCAATTGAATGGTGTTCGTTACCCCTGTGTTACAGTACTTGCTAGGAAGTATTTGTCAATACCAGCTACGTCTGTACCACCAGAGAGAGCATTCAACTGGACTGGCCACTTAGTCAATGAAAAAAGAGCAAGTCTTTTACCAGATACGGTGAACATGCTTTCTTTCTTAGCAGGTAATTTAAAATGACATTGTGATGCTTGTTTGTTTTTTTGTTGTTGTTAACACTTACCTTGTAACTATTGGGTACTTTTTTTTGTCAGCAACTTGTTCTTTGTAACTTATTACAGTTTTGAAAATTATGCTAAGTGTGATCTAGTAACTATCGCAGTACTATTGCCTATCGTGAACATAATGTTTACTATCATTTGGACATGCAAAATGTTACTATCGCCCAGCACTAGTAGCAACTTGTTGAAAGCATTTTGGGTCGATCTGAAAGCTTGTTTGGGCTTAGTTTTACCTAACCAATACTGCCTCATTGTCATCAGGGAAATTGAGGTTGGTTTTTTGGGTGATGTTATTTCGTGGGCCACCTACTCCTTTGTGGTCCCTTCTATACAGTACTATCGTACTGTGTGATAGAGTATATCAATCAAGTTTGTTTCACATGTTTAGTATTTCCTTAGCTAATACTATCATTACTTTCTAACCACAAAAGATTTGCACTGTAATAGTTATAGTGGTACCTTGATTATCCAAACACCGATTAATCAAACTCTTGATTATCCAAATACCAAATCGACTACTTAAGTAGGGTAATTTGTCAACAAGTGAATGCTTTATTAGAGTAGTTGAGCAAAGCTCTGTATATAACTGTATGGATGTTCAGTTTTACGTACTAATCGATTATATGAACATCCTTTTCCCTCAATTAGTTTGGATAACTGAGGTTCCACTGTACTTCATGTACTGAGCGATTATTCCATCAAGTGGATGACCCTGTAGGCATATGTTGCAGTATTCAAAATGTGTTGCATTATGCTCTTACTGCCCTCCAAATTTGAAGTCAATCAACTAAAGCATGCACTAGATATTGCAATTTTTTTAATACAGTGTGCAAAAGTAGAATACGGAAGATTAAGAAGAAAATAAGACGAACTTTGAAGGCTCATATCTCAGTAATGGCTGGGTGGATTCAACTCAGATTTGGAATAGAAGGTGCCCTACCCCGAGGGAGTTTCCACAGCAAAACTGGTTAATTTCCGTTCAGACACTATCAAGCTATGGATGCGTGAAAATAGCATTTTCTTGGTTCCTGTAAATACACTTTTGTCTGTCTCGTGTCCGCACTAGCTGTACTTGGCCACATCACATATTATCGTGTGTCTTGATATGTGAGCCGCTGAACAAAAATCAGCAACTATTGCAAAATTCTTTTGCTTTGGTGTGCACTAAAACAAAGCTCAAACCAGTAAAATTTTGGATTCACCTGTTCATGGAGAGCAAGAAAATCTGTTTCATGTTTGTACATTAAATGGCACATCAAGTTATGGGCGTTTATTTACAATGCAGTAGAAATAACTTTGCCATCATTATTTCTCTGTTGGAATGACCTTCTTCTTTGTCCACACAGAGAAGTACATGGAAAACACTATACCTTGATTCAGTTGATTGATTTGCCAGTTCATGGTGAACAGGCTGAGCCCTTTGTAGCTTGTTTCAGGTATGATTGATGATCAATCAAATAAATTCCTGTAATTAATTTGCTGTATTGGTGCTACACAAATCAAATTTGTTGCTGTTTGAGACTGTCTAGCACTATAACTCCAAGACTATTCATCATAAATAAACTTTGGCTGTCCACTCCTTTGTTACTGTAGACAACAGGGAAGTAATAAAGTGGAATTCAAGAAATGTGTGATAATAAGCGGTTATTGCTCAGCTGATCACATATGGTAATATACTGTGTAGCATACGGAACTAATACTGTTATGTGTAATGATGAATGGAACTTGGAAATTTTCGAGGTGTAGGGTAGTTTGTGATCAAGCTTATTAATAGGTCATGAACAGGAAGTAGGGCTGGGCGGTATTGAAATTTTACTATCACGATATACCATGGGAAAAGTATCACGATATTCTTTTCAATTGTTTTCTCTACCATCCAGCTATACTTGCCTACACAAGTGACATAACTTGCAGAGGCATAACTGCATGGATATACAAAATAGTGATGCACCGCTAGTATCAGTATCGGCCTTATTTTGGCAGTACCAGACTTGTATCGGTAAAGCTATCAATGCCTGATACCAACTGATACTTTAAATGATGTCATTTAATTGCTTTTCAAGATGGCGGCATACGTAGTGCATCGAATGGAGTTGAGCAAGAGCTGATATAAGCCATGAATTCTTTGAAAGAAGCCAGTACTAGCATTATTAATATAGTGGAAACGGCAGTAAGCCACAAAATAAGATTCGTACCATATAATGGAATATTTCTGAAGGAGTTTAAATTTCGAGTTATTCGAAGAACACAGCTTCTAAAAAAATTTAGCTCTTCAAATATAAAGCTGCCTTGTGCTATATAGGTTGGACAAATTCTGTCTACTAACAGAAAGTTTACATCTTATTGTCTCAGGTAGAAGAAATGCAGAATGAATAGATATCTCTTTCCGTACCTAACCAACAGCTTCACTTTCTTTAATAATGCTGCAACCGGCAGCCACGCCCCCTGGCAAATCAATCATGAAGATTATTCGTTTCCCATTACTTTCCTCTAGTAATGCAGTCCACATTTTCTTATAAAATACAACAACCCTTTTCCGGCCTCAAATGTATCGGTATCAGGTCAGTAGTGAAAAAGTGGTATCAGTGCATCAAATAACATGTACATGACATAATGCCATTCATTGAACTATGCATGGAGATACAACATCAGATAGACTTCAATTTTGCTAAGTGAAGTGAGGATGTGCTTTGTACACCCAAGTGCATATCTGTTGCCATGCGTGACAAAAAGCTGAAGCTCATATTGAGCTTTGCATCACCCACATATAATGCTACAACGTTTGCTGTAGAAATATTCCTTCCTCAATAAAAAAAAAAATCAGCACTTTACATCAAGTCCACAAAGTTCCTTATCGCATTGATAAATCTGTTGGTACTTTCATACAGTATTTACATGAATGCTCTATTAGAGTATAGGTGACTGCTTTATTAGAGTATCTTGATCTTTTAATCTTTCAAGAGGTACCTCTGTAGATCCTTCCCTGGGTCTACAACCTGGATCTTCCCAGATCTGGAACTACAATAGACGTCCTGCCATGTTTACAGTAGGTTACTACAAGTATACGGATATTTACTTTATGGTACTTATATGAACACCATCGTGGTAATTACGATATCACGATAATATAGTTTCTAAGAATTTTTGACGATACTGGCATCATTCCATCAGAATATCATGGTTTGATGATATAACTGAGATACCACCCACCCCTATGTGGAAGGACTCAGTAAGCATGGCTATATAGTTTTTAGCGCAAATAATAAAAATTAGGGCTTAAATGAATAGCCGAATATTCGGATTAATATTCTCTTGCATTGCACCCACATAATAAAAATCAACTAGCGATTATTCGCACGTGATCATTTATACAGTGTAGCTGTCAGCAATTAATACATGCTAATGAAAGGAAAAGACTGTGGTGACAAATCGAAGAATTAAAATAGCATTACACAGTCACTAATTGGTGAAGATGTACCAATGCTGTGGTGAATCGCCGTAAGCACAAGACTTCGTATGGAATTGTGGCTCACTCCAGGTACTTCTACTTTGTTATAAATACTTTCTATCACAATATCACTGCGATAATCCTTTCAGAAAGGGCACTACACTATGTTTTTCTTCTCAGTAATATATTCATGGAAGCCACAAACCTGTTTGTGGGCATTTATAGGCTTCGATCTTACTGGATTGCATTCATGCAATGAAACCTTACACCAAATATCCGAATAATTTTGCAACGGCTAAGCGAATATTCGAATACAGGAAACTATTATTTGTTTGAGCCTTAATAAAAATAATAACATGAAGATGAAGGCAAATTTCAGTTTTGTCCCAAATATACATACTGTTTCCTTTTCACTTGATCAAGACACACGATAGAGTGCCTTACGGCCAAGTACAGCCAGTGCGGGCATGTGACAGACAAGTGTGTATTTTACAGGAACCAAGAAAACGCTGTTTTCACACATTTGTAGCTCGATACCATTTTCGCTGTGGAAGATCCCTCGGGATAGAGCACCTCCCATTCTAAATTTGAGGAGAATCCACCCATCCATCATTGAGATACGCGCCTTCAAAGTTTGTCTTATTTTCTTTGTATTTTACTTCTCAATCTTCTTTTCGCACAATTTATAAAAATCATAGTAACTCGCACATGCTTTGGTTAATGTAGTTAAAATTTGGAGGGTGATAAGAGCGTAATACTGCACATTTAAAGTCCAATTTTGGTACAGATCAGACAAAGAACAAGGGAGTTATGCGTGATTTTCAAAAATCCTCAAAAATCCTAAGGCAATTTGTTGTCACGTCTCAAGGGTAAACTACTTGACAGAATAACTTGAAAACCGGTCTGTACATGGAGTAACTATAGTAGCACAAACCTGTTGTGGTTTGAAAGTAATCGCACTAACAGTCATGGAGTTATAACAAAAACACCAACCATGTGTAAAATGTGAACAATCGAGTTTTGTTTAAATTATTTTACCAGCCAAACTAGGTAATGGAATCAGGTAGAGAGGTAGTAACAAGTCACTCTATTAGAACGTTCAGTTACAATCAGATCACCATGTAGAGAGTTCAACTACGAGCGAGTCACCCTGTAGAGAGTTCAGCTACAATCAAATCACCCTGTAGAGAGTTCAGCTCCAAAAAAAATCACCCTGTAGAGAGCTCAATTACAAACAAGTCACCCTGTAGAGAGTTCAGCTACAAAAAATCACCTTGTAGAGAGTTCAATTACAAACAAGTCACCCTGTAGGTCACCCTGAAGGGAGTTCAGCTGCAAACAAATCACCCTGTGGAGAGGTCAGCTATAAACAAGTCACTTGTAGAGTTCAGCTAAAAATGTTACCCAGTAGAGCATTCAGCTACAAACAAGTCAGCGTAGAGAGTTTAGCTACCAACAAAACACCCTGTAAAGAGTTTATTTATAAACAAGTCACAATGTAGAAATTTCAGCTACAAACAAATCACCCTTGAGCCACAAACAAGTCACAGAGTTCAGCTACAAACAAACCACCCTGTGGAGAGATCAGGTACAACAGTTCAGCCACAAACATGTCATCTGTAGAGTTCTGCAAACAAGTCACCCTGTAGAGATTTCAGAGTCACCCTGTACAGAGCTCTGCTGCAAACAAGATACCTGGTAGACAGTTCAACTACAAACAAATCACCCTGTGGAGAGATCAGCTATGAATTACCTATGAAGAATTCAGCAACAAACAAGTCACCTTGTGGAAAGTTCGATCACAACATTCATTAGAGTTTTTGCAAAAAACATGGACAATCCCTATTATGAACCCACTATTGTGGTTCATGAGGACAAAGTGTAGAGCAGATATTTGTCGAACAAGTCACATCCCACCCATCAGTTTTGTTGTTGTGGAGTAAAATGGTGGCCATGCGCTGCTTCGTTTGGCCTCTAGTCTTGCAACTGTGGTCAGGCAGTGATGCAGATCAAAATATGGGTTTGAAAAATTCTATAACCAGTCGCCTGTAAATATCACGAGTGTGATAAATATCACGAGTGTTGTATTGGAAATTTACCATTTCCAATACAACATTTATCCCAAATTTCACTGCTACCCATGCTATTCCCAGTTAATACCATACTCGCTGCATATGCGCATGCTGTGCATTAGCTTTGCTATGTACGCAATTTGTCACTATGTATTAAACAGGCATCGACACTAATTGGCGCTACATTGTTAACATAAATTCTAGCCAATGAAATTGCAATTACAACTTTTTCACTGCTGTCAGTGAAATACGGGATAAATTTCACTGCTACTATTGAGACTTTTGTACAGGAAGTGAAACAGGTATGGTATTAGATATCAAATGGAGTAAGACTATTCTGTAATGGTGATTTTTGTCACATATGATAATTCTGTTGATTTTTAGATGTGGCATTTTTAGCAATGCATGTCAAATTTGGGGGGGGGGGGGGGGGGGGGGGGTCCTACTAAACAGTATGGTTCAATTAATCCAATAGAATGTACAACTCAGACTAAATACTCTAATATAACAGTCAAGTACTGTTCGAATAGCATGATTGGTTGATCAATGACTGGATAATGAAGAGACCATTGTACACTTGTTTTGTAACAGTTCATAAATTCAAAGGGCACCAGACGTAAGAAGCCATATAGTAATTACAATGCAAACCATGTGTCCCTGCTGTGGAACATACGTAGAAACTAAATAAAACAACTACAGTGGAGAGTCACCCTTGACTATCCGACCACCAAAATGGCTGTTCAATTAAAATATTATATCAACAGGTGTATGTTCTATTAGAGTAATAAACAAATGTTCTGTATCTTAATGAACAACTATTTGGTTTTCAATTTTACCAATACCCCCTCCCCCATATTAATTCCTGCACATTCCTTAGTGGTCCTACACATGGTGAACAATGCATGAAGCTAGCCTAGAATCCATCTCCTTTATATCGACTGCTAAGAGTTGTGGTGCAAATATTGCGCTTTATTCTTACTTGATAGACAACAACTAAACCACTGACAAGCAGTGATATCAAATATATAAATTATTACAAGAAGCCAATCCTTTGCACTTCAAGGAAAAAGAAATAGGACACAAAGGAGCACAAGGTAAGCACGCATTGTGCTTACTCTGGTATGCATACATCACTGAAGCAGCACCTAACAATGAAAAAAATTATCCCTGTGCCTTTAGCTGTTATTGAGTAGTCAGTCGGTCGGTCGGTCGGTCAGTCAGTCAATAGAAATAATATGTACCAAGGGTGTTAGAGTTGGGGATGTCCAAAAATTATGTTGGTAGTAGTAGTGTGTCTAAAGCAAACCCAGCATGCTAATTCTAGGGTGATCAGTGGGCATGCCTCTTCCAGGGAAAGTTTGAAATTTAGGCATCAGTAGATCAAATTTAAGGCATTTTCAGTGTGACTGTTGTATTAGAGTGACTGCTCTATTAGAGTATCTCAATCTTGACCAGTTTCTGGAGTCACGTGACAACCATTGCACAATACAACTTTGAATTGGGGGTGCTCAGCACTCCTAGTAAAAAAGTTTGAGGTGATAAAGTACCCCCAGCACCCCCTTTTCCAACACCTATGATTGTAGCAATATATATCGGAAGCACTTTGGGTCACACTGCAAGCACTTTTGGGCTTGGCTATACCTAACCAGTACTGCCAAGCCTAGCCAAGGTGCCATGAAGGTATTGTGAAGCTAGTTTCTGGCCAGTATTTTCCACAAAAAAAAGTTCAAAACCTTCATGATCCCTACCACTACTATACAATAGTACCATGCTGGCCACCTTGCTAGGTCCAGAAAGACCACCTTCATGGCCAGTGGCCACATATTGCATGACCAAACTATGACAATATTCTCTCAACAAAGGGGGCTGAGCAAGCAGTAAGTTGATAGCCATGGTATCACTGCAAAAGTTGCCGCTCTAAAGTGCCTAATTTAGTTACCAAAAGCTGTATAACTGTACCTTATTACTCAGACAACTTCATGCTTTCACCATGCAGCCATTACGCCTCTGGGTAAATTCTTAATAATAGGCTTCTTGAAAACCTCAAAAATCAGGCCACTTTGTTTTATGGCAGTAATAGGGCCACCTCATTAATGGAGCTACACTTATTATGAGTCCCATAAGTGGCTGCCTTATTGTAACAAGGTTTCACATATTAACACCAACATCAAAAGTCATTTATTTACCACATCAAAATAAGCTCCAGAGTAAATGTTTCATTAGAGCAAGTGTATGTTCTATTAGAGTAGTTGAACAGAACTCTGTATATAAATGAATGGGCTTCATTTACTCGAACAAACTTATCTGAACACTTTTATGATTAAACAGGCACACAGGTGTTTGAATAATGAAGATCCTACTGTATTTACCTGTGCTCTAAAAGAGTGTACCGTATTTATCTGTATTAAAGCCCGGTTCAAATAAATGCCCAGTCCTAAATAAATATGAGGGGGCGCTAGCTTATATAACTATTGTAAGGCCATGTATGATGAGATCACAATGGCTTAATTTATAGAACAAGGCTTGCTACAACTAATGAAACACATGACTTATCACAAGGATGTCAACAGCAGCTACTGCAAGGAGAAACAAGAAGTTTCAGCTGGTTCACGATTGAAGTTTTGTATTATTGGGCTGTTGTCCCCATCGTGAAAACATCAGTGTTGGGCGTAACACGTTACATAATATTATTACTTTATGCAGTAACGAAGTAATATAACGTGCTACAATTCTTATGCTAATAATATCTAATCGACAGTTACTTTACATTAGTAATACATTACTACAGTAGCGCATTACTACTCGTTACTGTAATACAGTAGGACCTCCATTATCCGAACACCTGTGTGCCAGTTTAATCATAAAAGTGTTCAGATAACTGAATTTGTACGGATAAATGAAGCCGATTCATTTATATACAGAGTTACATTCAAATACTCTAATAGAATATACACTTACTCTAATAGAATGTACACTTACTCTAATAGAATGTTCACCTAACGGCGAAATGCTCTAATAGAGCAGTCACTTATACTGTTTGGATAATCGAGGTCCAACTGTATTATTACCTAATGAAGCACTAAAACTGTATTACCTAATGAAGTACATGCGTGTACTAACACGTTACTTACTGTAATATTATTACCTAACGAAGTTCCTTTATACATTGTGTAATATGTAATATAACATAATATTATAATATTATTACTAGTTACTTTTAAACTAAAGTAATAACTGTAACGCATTTCATCGCAGTGGCAGTAACGAGTAATAAGCAATATATTACTTTATAAAAGTAGCTGGCCCAACACTGGAAAACAAGGCTAAATTTTCCACAATAGAAGTTTCTACATGTTTTCATGTGTCTATTACTACTCTAACAGACCTGTATTGGTCATAGCAGTCAATTTGTCCAAACTTCAATACTTCACTCTTTGCTGACTTGTCCAAACAGTAACTATGGCAACCAAATATGATCATGTGGTCACCAACATAACTCTCACTTGATTGGCTGCATCTCATCACAGTGTAGATAGGAGTCCATCTTGAGGACTGATTGTAACTTGACATGTAACAGTTCCCTGTTCTTTACTAGGGCTATGCTGTCTCCTAGGAGACGTTGGGTATCGTTGATTATCTTGGTAGCTGAGTCGATATTATCTTGAAGTGTTTTGTGCTATAAAAGTATAACGACACCTCACTAATAAGGCTACCTATCAGCTATGGGGAATGGCATATATGCATGGCCTCAATAACAAGTGGTCACTACAATGAGGTGGTCTTATTAACTACAAGTACATAGAAAAATTTGGAATTTTCAACTAGAGTAGGGACCATAGCACATCGATAAAAAGTACTGAAACAAGCTGGAGTAGTGCATGATATTAAATCACAGTAAAACAAGAAGAAGTGTTATATCCCTACTGTGCATTTCCATAATGGTATCTTGAGCACAGTAGGGATATAACACTTCTTATTGTTTTACTGTGATTTAATATCATGCACTACTCCAGCTTGTTTCAGTGCTTTTTATCGATGTGGTATGGTCCCTACTCTAAGTTGAAAATTCCAAAATTTTTTGTGTACTTGTTTGTTAACTTTTTTTGTAAATAATTATTATGGCTGGTGAGCCCACGCATACCGCATCTGAAATGGCACGTGTGCCCCAGCAATATCAATTATCATCTGAAAAGTGACGTATCCATTACACTTCGTTGTCAGCTACGTTCAACCCATTACACAGAATTTTGGAACAATAACTGTTTGAAAAGCACCTCTACAATCCATGCATACCGAAAGAAGAAATGGTGCTCATGCACCCCAGTTATATCAATTATCGTCTGAAAAGTAAAGTATCCATTACACTTTGTTTCAACCCGTTACACAGCAGTACGAATCGAGAACTGTTCGAAAAGCACCTCTGCAATCAAAATAGCCAGTATGAAAAATAAGGATGATTTCTGTTACGAAGGGAAGCCATCACGTGCTATCGCCAAATTGATACTTTTCGCTGTCAGCAAAGATGAATGGGACGTAAAAGAGGACACTGGTAAGTATAAGTCCATGAAGAATGTATTGTACATACCGCGGTATGCCAAAAGGCACCTCTCGGGCCGAAGCGACATCAAACAGTGAAAAAATCAAGCCCGTTTCCTTAGCCGTTATCGAGTTACGATTGTCTGAAGGCATCAGTCAGTCAGTTAGGCAGTAGAAAATTCCGTTAAATAAATTATTTATAAAATTCAGTAGCAACCTGTTGAAAGTGTTTTGGGTCGATCTGAAAGTTTGTTTAGGCTTAGTTTTACCTAACCAATACTGCCTCATCGTCGTCGGGGAAAATCGAGGCTGGTTTTTGGGTATGTTATTTCGTGGGCCACGCCTACTCCTTGTGGTCCCTACTATACAGTACTATCGTACTGTATGATAATGAAGTGACCTTTGGGTCATTCCAACAAGGAATTTAGGGTCACCTCCCAGATTTTGACGAAGCTTGATGTGCTGTGATGCTATGCAAACTTTTAGCTCCATATACCCCATAGTTTCTGATTTATGGCTACAAATATTTTGAATATTTCATAAAAAATTGGTCCATGTCTAGTTAGACTCTATTTAGGCTGTTTTGGGTGGGTAATACGTAAATCTCATATACTCCACCTTGTTTTCTAATATACTCCACGCCTTCAGGCACAATATAACATATGCTCAAAATCTAGGTTTATCCAATCGCCATGCATTGTTCACGTGCAGTGATTTAACGACGCTATTATTTTGTCACGTGAGGACGCATAGTTGCCATGGCGCTAGTATTATTACAAGAAAACCAGCCGCTTTTGCCGAGCCTACAGCAGAAACAGCCGTAGATGAGGTAAGTAATCTGAGTGTAATGTGAAATAGAGTCTAAAGCAGTTGAGTCTATGAAATTTATAAACCCGAAGCCCATATAACTATTATCTACAAAATTGACTGTAACTTCGTAATGTGTAAATATTTTTAAACACAATTTTCACTGATGGAAGACTGTTGATTGACCTTTCCAGTGATCCCTAAATTATGGGATATCTACTTAATTATGTTTAAAAAGTACTTTATTGACTGCTTGAATTTTTTTGAATAATGATTGGGTCATGATCTATGTTTGATAAACTTTTTGTGGTGGGACCATGATGGGCTCAAGAGATAATGAATTATGTTGTGGTATGTAGTGGAATTTTGTAGCCTATTATTGCTGTATGGGAGTGTACACCTCCAATAACCACTCACAACAAGGCCATACCAAATTTTGTCTTACAGAGTGAAGGTGTCTAGGTACAGTGCAACCTGTATTAGTGACCACCTGTATTGAAAGACCACCTGTGTGCTGCAGTTAATTTACACTTCTTTAATTGAATATTAATGTATAGCACAAACCATCAACTCTTTCTAGCAAATCCAAAAATGGTCCTTATTTGACAGGTGGACTTTAAATGAGATCACCATGCATCCATAAAGGTGTGAATGTTGTGCCATCTCTTCAGAAATACCTTATTTATTAAGCCAAATCCTGCAGTAGTGCATGCACTTACATATGTATAGCCCCTATTCAAGATACATATAAGGCCACATATACCATGTTAACCGGAGTTAATGGAGGAAGGCACCGGTGGCAGCCGCGTATAATCTATAATTAGAGCTATTGGCCATGGTCCATAATTAGAATTAATCGCGCATGCGCACTACTCGTAGTGTAGCACGCTGTCTGTCGTCCGTTGCCTGTTGTAAAACTGGACAATTGAATCGAAGGATATGACAAGATACACAAGTTCTTAATGACTCAACGTATAGGTAGTAGAGAGGTGTTCAGAGTGTGCCCAGGTGGCCCAGAGCCCACTTAAACTCACTTTACATGTTTAAGACTGTCATCAGCAGTATACTCACCACCAAAGCTCAAAGAAGCCCAGGGTCATCGCAGGCAGCACACAAACCACTAAAGCTCTTCACATGCTGCAAAAAATCTTGCAAAGTCACCATTGGCAGCATGATTGGGGGGTCAACAACAACAAACAAACAAACAAAAATCATTGACGATGCAAGTTCATTGCTATTAGAAAGAAGTGTCCACAGTTTATCACTGGGGAGTGGTGGTACATGATTTGCTTAGTTGATCGTGTCCAAGTTCATCGTTGGTGGCACCTGTATTAATAGCTTCATTTCTATGGGGCCATAAATGGAGAAAACACAACGTGCTGGCCTACTGTGACAATGAAACTGTAGTCTTCACCCTAAACAAGCGGTAGTAGAGACCCGTGTATGGCTCACATGCTTCGCACACTGTTTTTTTGTTGCAGCACATTTTCAATTCTAATTACAGGTAACACACATTCCTGTCACACAACACATTGGCTGATTTTCTCTCTAGAAACCGGGTAGCTAAGTTTGGCACACAACACCCGCAGGATGATATTTTTCCTTCGTGCATACCCTTATCTCTCCTGCAGTGGTTACTGAACCTTCAAATGGACTGGACATCAGAGACCTGGACCCAACTGTTCACCACTTTTGTGAGCAGGGAATAGCCACAACAACCTGGAAGACATATCATTCATTACGTAGACTTTCTGAATTTTGTCCCCTCTACAATGTGTTGACCCCATTTCCTGTATCTGAATCACTTCTGTGTTACTATGCATCATTCCTAGCAATCAACAAGCTTTCTCCTCAGACAATCAATACATACATGGTAGACATCCGCCACATGCAGATCACCATGGGTCTACCAGAGCCACAAGAGTTTTCCTTGATGCTCCGGCTCCGGTTAGTGCAATCAGGAATTAACCGAACACACGCTACTCAGGTATCCACAAAAGTGAGGCTTCCATAACACCAGCAATCCTACGCAGCCTAAAGGAGTACTGGTCACCTCAGCAGACAAACAGGGACATCATTATGATGTGGGCGGTGGCAACCCACTGCTTCTTTGGTTTCTTTTGTTCTGATGGAATAACAATATCCCCAGAGAAGTCTTTCGACCACACTAAACATTTACCGTGTGGAGACATAGCCATTGACAACATATAGGACCCTCGATCACTCAAAGTACACTCGAGAAGATCCAAAGTGGACCAACTAGGAAAGGGAGTAGATGTATACATTGGAAAGACCAACTGCCCTTTATGCCCAGTAGTAGCTACCATGCAATACATGGCAGTTCATGGCCCAAAAGGAGGCCCCCTTTTCCAGGATGAACGCCCTCTTACAAAAGCTCTATTCACCAGCAAAGTGAGAGAGGGGTTGAGAGCAATTGGCTTACTAGAACAGAATTTTGCAGGACATAGTGTCCGCATTGGAGCAGCAACAACAGCAGCCAGTGTTGGAATTGAAGATTCTGTAATAAGAACTATGAGCAGGTGGAGCAGCTCAGCATATCTTGCATACATCCATACCCCTCGAGAACACCTAGCGTCCTTCTCAAGATCACTGACTTGTTCTCAATATTAGTGACTACTCTTAGTTGTAAGTGATGCTGAAAGCATTTTCTCATGCTCTTACAATTAGTAAAACTGGTACATTAAGGACACCTTGGGACTGACCAATGAAGTCCTGATTATCAAGGTGTCCTAATTATCCAGGTCGATTTACATGCTAGGGGACCATTACTAAGTGTCCAGATTGCATAGGTGTCTTTATTTTCAAGTGTCCCGATTAATAGGTTCCACTGTATAGCACCGCTGTTCAAAATCTGATTGCCACACAAATCAACATATAGATAGAGGAATTAAGAGCTGGTTTACAATATGGTGTTGTTTGCTTTAGAGTAGTTCTTTTAATGTATTCATAACAAAACTTAAAAAATATCCTTTTAACTGGAAATTTCCACCTTAATATGCATGCAGACACTTCATTTTATACAATAATCTCCTGCCAATCGATAACTTACATACCATTTTCAGTATTGGCTGCACATATCCATCAGCCCCACCCACAAGCTGCTCCAGTAACTTTTGCTCCCTGCATAGTAAGGTAGTATAACTCAGTAAACTACTAGGAAATTATACCTCAGTTGCAACATGTAGTGTAGTGTAGAGAAGTCCTCATGAACTTGTAGTATCATAGTATCAACATGGTAACGGAGTTTGGGAATGCACTCAGATAATGCCTGGAGAATGGGAAAATAGTATCACTATATACAGTGACTGTGTGTAAAACGATGATTCATTTACAGACCACATCACCGAGAGAAACAGGTGTATGTTCTATTAGAGTATTTGATAATCAGAAAGCATATATTATATGTTACATACACAAGAAGTAGAAACTTTACATTTGAGCAGGGATCATATAGAAATAAAGCAATTAAAAAGGAAGGTCAAGGAAGAGGAAAGCCATCTACACCTGCAGCTATATTAATTTTTATTCCCTGTCAAAGTGGGGATTATATGTCCACTAGTATATAGTCAGTAGTACAGTCACATGTGTAAATGACCCCCAAATTCTAATTTTCCGTATATTTGTTTGTACACTTTTTAAAAATTCATTACTGGTGAACTAACATCAAAGGTGCCAGGTCGATACATTATAAAAATTAAATGCACAACTGAATACATGTACTAACTGAATGTGTGTCCTGACTATCAATTACTCAAAACCAAAGTGGTCATTCTGCTTTGTATTCAGCTGTGTTCATTACAAATGAAGAACAGTACGAAAAGCAATCAATCCAAAATCACGTGCGATAGCTAACACCAAAGTCATGATGTGTTATCGTGAATCAATGCCTGAGAAAGAACCAGGTCACAAAGTACAGGGTAGCATCCATTGTAACTAGTGAAAAGGTATGTCTCAGACCAAAGCAATGACAATCAAAGAAATCATGTGGGTAGTGTTACCAATACTCAGTGGCGTAACTAAACCCGGGCCTACCCGGGCCTAGGCCCGAGTGTCAGCAAATTATTAGATTGAAAACAAATATCATATAACGTGACACCAAGATAGACTTGACCAACCGTCACGGACCGTGTACAACGTATCAAAAATTCGAACAAAACAGCGAAGAGGAAGACTCACCCTTATGGTTAAACAAACTAAAAAAAATAGACTTACTGGTCTTAGGTCTATACTCTAGAGTATCTCTTGGTAAGCAATAATGGACCATTGATCGATTTGATCGAAGCACAAACTACCACACCCCTTTAATTAAATTTTCACGTGCATACATTAGGCTGTGGAATTTAGACCATGTAAACAATGTTGAGCACGTGTCCTAACACATGGTAACACTCGTACTAAATGGAAGTGGATGAAGTAACACCACCGAATCGAACTTTTTCATTATTGGACTGGTTTAAGAGTAAAAACTTGCCGAATCAAACTAGAGAAGAGAGTCTTCAGCATCGAAGACTATATTGCTAGCAGCAAAACTTCAGCCACTGCAGCCACTACCAGTACTATCAGCAATGCCAGCCAATCTGTGTCTGTATTCAACAGTGAAGGTGATGATGAATCTGCAGCCCCTACACCCAAGAAGGTGAGAGAAGATTATATAGAAATTATTGATTCTGACTCCGATAACAATGCACAACCTGAGTCTGTTGAAGGTGATTTAGAATTATCCTATGAGCCAGTAGTGACTAGCTCAATCCCAGCACTTAATTCACCAACACCAGTATCATGTCTTGACAATGTTGTACCCATGGCATCACCTGATGTGGGTTTAGGGGATAATTTGCAGCACATTGAAAGCATGTCTCTTGAGCAAGACAAGGACTACCAAGGTGCAAGTAATTTTGCTATAAGTGTGCAACCATTGCATAGTGACATTGTAGCAGTAGCTACAGATTCTCCTGTGCAGCCAACAAACATTAGGTATCCGGTCACTTTATACTCGAATAAATCAAGATCTTTCAATCCAGATTGGTTTAAACTATACCCGTGGCTGGAATACTCAGTCAAAGAAGATGCATGCTTTTGCTTTCCATGTCGTATGTTTGGTGGCAGTGGTGGTGTGCCAACTAGTAGGCCTCAGAAAACTTTTACAGAAATAGGATTTAAGAGCTGGAAGCATGCTACAGGGAAAGATGGGATTCTGAAAGGCCATGATGACAGCTATGCTCACAAATCAGCAGTTGTAGCATGGAATGAATTTAGGAGACAAAAATCATCTGTTGTTGATCAGATGGGAGGAACAGACAACAGCACATTGCAAGAAACAGGCACTATTTGAAAACAGTATGTGAAATTCTGTTGTTGTGTAGCTACCAAGAGATAGCATTGTGTGGCCATAGGGAGGATGAATTGTCTGCTAACAGAGGTAATTTTCTTGAGATACTAAGCTTAGTTGCAAAACACGATGAAACGGTTGGAAGTCGGTTGAATGGTTTGCCCAAAAATGCGGTGTATACATCACCAAAATGATTTAATAGCTATAATGGCAGGCACGGTGCGTAGTCATATCACTTCAGCTGTGAGGGATGCAGGGATGTTCTCGATCCTTGTTGATGAAAGTAAGGATTTGTCTAAGAAGGAACAGATGGCAATTGTGTTGCGCTGTGTCCATAGGTCAACACATACTGTGCATAAACACTTCTTAACATTTATTAAGGCTGAATCTTTAACTGCAGATAGCTTGTCACAGTACATTGTTATAACTTTAAAGGATTACCAATTAGACCCCTCGCTAATGGTTTCTCAAGGGTATGATGGTGCTTCAGTCATGAGTGGGTCATGCACTGGCGTCCAACAACGCATTAAAGCAGTTGCACCAAATGCAATCTATGTGCACTGTCATGCTCACTGCTTAAACCTTGCCCTGGTTGACTGTGTGCGTAATGTTCAAGAGGCTTCAGAGTTTTTTGCCCTTATGGAGTTGTTCTATGTATTCACATCATCCACAAAGGCACACATGCTGTATATTAAGAAGCAGACAGAGCTTCACCCAGGCAAGCAAACACGCCAATTACAACGACTCTCTGATACCAGATGGGCCTGCAGGTATTTTGCAGTGGAAGTCATTTGCTGTACATTTGATTCTGTTTTAGCCACAATAGAGGACATAAGCAATGGAGTAGACAAAAGCAGGGAAGTTGAAGCCAGAGGAATATTAAACCAAATTCAATGTTTTAAGTATCTTCTGTTGTTGGTGATATTTTACCGAATCCTCTCCTTCACTAAGGCTTTGTCTGACCAATTACAGTCTATTTCTAATGATATGGCAAGAGCGGCTGACTTGGTTCAAGCAACCATTAAAACACTTACAGACATTCGTAATGACAAGGCATGGGATCACTTATACAAATACACCCAAGATATAGCCAGATTAAACAATATTGAAATTAGCTGGTCTACAACAGCAAGACCATCTCGTTCAAAACGACTGCCTCAACGTTTACAGACTGGAATTGTGATGGAATCAACAGGATCAAGAGAAGTTTCAAACTCCAGTAATGAGCTCAAGGTGATGTACTTTAGCATTCTAGATTTGATTTTGGGAGAACTGAAGCGAAGGTTTGAAAACAAGAACCTTAAGATCATGAGAGCCATCCAGTCATGTAATCCACAATCAAGTGAGTTCCTAAACTATGAAACTATTCACCCTCTAGCTGATCATTACAGTTTGGATGTGAATTTGCTACAGACTGAATGCCGCTTAGGTCAGCACATCTTTAAGGACAAAGAATTGTAGTCTGTCAGAGAATTTTGGGAAGAAGCATGTGGATTTGATTCTGCTTTCTCAGAATTGAAAAAGTTGCTACAGATAGCACTTACCATTGTTGTTAGTACTGCTTCTTGTGAACGTTCATTTTCAACACTGAAGAGAATATAGAGTCACCTTCAAACAACAATGACAGATGAGCGCTTGCTACTATATCAATAGAAAAGAGTGTTTGTACAATGATCAGTTTGGAGAGTGTAATTGATAAGTTCAACGGAGATGTCAACAACAGAAGAACAGTTTTATCGTAACAGCTTAGTTAGATATGACATGACCATTATAAACATGCAAGCAATTGATGTTAAATCATTTGTTGAATAGTTATTGACGTATTGATTTACATAGGTACAGGAACTACGGTATTATGTTGTAAAAGTCAAAGTGTAAGCAGTGTGTGATGGAGATACAAATACAGTATGTGTAGATTTATGCATCAAAGTTATAACTTTTATTGATGTTCAACAGCCACAATTTCTTACTGAATATCATTGTTCAATAAAACTACTTCCAAATGCAGTGAAATACCATGCACACTAGAGGTTCCAATTTTTTAAAATTTTCCTGGGAGGGCCGGAGGGGCATGCCCCTGGCCACCTAGCATGGCATGCTTCGCATACATTGTGCATGCAAACTTTCCTCTACTCTGCCTGTCCACAACACTTCCGTAAGTTCCGTTCCACTCATTGCACTCAGCAACGTAACGCTGAGGGGAGACGCGCTCAGTTCGTTCTCCACCTGCCAGCTTCTTCAGTGCTATTTTCTTCAACACTTCCACTCACTCCATTTAGCAAACGTGTGATGCAACAGTCAACAAAAGGATCGTCCATGCTTGAGAAAACAAGTAACGAAAATATTAGTTACTCACACTATTTTTAAAATCACGTGATAGTGCATTTAAACAAAGGCAGTTGACCTTCTGCAATTGAGGCTTGAGATAACACTGATAAACTGCACTACGAGGCGATGAATTGTTCATATTGTTGAGAGAGTTGGTCTGCTATATATTACAGTAGAGGGGATTACTCGGAAATAGAGATAAGGAGTCAAAGTGGAATCTGGAGTGGTGATTTGCTAATTCAGTGGACAAAATCAGTGTGGCCAGGAGTGTCTAACGGAAACATAACGCATTATAATAAGTAATTCTATACTGCCAGTGATGAGTGATGTACATCTCTACTTGATCATGGACGAATATGTTGGAGTACAGTTGAGACACATGAGAGTGAGATGAAGTTCAATCCGCGGTGGTTACATTAGGTAGTAATTTGTAATAAAGCAGCTACTTAGATATGATATGATAAGTTAGCTAATACTACACCGTATGTTGGCTAGCCCATCATTGGGTCATTAGCCTTTTTGTACAATCGTAGCATTAAGTGTTCTGTGGGGGTGTGTGTCACCCCATCACCTTCCGGTTAGCTACGCCACTGATTGCACCAGGCCCTGGTGTCAGTCTGGTTCTAGTTACGCCACTGGCAATACTTGGCTGTAGGTATCAGTCAGTCTTTTAGCAAAAAAAACAACAAAAACAAACAACGAAATTGCTGGAAGAAATTGGGGTTGTTTTGAAGACATTTTTGAGCTGGATTATACCTAACTAATACTGCAAGCTGGTGTGAAGGGAAAACATGAGGCTGTTTTTTTTTTTTTGTAACTTTTACGATCTCCACTATACAGTACTGTGATACACATAACAATTCACACTACAAGGCAAGACATTTGAGAATGGCAGAGAAAGCTACTACTTGAACAGCTAATTGCACTGTACAATTAATGCACACTATACTGACCATCAATAACTATCTACCTACAGCTGACCAACCTTGTCACTTTTCTTCATCCTCTTCAGCACACTCCTGGCTGACACCACCAGTGGCTTGAGCTCCTGACGATAACCATCAGCCTGTGTGACAGCACAGTGTAGCTCATGTACACACATACACTGCACACAACACATTGGTGTATACACTGTCAACTACTGTACGATAATACATTTACAATAATACAAATATTGCATTAAACATTATACTATACATCTGCATAAGTTTTAATACCTGTTCTTGTATAGACACCACATGATGTGTCTGGTGTGTTTCCATGGTGATGCATTCAGAGCAGAGGTGGGTGGAGTCATCTCGGCAGAAGTACTGGGTCATGTGATTCTTGTGTAGACTACAATGTGTTGGGGTGGACATAGCCAATGATATCGGGATTTTGACATGTCGTCGTAGCACTGCCAGTGACGTGTGCCCCTAGGGGTGGGTGTGGTGATCCAAGAGGTCATTATTGGATGATGTAATCACTTACTACTTCAAAGCAACGATCACACAAGTAGTTCCTGCATGTGGTGCACTTCACTTCAGCAACTTTTTGACACTCTTCACATTGTACACTGTGTCCTGCAGGTGTAAGGAACAATATGTACGGTGAAATTGGGACACATTCTCTAGTACTGTTGTTTGTAAAATAACATTATTTGTTGGTTCCTAATTATAGAGCATTGAAGGCACTGGTATAAGTAAAGTCCAATTGCAAACGTCTGTGTGCTTTTGTTTGCCTTCTTACTGTAGAGAAAACACAAGCTGTATTTTGCAAACCACAGGACAAAAGATTTCTGTGCAATTGTTATGACCAAGTTGGACTTATCCCAAATACCAGTGGCATATTTATCATGGGGACTCGGGCAGGCACAGCACTAAGTTAAGATAACTAGTATATTAAAAATTACGAAATTAAAATGAAGCAGGGATCCAAGCAATAAAAAGTAGTGAAACAAGAGATGAACAATGGTAGTTATTACAGCATAGCTCAGTGGGAAATCCCTACTTTGGCACTGAACACACATTTTTAAATTCGTAATTTTTAATATATTAGTTTAGTTTTTGTTAAAGCATACAGCTAGCTATAAACGTGTGACTGTTCTATTAGGGTGACTGCTGTATTAGAGTATCTCGAGTCAGCCTGCAAAAGATGTGTGTTTGCTCAAAAAGGGTGTGTTCATCGTGGTTTCGATCGATTATTAGACTAGAGTATCTCGAATCAACCTGCCAACTTGAAGGTGTGTGGTCACAAATACAGCTAGCGTAAAAGGGGCGTGGCCTCAATCAATAGATCGATATATGTAGGATAAAGAATGGGCGTGATCTTCCTCCGTACAGTACAGTAGCAGTACAGTAGCGTACTCTAAGCACCTTAAATAATTTAGTGGCGTCTATTATGCTGCTGCCTCGATATGGTTTCGTTGGATGAAGAAGACAAGCAGCCTGATTGAAGATAAAAGAAAAGACAAGGCGCACAGGGCGTACACTCGTCGGAACCCCAAAAGGCACATCCCACCGGTGAGTTTGTTGTTGTAGTGTAAAATGGTGACCATGCGCTGCTTCGTTTGGGCTCTAGGCTTGCGACTGTGGTCAGTGAGTGAGGCAGTGATACTAAAGTTGGAGTTTTGGGCGATTTTTAAAATTTTATATCCGGCCACCTGTAAGTGTTTTGTTGTATTTAACGTTGTTTTATGTATTATATGGACTAGTACTATTCTGTAAAGGTGGTTTTCACCGCATACAATGTCTGTAGGATGATTGTTAATGGCGGGATTTTGGGCGGCGCACGAAACATTCACCACAATCCCTACTTAAACGGTACGACCGTACCGTTTGATATAGCAATAGGATAGAGCTGATATCAAGAGTTCATAATATAAGAGATCAAAGTTATGATGCAATACCTAGAGTCACTTTTAATGTGCTAGTTGGTCAGGGATGTACTTTTCAATGACTGTTGTAGTTATGGCTTCAATAAGCAGCCTACTGATGACACTGTCAACACTCCTTAACAATTTATGTGTTGAAATGATGTCCAAAAGTAATCTAAGTTTTACTGTATTACTTTGAGATTCATGTTTGTACAGGATATACTGCAGTAGGACACTCTCCTCTCTTTTTATATTATGAACTCTTGCTGATATAAAAAAGTATCTTGTTGGTTAGGATACGTACACTTTTGAGCTGTTTATATCCAATACTTGGAAACATGGAAAATTAACACCACACTGTGTGGATTTAGGTGTATACCTCCTACATTTAAAAATTAATATACAGCATACTTGTAAGGTGTTGGTAAACAATGTTTACAGCTGTTGGTCTTCAGGTTTGCAAAATTAAATATTTATTCCTGTTTGTCTACAATTAAAAGTCACCCATTAGCAGGAATAAAATTAACAAGAGTCTCTGAAGCTACCACAGTAACAAATCAGAGGTACTAAATATGACTATAGACCACTATATTTACACTGGACTAGTGCACAGCACCATTGACAATATGGAACCAAGGATGGGTGTTACCTTCAGCAGGCAGTGGTGACGGCAGGTCAACATACATGTCTGCTCGGTTCTCTCTCATTATCAGTGATCGGGACACCACCCCACTAGTAGGAATCCTGCCAGTTGTATATTAAATGGTGCAACTATACAATATACTACACCCACTTTCCTCCGAGGTTTAGTTTACTGGCAGTAACCAGTCCGAGTATGAATATGTTGCTAGGCAACTGACGGGCTGCTTCCTCTCCAGCTAAAAATGCTGTAGTTGCCTGTGATCACGTGATAGGTAACATGTACACATTTATGACGTCACTCACTGCACACCGAGGGCACGTGACTGCTCCAGTACCTTTCTGAACCCTACCCAGTTGGTTTACACACATAGAACAAAACGAGTGTCCACAGTTTAGCATCAATGGCACGCGTAGGACATTCTGGCGGCCTTCCCCTAAATGCCAGGTGCATAGCACGTGATGGTTTCCAGGTTGCAGTGATACAGAACGCTTACCGGTCACAGTATAGGATCGACAACAGTTCATACATTGAGGAACATTAGACGAGGCTAGCTTGATCATGTTGTGCCCGCAAACCCGGTTTATTCACACCGCTCGCTCACGTAATTTTGGAAACATTTCAGTAATTACTAATTATTTATTCATAATTCACTTGTAATTATAAATCGTAAAACTTTTGTGCGCACAATATCGGACCAAAAATATGCAGTTTTCAATCAGCTTTTGCGAAGAAATTTAATATACGAATATCTCATAAAAATTGTGTTTGATATAAATTCATATAATTAGTCTGCTTGCTGTTTGGTCAGTCGATGACCCAAGTGGTTTTTGTATAGCCAACCGTCACCATGGGGAACAAACAGCTATGTCACAAACCACACAGTAACATTAACAAAAGATCAGCCTTCCTGCTTACTTTCTGTTGCCATTCAATTCCCTTCTCTTTCCTCTCACGAGCATCTGCTCTTTGTTTCTCTTCAATCTGATAAAATATGCAAACAAATTTTAAACAAACCTTACATACAATAATAAATACCTACCTACCTGATGTTTACATGATGTTGCTGCTTCTATGTCATTTTGATGTAACGCCTTAGTGAGGTGTTGCCATAGGTGACGAGATTCCGTCGGAATCTGAGCATAAACTTTACGCACTTTCTTTTTAATTGGCGGCATACTGCATGTGTCTATGACAGTCGGCTCCTCCTGAAATGTGATTGGTCAGAATCATCACTATACATAGCAAGACAATAATCACCTTGTCTGAGGCAGGCTTAATGTTAATAATCTTGTTCCATTCTCCTTCAATACGTAGGAATGGTTTCTTGTCGGGTTTTTGGCTACAAGTTATTTGAGATACTTTTCAACTGCAGCAGTGTAATAAGTAGGAAAGACAAAAAGCTAGAAAATGTGTGTGCTTGCAGCAATGGACATTACTTTAATTATTTTATGATACTTGAGGTCCACACATCAAGATCTTGTGTTTACAAACTATCAATCCACAATTACAGTCTGGTAACATTTGTGTAAACTTGGGAAACAGTTTGTAATCAAACAAAATAAAATATTCCACCACACAATTGCAACACCACACAGACCCAAAGGACTATATGATACACTATCAATGAACTACCTGTAATGGATGAGTTTACTAGCCTAATGGGTATAATCTCCATGTATGCACACAGTATGTGCAATTGTGCATCACAAAGATTGATCTACGTGATACAGCTGTACATGATAGATACATAACTCACTAAACATCTCCAGTCACACGATGCTTCTTGCCTCCATAAAATGGCTACGATGGTGAACATGTTTATCATTCATCAATAAGTTGACCTTACTTTACAGTGGAACTCAATGTTGGCATAGTAACCAGTCTTCTCACAATTGATGGTACATTTTCCACCCAATTCTACCCATGGCACAGTAAGTATAGACCTGTATGTGTGTGCGGGATAGGGGTAGGGAAGTGTGTTGCAATGGTTGACACATACCTGCCGTAAGCACTAGGCAATGTTACAGAATAGACCTCATCGTCATGTTCCAAAAGATGAAGTTTGATTTCTCCTATATTGTGCACACCTAGTGACAGTCCTAGGAACCGACTCTTAGTGTAGATGTAGCCATTACAATACATCTTCTTGCAGGGACACTCAGCATAGAATCCTGAAACTAAAAGAAACAGGATATTATACAGTACATGCACTGAATAAACTTAAACTAGAAATTCCTTTCAGTCAGTGAAAGAGTATATAGCCACACTCCTGTAGGTATGTATGAGTATGTCTGTATGTGTTATGTGGTACCTGTATGGTATTTGAGTTAATCATACAGTAGCATAAACAATCATGTAGCTTGAAGCATATTATACTCAAGAAAATTGCCCCAAGCAAGACAACCAGGAAGTACAATAAAACACTTAAAGCACTGCCTATGCTTGTGTGTATGAAAATACACCCTGCACTCGGTGGGTGGCCCAAGGCAAATACAGCACTTGGCTTTGCCTCATGTTCTATTTGCCTCATCATGCTGTATTTTCTGTAGTACTACATCACACTTTTGTAAACTTTTAATTAGTGCCCTTGGTGTTGTCCTGGTAGACTCAGTAGCGGCATGCAGGTGTAAAGTATAGTTTCTTTATATAATTGCAGTGTGGCATTAATCTGTTTGCCTGTGGATAAAATCGCTTCAATTTTCAGTGATCAGCCTATCAGTAAGTTGTCATATAAAGTCGTAGAACAAACAGGTAGCATTAGTTTGGCTACTTTTAGCGTATGACAGAGTCACACACGTGATCTATTGTTACTGTCTGTGTGGAGTTGTTGCTTCAGTTTTCCATGATACGACTATTAGTAAGCGTTCGTGTAATCTATTTCTAGTCATAGAACCAACTGGTAGGATTAGTCTGGCTAGTTTTAGCAATTTACAATGTCATGCATGCGATTAATCGTGCTGTCTGAGTGGGGTTGTTTTTGTAGCATTCCTTACAGAACTGTTCTGCATAACTGTACTGTATTTGCCCAATTATTCACATAATCAGTATGCAGTGGCTCCACGCAAAGTACAATAAGTACATGTACTGTGTGCCATTACAAACAGAAAACCCTTCAAGTACATATATAGCACCAATAAACTGTGTTACAATTTGAGGGGTCACTACAGTTTAAGTAAACACACACAGCATTAATTTCAACACAGACATGAAAGGCAACACAACTGTTTGAAACTACAGCACCCTAATAATGCACCTACTTGGAGGATGGTGAGATACTTGTTCAGCTACAAAGCTCACAGAGTTGTAATTAGCCCAGGGGACTGGTCCACCATCAGTAACATCTTGATGATTAGAAGGCAGCGACGATGCACGTAGATCCTTGGGTAAGTCCCAGTAACACTGAAATGTCTCCCCTAGGATTGGATTATATGGCTTCTTGGCTATTGTACCCTAATTGAATAGATAAAAGCTTTGTGTGGTATATCAGAACTGACGCAGAAAATACCTTTCGAACAGTATGGAACGTTGATAGGTAGTAGTGTGTAGCACATATCATTCTATCTCGTGGGGTTTTGGCCTCTGACATCCTGCAGTGGGATTATGAGAGTAAACTCATACCTTGTTAAGTTGTGCATGCTTACTTTACAAGCAGATCAGGATGAGAAAAGAAGTCAGCATACATTTCTAGTAGGGATCTCTTCTCTAATATAAAAGTTGGGAGTGTCACCTACAAGACACCTGATCAAAAGGTTCCAATAGTAAATAACATGCTTACCCGTGACAAATCCATTCCAATTCTGACTTGCGATAACAAGTGCATTATGACGTTCCTGTTTTGAGCTACACCCTCTGTAGTGACACATGTACCCAGGTCACACAGTTTCCTGGTTATAAGGCACTCCCTCACCTTTAGCATCATCAAACTCATGAATGTCATCAGCATCTTCCTCTACGTCTGGGGACACACGACATCACAATAGATCACATGATCTTACAATAGCATACCTTCAGAGCACACTGTGTCAGATGGGATGCTAATACTGGGGTGATTAACGAGGGGTCCTGGACTGGGAGGTCGATGTACATCATCCATTGAGCCGTTGATTGAGCTTGATGTAGCATCATAAAATGTGTCACTGCTTGCATTACTCTCACTATCACTCATATGCTGATAATAAAACAAATATACATAGAAGTACCACAATATGCCAATTGTGAAATAATGTCGTGAATGATTTTTGGCTTACTAACCAGACCAGTGATTTAAATTAAAGTCACAAACAGTAAGCAAAAGCTATGAAGTTTCAGTACTCCTACATGTATGTTACTTCACCTACAATTTTTTTGCACTATGTAAGGACAGAGTGACTGCTCTATTAGAGTATCTTCACTAAATTCAAACTCTCCTTTACCAAGGCATCTGCCTCGGTTGCTACTATAAAAAAATTTATGTCATTTATCATGGATATTTACATGCATAATATACATAATCAGGTTTCCTTGTATTCTATGGCACAAACCACTTGCTTGTAAATACTAATTCCAAAATCACCAAGTCTGTACCTTCACAACCGATTTTGTAATCTGTATGCAACTTTTATGCACATGCATGCATATACAACTACGACGTAAGTCAAGTCACAACTAAGTATCAAATACTATCAAAATCAACAGTATCATGGCATCCAATAGCAGATCCACGGTTTTTCACAAAAGTATGGATGCAAACTCATCATAAAGGAGTGGTCAGCGATTAAGTTAGCATATAGAGGGAAATTAGGTAGGGTTAAACTTTGGCGAAATGCCACCAGAAATCTGTTTGGCAAGATGAGCTTTGGCAAATTCAAAGCTCACTCCTGCCAGATTTGCTTGCATTTGATTTCACGTATTTGCGATCCGTATTGTGCACGTGTGCAATGCCTATCATGCAATCAGCTCATTAATGATCTTCCTAGGTCTACAGTATACAAGCTGATCATGTGGGTACAGGCTTTGAAAGTGAAGGATTGTGCACCATATGGTAAATTCCAATCTGCTGTACGTATGATTTTCTGTAAAATATTATACACCAAGTTTCTGATCTGGTAAACTCTAGAGGATATCGCCTGAAGACTTCCGACGTCGATGTCACTTTCAATCCAGGCTTGAGTTTAAAGTAGTTAAGAATAGACATTTTCTTAAGCGAACGTGACTCTGCACGTGATGACTAATTGGTGAATTAAAACTTTGGTGAATTTGGAGCAATTTTCCAATTTTGCCAAAATTTTACCCCCTCTAAATGTATGGTGGTTGTTTCACAACATTATATCAGATTTCCATTATATGGTGCAATAAAACAGCTATGTATGATGGACCCTCACCCCAGATGATTGTTCCAGTAGAGCAGCCTGTCCATCATCGGATGTCTCATCACCTCCAGGTAGTATTGTGTTCTGGCCTGACCTCACCATGGATAAGGGTCCCTTCAACTGGTCTATACACTGTTGTATGGCTTGATCAAGTTCCTGACACTTTAACTGTAACTGCTGTGACTCCTCCGTTTGAGGCAACCCAGATAAGAGGGCCTAGTGGAGTGTACAATATATCTGTTTATGAGTGCTGTATACAACTTTACATGAAAGAACTGATTAAGAGGTCTTTTTACTAATACAGTATATACTTAATAGTTATACCATGGCTGCAAGGAATTTTGCTGATTTATACACCCAAAGCACAAGAGCCGCAGGCCTAAGGGCTAAGGGTGTATATATTGGCAAAACCTGACACAGTCATGGTATAAGTTATATATATATATATATCACTCTAGGCACACTCACCTGATAGGTGATAGAACTACAGAGCACTCAACCTGTTCCTTTTATTCAGTATCTAATGATCTATCTCAGTGGTTTCAATAGTGTGGGTTAATAGCCGTTAAAACGTTATTCGTATGTCACTATGCTTTATGCAGTGCCAGAAAAATTGTGATTGTGGGATCCAGTTTATTTGTTTTAACATTTTGTACCACATTAAGCCTACTAACTTCGCTATTGGGATGGTAAGTAAGTAAGTTAAGAAGTTAGGACTATAAGTTACTCACCTATTAAATCTAGTTGTCCTGTTTGTGTTGTTCCATGGGCTGCTCAATGGCTGACACGTGGTAGATAGAAATATACATCTACATGTTGATTATTTTACTGATCATTCATCGTTTAGTAACTGTCAACTAATTAAATTGAAACTTAGCAACTACACTGAACCTAGCCTGACCCGTAAACCCAAACCCATAATTAAACGCTCCATGTCGCTCAATATAATGAGTCAAACCGTATTGTATCTTTGAACTGATTGGGCATCAAAGCCATGAGCAAACTGCGTTCCCATGATTTCTCCCAAGCAATATCAAGATGTTTCCCGGGTAATATGCAAGTTAAACACTGAGCGGCACCTTTGAATGCACATGTTAATATAGATATAACACTCTACTTTCTCCCCAGCTCACCTGTGACTGGGTACTAAGCAGTTGCTGATATGCCTCAGCCTCTTGTAGTTTATGAGTCAATGCTGCCACATCTACTGCCTGAGGAGTTAGTGAATTAGTGGGGGATATATTCCCAGGAGAAACGCTGGTTTGGTTACGATGCGTTGTCTCTTCCAATGAGATCACCCATCTTGCACGCTCCTCATTATCTCGTGCTACCAAAGTGATGGAAGTCATGACACATGTGGTAGTCGGTTACCTTGGAGATGAAAAACATGGCCATTGTCTCCACACACTGAGAATGTACAATCATCTTCACCCTCAATCGATACTATAGCATGCTGTGTGTAGGAATAGTATGATACGTACATCAGTCATTATAGTGCTTACCCTTAACTTCATGCATCCTCTACGAGAACCACGAGACATCTTTTCTTTAGACTAGAAAAGATTTATTATTATTATAAGTATGTACAAGTATCATCAATTCTACCTATACAGTTCCAAGTAACTGTTAAAAATGTTACACATGTTACATACATGCACATTTAAGTGACATAACATCACTATTGTATGCATGTGAGGTGCATGTATATACAAGTATGATGTATGCTATACAGTAAGCTAGCTATATACGTGCATGTACAGGTAATATGAATATGGTACACATGTTCCAGTGTACCACATGTCTGCATGTCATGCATACTTGTTTATATATATTTTAGATTATAAATGCAACAGAACTTTGATGAAGGAAATATTTGTATACATATCAAATGCAAAGAATGTGACAAGAGCAAATTCAAAAGGGTACCACCCATACTAGTATTTTCCAATAGACTAGCACTGGTGGTCATGAGATAACAGTTCTACAAGGTGATTGTCACTATACGTGGCCATTATACCCTACAATTACTCTTATTCACTGCATGTACACATTTATATATGACTAGTTTACTGTAGTCAAACATGTACAGTATGTGTGTGGCTACTAATGCTTGCACTAAACTTTTTGGCAGCATCACATGCTGTTTGGTCATCTATAGCAAATTCATGGTGTCCTCCCAGTAATTTGTGAGTGGAACAATTAATGGCTACATGGAACTATTTGTCATAGTTAGCTGCCAACAAAACCAACCTTGTAACTATGGATACAACTACTACACCTAACAGTGATGTAACTTCTTTTTTAGATGATGAAATGAATAAGTTGTATGTAGTAGAAATCAAATAATGTTTCTGTCCTAACAAAATGTACAACACACTACACCAGTGTCTGATCTCTGTGGTAACAAGTTGCCACCTGGAAACAAAAGGTTACATTATTGCTATATAAGGAGTTGAAATACCCTAGAAACATAGAACCACCTGTCCAACAACCACTCCAAGTATTGGGTCGACAAGGTTTCTATGCTATTTAGAGACCCAAGTACGATGTGGGTGAGGCTATACCCACAAACTTAATTACTGAGGCTGCAGGCGAAGGTAATTAATTGTGGGTAGCCAAGTCCACATCGTCTGAGGGGCTCTAAATAGCATAGAAACCAATGTTGACCCACTCTAAGTGATTTAGAAAATTTCCTAGGTTAAGAGAAAGTGGCAAACTGTGTATGCTAGCATTGGGATTTATCCTCAAGTTGAGTTGATTGTGTCAGTGCCACTGCACCATAACCCAATAACCGTTGCGTGACAATAGTGCTAGTATCAAGTAGTTACTATGCTGGGCTAAATGACATTTGTCTTGTCCAGAAAGTAAGCAATTAAGAAGCAAACTGTGAGTACTAGCAACGAGATTTATCCTTCGAATTTGTTGTGTCAGCTAGCTTGTGCTACACCATGCAGGGCATTGCAATTGGTATTGAACACCTAGCTGAACGTTAATGATGCTTGTCTTGTCCAGAAAGTAAGCTAACAGTAAAGGACATTTTGTTTTTGGCGCTGCCGATTTTCGTTTGATGAATGTAGTAAACAACCACTGGCGAGACCACAGGTTACTAACTATTTAGTAACCCCGCCACAGGTTTCTATTGGATTTAGTAACCTCAGACATCAAGGAAATATTACATAAAATTTTCTAATGTCAAATAAAAGCATGCAGGGTATTGTCTATTGTTGGCTTGCTATTACCAACAAGTACTAGTGGCACATGTTACCAGACCCACAGCAAGAAGCTGAGAAGAGAGTGAACTATCAAACTAGCAACTACCCAACAACAGTGCACTCTGTATAATTTAACAATCACCTACATACATTCACACAAAGGATATGATTAGTCTCACCAGCCAGCCTGTATTTTATTTCTTTGTTACTTGGTCAGGAAAAAAGTCTTTCCTAACCAAACAATATACAGGCTGGCTAGTGAGACTAGAATATCAAGGGGGTGACACACAGGCACTCACTGTAGGTAGATCTGCGACCACGGTCAAAGTCAAAGTCAAAGGTCAAGCTTAAGGCCATCAAAAACCGTGCCAAGTCAACGGTAAAAATTTCCAACCCACAATCGAAGTGACTTTGACCGCAGTCGCAGATCTATCTACAGTGAGTGCCTGTGTCACCCCCTTGAATATGATATACCAAGGTGTTAATACTTGCCTTGCAAAACAACAATAATGGAAGGGAATGTTGAAACATGTTGAAACCAAGAGTTAAACAGTGTGTAAAGGTATTGACAATAGTATAATTCAATAAACACGTTTACTGTTAAGGTAAGTGCGCCTAATTTCGGACAGTCCCTAACTCCGGACACTTTAGCATATTTTGGTCTGTAACTTCGAAACGCCTGAACGTATTGCTTTAAAATTTTTGCCATAAGTAAAGTTACTTATAGTGTTCACACACATACTTAATTTAAACATTGGGTAAACTCGATCGTTCGTTGGAGTTGTGTCTGCCTTTGTGTTGGCGTGCATAGCTTAAAATATAAATAATCTCTGATAAACTTCTGGAATCATATAATAAATACACAAGTATACAGCTATTTTATTCCAAACAAAAGCCCCTTTCAAAGAGTGAAGTAATATTTGAATAGCTGACTTCTTCTTTGTTGCTAGAGTTCAGGGTTGGCGGCAGTTGTAGGCTGCGCGCGTAACTTTTCGCCTTGAAGATGGAATGAATGCACTTACTAGTGCTACCAAATGTAGCCAACAACATTACAAATAGATGAAGGGTTGTGCTTGTTGTTTTGCTGCCCTGGGATACGCATGCGTGAATTCAAATGTTTGAATGGCTTCTAAGAAGAACCAGTGGGGAACTCCTGAGCTGAAGGCCGCACTTCAAAGAGTATCTAGCAAAGAGATGTCATTAAGGCAAGCTGCAATTCGATATGGCATACCCAGAAGCACTCTTTCTGACCACAAAACTGGAAAGAGCACAATGAGGTATGGTGGTGCTCCAACAGTTTTGAGCCATGCTGAAGAATCAGAAATAGTAATTAGCTGTCAAGTTTTAGCTGAGATGGGTTTTCCCTTGGATAAAGCTTATGTAAGTGCTGTTGTTAGTGATTACCTTAAACAACAAGGGAAGCACAGTCCTTTTGGAGAATTAGGCATTCCTGGAAGGAAATGGTGGAGTGGCTTTCTAAGTCGTCATCCACAGCTTGCACAAAGGAAACCCCAACACCTTTCCAGGAAAAGGGCAGAAGCGAATGATCCTGCAGTTTTAGATGAATGGTTTGAAAAGGTACGGTGCTTATTCGAGTCTTCTAAACTGAAAGAATTTGACCAAAAAGATATAGGACAGAGGGTATGGAATTGTGACGAGACTGGTTTCTGCACTGCAGTAGCATCCAAAGTAGTGCTTACAAAGAGGGGTGCAAAAACTGTACATGAAGTAGGAGGTGGATCAGGTAGAGAATACATAACAGTATTAGGTGAGCACTGATATAACAGCAAATACTTATGCATATATCATGCATTACATACTATTACAGCTTGTGGATCAGCAAGTGGCACACGATTACCACCATACATTGTGTACAAGGCCAAACACCTGTACGACACTTGGAAACAGGGAGGGCCAGAAGGTGCTTTGTACAGTGCTTCATCATCTGGTTGGATGGAAAGTGCCAATTTTATCAGCTGGTTTAAGAAGATGTTTCTGAAACAGGTTGAATACTTGCTGAAGGATGGTCCAGTGGTTCTGTTTGTTGATGGGCACCATTCACACATTACATTGGAACTGATCAATTTGGCAAGAGAATATAAAGTCCACTTGATGTGTTTACCTCCTAATCTAACACATATTTTACAGCCACTTGACATCAGTGTTTTCCATCCTCTGAAGCAAGCTTATTTTAAGATTCTTAAGGAGTATAAATTGGAAACACTGGCTGAAAATGTGACAAAAGCTGTTTTTCCATCACTGTTGAGAAAGCTTTGGGAGGTCTCTTTTAAACCCAATCACCTTACATCTGGGTTTAAAACTGCAGGGCTTCATCCTTTGAATCGACAAGCCATCACTGACTCTCAGCTACAAACAGGGATTCCATACCGGAAAGTACAGGGTGCAAAAGCAACATCACCACCACATACTCAGCCTGCCTCCGCATCGTCAGTCATCTTACGAGGGAAATGCAAAAAATGTGATGCTGAATTAACACCAATGAGAGCTCATATTACACTTCATTTCACCAGAATTTTGCAAAAAAAACATTGCAAAAAAATGCCTCAGCGTAAAAGAAGAGTCCAACTGACATGCTATGGAGAAGCATTGACCAGTGATGAGATTGTAGCCAGGTTGGAAAGGCAGGCTGCAGCAAAGCAAAATCCGTCACATGGTGATACGGTTATTACCAGCAACAATGATGAAAATGGTGATGACGATGAGTACTCAAGTCATGATGAAGGTATATTGTAATGTATTAAAGCAATACTTACATATAATATAGCATTATACATACTGGTATATAGAGTATGGATTGGAACTTAAGAGGACCATGATCAACATGGCAGGGTTGTCCTGCATGCATGGAGTTATCTGATTTCTTACTAGTACTTCATATTGCATACGTACCAACATATTGTTATGTTTTCTCCTCGAAGGTGAAGATGCTAACTGCCAAGAATGTGGAAAATGTTATGATGATGAAGATGAGAAACTGCAAAAGGCCTGGATTGGATGTGACAAGTGCTGGAGATGGTTTCACTATCAGTGTGTGGGATTCAAGAGGAAGCCATCAAAGAAGACGAACTTCATATGCCGAATCTGTAAGATCAAAGCGAAAAGCAATGACAAGATGTAATTGATTACTTTTAAAACTGTACCTTCAAGTCTCGTTAATCATAACAAACGTGATCACAAGAAACACGTGGCGCTAAGAATAAATGATTTCCGGCTGATGAATATCCGTAGTTATCCGCGTGTAAATTTTAAAAACGAGAGGTAACAGAGGTAATGAAACATCGAATATAAATCAGTGCTCAACACAACCCACGAAACACATTTTAGCTGGAGTGGAAAGTTGTTGATCGCTATTTGACTGCTAGCTAATTTCTGTAGTCTTCTACAGGCTTCGCAGGCCTAGTGCTGCAACACTACCTTGACTTTTTAAAGCTTCAAACTCCGTGCTAGTATAGGTTATAAGGCTAAATAGTATATAACTTGCAACTAGATGGTGAATAAATAGGAAAAAATGCCCTATAGTAACAGCTTCTTAGTGTCCGGAGTTAGGAGCACATGCGAAATTTACACGAGACGAGATTGTGGAGCGTCGTGATCTACCTGATTGAGATAATCTGATGAAATTTTTGTCAGAGATACACTGATTGATTAGCAATCCAGTGACACTTAGATATCGAATTTCCATGCTTGCAGTGTGGAGAAATAGTACCGGATGTAAAGAGTGTCCGGAGTTAGGCGCACTTACCTTACAACCTCTTGGCCAGCTACACTGTGACAACATGGCGGTGGATTGGTTGTCAAGGAGATAGAAGGGCCCCGCCCGCACGTCGTATGCATACGCAATAAGACCACCTTTGCTTACAGCGAAAGCGAAGTAAAAATTGTACATGGACCATTTTACAGCACCGTAAACTAATTATACAAACTTTACGTACAACTCACCGTGTAATAGGACAGTAATCCGGACGTTTGGTCTAACACGAACCATCTATACTGCCAGCCATTTACCATGTTAGTCCACTTGCTAAGTGGGCCTTCTATTACACGAGTGCTTCGAGACATCATTCTTTTTCTTATTGCTGCACCACACGGATTTAATAACTAATATTTACAAGAAATATACAGTAATTCGCACAATTATTAAAACAGATTAAATACAAATCATAAATCTAATTTGTTTCAGTCTGTACTGAACACACGGGAGGCTCTGGTGGTAGCAATCTTCTTCAAATAAGTTGTTTCCCTACATAATTTATTACATTAAATAACTGGTAATTAAGCACAGGGGGGTTACTTTGTTTGGCGGTGATGTGCCTTTTTACCAGGACCAATAAGAGGTGCTAGCAGCTGTTGGAAGTCATGATATTTACGCTCCATCTCTCTTTGATAGTCAAACTGTTCCTCACTAATCATCACCTTATTGATTTCTAGTGATTCACCACACCTAAGAGGATTGAATATAGTATGGTTGCACAGCTCGATTCACAAAGCAGTCTGCCAACAAACCTTTCTACAATGGAATTTTTGAGACAAGAATTGAAAGTTATTGGCACAATTAAGACGTTTTGTTTTCAGATGCATGGAGCCTAAAAATGTATAGAAGTAGGTTTGAATTCAGGTCTAGGCAAATCTTGTTGCACTACTTCTATTTTAAGCAAACTTGTCTTGCTCATTTATTTAATAGTAACATAATTATAACTGGTGAACCCACGCATTCCCCTTTAAAAGAAGGAATACGATCAAAGTTTTCATCTGAATATGCTTCCCAACTATCAGTTACTGGCAGAAAGTTGAAGTGGCCATGCATTATAGTTTGTTTTTTTCCAGCTATGTTCAGCTGGTTACAGTTCAGCTGGTTACACAGTGTTACAAATGAAGAGAAGCACCTCTGCAATCATAATGGAAAATACAGACGATTCCCATTACAAAACATGGGGAAACCATCATGCGCCACCACTAATCGACACCTTGAGCTGTCAAGAAGAGAAATAGGACACAAAGGAGGACAAAGGTAAGTTCATGATGTGTGTAATGTATGTATTGAGCCGTTGTATCAAGTTTGGCTATCATAAGTTAACGCCCTGTGAGTTTCAGCATGAAGCGGGCAAGGCCTCTGCAAAAAAAACTGGAAAAATAACATCCGCTTTCAAGACCAACCTCTCTCAGGTTTTTTTGGACTCTTTTGTGCACTGCTCTGGTAAACGTTGTTAAACAAGAGCTCCTCACTATCTGCAGTCTATTGAAAGCATGAGAACATCAAATGGAGTGCACATTCATGAAGTGGAACATGCTTCATTTTCTCCTCCTGTTTTTCAGCCACTGGGGGTCTGGCTCATGAAACCACCATCTTCTACAAACATCTGGCTTCTCTTTTGTCCACCAAGTGGGGGGGAATTACTCTGTTACCCTGCATTGCTGTCTCTCTCTTTGCTGCGATTTACTATTGCCTGCATTGGCGGTGCTTGGTCATTATCCAGTCATTTTGACAGAGCTCCACCTCCGATGGATCTGGTTAGGGTGGAGTCTCATTTAATGGACTAATTTAATCTTTAATGTTAAGTTTATAGTTTGTATAATAAATACAGTAATTTACTGTAGTTTTCTTTATAATTAAATAAATTTGAAGCAACAGCTAACAGTGAAAAAATCAAGCCCTTAAGAGAAGAGTTCATGGTTACACTTGTCTGAAGGCAGGCAGTTAGTCAGTCAATAGAAAATTCTACTGAATATTTTTTTCAAAAACTTTTGATATAGCAACCTAAATTGGAAGTGTTTCAGGTCATACTGAAGGTACTTTGGGGGTTGGTTAAACCTAGCCAATACTGCCAATGCACCATGAAGGTACTGAGAGGCTGTCAACTTTTTTTCGTGAGAAAGTGCAAACCTCTAATATATAGTGCTACCATACTATATGATAAGCTCTAGTGTACAGAGTTTGAAGATACTTACAGTTTCACAAATTCTCTGAAGCACATACGCAACTGCTGGTGATAATGGTTTTGCTCTGATGGCTTTACTTCTCCCAAGAAAGCATGGGCAATGGCATAAGCTCCCTGGTTGACTGACGTAGCTATACCACCTTGTAGCTGCATCTGTAACAGCTTGGTGTCTTGAGGATTTGAAAGCACTTCCTTCAATTTACAGATCTTAACTCTCATGTCTTCAATAGCTACTTCCACTGGACTCAAAACAATCTGTAGTAAAAAGGTGGAGTTGGTGAGATCATGTGATCCAGCCACACCCACATACCTCTTTGCACTCCAGCACTTTAATCCTTGTTTTGACATAAGGGAAGTGTTCATTTGATGTCAGTATGGTCTTCCTCATGTACTGGTCAGTGATGGTACCATGAGCCTTTCCTGACACCGTGAATGGGGTACGATAGACAAACCGACCTGTAGTGTTAATAACAAGGGATGCATATACACAAATGGACTCAGGTCAATATACGTTTCTGTTCCTACACAATCACCATACAATGATAGTCAAACATTAAGTTGTTTTATGTCTTGTACACACTCTTTTCCTACATACCAACTTCATACCTGTATGTTTGTCCCTATTGTTCTATAACTGATTATGTCTAACACACCAAAAGTTTAAAAACAAACTTAAAATAGAAGGCTACATTTTTTCAAGACTCAATGGCTAGGTATTTACAGTGTAGCACTTTAGAACTTCAAATAAACTCACGTATATTGAAGCTGCGATCAAACTGAGTGGTACGTTCATTAAGTCGTAGTTCATACTCATCAAAGTATGGCTCAAGGAAGGTGATCTGGATATATCCCTTGTTGGGATCGAATTGGTCAGTCTGTACTTTATTGGAGTCCTTGATCATTACTATGTGGTCACTGCCATATTTGTCTCGGTAGGATTTCTCTAAATTCAAAGAAAATTCAGCCAATCGGGTCAGGCCTTGTTCTCGGTAAATGAATTCTTGTCCATCCACATCTTCACCAAAGATGTTGCCATAGAAACCAACTCTAAAGTATGTACCAAAGCCTCTCTTGTCTCCCTATAATTTGATAGTTTCCATGACAACAGTAAGAAATGACAGATGAAAGGTAGTTGGTTACCTTGGAGATGATATTCTGAAAGCAGTCTACTAATTTGGAGTGGATTTTCTCCATCTCTTTGAACTGTCTCTTAGCAGCATGGATGGGTATAATGATCTTGTATACCTCATAGACTGCTTCATAGAGGCGAGCCTGAAGATAGAAACAAAACATTAAAGATCAGCCTTAATTCATGCATATACTAGCACACCCACAATACTACACTACATATGTACACCAATACAACTGTTTTATATGCAATTTCTTAGTTTACAAACAATCCAGTTACAGTTGCTAGAGGAACACATGTAGAGACATGTGATATGAATGGTTTCTGTGTACATAGTTTAAGGTCTTCAGATCCTATTGTCATTAAATGGCATACCAGTGGATGCAAGTAATAACTTGATGTGAACATTGCAGCTTTTCTTCTTGCTCCAGGGACCTGCTCTGCATGTCATAGCTAAAGCACTAAATGGTACTTATTGATTAGAAATTTTACATCCATTATAAGCACCTACTCCGGGATGTGTTTGCTGACAGCTGGCCACCTCAGTGAAACTGCATACAGTACACACCCCTGTATATAAGCTACAGTTCACCAACTGGAGTGACTTGCAGTATGTACTCATGCACAATACATATACTGGTATAATCATGATCGTACATATTTAAATTAGCACTTATAAATGTGAAAGGCTCACACCGTAAGGAGAAACTTTATAAGTTTTTGTTGATTTTGGTCACATAAATGTACCAATGACATATGTGACCGGATGTGTGAAAAGGGGTCTTCCACACACATCCAATTCTATGAACTTGGGAGATAACTTAGTGTTCAGTTAACATATAAACCTGAAATTTTTATCATCCATTAAACTATGTTGGTGCTCACCACTGACCAAATTTCAAGTCAATAACTTTTTCAAAACTTGAGTTATCAATCGTCAAAGTTGGTAAATCGGATGTGTGTGGAAGACTCTTTTCGCAAATCCGGTCACATATTATGTGCACATGTATGCAACTTCAAGGTATTGTTTACTCGTATACATTTTTTTCTTACACAGAGTCATGGAAAGTTATACTAAAATTTAATACACATCAACTCACCTCCCTGAATAGTTCAGCAGCTTGTTCCAATAAGCCGATCATTCCTCCTTCTGAGAATAACCGGTTAGTACACATCCCTTCCTCCTCCTGTAGTTACCATAGCAACAGTCACCTCAGCAACATGCCACACAAAAGAATACTCTTACCGGAGACAAGTCATCATCAGATATAGCACTCTCTTCTAACACATTAGGAGATATTCTCTGTGAGGTGATGTATCATGTGACTATGAGCACTAGGGGTTTTCCCTACCTCAAATGCTACACACCCCACAGGCAGGTAAGACTTGCTCTCCAACAAGTACAGATACTCAGCTACCAATGCTGCAGCGTGTACCAGACACATTGCAGCCTCAGGGAAGTTTTGACGCTACAGTGGAGTGACGTATACGTCATAACATACACATGGACTGACTTGTTAACAACTTACCCCGTTGTGCTTGCCTGCCATGTGCTGTAGCCAGGTTAGTCGAAGATCAGGTGAATTCTGATAGCTACATATAAATGGGGAATGTGTATAGTTGATCAGTATAGCTTGGATATACACAGTATGCTAAAGTACTCTAATAAAACACACACTCTATTGATGCAGCTATTAAGCTACAGTTTGTGGAGTCCTATTACATAGTGTCCTGATTACCAATATATCTACATCTTGGCATATTCTTTTGAAGGATTCCAAAAATTTGGCTGAAACACAACACATTCTGATTGGCTACAAACCCTTTTGATATCCTGTACATGAGATCCATCAGTACTGCTGGATCCTGTGGGTGTGTCAGGCAGTGGCATCATAGTTTAACAACAATAACCAACCTCATGTGTCTCCTGCATCTTCACTGTATCCAGTAATATTCCATGAAGGTTGGCAGCTAGGTCTCTAACCTGAAGGGAGAGCACATGAGCTCAATAACATCAATATTACACATTGATATGTGTTTATACCACCAGACTGTATGTTTACATGTACAGCAGGTAAAGTGTGTACCTACATGTATAACATTACTCAAGTGTACATACTCACTTGGTCAGGGAAGTCAGTAGCTTCCAGTTCTATAATTGCGTCACTATCAGCATAAGTCACTAGGGTACGTAGTGACCTCCTCAAATGATATTCATCAAATTTCTATAAACATCATACAATGTCAAGATACATGTAACTATAGAAACTAACCAAGTTTCCAGCAACAATTGATGACAAAGCTACAGTGATTTGCACCTTGACCCGAGCGAAGGTGTTACCTCGGACATAGTTGTGTCTCATCAACAAATAGAGTGACACACATGCTAACATTCTGATCTTTGAGTGAGCAGAACTGCAGTGCTTGAGTAGCCGTACACACAACTCAGCACACAATTCTGTCTCCTCTTCAAACAATAAATCTGGAAACTGTGGAGAAATTATACATGTGTAGATGCATACATACACACAGTATATACATACATACAGGTACATGTACACTACACACATACATACATGCATACATACATACATACATACATGCATGCATGCAGACATGCACGCACGCACGCACTCACATACATACACACAAAATCCATGCATGCATGCATGCATACACATTCTTGACTGACTGTCCTGGATTCTTTTCAATCCGGTCCCCCACCCCCCCTGGGAGACATGAGCCAACAGGCAAGTGATTTTTAGGTCAGATGAATGAATGAACTCCCAAGGAGACCAACAATAGCAGAGACCTGAGTCTCTTCTTACATAGTCCATCTTAGATGCAATGTATGGACTGGGTGCATGGTGTTAACCCTGTTGTTGGCTTGCAAGGCCGATTCTGGTCTTCCCCACACGGTCAGGGCCAGGGCAGTACTACCATTAGCCACACCACTAAGAGTGGCATATAATACCAGGCCCACCATGAGCCGGAGGTTGGTAGCATGTACAGTACAGTACAATATATACATACATACATACATACATACATACGTACATGCATACATACATACATATATGCATGCATAATGCCATGCGTACATGCCATGCATGCATATGGTCATCATACTCTGTTTAGTGACCAACCTATCGACCTAGTACTACTGTGGTGTAAGTGCTTCAAATGATCAAATGATTTTGTAGATGTACGTACGTGTAATTGATACAAAAAATTGATGCCTTGATATGGTTCACTGCAAGAAAATGACAAGCAGCACAACTGAAGATTAAAGGAAAGGCAATTAAGGTACAAAGGGCAGACACTTGCTGCAACCCCAAACAGTAAGTGGCATAAAATGGTGGGTGTATGATGTGTCGTTTAACCTCTAGCCTGGTCAGGCAGGAAGGCAGACCACAAACTAAGTACGTATTGGTAACCTTTTAAAGATTCAATATTAAGTGCTTCCATGGTGGTTTTCTTGTTTTAATTTACAGGTAACTAAGACTCTTTTGCAAAGACTGGTGCTTTTTGTAAAACACAAAATACTGCTACAACGAGCAGTGGGTATCCTACACTTTGGGGGGAGGGGAATCCCCACTGTACCGGTTGATACAGTGTACATACATACATGTGGATACATGCATGCATACAGAGAACATGTGAATACAGAGCCACATGTACGTATGTACACACATGTACATGTACAGACTGAAGACATTACCTTGACAACGATGGATCTTTGGGTAGCAAACAGATGCTCCATAACCATGACACTCTCATTACATGCCAATAAGTGTAACAACACTTCTATAGCTCGAGGCAACGTAGCTCGCATGTTGTCCACAATTTGAACCGTCTGTATCAAAGTCTCCAGTGTGTCCATGACAACCATGGTAGCTTCTTGTGACAGACAAGCCTCCACAAGTACGTCGATATCCATGTTGCCATTTTGCCTAATTTTCCAGGGATTACCTATACAGTTGGCAACGTCAACACATGTACATATGACTCACTTGTCGCTGCTCTCGGACACAGACGACGCCCACACGGTCTTACCCCATCGTTCCATACTGCTCGATGGCCCTCCTGCTTGTGAAGTGGAGGCTGCTGACATCATACGATGTCGTTGTAACAGCCGCTCCTTGGCTGACACTCCTGTGGTTCCAAGGATCATTCCTGCCAGTTGGCTTCTAACTGTGTTGCCTTTTGATGCCTGGATCATTGAGGTGCCTGTTGTGGACCGGTTGAGTATGGCCACTTTGCCCTGTAATAAAAAAGCTTTGGCTCAGTACCAGGTACAAATGTAACTGACTAAAATGGACTATTTTGAATATAGTTGTGTAAACATGAAGAAAAACAACTTTGCACACAATAAACAGACTTGTAATCTCGTACATTTACTAGACAGAACAGGTACGTATATAGTTAAAGATGTCCACACTGTAACTCACTTTGTACTCAAAACAGGCAGTACACAAGTCCAATACATGTAACAAGGTGGTTAACCTATCATTCAGCAGCAAAGTCAATTAAAAGAAAGATATACGTATACCGTATATCCCCCCCCCCCCCCCTGTATACTGTATGTAGCGTACAGTTAGAATGTTTCAAAATTTTCAAACCATATGTGAATTTACACATACATATGTTTTAAAATGCCACTGTGAGAGAACGTATTATAATTGCTACATATAACTTCTGCATCTCAAGTAAACAAACAAAAAAACATCCAGCTACAGATGCACTAGGTGGTGACAGTTGCACATATACCTACGTACCCTATTACTAAGTGTCACAATGTGATGACAATAATACAATGAAACCACTCTCCCAATTGAGGTCACAAATCTCCTTCTAAATACAGCATGGACGAAGATTCTGGTCTGCCTCCATATAATATTATCTCTGCAACTCAAAAATATCTTTATTGCAAAAATGGTTCTATGGGTCTACTGAACATATGTACAGAAGCTCATACATTGTAAATGCCCCTAAAAGCACCCAAAAGGACACAATTCGCATTATTCAAACACTTTATAAACATCTGCTACACTACACATCATCCAGTTAGAAATATACCTGCTAATTGGTAGGGTGACCCACCACTGGCAGAGATGGGTTGGGTCGATATTACGCAGTACCCATAGGAAGGATATCAACAAGTTACGGGTACTGCCTGGTCCCATTTGTTGTAGGTTAGCCGGAGCTGTAGGAACTGGCTCAGAACTTTTGGGGCCTCCTTCCTCAATTGTGTCCTTGATAATCATTGAACGACGTACCTCTGTGGTCCTGTAGAGATGAGAGTACATGTGGAAATATACAATCAGGGAAATAACCTTACCTCTCAAAGCCCATGGCCCAGTCATCCCAGCCATCTCCTCCATGATACAGGTTAGCTAGATTATCCATCACTACAGACAGCAGAGGCATGTACAACATGGCGATGCGTTCTCGTGACTTCTTGGACTGATAGCGAGGGTCGGCATCATGTGATGCTAGAAGATCTCGTACTAACTCTACAGCCTGTTCCCTCAGCTTAGGTGTCCTGTACACAAGTAAGAATTTAATCTCCCTTAGTATTAGTTAGTAAACAACACAACAGGAAAATGTGCATATATTTAATTTCTGTATTTAAAAGTTTATGTGACCCTTAAAAATAATTCATACATATATGCAGCAGACACTTTCAGGCCCAGCATGAAGAATCCAAAGTTCTCTGCCATAATGAATGAGTGAAAACTTCCCGCAGTAAATGACTTAAAAATGACGTCTACATAATACTGTATATGTGAATGGATTTGGGAAAACCGGTCTTATCACCCATGACAGTAGATGAGAATTTTCACCAAGAACACAAAGCTACATGAATAAAATATCAAATTTCGCATTCAAGAATTGAGTGGTCTGCTTTAGCTGGCTGCTTTTCCCAAGCACAGTGGTGATCCGTACAAGCGGTCCGGGGCCCTAATGGATCTCCAGTCAGCCTGGAGATGGCTGTATGTGGCTGTACAGCTCCGTGGTGTTGAATAAAGACCTGTGCTGCAAATTTCCTTTCATTTTAACCTGTTTTGAGACTTGAATGACTTGGCCTAATTCATCCCAGAGGATGTTGGATGTGCTCTAAATGCTACCTAAATATATTACTCTTAATTGCTGGTATTTCACATGACCCTCAATAGTCGCAATCAATACAAAACTGAAAAATGATGGGGTTTACTGGGGTTCATTAGATGCAGAACATGCTTCACGTAAGCTTCGACAATGTACTTTGTTTTGTAAAAAGCGCTTGAATTCTCAGTGAAACCAGACTTGCCACGTACGTATTCTATTAACGGAACAATGATGATTCACTGTATTACACTGAGATTGGCTCCTCAATAAAACGATTTTTACGTAATTTGTTTTAGTGGCGCTTAAAACCTGTCCAACTTCCTCTGAATCCATCCCTACGCCATCCCCTTTAATTGTTTTAAACAGCCTCTTGCCCTCCTCCAGCCCCCACCACCCTCCACCTTTGGAGCTCGCCCAATACAATACACATCGAGTTTAAAACTATCTAAAATGGCAGGAAACTTAGCTGTTGGCTACTTGTACAGTGGATGCTCTGGAAGGTAAGGTATTGGTGTAAAACACATTGGCAAGCTACAACACACTGAATATTCAAAACCAGCATTTCTCGATTCTTTTAAATAGGCAATAAGACCGATTTTCCCACACTAGGTCACATATGTACATTTAAATTTTAGGCTGCCAGCAGATTCCCAGTGTAGACAGCAGTACACACACGCGCACGCGCACTCACACACGCATGTATACTGTAATTTACAGTACCTTCCAGCCAATACTCTAGCTAGTTCTGACAACACCAATCCACTGAGGTAGTGCTGTTGACGAAACTCTGCAGTGAGTGTGGCAATAGGTTCAATATTAGAAGCGTCGTCATACAAAGAGCTTGGTGACTGGGGGTCTGTTGCTAACAAGAGAGGTAGGTTTAGTGCAATATAATGTTCATGACTGCAAAGAATTCGGAACAAATCCAGCTTGAACTCTGTCAAATTGTAATCAGCAGGAGCTAGAGCCAACTAAAAATAGGACAAAAGGTGTGTGATATGAAATTTGCGTATAGCAAATTTACGCACATACATGGATACATACCTTCTTAATGTAATTCCGCACCAGGTGGCATACAAATCCACGATCCATGAGAGAGTATGCATCCATTAAGAAGAAAGCAAGGCTGGTGTTCAAGTTACGAGCATAAACCACATTTTTGATGTGTTTCTCAGCTATCTCTATGGTGATGTTGTTGATGAGGTACTCAAGATCATGAAGATACTTGGAGGAGAACAAGTGTGAACGTAGAGATGATAAGTTGCTTGTACGGTGCAAGTGCTGTGCCATACTCTTTATCTGTTGGTTTAATATGTACATATATAACACGGCAACTGAACAGAATATGCGGTCTCACTTGCACATATACATGTGCAGAAACATACATGCATACTACAGTACAGGACTACAGTCCACATGTACTGTACTATGTATGCATGCACCCACCTACATGTACATTAACTGATAAAAATACACACATACTATTACATACATACACATTACAATCATACCATGGCACCAAAGAAGAACCAGGCTACAGACATGGGTTCATCCCTCTGTGAGACTAGCCACATCAGTGCTACCTCTTCATGAAGAAGCTGTTGATAAGACATAAGCTAATAGTTCAGTCATGCAAGTATATAAGATCACATGCAATATACTTGAATAAAACTTGTGTACAACAATCTAGAATGTAAACCACAATCAATCCATTGTATAATCACCTTTCTAACTCGACTACTAGAGCTCTCTTGTGATCTTGACGCCTTAGGGCTATCTTCCTCTCCATCCAAACGATACAAGTCTATAGGTGTTATACACATATCACAAACAGCCTCTATACGTATAAACTACAACATACTGGAATTACTGGTTTGTAGTTTAGTATCAGACGATAGCCTTAGGGAGGTGGTGCGTCTTGTCACCTCCTCCTCAGCTGTATTGCTACCATGGCCTCCCATTGTAGCTCTCTTGTCCTTGCTAGACCCCTGCGGCGGGGGGCCAATTGGCGCCACAAATACGTGCTGCAGATATGACTCTAGTAACATGTTATGGCCATGTTTGTCAAACGGCAAATCAAGCTCAGTCTGCATTCGCTTGGCAATGTATGCTATGGTGGAAAAGCCATTCTGTTGTACCAAGGCAGCTTCTTCTGACAATGTTGGCCTCACAAATAGTGAAAACAGTCCATTTAGTATGGGGTAAAGAAAGTGGACCAGCGGCTCTGGAGCAGCTGACTGCAGTCCAATAATCCTGTTGAGCAGGTCTTTCTCTTCTTGTTCACTACCAACATCAAACTGGTGGTTGAGGAATGTCCTGAAGAACTTGTTGAGGGGTACATCCTGTAATAATAGATTGCAGTACGTATACAATGATATAATAGTAGCTGTAACACAGCTTACTAAAACAGAGTATATTACACAAGACATGCTCATTTTCACACATATATGCACTTTGACTACTATAACTCTCTGCTTACCTCTGGATGAATGGAGGTGACGGCATGGGTAGCCACCTTGAACAATGGTTTGTGGTTCTCCATCCATTTTAGGTTGGGAAGAGCAACCTGCAAATTGGGGGTGTGGTCATGTTATACACAAGATCATGTGAGCTAGTCCTTACATCAGTCTTCAACTGGGAATAAGCTGGTGGAGGTTTCTCAGCACTGACACACAAGTGATATGAACCAGTGTGAAGCTCTCCAGCTTCTAACAGTGGTATCCACTACATGATTTTGTGAACAGACATTTAAATATGTTTGTTACCATGGTGATTAAGTACCAAACCCACTGTTTACACATGCCCATAAACTAATTATTTATCACCACACTGTGATACCCCACTTGGCTGTGAGGGACCCTTAATAGCTCCTAGTGTACATTTAGTTACTTAGGTACACATGGTAAATATCATAGCTGGGTTCCGCCCATTTGTAGGGAAGGGAAAGTTTATTTTTTATCTGGCATAGTCAGAAATTCTACATCGAGTAGAGACCGTAGCTTAAAAATGGATCATTTTGAAGTGTGTAACATGACTGCATTAGGCATGCCTATGAGACCCAGTGTTTATTCAAATCTGTTCTATAACCCTGGCAATTAAATGGAATCAGATGTGTTTACATGGGACTAGCACTTAATAATCTCATAAAAAGATCACTGCTCAACCAGGTTCCAAACGTACGCCCATAGCCTATACACGCATGCTCCATGAAGTAGGGCTTGACATCATAACCACAATACTGAGGCAATTTTTGTATGGTCCCATAAACACTCATTCATGAACACTCACTGTACAGCCGAGATATTGAGGTTCTTGGAAGCCAGGTTCATGAGGACGAGGCTTCATACAACTGATGTGATAGAAGGTGAAGAGAATATGATGTTTGGTGGTCAACTGAGGGGGTAGCTCTATCTTGATCTCATTGTAGAACTCTGGAAACCTGTGCAGTGTGTGTGCACACATTCAACACATCATTATTATACAAACAGCATAATAACAACTATATACAAGTATAATATTTATAAATCAATAGAGAGGTGCACACAGTACATATAACTATAAATACACAGGTATTAATGCACCTTATTGTATGCAGTATAATAGTGCTGCAACCAAGCTGCTCTAATGTACAGTAATGGGCAACTCAAACACTAATTCTTACACCTCCCGTATATACTGTACTGTATGTATATGTAGGTCTTAATGTAATAAGAGGACAAATGGGATGGTGGTTTGTGTACATACAGTGTATAGGTTGGGCAAGCTGGCAGGGATTGCTAGGGTGGTAATGAAAACCACAATCCGTATATTGACTCTCTGTCAAGTTACATAGTGTTCCAATCATCATCCTTTTGAGTTAAGTCAATACAGATTTGTGATTTACATACAATTATACCACCCCTGCCATCTCTTCTTGTTTTGTGACTTTTCCCTGCTTTTATATAACAGCTTGGTACAGTTAAAGATGCACAGTATGCGTTATACCAAGAGTTAATAATAATCTTGGTTATACAAATACTGTATACTGAAGACCACACACACAAACACCAATAGTATACCTGTTGTGGTACAAGACAGTGGCCCATGCTTCTCTGACAAACTTGGGACCAGACGAACGTCCATAGATCACCTGAGCCACACATAAAAAGCTAAAACACCATATATAGTAGTTATAGTAACCACACCGACCTGTAAGGCGTCATTGCTAGGGTCCTCCCCTGCCATGAATTGCACCTTGATGCCAACGTTACGGCCCTTGCTGTTGCGGAAGTCAAGCGTCTGAGGGTAAATGTAGAGCATGTTCCTAGGACAGAAGTATAGGTACATACTGTACAATGATCATAACAGCAAGTACAACTTGAAGGTTGTAATACTTATCACTATCTATACAATTGCACATGTACTACAACACATGTATGCACCATAGATATAATGTGTATGTACATCAATGGCAGATCTCATACGGGACACACTGACACAGTGCCATACATTAGATACACACAGCTGTGCTCACTTGTATGCAGTGTTAGGGGAGTATACTGGTCTGGATGGGAACTCCTCTATTTCCCGGGTAGGACGACGATTCATGTCAGTGTAGGGTTCAATCTGCCACAGGTTGGATGTGAGGCAGCAGGGAAGGTTGGTAAAGGGAGGAGAAATGTCTAACTTGAGGATGGCTGTGAAGATCAGAAAAACAGAACTCACTGTAGTGGCTGCATGCATGCATCATATGTACAAATAAGCGCTGTTATTGAACATGGTACCATGATGGTACTGTAGGGCGCAACATAGAATTAAAGTCTACATACGTCGGTTGAATAGCCATAGCTTCATTGAGGACAACATACTTATGTACGTAGTCACCAACTCACCAGGAATGTTCTTCAACTTTCTACTGAGAATAACACCTTTCTTCATTTCACCAAGGTAACGGAACAAATCATCATCAGCTAATTTGTCACTCTCCTACAGTGTGACAGAAAACATGTCAACCATTAATATGTAACTAGCACTACACTATACACAAACTATATAAACATGCATAATCACGGCACAGACTAACACACACACACACACGCACGCACACCATATACAAACACAACACTGCACATAATTAATTACCTGCTTAAAGAATGACTGTACTGTCAATGTTACAGGTCGGAAGCTGTAATTTAACATAGCACCAACATTCTCATCTTTGGCCCCTTCAGCTTGTGGCAGACCCATTGCCTGACCACCAGCTGCACTCTCCCTCTTCCTCATTAAAGCAATAGTGTCTAGAGCAGTTGACCGACGATCCCCACCAGCAGAAGAAGAAACAGACTGTGAACGTTCTGTTACAATATGAAATACAGAGACAAATAACACATTTTGTCATGTAACATCACACAAGATAAAAAAGTGTAAATATTTAATTTCAAACCTTTCTCGGGAGGAGTTGGGACAGCATCCCCCTGGCTGGCAGACTTGCTCCCGGTGATGATATCCACTACGTTAATTGCAGTCCATGCTAGCGGCATGCGGTACTGGCCCAACTGCTGACAAAACTGCTTTGCTGCACTCTTGGCCTTGTCCATAGTCTTGCGGTCCATATCACGATAGTACGGCTCAGCTGCTTCAGAAATATCTCCCTTTTGAAGTACTTTCTCCAATCTGCAAAACCACTTTTGATAGTGAAACTGATATATTTAAAATTACATACCTTAGCACTAGAAACACTTCAGGGTTGGGATAAGTTATAGAGAAGATGGCATTACGGCTGAGTGATGCCATACTACGTTCTCTACTATGATCATCCAACATGTGATACATCTCACTACTGTTCATGTCCATGTGGAATGACTCTGATATCTGCAGGAAAAGGGAAAGGCTGAAATGTGCACCTTTTTCACGACCACGCCTACCTTTTTACGCTCTTTTACATCGTACAATGCTAACTCAGCAAATATTGGCTCAAATGTTGTTTCTAACCTAAATAAAAGATTTGACAATCGAACATGTACTGCAGGATAGCCCCACCCACCTTAGCTCCACGACTTTAACCAATATTTTTAGCCCGTGATGTTCCAGTGGTAGCGGAGCTGGAAACCTTGTCTCCAAGGCAGTGTCACGACCAGGTAGTGGATAGAGACCGAACAGCTTTGTGTAGCGATCACGAGCTCTAGCAACCTGCACAACACACACGAAGGTGAATATATACACCTGTAGCATCCACCAGAGGAGGATGATAAGATCACAAATATTCTGTGTTCTCAGAGGAGATATTAATCTCAACTTGACAGTATGCAAGTAGATACACTGTATATTCTCATAGGTAAATAAATAACAGGCCCTTGCAATATACATGTACCTCATATAACATGTGATTGTCCTGTTGCTATATGGTTCCCAATCCCTCAATGACGTCACAATATAGCTAGACTACTGTATAAATTAGGGATGAATGCCCACCATACGTACTTACCTGATTTCTGTAGTCCATGTCTTCCATGTCCTCCACAGGTGTCATGAGGTCCTCCAACAACTCATCACTCTCTGTACTGTCAAACTCATCATTGCTGTTCAGGGGAACAAAATTTATAAGCAACATAATTTGACACCCACTGCAAATCACATAATTCATACAGTACAAGCTATGCACAACCTCTAACCACAAAATGTGACCAGATCTGCATAATGTTAGTGCATTTTTCAAAATTCATTTTAATACATTTTCTTTATCCAGATAGCCAAAGGAATGGCCAGCAGAAGTATCAGCTCTAGAATCCAAGAGCTCTCGAAGCTACAATGCTACAAAGTGGCAACAGCAGATTTGTGCAGTACTAGTGACAATACACTACACATGCTTAAATAAACGGTCATAACTTTCGAATGCAGTACTCTACCAAGACGCAACTTACACTATCGGATTCTCCATTAACAGGCAAATCAATTGCTGGGTAAGTTTTGTCTTCCAGGCCTTTCCTACAACTAGGGCAAAGACGAAAACGTGAGAAAAAAATGGTAATGAACTGCTTTCCAACACAAGGCAAACTAATGCTCATGTCTTCTCTCTCCTTGGGAGTACTGACACAAAACAAAAATTTTGGAACTCCTCTTGCTGTGGGAATCATGATGCTACTAAGGTTAACTTTATGCCTTTATCACCTTCCCTCATCGTGAATTAAGTGCTTAAATTTTTTTTCAATTTCGTAAATATTTCACCCATTGCGTATATTACATACTACTCTAAAATTAGCTTGTGCTAACATATGGGATTCTTGCAGATCCTGTCACAAATATCATCCAATTACACTACATAAATATTCTACTATTATGTACTGTAGGAGTACTAAGAAGATGAATAAAAAATTGGAAATTTTATTATTATTATTATTATTAGCACTTTACAGTGACCAGCACTGAAGGTCTGACAGCAACATGTGCTACAGCCTTAGGATTACCTAACCTACAAGGACTTAGATCTAGTGACTTGACTTTACTGACTGAATAAGGTGTAACAGAAAAGGGGCCAAAGTAAGGAAAAAAAATCCCTCCAACCCCAGGATTCGAACTGCAGGTCACCCAATGTCTAGTCGGGGCCACACTCAGTCTTCCTCCAGGAGGGATGTTTTAAAATGGGAATAGGGATCGCTGAAAAAAGCAACCAAACAAGAAGGGATCGCTGGGGTGGTAATGTAAACCACAAATCCCTATTTTGACTCTGTGTCATAAACCTTTACTTACATGCTCTGTCATTTTGAAGTGAGTCAAAATAGGGATTTGTGGTTTACATTACCACCCCAGCGATCCCTTCTTGTTTTTTTTTTACTATTATGTAGGAGTACTAAGATATAGTATATACAAGTTGAGCTGAGCCCTGATAAAACAGCTTTCCTCAAGAGATACTGTAAGTGGTGACAGTAAAGGTATTCAGAGCAGACATGTGTGGTTTTGCTCCATTACAAGTTCGGGAAAGGATCATCACAGACGGTGCACTTCCCATTATGAAAGTTTTGATTATAGTCATACGTAAATATTTGAATGAAATATTCTTAGTGGGTAAACTACATAAAACCAAACTTCAAGAACCGGTGTAATTCCATCCATGAGTTATTAAATGTTTTTGAGGGCTCAGCTCAACATGTATTATACTGCCAACTGGTCTAATATCTGTCCTAGAATGGATGCAATACAGAGCAGATTTTGTAGATACATAAAAAATGAGGGTTAATTGAAAATCCTCACAAAATTAATCCTCACCTACACTGCGTGGGAATCACAAAGCGGCAAATACTTGATACATACTATATTATATTTGTATGCAGTATGCTTAGTTTAATTTGTAGTTATACAGAACTTCTATTCAGCCTGAACTTTAGTCATACACAATAACTAGACAGTAAAGAACAGCTACCAATACCAGATGTTATTTGCAACAAGGAAATATGCCTATACCGTGATCGTGCATGCATTCAATATACCACACATAGCATACAAGCCTTATTAAGTAAATCTTAATACACAAGACAACTTGTGGGACCAACAACTACAAGGGACATATGGCCTCAACAATGAGGTGGTCTTATCTACGCACTTGAAATATGGCCACCATTGTCATGAGGTGGTCTTTGTAAAGAGGTTACAAAAGTACAGCTTATAGCTATTGTATGTTGGTTTGGAACCTAATACACATGGTCACTACAACAAGGTGTACTTATACAAGGGATGATCAATGTATGGCTTCATACAAGTTTAGAAGAATGTTCAGTACTGTTTAGTGTTGCTCAGCAGCAGTAGGTAAACTACAAATGAAACTTTTAATCTCAAAAGCACTTAAATTGCTGTGGTCTGGTGCAGACTACCTCTACAACTAGGTGTTAAAATTATATGGACTACTTAACAAAAATTCACAAAAATTCCAAGCATAGCATACAGCCCTCAAACGATACCAAGAGTTCATAATATATATACTAAGGAGAGTATCCTACTCTCATATACCCCTGTAGATAGGCGTATCGTGAAGTTATGATGTAACACTTCTGAGTTCGCCCGTTTTTTTTTTTGGTATAATTAATGATGTCATTAGTTGAACATGGTATCGATTGAATGCATGCCTACCAACGTCGCTAGCAACCAAATTAACTCCAGCTCTAAGCGTTTCTCACCCAACTATAATCATTCCTTCATGGGTTAAGACCGCTTTGTAGGCATTTCTTACTAGGCCATTCGCGAATACGGCTATCCTGAGCGTCGCAAGTGTGAAACGGTGCTAACGATTCTTGCACTTTTACGGCTTCCTGTACGTCACAAATCGCTACATCTTGTCATTACGTCATAACTTCACGATACACCCTTCTACAGGGGTATATGAGAGTAGGATACTCTCCTTAGTATATATATTATGAACTCTTGACGATACCCACAAAGTTGTGTAAGTTTTAGTAACCACCAATATTTATTTGTAAACACCATGGATCTACAATCCTGTACATATAATCTTTCAGTTTTAAAGAACAACCAAATTCTTAGATACTTTGATGTTGAACATACATGTTTACGTAGCTACATATAAACAAATTTAACATCTCTTGTATACACAGTGTATATATCATGGCCATGTTTGCAAAAACAAAATTATGGTGCAAATAAATAGTCTTTGAATTTGTGAAGTGAAGTGCATGATTGGCCACTAAAACATGCATGGTTTTATTAAAGGAGTGAAAACACAACAGGCTAAGAAAGTAGGATTCCACAATACAGAATTTTCACTAAGCAAATGGAGCTTGTAGCATGAGTTAATATACTACCCATGCACACATTGACTTTTTGCATTGCACAAAATTATTTACTCTTACCCTGTGGACGAGGCACTACTTTGTACAGACATTTTACTAGTTCGTTCCTCCCTATCCAACACTTCTTGCCGATCCATATCAATCTCATAATCCTGAGGTGGTAGCCCTTTAAGATAAGCCTCTGAACGTCGGCAACCATGTTCAGCATGTGTGTCACTACCATAGAAACCACCATGCCTACAAACATAATAGGCTACACAGTATTGTCATGATCATAAAATACACCCACTTTCGTCTCAAGCCATGCCAGTCGGCCATAAATCCTTGTACACATTCTTGTACAAGTTGATCGGTGCATCTTTTAGCTGCTCCGGGGACTGGCACCTCCAATGTGCGGTAGGCACGCTTGACCGTAAATACCTCAACATCATCTTCAGGAAATAACAACAGATGTTTCTCAGAGTCAGCAGCTAACTGGTCCCGATGGTCAGCAATAAACGCTTCATAATCAATCGGCACTTCAGGCTCAACATACTTACTGTACATTGAGCTAGTCTGGCATAACAACACAACATAAAATACACTATAGTGTGTGTAGGTATATCATTTCACGATTTCCTTATTTATTGAACAGTTAACAGCATAATGGGTGAGATGCTAATCAGCTACAATTACACTAAACATTAAACAGGGCCACTACTTCTGTACGAATACAACACCGCTCACCATTGATGGTTCCCTATGAAGCGAAGCCTTCAAAGAGGCCACGCCTCCTCCTCCTGTATTCGGGGAGTCTGTTTCCTCGCTGTTGCTCATGCCGCTAAACAGCCGGGACACTTCGCGTCTTACTTCAGCCGCTGGTCGACTAAAGTAGTAAGAGAGAAGCCATGTAATATAGTACGCGACCGTATACAACCTCCACAAATATGCTGCGCGTTATATGGAACAATAAATACATCTTTCAATTTCTGAGGACCTACATTTAGTTTACTAACCTGCTGAGACTCTTCGCGAAAGCTCTCTCACCCATTGGTACTGAAGTGACAAATATTTACAATTGGATTTAAAATTACATTCCGGACCACATAAAGCGACGCTTCCTGTGCGAAATCGCCAGAAACTTTCGATTACGGGATTCGTCATGTGTGCGAGATATTACGTGGCATTTTTGGTATGACTCTTTCATGTATTGACATATCTTTGTATGTGATTTGCTGTCGCTAAAGGTTTTATTTTTGACGGTGATCTCCGTGTATGGCCAAAGCGTCTTCTCTTGTCAGAATGATACCGACTGCGGGAGCCCTGTGGGCGTGGTCAGATGTAATTCATCAGGGTCTTGTATATGCTTGCGACCCCAATGTTATAACTTAAGTGATACATGTATTTTGAGAGAATGCCACTCTATTAGTGATGACTTGGAGTGTCGTGATGGGAAGAAGAGCAGATTGACTGCTTTATTGTTGAGTATATTTCTGATCAATTTTGGTGCTGCAAATTTCTACATTGAACGATATGAATTAGCAGCTCCACAGCTTATTCTAGGACTATTACTATGTTGTGTACAGGTGAGGATGTGTATTGTTCATTGCTTGATGTGGTTTTTTTATGTGGTTACTACATAACTGTGTCATGATATTGTAGACTTCTGTGGCCAGACCCTACACTCTTCATACAGTCCTTATATTGTAAGTGCCTAGCTGCAAGAACCTGCACCTCTTGAAACTAGGCACTTATAATTTCCAGTCCAGTCATCATGCAACATAATATTTCCTGTCAATTTGATTTTTTTATGATAAGACATTTGTATTGTATTGGCCAGCAGATTATGAAATTTAAGTTTTAAAATCCAAAAGACCTGTTGTTATAAAAACAGCATGTGTATGAGAATGGAGTGAGAGCTAGTGGAACTGAATGGGAATGGTTAAAAAGTGTTGGTTAAGGCAATATGTTGTTTTCTAATGCAAGTTTTATCAATGGCCATAACTCCAAACCATGCACAACTTGTCTTGGGTCTAAATGTACATACAATTATAGTGAGATCATGAACACACATCCTGGCTATGAATAGTCTTGGAGTTATAATGCAAGAGAACTAGGACAGGAATAAATTCGATTTGTACCTGATTTGTACAGCAACAATACGGCACATAAACTACAAGTGTTTATCTACAGTAATTGATCATAACTCACAAGCTACAAAAATGGGGTTTGGCTCAGTCTGTCCACCATGATCTGGCAAATCAATCAAGGTATAGTGTTTCCCTGTACGTCCCCGTGTGGACAAATAAGAAGGCCATTTCAACAATGAAACAATGACAGTAAACGCATTGTAAATAAGTGCTCATAACTCACATACAGTACACTGTACAAGCACAAAACAAAGAGTTTATCACTCTCCATGAACAGGCAAATCTGATGGTGTATAGGTTTTGTTGAGTTGAGCTTTGTTTCAGTACAGCATGTACCCAGTTTATTTCAATACATTTTATGAATAGAATTTTGCAAAACGGCAGGTTGTTGCTCAGCGGGTGCCATTTGGTACTTGTTATTATCAGAATTCCTACCTATGTGCTGAAGTTAGTCAAATCCCGCCATAGTACACTTACATACACACCCCCACTCCACAGTTACGTATGTACGTACATATTATGGCTGCATAGGTACAACAGACCTCCTCAAAGAGGATATCACAATAGGCTGAAACTTTGGCTGTCCACTCCTTTGTTTCTATAGATAATAGAGAAGCAATAAAATGGAATTTGAGGAATGTGCAAAAACGACCAGTTTGTGCTCGGCAAGTGGGTCACAAATATCACATACTACCCATGGCCACTAAAACTTGTCTATTAATGAAATATTTTTCAAACCCTGAATGCTAAAAATTGTTACAGTGTTTGGTGAATGTTCTATTAGAGTCAGAAAGGGGCCATGTATACCATATATAAGCGTATAAACTCCTGTGTATACTTATCTGAAGAAATTAGTGATGGACATAACATACAGGTGTTTGGATATGTGCCATGGCTTGATCCCAGTGGCCTCTTATATTGATATATCAAGATAAGTACATTACATCTGATCACAAAAGTAATACTAATTTGTCCCTTTTACTTACTTCAAATTTTGTATGTGTTTTGACAGTGTCAAAAGATGAGGTATTCAGTCAACCATAGTATGGGTAACATAAATCTTCACAAAACAGTACTTATTTTAAAATGATATGCATTTTATCACGATACCTGAATTGACAATGAAACTTAACTACTCAGTTAAGTCTTTTACATGCAAAAAAAACATGTGCATGATCTAATGTTATGCTGCCGTATATGTGACTGGATTTTGGAAAAACAATCCAAATCGCACATTAGAAGTTTTGAGATAAACGGCTTTAAAGAATTCAAGTCAGCATGACTTGCCAAGGATAGCAAGCACGCATATGAAATTTGCACAAAATATGCATCAACCTATTACCTTTCAGGCCACTTCCAGCACTTGTAGGGTTTCCTGCCAAATAAGATCGAAAATCTGAGTGGTTGGACAAGCAAAGTAGTATCACAAAAAGGGGTGGAGTGTGGGGGATGGTGGGGAGGGAAAGAGATAGACTTCAAATGGAGGCAGACCATGATTGGAGTCCAGACACGAGATTACAGGTTTGTGCTGGCTTCTTAGTGGCTGATATGTAGCAAAGTCAACAGAAAAAACATCTGGCCAACAATATCAGACCATCCACCAGTAAACCACTGATTCTTGCCAAACCAGATCCTTCACAAGGCCAGAAACCGCCATTCGAGCTGTCCACATCACCCAGAAAAGACATCTGTTAAACCAGCCTCGAGTAGTTTGAGTAGTACTGAGTGTCAAAACTAGTAGTACAATAGTGTAGCTATCCACTGGTGGTGTTAGTTTGATTTTGTCTGATGTGCGATTTGGATCAGTCTTGTAAAATCCGGTCACATATGTTGGTTTGATAAGAAGTAAACAAGTAGTTTGATAAAATATTAGTAAGCGACACTATTACATTTTCCTTCACAGGTTGGAGCATGTGCGATGGTATGTAGACGTGATGATGATGGTCCAACAGTTAAATGTGCCTCATGTTGTTTCTTCAATGCACTATTATCACTATTATTCTTTGCATGGTGGATAGCAGACCTGGTGATATTTGCTACCAACCAGAGAGATGACGGAGACGACTGTCCTTTATATGAATAATAATAATAGTAACGTTATTTTGAATACAAATGTGTGAAATATGACATCATCAAAAACATAAACATATTATTTTTTCTTGACTTGTGTAATGTTCAAGTTAAGTGTGTTTGGTGTTTAAGTGACCGGGTTACCATGGCAGCATATCATGTGGCAAACTTACTAGCATACACTTCAGGATATTGTTGCTGGAACTACAGGGAGATAAATGACTTATCATGTAGTTGTCATTGTAATTGGTTACATAGAAATAATTATAATATGAACCTATAAGGTCACCTTCAGGCTGACAATTGCTTTATATAGTTGGATTAGTGTATTCTCACTAGGGGAATTGGCCTTTTTAGAGAGGTGGCAACTAAGACAAGTTCTACTTATTATAGATGATTATTTTTACTACATACGTACCATTGCTGCACGCAGCTTGTGCAAATACACAAAATCATATTAATAATCACATCTTACAGTACATAATGTGACTGGAATGGGTGCATTTTATATATGGATTTGACAATTACACTATATATGAACATTTTCGGCTCTTGGACGGCTTTATAAAAACAAGCTACATAATGACCTGTTATATGATGGGGTGTATCTAGTGATCTGGTTTTTTTGGACCTTGTGAAATCACAACTTGGTATGGGAGTTTTCTGCATTCAACAAAGTATTTAAGGAGTTACGTTTCTGACTCATTGCTACATGCCTTCTGGCAGGTCCCTATAGCTGGTTGGAGAAACTCTGTGTTCATAACAGACATGCACTTAGATGTTATTATAAAGACATTTTAAAGTGTATGGACCACTGGCCTTATTACAGAGGTTTTTAATTGTGATGCTCTTGTTATTTCACTTTACCTTCTTTAGCAGTTGTTTCTTCTTGTTGTGTGACAGTGTCTGGTTGGCAGTGATCTCATCTAGTAGACTGACTATAGCTAGATGGGAGGTCTCCTTCGTCTGACTGGTGTACTCTAATTGGCTAACCTGTAGTAGGTGGGGCTAGTCTATTCAATGCTTCAATAATGATATAGTAATAATCAAACTAAAGTGTACAGTGTATAAATACTTTCCAACATGGTAAGCTTGTATGCATTTGATAATATGTATATGTACATCTTTAAGTGACTTCTCAATCCCATTGAGAAATCTGAGAGGATCTACAGTAAGATGATTTTCGGTCAATTTAAACATATTGAGATTCAAAATATTTGTAGTTTAAAGAAATTGCAGTGACAGCTACAGAATTACAAGGAGAAAACTAACCTTGTGTGTAACACCACCAGGTTGAAATACTCTAATAGAACAGTCACTGAGAATTAAAAGAAACTTTTGAACCAGGGATATTTATACCTATGAATTAAACTTTTCACTACTGAACTGCTTTATCAGCTAGTCAGTTTACTTATTTTCTACCTAATAAATGTTAAAATATGGATCAACCATAGAACATTCTATGTGCTTTCTATTAGCGGAAAAATAATGTGCTCTCTTATCAGAGTGTCACAAAAAATCAACATATATAGTCAAAGATAAGAAGAAATCTAGCACTCTCAAAGTCAGTTTATAGCTAGCTTTTGGGTATAAGGAAGTGAAAAACTGCCAAGCAAAACAGTAGGTTACCCTTCTAGATGGAGACTATGGTAGTAACATGAACAATAAACACATGCCATAAATATAGCATACTGAAACAGATAATTTATAAGATGTGTAACTCAGTTAGTACACTGACCTGTTTACAGTGTGATCTACACAAACTGGGATCACATGACTTATCAGTTGACTGTAATGATGTCAAATGATGTTGTACCTCATCTGATAATTGTGAGGGGACCTGCAGGTGAGGACGGATTGTGTAAAAGTGCCAAAGTTTAGCAGGCAAAGTACAGGTGTATAATGATTGAATTGCATGGGAATATTAGACATGTTTTTACTTTCAGAGGCAAAAATCAAAAACTAACCCTACACGTAGACGTACAGAGCTCTCTTGGATTGTGGATTGGCAACAAATTGGTAACTTGTGATGGTATCATGCATTTGCTATGCTTGATACCGGTATAGCAAAGTTGTAATGACAAAATGTTTTTATACATACCTTTCACCACAATGGCAGTATCAGTGTAGTACATATCAACGTAGTATAGGATAGTACAGTCAAGGTAATTACGTAATATATACCATAGCATGATTGCTCTAATAGAGTATTTTAAAATGTGCATAGTTCAGTGGGCCTACAAAAACAGTTTGAAGTTTCAAAGCTCTGCTTTACCCCTCCAAAGCTTTATTGCCATGGATACAAACATGTAAACTATTTGCACAGGAATTACTCCTTGTGGCAGCTGCCCAATAATTTTCTTGGTAATAGTTGTACTACAGTTACGTATGACAAAGTGTAGGGGCCTGTACTACATAACAACCATCATTATGTTCATTATTATTGACACAATATTAGCAACAAAGCCTAAGTAACACTTTCAAGTACAATCGCTTCAGCCCTAATGCACATATCAAAATTTGCAGTCTGAATTCCATAGCTACAAAGGAACAGTTGTGAATCGCAACAGTTGTGAATCGCAACACTTCTCCACATCCTGGTACAAGGACCTAAGCATTCATGGAAACAGGTTAGTTAGTTTACTTACATCAAATAGTTCAGAGTGGTGATCCATCATAAACCAGATCAGGGTCTTTATGATTGGCTGATGTGAATCAGTTTTATCTGATGGTTTACCCTTATTTGGTCGTAGGATCACTGGAGCCAAAGTAGACACCACCTGTATAAACATGCATGTAATAATCATAGGTCTGTAAATTTGCATTGTATGTGTGTATGTGTGTCTGTGTGTGCGTATGCAGTTATACCTCCCCATGGTGTCTGATGGGCAACAGCTTTGCTAGCTAACATAACTGGTATGCAGTGCTTCTTTGTGGGGTGATTTGTTCTGACTTGTCAGTACCCACACAAAAGTATTGTGTTCTGTGTCTTGCAAAGCCCTTAGTGTGTTCCTTTAATTTGCATGATTATGATTATGATCAAGAATACCGAAAATATGGTTGCAAACTGATATATTCAGGGAGGTTACAACAAATAAGTTAAATGATAGTTTATCTAAAAACACTTTCAGATTGAGATTCTATAGTGTGCACAGGAGTTGAAGAACAGGTGGCCATTTAGGTGCTGCCGGTTGTTTTAACAACCAATGTCATTCCTGACTTAAAGTTGGTTGCTGGATATGTATTTGCTGAGGGTTCTGTTACTACTGCATCTATGAAAAGAGGAGTCCAAGTTGATCACAAGATAAATTTTGTAGTATAAGAGCTGGACCATTTTAACAAATATCACAGGAGTAAGTGAAAGAAACTGAATGGGTTGGCCAGGGAATATATGACGTAGATGGCTTTGTTATGGTGCATTCTGGGGAGGTCCTTGCCTAGTGGAGATGCTCCCACCTACCATTCATCTCAAGAACAAAATAAGTTATGATGATTTGTGTTGTACTTTCATTCAGTGAGTGAGGATGATGTATTGTGTTATGGGACTTCAATGCTAGAGTGGGGGCAGACACTTCAGACTTGAAGAAATTATCGTCTTCCCAAACAGGTGTTGCTTGGGCGGTTCCCTCGCCTCAGCCTCATCTGCCACATGAACCTAAACTTTGTTAGTGAGATAAGGTTAGGAAGAATCTGAAATATTTTCATATTGACGAGGGTGACTGGTATGTGGTAGCACAAAACAAAGATCAATGGAGGAAATTGTGCATAGAATCCCCTTTGATAACAACAGAACCTGTGCAGCAGCAGCAGAGATTGAAATGTAGTAGATGCTTTAGAAGCTCAAGACATGGCTAGACACAGGTGTGATGATGTCAGATCCAAATGCACAGCAAGGAGCAGCAACAGTGTCTTCATATGTTCTAATTGCCATTGAAAATTGCCATTGAACATTTAGATGTTGCCAGGATTTGTTGAGGCAAAAGTGTATGCAAGTTTGTGGCATTGATGATTGATTGCATCTGCCTGCACATACACGCATGCGCACACACACCTGAACTTGAATGAAGATCACTGTCTCATGGCGATATCTTTGTTCTATATACCAGATGAGTGTGTCTGTGTGTGTTTGTGTGTGCGTGTGTGTGTGTGTATGTGTGTGTGTGTGTGTGTGTGTGTGTGTGTGTGTGTGTGTGTGTGTGTGTGTGTGTGTGTGTGTGTGTGTGTGTGTGTGTGTGTGTGTGTGTGAGGACTGAGGAGAAGGCCAAAGAGTGAGGGGCTGGAGGTCAGGGAAAACTTCAGTTTCATAAGCTCTGAGATAGTTTAGTTTCAGTACATAATTAATTGTCTATGCATGTACTTACAGCTACAAATTAAAATATGTGATTAGCAGCTCTATTTGAATATCTCATGCTTTTGTAACAAGCCCTGTGCATGGAATAGTAAAAGTGGGGGCTCATGTCCCTTCCTTGTTTTCGCTGCATGCATAGTACACTAGATCAGTTTGTTTATTGTCAATGCACCCAATGATGGAATAACTAAACAACTTTAACATAGACACTGTATGGTTGCAAAGGGTTTACCAACTCACTTGACTGCACTACTGGACGCAAAGTGTTTGTTTTTGCTTGTTTGCTTGTTTTGTTGCCTTTTATAGCCAGACTTAACTACAGATAGTTATGAAATCAACACACTTCACCAGGGCCATGAGCCTTAGGACTTGCACATTATTTACAAAACTCACATAGTTCATGCAAGCGTTCTGCAATGTTAACATTGCTAACATAGTTATCTATCCATCATCTCTAGTTTTCTTTCTTAGCACATATATACTGTCATAAAGTTTTGATCACTTTTGCACACCATGCAGATATATACATCGAAAGTTAGAAATGGCACCTAGCCATTTTAATACTCTGGTTGATTTGCAGTTTGCAATGCATTTCTCCATGAATATGAATCCAATAGTGTGCATGGAGAAGCAGTTATCTGGCTATAGCTGTTAACAATGATCATTTTGATTTGAGTATGAAATCTTGCTATAGCTAGTAAACAGATATTAAAAATTAGACTATAGTTTGTTGTGTGTGCCTCCAAGACTGCATTTTTCTATGGAATGGTAAGCTGTTCTAATAGAGCATTCATCAATTTGACTGATAATCACAGATTGAAGATCAAATGTCTGCAGTACCATTATAGCAATACGGGTAAACATCATAATTATTGTTAAAGTGTCTTGATGGCAGCTGGATATATAAATTATACTGTAATAGCCATTTTTGTATTGTATTACGGTCCCCTGTTGTTGTAGTCACCCAGCTAACATGTGAAAGTAGAACCCCCCCTTGAGAAATCTGATAACGGCCCTGTGAAATTTTGTTGCATCTCTATACTATTGTGTTCCACACTAAAGAAATTGCTTAGAAAGTGTCATTACTGCTCACCTCACTATCTAACTCAAGCTCTTGGTTATGACAGACACTCCACATAAATCTCAACAAGGTTTGAAGCGTTGCCCTGGCAACTTTGGATAACAATAAACAGCAGAGTTGGGTGGCTTCTACTGCAGAGTGTAGACCTCCAGCCATTCCCCTGGTAACCAGGTTACCAACAGCAACATGTAGTTCATACAAGCTCAGTGGAATGATTGGCTCTTTTAAATGTAGTAAATAATCAGACAACTTGGACCACACCACTTGTTCAAATCCATCACACATTGAACTTGGTGTAACTGTAGTGGTAAATGCACATGTGTAAATATACAATATGTACATACTATATAATGTATAGTGGGAATCATAAAGATTTGCACTTTTCCACCAAAAAATCAGTGTCACCTAAAAACCAATTCTGTAGAAACTTGTTAGAAGTGTTTCGGATCACTCTGAGGGTACATTAGGAATATGGAATATACAGGATAGCTGTAAGATGATTACTTTGCTTACTAGTACATACTTAACTACTATATAGAGGATCACATATGTTGTACTATTATGTACACCATTCTTCCCTGAAGTTAAGAGTTTAATACAAGGCAGCGTTGAAACCGGGTCACTACTGCTGACCCGGATGACCCACTGACCCGGATAGCAATCCGGGTCAGACCCGGATTTGACCCGGATTAATTAAAGCCGAGGCGTGCGATAAGAGCTATGTTTCGGCTAGTCTCGAGCGAGCGAACGAGACTACGTTTTGAGCGTTCGATTCGTGTTGAGTAAATATTGCAACTTCAGCCTAGCTGTAGGTTGAAGACCAAAAAAAAAAAAAGGTCATCACCTACTAAAAATAGCTACCCCTCAGGCTGAGCGTATGTTGGTAGCGCGATAAGTGGGCGTGGCTCACGAAAGAGCTACGCGATAGCGTTTATGAATTTCCACGTCGTCAAACGAACAATTTCGTGTCTCACGTGATCCAATCCAGGTCAGACCCGGATAATTTGTAAACCGGGTCAGACCCGGAGAAAATGTGACCCGGTTGACCCGACCCGGTTTCAACGCTGATACAAGGGTAAGGAAATTTAAGAGCCACCTGAAGTGCAAAATTAATACTTTAAATTTATCTTGTTATTATAATTTTTGCACACACAATACATACACACATGCAAAAGGAATGTGTACTTGCACAGATCAAGACACACGGTAGTGTGTCGTGCGGCCCAAGAAGCCGGCGTGCCACCCGTGAGTATATTAACAGGAAGAAAGAAAACGCAATTTTCACACCTATGTAGCTCTGTGATCCCTTATCCGATTGGAACCAAATTTGCTAGAGAGGTGCCGGCCAGTAAGGGGAGTCTACACACCAAATTTGAAGAAAATCGCTCCAGCCATTTCCGAGATACGAGCGAACAAAATATCGTTTTAATTTCTTCGTTTTTTTCTTCTTCATTTCGCACACTTCGCAAAATCCGCCATAAAACACGAATGCGTGCTCGGATCGGGCTGAAATTTGGCACACTTAAAGGGCTCATTAAGGCGGATCTTCGTACCAACTTTGGTAGGAATCCGATGAACATTCACGGAGTTACGACCGATTATTTGCGTAAAATAAGGTCGAAGGTCTGTCACGCCTACAGGATAAACTCCTTTGAGGAATCAGTTGAAAATTGATATATAGATGGAGCAACCATCGTAGGAGTGCCTTTTTGTGGTTTGAAAGGAATCGGGATAAAGACCACGGAGATATGACACAAAACCCGACCTGTGTCAAAATTACGCAATCGATTTTTATGAATAAAAAACTATTAGTTTTCGTGTCTACCAGGCAAACCGCTTAGAGCAATGAGCTGAAAATCAGTATGTAGCTGGAATAATCATCATAGAAAGTCCTTGCAGTAGTAGAGAAGAATCGGATTACAAACCACTGAGTTATGATTCGAAAGGCAACTACGTGTAGCAAATGCGAGATCGAGATACTCTAATAGAACAGTCACCCTAATAAAGCATTCAGCTGCATTTATAATTTACTCAATTATATTACATTGCAAATTATTCTGTAGGGAATTCAGTTACAAACAAGTCACCCTGTAGTCAGATCAGCCAGAAGAAGGTACCTAATAGAGAGTTCAGCTACAAAGAAACCATCATGTAGAGAGTTCAGCTCAAACAAATTGCCCTGTAGAGAGATCAGCTAGAAGAAGTTACCTTGTAGAGAGTTCAGTTACAAAGAAGCAATCATGCAAAGTGTTCAGCTACAAACAAATCACCCAGTAGAAAGTTCCGCTATGAACAGATCACACTGTAGAGAGTTCAGTTAGAAGCAAGTCATGTTATAGAGAGATCAGCTAGAAGAAGTAACCTTGTAGAGAGTTCAGCTACAAAGAAACCACCATGTAAGAGAGTTCAGCTGCAAACAAATCACCTGTAGAGAGTTCAGCAGGAACAAGTCACCCTGTACAGAGATCAGCTAGAAACAAGTCACCCTGTAGAGAATTCAGCTACAAACAAATCACCCTGTAGAAAGATCAGGTAGAAGAAGTTACCTTGTAGAGAGTTCAGCTGCAAACAAATCCCCTGTAGAGAGTTCAGCTAGAAACAAGTCACCCTGTAGAGAGATCAGCTAGAAACAAGTCACCCTGTAGAGAGTTCAGCTAGAAGAAGTCGCACTGTAGAGAGTTCAGCTACAAAGAAACTACCATGTAGAGAGTTCAGCTGCAAACAAATCACCCTGTAGAGAACTCAGCTACAAACAAATCGCCCTGTAGAAAGATCATCTAGAAGAAGTTACCTTGTAGGGAGTTCAGCTACAAACAGATCAATCTGTAGAGAGTTCAGCTACAAACAAATCACACTGTAGAGAGTTCAGTTACAAAGAAACCACAATGTAGAGAGTTCAACTGCAAAAAAATCAGTCACTCTGTAGAGAGTTCAGCTAGAAGAAGTCACCTTGTAGAGAGTTCAGCTGCAAATAAATCACCCTGTAGAGAATTCAGCTACAAACAAATCACCCTGTAGAAAGATCAGCTAGAAGAAGTTACCTTGTAGAGAATTCAGCTACAAAGAAACCACCATGTAGAGAGTTCAGCTGCAAACAAATCACCTGTAGAGAGTTCAGCTAGAAACAAGTCACCCTGTAGAGAGATCAGCTAGAAACAAGTCACCCTGTAGAGAGTTCAGCTAGAAGAAGTCACATTGCAGAGAGTTCAGCTACAAAGAAACTACCATGTAGAGAGTTCAGCTGCAAACAAACACCCTGTAGAGAACTCAACTACAAACAAATCGCCCTGTAGATAGATCAGCTAGAAGAAGTTACCTTGTAGGGAGTTCAGCTACAAACAAATCACCCTGTAGAGAGTTCAGCTACAATGAAATCATCATGTAGAGAGTTCAGCTGCAAACAAATCATCCTGTAGAGAGTTCAGCTATGAAAAGATCACCCTTTAGAGAGTTCAGCTAGAATAAGTCACCTTTTAGAGAGTTCAGCTACAAAGCTACCACCATGTAGAGAGTTCAGCTGCAAAAAAATCAATCACTCTGTAGAGAGTTCAGCTAGAAGAAGTCACCTTGTAGAGAGTTCAGCTGCAAATAAATCACCCTGTAGAGAATTCAGCTACAAACAAATCACCCTGTAGAAAGATCAGCTAGAAGAAGTTACCTTGTAGAAAGTTCAGCTACAAAGAAACCAGAGTTCAGCTGCAAACAAATCACCTGTAAAGAGTTCAGCTAGAAACAAGTCACCCTGTAGAGAGATCAACTAGAAACAAGTCACCCTGTAGAGAGTTCAGCTAGAAGAAGTCACATTGTAGACAGTTCAGTTACAATGAAACTCCCATGTAGAGAGTTCAGCTGCAAACAAATCACCCTGTAGAGAACTCAGCTACAAACAAATATGCCCTGTAAAAAGATCAGCTAGAAGAAGTTACCTTGTAGAGAGTTCAGCTACAACAAAACCATCATGTAGAGAGTTCAGCTACAAACAAATCACCTGTAGAGAGTTCAGCTAGAAACAAGTCACCCTGTAGAGAGATCAGCTAGAAAACAAGTCACCTTGTAGAGAGTTCAGCTAGAAGAAGTCACATTGTAGAGAATTCAGCTACAAAGAAACTACCATGTAGAGAGTTCAGCTGCAAACAAATCACCCTGTAGAAAGTTCAGCTATGAACAGATCACCCTACAGAGAGATCAGCTAGAAACAAGTCACCCTGTAGAGAGTTCAGCTAGAAGAAATTACCTTGTAGAGAGTTCAGCTACAAAGAAACCACCATGTAGAGAGTTCAGCTGCAAACAAATCACCCAGTAGAAAGTTCAGCTATGAACAGATCACCCTGTTGAGAGTTCAGTTAGAAACAAGTCATCCTGTAGAGAGATCACCTAGAAGTATCACCTTGTAGAGAGTTCAGCTACAAACAAATCACCTGTAGGGATTTCAGCTACAAACAAATCACCCTGTAGAGAGTTCAGCTACAAAGAAATCATCATGTAGAGAGTTCAGCTGCAAACAAATCATCCTGTAGAGAGTTCAGCTATGAAAAGATTACCCTGTAGATAGTTCAGCTATAAGAAGTCACCTTTTAGAGAGTTCAGCTACAAAGCAACCACCATGTAGAGAGTTCAGCTGCAAACAAATCACCCTGTAGAGAATTCAGCTACAAACAAATCTCCATGTAGAGAGACCAGCTAGAAACAAGTCACCCTGTAGACAGATCAGCTAGAAGAAGTTGCCTTGTAGAGAGTTCAGCTGCAAACAAATCACCCTGTAGAGAATTCAACTACAAACAGATAACCCTGCAGAGAGTTCAGCTAGAGTCAAGTCACCCTGTAGAGAGAATCCAGTAAAGAGTTCATCTACGTACAAGCATATCACCCTGTAGAGAGTTCAGCTACATTTCAAGTCACCCAGTAGAGAGATCAGCTGCAAATTATCCTGTGGGGATTAATTGACATGTAATAAATATATGCAAGTGTTCATAATAAAATGAACTCTTGATATATGCATTATGTATATATTGTGTACATTTACTGATAAAATCAGTAAAGTATTTATAAAATCTGCTTCATCTTTTTCTTTTTCCTGTGGTAAAGAAAATATATAGGTTAAAAAGCCCCAAAGCTGGCCATAGGCCGGCTTTGGGGTATACAAATACAAAAAGAAGTGAAATCTAATCAAAAACAGCCAAGCTGTAAAAAAAGGTGTGCGGCCCTTGAAAAGGCTATGGTGAAAAAAGATGTGAAATCCAAGGTGGCGGCCAAGAAATGGCTGTGATGGTAGGTTAATGGTAAAAATTTTAATAACGACAATTCAGGTGAATTTTGTGCCAATTGACCAAGCGGCACCAAATTCACCTGAATTGTCGTTATTAAATTTTTTACCATTAACCTACCATCACAGCCATTTCTTGTCCGCCACCTTGGATTTCACATCTTTTTTCACCATAGCCTTTTCAAGGGCCGCACTCCTTTTTTTACAGCTTGGCTGTTTTTGATTAGATTATACATTACATTCACAAGTATACATCACCCAGGGGATTAAATGTCCACTAATATATCTTCAGGTGTAGGCGACCTCCTTTTTGCAACAGTATTATGACTGGTGAACCTGCGCATACTGCACTAGAAGAAGAACGGTGGCAGATGTATTGTTTTCACCTGAATGCAATCCCCAATTATCAATTACTGAAATAAGAAAGTGGTCATTGCGTTTCGTTTCAGCTATGTTCAGCCAGTTACCTAGCATTACAAACAAAGAATACTACGAAGAGGACAATCCAGTTACAATGGAAAACTCAGATGATTCCCGTTACAAATATACTGTAGGGAAGCCATCACATGGCATTAGTTGAACATCAATTGCACTGTTAGCAAAGATAAATAAGGAGGACACAGGTAAGTCCATGAACATGTATTGTACATGCTAAAAGGCACCAGTTGGGCTAAAGGAATGTCAAGCACACACTTGTCTGAAGGCATATGCATCAGTCAGTCAGGCAGTCAATCAGTCAGCAGCAAATTCCACTAAATTTTTTTATAGCAACCTATTGGAAGCATTTCAGGTTGTACTGGAAGCACTTGGTTATACCTAAGCAGTACTGCCAGGGTGCCATGAAGGTATTGTAAGGCTAGTTTTGGGGTGATATTTATGGCCAGAAAAAGCACAAACCATAATCCCTAATATATAGTATCATTTTACTTACAGTTTTCCAAGTACTTCATAGCTGTTAACACATTTTGCGGCAGGTCACAAGGTATTATGAGATGTTGCTTCTTGTTACTAGGAGACATTATTTCAGCAAGATCACATGAGCTCAAATCATGTGATCTCAACATGTCCAACATTGGTAAGTCAACCAACTGGAGTAATCTGTAAGTGGATCACATGGTTAAATATTATGATGGTTAGCAGTTACCATGTAATATAAGCCTGGATACAATTGTATGATGTTAAAATAGGGAAACAAGAGTTATTAATTATTAAGCTATCCCTACTTGAAATGTGGTGCATGTACCATGTATGTTACATACAATTTCCTAAGACTTGCATGGCCTCCTAAACACTCATGTTGTCAATCTGTTGTAAGTGCATGTTTCATGTAACATGCATGGATTTTGGACATTTTTCCTACATGCTATATAAATGCATCATACAGTATGATAGTATTGTATAGTAGGGACCACAAAGGAGTAGGCATGGCCCACGAAATAACATCACCCAAAAATCAGCCTCAATTTTCCCTGACGACGATGAGGCAGTATTGGTTAGGTAAAACTAAGCCCAAACAAGCTTTCAGATCGACCCGAAACGCTTTCAACAAGTTGCTACAGAATTTTAAAAATAATTTATTTAACAGAATTTTCTACTGACTGCCTGACTGCCTGACTGACTGACTGACTGACTGACTGATGCCTTCAGACAAGTGTAACTAATTTTTTCACTGTTTGATGTCGCTTTGGCCCAATAGGGACCTGTATACTGCAGTACGTACCATGCATTCTTCATGGACTTACCAAGTGTCCTCCTTTGTGTCCCATTCATCTTTGCTGACAGTGAAAAGTGTCGATATGGCGATAGCATGTGATGGCTTCCCTTTGTAACGGAAATCGTCTGTATTTTTCATAGTGGTTGTTTTGATTGCAGGGGTGCTTTTCGAACAGTTCTCGATTTGTACTGCTGTGTAACGAGTTGAACACAGCCGACAACAAAGTGTAATGGGTACTTCACTTTTCAGACGATAATTGATATAACTGGGGCATGCGGCACTGGTATGCATGGATTGCAGAGATGCTTTTCGAATAGTTCTAGATCTGAAACGCTGTGTAATGTGTTGAACATAGCTGACAATGAAGCATAATGGATACTTCACTTTTCAGATGATAATTGATGTAGCTGGGGTGTGGCACCATTTCAGATGCGGTATGCGTGGGTTCACCAGTCATAATAATAATATTTACAAAAAAAGTTAACAAACAAGTACACAGAAAAATTTGGATTTTTCAACTAGAGTAGGGACCATAGCACATTGATAAAAAGTACTGAAACAAGGTGGAGTAGTGCATAACATTAAATCACAGTAAAACAATAAGAAGTGTTATATCCCTACTGTGCATTTCCATTATGGTATCTTGAGCACAGTAGGGATATAACGCTTCTTATTGTTTTACTGTGATTTAATATCATGCACTACTCCAGCTTGTTTCAGTACTTTTTATTGATGTGTGCTAGTTGAAAATTCCAAATTTTTCTGTGTACTTGTGTGATATAAATTCCAACACGCAGGTAACTTGTAACATGCATGTCAACATGTAATTTTGTTGGTGTCAAAAGCCAGCCAGCATACTAGTCTCGTGCCTAATGTGCAAACACTGTCTGGTGACAATGCTAAAGTTTCTTGGGCCCAGAAGTGCGATCCAGCTAAAATATTGGCTGGCCAATCAGAATCGAGGAGTTGTACAATAGCATGAATGTATTGGAAGTAGATGAAAAAGCAGAATATTTAAAGCCGTTTATTAGAAGTTACTCGATTATTCAAGACGTCTGTTGTCAAGTTGTTGTTTCCAGTCTCACCTTGTGAATCGTGACTCGATGTTTCACCAGAAATGATACGCTATCCTCTACTAATATGATAAATGAAGAAATCGCACTAATTAAATGCCCATTTTGAGTTTTACTTTATTCCTAGCCATTTTGGAATGGTTTTAAAACGATTATGCAACTCCTCAATTCTGATTGGCCGGCCAATATTGTGGCTGAATCGCACTTCCGGGCCCAAGAAACTTGAGCATGGGCACGAGACCATCAGCATACATGGTATAATGCCACTGACTCACCAACTAACTATTCCTCATTATATATAATCTGACCAACAAGTATAAGGTTTCATTGTGGGATGTGCAACACAACTGTACTATTAATCTTGTGCTCATGTCACTCTTACTGTAACATGCATGTCGTGTAGATTACAACTCATGCATCACTAAACATTCGTGTAGGAGCACAGTCACATGCATGTTACATAAACAACATTTCAAGTAGGGACAAGCATTTATTGTATTAAGTGTCACTGAGTCATCTAAGTAATGACTGTGTGCACACTTTGAGAACATGTATATTAGAGGAATGAAACTTTGTATGAAAGTTGTAATATTTTGCAAGGGCATAGTTAAGGAAGTAATGCATAGCTGACTGCTCTATTAGAGTCAGATATTCAATTAACTAACAGGTTTGATCCACTGCAACATTCAGCTCACCTGGCTATTATATGTTCCTGCCAAACCTTAGCAACAACAATTTGTGGTAAACTGTTAACAGGTTTTCCATTCATCTGATTGGTGTCAATCTCACCCAGCACACGCCTCCTCTTTCTCCCGGCTACAGCCGGAGATTGCAAGAAGTGACGATTTGTTATACAAAGAGAGTGGTCCTCTGACTGCACTGTTTTGTCACTACTTGTGCTACTGCTTGTGTCACAGCTTGCATCATCACCAAACAGGGTAGGTCTCCCAGTCACAAAATGATAAAGGTGTTTTCTGTCATCATGGAAAACTGTTGTAGTGCTAGCTACGCTTCTCACATCTTCAATAACATCAAACTTGACACACATGTCCAACAACTTCACTGCTTGTTGTCTGCTTAACTGACGACTGTTTTCTTTCAACATGTCAGTTTTGAGATTGCTTAGTAACCAGCCTGTGGCTTCCATGCCAGAGAAGCAGTCATTGTATCTCTTCATGTGTAACAGATGTCGTCGCCGTGGTATCCCATGACGAAACTGACTGATTATTTCCTGCCACTAGAGATAACATGTGTTACAACAAGCAATAATGTACATAATATATGTGAACATCTAGTATACAACTAAGAGGCCTACTACGTACTTACTGGAAATCCAATAGGGTATACCAAAGGTATGCACTGTTGCAGGCATATTTGGAATTCCTAGAAAGAAGACTCTAAACAATCAGCAGGTACATTTAGAAATCTCTGTTGCTTTGATGTGGTCTAACAAGCTATGCTTTGACCAAAGTTTAGTATTCGGTTTACAGTGGCGGATTTAGGGGGGTTTCAAGGTTTCCACGGAAACCCCCTTTGAAAAATGATTGCGTAACAATTAAATGTTTTAATTATCGCGGCGTGCGCCTCAATCGAGATACTCTAATAGAACAGTCACAGTAGCTAGTGAAGTAGTGTGTATAAAGTATTTTATGTACTATCAGTAGGCTGTGACCTTTTTTTTTTTTGGTCTCACCTTACCAAACCAGACGATGTAGTGCAAACTTTTGCGTATCTCATGTCAGTGTATATCTCCACCTTCTAAACTGGAAACCCCCTTTATAAATTCCTAGATCCGCCACTGGTTTAGTATCTAACAGAGCTAATGCTGCTAAAACTTCGTTTATACATGCCACAGATTGCAATTGCCAACATCTATTTCCCAACAGTTGCAAATAGCTCAGTGCATAGATAATGTTCAGCTCGATGTTCAGTGACCACAATTATGTTGATCGTTGGGTTTTTCCCCACTAGCAGCAAAAGCAAGCGCGCACAAACACAATTAATACGATAGACACTACTTGCACATTTAAACTTACCGCGTAAGTGGCTTTAAACATGCTACCGGTTTCCATCTGGGTTAGTGGTGCGTTGCTATGTAACCAGTGTTTGGTTGTTGTGGTGCATTAAATAGATCGGTAAGATATTCTAATAGATTGGGTCAGTGTCGAGAGCGAGGTTGCGTAGAAGCAGTGTATCTGTCGAGGTTAACCCGTACATCTGTAAGTTAGTATCATAGTTACTTTATTGCCATTTTTAGTATAATGGCGGCTGATCCAAAGAGAGCTAAGAGGCTGGACAAGACACTTATTCCACCAGCAGTGACCACTGAATATGTTAATGCTATTGGAATGATGTTCAGTCTTGCTGCTCTGTTGTTAAGGGTGAGTGGTACACGATATGTTGTACAGTTGCTCACAAGTACTATAATCTCGTGCCCAGACAGGTTTTTTTTTTTGCATTTGGGTGGGGGAATGGCTCTCCTAGGGTAGTTTATATCTGTAACTACCCTTACTTCCCAAGCCATGTTCAACTTGATTAGTTGTTTTACAAGGGGCTGACACACAGGTACTCACTGTAGGTAGATATGTAACCGCAGTCAAAGTGAAGGGTCAAGGACACCAAATTCGTGCCAAGTTAATGGTCAAGGGCAACCCACAATCAATGTGTACTGAAATATCGTTGCTAAGTCACAGGTCAAAGATTGAAAAAGGCTCTTAGTCCAAGTTCACAGCAAAATTTTAGCGGGTCAAGACTTTCACGCTTTTCATATGGTCAGGTTGAACCCATTGGGTTAACACATTCATACGAGCTTCTTAACCCAGGTTGAACCTCAAAGTCATAAAATATCATAAGCGGGTTCAACTCTACAAAGCAGTATTGGGTTGAACAGGTCTGCAAAGTAAAAGTGAGTTGCAGTTTTGGGTGAATGCATGAAAAGTGCTTAGAAGACATTATCACTCAATGAATACCATCATCTGATGATTGCTTGTGAACAGAAACTGGGTTGAACCTAAACCTGGCACTTTTGAGTGTCTATGTAAAAATAGTGTTGTTTGACTGCAGTCACAGATCTACCCCATAATGCATAGCTACGTGACACCCAGGCAATTTTTTTTTAGTATATAGGGTTGGTAGATTGGCATATAATAAAAATATTGACAGAAAGCAGGACAAAAGAATACAAAATAAGGGTCAACTCATTTGTAGTCATAGCGTGTTTCTGGGCTATGTTTTAAAGAAGATATTTGCAGGTAAGCAGTAGTTAAATGCATTGTGCTCAGAGTTATCCCACTTATGAAAATTTATTTTTATTTTTCCATGAAAAAGTTGGGTTGGTTTCTGCCTGTGAAACAACTAATCACTTATCAATGAATGCACATTTGGTCTTTAAATGTCACTTCAATATCTGGTAGAGCTGTTGACTATAGTTCACAACATGTACTTCTTGTTCCAGTGGAAGTGGTCAGCTTGGATTGGTGTGTTCTGTTCGCTGGTCCACTTGACCAACTCAGCATCTAGTGATGATCGTACTCAAATCTTGAGTCTGTTCATGTGAGTGATAATGTCATGTGAGATCATGTGATCTACCCATCTACAGGTTGTCCACATCATCACTAGTAATGGTCTACATGCAGAACCCTGCACCCATGAGTGTGGGATGAACTGGTCTAGTGTGTGTATATTTGATGGAATATGAATTTAGTAGAATACTTTATGATTGGGGTATCTAACTGGGCCTGTACTAATAGGACAGTTAGAGTTAAAAATTGAGAACTGAGACTACCACGTTCATGGGTGTTGTGTGTTTGTGACAGTGATAGAGATGGGTCAAGTTACGTAACTAGGTGTGTCCCACAGTCAGCCTTCCTGTATACTGTGGCATATATATATATCAGTGTCATGGAAATGTTAAGTATACTGAGACCTTCATTGAGTTGGTTAAGACCATTAATTGGCAACATTTACTAGTCTGCATGCATTATCGAGTGAATTATTATGTTGAAATGAGTAATTCAGTGTTGTGACAATATTCCACAATAGCATAACAGTACGGTTGGATGACTATCCAATTCCCTGGACCAAGTTTTGAAAATAACAAATCACTTCAGCTGCCCAACACAACACTGATTATTATTGATCACTCTGAATAATATACAAGTACATACGCACACACACACACACACACAGTGTATATGGGAATATTAAAATCGGTCAGTGTACAGGAATAAAAATTTGTCAAATAATTTAAGAATGTCTTTGCTGTCACAGTGACCAGTATATCGATACATAAAACCATAGTGTAGTTGTGTTTCAATGTTGGTTGTTGCTATGGCAGCAAACCACACCCTGTTGCACATTAGTGATGGATACACAATGCTCACATGATCACCTGGATTGTAGTGACACACCCCCTGAATCATGTGACACAATAAGGGAACAAAGAGTTTGTTGTCATTACAACCATGCTCATGTGATCCAGCATATTCAACTATTTCCACCTTAACATTTTCCCCATGTTTACTAATCAATTTAATTCCCATATAAGCCAGCATGGTATGGGGATCCCCCTCTATTGTTACTCCCATAGTATATACACAACCAAAACACATTCCCTCCACTAACTTGGGCACAATATTCCAATACTCCTTACTACGATACAAAGGACCAGTAAACTTGTTGTAGTAGTTCTTGTGTATTTCAGCCATCTGGTCTAGTTGTGTGTTAGTGAAGTGACAATGGAGGATCTTGTGATCCTGTTGATGATGCAATGGTGGGAGTGTTATGGTCACATGATCCTCTTGTAATGGTACATGTACGTAGCCACACTTCTCATAGAATGGCCACAACTGTGACTTGCTGCAGTGTAATCCAGCTATCTTTGCTCCCAGTACATCTTCTGCATGTGGTAGTGCACAGTTCATTACATGGAGAGCATAGCCTTGTCTGAGGTGGGCTGGACTGGTAGCTACATTAGCAATTCCTGCCAACTTTTCACATGTGCCATTTAACCACATCTCCTTACGTGATACATGTACTGTACTAACCCAGCAACCAGTCGTATCTTCTGTAATAGTATAATGCACTTATCAATGTTAAACTCCTACCCCCCAGTACAGGCTATGTGGGGATTTGACAATTTGCAAAGGCAAATTTAAAGCCCCACTGCTGGGGTGTAGCCAGTTGTCTGATCCCTTACCAACCCCCCACTAATACTAGCGCAATTTACTAACGATTCACCTCAAGTACATGTAGGCTGTGGCCTGCACACAAGCTTGTACTCATTTGTCAGTTTAATGCACCTATCAATGTATTGCCCCCCCCCCCCCCCCCCCCCCCTTGGGAATATATGGGGCTATAGTGGGGATTTGACACAGTCGAATGTCAAATGCGCCATAGTAGGGCAAATCTATCGTGTCAAATCCCCACCGTTGGCCCCAGTTGCAACGCAGGATTTACTCGGGATTTGACATAGCGAAGAAAGTTACATTAAAAAATATTTGTGAGCTTAATGAACAATCGTCAAATGCCCCATAGTGGGGCAGCAGATGTGTCAATTCCCCCTGTAAAGCCCCACTTATGCCCGAGGGAGGGGGTGGTGGGGCAATACATTGATAGGTGCATAAAGCTAGGAGTCAAAAGCCCCACTACTGGGAGCAAATTTGTTTTGTTAATCCCCCTACTTAGCCCGGTACTGATGAAGGTGCATAACTACCAGTGACGTGAATTATGTCAAATAACGTACCTAGTAACAAGATATCACCACAGTGGAAGTCGGTGTCGTTGTTGAGTTTTTTCTGGAAAACTTTCAGCATGTTTGGACCTTTCTCAGCAAATGCTTCAGCAAGAAACTGCAGCCAAGCATCTATCTCGCCTGGCTTCAACTGGTGGACTCTTCCATCTGCTATAAACGTTTTTCTATTCATTGCGTACGTCGAACTTGAGTTTAGGATCCCCTCCTGCAGGGCCTCTCTTGTCCCTTAATTACGCGCCAGGCGCCTGTTGTGGTGCGCGGAGAACATAGACATTGCTTCATTTCAAGCTGCACGAAAAAACCTTAGAAATACATAGCTTTGTTTTGAAATGTAGAGAAGTAGGTTTCTTTCAGGGACAGTTTCTCTGAAATTTTCGTGCAAATTCCGAAATCACGTGACACAGTCAGCTGCAGGCTGGAGACGAGACTGTGGCTAATTATCGTCGCAAATCAACAAGAAGGCTCTGTGAGTGAATTTGTCGTAGTTTTACATGTTTGTTTACTGTAACATATTAGGCAAGAGTTTCTACTGGTGATCTAAATAACACCAGCTGGTCGATGATATGATTGGAGCACTTCTTTTTCGTTTTGTGCAGTATCAGAGGTGCGAGAGCGTGATGTATATCGTTAGCATTATAATTTCTGTCAACAGGATCTCGCCAACCAGCCTGATAATTTTGGTCTTTTTCCCTACAAAGGACAATTTTAAAATACAGGCTGGCTGGCTGGCAAGATCATAGTCTCGTGTGGCACAGATCATAGGTGCAGGGGCTTATCGCTTTTAGTATAAGTGTAAAAGTTGGTCTGGTACATTTCTGGTAACAAAGTTATTTTTATTGTATATACCGGCTTTTTAATGCAGGTTATTATGTCCACATTAATGGCCTGTAGGCAACTACATGTGCCCACAGCCAAAGAAACATAGATACATACTAATCAATAAGGAGAGATATGGGTAGCAGCATAACTTTAGATTGGGAAGGGTGATCAGACCTAACTAGGATATAGCATATGACTCTGTGCCATCGGATCTTTCTATTGGGCTTAAAAGACACTTGTTGACATATATGCTGTTTGCCCAGGGGCGGATCAAGGGGGGGGCTGCCCCTTCAGAATTTTTGTATAGTGTTGCTCATTGAACATAGCTAGGCACTTTAGACATAATTCAAACATTTTTTATGCAGTTTATGACTATGTGTGTAATATAATAAATCTGTCTCTAGCAAATTATTACCCATATTGACATAGCACAAGGAGAACTAGGTGGGATAGAGCACCCTCTACATTTAGAAATTGAGATACTCTAATAGAACAGTCATTTACTCTAATAAAACGGTCAAGAGTAACATAATTATAAACCACTGTTTATCATTTTGAACAACTATAAACCTGTTCTAAATTGAGTTAATGACTCTATCCACACCCTAGTGACTATATTTAGAAGTTCTCTGGAGATGAAGCTGCACACCAAATGCCAGGATTATCTATATCCTTAAAGTTTTTGTGATGCTTGTGCAGGGAACCTTATAACATTTTTAACTTAATTTCAGCCAAAATAGCACCAAAATCATTCTCAAAAAGTCAAAATTTCTAAACTTTAGAGCTACTAACAGCTCAGTAGCTTCCAACATTGAATTTTCATTAGCATTTACCAATTTTAGTCAAAATTGCCACCAAATTCAATCTCACAATCTTAAGTTTTCAAAAATCATTAGGGAGCAGTTTACACTAATATTCTGGTTTTCATCTCAGTATCTTCCAATGTTTGAACTATCAACAAATTTCAGTCAAAATTGTCACCAGATTCAACCTCAGAATGTTAAATTTTCAAAATTTCTTAGGGAGCAGCTAAGGCGTTTACACTAATTCTGGTTTTTAACTTAGTATCTTCCAGTGTTTGAACTATCAACAAATTTCAGTCAAAATTGTCACCAAATTCAATCTCAGAATGTTAACTGATTTTTCAAAGTTTCTTAGGGAGCAGCCTAGGCCCAGGGGTGGATCCAGGATTTTTCAAGAGGGGGTTTCTGAGCTGGGTGGAGGGTAACCCCCCCTACAGTTTACATTATTCATATCAGCACATCCGACCTACGGCTGTACCAGGTATGTTACAGATCCAATTTTGGAAACTAATAGACTGCTCAGAAATTACCAAAAGTGGCAACCAAAAGTAGCCTTTTTGGCAACTTTTGATGGACCGCTCATAAATGCCAAAGATGGCAATTATGGGCAACTAGAAACTTGCCAGAATTGGCATCTTTCCTCCACAGCCCAAACTTTTTGAGCCAAAGTTGCCAAAACTGAAAGTTTCCAAAATTGGGAAGTATTGTTTTACTTTGAGCAACCACAACAAATGGTGCTCCAAAGCTACCAACTCTGGCAGTAATTGTATTTTACTTATAAAGACGATAAACTCATTAATTGTGGGATTTAGTTCAAGTTACCAGAAGTGGCAACTTTTGGATGCTGAGAAATTAGTGAGCAGTTCAATAGTTGCCAAACTTGGCAACTTTTGGTTGCCAGAAATTACCATTTTTGGCAATTTAGCTGTTTCTGGCAACTAAGCATATCATTTTTTATGCAATGCAAAGTTTGCAACCAAATTGGCAAGTTCTTAACTACACAGAATTATTATAGCTATTAGACACTTTTCAAGCTGGACAAAAGTTGCCAGAACTGAAATTGTTCTAAATTGGCATTGTCTGTGTTGCTTTTAACAACAACAAGATGGCCGGTGCTTAAGTGTTATCCCACTTTAATTATAATATGCAATAAATTTGTTGATTTAGTAATGCAAGTTAATCAGTTTCTTGCAATGTAGAAGATTTGAAGTTAAGATTGTCCTTATCACATCTGCTTCTTAATGACCCTTTTACACATACGCTTGGCCAAGGGTGTAAATTCCTTACATTGTTGGTTGTTGTTTTCTTCTTCTTGTACAATTTCATCATCAACCTCCTCTTCATTGTCTTATGATATACGTAGGAGATATAGTACCCTCTATTAATTTTGTTCTCTTCTCTCCCACTCTTCTTCAGCTTCCTCCTCATCATGACTTGGCACTTCCACAGAATTGCCATTTGAGCTATACCAACTCGATTGCCATTGCCATTGAGTTGTACTTTTATATAATAAAAATATTATTGTTCAGTTATTCGTAGATTTTAACTGCTTAAAATATGAGTGTGATCAACAAGCTACCGATGAAATGTACATATCTTATTTACTTGGTTAGATGCCTCACCTTCAATAGTAGCTGCTCACCTTCAATAGTAGCTGCTCACTTTTATATGGGCATATAGGTGGAGTCATTGTGGAATTGGGTTATATGTCGTTCTGAAATCGTCACACACTGTTAAAATAATTGCGGAAGACTGAACGTGCTTCGAAGTGCTGAAAAAAATCGGAGCTCGCACTGCTTCCTTTCACAAGTTCACAAGGCTTAGACTTGGATCCGACACAGCTGGGAAACAGCAGTGATCGATAAGATCGAGCCAGGTTAGCACTCGGGTTAATGGTAGCCAGTGCTCACAGCAGTGTAAAGGACACATCTGTCTAAGAAGCAGCTTGTGTGGATTTATACAGTGGGAACGGTTGTGCCTTCAGTGGCACCACAGTAGCTATATAGTACGAAGAACACCCAGCACGGTGTCGAGTAAAGGACACGTCTGTCAAAGAAGCAGCTTGTGTGGATTTATATGGTGGGAACGGTTGTGCCTTCAGTGGCACCACAGTAGCTAGTATGAAGAACAGCCAGCACAGTTTCGAATACAGACCCCACCCACATTACACGTAGCACAAAATAGATGTTTCTACAAGGAAGCTTACCCATTTAGGTCTTTAGTAAAGTCCATCCATTGTTCAACAGAAGATGAAAACAGCCTTAAAACACTCTAAAAACAGATGGGCACTAAACAGAATTTTCCATGATATTTCTGGACTTCTCCGTTCATTGTAGCAAACGTACGTACAACGTTAGATTCCATAATCGAATTGTTTTAGGCATTCCTATAAAATGAATAGAGTAGTTAACCACATGTTGGCCTGGGTGAGTGGTCACCCATTGCAGGCTATCAGCCTGAATATGCTTGGAGGGAGCATTGCAAATCAATGATCGAAAGTGAGATGTGTGATGCGTTAGGTCCTTCCGCTAGCAGGTCTCTAACCATTTAAGAACCTACCAGCAGGTCTCTTAGTGGATTTTAAAGACCTCATTATCCTCCAAAGATCAAAGCATATTATGCATGCCATTTTCTAACTTATGATAACTGGTATGTACATGTGTTAGCTAGTGTATGGAGTGGCCACAAACTGTAATAATAAAGCATTTATAGCTATACACAAGATGTGTACAGCATTTACAATTGCTTCTACCATATGGTAGGGTGTACGGTCAGTACAGAGAGCATTGTGGTATATAAGTTCACTCACAACACTGATGCTAAACCAAACAAAACCTCAGTAGAAGAGAATCAGTAGTGGAGTAGGATGATGAGGCTTTAATACGTGTCTTGAGGGGCTGTAAAAGCCTGTTATCACATAGTACAATAGTTAGTTAGTGTATAGTAGGGACCACAAAGGAGTAGGCATGGCCCACGGAATAGCATCACCTAAAAACCAGCCTCAATTTTACCTGACAACAATGAGGCAGTATTGGTTAGGTAAAACTAAGCCCAAACAAGTTTTCAGATCGGCCCGAACGCTTTCAACAAGTTACTACGGAATTTTTAAAAACTTATTTAATGGAATTTTCTACTGACTGACCGAATAACTGACTGATGCCTTCAGACAAGCGTAACTCGATAATGGTTAAGGCTACAGGCTTGATTTTTTCACTGTTCGACCTCGCTTCGGCCCGACAGGTGCCTTTTGGCATACCGCAGTACGTACAGTGCATTCTTCATGGACTTACCAGTGTCCTCCTTTGTGTCCCATTCATCTTTGCTGACAGTGAAAAGTGTCGACTTGGCAGTAGCACGTGATGGCTTCCCTTCGTAACGGAAAAGTCCGTATTTTTCATAGTGACTATTTTGATAGTAGAGGTGCTTTTAAACGGTTCGTTCTTGATTCGTACTGCTGTGTAATGGGTTAAACATAGCCGACAGCAAAGCGTAATGGATACTTCACTTTTCAGATGATAATTGATATAACTGGGACGCACGGCACCATTTCTTTCTTTCGGCATGCATGGATTGCAGAAGTGCTTTTCGAACAGTTCTTGATTCAAAATGCTGCGTAACGGGTTGAACATAGCTGACAATGGAGCATAATAGATACTTCACTTTTCAGACAATAATTGGGGCGCGCAGCGCCATTTCAGATGCGGTATGCATGGGTTCACCAGTCATAATAATTATTTACAAAAAAAAAATAACAAACAGGTACACAGAAAAATTTGGAATTTTTAACTAGAGTAGAGTCCATAGCACATTGATAAAAGGTACTGAAACAAGCTGGAGTAGTGCATGATATTTAATGTCTGTCAGGCGATATATAGCACCAAGATCATGATGAAGTGTGGAGGAAGGCCCCAGTGGTGCCATGCATAGGCGTGGGATATACTTTATCCCTAAGATGCATACTTATGCTTTAAATAGTAAAACATGCATTGACACTAAGGATAGCACATACCTGGCATTCTTTACTAATTGTTATCCGTTGGCTTAACAGATTCGAACTTACTCTTACCCCGGTTTGGGGGTAATCGGGAGTCCGTTAGGGCTCCCTGGTCACACCTGGGACCAAGTCACATCTGGCGTAAGTCTCACCCCAGATGGAATTAGGGGTCTCTATCAAATGGCAACTAAGGAGTTGGGTGGGAGGGAAACGACAGACAACGTGCTACGCTACGAGTAGTGCGCATGCATGATTAATTCTAATTATAGACCATGGTCAATAGCTCTAATTATAGATTATGCGCGGCTGCCACTGGTGCCTTCCTCCATTAACTCTGGTTAACACGGTCAACCTTCATTTAATGTCTGTCAGGCGTTATATAGCACTAAGATCATGATGAGGTGTGGAGGAAGGCCCCAGGGGTGCCGCACATAGGCATGGGATATACTTTATCCCTAAGACGCACACTTATGCTTTGAATAGTAAACATACATTAACACTAAAGTAGCACATACCTGGCATTCTTTACTAATTGTTATCCCTTGGCTTAACAGATTCTGACTTACTCTTACCCCAGTTTGGAGGTAATTGGGAGTAAGTTAGGGCTCCCCAGTCCAGAGGAACTTGTTCCTACCACCAAATCCAGAAAGTATACCAATTGAATCTCTGTATACACCTAGGATTGATCACGCTAGTACGTAAAGCAATCACACAATGCATGTACAACTAAGAGTAGCCACTAATGTTGAGAACAAGTCAGTGATCTTGAGAAGGATACTAGGTGTTCTCGAGGGGTGGGGATGTACACAAGATATGCTGAGCTGCTCCACCTCCCCATAGTACTTATTACAGAACCTTCAATTTAGTCAGGTTCACTATGTCAAAAAATACACTTTCGTTTAAAGTTTATGGGATTAGCAAACCTATACATTTTTGGAAAGCTTAGAGCATGAGGAATCTGAAAATAATGTGTTTATTTGCACAGATTCCTGCAAGGTCAGCATTTTTTAATTTCAAAGTGACAGCTAATAAATAAGAAAATTCTAACATCAAGTTTAATTTGACATAAAATTTAATAAATGAACTCAAAAAATTCTCTAGTGACATTTTTACACCTCTATTCATTAGAGGTGAGACAATTAATCATGGATAATTGAACATTTTTACAAAGGAAATAGAAGAACACCTATTATACCGCAATAATTCATGAATAATATATAGTGCACGATTATTTGGGTATAACTGCTGCAAAGTATAATTTGACTTCTACTAAAAAAGTTCAAACCTAAAAAAAAGCTGAAAATTTAGATACTCTAATAAAGCAGTCACTTATAAGCAATCAACTTTTGAACCCATTTTTTTGCTAATGTGCTTAAGTATGTTTAATTAGCACTAGATGAATTTTGAAACAATTTTCATTTTAAAATTACTGTAATTGGAATTAGCTCTCCCCTAAATGGAAGTTTCCTTTTCACATAAACAATTAGCAACAGCAAATTTACTCTGATCACCAAGAGCAATTTTATGCACCAGATAGACATGCACCGACAAGTTAAAATCGATACACAATCTTTGAAAATTATAGGATCCACTGTTACCTAACTGTTAATCAAATGAAAATTTGCTTTCCAGTGACAGAATGATTGTATATCATACATATTTTATAATCCAAATAGTGTCATTGTCGATGGAGTAATTCTTATCCAGAAGATGACAAAATTAAACAAGAACATTTGGCACAGTAATAAAATATCTAACCAACATGTTTTTAATGACAGGCTTACAAGCAACTGCTCCATGCTAAAACGCTAGTGCTATTGCAACAATTTATCTTGCATAGTTGTGTAGTACAGATGAAGATTTAAACATACAAGTAGAAGGAAAAATTAAAACTATGAAGTTGGATTAGGGATCAAAAAGTAGGAAATTGCTATATAAGAAGTTGTGAAAGAAGACAGGTTGCCTATACATCTGCATGTATACTAGTGGATATTTCATCCTATACTTCTTCATTCAGTTTATAACCACGACTGAATTAGGTCCACTGCAGCATATATGCAATCTCTCTTTTTCACTACTGTATTAGACTGAAGTATAGGGATTAAATGTAGGACTGTTTTTGTAACATAATTATGACTGGTGAACCCGTGAATATACTGCATTAAAAGGAAGAAGGGCACATGACAAAATATATGTCTGGTCGCATGCCCCAACTATCAATTGTGAAGCAAAAATGGTGGTAGCCATTACACTTCATGTTCAGCTATGCTTTTTCCATTTCACAGCATTGCAAACAAAGAACAGCATGAGAAATGTCTCAACTATCAATCATATTGCTATGGAAAATACTGTGGCGATAAACTTACACAGCCACAGTTGAGCCGTATCACGCTATATAGTGTGAATTGACACCTTGCATTGTCAGCAAAGAGAATTAGAACACAAAGACAAAGGCAAGCCCATGATGCATGTATTGTACTTCTGCGGTTGGCAAAATCAAGTCTGTATGTCAAGTTATACTTGGCTGTCAGTCAGTCAGTATAAAATTCTGTTAAATAGAAATTTATTTAAATGCTATATATAGAAAGAGTTTGGGGTTAGTCTGAAGACATTTTTGAGCTTGGCTATGCCTACCCAACGCTGCTAAGCTTTCATGAAGGGAAATTGTTTTAGGGTGATACTTTGAGCTGGAAAGCTCCTGCATGATCCTTAATATATAGTACTATCACACTGTATATTGCATTGAAAATGATAACAGTAACAGTGCTGATGATTGTTAGGTTCATATCTTTGAATTAACTGTATTAGATATTAATACATATATGTATATGTAGATAGATACATAGCTGTGATGTTTTTATACGTAGCTATGCTCTACATCTCAATGTTAATAATTCACTTTGTTTCGTGCTATAACTATCTGCCAAATTAAGTTTCTTGGTACTTTAGAGGCTATCAATGGATTCTATATGGGTGTGAGAACATAGAAATAGTGTTTGTTGCAAATATGAGGCTGACACATGGAGAAATTTGCACCATACGGACTGATATTTTCAAACTGCTAATTAACTAACATGTAGGTATCTGTGTAAGCATTGATTTTCATTGATCTCCATGCTCTCAGCTTTCTAATAATAATCATGTAAATTTTGAGCAAAGTTATCTTTGACATAATTAAATGTGTCAATGCATGTCACCAACTGGTGCAAAAGTACTCTTGGATCTAGTCAGGGTGAAATCATAGTTGCCAATTGCTAATTTTCAAAGTTACCTTTTAAAGGAGCATGTTTTATGCAAATTACAATTTTTCTTTCAAACCTAGTATTAGCTAATCTCCTGAAATTTATGCCTAACAAAAGCACACTAGCTAGGATTTTCACAAAAGTGACTGCTACATTAGAAATATGGACTCAAAGTTGACTGCCTTATTGGAATATGTGACTGCTCTATTAGAGTAACTCAATCTTTTGTGCTGTTTTAGTCTTGAACTGTTTCAGTGGAATCCAAACTTACCCTTTGCACCAGTTATACATAAATCTCATCCATTTAATCTAGAATTCTTTTTGCTAAAAGTTATTCCTGAGTTATTGCAGCATAATTGATGCTTTTGTATTCTGTTTGTAAAAATTTGTAATCATTCATGACTAACTATCACCTCTAATGAATAGGGATATGAAAAATGTCACCAGAGAATCCAATGAGTTCATTAATGAACTTTCATGTTAAATTAAAATTGATGTAGTAGGAATTTTTACTTTATTAGTTACCCTTTTGAAATTTAAAAATGCTGACCTTGCAGAAATCTGTGCAAAACATTGATTTTCAGATTCCTCATGCTCTAAGCTTTCAAAAATGTTTGCTAATCCCCGTAAAATTTGAACAAAAGTACATAGTGAACCTGACTAATTCCAACACTGGCTGCTGTTGTTGTCGCTCCAATGCAGAAACTATGTCCTGCAAAGTTCTGTTCTGGTAATCCAATTGCCCTTAACCCCTCCCTCACTTTGCTGGTAAACAGAGCTTTTGTAAGAGGGCGTTCATCTTGAAACGGAAGAAGGGGCCTCCTTTTGGGCCTCGAACTGACATGTAGTGCATGATAGCTACTACTGGGCATGAAGGGCAGTCGGTCTTTCCAATGTATACATCTTCTCCCTTTCCTAGTTGGTCCACTTGATCTTCTCAAGTGTACTTTGAGTGACTGAGGGTCCTCTATGTTGTCTATAGCTGTATCTCCCCACGCCAAGTGTTTAGTGTGATCAAAAGACTTCTCTGTGGGTACTGTTATTTCACCAGAGCAAAAGAAACTAAAGAAGCAAAGCGTTACTGCTGCCCACATCATAATGATGTCCATGTTTGTCCGCTGAGGTGACCAGTACTCCTTTAGGCTGCGTAGGATTACTGGTGTTATTGGAAGCCTCACTTTTGCGGATGCCTGAGTAGTGTGTGTCCAGTTAATTCCTGATTGCACTAACCGGAGTCGGGGCATCGAGGAAAACTCTTGTGGCTCTGGTAGGCCCATGGTGATCTGCATGTGATGGATGGCTGCCAGGTATACCTTGACTGTCTGAGGAGATAGCTTTTGAATTGCTAGGAATGATGCATAGTAACACAGAAGTGATTCAGATACAGGAAATGGGGTTAACACATTGTAGAGGGAGCAAAATTCAGAAAATCTACGTAATGACTGATACGTCTTTCTGGTTGTTGTGGCTATGCCCTGCTCACAAAAGTGCTGAACAGTTGGGTCCAGGGCTCTAATATCCAATCCATTTGAAGGTCCAGTAACCACTGCAAGAGAGATAAGGGTACTCATAAAGGAAAAATGTCGGCTCGTGGATGTTGTGTGCGAAACTTAGCTACCTGATTTCTAGAGAGAAAGTCAGCCAATGTGTTGTGTGACCCAGGAATGTGTGCTGCTTGCAATTGGAATTGAAAATGTGCTTCAGCAAAGAAGAACGTGCGAAGCATGTGAGCCATATAATTTTTATGGGTCTTTACTGTACTGCTTGTTTAGGGTGAAGACTACAGCTTCATTGTCACAGTAAACCAGCACATTGTGTCTTCTCCAATTATGGTCCCATAGAAACGAAGCTATCAATATAGGTATTAGCTCCTTAATAGTGATTTGAAGACATTGTGACTTGATGTTCCGTTGCAGCTGGAACAATGCTGTCCCACACCAGGCTCTGCAGCCTCATGATCCTGAAGCATCTGTTGTTAGGATGATTTCATTGTCATGTGACCCTGATATTAATGCAGCACCATTCCAGTGTTTGGCAAACACACTCCACCATATTAAATCGGAAAGAAAATCCTTGTTGAGCCTTACGTGGTGGTATGGCTGCATAGCTGAATGTACAAGCGAGACCATCTGTCGGACGAACGCTTTTCCAGTAGGTATGGCAGTACAAGCATGGTGCATGATTCCTAGTAGGGATCCTAACTCCTGTCTGGTGCAGGAGGAACGTTTTTTTTGCTAGCAGTTGCTTGTGGATTCTGAGTTTCCACTCCATGGTGAGGTGCTGCAATCACTCTAGCTTGTCGGTTGGTAGGCGTAGTTCTTGCTGGGATGTGTCAATGATTATCCCTAGAAACTTGATAACTACTTGTTTCTTGGGGGCCAGAGGTACGCCCACCTCTCTACAGACTGTCTTAAGAATTCCAAGAGTTTGGCTGCGTTGTGCTGAGTCCGGTGGGCCCAGGACAGCGAAGTCGTCAAGGTAGTGGTATATAACTTCTACTCCTTTCAAAGCAATGCACCACTCCAAAGCATCTGCCACTACGTTGAAAATCTTAGCTGCTGATCTAACGCCAAATGGGAACTTCACATCAACATACATGTCACCCTTCCATCTCATGTCCAAATGGTGGCGGTCAGTTGGTGCTACCGGAATTAGCCGGTACGCCAACTCTGTGTCTATCTTGGCTATCAAGGAGCCTTTTCCTAGTAGTACAGCTTTTTTGCCACTTGTTCTATGGTTATGTACTTTAGGGAGCACATGGTTGGATCTATGGCATCATTGACACTTCCTTCTTCTGGGAACGACAGGTCAGTTATGAGGTGCCATTTCTCAGGTTGATATTTCTTTGGAGCAACCCCGAACCTGTTGATATGAACCATTGGGATGGATAATGAGGGAAAAGGACCAAAGATATTCGACAGATCAACCTCTTTTTCAGGTAGTCGTCAATGGCTTCTGGGTGCTGTTGGGCTGATGACATGTTTTTGTTAGCAGACACGAGGGACGCTGGAGGTTTAAGTCCGATGCGAAAACCATACTGAATACCCCGAATGATGTGGTTGGTAAAGTCATGGTCTGGATGACGGCAGAGATGCTGTTTCCAGGTATCCAGTTGTAATGGTGTGGTGACATGTGTAAGACAGGGGTCAATAGAAGTGGTTGATTCTGATTTGGTGGTGGTGTCCAGTCTCAGTAGGTCATTGTGGTAGATGTATACCCTATCCTTCCCTGTATGGTGGGAAGGGGAGGCTTGTAACTAGCATACCTTTAAGAACAAATGTGACTAAGGGGTCTTCCCAAACAATAATCAGCTACGTATAGGGCTGCCCTGGCATGCACTCTTAAGCCACACCTCAGTGAGGTGGGTGATCACATCCTCAGGAATGGAGCTGGACATGGTAGAGGTACAGTAGATACTAATATATGGGGGTGGGACTAATGGAGGGTATTCACAACCTGTATTAATTATTTTTAAAAGCATATGAATAACATTAATTTTACCTATCTGCAGGGTACTCAACACATACAATTGAATACAGTTCTAAATCATTCTGTTGTCCTGCTATGTGCTTTGGTCATTGTCAGATGACGAACTCCCTTCAAGGGATAAGGGTGATCTATCTGAGAATGGACAATGAGAGAATGGATGTCTGCCCCAACATCCAGAACAAACGTGAGCAAACTTACATGGCTGGAATGTACACCTATTTCCCCTGCGGTCATTGAACAGGTGACAAAATTCGTCCAGAGTTTGTCCAGTCTCCCGACAACCCAGTCTACCAGGAATTTGGGCTGAAGGCAGGTGGGCATCAGGTGTTTGAGGGCAGTTGGTATGAGAATGGAGTCCACTGAGGCAGATTCTGCAACGAGCGATAGCCTTTACTCTACCAGTAAATATCTCAGTCTAGAGTCGCCTGTCCATTTGTCCCCAGTCTAGAAACTTGATATTTGCACTGATTGAAGCGTATCAGCTACCACCACCGCCTCCACCTCCTACTGCTGTTAGTGTGTCATCGAGCCAGGAACAGCCTGCTACAACATCTGTTGCGTCGACCAGCCCGTCCATCGTCACAAATAATCCCGGCAACCTTGGTAAGTTGTTTTTTGCCAAGAAACCACGTACATGTGACTTTCACCCCAGTCTCCCAACCGTTTCTTCCGGCCCTCTCCCCATTCCCCCCCCCCCCTCCCCCCTATCTTATCATATATCATAACACTTTTTAATTCGTTCGTAGCGAAGGGAGGATGGCCACGTACACGCAGTGCATTTTGATGATTGTCCTTAGGTCATACCCCTTACCTTGCTAATTAGAGCTCACTAATCTCGGGAGCCTCCCCTCAACAGTATAGGCTGACCCACAATATGCACAAGTTCAGAGTATGCCCAGGTGGCCCAGCCTACTCAAACTCACTTTACATGGTCAAGAATTTTACCAGCAGTATACTCACTACCAAAGCTCTAAGAAGCGCAGGGCCACATAAAGCTCTTCACATGCTGTAAAATAAATAAAAAGTAAATAAAAATGGAGCAAATATATTGCAAATGACACAAGCTGGCTTAAGCTCAATGGTTGTGGTCACTACCTGTTGTGGCCTGTTACTACATGGTCATTATTATACGCTGTTGTCAGGGTTCAACCTCCATATACTGAGATTTATTTTCTTTACCCGTTCCACAGGCTGGAAATTGCCCATTGCACCCACCTCTCTCAATCTGCTCCCTACATTTGGAAGGATAGAAACAACACCATCCAGCTCATCTACCAGCCAGCTCTCCACCACCAATTGTGCTATGCTGCGCCCTCCGGCCTTTCAGTCTCTCTCCCCATACCCTCAAGCAGTACCTTCCAAGCTGGTCAAGAAGATCCTGGCCCTGCGGTACGTTGACATGTCAGAATTACTGTCAGAGCATTATGACAACCACAATGGGACTGAGTCAACCTGCTGCAGTCACACCACTAAGAGCATTCGGTGGCCCCCAGTCTCTAATATCATCGTCTGGCTGGACTGTTACGCCTCTCTGGTTTCAGTATCAAACAGTATAGTAGTACTGTTTACTGTAAGTAGGAATCCCCTGAAATGACGTGCGCCGCCAAAAATATTGCCTTTTAAAAACCAGCTTAGAAACTTCTTATGCGACAAAAATCACCTTTATGGAATAGTATTAGTCCATCTGCATCAAATGTAGCGTTAAAAACAAGAAAACGCTTACTGGCGGCCAGATATAGAATTTTAAAAAATAGTCAAAACTCAAAATTTCGTCTCACTTACTCACTCACTTACTCACTCACTGACCACAGTCGCAAGCCTAGAGCCCAAACGAAGCAGCACATGGTCACCATTTCACTCCACAACAACAAACTCACTGGTGGGATGTGCCTTTTGGGGTTCCGACAAGTATACACCCTGTGCACCTTGTCTTTTCTTTTATCTTCAATCAGGCTGCTTGTCTTCTTCATCCAACGAAACCATATCGAGGCATTAATTTTTCACTTTCTTTAAGCAGCATAATAGACGCCACAAAATTATTTAAGGTGCTTAGGCTACGCTACTGTACGGAGGTACTGGTACTCCACGATAGGTCACAACATCACGCCCATTCTTTATTCTACGTATTATCGATCTATCAATCGAGACTACCATGACCGCACCCCTTTTACGCTAGCTGTATTGTGATCACACACCTTTAAGCAGGGGCTATAAAGGGGGCTAGTTGTGGCCGAAAAGCTAGTTGTAAATGACTTTAGGCTAGTTGTAAATGGTAGACTAACTAACAAGCTGCACCACAAAAAAGAATAAAGTCAAAAATGACATACATTTGCTGTGCATGTTTACAGAGATTTGACAAAAAGTACCTCAAGATCTAGTTTGAGATTACCATTTTTTTAAATTTTCTACTTGTGGTCCACCAAGATTGTAATTTATAGTTATGGTCATTTTCACAGTCCACTATTGATATAAAATAATTGCCTTAAAATCTTATCATACAATACAATAGTAACTGTATAGTAGGGACCACAAAGGAGTAGGCATGGCCCACGGAATAATATCACCCAAAAACAGCCTCAATTTTCCCTGACGACAATGAGATAGTATTGGTTAGGTGAAACTAAGCCCAAAATAGTTTTCAGATCGACCCGAAACACTTTCAACAAGTTTCTACAGAATTTTAAAAATAATTTATTTAATGGAACTTTCTACTGACTGAGTAAGTAACTGATTGACTGATGCCTTCAGACAAGCGTAACTTGAAAACGGCTAAGGCTATGGGCTTGATTTTTTTCACTGTTCGACGTCGCTTTGACCCGACTGGTGCCTTTTGGCATACCACAGTACATACAATGCATTCTTCATGGACTTACCAGTGTCCTCCTTTGTGTCCCATTCATCTTTGCTGACAGCAAAAAGTGTCGATTTGGCGATAGCACATGATGGCTTCCCTTCGAAACAGAAATCGTCCGTATTTTTCGTAGTGGATATTTTGATTGCAGAGGTGCTTTCGAACAGTTCTTGATTCGTACTGCTGTGTAACGGGTTGAACATAGCAGACAACGAAGCGTAATGGATACTTCACTTTTCAGACGATAATTAATATAGCTGGGGCGTGCAGCGCCATTCAGATGCGGTATGCGTGGGTTCACCAGTCATAATAATTATTTACAAAAAAACAAAAACAAACAAGTACTCAGAAAAATTTGGAATTTTCAACTAGAGTAGGGACCATAGCACATCGATAAAAAGTACTGAAATGAGTTGGAATAGTGCACGATATTAAATCACAGTAAGACAATAAGAAGTGTGATGTCCCTACTGTGCATTTCGTATCTTGAGCACAGTAGAGATATAACACTTCTTATTGTTTTACTATGATTTAATTAATATCGTGCACTACTCCAACTTGTTTCAGTACTTTTTATCGATGTGCTATGGTCCCTACTCTAGTTGAAAATTCCACTGTGTACTTGTTAAACAATAGTTTGATCTAAAGAATTGGCTTGCACATTACTGTAAGTTTGTTTTTAGTTCCAGGTCTCAGTGACTCAGTCACTTATCTCAAATTGCTTCCAGATTCAGTCTTGCCACAATTATATGTTTCAACTAGGTAAACTATGCTCTCACACTCCCCTGAAACCCCCACTTCAATCATTTCCTTCCGGCACTAACATTTTGCTACATAACAATTGTGACAATATAGAGCACAATTGCAAAATAATAACAAAAGAAAATTTGTTTATATGTACTACTACTATCCCTCCCCTTGCAAGTTTGGGCTAGTTGTAAAAAATTATAGTTTTTTAGCCACTGCCTTCAAGTTGGTAGGCTGATTTGAGATACTCTAGTCTATAGTATGAATCAATCGAAACCACGATGACCACACCCCTTTTTGGGAAAGTACACATCTTTGCAGGCTGACTAGAGATACTCTAATACAGCAGTCACCCTAATAGAACAGTCACATGTTTATAGCTAGCTGTATGCTTTATTAAAAAACTAAACAACCTAGTATATAAGTGAAGTAGGAATCCAAGTGATAAAAAGTAGTGATACAAGAGATGAATAATGGTAGTTATTACAGTATAGCTCAGTGGGAAATCCCTACTTTGGCATGGTATAACAATTATTTTGTGTTCATTGCCAAAGTAGGATTTCCACTGAGCTATGCTGTAATAGCTGCCATTGTTCTTCTCTTGTTTCACTACTTTTTATCACTTGGATTCCTACTTCATTTATAAATTTATAATTTTTAATATACTAGTTTGCCCACCGGATATTTGCAGGTGATGGGTGGGTAATCTATGACAGCTCTTATCGTTGGCAGGCAGCAAATCAGTCTGGAGAACTCCACTTAAGAATAAGAACACTACTGTTAGACTGATCTGACAGGATTGCCTGCTGCATTGCCATATAAGATGATGCATTTGTTTACTTTTTTATCTAGAGCAGAACTATGTAGGGAATCCTAGAAGTGTGAATCTCAATCAAAAATTGAGGGTGATAGTTGCTACTACTGCATTTTGGGTTGGAAGTAGATGTCCATTACTTATGTCATGTAATCCACTGAGGAGCACCAGAATAGTTGTGCAAGACGCTGGAAGAGCTAGGAGGAGTGGAAACAATGCAGAGGCAGTATTGTATGACATAGGTGGCTGGTATCCCAGCAAGGTTATGAAGCAATATGCAGGGAATATGTTGATTTGCAGACAAAATCTTTTTATTTCAAAACTTGATTTCATGAGGTTGAAAGGGAAATGATGAAATCATATAAAAACTTTAACCTTTGTGCTATAATTTGTTGTGTAACTGCACAAATTATAATTCAGTGCAATTTTAATCATGTATAAATGTTTGTAAGTATCCAAGTCGATGAATTTATCCTTCACCCAACTAGAGTACATCAGCCCCTTTCTCAAATCTGGTACAAATGCATTTCACTGTCCTCAAAGACTTTCCAACCATTTCCATACATTACTTTTTGTTGATGTGGAGCCTAAATTTTCCATCGTGCATTGCAATCCTGTTCAAGTACTTCGTGTCAAGGGATGTTATGGTCAATTATTCCAACAGTGTTAACAGTTCTGTTACATTTTAGTTCTGCCATGCACTTTCTTTGGGAAAGCAGTACTGTATCAAATGGAAAGCTTTAATAACGTAATTCTGTCTCAGTTCATGATTTTTGAAAAAAATTCCTGTAAATAATTATATGGTCCCCATCATCCTTTATTATCACATCATGTCAGCATACGTAGAGCGATGATGTCTACAAAATAACTGTAACGGCTACCTTTGGTAAATCTGGGGAACAAATGAAATGAAATGTGCATGCCTTTTCACAAGGTGCATTGCTGCAGTGTCAACACACAGGGGGGGTATGACACGCATCACATGTACGTACTAGTACAAGAATTTGCTACGTTAGAAAACATTTCATGTGGGCCCAATAGGTTCTGCACATTATACTGATGGTGAGGATCACCGGGGATTAAGTGATATTCTGGTTCTATTTTATCTGTACTTCACAATCATGTGAAATTCACGACTAAATGGTTCCATTAAGGAGAAACTAGACTTAAAGAAATGATGACGTCACGGACTTCCCACGAAGGGTTATAACAATCTTTTATTGACCATATATAATTGTTAATGCCTAATATATCACTATGAACCCATACCAAAAGTGCATTTCTAAAATGCTTTTTTGCTAGCGTTCTGGTACATGATTAGCATTCGCTTGCATGTGTGTCATACCTCCCTGGTCAACACGTGAAAAAACTGTCCTCTATTTCTGCAACGAGTTCTTTAACACCTGCCACAATGTGACCATGTACAGCATGACATTATTAATAAATCCTCTGATGTTTCATGCACTTGGAAGGATTATACTTTAGTGTGATTGATTAAATTCTGAAGCTGGTAAGTGTACCCCTCTCTCTTTAGAAGACTCCTTATTGTGCAGTCTTTACCAAATAAGCTGAATGAAGGAATTATATAATGTACAGTAACAAGATAATGTGAGCATGATCACCTGAAGAAGACACATTCTTGCTTCAGCTGCTGCTAGAATAAATCCATCCAAACAATCTATTGTTGCTTTACCAACATCTCTTAACTGAGCTGTTCCTCTGCTATGCATACAATGGTTAGCTAGTCACCATGCAAGGAGTAGTATCTGTATTAATTTCAAATTGTGAAATGTCTTTATCCAATAACGGTTTTTATAGTGTTTATTCATGTGTTGTGACACATTGCTTTCTGAAATCTCTGTCATTTCAGTAAGGCTTGCTTCATTCTTTAAGGTAAGTCCCAGTGACTTTAAAAAAATTAAGTTATCAGATACATACAGTAGGTACATGTGAATCTGATAATGATTCCAATAATTAATACTTAACCATAAAAACTGTAAACAGCTAAACTGTAAACAGCTAAACTGTAAAAACCCATTAAATATCACAGTCAAGTAATTAAGGGTGGCCCCAGGAATTTTGGTGACTGGTTTCCAAACTTCTGCTATATGCAAATTTAAATCTAGGGGAGTATGGGGGCAAGGCTTTCCAGAAAACTGTGCAATTTGAAATTGAATCTGGTAGCAATATTGACAGTTTAAAAATATAATAATTATAATGTTAGTATAGAGCATTTTCAACACGTGATCTTCATTATGTAATTTAAAGTTTCGCCTACATGTCCACCATATTGGTGAACCACTGTACTGATGAACCGTGTAATAGTTCGCTCAGTGTATCGTGTTTACAGTATTCTTCTAGTGATGAAGAGAACTCGTACTAGAAGTGGAAGAGAAGTTCACCTCTGGTAATTCTTTACAAGGTTGATTAGTAACTGCACAAAGGGGTGGACTAAAAATAGAGCCTTGCATAGAGCCATTCAACAGGGAATTTCTCTTAAAGGCTATTCTGGACAAGTTTCATTACTCTATTTGCTGTTGTTACTAAAGGTATTGACTACTGGCTGGAGTACCACCCGGGATATAACTCAGCAGATCCACTTTACCTGAGTTCGAGCTACTAAGTGTGAATGTTTCAGATTTTTAGTGAGATATGAGCTCTCTATGTCTTTGTAAATGTTAATACTAATTGTTCCATGATAGAAAATGCTCAGTTAGCTATGATGTTCTATGATTCTTTGGTCCATTGTATATGTAGCCAGCTGTCACCTAGAAATACTCAGTGCACATATTGCAATTGGAATTGCCGAAAGGAAGACTCTGGGAGGTGTCTTTCACAGACCTTGCAATCAATGCTATACTTTTAGGTATTACTGCTGAGGTGATGAGACTGAATGTGTTAAAGTGTCTTTATGTTTGATGACTTACTACAGTGGTTCTTCCTTTATACGGCCATATCTGAACTGTAGAAATGATAGTTTTGTTAGAATAAGTGAGCATTCTATTAGACTAATTGAACAGCTCTGTACAGAAATGAAATTATCTGAACACACTCTGGGTTCGGACAATAGATGGGTCACTATACTAATCGTCTCTGCCCCTCAGATGTATACAAATGTAAAAAAACTTACAAAACCAAACATGTACAATAATCATACACTAAATGCAAGAACTTCATGAAAATTATAATTTTGGATAATCCACTTTCACAACTGTGAAGTGGTGGTTAATACAATAAACCTTTCTGACATGATTGTCATAACTGTGGCTTATCCAGTGCACCTATATGGATGTGAGAAGTTGAACTACATTCATGTAGTGCTGATGGGACACATGGACAGACATGACAACATTTAATTAGAAGTGATTGATTCCCCTGCTGTGCACGCGTGTACTGTTTACATCATTAAATTGCAGATAGCTAGTTTTCTGGTAAACAGTGCATGGAGTCCAAGGATACGGCTGTTTTTCTATAACAAAACAACAAATCTTACAAATGACACAAATGTGTGTGGACTGATCCATCTGTTATATAAAAATACATATAGATTTTATTGACATCTACTATCTAGTCTACTACACTAATTTTGCATGTAGTTGATCATGACACTTGAGTTTGTATGCAGGTGTGTAGAAGATCTTCACGCAACTCTGTTTGTTTGTGTGCAGAACTCACCATGGAGAAACAACTACTATATTACCTGTAAATTGTCCAGTAAGACAAAGTGTCTAGTCATACCATCACGGCATAGCTATCAAGAACAGAACACATGTGGCACTCAGTAAAATCCGGCTTATTGAAATTTGCATTTGCTGGGCATATTTCAGCAGTCATAATTACAGTTGTCTCACTTCCATGTTAGTTCTGACAACCCAAGCCTATCCAACACCTAGGAAGCCATACTATAAGTGTTGTATCTGGGTGTTGTTAATGCTGGACAGCAACCTAAAATAGGCACAGCATACAGGTATCAACATGATCACTGTAAAGGCAAAATTCAGTAAGGGGCCTTTTACAATGTGTCATAGCAAAATGTCTAGTTTAGCAGTTAGGTAAATGCTATTGTTATAATACATGTGTTCGTCCCATTCTTGAATATACCTGTATACAGTCTGGTCTCCATACCATGAACAAAACATTTACAAACTAGAGATGGTGCAGAGAAGGCCAAAAAGTTGTTGCGAGTTGTTGCGCTGAGCAACTACAATCGTACTAACAATTAGCTAGTGCTCCCCCTTATGTGGAAATGTTGAACAGCCTTACCCATCCCAGTCCTTTGACGTTGAACCACTACATACTGCAATAATCACTCTTGTCAGGGATACCAAGAAACGGGTGTTTAATGTAGAGAAATTCCCTCGAGTTTCTTTATAAAAAACGGCTTCTTTCAGTTCAGTTCCGCCACCTTTCATGCTTATTAATCACCCTCCTAGCCTTCTAAAGCACTGCCAAAGATGCAATTCTCTTCCACACTTACCATGACTTCTCTCCACTGCCAGAAAGAATACTGTAATCACGCTATACTGAGCGAACTACTATACGGTTCACCAGTGCTTGGTTCACCAGTATGGCGGACGGCGTAGGCGATATTTGAAGTTATGCAATGTAGATCACGTGTTGAAAATGCTCTATAATGTAGGCTGCTTAATTGTGCTTGCTTCTGGTACAGTATCAGGTGCAGACTAAAGAGTTTAGGGACGGAGTAAATTTGACATTTGAAGCATGCAACAGACATGGATGTTGTTTTTGGGGGTCTTGGGGCATGCCCCCAGGAAGATTTTCAGATTTTAACACTTTTTAATAAGATTTTGGACTATTATTTACTGTGTTGGCACAGGTAAATAAAGTAGCTAGCTAGCTACTATGGTTCTTAAAAGAAATACAAAATGTGGCTGTTCTATTAGAGTGGTTGACTGGTCTATTAGAGTATTTCGATCTGAACTTTTGTACCATTGCAAATCACTGTAAAATATAATTCTGATTACCTGATACACTTGACCAGTTTCTGGAAACCTCAGAAACCCCCCCCTAGATCCGCTCCTGGTAATTATGAATAAAAGTGAGCTTTTTACCTGTTTATGACACCCATTTGCACAGATACAGTTCTCTGGACAAGGGACAGGTGCATACAATGGGGTTTCAGCATTGTATGGATAAGAAAACAAAGCACCTTTTATCAGCTTTAGTTAATAGAATACAGGATTTTTCCTGAATTTCAAGTCATATGCTAATTCTTTTACACCTGTAGTGCATGTCAGTCTTTCAAGATTTTTGTTGAACTGGAATTCATCATCTCTTCAAACTCCTCCTTGGCCAATTCATGTAATACAGCCTTTCGAAGTCTATTGAAATAGATGTATTTTTACCTCAAGCGTTTAAACATCTTCGTGAGGAAGACAATACTATTGGCTGTCTCTTAGGTGATATGATATGTTTTTCTGGTTTTTGCAATCACCTCAATGTGCAAAACAATCACATGATCATGCCATAATAAACAGGTTCTATGGTGTTGTTGTTGTTGCTGCTGCTGCTGCAATGCTGCTATTGGTGAATATTCTTGGTGAAATTAATGCATCTACTGTGTTTTGCACTTGAGTGGGTATTTGGTAATCCTGCACTACTTGGTACTTCTCCAGTGATTAGTACATCTGCTGTACTTGGTACTTCAGCTTTGCTTGTGTTATTGGACTTGTGGTTGAGAGTGGTAAATACAAAGGTGAACTGCCTTATGGTGTTGTTTCCCTGCTACCATGGAGGTTGAAATGCTCTACCTCTTGTTCATTTTCTTTGACTATATTTCGGAGGACAATAAATTTGTTATGTGTTTTCATGCAATTCACTACAATGCTTTGACAAGCTCTACAAACATATGTTTTCTGTAGGCACAAGCCTCTGCATGTACACAAAGACATTCCTGGCCATGATAAATTGACCCAAACTGTTCAAAAATGGTGCCTTTGTTTGAAAGTTCACCTCATGAAGTGGTTTAAACTGATTTCTGTGTAACAAGTAATGAGCAAAATTTTTCAAGCACAGTAACAACTCCTGTTGTTTACAACTTCTCATAGCTACTAGTTATACATGATATCTACGTATATGGCAATTGCACAAGCCATAGAGGTGGCAAACTCTACGTAGCCAGCTACTTGACACTGGAGTAGAAACTACTCAGTACCTCTCATAGTGATAAAACAGGACTGTTACAGGTTAGTCTGCCTATGCACTTTGACTACATACGTACACTTGTGACAGTGCTGTAAACACATCTATTAAAGCTAGCTAGCTGACTGCTGCCATTTTGCTCTACTTCCATGTTGTATCACTCCTACTTAGAGGGGCTTTGTTGTTTTACCAGGGGCTCTGCCCAATAAAGGGCTTTGCCTTAGGGTGGACATATCTGCTGTGCTGTCTACAACAGATTGTCTACAGACATCAGATTGGTATGTTATGTAAGCACTGTGAAATGTAATTACTTGAATGGCTCAATATCCCACCCATTCCTGACCCAATAGAGAGGTCACTGAATCTAGCTGGTCTGGTTACTTGATTACTTGTTGTTCATCTACATATTTTGAAACACTAACAGGAGGCCATTAGAAATGAAGGGAGAAAACAACAACAGCAAGTTATCTGCTACTACAGAGGCTATAGTAAAGCCTTCCATATGCTCATACATATTTACGACATTTATACCATGGGATCATGAACATGTGTTTGTGTGAACATATGACAGATCTGCAGTATCCAGACTGTTTACTAGAGGTATGGCTACACTGAGCTAGCTATAGTAGCTACTTTGTAAGTACGATCTATGATAGTATATACCTCTCCTTAGCAATGTTTACTGACTCTATGTTTGCAAACGTCTTTAAAGCAAAAAGTGTAGAAGTCAAAACAGACATTAAGCCTTTAAAGGGCATAGGTATATTTTGATACATGACTTGCTACCTCAGGTACCTCATTCTTTACTTTGAAAAGTTCTTGTCATTTACTATTTGTTTGTATCTGTGCTGACCTACCAAACTTGTGAGTGCCAAACTTGTGAGTGCCAAACTTGTGAGTGCCAAACTTGTGAGTGCCAAACTTGTGAGCCAGTGAGTCACCTCTGGCCACAATTACAACTAAGGTAGTGTTGATACCTATTATTTGAGCTGACATCTTCATTGAACTCTATAGTCATCACCCCTCACAAGTTCATTGTTGTAAGCAAAGTAAATGGAGTGCCAGCAGAACTAGAATCTTGAAACCAGTGTGTTGGGGCATTACCATCAATAAAAGAACACGTGTAATATTCTCTTGTCAGGAGTTTCCAATATCAAGGCCTCAGTGAGACAAAAGTATATATACATCACAGCATCCCAGAATATTTTTATGACACAGGATTGCAGGTAGCATGTGTCTATGCCTTGCTAAAAACTAACTTAATTCTTGTACTTATAGTTTAGGTTTCCCACCCTTGCCATGCCTACACTGGTTTAATACTTTGAGCCAGTCTTTGTGGTTGCATGTGACTACATAATGTGTAACATGTTCTCATTTTATTATAACAAATAGAAGGAATTTAAGCTGGATTAGGGATTAAAGAACAAAACAGCAGGGAAACAAAGTAACAGCTAAAAAGTTGTGAAACAAGGGAGGTTGCCTATACCTGCAGATATACTAGTGGACATCTAATCCCTAGACTTGTTCTTTGATCCCTAATCCAGCAATTCCTAATTTTTCCTTCTACTCGTTTGTTTACCTTTTTAATAACATACTACTGAATCCACGTGTATCACAACAAAAGAAAGAATGGCACCAGACATTCCATAAAAATATTTTGCATCTGAATGTGATCCCCAATAATCACTTACACACTGAAAAGTGACGTGGCCATTACGCTTCATTTGTAGCTATGCTCCGCTCGTTACACAGCATTATAGACAAAGAACAGTACAAGAAACTTCTCTACAATGAACCTTCATGCGTAGTAAGTGCCTCTAAAAATAATTATCATTTAACAGATTTTTGTTAGGGGGCATCTCCAAACTAATTTGGTACTCTTGTTCAGTCCTTGATGTTATTTAATGCAGCTATAGTGTAAACAACTAGGAATAGTAATTACTGTAAGTAACCAAGCAACAGTACTGTTTACATATAGACTATGTATTGAAGCAAAGAATACTGTTTTGTGACAATATATTAGTTTCCTAGTGTGACTTTAAGGGGAGGGTCTGAAGTTAGCATCATAATGATGTCAAAATCAGTTTGGAGAAGCCCCCTAAGCCATTAATAGTTTTTGAAACGCCTTTTAAGACTTCACAACTTTGCGGCTGTGATGGCCTAAATGGTAAAATTCAGCAGGGAACATGATTGCTTAATGCTGTGTGTATATATCAACTATAAAGCTGCTCAGAGTGGCCTCCCCTAGATCTGAACTTGTTTGTGCTCCTCTCCTTGCCAGATCCTGGATCCGACCCTGGTTGTACCTTTCAATTTTAGAGTAGGAAACCAGTCAGCAAAATTTCTAGAACCTCCCCTACTGATAGGTGACACTGAGTACAAAATGATGACTAATCAAATGATCTTTCCCATGATCAGTTTGCTCCCTGTTTGTGATAGCTAGCACTAAACTACAGAAGTAACCAGGGCTTATACGTGCATAGATAATATACTATCTATGATACGTGGCTGTCTTCTGCAGACTGCTACACCTTGTCCTTACACTACTCACTTCATTGCACTTGTTCATAATACATACACTTTCCATTGTTACAGCTACTCTTGATGGTCCACCTGTGAAAACTCCCAATTCATTTTTTGTAGTACATGACTGCACCATGACCACGTGCTGATAACTAAACCCACAATCTAAACTGCTGTAACTATGGAGATGCAACCCACAATCAAAACATTTTAGTTACTGAAGGAAAAGAGCTGAACTGAGCAGTCCTCTACTGAAGTAATGCTAAGCCAGAGGTATAGTCAATAGAGATAGTTTGTATTGCTAATAATGTATAACATCATGAGACTGTTTTTTTTTTGTAAATATAAAGCGTTAAAGGTTCTTATGTTTAGAAGAACTCATGCTGCTATTTAAAATCATTACAATAGACATACTATTGCTGTGCTATGATCTATTTCTCTATTAGAGTACCTGTAGTAGGGAATATATGTATGTGTTTTGATACTGTATAGCCCACTCAATTTCATCCTTGCTAAAAAAAATTTTTTAATGCACTTGTGTATAGCTCAATAAATGTACTGACATGTGGTTTCAGTGTCAGTAAAAATCTGGTCTGAGTTTCATGGGCAGTTATAAATTTCCCAGAGGTTTGATGTGGTTACTGTTTCTTACTTAATTAACTTATGAAAAATTGTATTATGACAGTAATCTTATAAAATGATTGTGACTGGATTTTTACAAAATTACAAAATCGAACTAACACCACCACTGGATAGCCACACTACCAGTCTATTGCTTATGATCCTCATCATTACTCAAACTACTTGAAAGCTGGTTTGAACAGGTGGTGTGAGTGGTGTGGCAAACTCAAATGTCAGTTTCTGGTCTTGTGAAGGACCTGGCTTCATGAGAATCAGTGGTGTACAGGTGGATGGACTCATATAGTTGGACAAACATTTTCTGTGTGGGCTGTACATCAGCCACTAAGGAGCCAGCACATGCAGCCCTGTAATCTCGTGTCTGGACTAATACTTCCATTTTGAAAACTAACCTTTTGACAAGTTATAATATTAGGCTTAAAATATTTAAAACTGTTTGTCTCAAAACTTCTAATGTGCAATTTGGATTCAGTCACAATTATATCTGTTATTTTCTATAGTCAGTTCATGTCCACCTGAGCCCTTGTTGTTAATAACTCTTGTTATGTTACCAAACATTTAGTAACACTGTGTAGTCCTTCAAGTGTTGGAATTGTTTATCAACAACATGCTTTGATAAGAGCTAATGAGTTTTTAAAAGATATCCCATATATTGAGTAGGGATGATTCAGAAGTGCAAGCATGAAAACTTGTTTGTTCCAGTACAAAATCATTGGGAGTGAACACATGTTCACCTTTTATGATATTACTGGTTTTGGTGGAGGCTCAGGTGAATACAAACTGATATAATTTTATAACACTTCATTGTTTTCCTGATCATGATGTAGTGTAATTAAGCAACCGATTATTGACCAAGTTTCATCCTTTAACTTTTAATTTTTTTTTATTAATGCTTTACAGCACAAGTGCTGAAGGTCTGTAGGACACCTGGTCCCACAGCCCGCTCAAAGACTTTAGCTACTTAGACTTAACTACTTAAGGTGTGTTTGAAAAGTTGGAGAAAGGAGAAAAAATCCATGACTGGACCTAGGTAGCCTCGAACCTGCAGCCATCCGATTTACGCTCGAACGCTTACAGGAACTCATAACTTGGTGAAGAAAGGTCCTACAAACTCCCAGTTTCAGCATCTACTTTGACTGTTCTTCAGCTATAAAGTAGTTGTGGTCCCATTTTTGTAGACCACTTAATTTAATGTTCTGTGTGGTAGACTGAGACCATGCAAACTAGGTATTATCGATCAGTGGTACTTATTAATGACTACACATATTCCATACAAGTACACAGAAAAATTTGGAATTTTTAACTAGAGTAGGGACCATAACACATTGATAAAAAGTACTGAAACAAGCTGGAGTAGTGCACGATATTAAATCACAGTAAGACAATAAGAAGTGTTATATCCCTACTGTGCATTTCCATTATGGTATCTTGAACACAGTAGGGATGTAGCACTTCTTATTGTTTTACTGTGATTTAATATTGTGCACTACTCCAGCTTGTTTCAGTACTTTTTATCAATGTGCTATGGTCCCTTCTCTAGTTGAAAATTCCAAATTTTTCTGCGTATTTGGTTGTTAACTTTTTATTTTGTAAATAAATTATTATGACTGGTGAACCCATGCATACCGCATCTGAAATGGCACCGTGTGTCCCAATTATCGATCGTCTGAAAAGTGAAGTATCCATTACGCTTCTTGTCAGCTATGTTCAACCCATTACGCAGCATTTTGAATCAAGAACTGTTCGAAAAGCACCGCTGCAATCTACGCATACTGAAAGAAAGAAAGAAATGGTGCCACGCGTCCCAGTTATATCAATTATCATCTGAAAAGTGAAGTATATTCATTACGCTTCATTGTCGGCTATTTTCAACCCATTGCACAGCAGTATGAATCAAGAACTGTTTGAAAAGTACCTCTGCTATCAAAATAGCCAATACGGACGATTTCTGTTACGAAGGGAAGCCATCACGTGCTATCGCCAAATCGACACTTTTTGCTGTCAGCAAAGATGAATGGGACACAAAGGAGGACACTGGTAAGTCCATGAAGATTGCATTGTATGTACTGCGGTATGCCAAAAGGCACCTCTCAGGCCGAAGTGACATCGAACAGTGAAAAAAATCAAACCCGTATCCTTAGCCATTATTGAGTTACTCTTGTCTGGAGGCATTGGTCAGTCAGTCAGTAGAAAATTCTGTTAAATAAAGCATTTTAAAATTCTATAGCAACTTTTTGAAAGTTTTTCGGGTCGATCTGAAAGCTTGTTTGGGCTTAGTTTTACCTAACTAATACTGCCTCATCGTTGTCAGGGAAAATTGAAGCTGGTTTTTGGGTGATGTTATTTCATGGACCACGTCTATTCCTTTGTGGTCCCTACTATACACTACAATAAGGTGATAAAATGCACTGCATCTGAAAAATCTACCCTATTCTGCCATAAATGATGCAATTCAGTGTGTAACAATGTACACACCCACCAAGTTTCAGATCAATTACATAATCAGAATGTGACCACAACCAGTTTAATAATATATGAAATATTATCTTTATCAATACAACCAGTGCTCGAAATAACGTTCGACAACCGGACATTATCCGGACAATACACGGAATGTCTGGATAAGTTCCTATTTATCCAGACAAATTGTCCAGACACAAGAGAGCTAGTGAAGATACTACTAGCAATTGTTGCAGGATCGTGTAGTAGCAAAGAAAACGGTGGAGAATTTGGTGTCTGAAATGATAAAAGTCTAAACAGCTTCTGGTGATCTGGAGCACGTGACCATGCAAAAATGTGAAGTTTGTTGTAATGATAAGCTCTGCTCGATGCAACACTATAGGCCGGCCTTTATGAAGGCACGACCAATATATTCGCGCTTTGACCATCAAGGATCACGCGGCAACCGATATGCACAAGTGAGTAATGGCATTGGAGGCCAAGGAGGCAGCCAGTAGCTTGATGGAATATGCACCGGTTGTAAGGGCAATGGCTCAAGCCAACCTTAGCGAGGCTGCCAGGCTGAAGATTAAAAGAATATTGCTTATGCAATTGCTAAAGAAAATCTTTACTATTAAAGATGGGACTGAGTTCAGTATTTCTGAGTTTGAATTATAGCTATGACTGTTTATGACCACATCACTTACTGTAATTATCAGTGTAATAATACATTCAATAATTGTAACATTTTATTGTGATAATTATTATTTGTAAGATACAAATTGTCATTGTACAATAAGACAAAGTGATCAATTCTTGTTTCCTGTCAAAAATAAAATTAATCATACATCTGTATAATTTAATGGTAAAATGTTCGTATGTGATTCATAGATTAAACTTACCCTTTCAAACTGCTTTCAGATGTGATCTCAGACGTTGTAATTTCTAAAAATTTCCTGAGGAGCATGCCCCAGACCCCCCTAGAATTTGCATGCTGAAGTACATTTTGGATGTGACTGGACAACCACAATTAATGACAGGTCATTAGTGACTTTGTCCGGACATTTTGACAGTGGAATATTTTGACACTATTTCGAGCACTGAATACAACAATGATGAAAACTACAGTTCTTTAGACTGGTCTTTGCTATTAACCTTCTTGAAGACTAAACAGAATAACCTAGCTGCTTTGGTCAGTTCATTACAAGTGAACAAAGGCACATATGGAGAATCATGTAGCAACTGATCCAGCTTATCAGTTAGACATGTTTGAGGCTTCATCATAATTGTAAGGATCTAATAAGCAATGGCGGATCCAGGATGGGGCATTTGGGGCAAATGCCCCCCCCCCCCCCCCCCCCCCCACCCCCCCACTCACCTTGTGGAGGAGCCATATTTCTGATTAAAACACTAAACTTTATGCCAGGCAAGATCAGTTTATTAAACTCACGAAATATACACAATTTATTACGAATTCTCCTGCTACTAAAGCGAACCAAAGTCAAACTAACTATGAAATGCGTCACTCAGCACCTTTGTGCGTACTAAGCGCCTCTAAAATAATTATCGTGTTGTTTAAGAAAGACTTCACAGCCTTCTGCAAAGGCCAAAATGGTAAAAAAGCAACAGTGAGATACTACTAAGAGGTGTATTATTTGCTGCTCCAAAAATGCAGCAATTAACAAGATGATCTGGCCTATAAACGTGACTACCTACAAGTGACTTGCCCGTTTGTGCCCCTTCCCTTGCCAGGTCCTGGATCCGCCCCTGATAAGCCTGAGGCAATATGTTTCCATTGTTTACAGTACTGGTATATGCGATTTGTCACCTTTTTCTCCACCAAAATGTAGCAACTCACCTTTACATATACATTACAATACCACAAACTTGCAACAGGAAGCACATGTTGTAAAATCCTTCTCTGACAATTAACAACTTGTAAAATGGGACATAAACTATTAGAATAGTCCAGCAAACAAATACAAGTTTATGGAGGAACTCATTATTTTTATGGGAAGTTAAGTCGATAATACATACTGGTTGATAATCGGTCACTGACACTATATATTGCTGTTTATCTACTGCTTGCAAATGTTGTGTTGTTCCTTTATTTGAAAATGTTTGTTGTTAACTTACATGTGCAGACATGAAACAAAATGGCCACCAAATAACTTCAGTATAGTATACCATACATTAGAATATTCAGTGAAATGTAATAGATAACATTTCAGTGTACAATTAGAGTACTCTTCATTGTGGTCAGTTGATCACACTACTAATAGTCATTACCAGCTGATGTACATGTGTTATAGCTTATCAGTGTGGTCCAATAATTTAACTGGTCCAAATGTCTATAGAAAACATTAAACATGTTGTGGTAGTGAGAATACATCTTAAGTGTTGCTAGTAACTGTCATTAACTGGTCACTACACTTACCAGGAACACTTCTTGTTCTTTCCCTTAGCAGAAGTTCTGTTGTAACTCAGTAATGCATGAAAAACTGGAATAGTCTGTAACATAGGCTTGATGAAAATTGAATCAGTGCTCAGAACATGTATTCATCATCTAGTGTTAACAAAGGTAACAAAATGTCTACACTGTGTCTGGGAAAACTGGTCTCATTGCCTATTTAAGTGTGTTGAGAAATGTCAGTGTTTGTGTTGTTGCTCAACATTGGCTGAAGTTATGTGTATCATTTTTTCACACATTTTACACCAGTTCCCTTACCTTTCAGAGCATCCACTGTAAAGTAGCCAACAGCTAAGTTTCCCACCATTTTAACTTGAGGTTAACTGTATCAGCTCATGCAGGTGAGCTCCTATAGCAATGGTGAGTGGCAGTGGAGAGGAGGGCAAGAGCTAGGCTGTTTACAAGATTAAAGGGAAATGTGTAGGAATGAATTAGGCCAAACTATTATGAGCTGTCAGGTTTCAAAACTGGCTAAAATTTACAGCACAGGTCTTTATTCAACACCACACAGCTATACAGCCACACATGCCACCCCATGTTTGGCCAGAACCCCAGACTACTTGTATGGCTTGCCACTGGGCTTGGGAAAAGCAGTCATCAAAAGCAGACCACTCAAACCTGGTTGATTTTGACAGTGAAATTTGATAGTGTATTCATGTAGCTCTGCGTTCATACAAACTCAAACTGGTGATAACTAGTTTTCCCAGATACAGTCGCCTCAAGTAGTTCATTAATTACACCATTAAACTAGTCTGATGACTACATTCCATTTGCTTTGTATTAGTCTATAAACATTGTTGTAACACCATATATAGGCATGCACTGTACAATCATTGTACTGGCTTGAATACTATATGGAATATTCTGTGATCAATTCAATTACCAAAATGAGTGACACTTATTCAAACATTGCTCAGTAGGTTGGAATCTTAAGCATGGAAAGTTATACCAGATGAAGCCATAGATGTGTATATTAGTTTTAGTGGGCTATGCCTGTACTATTATTAGTACCTTCAGAAGAGTAACTAAAACAGTTTTTACCATATTAGCTTCTGATAGCACATGTGATAAATTGATATGTTGTGTAAGTGGAAATCAATTTTTGTATGTACTTGTATGGCTTCTGGACCACCTAGAATAAATTAGATTAGAAGTTACCAATAATACCCTAAGGCAATATATGATTTTGATGTGTCATCTCTAGTCATTTAATATACCCATACTCAATTTCCACAGATAGTTTGGTACTTTTACAGCTGTATCACAAAATGAACAATTTTTAATTTTTGTACAATTTGTCACTTACTAATTATACAAATACACTACAAGCTATTGTGAAGGTGTTAGTGTAAAGTTGAGAAATATTATTTAAAAAGTACACATAATACTATTGTATTGGTATATTATAATTATCAAATAATCAACAACTGAATAATAATAATTCAAATATTTATTTATACTCTATCCAACTGTCCAATCATCACACTGGAGAGGCTGGTAGCTCTAGCAGTCTCATTATTCCTAACATCACTGCATCCTCCAACAATAATGATGTTGTTATTTATAGTAACTACTGTTGTTTGGGTACATCTGATGGGGAGGGATCCTACTGTCCTCCAACTGTTACTAGTATCATCATATAACATGATGTTGTCTTGTGTCTTACCTTGTCCATCCTGTCCCCCTACAATAACAGGAGGTGTGGTGTGGGGGACAATGGTAGTGTACCAATATGGTGTATGGTGTAGTTCACTCCATTTGTTGTTATCATCATGAGATTGTACTATACTATCTATAGTAGTAATGTATGTTGTATTGTAACGATTGTTACCTGTACCATTATATCCTGTGGTGATTATGGAGTTGTTGCAGGTGGTAGCACTAATGTTCCACATTGGTTTGGGGAGACATGTTTTAGTTTTGGTCCATTGATTAGTGTTAGTATTAAAATATTCTATACTGTCTTGTACTACACCATCTTCATCTTGACCACCAGCTACAATAGTATACTGGCGGTATGGTACTACTAAAGGTCTGTTCCTTGCACATTTCATATCACCATATAAGGTAGTCCATTTATCTTCTTCTAGTGTTAGTACTTTATTAGTTGCAACACTAGTATTATAGTCCCTCCCACCAATCACTGTTACCACATCATTGATGTTGACAACAACTCCACAACATTGTGGGAGAGCAGCTGGTAGTTTAGTCCACTTGTTCTCTCTCAGGTTGTAGGCAAACACATAATACTCATCATTATAATCTGGACAGTCCCCTCCACCAATATAGACTATGTCATTGATGACAGTACCATATGCCAACTTCATTGGTACTGGAAGGTCCTGACATTTGATCCACTTCATCTTGTATTTTTCACTTTTTAGGGAAAGTCCCAATTCTGGAAACTCCTACAGAAATGGATTACATCACAATGAATCTACCATGATGTGAGTTTGTATTGTATAATATTAATTTTAGTGATTGTCGTGGTAGCAAGTTATACGGTTATGGTGATGTTAATTATTTATATGGATTTATCTTGTGGTTTGGGATCTGGCTGGTTAGATAGAGAATTGAGTGAAATGTAGATTTCCAGTATCCTGATGAATAAAATCTGATGGATCACATTTCTGTGGCTTCCTCAGCAATCCTGTGTTGCATAGATTTTGCAATTCTCTGTATTGGTCCAGTATACTATGAGAGTGTGTCAGTAAAACATAGTGTCATTATCAGGATACTACTCCATGTTGTGACTGTGTTGTGTGTTGTCTTATCATGCGAGGTGTTGTTGGTATAGTAATTTGGAAGATAACTGGTCTAACAAATTTATCAAACCTGTTTCGTGTTACTAAACCTTGTAATAATTTAAATAAATTGCTGCAAGGTTTAAAAGTTGTTTTGTGGAGTTTCTACAGACCGGAGATTTGTCTTCAATATCAGCTAAGGCTACAGGCTTGATTTTTTACTGTTAGATGTTGTTTTAGCATCCACGTACCTTTCAGCATACCACTGTACGTACAGTGTGCATCTTTTGTTGTGTCCATTTCTTTTTACATACAGCAAAAGATGTAGATTTTCAGTAGCACATCAATGGCTTCATGTGCTGACCATCACATAAAATACATAAACAACAGTTGAGGAATCATCTGTAATTTTCTTACTACTCATCCAACAGTTTCAGTAAACTGATTGACTAGCTTCATGTATTGCTCTTTATGTGTTGGGCTGTGTAATAGGCAGGGCACAGCTGAAAACTAAAAACAAAATGGCTGCCTTTCTTTGGGGGTGCATGCTAATTTGTTGTGCAATTGTAGCCTCATATTTTTGGCTGCAGTGTTTCCTTTAATGCAGTGTTATGAGTTAACTAATGATGAACAATCTAACCAACAAATATGAGAAAATTTACTAGCAACGATCACGATCTCTAACAATATATGTTCTAAAATTATTATACCTTTGGGCACTTACTTCATATGTAATACTCTGGTGTGTTAAATTACAACTTCACTGTGTACGAAAAAAGTCTACTTTTGCAGGTCATTTACTGCTTTAACCAGACATTGTGACACATTGTTATTACCACATTGTTTTGAGCACTGTGGAATAGTATGTTTGAAGATAACTGGTATAAGAAGTTTATCTGTGTTACCAAGTAAACAACCACACCCCCAGGCACCAGGCATTCTACACACAACACATGGAGGTCACATGTTGTAGCATAAAAATGTGATTTTTGAACACTAGTGTTATCGAAGGTCTACCAATTTTTACCGGTGTCCTATTTTTAGTTGGATGTACTAAACCAAGTCTGCGCTTGGTTTCTGAGATTGATTTTGAAAAACTGTAGTAATGTGTTTACATTGTTGTCTGTCTGCAACCATGTGAGCCTTGTGAACTCTAGTCAATGTGACTGCTTTATTAGAGTAGTTTGTGTACCCTAATCAATGTGACTGCTTTAGTAGAGTAGTTTGTGTACCCTAATCAATGTGACTGCTTTATTAGAGTAGTTTGTGCACACTAGTCAATGTGACTGCTTTTTTAGAGTAGTTTGTGTATGCTAGTCAATGTGACTGCTTTATTAGAGTAGTTTGTGTACACTAGTCAATGTGACTGCTTTATTAGAGTAGTTTGTGTACACTAGTTAATGTGACTGCTTTATTAGAGTAGTTTGTGTACACTAGTCAATGTGACTGCTTTTTTAGAGTAGTTTGTGTACACTAGTCAATGTGACTGCTTTTTTAGAGTAGTTTGTGTATGCTAGTCAATGTGACTGCTTTATTAGAGTAGTTTGTGTACACTAGTCAATGTGACTGCTTTATTAGAGTAGTTTGTGTACACTAGTTAATGTGACTGCTTTATTAGAGTAGTTTGTGTATGCTAGTCAATGTGACTGCTTTTTTAGAGTAGTTTGTGTATGCTAGCCAATGTGACTGCTTTATTAGAGTAGTTTGTGTACACTTGTCAATGTGACTGCTTTATTAGAGTAGTTTGTGTATGCTAGTCAATGTGACTGCTTTATTAGAGTAGTTTGTGTATGCTAGTCAATGTGACTGCTTTACTGGAGTAGTTTGTGTATGCTAGCCAATGTGACTGCTTTATTAGAGTAGTTTGTGTACACTAGTCAATGTGACTGCTTTATTAGAGTAGTTTGTGCACACTAGTCAATGTGACTGCTTTATTAGAGTAGTTTGTGTACCCTAATCAATGTGACTGCTTTAGTAGAGTAGTTTGTGTATACTAGTCAATGTGACTGCTTTATTAGAGTAGTTTGTGCACACTAGTCAATGTGACTGCTTTATTAGAGTAGTTTGTGTATTTTAGTCAATGGGATGGATGAACTAAAGCAGTTTTCAGTCAAATGTTGTTATCAATAGCAGTTACATTATACCATTAGTAGGACATATGGTGTAGACCATTTAGTACTCCAATCTAAGTACTATGAACAAGTTCAGTTAACAAGTATACTACCATAGTTTAGTTTGTGACAACACATACTTTTATGTCTACAGTTACAAGTGGTATGATGGCTAGACTTCGTAGTCAGTGGTGGTGGGTTCAGTAATTGTTAATTCTTTTGTCATGGTGTGATTAAATGTCATTGTAAGTACCCAGCACTTTAAAGACTGGACACATCGCCCCGCTTGTCACTCTAAGGCTTCCCATACCAAAGTCCCACAAATTAAATCTAAGCAGAAAGACTCACCATTTACAAACTGACACAACTATCTGCTGATGAAAATGCCAACAGCAGTGAAGATAAATTTGGGTTCCATAGAGTGGACACTCGTTCTGCTGAGTTCCTACTAAGTCTATTGAGTACTTAGGACATGTGATAACTAAAGTTGGTATTGAACCTGTCCCTTCCAAGGTAGAGGCTATTAAAAGTCCCACCTCCTGCCAATGTGCAACAGCTAAGATAATTTTTGGGCTTGATCAACTATTACAGAAAATTTATTCCAAATTTTGTCAACACTTTTACACCCTTTGAACTCTCTTTTATAATCAAACAAGAAATGGAGTTGGTCAACTGATTGTTCCAAAGATTTTCAGAATGCCAAGAAGCAGCTTGTGTATATACTCACTCATTAAAACCCCAATTTACCAAATATCTTAGCAGCTGATGCTTCTGTGTATGAAGTTGGGATCGTACTCTCTCATATTTTCTCAATAGGTTCCAAGCGTCCAATGGCTTTTGCTTCCCCTACATTACAGGTTTTTGCAATTGAATTCGGTGCTTTGCAATTGAATTCGTCCCGTTTGCAATTGAGTTCGTCGCTTTTGCAATTGAATTCATCCCGTTTGCAATTGAATTCGTCAATTTTGCAATAGAATTTGTCGCTTTTGCAGTTAAATTCATCCGTAACAAGAATGGCAGCTGGAGCAAACACGAAAACATGGTGTAGCAGCTGCTACAAGAACTTGTTCAAGTAAAACAGTAGTAAACAACTCTTTATAAGGCAATAATTCTTCCTCTACAGCCTCTCCAGCAACATTCCAAACTCTACTATGCCATTCGCGATGGGTGTGGTCACTCGCGAGCAAGCTAATTAACTTGTCAGACAGCTATCAACTTCGCGTACTACCAGCTTCAATTACCTTCTAGTGTCTCAAGTGTAACTCTCCATGGCATAAATAATTCATCTCTTAATAAATGGTTGGTTTCTTGGAGCCGTTTTGTTTATGACGAATTGTAATGCAAACGCGACAAATTCTATTGCAAAACCGACTAATTCAACTGCAAAACTGACGAATTCTATTGCAAAACCGACGAATTCAATAGCAAACGGGACAAATTCAATCGCAAAGGCGACGAAATCAATTGCAAAAACCTGTAACAAGTGTAGAAAATAACTATGCACAGCTAGAAAAGGAAGCTCTGGCACTGATCTTTGGTGTGAAAAAGTTTCACCATTACCTCTATGGGTGTAATTTCACCCTCATAACTGTAATTTCACCCTCATAACTGACCACAGACCATTAATTACAATCATGGGACCAAAGAAGGGCATACCTTCTTTAGCAGCTGCATGGTTACAAAGATGGACAATTTTACTGTCCGCATATGAGTGCACCATTCAATGCAAGTCCACCACATACCATGGCAATGCTGATAGTCTGTCAAGGTTACCATTATCTTCAACACTCTCAGACTTATATGCTCAATGTGCAACCACTTTTAACATTGCAAAAGTACAAGCTCTTCCTGTAACTTTTGGAGAAATCCAGAAAGCTACTTGACGTGATACCATAGTTGGAAAGGGGGGGGGGGGGGGACTAGGGGGCTTAGCCACCCCTCAAAATGATATCACACCGAAATTATCCTTTGAAAACCTTGATAAAGATCGATATACTCTAATAGAATGCTCAAATACCCTATTAGAGCAGTCAAACCCTTGATAAAAACGTGTTCCTAAAAGTAGTTAAAAAAAAGTTGCCTACAGTGGGAATCAAACCAGGTACCTCTTACTATAAGAGTTGATGTCTTACCACTGTACCAACTGTTTCCAGGTGGCTATAGGCTGCTTTGTACTGCTTATAAATGCTATATGTTCATTAACCCTGTAGTCAACAGCTAAACTAAAAGTTGGTATTTTAGTTAAAATGTCTTTAAATTGTACCTGTAAAAATTGCTGTAAATTAAATCAGTGAACTTTGTGACATTGTGAAAGCTAAAATGGCTATAGCTTCTTGGGGACTGTGCCCCCCAGACTCCCTGCTGCCAGCCCCCCCCCCCCCCCTCATATCAACTACTTCCTCTGCCACTGCGTGACACCATACTTGGAAAGGTCTACCATTATGTACAAGAGGGATGGCCTATATACCAAGGTACCAGAGGAACTTCAATCTTACAAAACACCATGAGAATGAACTTGGTATAGAGAATGGCTTGGTATAGAGAATGAACTTGGTATAGAGAATGAACTTGATATAGAGAATGGCTTGGTATAGAGAATGAACTTGGTATAGAGAATGGCTGTGTGATGTGGGTATGCATGTGATTGTTCCACAGACACTTCATTCACAAGTATTAAAATCTCTCCATGCCAATCACCCTGGAATCACCAGAATGAAGGCAATTGCATGAAGCTACTTTTTGTGGACTGAACTAGACAAAACAATTGAAGAATAGTGCAAATCTTGTCAATCATGCCAAGCTATCCAAGCCAACAGTGGCGTAACTAGAACCACACTGACACCAAGGCCTAGTGCAATCAGTGGTGTAGCTAACCGGAAGGTGATGGGGTGACACACACCCTACAGAACACTTATTGTACAAAAAGGCTAATGACCCAATGATGGGCTAGCCAACATACGGTGTAGTATTAGCTAACTTATATCTGCTTTACAAATTACTATCTATGTAAGTATAATGTAATCACCATAGATTGGACCTCATCTCACTCTCACGTGTCTCAACTGTACTCCAACATATTCGTACATGATCAAGTAGAGCTATACATCACTGGCAGTATAGAATTACTGCGCTATAGTTATTTACGTTAGACACTCCTGGCCACACTGATTTCGTCCACTGAATTGTGTGAATTACCACTCCAGATTCCAGTTTGACTACTTTATCTCTATTTCCGAGTAATCCCCCCTACTTTAATATATAGCAGACCAACTCTCTCAACAATTCATCGCTTCGTAGTGCAGTTTATCAGTGTTATCTCAAGCCTCAATTGCAGAAGATCAACCACCTTTGTTTAAATGCACTATCACGTGAGTAGTACAGTCTAAAAATAGAACAATGATTAGTGTGAGTAACTAATATTTTCATTGCTTGTTATCTCAAGCATGGACAATCCTTTTGTTAACTGTTGCATCATACGTTCACTAAATGGAGTGAGTGAAAGTGTTGAAGAGAATAGCACTGAAGAAGCTGGCCATTTAGCACGAGTGTTACCATGTGCTAGGACACATGCTCAACATTGTTTACATAGTCTAAATGCCACAGCCTAATGTATGCATGTGAAATTTAATTTAAGGGGCGTGGTAGTTTGTGCTTTGATCAAATCGATCAAATCGATCAATGGTCCACTATTGATCACTAAGAGATACTCTAGAGTATAGACCTAACTAGTAAATCTTCTTTGCTGTTTTGTTTGAATTTATGATACATCGCCCATGGTCTGTGACAGTTGGCCAAGCCTATCTTGGCATCGTGGTGTATGTTTTCAATCTAATAATTTGCAGACACCCTGGCCTAGGCCCAGGTAGGCCCGGGTTTAGTTATGCCACTGCAAGCCAATCCAGCTGCAGCATCTCTATACCCTTGGATATGGCCTGACACCCAATGGAAATATATTCATGTTGATTTCGCAGGACCATACTTGGGTCACATGTTTTTCATTGTTGTAAATGCACACTCAAAGTGGCCAGAAGTAGAAGTGATGTCAACTACTTCCATTACATAATAATATAAAAACGTGTTCTGAGTTTTTGTTTCAGGAACAGTAGCAGTGGTATGAGGAGTTGCACGATACTCAAACAAGAATTCTGCTAAGTGATGATGAATTGATTTGCCATCATTGGAACTAGCCTTCAGAGTTTGTTTCACTGTTTGTACAAAGCATTCGGCAAGACCATTTGAGGCTGGATGGTAAGGAGCACTCAGGATGTGCTTAATCTGATTGCCTTCTAGAAATTGTGTGAATTCTGCAGAGGTGAATTGAGTACCACTGTCCAATACTAATCATTCTGGCAATCCATGACAAGCAAAACAGTGACCTTAGGACTTCAATCACAATTCTATTACAAAATTAAATTAATAGGCCAGGGGCCTTTGACAATGTCAATATCCAGTTTCTATCCAGTGTCTCTGTATAACAACTGCTTAAATGTTGAGATTGTTTTAGCCATAACTACTTCTTCAGGAAGGTTGTTCCAATGTAGGATTACTCAAAAAGTGAAGACATGCTGACTAATGCTGGTATTAATTCTTCTTCTTTTTGACACCAAACACAAAACAACAAGTGACATCTAAACAAGCAGATCAAAAGCAACATCATGACAAACATTCCAGATCACAACCTATGTTTCCAGGCACTACTGTATCTGTCAGAGAGTACAATGGACCACACAAGTAGATACCTGGCATGATTCTACAGAAACTGGGTCTAGTGACTTTTAGTGTCACAATTAAAAATGACAAAACTGTGAAATGTCATGTAGACCAATTATGTCATAGAATAGTCACTCCGAAACACTTGACACCACCTTACTGACATAGACACCTATCCTTATTCTCCACCAGAGGATACCACTGTCTCTGAAACTAATAGTGAACAACATACATACCACTAGCCCAGCTACAAGAGAACCTTCTGAAAGACGTTATCTGTCAAGCCAACCTCCAGTCTGTCGTACACTTACTTTGATGGACAAAGTCACTATTTTCATAACTACCAGGAAATTTACTGTGTAGTGTTTTTTTTAGAAGAAAGTTTACGGTATTCATGGATTGGTTGCCATCCATGAAACCTTTTCCTGTCAAAATTTGTAGCTTAATCAAAATGGCATTGTTAAGTATTGTAATGAAGCAAAAATTCCCACCTTGAAATTTTTGATGGTGGCAATCTGTGAAATATGCCTCGCTTGGAAAAAGCCAGTGTATGGTAGTAGTAGTAATGCTGAATTCTTCCACTATATAGCAATCTCAAAACTCTGCTACCAGTCAATGAACTGATACAGTATATTAGTACTGTAAAATTGGGAAAATGAAGGTCTGCACTTTCTCACAGAGAATGACCAGAAATCAACGTCACTATACCTTCGTTGCACATTGGCAGTATTGGTTAAATCATACAGTATGATAGTAGGGACCACAAAGGAGTAGGCATGGCCCACAAAATAATATCACCCAAAAAGCAGCCTCAATTTCCCCTGACGACGATGAGGCAGTATTGGTTAGGTAAAACTAAGCCCAAACAAGCTTTCAGATCAACCCGAAACGCTTTCAAAAAGTTGCTACGGAATTTTAAAAATAATTTATTTAACAGAATTTTCTACTGACTGGCCAATTAATGAACCTCACAGTGCTGAAAATTTCTCAGTGATGACTGGTGGGACGAATAAAGCTTGCATCATAGTACAGTACGTTCCATGTTTTAGTGTTTGCAGTCGTGGCACATAAGTTTTGCATGCACAATGTAAGCAAAATATCACGTGATCACCAAGTATTGAAATTTCCGATTCTTCATGAAAAGTATTCGATACATAACTGATGTAATGGCCACATCATGAGGACACACTTTTAGATGTAAAATTTATTTGATAATATGTCTGGTGCCATTCTTTCATTTGATACAGTATACACAAAATTATGTGCAAGTATAAAGAAAATGTAGAGATTTTAAGTTCGATTAGGGATCACATAATGAAACAAGACACATTTAGATATACTAGTGAACAATTAATCACTACTTAATTTGTTTGCATTATCCCTAATCGAACTTAAAAATGGTATGCATAAAATCCTTTGATCTTTGGGAGATAATGAGGTCTTTAAAATCCCTAAGAGACCTCTGGAAAGTAGGGGTGGGCGATACAAGTAATAAAATATCAATATGATATCAGAATGTCCGATACTTTGGTAATTATTATGACTGGTGAACCTACACATACCACATCTGAAATGGTGCCGCACGCCCCAATTATCGTCTGAAAAGTGAAGCATCCATTATGCTTCGTTGCCAGCTATGTTCAACCCGTTACGCAGCATTTCGAATCAAGAACTGTTCGAAAAGCACCTCTACAATCCACGCATACCGAAAGAAATGGTGCAGCGTGCCCCAGTTATATCAATTATTCTCTGAAAAGTGAAGTATCCATTACGCTTCGTTGTCGGCTATGTTCAACCCGTTACACAGCAGTATGAATCAAGAACTGTTTGAAAAGCACCTCTGCTATCAAAATAGTCACTATGAAAACTACGGACGATTTCCATTACGAAGGGAAGTCATCATGTGCTATCGCCAAATCAACACTTTTCACTGTCAGCAAAGATGAATGGGAGACAAAGAAGGACACTGGTAAGTTCATGAAGAATGCATTGTATGTACTGTGGTATGCCAAAAGGCACCTGTCAGGCCGAAGCGACGTCAAACAGTGAAAAAATCAGGCCCGTAGCCTTAGCCTTTATCAAGTTACACTTGTCTGAATGCATCAGTCAGTCAATTACTTACTTACTAAGCACAAGAATCACAAGTACTCAGTATCGATATCGATACTTATCAATACCATGACAAAAGTACATGGAATTGTATCGAAGCAAAAGTTTCTGGTATCGCTCACCCCTACTGGAGTGGAGAGGTTCTCTAAAATGAGACCTCCTATCTCCATAGTTGAGGGAGTCAACACACAGCACACCTCTTTATTGATCACTGATGTGCTAATACTGTGTTTACACTATGCGTATATCACGATCGGCTCGAGTCAGCATGGTTTGTCACAGTTTATTCTGTTGTATAAACACGTGCTAAGCCAAACCGAACTGTACCACTCCAGCCCTCATAATCTTGGTGAGTCAGCACGGCTGGCACGATTAAATCACCAGTGTAAACAGAACTGAGGTGAGAAACGTGCTATTTCTCGGGCACATGAGTAACGATGGCCTCATGGATGAATGAAGAAACCTTTAAGTTAATAGAGCTATGGTCACAGGATAATATACAGGTGCAGCTAGAAGGATGCAAATGTAATCAACAAGTGTACGAGAAGATTGCAACATTAATCGAAAAGGAAGGCTTCACAAGAACATACATACAGTCCAAAGAGAAGATTAAAAAATTATGCCAACAACTCAAGAAAGTGAGAGATAAGATACACCAAACTGGACAGCAAGGAAGGCAACACTTGATTTTAAAGTTTGTTTTCTTCGAAGCAGTGGACAGCATGATAGGGAACAGACCAGCCACTGAACAAAGGTGATGATAGATAGTGTGTCAGCCGATCAAAATGAAGAAATATCGCAGAGTGAAGATGACAAGGAGGAACAGGAGGTGAGCAACTGAAAATGACGATAATGTTAGCACCAAAGATGTGGTTGTTGTGAAGAGGATGTCAAACTGATTGTTTCAGGCAAAAAGAAACAAAAGTGTCAAGTTGAGGTGGTGCAAGACACCATGAAGGCCTAGTTAAGAAAGTCATAAATGCACAGAAAGCATCAGACCAATTGCTTGTAGAACTAGAAGAGAAAAAGATGGAGATGAAAGAGGCCCAGCAGGAACGAGAATTAAAGATGCAACGAGATGACCAGGAGTTTCAAATGCGAATGTTGCAGATGATGGTTACCATATGTCACAACCACCACTGAACATGTTTCCGTCATATTCTGGTGCCACTCCACCATATTCAGGGAACAATCTACCATACAGTTTGCCATATTCAGGAACCAGCTCCCCATACTCTGGCACTAGTCCTAGACATTCTAGCACTGATTCAAAGTAGACTGGACATTTGAATTCTGTTACTCATATATGTGATTGATTGACGTATATTGATAGCATGGTAGACAGTAAACTTGTGTGCATATATCAGTAGCTAATTGTGATTACAAACACGTACTAAATGAATACGTAGTATATTTTGAAAAGTGTTTTACCAAAGCTGATTGTATAGCTTTTGCATCATGTGACACAGAGTCTATAGTTTCACAGGTAGCATTTGAATGAAGCTCTTCTGTGTCATCAGGTACATCATCCATCCAACTATTGACAAATGTTTCACCATGTACCCCGCATATGTTATGCAGTACACAACAGGCAGTAATAATATTTGGAATGTGATCAACATCCACATCCAGCCTTTGAGGAGACGACGCCAACTTGCTTTAAGTCTGCCAAAGCAGTTTTCAACTACAATTCTAGCCCTGCTTATATGATAGTTGTATCGTCTTTGCTGCTGTTATGTGGAAAGGGCTTCATAAGCCATGTTAACAGTGGATAGGCTGAATCTCCTACAATATAAACGGGTAGTTCAATTCTTCTTGTGTCTGGGAGCAGCTTGTTATTTGTACCCTATTTATACAGAGAAGATATGCAAATATGCACAATACCAGGCCATCCAGTGTACACATTCATAAACCTATATCTGTAATCAACTACTGCTTGGACCACCATGGAATAAAAACCTTTTCTGTTGTAGTAGTCAGTATGATTTGTTACTGGGGCTGATATGGGTATATGGGAGCCATCCACAGCTCCACAACACTGGAATTCCCCACATTTTCAAAAACCCATTTACAATATCTGTTACTCTTTCCCCTTTGGGGAAAATGATGTACAATTTCAGTAGTATCTTCACAATTGCTGCACATGTTTCATGAACAATAACACACAAGCCGTGCAGCAAGCAATACCAAATAGATGCCCAATACTATGGAACTCCATAGGTGTGGCTAAATACCACAGTGTTACTCACACTCGCTTCTCTACTGACAATGAGCTACGTAATTGGGTGTTTTGCTTCTCTATAGCAGGCCTTAGTTGTTGACATAGGTAATTAAAAGTCTCCTGACTAATCCTAAAATTCTCAATCCAGTCTGCAGCAGAAAATGTTTGTAGCACAATGTAGTCCCACCAACAATCTGACCTGTAGTGACCATGCATATAGCAAACACAAGATACTTGTATAAATGTGGACTATTTATTACCTTGGCAATACCCATATTTCCCTATCAGCTTGAACAAGAGGTGACACAGTACCATAAAATGCTGCAATTAAAACTGAGAGTAGCAAAAAGTGTTGATTGCTTTGTGAATTTAACAGCACCACCGTTTTATTAACAGACATCTTACACAGCTCCCGTGAGGTTTCACGTGCTAATAAACAAATATAAAGGATCTATGCAATAAAAAGTAGCGAAACAAGAGATGAATGATGGTATTACAGCATAGCTTGATGGGAAAGTCCCTACTTTGGCATTGAGCAAAATTATAGCTAATGTGCCAAAGTAGGGACTTTCCCATTGAACTATGCTGTAATACCATCATTCATCTCTTGTTTCACTACTTTTTATTGCATAGATCCCTACTTCACTTTAGATTGACAATTTTTGTTTAGTTTTTTGTTGTAGCACAGCTAGCTAGTTACAGCTTATTAAAATACGTACTGTGCCAAAATAGGAAGCACATAGGCCCCTAGTGACATGCATAGCTTACCTTTGATCATAGTAGCAGTAGCGTCAGATCTATGATCTGTCTCAGTACAATGGTCCGCGTTCTATTTACCCCGGTTGGAAGTTGTTTGAATGAACAGGTCCTTTCAGTTGTCTGGAGCTTAGTCTCGACTAACAGGATGAAGTAATACAATTTCCTCTTGAGTGCTATCCAATCACATGAATCACTTACTGATCTTGCCATCCGGCACTGAGTGGCTGAGTCAGTGTGTTCAGAGGAACAAGCCGTCGAGTATCAATCCGTCTCAAAATCTCTTCGTCGATTGCAGTCCAGGCTTTGGCAAAAGTCAGAGTGAAGACTCAGCAGCCTTAATGTTTCACATGCAACACTTGAAATTATAAGCGCCCTGCCCTTTCAGCAGCATAAGCGCTTTCTGAAATAATTTTGTGGTGTCTACAGAAAAGTGTTGATGTGGAAAATTAATGCCTCGGTATGGTTATGATGCTTGAAGAAGAAGATAACCAACCTGATTGAAGATAAAAGGAAAGACAAGGTGCACAGGGCGTACACTCGTCGGAACCCCAAAAGGCACATCCCAATGGTGAGTTTGTTGTTGTGGCATAAAATGGGATCATGCACTGCTTCGTTTGGGCTCTAGGCTTGCGACTGTAGTCGGTGAGTGAGTGAGGCAGTGAGTGAGGCAGTGAGTGAGACGAAATTTCAAGTTTTGGAGATTTATAAAAAATTCTATATCCAGTCACCAGTAAGTGTTTTCTTGTTTTTAATGCTGTATTTCATGTTAGATAGACTAATATTATTCCTCCAAGGTGATTTTCGTGGCGTAAGATGTCTCTAGGATGATTTTTAAAGACAGCCTTTTAGGTGGCACTCGTCACTTTTGATGCAAACCCTACTTAAACAGTACTACCGTACTGTTTGACTAGTATTGATATGATGACATGATGATGTTTTACTAAACCCACAATCAATCAATCAATCTACTACTGTAAGTGTACTACTGTAAGTGTAAGTGTACATAAATTGTGCATATGTCTGGTTATGTTCAGATATTACCTGTTGTTTAGCCATCTCTTCTTGTAATTTGAAAGCATTTACTTGTGCCTGAGTAAGCTCATCCTCCAACCGAGCATTTTTCTGTTTACTATCAGATAATTCAGTTTGTAGCAACTGTACAAATGATGACCATTCCTATTGTGTGAATAGTGAAATATAACGCAACAGACAGCTGTTTACCATGCATATATATTTCCTTAATGGAGGCCTTGACTTTTATGTTATTCTCAACATTTTACCAGGCCTTTAAATGAGTGTGGCTGTTACTTGATACCTGAACATTTATTTGAAATAGATATAGCGATGGCTGGTGTTTATGACAAGCCATCACAAATATTTGTGATTATAATAATCTCAACCAAAACAGCCAAGCTGTAAAAAAAGAGTGTGGCCCCCAAAAAGGCCAGGGTGAAAAAGATGTGAAATCCAAGGTTGGTGGCCAAGAAATGGCTGTGATGGTAGGTTAATGGACAAAGTTTTAATTACAACAATTCAGGTGAATTTGTATTACCTCCTCCACTAGGATTCGGCACCAAATTCACCAGAATTAAAATTTTAATCATTAACCATACCATCACAGCCATTTCTTGGCTTCCGCCTTGGATTTCACATCTTTTTTCACCCTGGCCTTTTTGGGGGCCACACTCTTTTTTCAGCTTGGCTGTTTTGGTTTAGATATCACTTCGTTTTGTATTGCAAACCACAAAGTCAGCCATTAACTGGCTTTGGTGCTTGCTTTTAACTTGTTTTTTTTTTCTTTACTGCAGGAATTGTGGAACAAAAGAAGAAATTGGTTGTATAGCTTTTTGTCTGATTGAATATTTGTATATTTAACACTGAATGATTATCACATACTGTAGTTAATAAAGTGACTTCTTACATAACTGAACTGTAGCTGAAACTCTCACTGTTTGTAGCTGAACTCTTTTCAGGGTGACTTGTTTCTAGCTGCACTCTCTACATGGTGATTTGTTTGTAGCTGATTCTCTATAGGGTGACTTGTCTCTAGCTGATATCTCTACAGGGTGGCTTGTTTCCAGCTGATCTTTCTACAGAGTGATTTGTTTGTAGTTGATTCTCTATAGGGTAACTTGTTTCTAGCTGATCTTTCTCCAGAGTGATTTGTTTGTAGCTGATCTCTCTACAGGGTAACTTGTTTCTAGCTGAACTATCTACTGGGTGACTTGTTCCTAACTGATCTCTCTACATGGTGATTTGCTTCCAGCACATACTTCTACTGGGTGATTTGTTTGTAGCTGATCTCTATACAGGTTACTTGTTTCTAGCTGATCTCTCTTCAGGGTGACCACTGCTCTATTAGGATGACTGTTCTATTAGATAATCTCGATCTCACACTTACTACACCTAGTTGGTTTTCGTGTTATAACTCCGTGGCTTTATGTCTGATTCTTCTGCACCATTGAAGAGCCTTTCTAAGATGATTACTCCATCGGGTACAGTGATTTTCATAGCATTACTTCAAACAGTTTATCTGGTAGGCGTGGTAAGTAGTCGTTTTTATTAGCTAATCTCGATTGCATAATTGTTACACACTGTTAGTTTTTCGTTGTATCTTCCTGGTATTTAGCTCGATTTCTTACATAAGGTTTGAGGTTCAACGTTAACCTATTCACCCACCAATTTTCAGCTTCTTCCCTTAAGTGGTTTACCCTGTAGGTGTGACAACATATTGGTGTTATTTTTTGTGAATAATTGCTAATAACTCCTTCACTGATTATCGTGTTTCAGTCAAACGTGGTATCCAGATGTGCGTTTATACCTCCCTTCTGTATTCCAGATTTCAAGGCTATCAGATATGGTGTTCGTGTTTTATGGCAGCTTTTGTAAGTGTGCGAAAAGAGGAAAAAACTAAGAAAGAAGAAAAAAAACGAAGAAACTAAGCCAATTTTTGAAGTTACATATCTTGGGAATGCTTGAAGCAATTTCGCTCAAATTTGGTATGTGGAGTACTGACATTGGTGGGCGTGTCCACAGCAAAAACAGTCTTGTTTCATAAAGGCAGCACAGAGCTACAGAGGTGCAAAAATCGCTTTTTTTTTTCCTGTCAATATCCTCACGGTGTTGTGCGCCAGCTTCTTGGCCGCACAACACACTACTGTGTGACTTGATTTTAATCCTCTGTTATGTCATTAGGGCTGTAGGTAATAATACAATAGTTTACACAAGGTGATCACATTGAAAATACTCATATAGTGGTTGCCAACAACAACATGATTGAAACCACATATATACCAGGGATGAACATGTATTCACAGATCTATAGCTAACACTGACATTACTAAAGTACTTCATTATACACCAGTGCTTCCATAATAACATGCAGGGGTGTACAAAGAAATTATATACTGATTTAAATAGTTGTTCATAATATATGTAAGACTGTCTGTGCATATATGAGTGCATTCTATTTAATTAATTAATTAATAATTATCCCCTTCATTGCTAAATTTGGGGGCTATTTTAAAAGATTCATGACTTGCTTTAAACTGCTTTATCAAACAAAAGAAGGAGAGAAGTCCATAGCAACCACACATCACCAAAATCAGTAAGGATAAAGGAACACGATTATATCATAGATTATATATTCGTTACCAGGGATATGAAACGGAGTACTTTGTTTTTGACACTCCATGTTGTTAACGCTCTAATTAGAATGTACTATAGTAACGCACATGTAATTAGAAGAATGTAAAAGACTGGCTAAAAGTATCTGAAGGTGAGCTAGTGTGTAAAATCATTAAGTTAAATTGTGTATTTGCAGCCTAACTGGAGTCAAGCGTCTTCTCTAGCGATCCAGAACAACATTCAGAAGGGTGGGGTGCCAGTAGTCACTGGCAAGGTCTCTGAACAAAGCGATCCGATGGATCTGCTGTTAATTGATGACGCTGCTACGTACCGGACTTCCATGATACTACCTTCCTGAGCAGATGTACGACAGGCAGGGCTCAACCCAGAATATTAAGCTAGAGGGGGCAAAGTAATTCTGGGGGGATCTGGGGGCATGAACCCCCAGTAAAATTTTGAAAATTTAGGTGTAAATACACTCAATTTTGGTGAAATTGTATTGTGATGCCATTGAATATTGACCATTCGATTATACAACTTTGGGATCAATTGAACCTTTCCATTTCTCTGGCAAGGCTTAAGATATAAATAAACCTAGGGGGGCAATAGCTATCCTAGATTAACCCCGGACAGACATGAGTGTAGGAGAATTTGCTAAGAATTGGAGGAGCTGCATCATATCCTGAATCTCATGTGACAGCCACTTGGTCTTAATATTTATTACAGTAGTATTATAGCACATCTGGATCATAGCACATCCGTATTTCTCGCCAGTGAACACCAGTGGATATATTGCATCTTGCATCACAGATGTGAATTACAGAATAATTGTATGTATGCACTACACAGACGGATTGGCATGTCTTGTAGCTGAGCCTGACCAATCACGAATGCAACTTCAGAGCACGGCTGGGCAACAACATAAACTTGTAGTACAGACTTATAATACTACAGCATAAGTTATTAACATTACTATAAAAGATTTTATGATGTCCTAAAAAAAATGTGCTACAATTTCAATATTTTTACTGTTGCATGGTTAAAAATACAAGCCGGTATAGTGGCTAGGTATGACATAGATTTTGAAACTATCATCAGTAATTCTCCACACTAGTGGGCAGTGGAGACCACCATTTGTGAATGACCTGTACAGTACTATCACCATTATTGTTTGACAAGATTGTGCTATATACACAACACAACTGTACTAGGATACTGCAAACACCCTTAATAACCAGGAAACTTGTTCATGGTCTCAGCACACACCCACGAAGTATACGCAGGAATTTTGAAAAGGGTTTCCACTATATATACAGCTAAGTGACTGTTACATTAGAGTAGTTTATTACCTGACTGCTCTATTTGAGTATCTTGATTTTTTCACGAATATCATAATTTAGAACAATGCTATAAGTGTTGCTATCATTTAGAAACTATTATTTTAACTAAGATAAAAAGTTTAAAATATGTCCTGTTCTATGGTAGATTCCAGATTCTGTAAACCTGAAGTTTCAATTTCTTAATGTTTCAAATATTTTGTAAAATCCAAAGGGAACCCCTGGAAATCCCCCTTGGTACATCCCTGCCTTTTACCAGAAATATTGTTACAGCTTCAATATATTTTAGGTCACTTGATTCATTCAGGTTCTAAATTCCTCGACATTGTGTGTTGACAGTCTTTTTGTTAAACCATCCGCCTCTTGTGCTTCAAAGGTGTTCCAAATATGTGGTTGATCTCACTGTTTTGTAGATAGCTCTATTCTCATTGTAATTTGTCACTGGATGTTAATAAATAACTTTCCTTCCTGTGTTGGAATGCAGTACGACAATTGCTTTCCAATAACATTCTATCTGTTTAACCAACATACAGTACTTGTAGGTACTGTGTAGTACCATTGAATGAGCCCTAAAAAAAGAGTGAATTCTATGAGTCATGGAAACCATCACAAATTATTTGGCACTTCATTATATCACTCATGCAAAACTTTAATAACAGTAGACTACTTTGCAAAACAAAAGTACTGAAATAGTACCAGTAGTTTAGCTTGGCAGGTACACAAAAATTTCTTGTTGCTAACAGCAAGTCTTGCAAACAACTATCTACAACCTGACATCTCAGTCTGAAATTGATAAACTAACCAGGTAATACAAATCTTACATGAGTCCTTTTCTGTAGGAAAGTGTCAAACAGTCTAAACAGAGATATTAATGCAATGAAATTGGTACACAAAAATAGGTTGTAGCCGCTGCCTGTCAGTTTCTTACAAATTGTGTAGACAGGTCGTCAAAACAAGTCCGAATTGACCGATTCTTTTCAGTAACATGGTATTTTTCTTACTTTTAAATGAACAAATAATGAAGTAGAGTTAGCAGTTTCACCTTATCGCTGAACTAGAACATGGAGCGCATAAAAATAATTAACAACGCGGATTTGAATTTTGGAATGTACGGTTGCTATTGGAGCGTGCCGCTACGTTTCATATCCTAGGTAACGAATATATAATCTATGATTATATCGTTTTTATAACCACACCTCTTACCACAACGTAGTTGCCACCACCATAAAGCAATACAATTTTATGCACGCTATAAAAACTTACGTGCATGCTTTCTTGCTTTAAAATCACATTATTAGTGCACCTAATATCATCTAGAAACACCTCTACGTAGAGACAGGTGAAGCGATCCACCTGTTTACAAGTACCAGGCTGTTTTCTTCAACCCACAAGTTTTAGTCTTGCCTTGTGCACATGCACATATTGACACATGCAAAACATGGCATCATCACGAGTTGTTGAAGGTAGTGGAAAGAGAAACTCTGCCGTGTGTAAGCATACTTGTTTAATACATAACTAGTGAGTATATGTTTTGTATAACCATTAGGTATATGAAATACAGTAGATATGAAAGTGGTCACTACCAGCGGGCTATTATTAGAAACATGTGGAATGCGTGTTTCACTATTTTTATCAGTAAGTACAGTAATTATAATAATGTATACTAGGATTGGTATTTACAAGAGTATTTACAAAAAAACAACAACAAGATTTTACAGTTCACAGTAATCTGTAAGGGTGTGGTACTTTACAAAACTATTTCTATCTTTATCAACACATAAATGTACTTCGCAGATTATACATTGTATTCTGGTCTCATGCCTGTTGATGGTCCCTGTTCTTGATCGAATGCCACTGCCATATCACACATCTAGCTTTTGGTGTCTCTTGTATAATGTCCCAGCATCAACTCTGGGAGAAGTTACACTGTCATGTCAGGGCTTGCATCTTTTTTGTAACGTGTGTGTACCTAGCAGCTGTTCAGCGACATCAAGACGATATGATAAGAAATGTCGTTTCTTTCTACCTTTGGACGATGGATAGTTTAGCGAAGGCTCAGCATAGCTCTCAAGTATGTATGTATTGACTAAAGAGCACTCTATAATGTATGTAAATATTTTCTTCCACCACTTTTAAGATCTTTGTCCAATATTGTAGCATCCGATCAGTTGATCTCCCCTGTACACGCCTCTCATGTACTGCTGGTAGTCTGGCAACAAATGTGGGAAAGGAACATCAGTTGCAGTACCATCAGGATTTTGTTGGCGTACAGTTGTTCCTGGTGCTTCTGCCACATACATAGTTGAGAGAAATTGGACATATCTCCTGTCATACCAAGTGGCTGCAAGTAATGGTCCATGGCTAAGGTATTCATAATAACCTCTGTCCTGTTGTTCTTGTTTTTGTCTTATTAATTCTTATGGCAAACCCCATCTGATTGTACGTATAGTCCCACAGCAGTTGTTACCTCATTTGTAAAGTTCTAAATACACCTCAGGGCTTGTATAGTAATTGCTAAATAATGTCCTTCCAGTCCATCCGTTAAGGGTACTAGCGCCTTTTTGAAGCCACACAAATGCTGTTGTTTTTACCTTTGCTACAGGAAAAAAGGAAGCTACAGGAATCTAAACTACTGCTTCGAACATTGACCTAACTTTCTACTATACAGAGACCAAAGTATAAGATTGTACCTTGTTTCATTCATGCGCTATAGTCCCTCAAAGTCAACCCATACATTTTTCTTATTCCGAGATACTGGCTGCTTGCACAGGCATCAAATTCGCTGTGAATATTCTTCAACAAACTTGTGGAAACTTAGCGCAGGGATTTGTCTTTGCACTTCTTTTTTCTTGAGTTATAAAACAAAGAGCGAGTGCCCGCGAGCGAACTTTGACTTCTGGGCCTTGTAACTTCGTGCTGGATCACAACAATTATAATTCCATGCGCTAAAAGTTTGCAAATTTATCACTGATGGTCCACCAAAAGTTTGGTAGAGATCCGACTATCGTGTGTTCCAGAATATCGCCTTTTACAATGCAATGTAGAACATGCGCACGCCGACCAGTTATTACAACAAATTCCAACAAACCACAAATGCCAACTTTATCAAATAACAAGTTATAAATGAAGTTCTGAACAAAAGAAAAGCTCTTGTTCCTTTTCTTTACACACTGGGACACCTTCCTGTTGCTTGTGGAGTCATCAAGCCTGCTCTTCGATAGGTAACGCCTCGTAACGCACAGTCAGTGTCTTGTTATGTGTGATAAATCCAGCTGGAACATCATCACTACCTAAGAACAGGTGTACAATACAAATATAACTTACCAGCGTACACTATCACTTGAGAAAACGCAGGAAGAACGTGTTGACTACAAATCAGCTTGTGTTTGCAGGTATCTTCAAAACTAGCACTAACTTCAGGTTAATTCACTCTATTGTCACTCTTGGACATCCTGACGATCATTTTCATGATGGTTTTCAAACAAAACAGGCTGTTTTTTGGCCAATTCCTTTGGCACAAAACACGGCTGCCTAACACGAATACTTTGAGTATGCGTAATATTGCCAATTATGATGTAACAGCCGCATGTGGTTGTGTGGGTTATCCCTTGAATGGCTTCAAAAACCAGCTAGCACCCTTAAGTCTAGTAGTACCCTTGAGCAAAACTCTACATCCACTGAAGACTCTAAATTTTTTCGTGTATAAATTTGTAATCTGTAGATGTATCCATCACTGAGAATAAACACTTTGATCCTTTATTTGGTTGGTTTGTTTTCATGTACTGTTTGAATGTACGTAAGTCATCCTTTGTATGGTATCATTACTTTATCAATTGGTACAGCTAGGTTGATAAACGAATCATCACAAGGTCTAAGAATGGTCTAATTTTGAATAGTTTGTCTGTTCTGTCATCAAGTCGATTGTCAGCCAAATGTAAAAACTCCAGATCAGCTCAAATTTATTTCAGTCCATCAACAAAAAGGGACCAGGAGTCACAAGGAAATTCACAATCATTACTCCTGTACATCTCTATCCTCGGCAACCATAGTACTCTCATGAGTATGAGGAGACCTACATGTACAAAAGTCTTCATGTCATCAACTGTAACGTCATCCCAAGCCCTAGCATGTTGTTGTCGGGGCAAGCCTAGTCCTGCATACCTATTTGTTTCTACCACTATCAGATCCCAAACCTCATCTGTAAAAAATTTACAAACAGCTCAAGTAGAGATGTGTGAGGTGCAAAAGGACCCGTTGCACCTGGTGTCAAGTAATACCCATAGCAGTAAGAATGGGGCTAAGCCTTTTCCCACTCCCCTAAAGGATTGGGCCTTGGTGTACGACCTCTGTCACGTGATGTCCCTCTACTATGGGATACTCTTCTGGTCCTTGAAGTTCCTCTACCACGTGAACTAGCTCTGCCATGAGAAGTTCCTCTACCTCGGGGTGTTGCTCTGCCAGATGATGTCCCTCTGGATCTGCCACGCAATGTTCCTCTGCCAAGTGGCCGTTGTGATAATTTTCATCAGATGAGGTATCTGTGTCTTCATCTCCAATCGTCTCCACTTTCACTATTACTGTAGGAATTATTTTATTTAATAATGTTCTAATTGATGACATCACTGTATTATTATTATTATTATTATTATTATTGACTAGTTTGTCAAGCTGATTGGCTAGCTGGTTCAGGGAGTCATGGTAGCTTTCTTCTTCAGCAAAAATGCTGGAAAGGACATCACCCGCCAAGTACCGAGAACTAGCCATTATGTTATCTATGAGCGAAATGCCAACCCTTATCGTGAAGGAATCCTTTATCCCAGCTACCAAAGGGGTGTAATTTCAGAGAATGTGTGACGGGTCTGATTACAGCATGCTATCGCATCATACCATACAGCTTTTATTGGAGTGTTGATTTATAAATACATGTGCCATATGGCATCTATAGCAATGAATGGGTTAATTAAGCAATATTACTGGATTGGTAGATTAGTCGACATTATTGCTTTGTATTATATCAAACAATTGTTTTGTAAGCAACCTTGGAAAACTATAAACATGCATGCATCCTATTCTATGATAGATCTCTGATTTGGGAGGTTAGAACACAATAGTCCAATCTCTTAATGTTCCAACAAAATTATGACGGGTGAATTGACATGCTTATGCCACATCAAAGAAAAGAATGACACCAGGCATAGATCATCACCTGACATACAAATTTAATCTCTACTCTAGCCATGCTGCTGGTTTACTGACATTTATGGCGAAATACAGATTCAATTTGCACATCTGAATGGTGAAGATATTCACTTTTTATTCTCATGTACTAGGTTGCAAAAATCCTAATTTTACCAGATGAGTGCCCACAGCTGGCTGTGGGCACATGCCTGGTTTACTAAAATTTTTGTAATTATCTACCTATATATGTCTGTGCACACCCATATAAGTAAATCAATTTAGTGGTAAAAGTAGTCAGCCCATGATAATTAAACACACTACTGTTCGGTTTAGGTAATCTTTGCACCAAGGTGGTTTCTTTTCGCTGGTTTGAAATACAGGTGTAGTGACTTTCTACTAACTTTGTGAACTACCTTCCCATTGGGTTCTTCAGGTAAGTTACTACTGAATAACATGCACTGTAGCAGTCTTGTTGGACTACTATCTCATTGACTTGAAAGGGAGTGTGTTTCCTACACAGAACAAAAATGAAGGGCAGCGTTGAGCGTTTGTAGTGTACTATGAGCAACTTGTGATAATTTATTAGAATACACGTGTACAGCTAAATCACAAGATATCAAAAGGGGGGGCAACAAATGGATATAAAGATCAATGTGATAATCATTACATACCTCCCCCTGTACAAAAGCAATATACAAAAATCAATAATAAAAGTTGTGAAGTGTGTGCATCAAGTCAGTTTAAGAGATGGTCTAGTGCCCATATAGTCAACTGGGCAGGCAGTACGGCCACTCCTAGTAGTTGGAAGACATGAAGAATCAGTTGACGCACTGATTGACTCCAGATTATTCTCATCATTGTCATGCATCTTCAATTGCACAGTTATAGGGTCATTACATTAGAGCATTACCCATGGTCCTGTCCAACAAGGATCCAATTTGCCTTTAATTGGATTGTCTAGCAGCACTTTTGCCCCTCCCTCAACTTAGGTGGTGCCTTGCCATGGTAGTAATGTTGTTGTCATTCTGTGGAGTGCACAATGCTAGCATTGACAAGCTCTCTGATTTCCAACAGTTTCTGACGTAAGTTAGTCTTGGGATCTAAGATTGCAGTGGTGTATAGCTCTGGAACGTGTATAGATGGTGGATTGCGGCCAAAGATAATTTCATATGGAGACATGCCTGTAGATGTATGTTTAGACGTTCAGTTTAACATTAATAGCTGCAGGTGGTTCTCCCAGTCACTACTCTTCTGAACAAATGCACGCAAGAGATTTAAGAGTGAACGGTTCATTCTTTCCACCAGGCCATCTCCCATAGGGTGGTAAGGGGTCGTGTGCGACTTGGTCACATTGAATGCCTTGTAGAGGTCAGAAAATAGGTTGCTCTCAAAGTTGCGGCCTTGGTCAGAACGTAATTTGCATGGTGGCCCAACAACTGTGAATACTTGATCCTTAAGGATGCGAACAATTCTTTCAGTCTTTTGGTTTGGGATTGCTTGAGCAAATGGCCACTTTGAAAAGTAATCCTGGGCAACTAAGATGTATTGGTTGCCATGAGCTGACATGGGTACTTTAAGGATATCGACTGCAACCAATTCCCAAGGTCTGGAGGCAATGACTGGCTGCAATGGAGCAGGGTGGTTTGGCAGGGCTTTGGTAGCCTGGCAAGTAGCACAATAATTACAGCGTGCTATGTCACTACTCATATCTACACAGTAAGCTATCTCCAAGAGTGATGACAATGTACGGCTGATGCCTTGATAGCCTGAATGGTTGTGTGCAATGGCCAGGAAGGTTCTCTTTAATGACTGGGGTACAGCAATCAAATGCTTTTCTTCAACCATTGTTGGTGACTTCATTCTACAGCACAATACTGAGTTCTGTATACACAACTGAGACCACAATTGATAGTAACGATGTAAGAGAAACAATTGCCAGTTGTTGGAGGTTGGACGGCAATGGATGACTGTAGGACAGAGAGGACTGGATCTGACTGTTGGGCTGTAGCAAGTTCAGCAGAACTTAAGGGGGCTCTAGGGTCACTAGAGACACAGGGTGTCTTGACAAAGAGTCAGCATCAAAATTCTCTAATCCAGGATGATGCTTAACTGTGAATTCAAAAGCACGCAGTTCTAGTGCCCAATGTTCAAGTGTCTGTGATCTAGCATGACCTTCTTTTGCAGATTCTAGCCTCAATATGGGTTTGTGGTCTGTCTGTAGAGTGAATGGAGCACCCAAGAGATAGTGTTGGAGCCTACGAGTTTCCCAAACGATTGCCAAGCACTCTTACTCAATAGTTGTATAATTTTTTCAGATGAGGTGAGGGCCTAGCTTGCATATTCTACCACAGTGCCTCGTGATGTTGACAGAACACATAGTATAAATATCACTTGAACGAGCTACCTTTTACCTTCGTATGCAATAAGCACTTCTAAAAATAACTATTGTCTTGTCTTTTAAAGCTATTATAGCAACTGTTAAAGGCATTTCTAATGGCCTAAATATTGATGATAGTCCACCATTAAGAGTGGAACCCTCGCTTTTAGAAGTCTAGATCCCGAGGTGGATCCGCCCCTCAAGGACAATATTAGCTAGCTACCTCACAAAAAAGCTGTTAAACTGGTATTTAAGACTATTTAAAACGACTACCCAACATTAATAAATGCTAGAGACAACTCCTTGGGTACTACTTACACCATAGATTATTAGTGTGTAGGATTAATAATCTATGCTTACACACACGTACTCACACTTCGTTAAAATCATGTGTTTGAGTTGTGGAGCCTGCCACAATTATTAATTATCCTTCAAGAAGAGCAAAGAGGCGAATGAATGATGAAAGTAAACAGCATGGTGCAGTGGACAGAATGTGATCGGAACAGCAGAGTTGTGAATCCGCTGTCATTACCTTAGCTGTCTGAAATTTCTGGAGCCGTACACCTAGAGCAACCGGGTCTTGCAGGCAGGTGGGCGGGCGGGCGGGCGGGCAGGCAGGCAGGCAGGCAGATGAAATCCAGGTGAATTTTGAAAATTTTAAAACTCACTGTAAATCGAAACATTCTATTTTTCGCCTTGTTTAACCAAGGTACAGCATCATTACAGCAGTACTAATGTATTCCAGGTGGTTTTTTCAGGTAAAAGTTATAGCAAGGCTGGTTTTTAAGGTGCAAAAATCCATGAAACCATATGATTTCTTACCAACCCCTACTATACAGCACTATCGTACCGTATGATAGCATTTACAACAAAACACTTACAGGTGGCCAGATATAGAATTTTTTTTAAATTGCCAAAACTCATTTTAGTCTCACTGCCCGACTGACTACCTGAATGCCTGACCACAGTCACAATGGTAGAGGCCAAACAAAGCCGCGCACAGCCACCATTTTACGCCACAATAACAAAACTTACCAGTGGGATGTGCCTTTTGGAATTCCAATGAGTGTAGGCCCTCTGCGCCTTGTTTTTTCTTTTATCTTCTATCAGGCTGCTTGTCTTCTTCTTCATCCAATGAAACCGTACTGAGGTGTTATTTTCCATATCAACACTTACTTTCAGCTGCACATTTAGATGCCACAGAATTATTTCAGAGCTGGATTTCAGAAGTGCTTCAGTCCTGGCACTACTATAAGAGGTACACTTGCGAGATATCTGAAACTTCGCAATTGGAATCTTGTTCATGCGACCACACCCATCAAATAAAGATCTAGATGGACTAATAGCGATAGAGTACAGAGACCACACCTCTTAACAATCTAGCTATTTAATACTTAACAGTAAACAACCCCCTTGTTGGTCTAGTTAGTTGCACACCCCTTGGCTAACTCATGATACTCTAATACTACAGTCACTCTAATACAACAGTCATGTGTGACATTCTAATTGAACAGTCATAGGTTACACTGTAGCTAACTGTGCTACAACACTGAAAAAATTAGTATTTATAAAGAATTGTTAATTTAAAAACGAAGTAGGGATCCATGCAATAAAAAGTAGTGACCTGTGTAGGGATGGGGACATGCCCTCAAGACCCCTCTATACAGTGGTCATGCTGTGCATATAAAGTGGTCATGCTGTGCATGAAAGCACACTGTTGTACCTGGATAGTTATAAAAACTGGAATCAGAATGGGAAACGAAACGAAATCAGCCTACAGTCTAGTGGAGGACAATCACTATATTATACACAGTTACACTATAATATGCACGCACTACCTGTTTATGCATCAATCAAGACTCCAGGTGGCAGATTTCTCTGCACGGCGCTTATCAATTAGAGATATTAAATGCCTGCTCCTATCCGAGGGTCTGGGGACTCTACAATAGAAAAGTTCTGTGTTTGGGTAGGTGAGCATTGATTGCTCCTTGACCACTTTCATAAGAGGTGTGCCATAATAGCCACAGATGGCTTCATCCCTCTGTTAAAAGGCATGGCTTCAGACTCATCAACCCACTGCAGCCAATCAACAGTTTGTAATGATCAAGTAGTTATTGCTATTATGAAAGTGGTCAAGGGATAATCAACATTTACCTACCCAAGCACAGAACTTTTCTATTGTAGAGTCCCCAGAACCTTCAGATAGGAGCAGGCGTTTGATATCTCTAATCGATAAGAGCTGTGCAGAGAAATCTGCCACCTGGAGTCTTGCTTGATGCATATACAGGTATCAACTAAAGTGCGTGCATATATTATAGTGTAACTGTGCATAATATAGTGATTGTCCTCCACTAGACCGTAGGCTGATTTGGTTTCATTTTCCGTTTTGATTCCGGTGTTATAACTATCCGTTGTACCTAGCTGTACAACCACGGTTCCCCCCTTCCAACTAAAAATTATTTTGTCATACTATATAAACTTGTATACTACATCTATTCAAGTTTCTAGCATTTTATGCAGTTAAACCCGAATAAATTATGAATAAACCCATTACATTGTCAGTGGGAGTATAATGTCATAGTAATTGGCATGAGACTAAAGCAACACCGTCCTTTAACCTCATATCAACACATTACTGGACTATATATTAGAAACTGTGTAGATATAATAGTTATATTATTGAATCCTGTAAACTCTTTGATATACACCAGTATTGGTTGTAATAGTACATAACATGCATGCATTATAGCTGTGTAAGCATCATTTAGTGCATGCATCTGCCATCTAGCCAAACTGCACAATTATTAGATATGATACTTGTATACATCTTCCACTAAGGTAATACGCAAGCAAAACATTACCAACCTCTACATTAGATAAATTTGAATTCAATGCCATCACTTGGATTAGTAAAGGGTTTTTTCCTTTCTCTAGTAGTGTCCCAATTGATTCCTTCGTTTCTCCGTGATCCTTCATCAGTGAAGGTGGACTCTTTGAAGTCTAGAGAGTATGTACATCATATAGAATAAAGTGTGAATGTGTAATACATTCTTCACCTTTTCACTCCAATACTTCTTTATCACTTCAACTTTTTCAAGACTAGCGTTCACATTTTCCATTGTTAGTTGGAGTTTAGTCATTTCAGTTTGTGTTTCTTCATCAAGTACTTGTAACTGTGAACTTTGCAGCTCTTCTTGTTTGTCCCCAGATTCATCTTCCTTTTGTTGTGATGTACCCAATGATAATTCTGGTGGATGGTCTACTGGTTGAATGTTCTGTAACTCTTTGTACTGCTCCACAAGATTGGAGTATGTTTGTTTCTCTTTGACTAACTTCTGCTTCAATGATTTCTCCAATTCTTTACTCTCTCTCAGCTGAACTATCAACTGGTCTTGTTGTGTCTGAATCTATATTTACATTGATGTCACTTGTACCTTACTAGGTGAGTTAACTTACAGTTTTCAAAGTAGCTACTGTATTAAAAGATACTGAAGACCATTTTTCTGAGCTGTGCAGAGCAACAAGCATGACCTGTGAAAGAAATAATTCACAAAGGCTTTGGGAAATGATTTACAAAATTGTTTGCACTTTTATACATGTGTTATAACAAAATGTTAGAGCATACTTCTTCAGCTGGATCGGGTGACTCTGCTTGTAGTAAACTACTTTTCATTTTCTCATTTATTTGTAAAATTATTTCGTTTAGTTGTTTGAATATGGTGTTGTGTTCCTTTCTGGTTTGTACCAGTTCGATTTGCATTGCTTTCATCCTTTCTGGAATTGTCTGTGTAGATATTGTATGTAGTAAATGTGTAGAACATTATACAAACAATACACGTACCTCCAACTGGTCAACTTGTGTGCTAAAGTTGTCACTTGTGTCACTGTGTACCTGTGACAAATGATGATCCACTTACAATACGATTAGTGAACTCACCTTGGCAAAGAATGAGAATGGTCCCACAGTAAGAGCACTACCAGTGACAATAAATGTTCCTGGGTATATTGCAACATGTTGTAACCCATTTTGGTGTAGGTAGGTTTTGTGTTGCTGAATATTTGAAGCAATGACAGAAGCCACATGTTTGGGAATAGTCCAGTAGATGATTGTGTTGCTAGTCTTTGCTACTGCCAGTAGCTGTAAACAGTGAGGAGTAACCTCACATTTCTCTTGTATCAGTGATCGTGTGTCAATTATATTTTGAAGAGTTGACTGGTGTAGTTGCATGTTAAGCTGAACAGCCAGTACAGTGTGTGTACTGGTATCATATGGCATCATGTGATGAGATGGTGATGGTATGGGATACTTTGTAACTGGCTGGGATGTATCAATCCTGGAATCATATTGGTTGAGAAGTGCTGCAGCTTCGGGAACATTGCTAGCATCAGCTGCTGCATTGAGAATGGAGTGGTCCATCCAATTTGTATATGGAGCAAGCTTTTGCACCAAAGCTGGAGTGGATTTACTCCCTTTGATATGCTCCATATAATAAGCCGGAAATAGTGGGATATTAGCTTGTTCACTGGCTCTCAATGAATCAAAACTGCTAATTAATAATTTTGGATCAAAGGACCGTAACATTTCCATCAATTGGATTGTTGTGTCCCAGAATTTTGTAGCAACAGCACATGGTTCCAGTGCATTCCGAACAGTCACTGTGTCGTCTTTAGGTGCCAAATCATCTGGTTGAGTGAGTTTACCATCATCACTAGTGACAGAGTTCATCACACCAGAAGTTTCTAATGCTACAGATATAAACAATAACAATGGTCTTAATATTATTACTTTTGCTTACCATTAACCAGTGTTTCTCCAATATGTCTCTGGTTCTTGTTTGATTTAAGCAATTCACAGAATGACATCAGTGTTTCTGTATCCATCATTCGAACTTGCTGCAAAATCAGGCAACACTTGTGGTAACTACTTTGAGCTGTCATAACAACATCTTCACTGAGTAGTTGCTGGGATATCATCAGCTGCACAACCACCTCAGCATCCATGTTGACAGACAAGTAGTCATAGTAGTGGTCAATGAAGTGTTTGACTGTTGCTGTAATGATTCAGGTGATGTTATCTAACACATATAATTGTGAAACGCTTACCATTACTGACTGGAGGAGGTGGAGTTGTAATAACAACATCTGATGATGTTAGTGGATCATGAATTACTGGATAGTGTGCTATCTGAAGCCATAACAAGTGGATTTCATTAAACAAGTGACATCTGGTAGATGCTGACTGATATGCACTATCCACACAATGGGTAGGAATGTACCAGTGGACCTCTATGCAACCACTCTTGAGACTGTCTAGAGTACAAACACCTTGCTTTATATCTAAGATCACATTTTCCAGCATGTCTTGAAATTCCAACAAGTCAGCCACAGTTATTTCTTTAGCATCTTTGTTTATTTTAGTGACCAGTTTGCTGTAGTACTCTTCTTTTACTTCTTTGCTAGGAGCATTTGGTAATAAATCAATTAATCTTTTTGAAAAAACAGATTTTTTGTAGTTGGCAATGAGTTGCAGAGTTTCTCGAAGGCCAGAAGCAGCTGCCATGACATTAAGAAGTCGAATATCAATCCAGCTCCAATAAGCAGATTCTGCCAGAGAGTCAAATAGTGCATTAATATCTTGACATGACTTAACTTTATCAATAAGACGTTGTGGCAGCTGAGCACCTCTCGGGCTATTCATTTGCTCTATGCATACTCTTCTCATATTGAAGAAATCTGCTTTGGTCAATTGCAACTTCACCATGGATGTAAGAAAAGCAAATGCTTCATTGACGGTATCAAACTCCGAAAAAGTTACAGTTGAATTTGGGGTAGTAGTAGCAACACTGCTGGTAGGCATAGGTGGCAATGCTATTCAAGATATAAAGCTCAAACACTGGCACTTGATGTTATCAAATATTATAAGCATGCTCAATTCCATGCAAAAACATGTAAACCAGAGAGCATACATAGGTGTGGCTAATATTTAGTATTTCTTAAGTTAGTTCTGCATGATAGTCACTATAGCAGATAACTAATAATTTTCATTGTGTACAGTCATAATATAATAAATCTTCAAGCGTCGTGGCAAGCCATTTTTTGAGACATTGACTGGTTGTGTTAACTTTGTATTCTGACATAGTTTCAAGCTACATATACTGAAGGTGAAACATTTAGTAGTGATACACTGCTACTAAGTTTTACTACCAATCCAACATCATTACATTTTATGTGAAAATGGTCAATACTGATCCAATATAAACAGGAATTTATCATACAGTATGTACAGTAGGGATAATGGAAAATTGGGCTTTGTTGCACAATAGTATCACTCAAAATTCAGTCTCATTTGCCTCTTGACTGTATTGGTTAGTCATGACCAAGCCCAATATGCCTTTAGAGTGACCCCAAACCCTTCTAGCAAGTTTCTACGGAATTTAAAAAATTCCTATTTCACTGAATTTTCTACTAACTGACTAACTTCCCAGCAATCGATAGCCAGAGCACGCATTTGATCCTAATTTCCATAGTAACTGGATTGATTGTTGAGGCACTTCTTGTACTGTTCTTTGTTGGTAAAAAATGCTGCATAACAAGTGGAACACAGCTGAAAATGAAGCTGAATGGTAACATACGTACGTAGTTTTCTAGTACTAATAGTCAGAATAGCTCTATTTAAAAAATATGTCTGACTAGCACCATTCTTTCATTTGATGCAGTAGGATCATGGTACAAAAGAGATCATCTACACTTGCAGCTATACTAGTGGATAGTTAACTCCTACGTTAGTAATATACAGAGTAAACCCATAACTAAAGTAGGGATTAAATGTCCACTTGTATAGCTGGATATGTAGATGACCTCCTCTTTTATTTCTATGATCCCTACTCAAATGTAAAATTTTCCTTACACTTATTAATATTCACAGAAACAGTCGGCATTACCAAACACATTTGCTTGCCTCATAAAGTGCAGTTTACTGCTTTTGTGGTAATCAGTCATGAGGACTCATGGATTCAATGAATCTTGTGGTTTACTGCCTTATCCACTATACTAAATAATGGTATTTGCTGGCTTCTTTCAAAGAATTTATGATTTGTATTTGCCAGGCCTGCCAATCACTGCTGGTGCCTGGGAAGCGAACCTGGTACACCCACTCGCCCATATTTAATACAGACTAAAAATGCATACTTTCTATCTTTTGGAGCATCTTTAATACTTTCTAACAGGTTGCTACAACAATCGTGAGTTTGCCAAAATTCCTTTATCAATTAGTGAACTTCTATGTAATGCCCAGCATCATGTCATAACATATTTTAAAATTAACATGTGCTGCAATTTGGTGAAACTGTTCAGTGGACAATAGTACTGGATATAAAGTGATTGTTTTATTAGAAGTATAATGCATGTTAGACCACAGCAAGATGAAACTCTCAAATTTCTATACTTACAGGTATCTAATTCCTGTAGATCCCTTGTTTATGTCTCAATAGATCCTTGTCTCTGAGGCAATACAAAACATGGAAATTATGCACCTGTAACATAGGCAACGCATGGGTGTTTAACTGGATAGCGCATGGGTGTTTAACTGGATAGCGCATGGGTGTTTAACTGGATAGCGAGTGCCAGAGGGAGGTGTATTGAGCTTGTTTATAAACACTACATTTCTCGTGTCACAAGCAGCTGTGAAGGTACAACAAGCAGCAGTGGATATACAACAACAAGCTGTGGTCTAAATAGCTTATACATCGAAACACAGGGTTCTGTGGAATTCTCAGGCCCTGTAGAAGCACCCTTGCTTTGCTCATGCACTATAACACAGGTCATTTTGGGTTACTAAATTCTGTAGAACCCTGTGTTTCGATGCCTAACTATTATGTAGACTGATGAAAGACAGGCAAAGCCAATCCCTACTGCTGACCAGGCATGAATAGTAATGGGAGGAGCCAGTTGTGGTGCCCATCTTACTGTAGGCAGGACTAAGGACAATCATTATTTGGCTATGAAGTATGCCTAAAACGCTCAGTGTATGTAAGTAGAGAAGACAGAAGAGTAAAAAATAGATTGATGCTGCTGGGGCTGGGGTTGTTATGAAGTATGCCTAAAGCGTTGTGTGTAACTAGTAGAAAAGACAGAAGAGTGAAAAAATCTGATATTGGGGCTGGAAGCTAATTCACTAAAATCAGTCCATCATTGCTTAGTTTTAGTTTCTATAATATTCATGCAGTAATAGCTTGTCTAATAAGCTGCTTAATCTATTAAGCTGCACAAAAAGTAGTGTACGTATATAGTAGCTAGCTAAGAACATGTATGCACTTTTAAACAGCTTTTTTGAAAACAAATGTGTAATAAAGAGTCCAAATTAAGAGATGGGCTCACGTTTCTTGATAAATAGCTTGCGTGGGGACAGTCAGACCATGTACCCAGGAAATTCTAAAAGCTAGCTACGCCCCTGGTAGTTGTTCTTGCTCAACTCTGTTCAACTCACTATGTGCACTGCCACCTTCAAAGGAATGACATTGTACAAAGTACCGTATGGCTCCAAATTTTTGTAGCAAAAGTAATTTTCGTAATTGTATTGCAATTACAAAATATTTTGCTATGAAAAATTTTCACGTGGGAACTGACAAATGGTATTTTTGGTCCTACAGCGTGAGGAAGTTCGCTCGAGTACGCTAGTGTTGGATGTTGGTGCAAAATGAGTTTGTTCAAGTACTTTAAAAGGAATTCTCCGTTACCATCTCCAAGTGGTCCGCTATCATGGGAAATACCTTCGACAGCAATAGATGCAGCAAATAATGAAGTTTCGAAAGTTCTTGAAAAGGCTGGAGATCTAAATGTGAAGCAACGAGGATCCTACCAGAGGTACAGTAATACAGAGAGAGCAACTATTGGCAACTATGCACAAATGCATGGCCCAACTGCTGCACTTCACCATTTTAAGACCCAGTATCCGGAGTTGAAATATACCACTATATGCGATTGGAAGAAGGAAATAGCTGACGAGGAGAAGAAAACCCAACAGCCTGTTACAGAATTAAAAAGCAAGAAGAGAGGAAGGCCATCAATGCGTCTAAACGAAATCATTACCGTTATTATGAAGTACATCAGTGCAATACATGATGCTGGTGGCATCATAAATACAGCCATTGTAATTGCTGCAGGCTTGGGGATTGTGAAGAGGATGGATCCATGATTGCTTGAGTGTAATGGTGGACATGTTGTTTTGCAGAAAAGCTGGGCAAAATATTTGCTAGGGAAGATGAACTTAGTCAAGCGTAAAGCAACAACGAAGAAACCTAAGTTTACAGTAGCTAATTTTGAAGAATTAAAGGCTCAATTTTTGATTGATATTAAAGCTGTGGTCACTATGGAAGATGTTCCAGAAGACATGATAGTAAACTGGGACCAGACTGCCATCAAACACATTCCACTGTCCAACTGGACTATGGCTTGAGAAGGATCCAAGCGGATTGAGGTAGTTGGGATTGACAATAAGCGTCAAATAACTGCAACCTTTGCTGCATCGCTTTCTGGTAATTTTTTACCAGTTCAAATGGTATATGAGGGGAAGACCACAAAATGCCACCCAACCGTAAAGTTCCCAGAAGGATGGCATGTGACTCATACACCAAATCACTGGTGCAATGAGGATACAATGGTTGATTACATTACCACTGTCATTGTTCCTTATATGAATGAGAAAAGGAGACATTTAGGTTTAGATCCCAAACACACCGGGCTGGTTATTTTGGATGAATTCAAAGGGCAGACAACAGAGAAGGTTTTGAAGTTGCTAGGAGCTAATGATCTAATGTTTGTAATTGTGCCACCGAATTGCACGGATCGTCTTCAACTGTTTGATGTAAGCGTCAATCAAGCAGCCAAGCAGTTCCTTAGAACCAAATTTGAGAACTGGTATGCCGACCAAATTGTTGCACAAAAGGATGTGAGAAAAGAAATTGAGCCAGTGGACATGCGGCTATCTATTGTCAAGCACGTTTCTGCAAAGTGGATGGTGGATCTCTATGATTATTTTCTCGCCCATCCGCAAATCATTAAAAATGGCTTCAAGCATGTTGGGATCACTAACTTTCTTGCCAAGTAAATAGAGTTTATTGGCATTTATTCAAATATAACTGGTTGATTCTATTAATTGTACATGTAAATTTTGCAAATCAAAACTGGTATCATGGCATTGTGTTATGGTGTTACATACAATTATGTACAGTAACAGTTTTTAAGGAAATGGTAGCATTAATTTGTTTTCAAAACACTGAATCAAGTGTGGTCGGAGAAGAGTTTGTTTATAAGGTCCTGGAATGAGACCATGTAGTAGTGAAGTAGCAATGGCGATACTGAATACTAGAGGTGCCACGATAATCGCGATACACAATATATCGCGATTAAAATAGTGACGATATGAGACGATAGTACTATGTTTATATCGCGATAGAACTGTGGAATTTAATTATGGTTTGGAATTTACACACGTGATCTAAAAATGTGCTGACATGTTGTTTACAACTTTCATAGTGAAGCCAAACGGGTGTTTTATCACTATTGTATAGTAGCGCTTTAAGTTGATTGTTTGTTATTATCATTGATATTGTTGATGTGTTTGTGAATTATGGATGAAAGCATCGTGAAGCCTGACTTTAAAACTAAAAGTGAGTTGTGGAAATACTTTGGTTTTCGAAGCTATAGTACTGGCAAGATTATTAACAGGAAGGAAATAACCTGTAGAAAGTGCAAAGTCGTTCTTGCGTACTATGGAAACACTACTAACATGTATAATGCACGTGACGCGAAGATTGGCTAGGGTCTTCCTCTCTGAGCAAAGAAGAGTTAAGACCCGGGATTTGCGTTGCTGTGATTATTTATATCGACGAGACACCTCTGATACGAAGGGTGCATCAATAGAGTCGCCTCTATCGAACGTTTAGTGACCAAGGTCAACATGAGCAAGCCGCCAACTACTGACAGGAATAGCGTGAAGCGAAAGAAACCTGATGATAACGTCTCCCCTGATACTCTAAGGGCTCAGGCCCTAAGTAAGACCGTTGATATGTGTGCATGTTGTAATAAACGTTGTACTAGTACGGGAAAAAACAGCGAAGCAATACAGTGTGACCTATGTTACTCATGGGTACACACAACTTGTGAAGGTATCTCAAAAAGCCATTTCAAGTCTCTCAATGAAATCCTATCAGTCAACAATGATAACATTATCTACTTGTGTAAAACCAACAAGTGCAATGTGCATTTCAAACAGCTGCTAGCTTCTAAAATTGGTCCCTGTGATCAACCTGAAGTTTCCGACCTTTCTTCAAAGGTCGATAACCTTGCTACTCGTAGTGCAAAGCTTGAAAAAGACCTAGCAGAAACAATTGCTTTTATTAAAAACGTCAGCACTTCTGCTGGCAAATCAGTCGACACTGACAAGGGAGCCATAGTATCTGCAGCCAGTAGCAGGCCCTTGGCTTCAACCTCCAATATGAACTCATCAAATGACCGTAGATTTAATGTTGTGGTATACGGAATTGAAGAATGTCCTGCTAATACAATCAGACCGGCTCGTCTCCAAAAAGATTTTGACTCTGTGTCATCGATCTTCAGTAGACTGGGTGTTACTCCTGACCCTGGGACCATTGTGGACTGCTATCGACTTGGAAAATTCAAAGTACAATTGCCAAGACCAAGGCCTATTCTTGTCAAATTCCGTAGTGTTATTCACGTCAACCAAGTCCTAGCCAACAAGAGATCCTTATCAACTCCGATTTTTATAAAACCTGACCTATCTCCGGAGGAAAGGACAAGGGAGGCAGTCTTGCTGAAGGAAAGGTGGGAATTGTTACAGAAAGGGTACAGTCGAAGTATCATCAGGATACGTAACAACAGCATCTTTGTGAATAACCAATTATATGGCCAAGTCAAAAACTCTGTCTTCCAGACCTGTCCCACCAGTCTACCTCAAGCCCCTACAGACCAACCTGTCGCTGCCTCACAACTTATGGACCAACAAACACCATTAATAACCTTAGTATCTCCTGATCCCCCATTCGCTACCAGTAGCCAGCCCAAGTGACTAGATCATGTATGTTTAATGAACACTCGTAGTATAGTCAATAAAATGGATTTGTTTCAGAACTATGTATACTCTAATTCTCCTGATATTATCGCAGTAACTGAGACTTGGCTATCTGAAAAAATATTTGATAATGAAATTTTACCTAACAACTATACAATCATTCGGAAAGATCGCAAAACTCTTGGTGGTGGAGTAATGTTTGCTATTAAATCTTCTAAACCATATCAAGTGTTACAATCCCCTACCAACCTAGAGATGCTAACTATCAGTATTGGATCTACTTTACCAACTGTGTATTGCTTAGGATATATTCCTCCTGATTCATCGGTCGATTATTGCCAAGAATTTCTGAGCTACATTAACACCCTCAGGGATCTTACTGGCCATTTAATTCTACTGGGAGATTTCAATCTAGGAGATATCAACTGGGATTCCCTATGTGGTCAATCCCCCTTTTCATCGAATTTCTGTGACGTTGTATTTGACCTTAACCTTGTTCAAATGATAGATGAACCTACTCATATAGCTGGTAACATACTTGACCTAGTCCTAACCAATGCTCCTGACAATATTTTGAATCTAAGAATACACTGTGATCCTCCTTTACCTATCCCATCAGACCATTTTGTCATAATCTTTGACTCTCATTCATCATTGAACAATGACAGTGACCAAAGGGCTACACCATTTCTAAATTACTCCAAAGGTAACTACAATGACCTGTGTTACTTTTTATATAACTCTGATTTCACACCTTGTCTCATGTCTGAAGATATTGAATTTGTGTGGTCATACCTTAGCAACACCATTAAAGATGCTCTACCACATTTTATTCCCATAACTACAATTAAACCTAATAGTCAGCCCGTGTGGTTCAATTCCGACATTAGACACCACATCAACTGTCTACACTCACTTAGACGTAAATTTAACAACAACTCTACTGAATACAATAAAAATAAGCTGGAAACCTCCCAAAACCTGCTTCAAGCAAAGATCAGCAATGCTAAAATGACATATGAATCAAATTTAGTCACTACATCTGACAATCCCAAAATTTACAAATATATCAGAGGGTTTACAAAATCCAAATCTATCCCCTCCACTATGTATCACAATTCTACGACATTCGACTGTGATAATGATAAAGCCAATGCCTTCAACAATTACTTTTACTCAATTTTTAATAACACTTCCACAGATTTACCGCCTTCTTTTAACTCCTATTGTCCTGTATCACTCTGTCATATTACAATCACTAAAGCTGATGTCTATGAAGCATTGGTAAGCTTGGACACAACCAAGGCCATGGGCCCAGACGGCATCCCACCCATTCTACTTTCTAAGTGTGCTTCGGTCCTCTATAAACCTCTTCACTATCTTTTCAATCTGACATTAAAATTTGGTTATCTTCCTTGTGAATGGAAAGTTCACAAAATAATTCCTGTGTTTAAATCTGGTGACCCTACCCATATCAACAACTACCGACCGATATCCTTACTCAGTAATACTTCTAAAGTGTTGGAACGAATACTGCACGATAAAATTATTGGACATGTTACTAGCAGAATAAATCCTGCCCAGTTTGGATTTATTCAGAATCATTCATCAGTACAACAACTCCTTTTAGTTTTATCTGACATTTTTACCTCTCGTCATCAGCTGGATATCATTTACCTGGATATCACCAAGGCTTTTGATACTATTTCTCATTCACATCTACTTCACAAACTTCGTATGTTCGATATTGGCGGTGAACTCTGGTCATGGTTTCTGGCATATGTTACTAATAGGTCTCAATTTGTATCAATTAATGGCTGTAATTCCAATCTTCTCTCTGTTAAATCAGGAGTACCTCAAGGTAGTATACTTGGTCCTTTATTATTCATTATTTACATGAATGATATCTCCTGTGCCATCACTTACAGTAAAATCTTTCTTTTTGCAGATGATACAAAATGCTTTAAACATATCAAAGTACCAAGCGACATGCAGCTCTTACAACATGATTTAAACTGCTTATCAAATTGGAGCACAACATCTCTTTTGTCATTTCATTCCTCTAAAAGTACCCATCTGTCGTTTAAATGTAAATTTACATCCACTTATAACATCAATGGCAATCCTATAAACACTTCCCATTTGCATAAAGACCTAGGTGTCCTGATTAGTGATAATCTCAATTGGAACGAGCATCATGACTACATTCTAAAGAAAGCCTATAAGACTCTGGGACTTGTACGTAGAACCTTTTGTAAAACCATTGTGCCTTCGGTTATGCTCAAACTATATATATCCTTAGTAAGATCGCAGCTCCTATACTGTGCACCAGTGTGGCGACCTCATCTCTTAAAAGACATCTCCAAAATTGAACAACTTCAACGTAGGGCAACTAAATATATTTTACAAGACTTCTCCTCAGACTACAAAACACGGCTGACAAAACTCAATTTGCTTCCATTAATGTACATCTTTGAAATATCAGACATAATCTTTTTTGTCAACTCCCTGAAACATCCCACTCCAAGCTTCAATATCAACCTCTACATTTCATTCTCCCATAGTACTACAAGATCCAATTCAGTCAAGCTACACCACAACATATCCTTTACTAATAAAGAGCGTCATTTTTATTTCAACCGAATCTGTCGCCTTTGGAATTCCCTACCAATCATTGATATAAGTTTGCCTATAGAAACCATCAAAAGACGCATCAAATCTTTTCTCTGGAATCATTTTATCACAAACTTCAATTCTACTGACCCACACAAATATCACTATCTCTGTCCGTGTGGTAACTGTGTCAGCAATCATCTTGTCATGAACTTTGATCTCTTGTAGTTACATACTAATTGATTTATAATTAAATAAATAAGTAACTTACTGTAGTTAAGTAATTAATTTTTGTAACATACTCAGGCCACTAGCACAGGTTGCTAATGGACCCTCAGCATGGACTAATATTGTTTTCATGAATGTATAACCACTGTATCTGTATGTAGTTGTACCCATGCTGAAAAGCCTTATAAATAAATAAATAAAATAAATAAATAAACATGGCGTACCATATGAAGCGCCATCACAAGGAAATTGAAATTGGAACTGAGGATTCAAGCAGTGAACAACCTGGATCGAGCAAAGCTGATGAAAAGGGGAAACAGCTAACTCTTGGTGAGGTTGCAGAAAAAACTGCCCCTTTTACATCAACTAGTATCAACCACAAGTGCTTGTTAGATGCTACCACAGCATTTGTAACACACAGTTTGCAACCATTAAGCATAGTTGACGAGCCTTCATTTCGACATTTACTAATGGTGGCTGAACCAAGATTTAAGCTTCCCCACCGCACCCACTTCACAGACAAGATAATCCCAGCTAAATATGACACTGTGAGAGCTACCATCAAAAAGCAGGGGGAGATGAGGCACGGTGTAATAACCACAGATTTGTGGACATCTCTACAACAACGTGCATATGCTTCTTTAACTGTGCATTTTGTTGATGGAGGCTGTACCTTTCAATCAAAGTGTCTACAAACAATGGAAATTACACAACACCATACTGCTGAGTCCCTGAAGGAAGTGCTTACCAATTTGTTACGTGATTGGAAAATCAGCAGTAAAGTCTGTGGAGCAGTTACAGACAATGCGAGCAATATGGTCAACACTTTTAGGTTACTAGGTATCCAGCATTTTCCATGCATAGCCCATACGCTACAATTAGCTATTGAAAAGGGTTTGGATGTACCTAGAGTGCAAAGTATCTTGGGGCGCTGTAAAAAACTTGTGTCTCATTTTAAGAAATCGACAAAGGAAACATAAGCTAAGGGAGAAGCAATCCATGCTAAAGTTGCCTAAACATGCCTTAACTCAGGATTGTGTTACCCGTTGGGGTAGCACATTAAGTATGTTAGAGAGGCTAATGGAGCAACAAGCAGCAATTGCTGCTGTACTGATGGAGGGAAGAGTCAGACACCTGATGCCTGAAGGTGATTACTGGGTACTGATTGAATCATTGGTTAGTATTCTAAAACCTTTTCAGTCAGCCACTGAAATGATGGGAGGCTCGAAATATCCTACACTGAGTACAGCTAAACCAGTCATACACAAGTTGATCACCAGAACATTGAAAGAGAATGAAAACGACAGCAGTGCAGTGGCAGAAGTAAAAAGAAAGATCAAGCATGATTTGTAGTAACGGTACCAAGATAATAGTGTCAAGAAACTTCTGGATGTTTCTGCATTTATTGATCCTTGATATAAGAAGTTGCCTTTTCTTGATGCTGATGACAGAAAGTTGATTGTTGATGAAGTAGAAGATGAGCTGTTAGCGCTAGAAGGAGATATGCTAGATGACGTTGAAGTAGATTCAGAAACTGTTTTAGACATTACTGAACGTACGAGTGAAGAAACTTCAGAGCCACCAGCTAAGAAAAAAAAGAAGGTCCAATACAGAAGCTTATCAGAGAATTGTTTCAGCAAACTTCTCAGTCACCACATCCACTGTCTCCCCATTCCAGCAAAGTGGCTAGAGAACTGGAATTATACAAAGCTGAAAAACCCCTCGACCTTGACTCAAATCCCTTAGTCTGGTGGAACGCCAGAAGATTACTTTATCCCCTTATGTGCAAGCTGGTGGAGAAATACTTTGCTTTTGTTGCCACAAGTGTGCCATCAGAGTGCTTATTTAGTGCATGTGGAAATGTTATTGTTGACAAACGAAATTGTCTTAAACCTGAAAATGCTGATAAGCTTATCTTCCTACATGAAAATTCATAAGCATAACAGTGAAACTACATTACATGATTGTACAAACATATTGACAGTGTTTGACACATAATATGTACTATGTATATATTATGAAGTTATCATCCATCTCTTCAGATTATCTTGATTGTCATACACTTACCAAATTCATCAGTAAAAACCTATTAATCTAGTCTGTGTACCTGTCAAAAAAGTACAAATGCATGACATGGCATGCCATTGGTTAATGTGTTGATGAATGAAACTGTATCGTCACTATCGTGATAATCATGATAGTTGATAGATGATATTGTGATATAAAAAAAATTATATCGTGGCATCTCTACTGAATACACTACAGTCAACATCTCCATGCTACTTCTGTAGTGGTGCTAGGATAACAGTAACATCCTTACTGAACATTGAATTCAACAAAGTCATTGTTGAGTTATCAATGTCATTGAAAACAGTGTCGTACACCCTGAGATTGTTTTCAGTGCAAAAAAGATTTGAAATCACAACCCAGTGATCACCTCGGACATGAATTATCTGAACAACCTTGCATATCATACTCCACCTCAGTCTATCGTGCAAAAGAGTGTTTTGCAACCCTTCACATTGACAAAACTGTGCTCTCAGAACAGCTTGTGCAAAATTCACATGCTTGTCGTTAAGCTTTCGGCAATTTTGAATCATTAATTTGTTTTCAACAAACAGCTGTATTCTTGTGTTGTGAAAGGTAGCCCAAACATCTTGGTTCTCTTCTATTGTAGTTCCCTTTACATCTTGTTCCACCTCTACAGTAACCTCCAGTGGCTCCACTTTTATCTTCTTTCTAGCTTGAATTAAAAGGAAGGAATCACTTTTTGTCTCACCAGCTTGCAATGAAGTTGTGACAATCTCTGTCGCTGGTATGACCACTTCCATGTCGCTTATGGCTAGTAACATACTAGCTTTGTCTATCAAGTCCATGGTGGATTGGAGCATTATAACGCAAGGTATTTCTAGACCGCCCTGTACTAGATCCCTGGAGTATCTTCTGTTCAGATCAGTCACTTCACAGTAAATTATCCCGCCTTTTCTGATAAAGAGTGAACACGTTGAAGTTATTTTCTTCGGCAAGTAACCTACAACACTTCCATTCTTGGTGACTTTAATGGCAAACGGGTCGTAAACATTGCTTACTTCACAAGAACACTGGAGAACTTCACCTAAAACCGGGGTCCGGTCATTTTGGTACACATGATACCCTCTGACACAAGTATGATGCTTCGTTTCCAATCTTCCTGCCATTATTTGTTCGTGCCAAGCAAGGTGCCAAGGGTTCGTGCTTCATATTTCATGCCTTTACAACTACTTCACGTGGTAACACGTGTTGCTACGTCTCCGTAAAAGTATGTCCGCTATAATTACAAAACAGCTTGACTAATTACGAATTTATTTTTACGAAAATGTACATACTCATGAAAACATGGGATTTTACAATTTTTTTGCTACAAAAATTTGGAGCCATACGGTATCTCTTAGAATTGGGCATTTAGCTTTACGGATATTAGTCCGATATGCCACGTTAATAATGCCAATTACAATACTAGTGCTGGGCGATATACCAATATTGTTAGTAAACTGTGATATTTAAGTCATACTGGTTTTGATACTACCTGCTTTTTTAATACTGCTGGCCTCCCGTTTCATCCCATATTTAGAGGGTAACCAGACATGTGACAATGATTGTAGGCAGGTGCAGATGTAGTCAGCTAACCAAACTATGTAAACAAGTTTGTCTATTGTAATTGTACCTGAAGCTTGCTGAACTACCATAGGGTATTTGGTACTTTTATTGAGGTACATGACTGTTACTTTAAAATACCAATGGCTTTTACATTAACAGTGTGAAATTTTAGTAATACCGTATTTTTTTAGGGAAGATATATCATTTGCTATTTTTCAGTACTGCCTATAGCTCTAACCAATACTACATATAGTCAGTTAATGTTCACCTGAAGCCCTGCCAAATACAGTGATATAAAAGGTATGAATATGTGTTTACTCTCAATGGTTTTGTACACTCTAAACATGTTTGCACTCCTGAATTGTCTATACTAAATAAATGGGATACTTTTAAAGCCTCATAACTTACTTTTTCTTAATAAACAGTTCTGTATTTAAAGGGCTTCAGATTACTACTAAATGTTTGGGCAGCAGGTCCATGTATGTAACAAGAGTTAACACAAATGAGGGCTCAGGTGAATGCGAAATGACTATAGTATTAATATCATTGCATCACTAACACTTGGGGCACCTTAACTATCACTATAGTTTTTGTGTATAAAGTTTCAGTGATGTAGTCAATGGACTAACCTGGGAACATGCCTTCTATCTCAGCAGCTAAAGCATGTAGTTCTAATGCAGGTGATCTCAAAGATTCCACCAGCTGATACCAACTAGCATCAGGATCAGACTTTAGCCAATGCCAGAACATTTCAGCACAACACTTTTTGTGATCATTTCCATAATCAGATTTAATAATATCCAAATATTTCTCTTGGTCTTCACTTAGCAACTCAATTCCTAACTCATACCAGTGTGTGGCTACTTGAGGTATAACTCTTTCCTGGATCTTCTTCTTGGTTGGCTTTGAGTGAACTGTATTAACAATGTAATGATTATAAGCATGCAAACCTGACAAGTATTCATGCATTACAGCATACACAAACTCATTTGTACGTGCTATAAATTTGGAAATGTTCACATGAGCAAACTTTCATGAATTGTATAATTTGAAGCAGCTACAAAATTAAATTTTATCACCTTTTGTTTACCTTCCATGTATTAACCATCATGAATGATATTATTGATAGTTTCAGCTCATGAAAATAGTAAAGTTTATTATTTCGCACAAATATTTACTTTATGTAGCAAAACATACATATTATCATACAGTACAGTAGTACTGTATATTAGGGATCATGGAGGTTTGTACATTTGCACTTAACTTTACCATCTTCACATGGGCAGCAAGTCATCAAATACCTATGTATGTTTACAATATCTGTGGAGTGGGAGAATGGGAATTGGGTGCTGTAGGCTTAGATTCTTCAGGTCACACCATGTGATTTCACGTGAGTGACCAGCAGGAGGGCTCTTGAATGGTTACTTTCCCCAGCGACTGACTAAGAGCACGCAGGGCGAATGCTGAAATGAGCAGCCTCAGCATCTGTTGCCTACCCTCCATACGTGGGGGTGTCACACCCCAATGTGCTGCAACAACAAAACCCTTTTCCCAAGATCCCTTCCCTGTGTGAACTATTAAGCCTACAGCACAGCCCATTGTCACACTAACACTTCTGCAAGCCTGTAAAATGCTTGCCCTGTTAGTGGAGGTATGAAAAAGGAATAGGGAGGGATCAGGTAGGGCAAAAATGCAAGCTGTCATTCTGATACGGCTTTTGCAGTAGCAGGTAAAGTGTCTCGCTTATTTCCATTCTGCTCTTTATCCATCACATGCTGGATTATTTGAAATACTTTATACTAGGACACCCACTGATCTTTACGAAGCAAACAGACGTTGCTTCAAATTAACCTGCAGATAAATTTGTATTCACAATACCTTGATGGCACCTTGGTGGTATTATTTAGGTATAACCAAGCCCAAAATTACTCTCACTACGATCTGAAATGCTTTCAATAGGTTGCTACAAAATATATAAAATATTTGGTGGAATTTTCTACTGACTGACTGACTGACTGATTGACTGAATGATGCCTTCAGACAACACGACTTGATAATGGCTAAGGTTATGGGCATATTTTTCACTGTTCAACTTCACTTCAGCCCAATAGGTGCCTTTTGGAATAACACAGTACATACAGTACATATGTTTGTAATGGGAATAGTGCACAACTTAAGTTACTTAACATGCATGGTGTGGTCATAGATATTAGAATTACTCCATCCGGGATAGGAAATGGCCGTATTTTATAATAAACTCTGCATCTTATTGCAAAAATAATAATTTTACGTTAGTAGCCAAGCTGCTATGTCTTCAGCAGAAGGTGTGTCTTCCACAAACATTTGTTCAAACGCTAAGGGTAAGTAAACCACTGTAAACCAGTACTGCTGTAAACGTTGTCAGATGTCACATTCATTGGTATTAATTTCTCTAGCAAAATGATTAGCTACATTCGCTAGGCTTGCATGCCGGTTATTAAGTTGAGCCCCTAGCTCAGTTCACCTTCATCTGAGCCTTCATCTATTTGCCATACAGGAAAAAGCACAATGAAATTATACGTAAAATTCTACAATAGATTTATTGCTCTGTAGAATTAATGCTGAATTGAACAGACTATGGCAACAAGAACTATGCCAAATTATTCTTGTTAATATAGGCTGCTCAATTTGGCATTAATTTTACAGAGTATCTAAACCTATTATAGAATTGTGTGTACTATTCTACTGTAACTTTTCCTGTGCCAGTAAAGCTTAAGCTTAGATACTAACTATATAGCTGGCTGAGTTGTCGCTAATGTATCAACATGGTAATACGCAATTGGTTTCATTGCTATATCATATCATAGGTAGTATATACCATGATCATAATTATGGCCACAGAGATGTATTTATCAAGGTAGTGGAGTCAGTCCTGACAGCAGATAAGTTTCAGCTACCATCACCAGTTGCTACTACCACCAAGGAGATAGCTGTTGCTGTTATCCAGTGGAGCAAGGAAGAGGCACACACAGAACAACTTACAGTTTTTGTAAATATCTTGAGGCGCAGCTTAGAGGTTGCTGTGATGTCAAGAGTCCTTCAGGTCAGCTAAAGAAGGAAAAGTTATGGGGATTGTACCATCAGAAAAGAACATCCAAGGACTTTAACAACTGCTGACACCAATTTTTAGAGAGCTCTATAGAAGTGGAAAAGACACATTTATGCAGTATTCTATCAATATGCTACTCAAGAGCTGTTTACGAAAATTATTGAGGAAGCTTTCCCAGTTACTCCTTCTAGCTCAGCTTGTACTGCATCAGTAAGTTCAATGGCAGAAGTTTAAACTATGTAGAGCAGAATGCAGTCTGTTATGTAGCTCGGTAGACATGTAGAAAACTATGTGATACGATTCAATCTTCTACCAATCCCAACAAGAATGCCATGATACTCTGTTTATCAGAAATGGCAGGTGACAATTCAGACATCAATTTGGGATCAGAGGACTGGACCAATCCACTTGACAGGGGGTGGTCTTTGGCTAGTGAATGACCAAACATTCACATTTTTTGCTGTACAATGGAGGAGATAATGCAAAGTAAATGAACAAAAGCAAATGTAGAAGAACAAGTGGAAGGAGCTAAGCAAAGTTTAAGCAATACCATCTTGCAGAATGAAGACATCCTATTTCAATGGAAATTTGCAGTAGTGGACTGGACGATGAAAAATCTTTGTTAGCCAAGTTGTGGAACTCTTTGTAACAGTAAGAAGATTTACACGTGCCAGTGGTTGTTAAAGCTGTTCAAACAAGCTCACCAAAAAATACTTCAAAAGAAAAAAACACTTAGAAAAACTATATCTGGAAATGATTAAGTGCATACACAGTTAAATATTATTATTCCATGTCCTGTACAGCTCAGATGATTTACCTACTATGCTTAGTAAATTGTTTCGTGGAGGATAATAACTCTTTCATTGGTATACTATAACTGTAATGTCTTCTGTATAAAAATATTTTATATATGCTTGTGAAAACAACAGTGTATAGCCAACAAGTTCAGTCTTGCATAGGAGTTATTACACTTAAGTACTGGGTGTACTGGTAAGTGGTCAAGGGCTAAGTATAGCTATTATGTTTGTGGTAAGGTGTCTTATGAGGTGTTTAAGTAATAGCTGTAACACAGACATGAGGGCTTTGCCTGAAATGTATGCCTGAATATATAATCACTGCCCAGTTTTAGCCAGTCTACATTTCATTTGTAGCCCGGCTAGTTGGCTTCATGTGAAATGTAGACCACGACTCCTTTGATCTGAGGTGTGAAAGTGTTACATTATACACATGTAACACTTTCACACATCAAATCAAAGGAGCCGCCCAGGCTACAGTTTGTATGTAGCCCGAGCTACATCCGGGCAACGATTATATAGATTGTGAGGGTCAATTAATACTCAAGTGATTAGTATGCATGGCTTGGATTTCACAATGAAAACCACCCAGATGGAGAGTGTTTTGTTATCCTCGCTATCCTACAAGTTGAAAACAATGGGTTAAGGTGAAAACTAGAGCTATAGTTTATTCACCAATTATTTCCAAAGCAAGCCTTTAGTAAACTCCATAAGTTTCCATAAACAATTCAATAGCACTGATTAAAATATTAGACTAGTGTAACCAAAATTCTCCATGGTATCTCTAGAATTTGTCTGTTCACCATAACCAAATGCTACCAGAACGCACTAGCTGCTGACCCATAATCAAAATTTATAGGCATGCATATATGTGACTGAATGTTCCAAATCGCACATTAGAAGTTATAAGATAAACAGTTTTGAAGTCAGCATAACTTGCCAAGGATGGCAAGAACTCTTAAGAAATTCACACAAAATGTGCACCAATCTTTTACCTTTCAGACCACTTCAAGTAGAGTGTACTTGTAGCTGTAAGTAGAGTTTCCTGCCAAATACGATGAACAGTTGAATGAGTGAAGTAGTATCACGAGTGCTCACAAAGGGGAGGAAGGTGGGGGTGGTGGGGTGGGAAAGATCAGATAGACTTTAAAATGGAGGCAGATCACAACTGAAGTCCAGACACAAGATTACAGGGCTGTGAAGTAAAATCAATAGAAAAATTGTTTGGCCAACATTATCAGGCCATACACAAGTACACCACTGATTTTTGCCAAGCCAGTCCCTTCACTAGGCCTGAAACTGCCACTTGAACTCTCCACACCACTCAGAAAAGACATATGTTAAAACCAGCCTTGAGTAGTTTGAGTAGTACTGAGTGAGGGTCAAAATTAGTAGTACAATAGTGTAGCTATCCGCTGGTAGTGTTAGTTTGATTTTGTCTGACATGCAATTTGGGACAGTTTTGTAAAATCTGGTCACATATTATATCCAGTAGTTGTACTCATATTGGCTTGGTGATTAATAGCCCTGTGCAGGCTATCAGCCTGATATGGATAGGTACTGTTACATATTTAGCTGTAACACAGGGCATTTGGCTGATATGTATGCCTGAGGGTCGCAGGCCCGAAGGCAGAGGGCATACATATTGTAAAGCCCTCATACCATGTTACAACTATTACATGTTCTGCTAGTGAATATGTGATAGAGCATATCTCATACAAGCTTTGGGTTGTTCATTGTGGGTGTACAAAAATATGTTACATAGCTAGTTAGAAAGTTGTACACGAAGTGAGCATCAATAAATTTGGTCCTAGTGATCTAGGTGTGGGCAACTTAATAGGCTAAATGCCTGGTAAACGGAAGAAGAAGGGATAGGGACCCCATACCTGAAGCTGTATTGGTAGAAGATTTACATACGGAAGAAATACAGACTAGGCTGCTGTACAGGACCTACAGGTAAATCCTGCTCTACCATGGATGACTTTAAAAGCAATTTTACATGTGTGTATAAGCACATGTTTGATTGTGTAAATGTGGTAGTTGTGGCTTACAATCTATTTTGAACTGACAATTAAAATTCATGGGGGAAGTGAGCCTGCTCTATAAAAGTGTTTAGTGTTTTAGACATTCTAGCGATGTTCTATAAGGACACTTTAGACCTTCTAGCAATGTTCAATAAGGGTGTTTTAGAGACTGTTTAACTGTTTTATACCCTCTATAGCCAGTAAAAGAATACCTAAATGACAAAGAAAACTTCAGTCAGTAAAAGAAAACTTTGGATTACTTTCACACTAATTTATTTTTTTGATGACAAGGAAATTGTTTTCAAGTTATCAAAAGTTAATAGTGTCATCACCTTTGCATATTTCTCTCTTGGCGTGTAGTAGTCAAGAATGATGTCACTTGGCAAGTTTATATGCTGGCAACCACTTAGTGTCAATGAATAACAATATTTCTCCGTAACAACTTCCTACACAGTACTGAAAGGCTTGATGCAGGATGTGAGTATGGCTACTTTGTGCTGTGGAAAGTTTAAGACTGGATTTATTGAAGTAGTACACCTGAGAAAGGGCACGTTTTATTAAACATGTAGCAGTTTCAGATGAGAGCATGTGTACCAGTGTAGATGGAATACTCATCTACTGTTCAGCATGTGAACCGAAGCATCCTTGGGGAGGACAGTCAGTGTGTATATTTTAACTCCCTTTGTCAAGGACCAGAAGATATAGAATTGTTGACTCATGCCAATATCAGATATTTGTGTTGAGTGTACTCTACAGAAAGTAATTGTAATCAAGACCAAACATGTGAATCTTAAGAGAAATCATTGGAATTTAAAGTTTGTGTGGAAGTTGATAGCAGTTTGAGCTCTAATATTTGTAAGTGATTGATGACCAAATTGGAAGGTGATGATTTCAAACAAATATTTTTGGGAACAACAGGTTAGAAATTTTAATGTATAGTAAATCTAATCAAAAACAGCCAAGCTGTAAAAAAAGGAGTGCGGCCCTTGAAAAGGCTATGGTGAAAAAAGATGTGAAATCCAAGGTGGCGGCCAAGAAATGGCTGTGATGGTAGGTTAATGGTAAAAATTTTAATAACGACAATTCAGGTGAATTTGGTGCCGCTTGGTCAATTGGCACAAAATTCACCTGAATTGTCGTTATTAAAATTTTTACCATTAACCTACCATCACAGCCATTTCTTGGCCGCCACCTTGGATTTCACATCTTTTTTCACCATAGCCTTTTCAAGGGCCGCACTCCTTTTTTTATAGCTTGGCTGTTTTTGATTAGATTTCACTTCTTTTTGTATTTGTATACCCCAAAGCCAGCCTATGGCCAGCTTTGGGGTTTTTTAACCTAAATATTTTTCTTTACCACAGGAAAAAGAAAAAGATGAAGCAAATTTTATAAATACTTTAACTCATTCTGATTTTGTCAGTAAATGTACAAATTATATATATCTAATCAAAAACAGCCAAGCTGTAAAAAAAGGTGCGGCCCCCATAAAGGCCATGGTGAAAAAAGATGTGAAATCCAAGGTGGCGGCCAAAAAATGGCTGTGATGGTAGGTTAATGGTTACATTTTAATAACAACAATTCAGGTGAATTTGGTGCCAAGACCAAGCGGCACAAAATTCACCTGAATTGCCGTTATTAAAATGTAACCATTAACCTACCATCACAGCCATTTTTTGGCCGCCACCTTGGATTTCACATCTTTTTTCACCATGGCCTTTATGGGGGCCGCACCTTTTTTTACAGCTTGGCTGTTTTTGATTAGATATCACTTCTTTTTGTATTTTTATACTGCAAAGCCGGCCTATGGCTGGCTTTGGGGCTTTTTTAACCCATGTGTTTTTTTCTTTACTACAGGAAGAAGAAAAGAACTTAAAGAAGAATTTTAGTACCTCAATTATTTTTGATTTTATTAGTAATTATACAAATTATATACATATATTTATTACATGCTCATTATTCCCCACAGGATTTTTTTTGCAGCTGATCTCCCTACTGGGTGACTTGAAATGTAGCTGAATTATATACAGGATGGTTTCTTTGTAGCTGAACTCTGTACAAGGTAACCTCTTCTAGCTGGTCTCTCTACAGGATATTTTGTTTCTAGCTGAACTCTCTACAGGTGATTTGTTTGCAGCTAAACTCTCTACATGGTGGTGTCTTTATAGCCGAACTCTCTACATGATGGTTTCTTTGTAGCTGAACTCTCTATAAGGTGACTTCGTCTAGCTGAACTCTCTACAGGGTGATTTTTTTGTAGCTGAACTCTCTGCAGGGTGATTTGTTTGCAGCTGAACTCTCTACATGATGGTTTCTTTGTAGCTGAACTCTCTACAAGGTGACTTCGTCCAGCTGATCTCTCTACAGGGTGATTTGTTTCTAGCTGAACTCTCTACAGGTGAATTGTTTGCAGCTAAACTCTCTACATGGTGGTTTCTTTGTAGCCGAACTCTCTACAAGGTAACTTATTCTCTACAGGGTGATTTGTTGTAGTTGAATTCTCTACAAGGTGGTTTGTATGAGGCTGAACTCTCTACATGGCGGTTTCTTTGTAGCTGAACTCTCTACAGAGTGATTTGTTTGCAGCTGAACTCTCTACATGATGGTTTCTTTGTAACTGAACACTCTACAAGGTGACTTCTTCTAGCTGATCTTTCTACAGGGTGAATTGTTGTAGCTGAACTATCTACAAGGTAACTTCTTCTAGCTGATCTCTATACAGGGTGATTTGTTTGTAGTTGAATTCTGCACAGGTGGTTTCTTTGTAGCTGAACTCTGTACATGATGGTTTCTTTGTAGCTAAACTCTTTACAAGGTGACTTCTTCTAGCTGAACTCTCTGCGGGGTAATTTCTTTGTAGCTGAACTCTCTATAATGATGGTTTCTTTGTAACTGAACTCTGTACATGGTAACTTCTTCTAGCTGATCTTTCTACTGGGTGATTTGTTTGCAGCTGAACTCTCTACATGGTGGTTTCTTTGTTGCTGAACTCTCTACAAGGTGAATTCTTCTACCTGATCTCTCTACAGGGTGATTTGTTTGTAACTGAACTCTGTACAAGTGCGTTTCTGTGGGTGATCTCACTGCAGGTTGATTTGTTTGTAGCTGAACTCACTAAAGGGTGATTCTGCTTGTAGCTGAACTCCTTGCATTGTATCTAGTTTCTAGCTGATCTCTCTACAGGGTAATTTGTTTGTAGCTGAACTCTGTACAAGGTGCTTTTTTGTAGGTGATCTCACTGCAGGTTGATTTGTTTGTAGCTGAACTCACTAAAGGGCGATTTGCTTGTAGCTGAACTCCTTACATTGTGTCCAGTTTCTAGCTGATCTCTCTACAGAGTGATTTGTTTGTAGCTGAACTCTCTATAAGGTGATTTATTTGTAGCTGAACTCCTTACATTGTGTGTAGTTTCTAGCTGATCTCTCTACAGGGTGATTTGTTTGTAAATGATCTCTCTACAAGTTGATTTGTGTGTAGTTGATCTCTCTGCAGGTTGATTTGTTTGTAGCCGATCTCTCTGTAGGGTAATTTGTTTGTAGCTGAACTCTCTATAAGGTGATTTGTTTGTAGTTGATCTCTCTGCAGGTTGATTTGTTTTAGCTGAACTCTCTACAGGCTGATTTGTTTCTAGCTTATTTCTCTACAGGTTGATTTGTGTGTAAGTGATCTCTCTAAAAGCTGATTTATTTATAGCTGATCTCTCTGCAGATTGATTTGTTTCTAGCTGATCTCTCTACAAGTTGATTTGTTCGTTGCTGATCACTCTAAAGATTGATTTGTTTGTAGCTGAACTCTCTGCAAAGTGTTTTGTTTGTAGCTGATCTCTCTACAGGGTAATTTGTTTGTAGCTGAACTCTCTACAAGTTGATTTGTGTGTAGCTGATCTCTCTGCAGGTTGATTTGTTTGTAGCCGATCTCTCTACAGGGCAATTTGTTTGTAGCTGATCTCTCTACAGGGTGATTTTTTTGTAGCTGACCTCTCTTCAGGGTGATTTGTTTCTAGCTGATCTCTCTACAGGGTGATTTTTTGTAGCTGACCTCTCTTCAGGGTGATTTGTTTCTAGCTGATTGCTCTACAGGTTGATTTGTTTATAGATGAACTCTCTACAGGGTAATTTGCTTGTAGCTGAACTCCTTACTTTGTGTCTAGTTTGTAGCTGATCTCTCTACAGGGTGATTTGTTTGTAGCTGAACTCCTTACATTGTGTGTAGTTTGTAGCTGATCTCTCTACAGGGTGATTTGTTTGTAGCTGAACTCCTTACATTGTGTGTAGTTTCTAGCTGATCTCTCTACAGGGTGATTTGTTTGTAGCTGAACTCTCTATAAGGTGATTTGTTTGCAGCTGAACTCTCTACATGGTGGTTTCTTTGTTGCTGAACTCTCTACAGGGTGTTTTGCTTGTAGCTACTCTCTACAGGGTGATTTGTTTCTAGCTTATCTCTCTACAGGTTGATTTGTGTGTAACTGATCTCTCTACAAGCTGATTTGTTTGTAGCTGAATTCTCTGCAAAGTGTTTTGTTTGTAGCTGACCTCTCTTCAAGGTGATTTGTATCTAGCTGATCTCTCTACTGGGTGATTTTTTTGTAGCTGACCTCTTTTCAGGGTGATTTGTTTCTAGCTGATATCTCTACAGGGTGATTTTTTGTAGCTGACTTCTCTTCAGGGTGATTTGTTTCTAGCTGATCGCTCTACAGGTTGGTTTGTTTGTAGCTGAACTCTCTACACGGTGATTTGCTTGTAGCTGAACTCCTTACATTGTGTCTAGTTTCTAGCTGATCTCTCTACAGGGTGATTTGTTTGTAGCTGATCTCTCTACAAGTTGAATTGTGTGTAGCTGATCTCTCTGCAGGTTGATTTGTTTGTAGCCGATCTCTCTACAAGGTAATTTATTTGTAGCTGAACTGTCTAAAAGGTGATTATTTTGTAGCTGATCTCTCTGCAGGTTGATTTGTTTTAGCTGAACTCTCTACAGGGTGATTTATTTGTAGCTGAACTCCTTGCATTGTGTGTAGTTTCTAGCTGATCTCTCTACAGGGTGATTTGTTTGTAGTTGATCTCTCTACAAGTTGATTTGTGTGTAGCTGATCTCTCTGCAGGTTGATTTGTTTGTAGCCGATCTCTCTATAGGGTAATTTGTTTGTAGCTGAACTCTCTATAAGGTGATTTGTTTGTAGTTGATCTCTCTGCAGGTTGATTTGTTTTAGCTGAACTCTCTACAGGCTGATTTGTTTGTAGCCGATCTCTCTACAGGGTAATTTGTTTGTAGCTGAACTCTCTACATGGTGGTTTCTTTGTTGCTGAACTCTCTACAGGGTGTTTTGCTTGTAGCTGATCTCTCTACAGGGCAATTTGTTTGTAGCTGATCTCTCTACAGGGTGATTTTTGTGTAGCTGACCTCTCTTCAGGGTGATTTGTTTCTAACTGATCTCTCTACAGGGTGATTTTTTGTAGCTGACCTCTCTTCAGGGTGATTTGTTTCTAGCTGATTGCTCTACAGGTTGATTTGTTTATAGATGAACTCTCTACAGGGTAATTTGCTTGTAGCTGAACTCCTTACTTTGTGTCTAGTTTGTAGCTGATCTCTCTACAGGGTGATTTGTTTGTAGCTGAACTCCTTACATTGTGTGTAGTTTGTAGCTGATCTCTCTACAGGGTGATTTGTTTGTAGCTGATCTCTCTACAGGTTGATTTGTGTGTATATAGCTGATCTCTCTGCAGGTTGATTTGTTTGTAGCCGATCTCTCTACAGGTAATCTGTTTGTAGCTGAACTCTCTATAAGGTGATTTGTTTGTAGCTGATCTCTCTGCAGGTTGATTTGTTTAGCTGAACTCTCTACAGGGTGATTACTTGTAGCTGAACTCCTTACATTGTGTCTAGTTTCTAGCTGATGTCTCTACAGGGTGATTTTTTGTAGCTGAACTCTCTTCAGGGTGATTTGTTTCTAGCTGATCTCTCTACAGGTAGATTTGTGTTGATTTGTTCATTGCTGATCGCTCTAAAGGTAATTGATTTGTTGCAGTTGAACACCCTGCAAAGTGTTTTGTTTGTAACTGATCACTCTAAAGGGTAATTGTTTGTAGCTGAACTCTCTCCACAGTGACTTGTGTGTAGCTGAATTCTGTGTAACTGAATTCTCTAGAGAGTGACTTAATTGTAGCTGAATTTTCTACACAGTGCATGACTTGTTTATAGCTGAACTTTCTTCAGTGTGACTTGTAATGTTCTGAATCTCTATAGTGGTATATTTGCTTAACTCTCCACATGGTGACTGTCATCTTGCTGAACTGTCTATAAGATTAACTGTTTGCAGCTGAACTCCCTACAGAATAACTTGTGATGTAATAAAATTCTATAATGGAGTAAATAAATTAGCCGAATGCTCTATTAGGGTGACTGTTCTATTAGAGTATCTCGATCTCGCATTTGCTACACGGAGTTGGCTTTCGAATCATAACTCAGTGGTTTGTAATCCGATTCTTCTGCACTACTGCAAGGACTTTCTATGAAGATTATTCCAGCTATACACCGATTTTCAGCTCATTGCTCTAAGCGGTTTGCCTAGTAGGCGTGAAAACTAATACTTTTTTATTCATAAAAATCGATCGCGTAATTGTGACACAGGTTGGGTTTTGTGTCATATCTCCGTGGTCTTTATCTCGATTCCTTTCAAACCACCAAAAGGCACTCCTACGATGGTTAATCCATCTACATAGCAATTTTCAACTCATTCCATGAAGCGGTTTACCCTGTAGGCGTGACAACAAATCGATCTTGTTTTACGCGAATAATCGGTCATAACTCCTGAACCATTCATCGGATTTGTACCAAATTTGATGCTAGGATTCGCCTTTGGACTCCCTTTCTGTGTGCCAAATTTCAAGGCGATCGGAGCACGCGTTTGCTTGTTATAGCAATTTTTGCAAGTGTGCGAAAAGACGAAGAAGAAGAAGAAAAAAAAAACGAAGAAAAAAAAACGAAACTTTGGCAGCTCGTATCTCGGAAATGGCTGGAGCGATTTCCTTCAAATTTGGAATGTAGACTCCCTTGGCTGGCGGGCAACTGTGTAGCAAATTTGGTTCCAATCAGATAAGTGATCACCGAGATACAAAGGTGTGAAAATGACGTTTTCGTTCTTCCTGTCAATATACTCACGGTGTGGCGCGCCGGCTTCTTGGGCCGCACGACACACTACCGTGTGTCTTGATAATGCATATATCAAGAGTTCATAATATAAAAAGAGAGCATATATTTATTACATGTCAATTAATCCCCACAGGATAATTTGCAGCTGATCTCTCTACTGGGTGACTTGAAATGTAGCCAAACTCTCTACAGGGTGATCTGCTTGTATGTAGATGAACTCTTTACAGGATTCTCTCTACAGGGTGACTTGACTCTAGCTGAACTCTCTGCAGGGTTATCTGTTTGTAGTTGAATTCTCTACAGGGTGATTTGTTTGCAGCTGATGAACTCTCTACAAGGTAACTTCTTCTAGCTGATCTGTCTACAGGGTGACTTGTTTCTAGCTGGTCTCTCTACAGGGTGATTTGTTTGTAGCTGAATTCTCTACAGGGTGATGTGTTTGCAGCTGAACTCTCTACATGGTGGTTGCTTTGTAGCTGAACTCTCTAAAAAGTGACTTCTTCTAGCTGAACTCTCTACAGGGTGATCTTTTCATAGCTGAACTCTCTACAGGATGATTTGTTTGCAGCTGAACTCTCTACATGATGATTTCTTTGTAGCTGAACTCTCTACAGGGTGATTTGTTTGTAGCTGAAATCCCTACAAGGTAACTTCTTCTAGCTGATCTTTCTACAGGGCGATTTGTTTGCAGCTGAGTTCTCTACAGGGTGTTTGTTTGCAGCTGAATTCTCTACGTGGTGGTTGCTTTGTAACTGAACTCTCTACAAGGTGAATTCTTCTAGCTGATCTCTCTACAGGGTGATTTGTTTGCAGCTGAACTCTCTACATGGTAGTTTCTTTGTAGCTGAATTCTCTACAATGTGACTTCTTCTAGCTGAACTCTCTACAAGGTGACTTGTTTTCTAGCTGATCTCTCTACAGGGTGACTTGTTTCTAGCTGAACTCTCTACAGGTGATTTGTTTGTAGCTGAACTCTCTACATGATGGTTTTGTTGTAGCTGAACTCTCTACAAGGTAACTTCTTCTAGCTGATCTGTCTACAGGGTGACTTGTTTCTAGCTGGTCTCTCTACAGGGCGATTTGTTTGTAGCTGAATTCTCTACAGGGTGATGTGTTTGCAGCTGAACTCTCTACATGGTGGTTGCTTTGTAGCTGAACTCTCTAAAAAGTGACTTCTTCTAGCTGAACTCTCTACAGGGTGATCTTTTCATAGCTGAACTCTCTACAGGATGATTTGTTTGCAGCTGAACTCTCTACATGATGATTTCTTTGTAGCTGAACTCTCTACAGGGTGATTTGTTTGTAGCTGAAATCCCTACAAGGTAACTTCTTCTAGCTGATCTTTCTACAGGGCGATTTGTTTGCAGCTGAGTTCTCTACAGGGTGTTTGTTTGCAGCTGAATTCTCTACGTGGTGGTTGCTTTGTAACTGAACTCTCTACAAGGTGAATTCTTCTAGCTGATCTCTCTACAGGGTGATTTGTTTGTAGCTGAACTCTCTACAGGATGATTTGTTTGCAGCTGAACTCTCTACATGATGATTTCTTTGTAGCTGAACTCTCTACAGGGTGATTTGTTTGTAGCTGAAATCCCTACAAGGTAACTTCTTCTAGCTGATCTTTCTACAGGGCGATTTGTTTGTAGCTGAGTTCTCTACAGGGTGTTTGTTTGCAGCTGAATTCTCTACGTGGTGGTTTCTTTATAGCTGAACTCTCTACAAGGTGACTTCTTCTAGCTGATCTCTCTACAGGGTGATTTGTTTGTAGCTGAACTCTCTACAGGATGACTTGTTTCTAACTGAACTCTCAACAGGGTGATCTGTTCATAGCTGAACTTTCTACTGGGTGATTTGTTTGCAGCTGAACTCTCTACATAGTGGTTTCTTTGTAGCTGAACTCTCTACAGGGTGACTTGTTTCTAGCTGATCTCTCTACAGGGTGATCTGTTCATAGCTGAACTTTCTACAGGGTGATTTGTTTGCAGCTGAACTCTCTACATGGTAGTTTCTTTGTAGCTGAATTCTCTACAATGTGACTTCTTCTAGCTGAACTCTCTACAAGGTGACTTGTTTTCTAGCTGATCTCTCTACAGGGTGACTTGTTTCTAGCTGAACTCTCTACAGGTAATTTGTTTGTAGCTGAACTCTCTACATGATGGTTTTGTTGTAGCTGAACTCTCTACAAGGTAACTTCTTCTAGCTGATCTTTTTACAGGGCATATTTGTTTGTAGCTGAGTTCTCTACAGGGTGATTTGTTTGCAGCTGAACTCTGGTTTCTTTGTAGCTGAACTCTCTACAAGGTAACTTCTTCTAGCTGATCTTTCTACAGGGTGATTTGTTTGTAGCTGAATTCTCTACAGGGTGATTTATTTGCAGCTGAACTCTCTACAAGGTGACTTCTTCTAGCTGAACTCTCTACAGAGTGATTGATTTTTTTTGCAGCTGAACTCTCTACATGGTGGTAGCTTTGTAGCTGAACTCTCTAAAAGGTGACTTATTCTAGCTGAACTCTCTACAGGGTGATCTTTTCATAGCTGAACTCTCTACAGGATGATTTGTTTGCAGCTGAACTCTCTACATGATGATTTCATTGTAGCTGAACTCTCTACAGGGTGATTTGTTTGTAGCTGAACTCCCTACAAGGTAACTTCTTCTAGCTGATCTATCTACAGGGCGATTTGTTTGTAGCTGAGTTCTCTACAGGGTGTTTGTTTGCAGCTGAACTCTCTACATGGTAGTTTCTTTGTAGCTGAACTCTCTACAATGTGACTTCTTCTAGCTGAACTCTCTACAGGGTGACTTGTTTCTAGCTGATCTCTCTACAGGGTGACTTGTTTCTAGCTGAACTCTCTACAGGTGATTTGTTTGCAGCTGAACTCTCTACATGGTGGTTTCTTTGTAGCTGAACTCTCTACAAGGTAACTTCTTCTAGCTGATCTTTCTACAGGGTGATTTGTTTGTAGCTGAATTCTCTACAGGGTGATTTATTTGCAGCTGAACTCTCTACAAGGTGACTTTTTCTAGCTGAACTCTCTACAGAGTGATTGATTTTTTGCAGCTGAACTCTCTACATTGTGGTTTCTTTGTAACTGAACTCTCTACAGTGTGATTTGTTTGTAGCTGAACTCTCTACAGGGTGATCTGTTCGTAGCTGAACTCCCTACAAGGTAACTTCTTCTAGCTGATCTTTCTACAGGGCGATTTGTTTGTAGCTGAGTTCTCTACAGGGTGATCTGTTTGCAGCTGAACTCTCTACATGGTAGTTTCTTTGTAGCTGAACTCTCTACAATGTGACTTCTTCTAGCTGAACTCTCTACAGGGTGACTTGTTTCTAGCTGATCTCTCTACAGGGTGACTTGTTTCTAGCTGAACTCTCTACAGGGGATTTGTTTGTAGCTGAACTCTCTACACGGTAACTTCTTCTAGCTGATCTTTCTACAGGGTGATTTGTTTGTAGCTGAATTCTCTACAGGGTGATTTATTTGCAGCTGAACTCTCTACAAGGTGACTTTTTCTAGCTGAACTCTCTACAGAGTGATTGATTTTTTGCAGCTGAACTCTCTACATTGTGGTTTCTTTGTAACTGAACTCTCTACAGTGTGATTTGTTTGTAGCTGAACTCTCTACAGGGTGATCTGTTCGTAGCTGAACTCCCTACAAGGTAACTTCTTCTAGCTGATCTTTCTACAGGGCGATTTGTTTGTAGCTGAGTTCTCTACAGGGTGATCTGTTTGCAGCTGAACTCTCTACATGGTAGTTTCTTTGTAGCTGAACTCTCTACAATGTGACTTCTTCTAGCTGAACTCTCTACAGGGTGACTTGTTTCTAGCTGATCTCTCTACAGGGTGACTTGTTTCTAGCTGAACTCTCTACAGGGGATTTGTTTGCAGCTGAACTCTCTACACGGTAACTTCTTCTAGCTGATCTTTCTACAGGGTGATTTGTTTGTAGCTGAATTCTCTACAGGGTGACTTGTTTCTAGCTGATCTCTGTACAGGGTGACTTGTTCCTGCTGAACTCTCTACAGGTGATTTGTTTGCAGCTGAACTCTCTTACATGGTGGTTTCTTTGTAGCTGAACTCTCTACAAGGTTACTTCTTCTAGCTGATCTCTCTACAACATGACTTGTTTCTAACTGAACTCTCTACAGTGTGATCTGTTCATAGCGGAACTTTCTACTGGGTGATTTGTTTGTAGCTGAACACTTTGCATGATTGTTTCTTTGTAACTGAACTCTCTACGAGGTAACTTCTTCTAGCTGATCTCTCTACAGGGCAATTTGTTTGAGCTGAACTCTCTACATGATGGTTTCTTTGTAGCTGAACTCTCTATTAGGTACCTTCTTCTGGCTGATCTGACTACAGGGTGACTTGTTTGTAACTGAATTCCCTACAGAATAATTTGCAATGTAATATAATTGAGTAAATTATAAATGCAGCTGAATGCTTTATTAGGGTGACTGTTCTATTAGAGTATCTCGATCTCGCATTTGCTACACGTAGTTGCCTTTCGAATCATAACTCAGTGGTTTGTAATCCGATTCTTCTGTACTACTGCAAGGACTTTCTATGATGATTATTCCAGCTACATACTGATTTTCAGCTCATTGCTCTAAGCGGTTTGCCTGATAGACACGAAAACTAATAGTTTTTTATTCATAAATATCGATCGCGTAAGTTTGACACAGGTCGGGTTTTGTGTCATATCTCCGTGGTCTTTATCCCGATTTCTTTCAAACCACAAAAAGGCACTCCTACGATGGTTGCTCCATCTACATAGCAATTTTCAACTGATTCCTCAAAGGAATTTACCCTGTAGGCGTGACAGACCTTCGACCTTATTTTACGCAAATAATCGGCCATAACTCCGTGAATGTTCATCGGATTCCTACCAAAGTTGGTACACAGATCCGCCTTGATGAGCCCTTTAAGTGTGCCAAATTTCAGCCCGATCCGAGCACGCATTCGTGTTTTATGGTGGATTTTGCGAAGTGTGCGAAATGAAGTAGAAGAAAAAAACGAAGAAATTAAAACGAAATTTTGTTCGCTCGTATCTCGGAAATGGCTGGACCGATTTTCTTCAAATTTGGTGTGTAGACTCCCCTTACTGGCCGGCACCTCTCTAGCAAATTTGGTTCCAATCGGATAAGGGATTGCGTTTTCTTTCTTCCTGTTAATATACTCACGGGTGGAACGCCGGCTTCTTGGGCCGCACGACACACTACCGTGTGTCTTGATATACTACACATACCAAAAAGAATGGCTCTGAAATTTGAGTTTACAAATCGAGGTAGTAGGTACTGTATCCAAAATAATCAAGTATGTGACAAAAGTTTGTACGTTTATCTTCAAGGTGAATGCAAGCAAAGAAAAGAAGAGTGGCATCCTCTGGTTTTGTTCAATTGCCATCTAAGAGAACTTTGCATGATTACACCCACTGGTACAAAATTTGGGCAAGTTTTGATGCTGCTGTAGTCAATCATCTGAGAAAAGAGTTCCAAGTTCATACATTGGCAGATTGGCAGTATTAGCAAATAAAATATATGATATGTTCTAATATGCATATCATCTTATCATTGTATGAGATGAAAGACTGGGAAGGTGTTATAGTGTTTGATGAGACAACTGGTGTAGTCGTGGGATTGCTTATAACGGTATGCAAAGTTTGAATGAACGTTGCTTGGCATTGCAAGAAGAATGTACCCAGATCCTCCCATTCCTGTAGCAATGCAAATGTTAATCATACATTATGGTTAGAGGGATTTTAAAATGACTTTCCCTTTATGTCATTTTGCAGACGCAGGTTTGATACAGGTCATGTATATACACAATTCCTTCTAAATGTAGTATTCTATGTGCTAACTATTTGATGTACCTGGTGTGCAGGGATACTTCAGAATAGAAATTTGCAAGTGTTTTGTGTTGTGGTTGATGGGCTATTCCTAACAGAAGGTTCTTCAAGCTCCACAAGATGGAGCAGCACACAAAAGCAGGAGTAACATTCTTTGTCCAAAATGTCTACTGGACAATGTCTACAGGACAATGTCAACAATATTGCTGAGTAACACTGTACAAATAAGACCATTTGCATTTGTAACAGGAACAAAATAACAGGAGCCGGCATTTAGTGGTGAGTATTATTATAAGTGTACCGTCTTAACTTTTACTACTTTTAGAATAATTGAATTGAAATGAGACCAGCACATCTTGTGAACTGTTAGAGATGGCAGCTACTAACTCTTGCCTTCAAATAGAAAGGAAACTAATCAGAGAACACAGATTTTACTTCCGGATAAGTGCAGTTTGTTTGGCTGTTCAAGTCAGTTGTATCAAATATGCAGTACAAACTACTACATTATACTTGGTGTTTGTGGGTGTTAAGCAATAGTGTAGCTGATGCATTTGAGGTTCAAGAAGACACAGGTGGACACAACAGCAACTGCTGCATGTTTGACAAATATTTTACATCTTTAACACATTATCGCTGAAGAAGAAAGAAAGAAGCCTGATTTGAAACCAGTTAGATCAATTACAGACTCCAGATTAGAGGAATGTAATCATGTTGTTTCAACTGCATACTCATTATTAATGTTTAGTAGCTTCAAGCTACACTCTTATAGTATCTAAGCAAGTACTCAAAAATTTGGGAATTTTTTTCTAGAGTAGCATAGCACATCGATACAGTAGGGATATAACACTTCATATTGTTTTACTGTGATTTAATATCGTGCACTACTCCAGCTTGCTTCACTACTTTTTATCGATGCGTTGTGGTACCTACTCTAGTTTAAATTACATTTTTTTGTAAAATAAAAGTAATATGACTGGTGAACCCACACAAACTGCATCAAAAGAAAGATATGGTGCTGTGCACCCCAGCTATCAATTGTTATCTGAAAAATGAAGTATCCATTACACTTCATTGTCAGTATGTTCAACCAGTTACAAAGAATTACAAATCAAGAACTGTTTGAAAAGCACCTCTGCAATCAAAGTAGCCACTATGAAAAATACAGACGATTTCCATTACAAAGAGAAGCCATCATGTGCTACCACAAAATCGACACCTTTCGCTGTCAGCAAAGATGAATGGGACACAAAGAAGGACACTGGTAAGTCCATGAAGAATGCATTGTACGTACTGCAGTACGACAAAAGGCATGTGTCTGGCTGAAGCGATATTGAACAGTGAAAAAATCAAGCCCGTAGCCTTAGCCGTTATTGAGTTACACTTGTCTGAAGGCATCAGTCAGTTACTCAGTCAGTCAGTAGAAAATTCTGTTTAATAATTTTTTTATAAAAAAAATTTCAAAGCAACTTGTTAAAGCATTCCGGGTCAATCTGAAGGTTTGTTTGGGATTAGTTTTACCTAACCAATACTGTTTCATCGTTGTCAGGAAAAGTAAGGTTGGTTTTTGGGTGATGTTTTTCATGGGGCACACCCAAACCTTTGTGGTCCCTACTAGACAGTACTATCATACTGTATGATAATTTGGAGAAATCAATGGCAGTAAATGAGTCCATAATGCTCCATATGTACATAATAGAAAGGAAAGGGTACCGTACTTTACCACTGCAGACCTTGGAGGGGATCAAAATTTGTGTGGTATGTTATTAATTATTGTGAAAATATAAACATACATGTGATACTACTGTATTGCAGATTCCTCTCTACCTGACATGCTCAGAATTCTCTTGTCACACAAGGAGGCAGAACATGTACATTTCAACCAAATGGTGTATCAAGATAGCCTTAAGGGTAAACAAAGGGACAGAGGGCACAACTCTTCAGTTGCCCAGTACATAGGCAAACAAGTACACAAAAATTTTGGAATTTTCAACTAGAGTAAGGACCATAGCACATCGGTAAAAAGTACTGAAACAAGCTGTAGTAGTGCACGATATTAAATCACAGTAAAACACTTCTTATTGTTTTACTGTGATTTAATATCGTGCACTACTCCAGCTTGTACTTTATTTTGACTGGTGAACCCATGCATATACCGTAAAAGAAATCATGCCCCAGCTTTAACAATTATTGTCTGAAAAGTGAAGTGTCCATTATTCTTTGTTGTCAGCTATGTTAGACCCGTTACACAGCATTATGAATCAAGAACTGTTTGAGAAGCACCCCCTGCAATCCAAGCATACCCCATCAAAGAAAAGGGCATGCCCCAGTTATATCAACTATTGTCTGAAGAGTGAAGTATCCAATACGCTTTGTTGTCAGCTATTTTCAACCAGTATGAATCAAGAACTGTTCAAAAAAGCACTTCTGCAATCAAAGTAGTCACTATGAAAACCTTTCTCCACCTTTTCAAACATACTTTCTGCAACAACTTTAAACAGGTTGTAGGACCAGGTGTCCTACAGACCTTCAGCACTTGTGTTGTAAAGTTTTAATAAATAAATAAATAAAATACGGACGATTTCCATTACAAAGGAAAGCCATCACGTGTTACTGCCAAACCAACACTTTTCACTTGACAGCAAGATGAATGATACACTGGTAGCTAAGTCCATGAATAATGTATTGTATGTACTGCGGTATGCCAAAAGGCACCTCTCGAGCCGAAGTGACATCAAACAGTGAAAATCAAGCCCGTAGCCTTAGCTGTTATCAAGTTATGCTTGTCTGAAGGCATCAGTCAATCAGTTACTCATTCAGTCAGTCACTAGAAAATTCCATTTAATAATTTGTCTTTACAATCCCGTAGCAACTTGTTGAAAGTGTTTTGGGTAAATCTGAAGACTTAATTGCTTGGGCTTAGCTTAACCAATACTGCCTCATCGTCACGTGGGAAAAGTGAAGCTGGTTTTTGGGTGATGTTTTCATGGACTACACCCACTCCTTTGTGGCCCCTACTATACAGTACTATCGTACAAAGCCAATGCACAGGTACTGATACTACAAAAATTCATGGCAAGTGGGAGAAACAGCAGCATTATCAAGACAAAGAGAAAATATAACTGTCACCTGTTTGTACTGTAGGTCCCTGCCAAAATGTAGATATATCATATGCACTAGTACTATAAAGGTGGATAATTTAATAGTGAATAACATGGAAAACATTTATTACTGAAGAAGTTGACATCGCTACATGTTAGAGGTAATCGATATGTATGCTTGAAGGTGCTGGAGAAACAAAATTGGATGATTTTGTGATAAATTGCAGCTATTTGTAAGGTTTGATCACTCTAAAACTATGCAAATAAGTAATATTTTTGGCTTTAAAGCTGGCCCAGGGGATTACACATTACTCTGACTATTCTATTAGAGTACATCAGTCTTTTCATTTTTAAAGCCGACTGGTTTCCAGAAACTGATCTACAACCACAATTGGTATTTCCATTGTCAGACACTGTTTCTCATAACCTCTCTCAATGTGACTACTTATGAAACAGTTGAAAGTATCACTAGATAAATTTTCAACCCACTGAATTCTTTTCCACACTTAGATGTAATCATAGTATGAAGATGTAGCTTGTATACTACTGCAAAATGTTTCCCAAAGTGCTGCAGTAAACTATTTAAATTGTCATGCTTTTAAAGTACTTTCGTATATGTATCATATATGGAATTTTTTTCAACTTCATTGAACACTCTCTGTTCATATTTTGTATTGATGGTTACGAGGTCAGGTCTCTTTGAGAAAAGCCTTTCGAAGATCATTAGTACAATATATGTACTATACTCATTGACAATACTTTACACAAAATAGTAGTGAAATGTCAACTTATTAGCAAAGAGTCATAAAAATATGATATGCATTTAAAAGGAGCAACATGGTTCTTTACAGACTTGCATGAACATACCGGTTGATTGCCAGTAAACAATACCTGAATGACTTATTATAAGGTCAGTGTATAGTATCATGCAATATGTCAAACTGCTCTACACAGTATGAGCATATTGTTGTCTCGTAGTCTATGAGTGATGTATACACACCAGGCTGGACAAACCAGCTAGTGCACACAAGAGTGTACTGTACAATTTAATAGGCACACAACTAGCTAGCTACCTGCCAAATAATGGGATCATGGCCATCACATGATTGCTCAGTCATTAATAAGTCCTCTGCTTTTGGCAATTTCTCAGAGATGTACAAAATGTAAAGTATGGCTGCTCCTTTTAATTTACTTTAGACATTACTACCACTTCTACTTCCATTTTTTCATCTCTTCAGAATCAAAAAATTGTGCCAAACACTTTTGTAACCAAGAGCTGGTAACTATGCCATCACGACATGGGGTGCCAAATGCATAAAGGATTTAGGAATTCTCAATCTAGGTAAGGGTATATATCACTTACGTGTGGTCACATTAACATAATTGCAATAATTTTTAGGCCACAAACAGCTATATATGCAAGCCACAGAAATTAGCTTGCAACTAGATTTTGCACTTGTCTTTAATGACTAAAATGTTTTCTTTTTGCACATAGACTTATTAGAAACAAGATGCCTCAAGGAACAAGTACAATAGACTTGTGTGCGTGTGTTTTAGTAACAAGTTGCAAAGCTCATACATGCATTGGTCCATGAGAAGTGAATTTTACAAGACATGTGCTAAATTATTTGCAGCAATGATAATGTTCTTTTGTCTTATAATTCATTTCCCACATCTTATAATTCATTTCCCACAGTTATGGTAATGCAAAAATTCAAGAAGACTCACTAAGATAGAATCTCTACTGGCAGGAGACACTCTAACTTTGTTCATTTGTGGAAGCATTAAATTTCTACTAGAATTATTATATCAACTATAAATATATGCATTTTGACTTCAACATCTAGAAAATTATTCACTAAAATCATCATCAGAACAATAAAGGCTTATAATATCAACTTCAAAAGGCAGAATGTTTGGCCTGACAGCTTCAATATAATGTTGAAATAAAAATACAGAGATCAAGAAGAAAGATAATTAATTCCAGTCCACATATCAACCTTTTTACCAACAGGGCTTTAATAAAAATCTGGAATCCGAGTCAAAGACAACTTTAATATGAAATCCTTTTGGATGTTCTATTAGTATTTTGATTTTCAGCAGCTTTAATGCTAAAAGTATGATTTTGATTCTTCCTATTAATTCCAGCCTTCCCCTCTTTTACACCTACGTATAGCTACATGGTAAAAAGCTTTGGGGGGGACTGCTTCAGTATCATAAGCATTTGTTCTACATGATCCCTGCAAGATAAGTTGTGCTTCTTGGCAATTTACCACAAATAAAGAAAAACTCATTTTACTCATTCTCAAAACACATGCAAGCTTCTACAGTTATCAGATACTTCCTTTTTAGCCAAATACAAAACACAGAACAAAAGATGTTTGTTATAGACCACAGCTGGTCAGTCATGCTGTTTAATTATATTAGCAGTGCCTACCATGGCCATCACCTTTGATTTCACAACTTTTTTCACCTAGGCTCATTGAAGGCCGCACCTTTTATACAGCTTGGCTGTTTTTGCATGGATTATATTAACAGTGCCTTCAGCTACTAATTTTGTACAAACAACTATTCAAGGGAAATAAGATTATGCAGAATCATCACAGCAGGTTACATTTGAGGTTATACAAGCAGCTGGACAAGGAGACTTTGTGGTTCATGTTGCACAAGAAGGTGAAGGCTTATTAGAAATCAAGATTATTCTCATGTAGTAGGATATGTGAACAGTGAATGGTCTATACAAAGGCATTCCAGAGCCTTTCCCAGAGTAGACACTTAATTTAACATATAGCTAGGTATTGTATGAGGCACCGTGATAGAGAAAACAATGCACCGTAACTTGCAGGGGTAAGTATAGAATGTACCATATAGTACAATGAATCCATCCAATTGGCAATTAATTTGATTTGCAAAAGAGTATTAATTTTGTGAATTGCTTGGTCAGTAAGAAAATTGGCAAAGACCACTGTAAAAGGCTAAAACTATGCTAACCATAATTATAACTAGCTACAAGGGTTTTGTGATTATTCATTTACTTGTAACTATGTCCTGGTGTCCATGCAGCACATGGACATGACAACTGACCAATCTCTCAACTGGGTAGTCTTCACAGACCCTTGACCCTTACTGATTATGGATTTTTAAGCACCTTTGCTTATAATCTATAATCAAGTATCCTTTGCAGAAAGGGTTGGTGATGTAACAGACTATCAGCTGGCTGCACCAGCTAGACTGCTGTATTAACCTCTATAAATTAACCTTACATTTGGCATTTATTATTAACTTGTGGCTCAACTTGTAGTGCCAGCAGGTAGTACCAATGAAATCAACCAATAAGATTTCAGATAGCTGAAGGTGTTATCGTTCAATCGTTACCATGCTTTGGAGATAGCTACATACCATGAGTATCAAACAATAACCTTGTTCACGGTGTACAGCCAGTCAGTAACTTTGAAACATACAATTTAATCCTTACTGAATGATGCAGTAGCTGCCCAAAAAAACAGGACTTCTTGTCATCACAATTCCGTCACCACATTTTGTCATGTGTAACTACACATCGACATAGCTAACTAGCTGAAATTATTATACTTTGGCGGAAAAAATCATCTTGATAAAATTAATATTTAAAGGACAATTCACCAAATTTGCAAATGTTTAATGTTATCTAAATCAAAACAGCCAAGCTGTAAAAAAGGGTGTAAAAGGGCAGGGTGAAAAGTTGGAAATCAAAAGTGAATGGCAAAGTTACAATTCAGGTGAATTGTGTTGCCTCCTCCAAGCTTCACTAGGATTCAGTAAAAAATTCACCTTGTCATAAAATTTTTGTCGTTAACCTACCATCACAGCCATTTTTGGCCACCACTTTTTGATTTCCCAACTTTCTTCACCCTGGCTTTTTTGACAGCTGCACTTTTTTGTTCTTCTACAGGTGTGGTGTCAAGACTCAATAACCATAAATTTAGAGCACTTAGTTTTAATCTATTGGCAATAGCCAGATTAAAAAAAGCTGTGTAATGGCACAGCAAAGAGTCCGTTCCAGTTGTCTATAAAGTCATTATGACACTAATACAATTCTGTATCATCAGAATAATTAACATCAGTAATGGCAGTTTGAAGATCATTAACAATGATTGAAAGTAACAAGTGCCCTAGAATAGTGTTCTGAGGTAGTTCCTTAGACAATATGCATCAGACTTGTATCTGCTATACAGAAAGCTTTGTAAGCATCTTCTCTAACACCATAACACATCAAACACATTTACGGGAAGATGTGAAGCTTTAAAAAGCAAAACCTGATAAAACTGTAAAGGTATTTAATTACAAGAAACACGTAGCTAAGAGTTATAGAAGCAGTAATGTTGTATCATTAATGAATAATGTGGCGACTAAAATCATGACAAATTATGATTTTGATGCTGATGGGATATGATGACTAGTTAATTGATGGCTGGATGTTTCATGAATTAATCTGTGCAATGCCCCTGTTGAGGGTACTGTGGTCCTCTTCCATCTACTATCCCATTTACTGTACCAGTAGAATTGAAAGCATCCCCATAAAAATTGACACTGTATTTTTGGGGGTTGCATGTAAGCTACCCAGAGTACTTTTATATACCAACAAATGTAGTGAGTCGGAAGCATAACAAGGATCACTAATTTTTTTCATTCTTGAGATTGTAAGGTTTAGTATACAGTGGAACCTCAATTATCCAAACACTGATTAACCGAACTCTTGATTATCCAAACACCAAATCGACTGCTCAATTAGGGTATTTTGTCAACAAGTGTATGCTTTATTATAGTTGAGCAAAGCTCTTTATGTAAATGTATGGAAGTCCGATTTTACGTACTATTCGAGTATATGAACACCCTTTCCCCCCAATTAGTTCGGATAATAATCGAGGTTCCACTGTAGCATTGAATGAGGGCAGCAGCATTGAATAGTGATCGTGATACAGTACATATAACTTTCTTTGTGGTTGCTATCATTTATCTGGAGACTTTCTTCTTCTTTCTCGTCTTGTCCCAACTAGGGCACACGCCACTACAGTCTTTGTGGAGTACACTGCATAGGGCAACTTCTTGGGTGTTTATTTAGTCATACCATCTTTTGAGTGGAACTCTTCTTTTTGTCTTTCTCACTCATCAAACACATGCATATACAGCTGGTGTGAGATATCTGGGTATAGACCAAGTTAAAACATCCTATTAGTGGGGCTTAACAGGATTTAATGTGCCATTGCCATGTATTCATCATAATTTATTTCATCAGTCAGAAAGTAACTTAGCACCCAAAGATGCTCAGTACACTTTTTAATACAAAACCACTGGGCTCATGTGCATGCTTCAAACCTCTGTTGTAGTGAGGCAGTTCTAGCAACAGTCATTCCATCGACCACTCTCAAACACCATGACACAAAATTTCCAACACAACGGTCACAGTTTATTATCATTCATTATATAGGTATATTGTAAGGCTAGACAGCTTGTTGCACCTGATCAACAGGTAAGTAAATTAATTGCATACATAATATAGTTAGATGAATAATAGTCAATCAATTTCTTAAAATCATCAACTGATGCTGCACAAACTACTTCTTGGGGTAACATGGTTCAACAACTCATAATTATTTGGTATCCATTCTTAAATGGGTAACTATTTGGTATCTGTTCATACTTAAATGCATGACCTCTGGTATGGATAATGGTTGAAAAAGTTTAAAAAAAATTATATCATACATTCTGAGTTCTTGTTCAGCAAGCAGGGTGTTACCCATAGAGATCCTTTTTCAATATTTGTGTATGCTGTAGGTATTCTGCCATTGATTCATTCCTTGTCATGTAGCATATTGTAGACAGCAATCGTGTCACCTCTGCAACATCTATAATGCAGTGATGGTAAGTTAAGCATTCCTCATAATCAAGGTGTCTTATAGACTTGATCATTCTAGTGGCTTTCCGCTGGATTTTCTAAGTTTTGGATGTCTGCTTTATAGTAAGGTCCCCAAACCAAGTTACCATAGTTATTCCAAAATAGGACGTATTGATAATTTGCATATGCATGAAAATAAATCTGCATAAATGTTTAATAAGGCCAAGAAGTCTAAAGAAAAAAATATGAAACTTAAGATTGCAATCAATCAGCATCTCCAAACCATTTTTTGTCTAACAATATCCACCCTCTCCATCTTGTAACAATATCATCTATGCAAACCAGTGATTATCAGATATCCTGATGAGCCATGCCTTGTTGTGTTCATTCTGAAAGAAATGATGGATATGCAGCAAGGATGACTGTCCAAGCTCCTTTGTATATTATAAAGGATGTCATCCTTCATTGCATTTGACAGGAATGTTTTAAGAAGAGCATGAAACCAGACGGTGAAATTAATCTATCAGGGAAATTTTGCACTCATAGTAGGACGTGCATTCGACACCAATCTCCAGCAAGTATAAATTTTATTGTGGCGCCGCAATTTTATTTCAATATCGCACTATTGTGAAGAATGTTGACATGCAAGGATGTGGTCAGTGACCTACATTATATTATGTAGCATTCAAAAGTTAATCATCACAGCAGAAGTAGAACTGAGAACAAGTGTTAATCATTAAGATATAGTATGAATGCTGCAATAAACTAGCAATTTAATCAGGACACATGATAGTGTGTCGTGCGGCCAAGTACAGCTAATGCGGATGCGCGACAGACAAGTATGTATTTTATAGGAACCAAGAAAATGCTGTTTTCACAAATTCGTAGCTCAATAGTGCCTGAACGGAAATTAACCAGTTTTACTGCGGAAATTCCCTCAGTGTAGGGTACCTCCCATTCCAAATTTGAATTAAATCTGCATAGCCATCGCCGAGATGTGCACCTTCAAATTTTTCCTTATTTTCTTTGTATTTTTCTTCATAATCTTCTTACGTAAATTTTTCTTTTTGCACACTTTATAAAAAATTGCAATAACTCATGCATGCTTTAGTCCATTGACTTCAAATTTGGAGGGCAGTAAGAACATAATACAGCACATTTGCAACCCAATTTTCATACAGATACAACTAAGAACAATGGGTGATTTGAAATTATGAAAGCGATTTGTTGTCACGCCTACATGGTAATTTGCTTGACGAATAACTTGGTAATCAGTCTGTACATGAAGTTACTATCGTAGTGCAAACCTTTGTTGTTTGACAGTACTGAGAGTATTAGCTAAGGAGATATAAAGTAAAACCAAACATGTAAAATAAAGCATGATCGAGATACTCTAATAGAACAGTCAATGCGAGATACTCTAATAGAACAGTCAATGAGAAGTAAAACTGTGTGCAAAAAACATCATAAAAATTATCCAGGTTTCGAACCAGTGACCTCCACACCTATATACCCAAGCCCTTTACCACTCTGCCACTGCTGTCAGTTGCTAACCTCACTTAATTTCTACCTTATAAATGAAAATTCTAGTTTAGTACGCTAGAATGAAAACTCGTAGATCTATCAGTGAAAATTCTAGAACATTCTATATGCATTATTGAAGTGCTCAGAAAATTTGTGTGCTCTACTAAACTTCTACAAAAATTATGAAAACAGGTATGTCGTGCAGCCAAGTACAGCTGGTGCGGTCGTGCGGCTGGTGACATACTCGTTTTACGTAAACCAGAAAACGCCCTTTTCATGTATCCATAGCTCCATAGTGCTTGAACCACTGGAACAGTATAATTCATTTCTGCTGTGGAAGCTTCCTCAGGGTAAGACATCTCCCATTCCTAATTTAAGTAGAATCTTCCCAGCTATCATTGGGATATATGTAGGGCTGAGCAATAGTATCGATAGTGCGATATATCGCGATAGTAAATCACTATCGTTATCGCGATAGTAGGGATATCACTATCGTGATAGTTATGATAAGCTCAGATCTGCATTGAAATGGTATCAACAACCCTTCTATACTGTTTTACAGTTGGTATTACCAGCTTTCTTACAAAGGAGTGGCCTGTAAAAGCTTTACCAAAAGTCCATATTCATTGGCCGCCCACACAGTTAATTAACAAATGTCCTCTGCATGCAAAATAACTTTCTATATGACTGCAAATCATAGCTATACAACTAAGACTTTGTTAAGAGCAAAGTGTTTCATGAACTATCGGGATAGTATTCACTATCGTGATATTTAATGAGTAACTATTGTGATAGTAAATTTTTTACTATCGCTCAGCACTAGATATATGCGCCTTCAAAATTCGTCTTATTTCAGTAGCCACGCAGTCTTCAACAATTCTTGTAGTAAAGGGGGAAAAAGTTAAAAGTAAGTATCAACTATCAAGTTGCAAAGGTGCAACCTTAAAAAGGTTGCACCTTTGCAACTTGCAATTACAAAAGAAGCAATATCCGCACAAAAACTAGAGTTGCACCGATAATCGGTTGAATTATCGGTAACAGCCGATATTAGCTAATTTTACAAGTATCGGTATCGGCTACGAAGCGGAAATAATTTGCCGATTAACCGAAACCCACAATCAATCGTTAATTACGGCAATGAACAGGTGAAAGTAAAGAAAGAAGGTGATGAATGTAGCAGTAAGTGGTTGTAACTGTTTTGGCTTGTTTGTTTGCACAAGTATGGTTGCAAGGCTATATAGTAGGCTGTGTATATTTATCGGCCGCCCACGCAATTAGTTGATCACTCTTCACAAATGGTCTGGAGTCCCACTGAAAACACTGTTTGATAAGCTGGCTTAGTTGTTTTATAACTACTTGGCTTCCTTTTCCATGAAAGGAGTTAGTTGCAAAACTGTAGAAAAATGGTAAAAGTCTGCCACCCACGCAATTAATTACATTGATATTACAAATGCAGTTTATACACATAAACTTTAGGTGATTTTCTGCTCCTCCTCTCCTGTTCTGAAGAATTGAAGAATATCGGTAAATATCGGCATATCGGTTACAGGAATAGGCAAATAATCGGTATCGGTAAATGTGAAAAAATGCATATCGGTGCAACACTAACAAAAACAGCCAAGTGTGAAAAGGTGCAACCTTAAAAAGCCTGGATGAAAAAGTTGTGAAATCAAAAGTGGCGGCTGCAATGCTAATAATGGCTGTGTGCATTATTAAAATTTATTAGCATTAACATCATTGCAGCCATTTGTTGGCTGCCACCTTTGATTACACAACTTTTTACCCAGGCATTTAAGGCCGCATCTTTTTCACAGCATGGTTGTTTTTGTGCGGTTATTGTATACTGCTTGATAATTTATACGACTTGCATAAATGCATTCTGCGTTTACAATTCTTTTAGTCGTAATGTAACACCAGGAGTTCATAATATTTCAAACAAATAATTTTATTATGAATTCTTGGTAACAATTGACTGGACAATAGATACCATACAGTTCCAGTAAACTCTTTGAAGTATGGCTTTACTGATATAATCATTATTAACAATATAATAATAGTTAACAATAGTTTCTGCTAATTGTGAGCTCACACAAATAATAGGACCACTATTTTACACTATATAGCTGTAGCTTGTGTACCAAGTAGAACACTCACATCACAGCTAAGGCATTGTAGCCTGCCAATTGTAGTAGAAAGAGTAAATAATAGAGGGAGGGTATAGTAGCTATATTAGTTATTATTTTGCTTAGAGAACTTGTCAGAAACATATTTAGTAATTGAGTAACTAGACCAAAAATAGACCAGCAAGCTATGTATGTGGAGTCCGGACATCCACATCTGAGAGTATCTGAGAGTAGACCAAGGATCATGTAACAGACAGTCTTCTAGAAGACTCGTGAGAGTGGAAGCTTGAATAGTGACAGTTTCTTTATAATAAATTACTATATTTTAATTTATTTGGCAAGTCACTCAATCGGTTGCCTTTTTGAGGCATGTTCATTTAAATGTAATCTTTCTGTGACACTCCGATTTTTGTAGGTCAAAAATTGTATTACAGAATATGGCAGTGACAAACATTTAGGTTAGTTGTAGCATGGTAGTGCTAGTCGGCTCTTAGTACAGCAAGTAAGGGTTGAGCTATCATCGTGTAAGGCGAAAGAACATTCCTACCCTATGACTCATGTATCTCAGGTTAGTGAAAACTCACTGATTCATAAGACTTCACCACTACTTAGAATAATAAATAAAATGGTTAAATTGTTACGTACCAATATCTGTATCGTTAAAAACATGTTCCAAATAAATTTTCTGTTAATATCTTATAATTGTATATGAAATAGAAGCACACATTACATGGGGGACATTCCCTAAAAAGTCAAGTTGTCTATAATATTATACACTTAGCAGGGTGGTGACAATCATAGGGAACGCCTTCTCCTTTGCCTTTTTAACAGTTTATGTAAGCCACAGTAAAATTAATGCATGAAATTTTCACTTTAAATTGACCTCCAATTGCATTCTTGAACGATAAACTGTGATAGCTACAATTAAAAATATAACCATAGCTATGATACAATAAAATACATTACACAAGGTTAAACACAAGGCTAGTTTAAAAGAATCTAACGTAATTCCATAGATAGTAGAGGCACGTATGGAGATTCCTACTCCCATCCCAAGCATATCATTTTCCCATGACTGAATTATGATCCATTTCATGAATTAGCACTTCAGAATTTGTCCTTAATAAAAATTGCATTAAATTTTGCTTCAGTGTTAGCTACCCTGCCATCTCATATTCACGATCAGCATGCTGTATGCAAAACAACCTGAAATATTTTATTGTACAGTAGTATGAATGCCACCGAATATGAAGTGGTATACATGCAATCTTACTCGAAGATTGTGTGGTTGTCGCAAGGGAACGATCACCTACTCCACGACCCGACTTTTCTTGCGTAATGGGTCCATGGTCTGGCCCCTCTGAATCGGCCATATAAACCGCCGAAGAATAAGGTCGCCAATTTTTATATGTAGTTGACCGATAGTGCTCAACTCTAGGACTACTTGAACAGTACAACACCTGACCACGAAACCACAATCGATTGTTCGCGATCAACGGATAATCTACTTTCGGTTCCCGTTCAAAGAAGTATGGTACAGTAAAATAGTAAGCATATAGCTACACTAGTTAAGTAATCGTACTTAGTCTCGTTAGCCAGCCCTGGCCGTATCAACCTTAACAGTCCATATTGAAGGATCCAACCCGCACACAAAGCAAGTGGATAGTCTCGTGCCCAGACCGCTTTTTTTTTGTGTGTGTGGGGGCGGAGCTTTTTTCTCCGCCCCCACACAAAAAGAAAAAAAAAGCGGTCTGGGCACGAGACTAGCAAGTGGACCAGACAAACAATTTACCTGCTCGTTACCTCAAGGAAGTTGCTAACGAGACAGGGGCGGATCTAGGATTTATAAAAGGGGGGGGGGGGCTAACTCAAGGTACTAATCTCTTGGGTAGAGGTGTGTGAAGACTTCCCAGCATGCAAAGCATGCTGGAACTAGGGGGGTCTGGGGGCATGCCCCCCCAGGAAAATTTTTAAAAAAGATGCTAAAATACTGCAATTTGGAGACATTTCCACATAAAATTCATAATATTTTCTGCCTGTAGATATTTTATATACTGCCTTTAGGTTATAGGTATGGCTCTCTGAAGCATTTTGCTAATGGAAAAGTTTGAGTAGGTACAGACAACCAAGTACATGATGCACCCCTCTCACAATTGCACAACACTGAATATGTGCATGTTAGAATAAGAATGTTGAAAGTGGAAAATTTTGAAATTTGAACAATACAAGATTGAATCTGAGAGCATTTTCAATGGAAATTGTGCACCTTAATTAAGTATTGTCATACATATTAACTACACAAGTAGATGAATGAAGCCCTTTAAACAGACCAATGCACTTCATTGTATGTACGCAGGCAGATTTAGAAAAATTCCATAACAAAACCAACTACATGTTTCCAGTGAATGTTCTATTAGAGTAGTTAGCTGACTGCTCTATTAGAGTATCTCGATCTTGTGCACCTCCAATGCTGATCCAGGTCCTTGTTGCATAAACTTTAGCATAAATCCACTGATAATACCTTGGAAAGATGTTTATAAGGTGGTTTTATGAGTATTTGTATTATTAGTGATCATATACTTATGCTAAGACAAAATTTCATTATAATACTCAGCATATTGATCAAGTAAAGCCTAAATATGAAGGGGGGGGGGGGGGGGGGGGGGCTTCAGCCCCCAAAGCCCCTCCCCCCTGGATCCGCCCTTGCGAGATTGCTCCTGCTTTAGCAATTGTTTTCCAAGCATCGTTAGACCAAGGCCACTTACCAACTATTTGGAGAACTGCTGCAGTCGGGGGGTGTCTATTTTACGGACCGTCGGACCGGAAGTTCCTGCTTAGCAAGCTAGGTGTTTAGCAGGTCTATTTTACGGACCAGACCAGAAAAGCATGCATGCACGTGGATCGATGCTTTCATGATCGTGCGTGCTTTTTGAATTCCGTGTGCAAGGATCTAAAGGCCGAAAGCTTGTGAGAGCTGATGTTTTCGCGGGTTTTCGGGCCCCATCCGAGTTAGTCGTTCAGTAGCTATCTCAGTATAATGTAGTGTGTCATTGTTTTGAAGTTTATTTATTGATTTATTATTCCTGGGCAGGCAGTGTTTACTAATTATGCCTAGGGGGGGAAATTACAAGCGGGAGGGGGGGGGGATTTACAAGGGGGGAACATATGCACAATTAGCTAGCTACAAATCAGTTAGAAATAATTTCTTATCAGTCATTTCAATTAATGAGGTCGATAATGAGTTCCAATCAATGATAGTTCTTGGGAAGTAGCTAGCTATTTCGATATGCTGTGGTGTTTGTGGACAAGAGTGAAGATTTAGCCGTACATGCACGAAGTTGTAAGATGGTTAATTTAAAGCTTCAGTGCAGGTGATTCAGGGACAGAGATTACAGCAAGGCCATGTGTGACTTCTCTGGGGAAGCATGTTTTTAAGCCTATAAGAGTGTAGTCCACGAAAGTAAACTCCCACTATAGCTATATTTGTTGCTATTCTGTTGCTAGTTGTTGCCTAGCTAGGTGTCACTGAGCTGCTGAGCAGTCTGAGCAAGAAATTTTTCAGAAGGATAGTTAGCTATTGCTGCATGCCGGAGCCAAAACATTGTTTCAGTGTGTAACCAACTGCACACTGATTCAGCATTGATCAAATTAATTAACACTTTTTCTTCTGATACAGATCAAGGAAAATTGGCCAGTCAAAAATAATAGCTATGGCCTTTTTATAATAATACTTGCAATTGTAATTACACCAATCATGAGTGGCCCATTGTCATTTAAAGTTTGCTTGTTAGATGGCCATGGACATGATATGGAGGAGACATCAAGACCATTATTTTAAGATGACATCATGGCCCAATAGTAGAGACTGTTCCCTCCTTTCTGCCACGTCGTAACCCAAGTCCCAAGACATAATTGTACCAAATGTATAAAAGGTATCAAAATGATTTACTATTTAATTATAATTGCTCCATCAATCAAAGGAGGAGGAGATGTAGCTAATGACTTGTAATAATGCACACACATTGTTAATTGTAATTACACCAAATCACATGCACCTTGACATAATACAACTTAGTTTCAGTTTTGTAAGAATTGCTGTAGTTTCATGCTGTTGTGTCTTGTTCAAAGTAGGGATGTACCTGTGTGTTTATTGTAACTATTGTGTGATTAGAATTTTTTGAGTGATTATAACACCTTGATCTATAAGTTTCATGTGAAAACTGGACTGCTATATGTACACTGTGGTATTGTGCATGAATCAGACTTAGGTAATATTAATTTTAACCAGTCAAGTATTTGCACATATGTCCTTTCCATCTGGTGTCATACACACACACATTGTGAACCTTCTTGAGCTCTACCAGAAAGTTCTTTTGTTCCATTTTGATAGCAGTATGCAATATGCCATATGGTCAGATTTCTAGTCCTCTGTGTATAATTATACAAACCAATCACATGAAATGTTACAGCTTACTGTGTAATATTACAGCAGTTTTTTATAATCTAGCATGCTATAGCTACGTACGTAAAACACAATTAGTAATAATAATGTATGTGCATTATTATACAAGTCACTATACTCAGGGTTTCTGATAAAGCATGCAGTGATCACCACAGGAGCATGGACAAATTGCAGTATTATCATTGCCAGCCAGTTTACCCTGTGCAATCAGCCAAGATGTTTTTAATGGACTCACAATGAGCTATACATACTCAGCAGTCAGTGATGATTATATACAAAAATTTAATGCTACATGATGGTGACAGACATCACTGGCTAACTGTCAGTAACCTGACCAGGAATTACATACGTTTAAGTTATATAGCATGTAGCTAGCTCTCATGTTTGAGCTCAAATGGCTTGTTTGCGACAGACAGAGAGTCCATGCATATTCTAAATTTTGTAGACGTGCATGCATACGCAGGCATCTTGATGACTGTGGCATATAAATTATTAGCATTACTTATTCCATTGCTTTGTGCCTTGGTTAACAACCTGGATCTTTACTTTATGACCAGCTGTGGGAATTTATTGAAATGTCTTCAAAATCAGCACTGTAGTTTTCAATATTTCCTATATAGTAAAGTAACTTCTATAAGAAGAGGGAATTTAAAGTCGGACAGCAAAACAGTGCGATTCTACATCCCAAGGCAACCAGATATCAGTGACCTGATGAAAAGTGGTACCCTCGGGCCTCGGTGGTAGCCACTATGGCAACAAAGATGCTTGGAACAGATATGTTCCTTAGTCAGTATTGTGGCTTACAAATTCAGGCTGCCGTTTTATGATTATGATTATATACTGGGTCGAGACAGCATAGCTGATAATTGACCCAGGTAATTACAAACAAAGAAAAACATTTAACACATACATGCATACATAAAATTATTTATTGTGTGATGACAAGGTGGTTGGTAAAAATTTCTGTGGATTGCTCTTCAATAAAGTTGTTAGGTAAAGTGTTCCATTCTCTTAAAGTATTCGGAAAGAAACTTTTCTGATATGATACAGTGGAACTGACTGGGATGATAAATCGATGTTGATGAAGCTGTCTAGTTGGATACTGAGTTGGTAAGAAATAAGATGGTAGCTGTATGGAAGGAGTAAGCTGATAAACACTGAATTTTGTGAAATTGGCTTAACCTATTAATGTGTCTTCTCTCTTGTAGGGTTGGCCATTCAAGGAAGTTCAACATATCTGTCACACTTATGTACCAACTAAAATCAGAAAGGACCCATCTTGCAGCATGTCGTTGGATTTTTTTCTATGTCATATATTAAGTATTCATGATAAGGGTCCCAGACACAAGCTGCATACTCTAACAATGGTCTTATAATGGAAATGTAGGCATTTTGCTTGACATTACTACTACATTTACTTAAGTTGCGCTGAAGAAAATTTAAGGATGTGTTTGCTTTAATGCACGTAGCTTGAATATGATGCGACCATTGCATGCTTTCATGAAAAATAAGTCAGTGTTTCAAATCATTATCTATAGGTATAGCTACACATGCTTGATTATTTGGTTGTATGAAAAGTTTCAAGCTGCTACATGTACAGACTGATAATATTGTTGAGTAGCCACTATTTGCAATCATTTGATTTGTTCTATCACCTGAACAACATGCTCGACACTATATTAGCTACTGAAACGTTTGGCTGCTGCTGCTGCATGCTGCCAGGTAGCTAGGGCATTAGCTAGCAAGATTGCTAAGATAATCGTCGTCGCTGTTATGAACGTGCAAGCTTCACCCGTGAACAGTTGCTATCGAGGTTGCTATTTACTGGCTACAGTTACTGTAGTTAAAATGCGAGTTGAAATGGCTTTGCTGGGCTATAGCTAGCTAGCTAGATACGTACGCCCAGCACGAGAGTGACCAGACCAATGCGAAGCTATACAATCATCCGGGCACGACAGAGCTGGCAAAATGCTCGTGGGTTTAGTCTCGCGTGGCCAGACCCTTTCCGCGCAGCCGCTTATCGGCGGCGCTTATAATTTCCAATCGATAAGCGGCTGCGCGGAAAGGGTCTGGCCACGCGAGACTATCGTGGGCTAGCACACAGACTATTTCTAGTCTGGTCCGTAAAATAAACTTTAACGTATTAAACGTACACTTGGCTTGCTAAACAGGAACTTCCGGTCCGTAAAATGTAGACATTCTCAATCTATATTATAAGACTGAAAAGCCGTCCGTCTGTCTGCATTCCATTTGATGTCAGGCATGTACTCTTGAACCGCTGTACGTTTCGAAGCGTCTTTGTGTCTAAATAAGCGCTCATTATCCAGCTCTACAATGACGGTTTCGAAAAGTTCGTGCAAGCTATCGTTTGTCCGTTACCGCTCTTTAAACGCGAAGGTGTAGAAGAAAAATGGCTTAAATTCTTTCTATAAACCGCAAGTAGACACCTATCTCAGTCCATTTGTACAGGTCTTTATAAGACAAAAATAAAGCTGTAACCTAGGGTGTAGGGCAGGTAGGTGAATGGGTTAGACAGCCGCCTTACGTGTAGAATTTGTGGGTTCAATTCCAGTTGGTGATAACTTTCTTTTTTTCGATTTGGGCACCTTTTCAGTACACTTTTTTTTTTCGTTCAGGTACCTTTTCAGTGCACCTTTTAGTCACTCTGGGTACCTTTTGAAACTTCAATGTGTACCGTGAGTTCGAATCCTGTACTGCATATGACTGTAAACACATGATCATACACGTTACTTTTGCCGAGACTGTACACACGTGATATTGCAAATTCAAATTTCATTTGATGTGCTGTGTAAGCATGCCGCCTAAGCGAAAACGATCGTCTACCTTTTGTGCTTCTCAAGCAAAGAGACACAAGCAGAACCAAAGATTAGATCCAGCGAAGAGACAGGAAGAAGCAGAATGACAAAGACTGCGCCGCCAGGAGGCTTCAACTCGAGCTACCACCTCGACCAGTGCCAGGTGTGAAGTCGACTCACAACATAGACGAAGACAACGTGACGCAGAAGCCCATCGTGTGGCCCGCCAGGAAGAAGAAAGAAGATCACAGGAACGGATCCGCGATGCCTGCCCGTCCACTGGCGCGTGAGGACCCAGCCACCAGAGAAGAACAACAGCGCAATACAGCTGCCCGTCGACTTGCGCGTGAAGACCCAGCTACAAGGAGGGAGGAGCAACAATAAAATACAGCTGCTCATCAAGAATCTCGGGCTGATCCACGCTACAGAGCTCAGGAGCAGCAGGCTAACACCACACGCAGACAACAGGTACGTGCAAGCACACACCCAAGCTTTAGGGGGTTTAACCATCAGCCACAGAACTTCTTCAACACTACAGATGTAGGCGCACTTAGTGTAGAATGCACACACTGTGGCGCATTAAAATTTCCCGAGGAGACGGAATCCCTTTGTTGCTTGAAGGGAAATGTCCAGTTAGAGGCATTTCCACAGCCTCAGTCATTCTTAAGACACCTGTATGAAGGTACGGACTCGGCAGGTAGACATTTTCTACATAACATACGTAAGTACAATAGTGCATTTCAGATGACAAGCTTCGGCTGTAACGAGATAACTATGGCTGGCTTCAATCCTTCTTTTAGAGTACAGGGTCAGGTCTATCATCGTATAGGTAGTTTAGTTCCATCAGCAGGTGAGTCTCCTAAATTTTCCCAATTTTATTTTATTGACAATCAGCAAACTGAATTAGCTACTAGATGTGGAATAGTTGATGGGTTAAGGCTTGACATAGTTAGGGGCATTAATGAGCTTTTGCATGACAATAATCACTATGTTTAGCTTATTAAAGTAGCTAAAGAAATATTTGAGCAGCATGATGAGCCAGCGAATGTTAGGGTAGTGATTAACGAGAACAAACGGCCCGTAGGAGAGCATGCTAGGAGGTATAATAGCCCGATGTGTGACGAGGTAGGAGTGCTAATGCCTAATGATAATGTAAATAATAGGGACATAGTTTTGCACTATAGGGATGGGTCTTTGCAGCGCATTTCTGAACTTCATAGGGGATATCATCATTGTAGTGCAGATTACAGTAATTCATGGTGTCTTTGGATTATAGAATTCGAGCGATGCAATGAATATGTGAAGTCACAAAATATTCCAATACTATAAGTGCATACCTCTAACAATATCATTAACCCCAGCCCCTGTTAATTATGAAATGATTAATAATGCCTCAATCAATTTATATTAGAATATTATGTATCAATCAACTAGCTATTAATCAGTAGCTAAACATGTTAATCAGTCACTTGCGGTAAACATAGTAAATGACACCATTGCTGAACTTCATGTCAAAAGGATCCACCTTGATCAGTGCCTTCTTAGTGATCTTCTCCATTGGCAATTCAGCAATTTTCATTACTATGTCATCAAAAGCACTCAGACAAAGTCTATCATTTTCGCCCTTGATCCTCAGTTGAGCAAAGATGGCTTTATCCAATCAGATTCATCATACAGTCACTGAGGAAGTTGTTGCTAAGTATCTTTCAGCAATTTTCATTACTATGTCATCAAAAGCACTCAGACAAAGTCTATCATGTTCGCCCTTGATCCTCAGTTGAGCAAAGATGGCTTTATCCAATCAGATTCATCATACAGTCACTGAGGAAGTTGTTGCTAAGTATCTTTCAGCAATTTTCATTACTATGTCATCAAAAGCACTCAGACAAAGTCTATCATTTTCGCCCTTGATCCTCAGTTGAGCAAAGATGGCTTTATCCAATCAGATTCATCATACAGTCACTAAGGAAGTTGTTGCTAAGTATCTTATGTTGAATTTAACCAATCAAATTCACTGTACAATCACAAAGAAGTTGTTGCTAAGTAGATATTGACCAGGCCCCCTCCAACATAGCATAGTACCTTATATAGGTGTAAAAACTTAATGTGTTGTTTATCATCCTGCTAATGAAATAGCTCAGCTATACATGCCTAACAGCAAAACTATGGGATTATGTAGTCAACAACAATGCCTATCCCATGCAATAGAATGGACATGGCTGTCACCAATGGCAACAGGCATAGCTACCCTCACAGTTCCTTACACTGTGATGCTGGACAAAGTGCCATCTATCATGTTGCACTATATACATAGTAGCTATCTTGCACAATCCCACTGTATAGCTACCAAGTGAATTCATATCTATATGATTCAATAACCCTATCACTTACAGTGTATACAAATACAGTAACCAAATCCTTAATTCTATGGTATGCAATGTCTACAAAACCCTATGCCTGGAATGACATTCTTACAGTGCCTCATGTATCATCACTGAATTATCACCAGTCCATTACTGATGTAAACAAATAAACTGTAATTTCATTTCATTTCTATATGTATACCACCCTGCACGATAGGGCAGGTACTACAGCTAGTACTATATAAAAAAGGATGTAAAACTGAGCCAAGCAATTACAGACCGGTATCCCTTACTTGTATTTGTTCCAAAATTCTATAACACATTGTTTATTGTGCCATATCCAAACACTTAGAACACCACCAAATACTTTGTGACGAACAGCATGGATTTCGTCTCGGATTTAGTAAGACTGAGAAGAACTGTGAAACTCAATTGATTTCCACAGTGAATGATTTTGCCAAATGTCTGAACAATTCGACATCCTTCTACTGTATGTACTTAGTTATAAAAGTAAATTAGTAAGTAAGTCAATGTATAGCAGTTAGCTATAAGTAATAAATAGGTGCATGAAAAAAATAATTATTTACTACACAATGACAATCCATTAAAGCAGTACGAAATCTTCCACCTTACAGCAGGGACTAGTAAACTGTTCCATAACTTAACAGTGGCCGGGAAGAAACTAAATTTTGTGCACATCAATTCCCAAATATGGAATCTTGAATCATGTCCTGGTAATAGTGTTAAGTAGGGTGATTTCTTGTGGCAGATCAAGTACAACAAATCCTTGCATAAAACATATCAAGTCTACTGATGCGTATTCTTACCAAATGGTATTGACTAGCTTCTTGTGGCCAGACCCGAGCTCTTTGTTAGTCATTCCCTACCCAATGACAAAGAGAAAAACAACAGTCTGGCCACACAAGACAAGTAGCTAAGGTATCAACCGAGGTATCGATGTATCCGACACCCTTGCACACTTTCACTGCTGAAACTGGACCAATTTTGTCTATGAAAATTGTCAAAACAAGAATCTACCTGTATAAAAAAGATACCTTTTAAACAACATACAGGTAATTAAACCAGTAAATACCCCTCTTCAAAAGCAAAATCTATTGCCGGGGGAACACAAACGTGATAGAGAACCCCGAATGCACATGATGGAGTAGCAGAGCAAGGAGGGCCCCAGACTTCATCAAAAGCCCATCCTAGTTAGTAACATTTATTCTAATCACTTTCCCTATTCTTTTTTATCTTCACTTTTTTTTATTAGAAGTGATCAGATTGCTACATGATCAAGGCTCAATCATGGATTTTTTTCCTGCTTTCTACAACTGTTCAAATATACTTATAATCTTAAACAGGCTGTAGGACCAGGTGTCCTGCAGACCTTCTGCACTTGACAATGTTCTGTAACGCCTTGGTAAATAGGATGAATCAGCATCATGTTCCAATCACCATAATCATATAAAGTGCAGGGGTGGATCTAGGATTTCTAAAGGGGGGGGGGACTAACTCAAGATTCTAATCTCTTGGGTGGCACACCTCCCAGCATGCTGGAACTAGGGGGGTTTGGGGGCATGCCCCCCTCCCCCCCAGAAAAAAATTGAAAATAGATATTAAAATACTGCAATTTGCAGAGATTTCCACATAAAAATACATATTTCTGCCTGCAGATATTTTATATACTACCTTTAGATTATTAGGTATGGCTCTCTGAAGCATTTGTTAATGAAAAGGTTTGGGTAGATTCAGACAACCAAGCACATGATACAATTGCACAACAATAGATGCATGTTTAGTTAGAATAATAATTAATGTTGAAAGTGGAAAATTTTGAAATTTGAATGATACAAAATTGAATCTGAGAGCATTTTCAATGGAAATTGTGTAAGTATTGTCATACATAATAACTACTAAAGTAGATGAATCAAACCTTTTAAACAGATCAATACACTTTATTGTACGTACAGGTGCAGACAGATATGCATAGCAGAACCAACTTTTATGTATTTGCTGAATGTTCTATTAGAGTAGTTAATTGACTGCTCTATTAGAGTATCTCGATCTTATACACCTCCAATGCTGATCTGGTTCCTTGTTGCATAACCTTTAGCATAATTCCAGTGATAATGTCTTGGAAAGATGTTAATAAGGTGGGTTTATGAGTATTTGTATTATTAGTGATCATATAATTATGCTAAGATAAAATTTTATTATAATCCTCAACATATTGATCAAGTAAAGCCTAAAAGTGAAAGGGGGGGCTTCAGCCCCCAAAGCCCACCTCCTGGATCCGCCCCTGAAGTGTATGGATTTGTTATTGGGTAGACAGTGCAGTTACCATGGGAGTAGAGTGGAACCATATTACTGCGGCCTTTCAGCTTATACCTTTCCACTTACAACTGGTAAATAACAGTGAACAAATCGATGCTATTTTACTAGATATATGAGTGTTGAAGGCTTTTGATAAAGTTTCCCAAATAAATTATGTTAAGTCTAGTATATATATATATATATGTATACATAAGCCTATATGAAGATGATGCATTATTAAAATGCAGGAAAATTCATTCCAAAGCAAATCAGGATATTTTACAACAAAATTTTTGTATATGCTAACCTAATGGGCATCTGCTTAGCAGATTACATTTTTATACACAAAATAGTGTGTATACTTGAAAATTACAAACAAACTGTACCCTTTATCTATTAATTTCTATTACATAAATGGTATGCAGCAATACAGCTGGCTACATCATGCCAAATATCTCGGGAGTGACTATAGATCAAAATCTGAACTGGAATGAGCACACAAGTCAAGTTGTAAGTATATATGGCAAACAGAGTGAGAGAGCTCTTCTCAGGAAGTGTTCACCAGATGTAAAAGCATCATGTTACTTAATGCTTGTGTGTTACCTGGTCACCATACTATCATTGTAATGTACAAGCAATAGAAATGGTGCAAAGACATGCTGATAGATATGCATTAAACAACCACAATAGGTATGCAAGTGTATCCAAAACAATGGATGGCCCACTTTGGAAAGCAGATGCAACACCCTAAGAACTGTTATGATGTATAAAATTATGAACTTGCTAGATGTGCCATACAGTCAATTTTACAGCTCCTCGAGGGGACATACTTAGAAACTTCAACAACTACCCTGCAGAGTGAATGCGTACGTCTATTCCTTTTTCCACAAGCGATCAAGTTATGGAATGATTTACCCCAATACCTAATAAATTCACCTCAACACCTTCAAAGAGAGACTATTTACATCTGCATTATATGTACAACAATACCCATATCTGAGGTGGTACATTAGCGGAAATAAATAAAATGAATAATAAACTTTATCATAATATCAAGATGCCCTAATAGAGCAGTCAACCTAATACAACAGTCAAATAGTAATATGATAAACTGCTGAAACCATTCTCAAATTCAACTTCAGAGGATACATGCTTTTCAAAAATCTCCCAAGGAGAACATGCATGCTTCTCACATTATAAGTATGCCTTCCTTAGCTTTGACATAATTTTTGCTACAATATTATGTAACAAGGCCCTGGTATCACAAAAGTCTGACCTGGAAAATCATGATCATGAGGCAGTCCTTATCAAATTATTGTCTCTAAAACATCTCAGCAACCAAAAGCCTCAATCCATCAAACTTCCATCCCGTATTGTTAAGCACCAATTTTTAAGAAAGGTGATTGCTTACAGTGCTATACGGCTAGTGCAGTAACTGCAGAACAGTCCCTAACCCATGTTTTGTTGTTGAAATTATCAGAACACATTATACTCTCACATATACATACTAACATTAATTCTATCATTGCAGAATATTATTGTGTGATTAGCAGCATGGTTTTTGCCATGCCTGTTCTGGTCACACAATGACCTGACTATTAATCTAAATAACAGAACAGCTTTCCTTTAAAGCCCAGGATTATGGCATCAAAGGTAAGTGGATTGGCTGAAACATTTTCAGGGGCAGATCCAGGAGCTGGAAAGGGGAGCGGTACAAACAGCCTAAGTTGTATGTGGTAGGGGAAAGCAGAATCTCTTGTTATTTTTGCAGCAACAAATAATCACCTCTTACTAGTGTCACTAGTGTGACACTTCATGTAATAAGGCTGTATAAGACCAGGTGTCCTACAGACCTTCAGCACTTGTGTTATAAAGCCTAATAAATAATAAATAAAATAAACACTGTTGATTTGTGGCATTTGGCTTTTAGCCACAGATGGTTGTGAAGTCTTAGAAAGCTGTTTAAAAGGTATAGATATTTTAAAATCCAGCAATACTTTTATAAGTTACATTTAAGCTAATTTTGTCTGAAAAGGTTTACAAAAGAAGTATGGTTCCTCCACGAGAGGTGAGGGGGACATTTGCCCCATATTGGATCTACCATTAATTCATTTCTTATGCAGACAAAGATCTGAACAAGTAATAGTGAAGTGAATGGTAACCCAACAGGAGTAAGATTTTTTGTCTACCCAATTTGTTCATATTATCATGAGTAACACCTCGTGCATATTGCACAACATGCAATAATTGTGACGATGTACCTGCATGCCTTAGATCTATATGCAGTGTTGGGCAAGTTACTTTGTAAAAGTAACTAGTTACATATTACATATTACTTGCAACTGAACTATTTAGTTACAGTTACATATTACCCATAAAATAAAGTAACTATAATAATATTACATATTATATTACTTTGTGTCCACAGCATTAAGCTGTCACATGTGAAACTACCACCTTATCACGTGACATGATTGCGTTGTTGGACAATGTGCAAATCTTGGTTATAAGTAAGAAGCTGGTGAATAAGCTTCATTCAGTAGGCTTCGTTACTTCATTGTGGCTAGGCGTTACTCAGAGGATAACTAACGAGATTAGTAACTTCGTTACTTGTAGTAATAATATTATGTAATATTAGACTCGTTGCAGCAACAATATTGGCTGTTGATATTTAGCCGGTCACTGCAATTTAAAAAAAAAACTTAGATAAAATCGTGACACAAAAAGGTTTAAGAAACGAAGAAAAAAAGTGTGATGTGACCTAGACTCGAACCCACACATTCAGGTTTAAGGTACCAATGCTCTACCACTGCTATGAACTCTTATTTGGTCTTATCAATCTAGTTATGTAGGCTGGGTATTCACATTCAACCCACTGACTACAATTATAGCTTTTAGTGTCAGCTTCAATAATATTGAATGAGTACAGAGTTCCTATAAAGAGTAACAAGAAAGTAACAGTGTTCTAATCAATTTCATCAAGACTAACACATAAAAATGGGAACTCTTTATTTTGTACAATTGTATTGCATAGCTGTGTGTAGCTATAATACATTTGTGACCATACATGTGATGATACCAAGAGTATATAATCAGGCCCTCCTCATTATATGCTCTTGGTGACATTTTAAATGAAAAATACCACATGATATACTAGTCTCGCGTGGCCAGACCCTTTCCACGCAGCCGCTTATCAATTGAAGATTATAAGCGGTGCGCTATTTATGATATACCACATAGAATTAGTGATTCTGGAGGCATGGTGGTATTATTTGTATAGGTATGTATACCACTGACAACTTCATAAATCAAGTTCCATGGAATGGTCCAGCTAAGACTCATGAATAATCCCATGAGGCATACTATATCAACTGTGTTAACTGATGGACAACTACTAGCTGTAACTGCTTATTCATTTTCTTAAAACACAAAGGATGTCATTGCATTGGCAACCCTTCATTGTCAACCTTGACATGCAACATCTGATTGTCACTGTAATAGGCTCACAAGTACATGGGGATGATTGTATTATAATAATAATATTATACTCAGCACTTTGGTCTCCATAGAGCTGATGAACTATCCCTAAATTACAAGCACTGAACATGTGAGAATTATATAAGTCCTATTTCTCAGTTTGCCCACATTTTCACTCCAGTATTTTGCATTCCATGCAATAATTAATTGTGGAATTCCTGTACCATGTCACTGTAGTTTGTTGTGTTGTGAGGAATTGCTTTATAGCATGCTTTATATGCCCACTACTATTATTATCTATTTTGTTGCAGCTGCATGACTATAATTCTATAGTCAGAGACAGTTTATTGTTAGTCTTTATTATGCAATGATGTCATCATATTATGTAATAATTACTATCTTCTGTACTTTTAGCATGGCAAATAAAGTGAAGTAGTATTAAAAAATTGCTATATCAATAATATTGAAGAATACTGGTCATATATGTTGGAATCTGATTGTCATATTTTGCAAAGTAATTGTTAATTGTGCCCTGTAATGTCAAAGGTCACTCTGTAATACAATATCACTAATTAATCATCTGTATTTAATATGTTTGGGGTACCTGTATATAATTTGTATTTACAGGACTCGCACTGTTCTTAGTAATTACTGACTCAAAAATTAAATATTACAAGTGGTCATTCTACAAAGGAGTGGTCACTTTAGAAAGGTTTTACCTAGCTCATGCATTTTAGTACATTAAATGGTTATGTGGTGAAAATTTCATGTCATTAGGAGATTCATACTCAAATTTATGGCACTTTGGATATTGTGCTTGGTGCCACGTTAATGTACAGAAAAGCCCTAAAATAGTCGTACACAAAAATCACTGCTCTGCTGACTTCTTTTGTTTATATCTTTTGGTAGGAGCCACTGATTGAGGTGCAGTTTGCACTAAAATGATTCTAATAGATAGCACAATATTTGCTATACCAATGAATTTAAGGGATGTCAAATTTTTAATTTGGTTGGAAATCTCTATTGGTAGATCTATGAAAAACTATGAACTTGACTACTGAGTAGATTTTAGCTAGAATTTTCATTTATAAAGTAGAAATAAAGTGAGGAGATCAGCCGTGATAGCAGTGGCTCAATGGTTAAGGATTTGGGTGTTCAGTATGGAGGTCCCTCATTCGAATGCTGGTCAGTAACTTTTTTCGACATTTTTTTGCACCTTTTTTTCCTCGCAGTGACTGTTCTATTAGAGTATTTTGACCCCGCGATTTACAGTTATTTGGTTTTTGCCTTGTAACTCTGTAGCTGTCAATGTGATTTCTTTTAAACCACAAAAAGTTTGAGCTATGATGGTTAACCTATACGCATATCGATTTTTAAGTCATTCCCATAAGTGGTTTACCCTGTAGGCGTGACAACAAGTTAGCCTTTTTAAATGTAAATAATTGTCCATAGCTCTATGAACATTAATCAGATTTGCACCAAACTTGGTACGTGATTGTGCCGCAATATGTTCTTAAAGTGTACCAAAGCTCAAGACAATTGAGGTACACATTTGTGTTTTATAATGGTTTTTGTAAAGTGTGTGAAGAGAAGAATCTAAGCCCCCCCCCCCCAAACGAAGAAATTAAGCCAAATTTTGAAGGCTTATATTTCATGATTGCGTTAAGCAATCTTGCTCAAATTTGGCATGTGGGGTCCTGAAGGTGGAGGGAGTTTGAAGTATAAAAATGATTCCAATTCAAGAAGGGAACACGGAGCTACGTATGCATGAAAGCCATGTTTTGTTTCTTCCTGTAAATGTACTCACGGTATGGCGCGCCAGCTTTCTTGATATATCCCGTGGCTGCTCTCGTATTGGCTTGGGTGATTGATTGCCCTGTACAGGCTATCAGCCTGATAAGTATTACATATTAGCTGTAACACGGGGCATTCGGGATATGTATGCCCTCTTCTCTCGGACCTGCAGCCCTCAGGCAGTCAGGCATACATATCAGGCAAAGCCCCCATGTCCGTGTTACAACTATTACTTGTAATGCACTATAAAAATGAAGTGCATCTGACACACCATGATTTAATTATATCATGTAAATAAACCCTACCTCTGGTGTCGTCAGCCAATTTGCACACAACCAAGCACAAACTTTCTGGTACGTGTTTCTTAAATACTCGTGATGCCTGTAGCTTTGTCTTGGCTTTTCTGTAGTCGATGTAAAGAGGTTGACCCTCATCTTCTGGGGCAGATGCCCAGGTACAGTCTCTGAGAAGAGAAAGCAGTTCTTTTCCTTCTTCATCAGTCAAGCCATGCTTTCGATCACGCACCCACCTTGTCCAGGCCTGCTCCCTGTGAAAGTCACACAAAAAAACTGATGCTGATGGAAACACACTTTCAAATGCAGATTTCAGCTTCGGAATAGTCACACATTAGTAGTGGCAGATTCTAAGAGGGATTTCGTTCCCTTAGTAAATTAATAGCCTCAAGGATCTGCTCTTCAGACTCCCTCCATACCACAAATTCAGCTACTATTTGGTACCCAACATTCATTCTCACACATACAAAAAACAATGGCACATCATAACGGGTGGCTTTATATGTGGAATCTAATAGTGTAAACACGTTGCCATACTTGACTAGTAAGGATTGCTGCCAGCTTTCTTGATGCACCCAAAGTAAAGTTTGCTCAGGCTCGTCTGTGACTTGATTAAAAGGTCTAAAAATGTTTTGAATCTTTATCTTGTGACCATTCTTTGATCTTTAGCTGAAGAGTTTCTTGATCAAGCTTAGAATACTCCATTCCTTGCTTTATTGCTAAGTATATATGATTATGTATATCTTCAAGAAGTTGGATAAAAAGAACGGTTTGACAAATCTGGACAGTTTTCTTTCATTTCAATCTTTACATATTCACACAAGACTTTTCTTTACTTTCCTTGGGTTGGTCGGTCCTTCTTGAACAAGCTGTGGTATCTTTTGTTTAACCTGCTGGTGGATTCGCTGTGACATTCCTGCTGATACTCCAACTCGATGACCCTGTTGTAAGGTAGCGATACATGGTACATTGTCTAGACTTCAACTGCATCCTCATCCTGCAGAGACTTCTTTAGTCCTTGTAAACATGATTCTTTCAACTTCCTTAGTCCTTTTGGTGACAAGCCAACTTTTCATCACTGCTGATAGCAAATGATGAAAATATTTGGTATTCCCTGATAACTGCTACACCAGAACAGTTCAGTTATCTGGTACTCTGCACTGATGTCCTGTCTGTATTACATTGCTTTGACTTGTAATATTGAGGGCCATGTTGACAGCAGAATTTTCTAATTTCAGAAGGATGAAAAGGAGCGCTTTCAAATAATAAGCCATCCTTAGACCAATAAACCTTACAATCCTGAGTAAAATATATATATAACTAATGAAGACACAAATCAATTGAACATACCATAACTTTACTAGCAGTTGTAGTAGAAGTTTGAGTACCCCAGGTAGTTACCTTCTGTTGCTGAAACTTCTCTAACAAACTTTCAACATCTTTCACAATGCCTACGTAGCATCCATGACCCTTCAAGGACAACCCGGCAGTCCATGAATCATCACCACTTTGGGAACACACCATATTGCACTTTGCGCAACACCGACATGCTGGCTTGTATTTTATAGGATGCACTTGTGATCGAGTGCAATGATGTAATGTGGGCATCCAATTAAGTGAACTTAGTAAACCCCCGTCAATTTGCGGTAGTGCATAGCTATGGTTTCTTCTCTGTTGACCATTGTGATACTACAAAAATTGTCCGTGTTTTCTGTAGTAACTGGAATGATGCTTTTCATACTGTTCTCCATCTGTAGAGCTGTGTAAAGGGCTGAACATGCTGAAAACAAAGATTAATGGCACTTCACTTGTCATATTAATTAATCAATCGTTGGGGCACATGCCCAGACGTATCATATGTCAGGTGGCCTTCTTCCTTTTGATGCGGTATACATGGGTTTACCAGTCATATTTATGTTGCAAAAAAGTTAGCAAACAAAAAAATTGGGAATTTCAAAGTTGGATTAGGGATCAAAAAAGTAGTAAAACGAAGGAATAGCTAAAAAGTAACAGGTTGCCTATACCTGCAGATGTACTAGTAAACATTTAATCCCTACACTTATATTTAGGGATTAACTGTCCACTAGTATATCTGCAGGTATAGGCAACGTGATTACTTTTTAGCTATTCCCTTGTTTCACTACTTTTTTGATCCCTAATCCAACTTTAAAATTCCCAATTTGTGACTGTCTCTGGGAAAACCGGTCTTATCGCCCATTTAAAAGTATCGAGAAACGTTGGTTTTAAATATTCAGAGTGTTGTAGCTGGCCAATGGTGGTAGCTACGCATACCAAATTTTTACACGTTTCACAACAATTTCTTACCTTCCTGATCATCCACTGAAGAAGTAGTCAACAGCTAAGTTTCCTGCCATTTTAGATAGTTTTTAAACTGAGGTTGTCTGTATCAAGCAAGCTCCAGAAGGGTGGGAGGCGGGGCCCTGGAAGGCAGGCAAGATGGTGTTCAAAAATTGAAAAGAAACGTGTTGGGATGAATTAGGCCAAGTTGTGGGCCATTCAGGGCTCAGAACTGGCTAAAATGAAAGGAAATTTACAGCACAGGTCATTGTCCAGCACCACAGAGCTGTACAGTCACACACAGACATTTCCTGGTTGGCCAGGGCTCCATCAAGACCCCAGATCACTTGTATGGCTCGCCACTGTGCTTTAAAAAAGTAGCCAGCAAAAGCAGATCGCTTCACTCGAAGCAGGGGTCTGGGGCATAGCCCCCAGCCGCTGAGAGACTTTCAACATTTTAATGAATCAAAACTCAACAAATTGCTATATTTTGTAATGCATATAAGTGCCCCTGGGATGAAGCTAGTACTAGATAAAGCTACCTAGTGGAAACAGGCAGCTGCAGCATAACACACAGAGACACATACATATAGGCATCTGTAAGTGATAGGTATCCCACTAGTATAGAGACCATGAAACTACTGATACAAATTACAATCAAAACATTATAACAACAAATATGCATAGCATGGAATCATGGATTCATTTTGCATGTGATAAGGTCCTGCTGTAAACTCAGAACTCTAAATTTTACGGGGGGGTCCTGAACTCCTGGGAAACTCCCTCCCTACGCCCCTGTATATAATGCTGGACATCATAAGTTTCCAAAAGTTGTTTTCTACGTTTATAATGCCATAACTTTATGTGGGTTTGCTCGATGTCAATGAAATTTAGACAGGTGGGGAATATACCCATTGTGGTTACACAAATGGAAGTTGAAGCCATACCAATGCAAACTTTTCACGCTATGATGTAATAACCAATTAGCTTTAGTATTTTGCATCTTTTTCACAGGTGCAAGCCACAAACCTGAATCTTGGTGGGAAAGGAGTACAGAAACAGTTTGTTGATATCACCCTTTATTTCAATGTTATTGTCAATTGAAGGATAGCAAAAAGCTCACTTTTTCTCACCCAATGTTACAACAATGACAGTGACATTTGGTACACAGACACAATAAAGCATGTACAAAAAATGTACAAAGGCAGATTTTTTTAAAAACTACCACAGTCCTGAATTACAGTTTGTAATACACAGATGATGCAACCTTGACCTTTAAAGCCACACAAAATTTTTTGAGGAATGTGTATTTATATTAAACCAGCTTAGTTGTTTATCCAGGTATCTTGGCCTACTATGGCCTACCTAACTCCATTAGCCAAAAACCAGATATCAAAAGAAAGCTTGTTCATAGGGCTACTAGGAGAAGGTTAAAGAACCACTGTAACAACAGAGGCTTACTTGTTATAAAGCAATGAAGAACAACAACTGGTTTTATCAAAACTCCACATTCCACGCTTCATGTGCTATGTTAATTAGTATTTGAATCACATGAGCTGTATATGGCCTTACTCGCCATTGAATGGCGAATCAACCAACAGTTGTTTGGAGTGAATAGGATCAACTGCCAACGAGTTATAGATCTTTTCTAAAGGCGTATGTAAAGGAATTGCATGATTAGAAACTAAAACTTATTTTCACGCCATATTTTGGTCCTTACGTTTTCATTGCAAGGTAAATTCCTAGGTGTCATTTTAATCCTTATTACATCAGGAGTACAATGATGTTGATTGTGTAGCCATAGAATCAATGGTTTGAAAACTATGTCACTTTGTTTACAACCATGCATGCGTAACGGCTGTTCAAATTATATTGTGCTTCGTGTTTTTAGAAAGTTATGATGTTCAGCACTATAGTACAATTTTGTAGTATATATTATATATAGCTATAGAAAAATATAGTTACCATCAACCATCTCCAAAATTATTCCAGCATATATAATACAGTAGATTGATTTAACTTTATGTTGTCTAATTGTAGTGAAATTGAACTCAATTGTATGCAGTGAAATTTGGCTTATTTTAAATGTTTGTTTTAAAGTCATTGTTTGACATCTTAAATCACTCCATGGATTAGACTATAGTGGTTGACCAGACTATTGAACTCATGCGTTAATAATTGTTAAACCAAATCTTCTAAATTAATGGTTGAAGTTATTGACACTGAATGTAGAATATGCAGGTGGAATTAGATTTGACTTTTTAATGGCTGGATCACCCACAACCAAAAGAAATGTGGTATGGCCATGCAAAACTAATGTAAACTCTGTGCAGCTGCAGCAAGACCTTCAACTTCCACATTCTACTGACTGGTTAATACCAAGAAATGTGGCTGTAATTATATACGTTTAATGTGATGTAGCCACATAGCCAGTGTTGGGAGTAATGCATTACATAAGTAACACGTTACGTAATATTATTATTTTTGGGGTAACTAAGTACTGTAATATAACGAAATACGCTATAAAAATGAGTAATATAATGCAAGTTACTTTACTTATAAAAGTAACGCGTTACCTAAGTAATATAGTTACTGTAACGAGTTTAATATTACGTAATATTATTACTACAAGTAACGAAGTTACTGATCTCGTTAGTTATCCTCTGAGTAACGCCTAGCCACAACGAAGTAACGAAACCTACTGAATGAAGCTTATTCACCAGCTTCTTACTTATAACCAAGATGTGCACATTGTCCAACAACGCAATATGTCACATGATAAAGTGGTAGTTTCACACGTGACAGCTTAAGGCTGTGGACACAAAGTAATATAATATGTAATATTATTATAGTTACTTTATTTTATGGGTAATATGTAACTGTAACTAAATAGTTCAGTTGCAAGTAATATGTAATATGTAACTAGTTACTTTTACAAAGTAACTTTCCCAACACTGCACATAGCTAACAACTAGTTCTTTAGAAAATGTTTTGAAAATGTATTATTAAATAGTGCCTGCTCAACAAAATAACTAGTTAGCAAAAGTTACTTGCAAACCCTCAGTGCTGGACACTGTAGTAATAGTAATAACGGTAACAGTAACTGAGTGCAGCCCTTAAAATGAACAGGCCACCCACTTGCATAATTTACATTTACAATAACTACAAGCCAGTTGCCGCATAATGTTTACTAGAACAAAAAGAAAAAACATTAGCTAGTTTGTATACAACTGATCTGAAGTAGTATAAAGGCCACAAAACTTCACAAGTTACTGTGTGCATGTAGTTACGTGCACATATTTATTATTTATTTATTAACTAGTGAAGTTATGAAAAGTCCAGTACAACCACACTTGAGTTGGTGTAGTTACAAAAACCATAAAATACTCACTGATATATATAGTTGAGGTAGTTGTTAAGACTTAGAGGGATGCCAAGTAAATTACAAACATCCTAGTAACACTACTAAAACATTATTGTTTACTTCTTGGTCTGTGATAAAACAGCTGGCTTTGTTTTAGCAAGCAGCTATGTTGCTTGCATTTTCCACATCCTCATCTTTCATTGGTTTTGCATCATCATCAAACTGATGTCCCTCTATAAATGTTGATTCTTTCTCCATCTCATACTTCTTGGGTGTTGATTCATTGACCTCAGTTTCATCCTCCTTGAAATTAGTCTCTTTCTCGCTACCACCATCTTCCTCTTCAATGATTGATTCTCCTACTCGTTTAAAGGTCTTCAGTTTCAATGGTGGTTCTTCAGCAAACACACTGTCTTCTGTTTGCAAATAAACTTTATTAAGCTAATCGTTAATTGTCTTAACATACCTAATGCAATTTCTGAAATTTCTTTTGATGGTCGTCTCCTTTCCAGTGTGGTGCTCAAGTGATCACCACTACTTGTACTGCCTTCCATAGATGTGGTTGATATTTTCTTACCATGAAGACTAATATCACTTTGTGAAGCTGGTACGTATAAAACAGTAACATCAGTATGCTAATTAATATGCATATTTATGCAAACATACACAAGAGTAACAAATAATTACATACAATGAAGGATCTTTATGAAGAAGAACACAAATGAGGGGGATTGGTATCTGCAGTACAAATTTAATCATATCCATGCTAGTTAACTACCATTTGCATTGGCTACATACAGTAGAGTATTACATTTGTACTTCAGGTGGTAATTCCCTTTGTTTAAGCACTTTTATTGTAATGATCTCTTGTAGCTTGCAAAATTCCTAACTTTTCCCTTACAATTGTTTGTTAGTCATTGTAGTATGGTGTGTGGGCAGATCATAGACTGCCGCCAGTGTTACAAATCAGTTGTAAACCGGTTTACAAATAGTTGTAACATGGCTAAGTACCTCCTTTTGGCCACACAGTATGGCCAATAATTAGTTCAAAGACTTCAAACACCAGACCAACACAGGAAGTCAAAATACAAGGCTAATACATCAAGGACTAATAAGGATGTAAATTGCTCTGGAACGAATGAACACACAACACTGCACCTGTGAATGGGAAGCAGTACAACTGTTGGGCTGAGCCCAGTATCTACCACATGCTCGTTCGCCAATAAATTAAGCTAACCAAGGCTATTATAGCGCTGCACCTCTCAACAATGAATATCAGACACTTCAGCTACACCCGTCTAAATGATGCGGAAGCTGTACAATGGCTGGAGTGATTGGCATCAATACAACAAACACGCTACCAATGAATAAGCTAGTTAACAATGAATTAACTAATCATCAAGACAGTAATTAGTATCGTTCCTTGTCAGTGGTAGCCAATATTAGCCTTGCGTTCTTGCTCTTTCCATGTTACAAATGGGCACCTTTGATCTGTGCATGTCCCATACCACAAATCAGTTAGAACACACCCATTCAGTTTGTATCTGATTTGTAAACACTCCACGCTCGGGCCTGCGGCCCTCGGGTGTCGTGTTTACAAATCAGATACAAACCTCATGGGTATGTTACAACTATTGCTTGTAACACAATTCATTATTAGTGAACTTCTACAACACCATGCACATCAAAGGAAAGAATGAAGGTATAGATGTATGAGGTTATAACTGTACAGCAAAACTTGTGCCCCTATACTAAGCTATTGTTATACAGTACTACATGCTGTGTGTGATACTATCACTGCACAAAAGACTTTTAATCAACCAACTTAACCAAGTACAGTATGGTATTTATACACAAGAATATAAGAGCATGAATAAACATGCTCTATAAGAATCTAAGAACATGAAAAAACATGGTTCTGCTATATGCTAATGTCTAAAAGGAGCACATTAGTGTCAGCAGTCTGCTAGTCTATTATAATGTATAATAAATCAATCATAAAGATTTGTGCCTTAAATATTGATGAAAAGCCAGCCTTAAAGCAAAACCTTTAATAGCACCTTAGTAGTATTGGTTAGGTGTAATTAAACCCAAAAAATGCCTTAAATGTGGCACAAAATGTTTCTAATAGGTTTCTATGAAATTCTAAAATGATTCATTTAGAATAATTTTCACTAACTTACTTTACTTATTATTACTAAAGCCTTCAGGCCATAGATGGCAGAAGGGTGGGGGCTTTGAGGCTGAAGCCCCCATCAGTCCACCAAGGGAAGCCCCCCTCAGAATCAGATAACGGATATTATCATACAGTATGATAGTACTGTATAGTAGGATTGGTAAGAAGTCATATATGTGACTGAATGTGACAAAACCCGGCTTCGACGCACAAAGCTTCTTTAGGAGATATGGCGATTTTAAGTAATCATTGTATAATAACTTCCCAGTGCCTACAGCTGTGCAAACAAAATTTGCACCAAGTATGCATCTATTTACTAGCTATCACTGAGTGGGTGTATACATTTCTGATACCCAAAATTAGCCCTGTTTTGGGCAGCTTTAGGGTGGGAGGGTGGGGGGTGGGCTTAATATAGGGGTATAAAATGAAGCAAGAAGATGATTGGAATCCAGAGGCCAAGTTTGGGCTCTCCATGGCCCTCCATGGCCCTCAAATCACTCCAAATTGACTGAGAACACTATTGGCGAGCTCTCTGTGAAGTCCCAGCTCACTACACACCATTGTCACAAAGCCATGGCAATTCAATGGCACCAATCTCCCACTCGTGGCTTTGACAGGGTCGGAAGAAAGCTGCCACAGAAACCAGACTTGCCAGTCCTGAAGGAAGTACAGTGTGGAATATGATAGTGTATTAGGCCAGCAATCCATTTCTGGTAAAGACGTAAGTTTGATTTTGTGTGTGTGGAAGCCTTGTTATGTGAAATCCGGTCACATATTATGGCTTCATAAAATTTTCCACTGTAAAAAAACAACCTTGCAATAAGTTTTACCTGAAACAGGTTGATGTTGTGCTACTTCTAAAAACCAGGCGCCTTGCAGCTAGCTAACTTATCTGGAATTAACGATAGACAGTATTCTGAATTAACCAACTATGTATTACTACTTTACAATAGGATAGTTTTGGGTTGTGCAATAATATTATTAGCTAATTCTCGTATTTCGTAATTTATGAAATATTTGTAATTCTTTCAATTACGTTGCTATGCACTGCTAAGGAAGCGTTAGTTAAACAAACTGCTTTTACCAACATATTACACACAGAAGTATCTTCTGAACTGTTTTATAGTGTGACTGACGTGTTTTTTCCCACAAATTCTCTTGACAAAGCCTCAAAGCTGCTCTTCACTTTTGTTCGCATATGTAAGGGATACGCCCCCTTTCAACTTGAAGAGATAGACTATTCCTGGTAGTGTACGAGGCCTGCACCGTTGTTATTCAGTTGCTAAACGCCTGAAAACCTCAAGAGGAAGGTAGTCTGAGGAAAGTCACCACACCTGTATTTCAGTCCGCCGAAAAGAAACCATCTCAGAACAAAGTTCACCTGTGCAGAAGTTTAATACAGACTTCATTTCACTTTTACTTCTTACGTAAAAGCTGCTTTTACCATTATTGAACGATTTTGCTCACGTGGGTGCGTACGGATAAACATAGGTAGATAGGTATATAGGTACACACACACACACACACACACACACACACACACACACACACACACACACACACACACACACACACACACACACACACACACACACACACACACACACACACACACACACACACACACACACACACACACACACTTTTAAGAAAACAATTTCAGTAAACCACCTGGAATGCATTAGTACTGCTGTAATGTTGGTAAAATGAACTGAAAAGTTGAATGTTTTGATGTACAGTGAGTTTTAAAAGTTTTGAAATTTACCTGAATTTTGCCTGCCTGCCTGCCTGTCTGTCTGCCTGCCTGCCTGCCTGCCTGCCTGCCTGCCTGCCTGCCTGCCTGCCTGCCTGCCTGCCTGCCTGCCTGCCTGCCTGCCTGCCTGCCTGCCTGCCTGCCTGCCTGCCTGCCTGCCTGCCTGCCTGCCTGCCTGCCTGCCTGCCTGCCTGCCTGCCTGCCTGCCTGCCTGCCTGCCTGCCTGCCTGCCTGCCTGCCTGCCTGCCTGCCTGCCTGCCTGCCTGCGGTATAGGCAACTCAGTAAGCAACCTCCTTTGTTTCCCTACTTTTTTTCTATGATCCCTAATCGAACTTAAAATTCCTAATTTTTCCTTAAACTTGTTTGTTTACTTTTTGTAACATTATTATGACTGGTGAATCCACGCATACTGCATCAAAAGAAAAGATGGCATCAAAATTAATGTTTTTGTCTGAACGCACACCCCAGCTATCAAATACTGTTCGAAAGTGTAGTGGCCATTATGCTTCGCTTTCAGCTTTGTTCAGCCCATTACACAGCGCTACAGACAAAAAACAGTAGAAGAAGTGCCTCTGCAACAATCCAATCACCACAAAGATACGATGATTCGCGCATCCCCAACTATATATATAAAAAATCAATTACTGCCTTGAAAGTGCAGTGGCCATTATGCTTCGCTTTCAGCTATGTTCAGCCCGTTACACAGTGTTACAAACGAAGAACAGTCCGTTACACAGCGTTACAAATGAAGAACAGTGTTAGAATCGTCTCTGCAATCAATCCAGTCACCATGGAAAATATGGATGATTCCCGTTTACTGACAAACGTACTGTAGGGAAGCCATGCATCGTGCTACCGTGAACAGCATTAATAAACAACTTCTTGGCTACTACACCCGTCCCTGCCTGCCTGCCTTCAGACAGCCAAGGTAATGACGGCAGACTCACGAATTTGTTATTCTGATTATGCTCTGTCCACTGCACCATGCTATTTGCTTTCATCATTCATTGGATTAATATTATTAATAGTTGCAGTGCTTAATAGTTGCAGCGCACATCACTGCCCAAACACGTGATTTTAACAAAGTGTGAATACCTAAGACGAGGGTACTGGGCGGGCAAACCATTCAACTATGTGCAACACACATACACATGCCCAACTTCATATGTGTTGTGCATCACTACCTACGTACATACTCTACCTACACCAAGATAATAATCTTACTAATTGTGACCGCTAGCTAGCTATTGTCTTCTTATCACATACATACAGCGGTGTCTTAATACCAGGCTAGCAGGGAATTTGAATGAAAGCACAGAGGCCGCATCACGTTATGACTTTAAACTGGAGATAATCAGTCTACAAACAGGAAAAAAGAGGTAAATGCTGACTATAAACAAGTACTGCGTACCATCTAAACTATCAGACTAAGCCCCAGTATCCATACACACAGCTTGAATGGGTTCCCACATTTCATAACTTCGCATCAACTCGAGTTTTCATCATAAAAGTTTTCAACACACAGTCCACACTTCACCACAAACACGAAGACACACTGTCCTTATCTGTATAGAAAAATTCTGTCTTTAGTTCTTTGTCATGATGTTGACCCACGTTTTAATCATGTGATCTCGTTTCTATTTATTGCTTTTATTAGCCATTAATATAATACCACAATCAAATAGTAAAACCCCAGGGGAAACCCGGTTACTGCTGGCCAGCCAGAAAGAAAGCATTGGTGAAGTGGACACACAATAAGTTGTGTTAGTATTCTTGTTAAGTGATTGTTCATCAGTGATTCAGCCCACCTCCCTAGTTACTCTGGGTAGCTGATGGTAGGGCAAAGTGACTTGATGCCAGGGAAATTCCCTGGCTTGCCCGGGTCTGGCTACGCCGCTGACTTGCAGATATACTAGTGAACATTTAATCCCTAATTCAGTCTTGGTCTTGGGGTATAGACTGAATTAGGGATTAAATGTTCACTAGTATATCTGCAGGTGTAGGCAACTCAGTAGGCAACCTCCCTAGTTCCTTACTTTTTTTCTATGATCCCTAATCAAACTTAACCTAATTTTTCCTTAAATTGTATCCTAATAGATAGAATGTTCATAGATGCATTAGATACTCTAATAGAGCAGTCAATTAAGACAACTTTCTATGAGAATATTTGGAGCATAATGGGACACAACTGGGCATAATTAGAGTATAATAAGGGAAATTTTGGAGCATTGCTCAAAACCATAATAGGCAATTTCAAAAGCATAATAGGCTCAGGCCTATATATGCCAAAGTTTTTAACTTTACACAGATATAGAACACCTAATAACAGCATGTCATTGACTGAAATGGCTTGTTGTAATTACTTACGGCTAAATGAGTTGGTTTTTCAGTCAAATTACACCTAAATATTGATTCTGGTAAAGCTAAAATGGCTACAACTTCTGCCCCCAGACCCCCTGCTGCCAGAGATTCTGTACTCATGTCAGCTCCCTCACCCTCTGCCACTGCTTCAGACAAATGTAACTTAATAATGGCTAAGACTAGGGCTCAATTTTTTTTACTATTGCATAGCACTTAAACCCGACAGGTGCCTTTTGGCATACCACAGTATACACAATGCATGCATCATGGGCTTATCTTTTCCATCTTCTGTGTCCCATTTCTTTTTGCTGATAGTACAAAATGTTGATTTGCGGTAACATGTTATACCTTATCATTAGATTTATAATGGTAGTCACCTGTATTTTCTGTACATATTTGCAAACATACATACGTACGTGTATACATACAGACAGATAGACAAACAAACACACACACACACAAATAGGTCTGCATCAAATATGTCAGCATAATAGCTCCTTAGATCAATACTCTTTAATAGAACAGTCACTTTGTAAATACTCTAATAAAGCATTCACCAATTAAAATGTTCCAATATGAAATATTCCTGAAAGCATTTTGGGTAAAATTTTGAGCATATTTGACTCAGCCCTACACACAAACACACATGTGCACACAAAGCAAAAAGAAAAGCAAAGGCTTCAGCTGCTGCTAGCACAACCATGCACACCCAACTGGGACACCTGTGCACTACTCAAGTGCTTTGAATCAATGCCAGCAAATCCTCCTGGGGCAGGACTAGTAACCCACATGAGGTTGTACAATGACTCACAGATGAAGGTGTGGGCACCTGAAATCCCACCTGGACCTTCGCCACCAGGTACCCATTTAAACAGCTGAGTAGACTGGAGCAATTTCTGGCTCAAGGAAACTACAACAATGCTGATTTAGCATAACCAGGGATCAAACCTGGAACCTTAGGCCAATGCACTAGTCACTTCATACATACATACATACATACATACATACATACATACATACATACATACATACATACATACATACATACATACATACATACATACATACATACATACATACATACATACATACATACATACATACATACATACATTATATAGTTATACAACAGCCACGAGTGCTCTACCTGATATAAACGTACGAGCCTGAGGGCCGTCAGGCCCGAAGGCAAGTGCGTTTATATAGGCAGAGCACGAGTGCACGTTGTATAACTGTTATGTACCACTCACCCAATAGGTGAGGAGAGTATCACAAGATAGCTGTAACACTTATAAAGGCCAGGTTTCTAACATCGATTGTGGGTAACCAAGCCGGACGTTGCGATAACGTTCCCCCTGCAGTACTGCAGCCACCTGAGATATTGAAAGCTAGTACGCTATGGGTTATATCACTAACTTGCATTCGCTGTTCGACTCTCATCATGTAGTGCTCAGCATGCCATATAGACTAAGCACCAGACTAATCGCCATAGTGATTCTCTCAAGCGAAAAAAAGCAGCTAAATAGATGGTTTAAGTAAACAAAACCTAATACTAGTCTAATTCTTACTATTCATACTGGCTAAACTCGAATCTGGTGGCATGACAAAACTGGTTACCACAATCAAACGTAAAGGTTAGTATTATTTAGAATATATTTGTTTTATTGAGTCATTGTCGAAGTGGACTACAGTTTAATCTGGGCTAAGATGGCACCAGACTAGTAAGGTGTATAAGTACGTTTATATATATGTAGACTAGAGTTGTGGCCACCCGCGTTGGCTTTTTGATCGCCATTGGCTGCTTGTAAACATTATATGTATTGGTGATGTTATGGCCCACAATCGACCTTTACATGTCAGGCTATAAAAGAATTCGAGTGATCTGTGAAGTGTCTTTCCACCTATTAGGTGAAGTGTCGTAGTGGTCTTCACCACTGGCACTTGTGCTATGCTGCACAAAACCGCAATATCTGTATATTGCACTGCAGTCAGTGCATTATAACTTATAATGCACTCGTTGTGGTCTACAAAACCACAACCAGTGCGTTATAAGTTATAATGCACTCGCTGCGGTCTGCAGCAGTGCAATATACAAATTATGGCACTGGCGGTGCCTTTGAACTGCCCACGCAGAGTGGTACATACATACATACATACATACATATATACATGCATACAAACGTACTTCTGCTTTTCAATGTACTCTTAATAGTACTTGTGCTTCTACGCTCCTGTAAACCAAACCATGCATAGGTAAAGTTTATTACAACAGACCACTTACTGAACGCATTCTTCTGGAGAAATTGTATAGTGTGCTGCCCCTCTGAAAGTTGTACTGTTCTTTAAATTCTTTGGCAACCTTAAATGACCAACTATATACTGTACTATTGCTTTAGTTATACCTGTTTGTTTCTGACAACATGGAATATGAATATGAAGACACCCTAGAAATTAAATATTTGTAGTAATGCAATGCATAGCTTTGCAAGACAAAATCTGTAAAGCAACATATTACAACTACAAATATATAATGTCTGTATCAGTCCTGTAGTCACTGTAGAGCTAGCTACTAATAATTATTGTAATAGTCAGTGAAAACATTGATATTTAGTGGAGCCCTGAAATTTAATACATGTACTGTATATTTTAGCAGAACATAACAATTTACAGTGATAACTGTTTAATACGCATGAGATTGTGCATGTCTTATGAATGGCACATTTCATGACTAGTACATACTTGCAGAGAATTCAGGATTGCAAATATCCAAGCAAATGCTACAGTGTCATTATTTACAGCTAGAATTCCAATTATCCATGTTAATCCAAGTAATGGAAGTAATACTACCACAGCTTTGAAGAGGTCCCTAGATATCTAGCATAATGAAGTACACTCACGCATTACTTTTAGTACTTACTTTGCTGTGGCTGCATTAGTAGAAGTTTTTTCACGAATTGTATTTCGTGTATTCTGATATAAAACTTTTAGGGTAATGCCAAGAAATACACAGTTTATCTGCATTATAATATGTATGCAGTATATTACACAAAGCAGAAATATTAATATGTATATTACCAAGATCATAGTCACAATAGGAACAATGAATGCTGCAATTGCTCCATCCTCTGATTTAATCCAGCAACTAAAAGTTTTTTTGAAATTGAAAAATAAATGCTAACATTTTCACTCACTAATCATTGGTTCCATAATGCCTGTGAACTATTCCAGCTGATATCGCAACTATTGGAATAGCTGGACCTACAGTGTAGTAAATGTACAGCCATTGCATATATGATTACTGATGCTCACCCCAGCCCAAAATGAAGAAGAAACGGCGACGATTCAGTTTATTACCAAACACAGTTACCAACATCATGTAAAGCATTACTCCTTCACACAGCATCCAACAAAATGCAGATATGAAGAAATATTGTAGAAGTACTGCCACAATTATACAGGAGGCCTAGCAAAACCATTTCTACTTAAATGTTGTTGTTTCAAGTACAGGTGCGTTATGTTAAATGCTCACCCGGTATTCTGTAGCAGTTTCTATTCCAGAAACAAATACTATCAGACCCAAAGCAAGTGCAATGCACAGGTTAAGATGGATGAAGATAACATTATTCTTTTTATCTTTTGTTTTATTTCTATTATACATAAAGCATAAAATCTATTAACACTGAAATATTTTCCTACCTCAGCATAACATATGTCAGTATAACAATAGAAAGACAAAGGCACATGAGAGATATAGCACATCCAATATATGAAACTACTGACAAAGCTTCATCAGCTGGGGTTGGCTAGCGGAGTAATAAATTTACAAATGAATGTTCTGTTTAGCCAATTGTATCTGCTTACTTCTGTGCCACGTACACTTACAAGTACAGCAAAACTAGTCAGATGGTTAGTAAGACAAGTTACCCTTGTGTCATTAGATTTGTCATCATCTAATTTTACTCCTTCCTGTGACCAACCACCAGCCAGATTACTATGGGTAGCATAAACAGCAAACAATTAATGGTAATTATTATTACATGCTTACAGCTGAATATCCAATAAGTTGTGATCATAAAATTGACATGTGGTGTTTTTTTCTAGATTTGCTCCTGCTGATTGTGCAACTGGCTGTATAGTGGATGGTAGGCTATTGGAAAGTTTCAAACTTTCAAAGGTTTTTGAGTCATGTTTCTGTTGACAGTAAGATAGGGTATTAAGATAGTACAATATGTAAGTTAATGCTGTATTATTAGAGTACAAAGTTATATAAAAACAAGTACACGAAAAAATTTGGAATTTTCAACTAGAGTAGGGACCATAGCACATTGATAAAAAATACTGAAACAAGTTGGAGTAGTCCATGACATTAAATCACTGTAATACAATAAGAAGTATTATATCCCTACTGTGCTCAAGATACCATAACGGAAATGCACAGTAGGGATATAACACTTCTTATTACAGTGATTTAATGTCATGGACTACTCCAACTTGTTTCAGTACTTTTTATCAATGTGCTATGGTCCCTACTGTAGTTCAAAATTCCAAATTTTTTCGTGTACTTGTTTGTTAACTTTTTTTGTAAATAATTTTATTATGGCTGGTGAACCCATGCATACCGCATCTGAAAAGGCACCACGCGCCCCAGCTATATCAATTATTGTGTGAAAAGTGAAGTTACCATTACGCTTCGTTGTCAGCTATGTTCAACCCGTTACACAGCATTTCGAATCAAGAACTTGTTGAAAGCGTTTCGGGTCGATCTGAAAGCTTGTTTGGGTTTAGTTTTACCTCACCAATACTGCCTCATCATCGTAAGGGAAAATTGAGGCTGATTTTTGGGTGATATTATTTTGTGGGCCACGCCTACTCCTTTGTGGTCCCTACTATACAGTTACTATCGTACTGTATGATAAGCCCTACTCTACCTTTTACACATTCGTTAGCTATAACTTTGTTAACAATGATGTTACCAAATAAGCTATGCTGTCTTTGTACCTGTCATAGGTTAGCTCAGTATACAGTACACATTGATCATTGTAGTGGGAATATTGTGGAACACAATAAGTAATTGTTGCACTTAAGGACGATGCTGCTGGAGCGACTGACAACTGACAGGGAATTGTGACAAAACATAATATGCAGGGTTTCTATGAGATTATGCACTTAATACAATATTATTCATGCATTGAATTAGAAGTTTTGTATATGCATTTTTACACTTAATAGTGTTAACAGCTTTAGATAGTTATTTTACTATTCCAATCATGTATGTATATGGTTTTGCTGACTGTGTAGACAATAGTAAGCACATGCAAGGATACATAAAGAAGTGTTAATACTGTAATAGCGAAGAATGTGTTAGTCGCAAAGAAATGCATTTAGAAATGCAAGCAGTTAAACCTAGCCGCTAAACAACAAACACACCAATACTAAACAAGATGTCTTACGGGTGTATCTTGTCAACGACGTACGATAGGTCCTGTATAAACCAAACGTCAAATCACAAACGTATTCTAAAAGTTTGATGCGATAACACGTGTATTCACAATGATTATGGAAGCCCTATTGATATGGAAGCCCTACTGATGAGCAATGGCCACGATAAAGAAGGATCAAAGGAAAATCAGTAAGCAATAGCGCATACATTGTAGGATATTTAAAATACTAAAAGTTTCATCTCCATGAAATTTGAAGCATTTCCACCAAAGAAGTAAGGCTGTAGCTGTAGTCAATTTTCCACTACGCTTGACTGAACGCATCAGGCAGGCAAACAGGCAGGCAGGCAGGCAGGCAGGCAGGCAGGCAGGCAGGCAGGCAGGCAGGCAGGCAGACAGCAGTGAGGCAGTGAGGTAGTGGAAAATTCGCGAAAAAATAATTTTTTTTAATTTCGTAGCACCTAATCGAAAATGCTTCTGGTCGTTCTGAAGGCATGTATGGGCTTGTTTATACCTGACCAATACTGTCAAGTGGCTGTGAAGGGTTTGCAAAGATGATTTTGGCTTGATTTATTTTTGTAAACCACGCCCACATCTTCGTTGTCCCTACCATACAGTACTATCGTACTGTATGATAGTTTTATGGGCTAAGAGACATTTTGAGCACACACTTCATGATAACTTATTTGTCAGTGCCATTTTATTCAGCTACATTGCTTTGTGCTTATTAGGGGGTAGGAAGGGCATATGGATTTATTGCAACGTTTACTATTTACACAAGTTTTAAAATTAAACATTGTATACTTATGAAATATAAGCAGTTAGCATGAACTTGTATGGATAAATATGTGTCAATCATTTCGGTATGGTTTGAGCTATGCCAGTAAATGGCTGTAGTCACACTTAAAGCCATTGGATGGTTGATCAATGTTATAGAGGCTCACACTAAAGTGAGACTCACACTTACAGAAGTCAGGATGCTTGCACTTACAAACAAACTAGAAGTCAGTTTATTTTTATGTGATTAAGTAGAAAAGCAATTAAAAAATCCTTGGGAGTTTTAAAAATAAAACTTAGGAATTTTGAAAATAAAAACTAGTAAGGAATTATTACAATAGAAATTTCAAAACAAGGAGTTTATCATTTGAATGCTGCCATGTCAGATGACAATTTTCTTACTTGCATCATCAGTTACAGGTTAAAATTTTTCCTTCCACATATACACAGCAATTTTGTACTGATAGTGTATTGATCTTGCAAAATCTGGTACAACATACTTACCACAGCAAATGTCACTGAAATAGGATTGTTCTCTGTAGTATTAAATGATACTGGCACTTGAATGGAAACAATTGGAGAAATTGGTAAAACTGCTGTAGATCTATAAAAGTAAGCACAAACTAATATTTTTAACCTACTTGTTTCCTTAACACATTTTAGATTTATACAGTAATCATCTATACAGTGGAACCTCTATTTAACGGACACTTTGGGACCAACTGATCTTAATGAAATTTTACTGTTATAAGGAGGTTATGCTCTTTCAGAGGTAAAATTGTGTTCAAAGGTCTATATACGTATAGGGACCTCAGAAACTGTCCTTTATAAAGAGGTTAAATGTACAGTGTCCTTTACACAGAGGATCCTTTAAGAGAGGTTCCACTGCGCTTACTCATCAATAGGATTTGGCAACTGCAGGGAATCATCTCTGACTATTGTACTGGTAATTGGAAATCCTGTAGTATCTACAGTAAGTGACACGTAAATGAAAATTATTAGACAAAAAAACAAATCTAATTAAACTACTACAACTATGGTGCTACTCTAATGGGAACCTGGTGCCCTACTGGTATCCATTGCAAATGCTTACCTTCAGGAAGTTTCTCCAAAACATCTTTTAGTACAGCATTTGGAAATGTAAACTGAGTATTTCCTCCAGTAAATTCACTCAAATCGTCACTTACACTTGGAAATGTATAAGGATCTCCTGCCTGTATGCTATCATTGGGTATTAACGAAGCCTTGATTACTGAAATGAACACAATAATGAAGTTTTTGTATTAGACCAAGCAAACTAACTGATATTTTTCTTTACTTTGATAGCTTCATGTGTCTTATTATTTAATGTTGCACCCAAAAGTCTTCCAAATTGTTCAGTACTGTTAACCAAAGACTGGCTGGTTTCTGGTGAAGTCTACATTAATGCAATAGTTAACAAGCAAATACACACGAGGTACTGTTACTTGTCGTAATTGCCGCCAATTTTGTTGGTTGTTGCTATCAAGAAGATTGTCAATCACTAGTGTTGTTTCCTGTGCAAAAGTACGCATTGTTGAAATATTAATTTTTTCTCCGCAGACAAATTTGCTGTATATTTTAGAGCTGTGCAATAACATGACAAACAATTATTATGATAAATGTGAGTTATGATAAAATAATTCATTTTCATTTACCAGTCTCCATAATCACAAATTTTGCTAACTACTGTGTAACTATATAACTGAGCACATATAGCTAAAAACAAGGAATTTGTGAACAAATTATATCCTATCACTTAACACAGCATCTGAATGTAACATCAGCTAGTAAAACAAAGCTAGTCATTCAAAAATGCATAGCCATATATCATACAGTACGATAGCACTGTATAGTAAGGACAATGAAAGTGTAGCACGTGATGAAATATCACCCAAAAATCTGCCACGATTCTCCTCACAACGACATAACAGTATTGGTTGGGTAAAATCAAGCCCAAAAGCATCTTCAGATTGACTCGAACGTTTTTGTCAACCTGCTACAGAATTTCTAAAATTATTCAATGGAAATTTCTACTTTTAAACTGATGTATTCAACCATAGCAGAAAACTGGCTACAGCTACAGCCCTAATTCTTTCACTGAAATGTTTCGAATTTTCTTTTAAAAACTTTTGGCATAATGATATAAATACAATGCATATACTATTCTCATGCTTTTTATCCTTCTTTACCATAGCCATCAGTCAAGGTTCTCTGCAGATAGTAGGGCTTTCATCTATGGGGCATACACATTCTGCTACAATAATCATGAGCTAATATATTGGAATACAAGTGTTGGTGAGCTGTTCTTTATTGCCAAGACATGTGTAAGTAATATAGTTTAGCGATTTGTATGTGCTGTTATACTTGTTAGCCAACTGGAAAAGTTTCATGACTACTTCTGTGGCTAGAAGCATTTTTGCTGTGACCAACGATAACAGGCATTTATTTGATGTGCCCTAAAGACATCATGTTTTACATTGCACCTAGTTTTATGCCCACCTTAAACAGAGCCTCCTATCTAACAGTATCTTGTTGTGCCTGTAGCTACGCAAGGTTGTTAGTAGTATAGTGGCAAAAACGTTTATAAACAAGTATAAGAAAAAATATGAATTTTATCAAGAGTATGGACAATGTAATCCTCCAATAAAAAGTAAGTTGGATCCAGGTGTAGCTAGTACGTAATGTTCAATTACTAGAAAGCTATAAAATATCTCTATTGTGCATTTCAATTATAGAATCTCCACAACATAGTAGGGATATTTGCTTCTTATAGCTTTACAGTAACATTACGTACTAGCCACTTCCAGATCCAGCTTGTTTCGGTACTTTTTATTGGAGTACTGTACTACACTGTGCCTACTCTAGTTTAAAGTTCCTAATTTTTTCTTATATTTGTAGATCTATGGCATAAGTTGGGTCTTCAATAAAAGGGTTGCCTCATTACTCTTGTGGGTCCCATAGCTGGCCCTATTAATGAATAAACAGTGTATTATGGAACTGGTGTTATACCAACAAGACACTCACTAGGAGGTGATAAGACCCCCTCTCACATCAAAGTAAATTCTGCATACCAAACACACGTACACTATATGATTTATAATTGTATTGGGTAAAGAAACAACCACACATATATTTACCTGGAACAAAACATCATCAGGTTGCAACCTGTCAACCACTGTTTCTGCAATACTGCACAATAATAAAGAAATCACATAATAGATGTAAGTATTTAAAACACTCAAACAACCTGCCAATGGTATTGACAATATCAACTGCTATATCAATTTCCTCTGCAAAAATGTGTTTTCCTACTTCCTCTGTTTTAGTCAAATTGGAAAGGGTCATTGCAATATCAGTAACTGCCTTGATCGTTTCCATCTCATTTAGTGTACTTAATGATGTGGTAATGTTGTTTGCCTACGACAACAGTAATAGCTCTATGTAGCATTTTATTAATCTATAGTTTACCTCCTCAATCAACTGTTCAAATTGTACTCTAAAGCATTCAACAAATTCTTCCCAGTCACCTTCACCTTTGCATCTTCTTCGCACAGTACCTTTGAGGAAGTTTGACACAGACTGTCATATTATTGTCAAACAAATCTCTGTGACAGCAAACTTCACACATAGTGAAAATTACAACTACTGTAAATATGCCAAGCTGAAAAAAGTCATGGTCTTTAAAAGCAGGCATAAAAGTAGGAATACATCAATTCCACCATTGCTGATATTACAACTATCAGGGAAGTATCGGCAAGTACTATTACTGATATGAAGTATATACGTACCTGTAATAGCATTTTAGTAGTAGCAGACATTTATTACGTATCTAATAATAAGTTTCGTGAATTTATTTTCATGGTCTTCTTGTAGTTTATGGATGATAATAATACTCATGATAATTCATTTTAATATGTTCATTCTGATGATAGCTGATACAAGATTTATCCACCAAAAATTAAGAAGTCACAGAAGTGCAAAACCAATTAGCTAATCAATTGTTCTTTGTGCTTTACTTTAGTATGGAGATAAAGCTGCGCACAGAAATGGTATTTGATAGGTGGAATTATTCTAATAAAATGGTAACGACAAAATGCCACCTGTCAGTAACTACCTGGTATTTGAGAGTGTTAGTTGTTTTTTTTTCTCAGACATCTGTTATTACAGAGAAGTTTCAACATAAATAAGTCTGCATATCACATACAGTATCATGAAGAATTGGGATTTTCTGGCCAAAGATATCACCCCAAAACCAGCCTTACAATATGAGACTTGGCAGTATTGGAAAGGTGTATATCATCAAGCCAAAAATGTCTTCAGAGTAGCCAAAAACACTTCCAATAAGTAGCTACAGAATTTAAAAAAATTGTATTTAGCAGAATAGACTCGTCTGATGCTGCAAGTAACATCTTCACTTTCATTCTTTCAATTGTATCTGTTTATTCATCATCAGACAAAAAATTAAGTTGCTTAAATCTGGGGTCAAGAAATGCTGCTTCTTGCAAAAGTTTTGCAGTGTCTCCTGTGTAACGCTCCTTTAATTCTGACTGAATAGCCTTCTTGATCTGCTTTAAATTCTCACTGTCATCTTCTTTTCATCAAGTTTGAGCAAAACTTGTGAATGAGGGGAGATACAATACTAATAATACCATAGGATGACCCACTTAGCACTGTAGTAGCAATAGCAAAAGGATTAAATATGACCAGCAACTCTTCAATCACACTCCACTTGGCTCCATCAGGAATTACGAAGTAAGCTATGTACAACCCTGTCTTGGCTATCCGGCAATACAGCACAAAGCACCTGTTGCTGCTCTACCACCCTTTCCAGCATAGCAAATGCTGAGCTCCAACTGGTTTCACACACTGCTGCACAAGTGTGCACCCAACAGCTTCTGCTTTTGTTGTAAAGCATATGTGGCTTTAGTTGACTAGTGAAAATGTTCCACAAGTTTATGAACACGCCCCAGTACACAGGAAGCAAAACCAAGCTGTAGTCTCCTAGTAATACTTAAGCTGGAGGGTATGGCCAATACATCTGAAGTGAGTAAACTCCAAGCTATCCACAGCATTTTTAACATTTCTTGCATTATCAGTGGTGATTTCAATAACTTTGGTGTCCAGTTTCCATTCAGTTATAACAGCTGACAGTTCAGTAGCTATGCTATCAGCAGTGTGGGAATCAGTAATCTCACAAGTTGCAAGACAAAACTATTCATCATCTTCCGTTCATCACTGACAATGTGAGCAGTCACGGCCATGTAGGAATGGCTATGGCACCCAGTCCACATATCCGTGGTCAATGAACAGCAGCTAGCATTACTCAACAATCTACAATGGATACCTTAACAGTTTCATACTTGGCAGGTAGCAATACTCAAGTAAAATTGGCACAAGAAGAAGGCTTGTACCTTGGGTCCAGTGTCTGCAGCAATCAAAGAAACAGAACGCTATCAACTGTAGCCAAAGGTTCCATGTCTTTGTACAAATATTTCATCACCAACTCCTCACATTGCTTATAATGTTGGCTACCTCAAGTGTGGAGACTTTCGTGAAATAATCCATTTGAGTTTGTTCCTTTTTCTTAGGCTTGGGTGTTGACGGAGATGGAGCTGACTTACTAATAAGCACATATTCTTCATTGCAACTTTGCTTTAGATGGTAAGTTAGATTCGTCGTATTTCCTGAGTAAGGTAAGGTCTGTGAACAAACCTGGCAAATCACTTCCCTCCTGTTCGTTATTGTTCCATTTCCATCACTTCTGAAACCAAAGTAACACTAAACTTTGGTAGGAAGTGGTACAAAGTTGGAAGCCATTTTGCCATTGTTTACAAAACGTGGTTATAATGCATGCGCATGCATGACTATATCGCAATATAAGCTGTTTGTTACTCATAATCACGATATACAATTATATCGATATAATCAATAAATCGATATTATTGCACATCACTACATCTCACCCATCCCCGCAACATAAGGGTGTGTCCCATTTCTTGGAAAGGAGGGAGGCAAGAAACTTATAAAACACAGTGGTTTTGTCAGCCATTCCTCTAGTAGCTGAGAAAATTAATGGAGTAAATGACCATGCTCTATTTCACATATTCGGGTCTCATATGAGTGCTTCTTAAACATTTCATGTCTCCTATAGACTGCCCTAGAACTAGTAGAATGGTTAGATGGAGTGTGGGGGTTGAAAATCTTTACGTCCACATATGTCTTCTTACATCGACTTCCCCGAAAGCCATTTGCAGCAATATCTAGATGAGCGCCATCATCAGTGTTTGAAGTAGCAAGGATGAACTGCTCACCTGTACTAACTGGTTGCAGATTGGGCTCAATTTTAACTTCATGGCAGACTTCAGTAAGCAAACTGGCAGTTAAGTCATGTATTTCATTATGACGAACGGATGGAAAACCACCTTTAGGGCAAGAGAATGAGTGTTCACTGTAAATGTGGTTCAACAAGCACAATCACTATCACTATTATCCTTTAAATGATGGACGTGGTCATGAATGGGATCCCATGCGCGAACTTGCAGATATCTAGCTAGTATATCTCTTATAGTAGTGCCGGGACTAAAGAGCTTCTGAAAGCTAGCTCTGGCTGCTGAAAGAAAGTGTTGATATGGAAAATTAACATCTCGGTATGGTGTCGTTGGATGAAGAAGAAGACAAGCAGCCTGATAGAAGATAAAAGAAAAGACAAGGCACAGAGGGCCTACAATCATCATAACCCCAAAAGGCACATCCCACTGGTGAGTTTGTTATTGTGGCATAAAATAGTGGCTGTGCGCTGCTTCATTTGGCCTCTAGCCTTGTGACTGTAGTCAGTCAGGCAGTCAGGCAGTGAAACTAAAATTCGAGTTTTGGTGATTTTTAAAATTCTATATCCAGCCACCTGTAAGTGCTTTGTTATATTTAATGCTGTATTAATTAATTAATATATGGACTAGTACTATTCTGTAAAGGTGATTTTTGTCATATAAAATGTCCCTAGGATGATTTCAAAGGTGGAATTTCGGCAATGCATGAAATTTCAGGCCGATCCCTACTTAAATGGTCCTACCGTACCATTTGATAGCCATTCCACTGAGAGCCTTGACTTCACCCATAGTTTTTTATCGTTATCATAACCAAGAGTGAATAATAAGAGAGGAGAGTGTCTAACTACGGTATGATCTATCAAAATGAGTGCCTCAAGTCTTTTCAGTTATTATAGTAAACTCTCACTTATGATTGTAAGTGTTGATGAAGTGAGCTAACACTCATTTAAGGTGGGCTGGGAGTGAAACTTTGAACAGCTTCCTTGGAATTTTGTCTATTCTCTCATGAATACACCAAGTTGCAGAACCATCACTAGATTTTATTTATTATTTATTATTATCAGCGCTTTCAGTTCAGGGATGCCTGTGTTGCCACCATTTGTTACTCTCATGTCAGCAATATCAATAGTGAAGATGATATGGCCAGGATACACCATCTCCATAGACACCTATTATGCCTAACAATGTAGTAACTACCTCTTGCCAGTATTTCCAGTTGAAATTCAAAAGGATTTTCCTTGGAAGACTCACAAAGAAATTGCTGTGTGGTTTCCTAGCCTTAATTTGCTTGCTTCATGATGTCATATGTAGCAGTAGACAGCAAGCAAGCTCTTCACCTTCTGTTCTTGTTCATGTCCAAATGGCAATATTATTTAAATAATTAATAAAACTTTATCACATGCAACAGGTTAAATTGAATTGTCAGTGCAAGCGTAAACCAAAGTGTACTAACACTCCTCTAAATTAGAATGAAGCCTATGGACTTGTGGGGCTCACTTTTGATAGACCATACTGGAGTTAGACCTTCTCTCCTATTATTTACGCTAGTCATAACTCATAACTAATACAATAAACTGCTGTGATTGCAGTATAGTTACCATTTAATCCAGGTCCAGTACATGGGACTTCCACAGTAACACCAACACGTGTTACATTCCATGTAACATTGAATCCAGTATAGTTCACTATCACTGGGCTGCATAATTGATCTTAAAAAATAAATTATTTTTAAACAACTACAAACTATATTGTACACTTACTCAGTATTAATGTAGCTAAGTTTGACCAGCCAAATCCTCCATACTGATTCCTAGCAGTACACTGATAGTCTCCAGCCGTATCTTCTGAAGCAGCAACCTTGAGTGTTTCCTCAGTCTCCCTTCTAATAGGAGCTCCATTCAGTAACCAGCCATATGTAAATGAAGTAGCACCGAGACCAGTAGCTGAACATGAAAATACAACTTGTTGTCCTGGATTAACCCTTTCCCCGGATGATGTGATAGTTGCCACAGGATCATGTACTGTTAAATTAAAACAACTAAGTGGCCACTGAAAAATTTGTATTTCATGATTTTCATCACATCAATAATAAATATGTTTCAGTCATTACTATACCTTCAATAATAAGAATAGCGTAATCACTAAAATTTCTTCCATGTTGATTTACAGCCACACATCTGTATTGACCTGCATCAGGAGGTAATACACTAACAAGTGTGAGTGTGTTGGTTTGTATTCCTGTGGCATTAGATGGAATATCAATATGTCCACTTCTCTCCCAGTAGTAAAATAATGCTCCCTCCGCCATACACATAAACTGAACATTTGTAGAATCATTATTAATTTCAATGAGTTTAGTGAGTGGATGAGTAGTGATTTGTGGTCGAGCTGCATAAAAATAGAATAAAGTTACACCACTAATTTTTTAGTTGAGCTTTCCTTACTCGTATCCTGTATTATTCCTTTTACAGTACTGACATTACCAAGTTCTACTCTCACACCAGTATCAGGTATTATACCCAAAGTTACACTAAACTCCTCTTCTTCTTCATCGACCATAGCATCATCCACCACTGGTATTGTCACAGTAGCAATGATGTCTCCAATATTAAATGTAGCAGTCAAAAGAGTAGCTTCATAATCAACACCAGCTACACATTTCACCGAATACATACCACTAATGCCAAGACTACATGATATAACAACCAAGACTATTGAATGGCGTATTACTCTGTGATAAATGATTGCATAGAGAAACACCAGATACTTCAGTAATTGTTCATTCATGTGAAATGGTAATTTGAAATGTGTACATGGTGACCACCAATTTTGTGGGTTATTCAATCAATCAAGCGTTCAACAGTTGTTGTACAAGAGAAGTGTAGTAAGGACCTGAGATGACTCCAGCTTTGCTTTTGAAAGTGATGACACAAGTGGGCGTGTTGCCACACCTTTAGGAAACTGCCTGGCAGTGCTAGAACTATAAAATTAAACCATATAATGCTATTGTGTTTTCACTTGGTTTCGTGGCTGAATACAGCAACTATTAATGACAACATAAGCTGAAATATCCATTGCTTTATGCAGTCATTTATCACAGGGTAATCAATATGCCATTTGATACTGTTGGTTGTTATGTACTCTTGCTAATACACATAATTATCATTATATATACTCATACATTAATTAGCACACAACTGCAGTTATTATTTTTGTTTACAACAAATGGTATAAGCAGTGGAACCAATCCTTTCAAAAGGGTGGAACATTTACGCATAACAATAAATACACATATAGTACTTTAATACAGATCACAAAGATTGGCATTTTACTGCCATAAAATATCACCCAGAGACCAGCCTCACTTTTCCTTCATGATGACTTATGCAGCAATATTGGTTAGGAAAACCAAGCTTTCATAGGGACCAAAATGCTTCTGACATGTTGCTGTTGAATTTTAAAATTTACTAAATTTTATACAACACCCTCAGCCATGCATATAACACATATAGAGAGAAAATTAGGCGAGGTTAAACTTTGGCAAAATACCACCAGAAATCCTGGACCATTTGGAAAAATAAAGTTTAGCGAATCATCAAACTCACTTCCACTAGATTTCAGTTTACTTGCATTGGGATTTGTATTGCGGTGATCCATATTGCACATGCATGCAATGCTTGTCACACAACCAGCTCATTAAAAATCTTCCTAGGTCTACAGTATAAAAGCTAATTGTTTGGTTACAGACTTTGAAAGTGAAAAATATATGGAAAATTCCAAATCCGCTGTACTGGTATCAAGTAGGGACCACAAAGGTATGGGCATGGCCCATGAAAAGTATCGCCCAAAAAACAGTCTCACTTTCCTGGATGATGATGAAGCAGTGTTGGTTAGGTAAAACTAAGCCCAAACAAGCCTTCAGAAATGCTTTCGAAAAGTTGCTATAAAATCTATTTAAAAAATTAGTAAACAGAATTTTCTACTGACTGACTAACTGACTGAGTAACTGACTGACTGATGCCTTCAGACAAGCGTAACTCGATAACGGCTAAGGCTACAGGCTTGATTTTCACTGTTCGATGTCGCTTCAGCCCAAGAGGTGCCTTTTGGAATACTGCGGTATGTACAATGCATTCTTCATGGACTTATCAGTGTTCTCCTTTGTGTACCATTTATCTTTGCTGACAGTGAAAAGTGTCGAATTGGCGGTAACATGTGATGGCTTCTCTTCGTAACGGAAATCGTCCGTATTTTTCATACTGACTACTTTAAATGCAAAGGTGCTTTTCGAATAGTTCTTGATTTATACTGCTGTGTAACAGGTTGAATATAGCTGACAACGAAGCGTAATGGATGCTTCACTTTTCAGATGATAATTGTTAGCTGGGGTGCACAACGCCATCTATTTCTTTTGATGTGGTATGCATGGGTTCACCAGTCATAATAATTTTATTTTACAAAACAGTTAACAAATAAGTATATGCACAAAAAATTTTGGAATTTTCAACTAGAGTAGGGACCATAGCACATCGATAAAAAAATACTGAAACAAGCTGGGGTAGCGCACAATATTAAATCACAGTAAACTGATAAGAAGTGTTATATCCCTACTGTGCTATACCATAATGGAAAAGCACAGTAGGGATACAACACTTTTTATTGTTTTACTGTGATTTAATATCGTGCACTACTCCAGCTTGTTTCAGTACTTTTTATCGATGTGCTATGGTCCCTACTCTAGTTGAAAATTCCAATTTTTGTGTACTTGTATGCTGTACGTACGAGTTTCTGTAAAACATTTTATTTCAGTCAGTTTGTTATTGATCTTGAAGGCGTCATGACTTTTTCTGGTAAACTCATTATATCATCTGAAGGATTTGACATTTGACTTACAGCGTGCAATGTGGTTCTGCACGTGACATCTAATTGGTGAATTAAAACTTTGGCAAGTTTGGAGCAATTCACTAAAGTTTCCCTCTGTATGGTACTCTAAAGCAGTTATTGTTCACATCTGAATACTGTATCTACCCTATTCAGGGACTTTGGAATGGTAAAATAATTATGTTGGGGCTTCGTATTGTACCATTCCTCAGGTTTCTAAAAAATGTAGATACTGGGGCGTATGCAATAACCAACATTCAATTTTTATAATAAGCCTTTGTGCCCTTTATATGCACTGACAAATTGTGACCAGATATGTGGCGCATTTATTGAATTACTGTTAAGTAAATCTAATCAAAAACAGCCAAGCTGTAAAAAAAGGTGCGGCCCCCTAAAAAGGCCATGGTGAAAAAAGATGTGAAATCCAAGGTGGCGGCCAAGAAATGGCTGTGATGGTAGGTTAATGGCAAAAATTTTAATTACGACAATTCAGGTGAATTTGCGTTGCCTCCTCCACTAGGATTTGGCACCAAATTCACCTGAATTGTCGTAATTAAAATTTTTGCCATTAACCTACCATCACAGCCATTTCTTGGCCGCCACCTTGGATTTCACATCTTTTTTCACCATGGCCTTTTTAGGGGCCGCACCTTTTTTTACAGCTTGGCTGTTTTTGATTAGATATTGCAAAGCCGGCCTATAGCTGGCTTTGGGGCTTTTTTAACCCATCTGTTTTTTTTATTTACCACAGGAAGAAGAAAAGAACTTAAAGACGATTTTTAATACTTCAACTATTTTTGATTCTATTATATAGTAATTATACACATTATATACATATATTTATTAAATGTCAATTATTCCCCACAGGATAATTTCTTTGCACCTGATCTCTCTACTGGGTGACTTGAAATGTAGCTGAACTACAGGATGGTTTCTTTGTAGCTGACCTCTCTACAAGGTGATTTGTTTCTAGTTCATCTCTCTATAAAGTGGTTTGTTTGTAACTGAACTCTCTGCAAGGTAATTTGATTGTAGCCGAGCTTTCTACAGGCTTCTTTCTAGCTAATCTCTATATAGGGTAACTTGTTTGTACCATGAACTTTCTACAGAGTGGGTTCTTTGGAGCTGAACTCTCTACAAGGTGACTTGTTTTAGTTTATCTCTCTACAAGATGACTTCCTCTAGCTGATCTCTCTACAATGTGACTTGTATCTAGCTGAACTATCTACAGGATGATCTGTTTGTAACTGAAATCTCTACAGGGTGACTTGTTTCTAGCTGAACTCTCTACAGAGTGTGTTCTTTGTAGCTGAACTCTCTACAAGGTGACTTCTTCTAGCTGATCTCTCTATAGGGTGACCTGATCTCTCTGTATATAGTGACTTTTATCTAGCTGAACACTCTACAGGGTGATTTGTTTGTAGCTGAACTCTCTACAAGGTGACTTGCTTCTAGCTGATCTCTCTAGACGGTGACTTCTTCTAGCTGATCTCTCTAAAGGGTGACTTGTATAGCTGAACTATCTACAGGTGATCTGTTCATAGATGAACTCTCTACAGGGTGATTTGTTTGTAGCTGAACTCTCTACAGGATGGTTTCTTTGTAGCTGGTCTCTACAAGGTGACTTCTGCTACTACAGGGTGACTTGTAGCTATAGCTGAACTATCTACAGGATGATCTGTTTGTAGCTGAAATCTCTACAGGATGATTTGTTTGTAGCTGAATTCTCTACAGGATGACTTGTTTCTAGCTGATCTGTCTATAGGGTCACTTGTTTCTAGCTGAACTCTCTGTTCTTTGTAGCTGAACTCTCTACAAGATGACTTCTTCTAGCTGACCTCTCTATAGGGTGACCTGATCTCTCTGCAGGGTGACTTTTATCTTGCTGAACTCTCTACAGGGTGATTTGTTTGTATCAAAACTATCTACAGGGAGACTTTTTTATACCTGAACTTTCAACAGGGTGATTTGTTTGTAGTTGAACTCTCTACAGGGTAATCTGATCTCCCTACAGTGGGTGATTTGTTTGTAACTGATATCTCTACAGGTAGATTTGTTTGTAAGTGAACTCTTTGCAAGGTGATTTGTTTGTAGCTGATTTTTCTACAGGGTAATTTGTTTGTATAGCTTAACTTTCTACAAGGTGATTTATTGTAGCTGAACTCTCTACAGGGTGATGTGTTTTTAGCTGATCTTTCTACAGGGTGATTTGGTTGTAGCTGATCTCTCTACAGGGTGATTTGTTTGTAGCTGATCTCTCTACAGGGTGATTTGGTTGTAGCCGATCTCTCTACAATGGGTGATTTGTTTGTAACTGAAATCTCTACAGGTTGATTTGTTTGCAGCTGAAGTCTCTACAAGGTGTTTTGTTTGTAGCTGATCTCTCTACAGGATGGTTTCTTTGTCACTGAACTCTCTACAAGGTGACTTGCTTCTAGCTGATCTCTCTACAAGGTGACCTTCTCTAGCTAATCTCTCTACAGGTTGATTTGTTTGTAGCCGAACTCTCTACAGGGTGATTTGCTTGTAACTGAATTCCCTATATTGTGTCTAGTTTCTAGCTGATCTATCTACAGGGTGATTTGTTTTTAGCTGATCTCTCTACAGGTTGATTTGTTTGTAGCTGAACTCTCTACAGGGTGATTTGCTTGTAACTGAATTCCCTATATTGTGTCTAGTTTCTAGCTCATCTATCTACAGGGTGATTTGTTTGTAGCTGAACTCTCTACAGGGTGATTTATTTCTATCTGATCTCTCTACGGGATGGTTTCTTTGTCACTGAACTCTCTACAAGGTGACTCGTTTCTAGCTGATCTCTCTACAGGGTGATTTGTTTCTAGCTGATCTCTCTACAGGATGGTTTCTTTGTCACTGAACTCTCTACAAGGCAACTGTTTTCTAGCTGATCTCTCTACAAGGTGACTTCCTCTAGCTGATCTCTCTATAGGGTGACTTGTATCTAGCTGAACTATCTACAGGATAATCTGTTTGTTGCTGAAATCTCTACAGGGTGACTTGTTTCTAGCTGATCTCTCTATAGGGTAGCTTGTTTCTAGTTTAACTCTATACAGGGTGATCTGTCATAGTTGAACTCTCTACAGGTTTATTTGTTTGTAGCTGAAATCTCTTGTTTCAAACTGATCTCACTGTAGGGTAACTTGTTTGTAGCTGAACTCTCTACAGGATGGTTTCTTTGTAGCTGATCTCTCTACAGGGTGACTTGTTTCTAGCTGATCTCTCTACAGAGTGACTTGTTTCTAGCTAATTCCTGGATGACTTGTTTCTAGCTGATCTCTCTACACGGTGACTTGTTTCTAGTAACTCTCTATAGGGTTATCTGTTTGTAATTGAACCCTCTACAGGATGGTTTCTTTGTAGCTGATCTCTCTACAGGGTGACTTGTTTCTAGCTGATCTCTCTACAGGGTGAACTTGTTTCTGGCTGAACTCTCTACAGATGATTTGTTTGCAGCTGAACTCTCTACATGGTGGTTTCTTTGTAGCTGAACTCTCTACAAGGTGATTTCTTCTAGCTGATTTCTCTACAGGGTGATCTGTAGCTGAACTTTCTACAGGGTGATTTGTTTGCAGCTGAACTCTTTATACGATGGTTTCTTTGTATGTACAAGGTAACTTCTTCTAGCTGATCTCTCTATAGGGTGACTTGTTTGTAGCTGAACTATCTGCAGGGTGATTTGTTTGTAGTTGAACTCTCTACAAGGTGATCCTTCTAGCTGATCTCTCTACAGGATGACTTTTTCTAGCTGAACTCTCTACAGGGTGATCTGTTCATAGCTGCACTCTCTACAGGGTGATATGTTTGCAGCTGAACTCTCTACATGGTGGTTTTTTTGTAACTAAACTATCTATAAGGTGATGTCTTGTAGCTGATCTCTCTACTGGATGACTAATTGTTTCTAGCTGATCTCAATATAGAGTTAAAACTTTCTCTATAGAGTTATAACATGTTTGTATAGCTGAACTCTTTACAGAGTGGTTTTTTGATTGGTTGCTGAACTCTCCAGCTACACGGTGACTTGTTTGTACTACAGAATGACTTGTTTGTAGCTGAACTCTCTACAGAGTGAGTTACTTGTAGCTGAACATGACTTGTTTGTAGCTGATCAAGATGAACTCTCTACTGGGTAGCTTTTTTGTAGCTGAACCCTTTACGCAGTGATTTGTCTGTAGCTGAATTCTCTACAGAGTGACTTGTTGTAGCTGAACTCTCTACAAGGTGACTTGTTTATCGCTGAATTCTCTTCAGTGTGACTTATAATGTTCTGAATCTCTACAGCAACATATTTGTAGCTGAATTCTCTACAGAGTGACTTGCTTGTAGCTGAATTGTCTATAAGATTAACTGTATGTAGCTGAACTCCCTACAGAATAACTTGCAATGTAATATAATTCTATAATGGAGTAAGTTATAAACGTAGCTGAATGCTTTATTAGGGTGACTGTTCTATTAGAGTATCTCGATCTCGCATATGCTACACGTAGTTGGCTGTGGAATCATAACCCAGTGGTTTGTAATCCGATTCTTCTGTACTACTGCATGGACTTTCTATGATAATTATTCCAGCCACACACCGATTTTCAGCTCACTACTCTAAGCGGTTTACCTGGTAGACGTGAAAACTATTAGTTTTTTATTCATAAAAATCGATCGTGTAATTGTGACACAGGTTGGGTTTTGTGTTGTATTTCGATGGCATTTAACTGGATTCCTTTCAAACCACAAAAAGGCACTCCTACGATAGTTACTCCATCTACATAGCAATTTTCAGCTCATTCCTTCAAGCGGTTTACCCTGTGGGCGTGACAGACCTTCGACCTTATTTTACGCAAATAATAGGTCATAACTCCGTGAATGTTCATCGGATTCCTACCAAACTGGGTACTGAGGTTCGCCTTAATGAGCCCTTGCCAAATTTCAGCCCGATTGGAGCACGCATTCGTGTTTTATTTCGGATTTTGCAAAGTGTGCGAAAAGAAGAAGAAAAAAACGAAGAAACAAAACCCAAACTTTGGCCGCTCGTATCTCGGAAATGGCTGGAGCGATTTTCTTCAAATTTGGAATGTGGACTCCCCTACCTAGCCGGCACTTCTGTAGCAACTTTGGTTTCAATCGGTTGAGGAATCACGGAGCTACAAAGGTGTGAAAATCGCGTTTACTTTCTTCTTGTAAATATACTCACGGTGTGGCGCGCCGGCTTCTTGGGCCGCACGACACACTACCGTGTGTCTTGATATTTATAATCTACTTAGCCAAGTGTACCATCTGGTAAAGTTTCAGCCTCATATGCCAATAACTTTCAGAGTTACAGCCCTACAAAGTAGCAACAACAGAAAAATCAATTTGTACAGTAAGCATACCTTTTAGTGCCTTTCTCCATTGCATAAAAAGGTGAAATGCATGAAGAAAATTGATCCCGTATGATTGCTTTGACGTAACATAAACAAACTCTCATAATGCATATCCTTGGGTCTACTGCAACGAAACACAGATTTTCCAATAGGCAAATATGATGATATCCAGGTTTTATTGTTAGTCCCTTCTTTCACTATGAAAAAGACGTTTATAAATTTTACAGAATTTTTTCAATAATATGCAAATATTTCTTCGGGGGTTACTATTCAGTGGACTGGACTACTGGACTGGAACACTGGACTGGACTACTGGACTGACATATTTTTGGTTTTTACACATTCTGAGGTTGGTTTTATTGAGTCTTGCTAGTAAGAACCCTTTGGGTACCTGCAGCCCACTTCTCAATACTGAAGACAAACAATGGAATATGCGAAAACTGTCTCTTAATATTTTCGCTACTGTTCATTATGCCACTATACAACACTTATTCCTTACCTGGTGTGTAGTAATGCTGCAGGCAGTGCAGGGAAATGAATATGACAGCAATAGTTAACCAGCGATCGACTAGCCAGTAGACAACCTTTCGAGATATCCTTGGCCAGACCTCTCTAGTCAGTGCAGGGACTTACCAATTAGAGATTTTTCAGCATGGGCACTTATAATCTTTATTTGATAAGCCCCTACACTGAAACAGCGAGACTAGTGAGAGCAAGACTAATGAGACTAGCTTGCTCCTCAAGCTTGCTCCTCAAGCTTGCTCCTCAAGCTTGCTCTAAGGATATATCTTGAAGGATATTGTCTACTGGCTAGTTGATTGCTGGTTAACTATTGCTGTCACGTTCACTGCCGGAATTCCCTGCACTGCCTGCAGCATTACTACACACCAGGTAAGGAATAAGTGTTGTATAGTGGCATAATGAACAGTAGCGAAATTATTAAGAGACAGTTTTCGCATATTCCACTGTTTGTCTTCAGTGTTTAGAAGCGTTTAGAAGTGGGCTGCAGGTGCCCAAAGAGTTCTTACTAGCAAGACTCCGTAAATCCAACCATAGAATGTGCAAAAACCAAAAATATGTCAGTCCAGTAGTCCAGTCCAGTGTTCCAGTCCAGTAGTCCAGTCCACTGAATAGTGACGCCCTATTTCTTCCATTGTATTCAATGCTTTATACTGTAAATTTTGGCTTGCACGATTGTGCCGGGTTTTTGCAGATCCGGTCACAATTTTGAAAAACGAAAATGAACAAGCAAGTGTAAGCAAAAATTGGAAATTTAGGAGGGATCATAAAAAGCATAAAACAAGGTAGATATATGTGCTTCTGCAGTTAGACATTTAATCATTTAATCCCTACTTCAGTCATGGATATACTACTGATAGGTTGTACGTGACTTAAGTAGGAATTAGATGTTTACTAGTATAGCTGCAGGTGTACATAGATGATAAATTGTTACATTGCTTTTAATTATATATATGATCCCTACTGAATTGTAGATTTCCAAAGAGTTTTCTTGATATAGAAAATGTTATTTACTCACCAGTAGCAGTCACAGGTGATGTAATCACAGAAACATTAAAGTCATGGCTTGCTGTTCCTCCGAGTAGATCTATGCTCACTATTATGTAACCAGATTCTTCTGTTCCAAAATATTTAGTGTCATTAAACTGAACAGTCAACTCTATTAGAGTAATCACATAATAATACATACAACATACTAGTACATCATTACCTTCATCATCAATGATAGTAATAGTGAAGGAATGGTCACCATTAATAGTCACTGGAAGACAACCAGACTGTAGATCAACAGTCAGAGATAATGTTTTATTTTTTTCTTGTACTGTATTATCAATGATATCCACACTAAATGAGACAGACAGTTCTCCACTAGGGATGGTAACAGTTAGTGGTGATGATATTCTGTAATCTGATCCGGCTACCCAAAATATGATGACTTCAGTGTACCATTAAATATAGCATATATTACCTGTAGCAGTAATGTCTGTGATGGTGATCATGATAGGAATATCATGGGAAGTTATAGCACCAAGTGTGAACTCCATGTTAAATGAACCACCAGATTCCTGTACTGTACATGGTTGTTCTTCAGTAAACATTACGTCAACTGCTGCCACTAAATGTGCATAAATAGCACATGCATATTTATCCACTAGCTTTATACATACACACACACACACACACACACACACACACACACACACACACACACACACACACACACACACACACACACACACACATGTAATAGCAGTAACACGGGCAAGAGGGCATACCAGGCAAAGCCCGAATGCCCGTGTTACAGCTAATATGTGACCAGATTTTACAAAACCGATCCAAATCGCACATCAGGCAAAATCAAACTAACACTACCAGTGGATAGCTACACTATCGTACTACTAGTTTTGACCCTCAGTACTACTCAAACTACTCGAGGCTGGTTTTAACAGATGTCTTTTCTGGGTGATGTGGAGAGCTCAAATGGTGGTTTCTGGCATTGTGAGGACCTAGCTTGGCAAGAATCAGTGGTTTACTGGTTGATGGCCTGTTAATGTTGGCCAGACGTTTTTTCTGTTGATTTTGCTACATATCAGCCACTAAGAAGCCAGCACAGCCCTGTAATCTCGTGTCCGGACTCCAATCGTCCATTTTGAAGTCTATCTCTTGCCCTCCCCACCACCCCTTTGTGAGCACTCGTGATACTACTTCGCTCGTCCAACTGCTCAGATTTTCTATCTTATTTGGCAGGAAACTCTGCAAGCAGCTACAAGCAGTGCATGCCCCCAGAAAAGTTTTGAAAATTAGGCCCTTTAAGATTAAATCTAAGAGTTGTTTATGGTACTGTATTATTCAGTTGATTGTATTAGGGTGGCTGCTCTATTAGAGTACTTCGGTCTTAAATTGTTTTCTGCTAAATACATATACCATCTACCTTCTGAAATTGAATTGGAGGTTGGCTTTAACAGTTTATTAGAATGGCCACTATTAGTGAATAACTATTTCCTTGGGTACATGGTGTATTAGGGTGACTGTCCTATTAGAGTATCTTGATTCTGATGTTTTGTAGTGTACAATTGCTGGTGCCCATGCTCAGACCTGGGTTTTGGCTACACTCCAGTGCATAGCTACCACAAACACACACAAATTTTGCAACAAATAAACGTACGTTAGTGTTTGTCACAGCTAATGCATCTAGAAATGCAAGTAGTCATGAAACTTTGCCAGTTAGTTGACAAGTAGCAGTACATAAAAATCGTTAAACTAATTTCACTTACATGTGTGTATTTCCTAAAAATGTAGAACAGCTTACCAACACATGAATTCCAATATATTGGTTCAATATTATGTGTGTGCCTGTAAATGGAAGCCCTATACTTATGGTGGAGAATCTTGACTGAAGGCCTATGGTAAAGGAGGATAGCTAAAAGGTATGACAATATCAACTGCACTGTATTTGTATCAATATGGAAATAGTTTCTTCTTAAGTGAATTTGAAATGTTTCTGTGAAAGAATTAGGGCTGTAGTTGTAGCCAGTTTTCCACTACGCTTGATGAACGCATCAGTTAGTCAGCAGAAAATTCCATTGAATATTTTTTTTAAATTCTGTAGCAACTTGACGAAAATGTTTTGGCTGAAGGCACTTTGGGCTCGATTTTACCCAACCAGTGCTGTAATGTCATTGTGAGGAGAACATTCCCACACCTTCATCATCCCTATACAGTGTACTTTATGATGTCAACACAACAATGCTGAGCTAGCCAAACTAACAGCCTACTACTGAACTAACAATTAAATAGCATTTAACTAAACCTAGTAAACAAAACCGCCACTGTACATTAAACATCACCCTACGTATGTATGGGTTTTCACATAGCAAGAAACACACAACTACCTTACCATCATCATTGATGATAATTACTTGAGCATTATTGCCACTAGCCAGTCCACACCAAGATCTAGGGGAGATGATCACGTCGAACACTTCGGTACATTCAACAACATCATCATCATTCAAGTTTATATCAAATGAGAGTAACTGAGAGGCATTTCTAGCAACTGGTACTGTGACACTTTGTAGTGTATAGTCGTCTCCTACTGTGTTGTTACGGGATGTAAAATGTTTACACCATCACATATAAATTTACCTGTTGTATTTACATCCATTAAGGTAACAATCAAGTTGAATGCTTCAGGGGTTGGCTGACTTAATCTGATTGTGGGTGATAGTGACCCAACATTTTCATTAATAATGTATAATGGTGGATCAAACATCATCTCAACTGTAAATTGACAATGTTAAACTATCCATTAGCACAGTACTAACCTGTTGAGTCAATGATTACTCCAGTAGCCATTGATGGATGACCCAATTCAACTATCACATCATTACGTGATACTGATACTATTGATAAACTGAGGTTAAATATCTCAGTTCCTTCAACTAGTTTATCACAAGTCACTGGTACATTGACCATTTTCTGATTTTCTCCAGAATTAAATGTGACCATTATTGAGGTGGATTCAAAGTCAATACCAGATCCTAAGTAACATAATTAACAATTAACACAACAGCCATGTGTACACTAAATAGTAAAAGCCTTACCATACACTAATAGTACGATACGCTCATTAAATTTGTCACTGAAATATTTTACATTGTGAAAAATGTCTTCACATTTTTGTATCAAATCTAGCATTGGAAATAGAATAATATTTCTCAAAAGCAAACATTTAAAAGTTGCAAAAAATGATTTTCATTCTGTCTCTCTGCTTACCTGCACGAAGTGATAGAAATTGGATGATGCATTGTACAACCCAGGGGGTGTACATGATAATAACATTCTCTTATGGGCATGAGATTTTGGGTTCTAACAAATGTCCACTCCCTGCCTTTATTTTCATTTACGTACAATTATTTTGTTGTCATCTTTTGTGAGGAACCACACTGATGCAGTAACCAACACTTCCTTGTAGATGTATAATACAGAAAACACAAGAAGTGTTTTGCTACATTATTACACGAGGAGTGGATAGCTTCACTTATATCAATTTGCAAATGTTCAGCACCATTATACCATCTCTCTTAACAACTTATCAGGTTAAATAGCTTAACCTGAGACCAGGCAGATAGATCAAAATACCCTAACAAAGTATATACCCTAATACAACAGTCAGGAGATTGTTGCAGTAGAAGTCAAATGCTTTAGTATGATTTGAACTGACAGTGCATTCTTAATTACAGAACTTTTTCCAGTGGATTAATCAGGTAGAGTTGATTATTGCAACTCACAGATACTTAATGCCAACTGTAGTAGTACTCCAAGCTTAATATAAGTTACACAGTGCATCATAACCTGCAAAGATAATCAAATTGAGGCGTACTGATATGAGTTTTTGGCATGTACCGACATCCGATATTGATGCCACCAAAAAAGCCAATAACTGATAGTTGATCCGATATTTGCATTGCAGCTAGTTTTAAGCAAACAAAAGTGTACATTTACATACCCTACAACATAACAATAACAACAATAACATGTGCATGTATTCATTGCTATACTCTGCCAGTGGTGGTACACTGGATTTCAAGTTCGTTGTCCTATTTAAAGTAGTGCATGCGTATGGTGTGAGCATTTGAATGACTGTCACTGACAGCCATCTTTACATAAATGAAACACATGCACAAGTTTGAATAGGACAACGGACTTGAAATCCGGGATATACAGCTTGGGTTTCTATTGTGAAATTAGGCATCCACAAACATTTTTATGTATACTGCTACCATGAAACCTTAAACAGATATTTCTGCATTACTTTGCATTTTAATGGCTTGTGAGAAAGTTGATACAGCAAGTTTCCTTGGTTATCAGGTACTCTATAACTGCTTCATTTGTAAAGACTGTAATAAGCTTACAGGGGTGGATCCAGGCTTTGGAAAGGGGAGGGGGTGCACCAAGGTAGTAGGTATATATGGAGTAGGGGGTTTTACACCCCCACCCCCCCCCCCCCCCCCCCAAAGCCAGAGCTATTCCACACATCTTGGGACAGAAAATTTTGATGTAGAGTGGTTTTATGCACAAATGTCTAAATCATACTGCTTTAAGTGCCCAAGAGTTGTATAGGGATAAGTGACAGTCATGAGATTGCTATACATTATGAGCCTAAAGATTGACATACACAAGACCATGTGCATTTCATTTGCAAAATATTCTTAGCAAGTTAAGTGTGCCCGTGCATGCATATGCTAGTTCCATATTCAGCAACTATGGAGGATTAGTCAATATAATATAGTGTTATGTGTGGTGACTGTTCTATTAGAATTGTGTGTATTATATGGCTTCTCGTAGTGTAGCGCTTGTTGTAGAGTGATCAATAAACCACTGACAGAAGAGCCACATGGATATAACATAGAAAACCAACACATAATCCATTTATGTACAAACTATTGCTACTGTATAAATATCAGTAGTGATATCAGTCCTCCTGCTGTTCTGTACCGATACCGATATTGGTAAAAATTACCATATCGGTGGCCGATATTTTAACCGATCTGATTATCGGTACACCTCTTACAACAAATTAACCAATGCTTCCAAGTTGGGAGCATACTACAAGACAAAACTGCTGCTGAATGGCAGATAATAGCAAAGTTTGTGCAGTACAATAATCACATAACATAACATCCTGAACCTACACACTACATAGTGCTCTATTAAAAAATATACAACACTACTAGATATAATGCAATAAGTGAAGCACCTGTTGCTGATCTAGATGAAAACTCTGACACCACTACTTTGATATCAATTAAGAGGTTTGCTATTTCATAATATGATAAAATAATCTCAGTAGTAACAAAACCAGCTGCTTCTGAACCAGTAAAGTTGTTACTAGTAAAATTAACCAGCAGACCTGTTGCAACAATAAATTGACTAACATTCCAATTTAACCAACATTGTGACCTGTTGTATCAATAATCTGACCAATAGCTGTGGTAATACTCCCTGATTCAATGCCACTTGGTGATGAAGGAATCAAAGTAAAACTAAGGTCAAATGTTTCTAATCCTTCGCCAATATTATCTTTGGTCACTGGTACATCAACTGTAGTACTAGTAGTTCCAGCAGTGAAGGTGGCAGTGATAGGAGTAGAAGTGTAGTCCACTCCATTACCTGATCAATAACACTAAATAAATAGTCAGTTTAACACAAAACATCTCTTACCCTCAGCTGATATTGGTGACTGGTCAGATGGTATCACAGTCACACTAATGTTACTGTCTGATGTACCTCCTTCTAACAACAAAGTTACAGAAATTTTACCGATTGACTCAGAAGCAGAGAACGTTGATTGAGAGAACTGCATCACCAAAACTGCAAAATAGTCCACACACATTATTAGATTGTTTCAGACCTTTTTTACTTTCATCATTGATTTTATATTCTATATGTGAATTACAGTAGAATGTCACAATTCCACTTCCAACATTTACAGACTTTAGTCTTCTCAAAGGTCTCTAGCACAATATAGATCAGGTTTGTCATGTCATTATCAAGCACGATTCATCTACTACTATTCCTCACAGATCTCCACTTTGGGTGAAAGTTTAGACTGTTAACTGTCCCTTAAATTTTTTTTAGGCCTTGTGCCTTCAAATCTTCAAATACCATTCCTATCCATATTGAACCCTAGCAAGAAATTTTCAGCTAGAAGTTTTCATTTCAATTAACTAAGGCTACACAGCTTGATTTTCTTAATAGTCAAGGTCACTTTGGTCTGAGACATACCTTTTTATTAACTGTAGCAGTTGCAAATCATGCATCATGGTTTTACCTTTGTCATCCTGTTTCTACTACTGCATAGCTAGGTGTGTTGATGCACCATTAGCATGCTATACTGCTTTTACTATATCACAAAAATTGTCCATGATTTCTATAGTAACTGGATTGATTGTAGGGGTGTTTCTTGTACTGCTCTTCATTTGAAACACTATATATAATGAGCATCACTATAATTTGCTTCGTATTTTAGTAATTGATAGTTAGGGTGTGCATTTGCTCACATTTCAATCACCATTACTAGGTAATACAATTTTGATACTACTCCATGATACACTACATCTGGACTTACTATCATCATCCATTATAGTGACTGTTGTCTGGGTTTGACCACTAGCAGATGCACGGTTTATTAGCAATGTTGTAATGCTGACAATATTAAGATGGAAATCCTCATCATCTTCTAAAATATTATCATCAATTATTGGAACATCAAATGGAACACTGATCACTCCAGCAGGAAATGTGACAGTGTATGGTCCAGAATCATAATCAACACCTTCTCCTGTGTAAGACAACATTAATTCATATATACTTACATCCTATCTTACCAATAGCTGATATGTTAGTGTCCATCACTTCCACAGTAATAACAGTTGATGAAGGGTTACTGAGAACAAGCACCAGATGTGCTGGCCCAGTACCCTCATTGTGATTGTAGGATGGTTGACTGAAACTTACCACAGTTACTACATAGAACAGTATGATAAAAAAATAATTCACATGAATAGCTAAATAACCAGGTCGGCATTACTGACCCATTTACAACCCTGAATGATTTTACTATAGTACACTAGCATTTTCAATTTAAAAATGAAATAGGGATTCAAGTGATAGAAAGTACTGAACAAGAGCAGTTGGCACATGTTGCCATCTGACCCTACAATATTTTTGTACAATCAATCTTAATACTGTAATCTTGCATCTGGTGTTGTAAAGCAATAATAAATAAATAAATGAATAAATAAATAAATAAACAAATAAATAGATGAATGATGGCATTACAGCATAGCGCGGTGACAAAGTACCTACATTGGCAAGTCATAATGATGATTGTGATCAATGCCAAAGTAGGGATTGTAACATAAGGACTATCATGTGACTATGTCTATGCGCATTCCTGTGTAAACACGCCTGGCCCTCTTGTAGTATAAAGCATGTATGAATTGACATATAATGAGTATTACTCATACATAGTGTCAGAAGTGGATTAGTCACCACAGAGTGACTGGTAATAGCCACAAAGGAAGCCTGAATCTATGGAAAAGGAGGCAGGTTCACTAGTCGTGACTCAGCAAGGCCATGTCATGTCAGATAATGCCAGGTTACTCTCAAAGGAGAGCAGTCTATGCAGATGAGTCCAGGTGGGAGACCAGACTGCAAAGTAAGAAGCCGACTGAGAACATTTAGCCTGAGGTGCCTGCTGAAGATTGCTCAGTACACTGTCGCCTTGAAGGCTAAAGAACAGGATCACCTAACCAGCAAGTCAGAGCTGTTGGCACACACAAGGATACCCTTAATGGAGAGCAGTCTATTCAATAGTACTCAGTCAAGTCCAGGTTCAACTGAGAACACTGAGCATGCTAAAGATGAGAAGAGAAAGTCACCCCAAGGAAGGGCACACAAGGTTACTTGAGAGCAGTCAAGACTCAGTCGAGTCAATGTGGGAGACCAGACCAAAAAGTAAGACGTCAACTGAGAATACTTAGCCTGCAGTACCTACTGAAGATGAGAAGATAAAGTCACCCAAGGAAGGGAGATGTGATATAAGGACTATCATATGACTATGTCTGTAAACATACCTGGCCTTCTTGTAGTACAAAAACACATATGAGCTGACATATAATCAGTATGTTCACAAGGAACACTACATGGTGTCAGAAGTGGGTTATACTCTCCAAGGAGAGTATATTCACAAGAAACACCACAGAGAATTTCTCACCAAGCTATGGTGTAATTCTATCATTCATCTCTTGTTTTTCAGTACTTTTCTTGGATCCCTACTTCATTATCAAATTTACAATTTTATACTAGTTTGTTTAGTTTTTTGTTGTAGCATATAGTTATACACATGTAACCGTTCTATTAGGGTGACTGCTGTATTAGAGTGACTGTTCTATTCGCGTTTGATGTGAAATGGACTAATACTATTCTGTAAAGGTGATTGTTGTCACGTAAGATGTTTCTAGGCTTCTTTTAAAGGCAGATTTTAAGTGGCAAATGCCAATCCTACTTAAGGCCAACATATGTTAATACCTTGTTTTCGTCACCTGCTGGCGTCCAGTTTTGTCACCCGCATTGGTAATTATTATTGTACTTGGTATTTATAAATAATTAAAAACATGGAAATTATTTGTAATTTGTGTGCCTCCAGCATTTGTCTATGAAGTTAGCATATCTTAGCACACAAATATGATTGTTTATTGGAGTTTCACAAGCAAAGCCAATCGTTTTGCAGGTTGTTTGAGCCTACAGATGGTTCATTTCTCTTCACTGAGGCAGCCAGCTGGCTATCTGCGATACTTGTTCTGCAGTGTTTTGATGATTTTCAAAAATAATAAATTTTAATTATTAATAATAATAGCCGCATACCCGCACTAGTTGAATTTCTTTTGGGAACAAGAAACAAGGAATTAATAAGTGTTGATCTAAACAGTACTACCACACTGTTTCATTATGGTTATCATTACAGGAGTAATGATTTGAGATGAACAATTCTACATGTAATATCGAATGCCACTCACTATCATTATCAATAATAGTCACTGTAACTTCACTAAAATTATCAGCAGTAAATCTATTAGGTAGTGAGGATGATACGATAGTGAGACCAAACTGTTCATTTTGTTCCAATATAATATCATCAATTATTGGAACATCAAATGGAACACTGGTCACTCCAGCAGGAAACATGACAGTGTATGGTCCAGAATCATAATCAACAGCTCCTGTAGAAAATATTTTTTACTGATAATAAATACATATTATATTGAAATCTTACCAATTTATTGCGACCCAATTTGCAAAATGCTGACTATTTTGCAAATTTATAATTATGCAAATGTACAGTATTTGCAAAATTATCAATTAGTTATAGCTTGCCAGTGGATAAAGCTACATCCATGACCTTTCACCAATGATACAGCTACATACATTGGCATCTACTGAATTGTACTAGTATAGTACAAGCATACCACCTGCGATTTGGCACAGTCTAGCATTAATATTACAGGTGGTAGAAGAGGGGTGGGCAATGGTGGGTGGGTTACCTATAGAACAAGAAATGTAGGGAAAGGACAAGGAAAATCACCCAAAGTGCTGGTGCAGAGGACAGATAACAGAAGCCAAAAAGGTACATGCCACTGATGAGTTTAGTATCCTGGCATGAAATGGTAGTCATGCTCTATGTACTGTAGCTAAGCCTGTAGCCTTGCAACTGTGTCAAGCTTGTTACAGTAGCATTTTTATACAGTTGATATTTTTATACAGTTGATTCAAGTACTGGTTATAGTTATGTGTGATGTTCACCCGCCAACACACTGTAAGTCCATGTGTAACCACTGGTGTGACCTGGTGCAAAGTGGCTAAAGCTCAGATGGTTCTAAATTTGGGGAGCAAAAGCAAACAGTGTTGAGAATCCTACTGTAAACCACTGTAGAATGTCATGACAACACAGGCATACACCATGTATATTCGATGACATCTAAAACAGCTGCACTATGAAAAAGGGTGTGACCTTTGTAAATCATAGATATGAGCATTTAAATCTTGGCAAAGCTGCTACTAAGCTTGATTGTTTAAATTTACAAGCTCTGGTCTAGGCCAATTTTAAGGCTTACATTTAGTTTTGCACTAGTCACTCTAATGCTGTATGCACCTTTCCATTTTTGTAACCTTCTAAAGTTTTTAAATGTTTCCATAACTTTTAAATTAGAAGTTTCATCTAAAAGGCAAAATTAAACAACAATATTATTGTGCTAACATGTGTATGCTCTATTAGAGAATGAAGAAAGCTTTCAAGCCATCCAGGTAGTGAACAGCACCAGTTATCCTTCACCTTTCTTAGATTCTATATGCCCTATAATGTGGAGAGTTGAGTATTAAAACTAATATGGGGAAAGGCTGGTCATATATAACTAGTATAATCAAATAGCCATTTTTATATGTGTTTATAGGCTGCTCTATTAGGGTATCTTATTCAAACTTTTGTTACACATGATTAGTTTGCATGCTATAACTCCAACTATACTTCTATTAATACAGTTTGTATCATAGTTACTGTAAACAATTAGTTCAGTAGGAATGATAGCATATCATATTTGTTATCAGGCCGATACGCAGGAATTTCAAAAGGGGGGTTATAAATTGAAGTGATAGGTGATCCCTGATGTGAGGGTCTGGGGGCACAGCCCCCAGATGCTGAGAAAGGTTTAATATTCAATGTCCTGAGAATAGTCTCAGATTGCTTAAATGCAGAAATGCAAATAAACTTCTCACACATCATTGTGTTGACACAAATTTCTCTCAACATGGGCCCATTGCACACTAATGCAAACACGAGATTATAATATAGTTGTAGCGTATGTACACTCCATCATTTCTAAGACTGCTCAGAGTCATTCTGTGGTCATTCATTTGAGCTATAAGCTAAGCTTTACATTTCACCATTGACCAAACATGGATGATAACCATAACTGACAGACTCACACACTTGACACTTTAGAATTCATGTCATTGAATGCAACGTACAAGCCAGGCTTACTTGTGTTATAGTTAACAGTCTATCAGTTGCAGTGTCCATCCAGTCTGGTTTTCATCATTGCTATTCAGGGCTCATATTAGAAAATATCTAACGAATTTACCAGGTACTTTAATCATAATAAAACAATGTCCATTTGGTTCCACTTGGAGTACTTAGAGATAATAAGTCACTCTCTAGGGTTCCTATGGATACAAATACATGAAAACATAAGAAGAAAATATCCTGACTGCCTGGCAGACACCTGTAAGCGTTCGAGCGGTAATCGGATGGCTGCAGGTTCGAGGCTGCCCAGGTCCAGTCATGGATTTTTTCTTCTTTCTCGTACTTTTCAAACATACTTAGTGCAGTTGATATAAACATCTAAGGCCTTCTGGTATACAGGCTCTGCCTTTACCAGGTACTTTAATCATAATAAAACAATGTCCATTTGGTTCCACTTGGAGTACTTAGAGATAATAAGTCACTCTCTAGGGTTTCTATGGATACAAATACATAAAAACATAAGAAGAAAATTCTGACCGCCTGACAGACTCCTGTGAGCGTTCAAGCGTTAATCGGATGGCTGCAGGTTCAAGGCTGCCCAGGTCCAGTCATGGATTTTTTCTTCTTTCTCCTACTTTTCAAACATACTTAGTGAAGTTAATATAAACATCTTAGGTCTTTATAAGGCCTTTTGGTATACAGGCTCTGCCTTTACCAGGTACTTTAATCATAATTACGATTGGAATTAATCGAACTGGCTATTTCTCAATGCAGTATGGTGGATGGCCTTATTAGAAGATACTATAAGTAGAGTAGTAGAAGCCTTAGCAATATAGAGAAAACCACTGTCTATATTCATGCATCATTAAAGTGGTTTCTATTTACACAGACAACCTCGTAGCACTATATATGGTTAATACCTGGAAGCAACATGCGGTTCAGCTGGTAGAAGCCATGGAAGGCATGTAATGACTGCTAGAACACAGATTATAGTTGAAACCTGCTAATTAGAGTCAACAGCTCTCATATGAAGAAGTTTTGCTCAAAAACGGAACTTTCAGGCCAGCTGCCATGACTAATTAGGGGATTTGTCCAATCAAGATTAAAGCAATTAAGCAACTGTAATTGATTCAACTTGCTATATTTCATTGATTAAAGGCTTTATTGTTGCTGATTTTTCATTTTATAGGTTTTGGGACATCTCTACTACACTGAGCGTCAAAGATTAGCTATCCTTCCATAGTGCCAGTTCATGACAGATGTATTGGTGTACTAGAACTTTTGCACACATACAGTGTTTCATTAATAAAATTGTTTTAAAGTACTGGATTATTTCTGGGAAGTTATTTATAGTTAAAGCTTGGCTGTGAGTTGCTTGTCAAACCTAACTCGACGAATTCCGTGCCAAAACACAACTTTAATCTCGCTCAGAATCGCCTACATATTTTACCTCTGACTTTGGCATCGTTTTGACGAAACATAGTTTACGCTAGAAGTGCTCACTATGGCTTGTTAGAAATGCTCAAGAATAGGCTACAAGAATCTAGCAGGGAATCCTGAAAAATCCAAACATGTCACGAGATATGATCGAATCTATAAGAATAGTGAAAATGCCCGATAGGAAATGTATTGAAATCAATTGTGTTCCTGTATTGTCGAAATGACGAGCGGGTTTTTCGTGTACCGAGCTTCATTTAGTATCATTCTGTTCACCATGAGTTGCTCTTTCTCATGCTACTTGGGAATCTGAAATACGTATTTGGAGTGAAAAGATACGTGAGTATAAAGTGTCTGTACAATAGAATTTATCCACTTTATAATGAACAAATCGGTGCGGCTGGAGCAAAAACGTAGCAAATTTCCGCAAACTTCTTGATATGGTGGTCACTATTAGAATCTGTGACTGTTCTACTACTACATTTCAATATTTTGCAGGAATTTATCCTCAGTATCCTTACTGTTACTGAGGCAGCTGCCTTGGATGCCTCAATTGTAACTGACTTCACTAGGTTTTCAATTTAAAAGTTAGATAAAATCCAATTCACAGTATCTAAAACATAGCTGCTGCAGTTCATAGTATGACACTTACCATATGCTGATATGTTACTACTAAGCACTTGTACAGTAATGATGGTTGATGATGCATTACTGAGAATAAGTACAACTTTCAACTGTCCAGCAGTTTCATTAACACTGTATGATGGTTGGCTGAAGTTTACAGTAGCTATATCAACACTGTATGATGGCTGGCTAAAGTTTACGGTAGCTATTTAAGAAACAATAAAGCATTAATACAATGCTTAGCACCTACTTGTGGTATCAGTAATGTTTCCAACAGCCATAACAATGTCCCCAGGAACAACACGACTTAATGATGAAGGAATGGTAAAGGTAAGATCAAACGTCTCTGGTCCTTCTGCACTGTCATCTGTACTAACTGGTACATCAATTGTAGTACTATTAGTTCCAGCCGTGAAGGTGGCAGTGATAGGAGTAGAAATGTAGTCCACTCCATTACCTGTTCAGTCAACACTAACTATATAGTCAGTTTAGGACACACATCTCTTACCCTCAGCTGATAATGGTGACTGGTCAGATGGCATCACAGTTACACTAATGTCACTGTTTGATGTACCTCCTTCTAACAACAAAGTTACAGGAACTCTACCAAGTGACTCAGTCCCAGGGTATATAGACTGAGAGAATTTCACTATCAAAACTGCAATGAACAAATACAAAATAGATAACACATTACTGTACAAGTGGGTGATTGAAATAGGGAATTAATGTGCACTAGTATAATTCATGTGTATGGATGACTTCCCTCGTTTCACAACTTTTATTGTGATGCCTAATCAAACTTAAATTCCTCATTTTTCCTTGTACTTGTTTGTTTACTTTTTAAAACATAATTTTGACTGGTGAACCTATGCATACCACATCAAGTGAAAGAATGGTAACATACATACCATAAATTAATTATGCATATCAACACATACCCCATCCATCAAAAAGTGAAGTGGTCATTGTGTTTCATTAACGGGTGAAACATAGTTGAAAATGAAACACAATGACCATTTCACTTTTTGATGGATGGGGTATGTGTTGATATGCATAATTAATTTATGCAGCATGAAGAAAAGTACGAGAAGCAACCTTGCAATCAATTCAGTCAATATGAAAATACTGACGATTACCATTATAAATGTGATAGTCAGCACAGGAAAACCATATATGTTCTACTGTAAATCAACAAAGAAATTTGACACAAAGAGAACAAACTAAGTCCATGATGCATGCTGTGGTATGTCAGAATGCACCTGTCGGGCTGAAGTGACGTCTCTCATTGAAAACCCAAGCTCATAGCCTTAATTAACTGTTATAAAGTTACACTGGTCTGAAGCAAGGGCAGCGGAACAGGAGCCAGGGGGGCATAAGCCCCGGAGCAGTGCCCCAAAAATTGGCTTGAAACTTAATTCACAGCATTCACAGTAACAGAAATGTGTGAAAATTAGAGTACTAAGCAGTGTCAATACATAGTAAGTGTAGGATGCTAATGTACTAGAAAGCTGACTGACTTACGTACATATGTAGATCCCAACTTATCGATTAGCAAATCACATGATGCATCCAATGGGAGCCCACAATTGATTCCTATACTTTTGTGCACACAGTTGAAGTTCATGTCAGGAATTGGTTTAAATTGTGTTCTGTGACCAGTCAGCTGGGGTGCTGTTTCCAAGGATAATTGATTGTTGTAATAGTGTATGGGAACAACAGCAATGTGTTTCATGAATAAACTAGATGGGAACAGCAACTGTATTGGGTTATTCTAATTGGAAAGCAGTTACTGGTTGAACCTGGGTGAATAGATCACAACTAATATCGTACAGTACATTGAAGGAAGGCTGCCAACACTTTATTTGAGTTATTGTGATTGAATCCAATTTAAATCATGTGACCTACTGAACTTTGCTGATCACTCGACTGGCCTATTGCATAAAAGGTGGTATCACAGTGATTCAGGAGTAGCGGATGAAGTAAAAAGTGATGCACTGTGTACAGTACATAGCCATAGCCATTAGCTAGTGTAAATAAACTCACACACAATAGTATATAGTTAAGTGTGCATAACACATTTCTAAATTTCAAACTATATGCAGAATCAAACTATATGTAGGTTCTGCTGGGCATCGGAAAGCACTTGACCTTGGAAGGTGATGGGAATTCTGTCCAGGTTGTTGATTGTGTAAGCCCCCCCCCCCCCATCACTAATTCCTCCGCGGCATCAGCTTTTTTCAGTTGGTCAGCAGAAAATTTCACTGAATAATTTTTAAAAATGTTGTAACCTAATGGAAGTGTTTTGGATTGCACTGAAGGCACTTTTGGGCTCATTACACCTAAATAATATGGCCAAGGCACCATGAAGGTATTGTGAGGCTGGTTTCTAGAGAACATTTTTAGTGCAAACCTCCATTACATGATCCCTAACATACAGTACTACCATACTGTAAGATTATGTTACTGTTAAACATTTAGTGCTTGAAATCAACACCAATATTTAGTGCTAACTATATGATAGTTAGTAGCCAACAGTTTGTGCATGTTGAGCGAATTGGATATTATGTGGTAATGTGCTGGTCATGTAAGTGTGCAGGTTTCACAAAAACCTTGTGATATGGTGTAAATGCCATTTTATTGATTGTCTTAGGGACCTTTGACAAGATATGCACTTCATGAACAATGGAAATTTCTGCTGTGCAACAATTACTAAGAACTCAGCAATGAACAACAACCACTGTATCTGTCACTTTTCTTAGGGTCAGTTAAGCAACTATCTTTTGAGTAAGCTAGACATACGTACCTCCAGCAAATGGTTCTATTCCTTTTAAGTGACAGAGATGATATTTATACATCAAAACATTTTTGGCACAAGCTAATGACTTTGAGTTTGAACATTCATTGACATGTAACTACACACTTTAAAATTATTAAATGTTTTTACAGAAAGGCTAGTACATACAGTAGGGATGCAACAATATGGGTGAATACCATATTACGTATTGCCTTTAAAATGTTGCAATATATTGCTGTTTTGCAATATTTGGAATAGGGCCTTTGGCGATGTAAAAGTGCTATACTTGTGTTAATAACTCATGGATATAAGCTACGTAAGATAGAGCAGATAGCATTATAGTGTCATGTGGTGTACACCAACCAGCCAAAAGCTGCTTATGGCCATAGTATTACAATACAAGTAGGCAGTACTGCAACCAGCACTGTTTGTTTAGGATATGTGGCTTCTAGTCACCACTAAACATCAACAATTATTACATTCTGGTGGCTTTGGTGCCAGCCCTCCAGGAGTGTGGCAGTTGAATAGGTTAATTATCCACAAGCCACAGCCCATTACAACCCTGCAATATTACATGTTATATTGTAACACAGCAATATATTGCAATATGTAATATATGATTACGATTATGATTAAAGTACCGGTAAAGGCAGAGCCTGTATACTGGATCTGCACACAATAGTACAATTAACCATTATCAATATGTTTCATCACACATATTGTATTGTATTGTGATAGAAAATATTGCAATATATTAATTTGTTGTACCCAAAAAATACAGTAAATTAAAGTAATTCAAAAGTCTTGAAAATTTAAACTAAGATTGTTAATTTAGAAATGAAATAGGGATCCAAGTGATAAAAAGTACTGAAACAAGAGATGAATGATGGTATTACAGCATAGCTCGGTGGGGAAATCCCTACACTGGCATGTAATAACAAGTATTTTGATCAACGTCAAAGTAGAGATTTTCTCACTGAGCTATGCTGTAATATCATCATTCATCTCTTATTTCAGAACTTTTATCACTTGGATCCCTACTTTATTTTCAAATTAACAATTTTTAAAATACTAGTTTGTTTAGTTTTCTTTTTTATTATAGCATACTGCTATATACATGTGACCATTCTATTAGTGTGACTGTTGTATTAGAGTATCTTGAGTCCGCTATCAAGGGGTGTGTTCATTATAATACAGCCAGACCAATAAGTGGTATGGCCATTCGAAAATAGATTGTTAAGATGTGCTTGACAGTTAGCTATTACATAGTTGAAGTTACAGCTATCCGGGTGTCCAATACCTCTATACAGTAGCACAAGCGCTTTAAATAATGTTGTGACATCTAAATATGCTGCTCAAGGAAAGTGTTGATAAAGAAAATTAACACCTCAATATGGTTTTGCTGCATGAAGAAGAAGAACAGAAGATAAAAGGAAAGACAAGGCATACTGGGTGTACACTCATCGGGAACCCTAAAAGGCACACCCCACCGGTGAATTTGTTGTTGTGACATAAAATGGTGGCCATGAGCTGCTTTGTTTGGCCTCTAGCCTTGTGACTGTGATCAGGCAAGCAGTGAGGCAGGCCGTGAGGCAGACTAAATTTCAAGCTTTGGTGATTTTTAGAAACTCTATATCCGGTCACCGGTAAGTGTTTTCTTGTTTTAATGCTATATTTCATGTTAGATGGACCAATATTATTCTACAAAGGTGATTTTCATCATGGAACATGTCTCTAGGATGATTTTTAAAGGCAGCATTTTTGGCAGCACTTGTCATTTTTGAGGCAATCCCTACTTTGATACCTTATACCAGGTTGTCTTCAAGGGGGGAAATTTTTGTGGATTGGCAGCTATTTGCAAAAATTTTCCCCTTCAAACTTTGCAGTTAGATCAAAATGGCATTGTTTATGTATTTCTGCATCCTGTAGAGTGAAAATATCCCCCCTCAATATTTTGGATGGTGGCAACTTGCAAAATATTCCCCCTCAAAAAAAAAACTCACCGTACAGTACATGATACATTCGCATGTAATTTACTTACCATCATTATCTGATATATTCACAACTGCTACATTTGGACTACCAATAATCACACCATTGAGTGATGAGGATTGATCAATTGTGAGAAGAAATTCTTCATTTTCCTCAAACACATTATCATCATTTATTGGAACATCAAATGGAACACTGATCTGTCCAGCAGGTATTGTCACATAGTATGGCCCAGAACTGTAATCAACACCTCCGCCTGTATAAAAAGGAATCTTCAATGTGTTAAGGTTGAAGGTAATAATAATGTATTCTTACCAGTAGCTGATCTGTCAGTACTAAACACACTGATAGTAACATCAGTTGATGATGGGTTACTGAGAACTAGTACAGGTTGTACTGGTCCATCATCTTCCTCAACAATGTATGTTGACTGGTTGAAGCTCACCATCGGTTCTATATATGGTGCATCACACAGTTCAGTATAAAAGGGACTCCAATTTGCTACTCACCATCATTATCTGATATATTCACAACTGCTACATTTGGACTACTAATAATCACACCATTGAGTGATGAGGATTGATCAATTGTGAGGAGAAATTCTTCAATTTCCTCAACCACATTATCATCATTTATTGGAACATCAAATGGAACACTGATCTGTCCAGCAGGTATTGTCACATTGTATGGTCCAGAACTGTAGTCAACACCTCCTCCTGTAAAATATAAACAGGAATCTTCAATGTGTTGAGTTGAAGAAAATAATGTATTCTTACCAGTAGCTGATCCATCAGTACTAAACACACTGATAGTAATATCAGTTGATGATGGGTTACTAAGAACTAGTACAGGTTGTGCTGGTCCATCACTTTCATCAACATTGTATGTTGACTGGTTGAAATTCACAGTGGGTGCTAGTGAATCAAAATTTAATAACAAAGATTTGTAATAATTCATTTGACAGAGATAATTTAATTTACAATTATTAATTATGACTTACATGTAAACCACATACATATTAAAGCATGTCACCAGCAAATAATTAATCGATACAACGTAATTCATGCACATAAACATTTACAACATACAGCAGACACACATTCTATTAAACATCTTCCTAAATGGAATTACCTGTTGGAACTTTTACAAAGGTCATTTCAGTTCCATGACAATTTGATCCACACAAATTCATCATAAAAACAACTTCACCAATTGATGTAATAGTGTCAAAAATGTGCAAATGAAATGTTTTAGTGTCACTGTTTAAACTCTTGACCCCGCTTGATATCCAACAGTTTTCAGGTGGCATAGAAGTAGTATGGTTATTAATTTGTTTTGAGCCATTCACAGTCAAAGCAGTTGATTTGAAAATCCCTTGTGTATCCTCATATCTATAGTAGACCCATCCTGTGGTGTTAGTGAATGTCCTCACCTCCAGTATTGTTGCTGTTATACTACTCACAGACAATATGGTACCACCACTAACATTGTAACGTTCAAGTGTTTTACTACTGTACAAAGCATCAGGGAATGCTGGAAGGTCATCTAATTCATTAACAAGGAAATCTAGTACTCCGTCATCTTCTGGTGAATTGTATATTCTTACATTTCTGATCAGTTCATGAATTTCCAATTCATCAAGAATTGAGAGGTTTGGATCACCAAGTGGATTGATGTTCTCAAATGTAGCAGAGTAATTCCTAAACTCTCCTTGTAAACTTGATATTATCTGCCATCTTGCTACTTTGGTTGTGTCTGGAGGGACATCTCCAAACATCACTGTTAAAGATGGCTCAATACTTCCATTGCCGATCATTGCACCAATTATCATGAAACTTATTAACAGTCCTCTCTCATTCTCAATTATTTCTGGTTGTCCTGAAGTGATCTGAAGACTACTGGCTACTCCGTGACCTGCATTTTTCACAGCAACTCCAAGAGTGAATGGCACAGAATTTTCCACCTCATCAGTGAATGGATCATCTCCAACTACAAATCTTTCCCAAAAGTAGTGAACTAGTAGAGAAGGGTCAGGTGTAACAGTGATAACTGTTGGAACTAGAGGAATTGTGATATCCTCACCATTTAAAGAATACCTTAGAGTGCCACCAACTGCATAAGATCGATCAGATTCTGGAGCAGCTTCAGAAAATGGTATTATGAGCCACTCTACACTTCCTGATGCTTCGCTAGGTAGTGTCCACCCTCCATCACCATCAGTCAGTGAACCAGACAAACTTCCATTACCAATAGCAAACAAGTGAGTGGCTTGTTCTCCAATGCCAGAGTTAGTTATTACAAAGTCCAACAGCCCATCTTGAAGTGGAGCAGCCTCCATATTCTCAATTTCTAATCTAGCTAGGAATGCAGTCCTAGTCACTGCCAATTCTTGTTCAATACGAATCCTAACTACAGCACACACACCTTCTTCCTCTTCCCAACTCTCTAGTTGATTAATTTCACTACTAGCAAAATTGTAAGCCTCTATATATGATGAGAACCCCTTGTCAATAGCTATATCATTGTAGGTGTTTATGTAATTATTCAGTTCATCTACAGCACTAAATGATGCCATGTTTGCTCCTTCTATTGGTTCTAACTGACCACTATTCCAACCATGTAATGTATTGTTTAGTCGTTCCACTAATCTTTGAACCATTTCTGTTGTTGTTCTATTAGGAGGAGGTCCAGCCAGGATAGTAGAGAGTTCTGTAGTAGATATCAGTACACCTGCTTCACTGCTGTCATCCAAGGTTGGTTGTAAAGCATTTGATACCCATAAGGGATCTCCAACATACAACCAAGTCTCATCTCCAAGCACTTCAATAGCAAGGTTCATACTTTGAACAACAGGATATATGGCTTCGACTAACTCGTTTACACTTCTACCCACACTTTGTCGTTTTTTAACAATGTCAACACCTAGACACATTTCAGCAACATTGAGCCCACAAGTTAGCCAATGTGTCCAAATACTACCTATTACACAATTAATCCAATTGATTGTATCTAGAGTTGATTTCCAAGGACGTGACCCACCTAAGTACAATGGTATACACCCAATAAGTGGAAGGCTAGGAGCTGGAGCACAAGCAACCATGGCTGAAATACATGGGTCACAAAAAGCTGGAGTCCTAGCTGAAAATCCATTGAAGCTAAATGTAGGCCCACCAATTGATCTTCCTATGCCACAGCCACCACAACCAATTTGTGCTATAACTGGTTGAGGCACTGGTGACTCAATAAGCACCAGCTTCTTCAACACTATTGGAGTTGTTCGTGTTATTAAGCCGCCACACACATAGTTGTATGCTACCTGGATAGCATAGGTAATCCACTGAACTCTTGTTGAGGTTGCTGCATTTCTCGCTGTTCTTCGTATTACACTCCTTGCTGCTGCCACTGCTGCTCTTGCTGTTGCTCCAGCTGTCCTAGCTGCTAAACCTGCTCCCACTCTTAATACAGCTCCTGCCACTGCAGCTGCTGGTAATATACGCTTCTGAATGCTTCTACGTGATACATTAATGGTTACAATAGTAGATGAGAGAGGTTCTATATAACCCAGCTCAGTTGTATCCGAGGTAAACTCCAGAAATGGATGACCATCTGGAAACTGTAACTGACTATCATTTGCTCTGATAAGACCTTGGTTGGTGATGTTTATTTGTAAAGCACTGTAGAAACCTAGTTCAAATAGTTCGAGGTCTATTTCCTCTGGAGTTACTGTCACTATTGGTATGGGTACATGTGTTACAAAATCTGCTTCAACAGTGAGAACATAGTTGTCTTCAAATGTAACAGGAGTCACGCTCCATGTGTACATCACTGTTTGTCTCTGCATAAACACTGTCATCACTTCATCATCCACTGATGTGACTATGACCTGACGAATCGATAGGTGATCAGATGCTTCTACAAACATCTCATAACGATCTTCATGAATGTTGGTAAATGTCACTGTACCATTGCCAGCCTCAGTTGTTAGTGTGATCCTAATACCACGTTGGTAGTTGATCAGTGTAATAGCTGCATCATTGACTAATGGTCCACCAGATGCAAAATATGTGAACTCATCCTCCACAATAACTGTCAAATTCATCAACACATTGGAAGATACAGTTATTCTAAAGGGGACTGATGTTGACAGCTGAGCACTTATTATAGCTATTGAGGTAGAGATGTCACCAAGTTGCTGGTTAGTAGGAATTTGGATTAATACAGACAGAATGGCACTTTGCCCTCTTTGTAAGTTTAAGCCAGCTGTGATGTTTGGTTGATTGCCAAAGCTAATAAATGAAATAAATCCATTGTTTGGTAGTAATGCTCGAGTAGTATTAGCAGTAATTCTACCGGTATTGGTTATGTTAAACTCCAGCACTTGCGATCTACCTCGAAGTACTCTAATATTGACTGAAGATGGCTTAATCACAAAGCTAGGAAGGATTGGTGCAATTTGGAAGTTCACCCTTATTTGCAATGATGTTCCTGGAATGGTTTGTATAGTAATGAAAAAAACCCCACTCACTGGCCCTGATGTTGAAAGTTTGATATCTACTGACACTTTATCACCTGGTTGTAGTATAACATTGGATGGTAGTATTAACTGTACACTGAAAAGTTCTGAACTAGCTAATGATGAAATAGCAGTTAATTCACTCAATGTTCCTGGTCCATCATTATGTACAAAAGTTGCATTATAAAAGACCTCTTCAAAATTACTGACTGCCTCTCCAGTCAATGATACTGCACTTGGAGTAGCTTTCAGCCCTTGAAATCCCCATTGTGCTTGAGGGAGAGCTAATAACTGACTTGGATGTCTTGCTCCAGCTTGGTACGAACCATATTCTAAAACTGCAGGATAAAATGTCACTGTAAAGTTGCCATCTGTATTAGTGAATGTCCGTATTGTTCTAGTAACTCCATTGCTGATAATGTCAATATCAACTGGCACAAAGCCTGCAAGAAAATTTTGAGTTGAATTGTTTTCTACATATTCTACTCTTCCAATGAATACAATTTGTTGTGAATGAGGATAAAGTTTAGGAGAAATAGGATTTAAAATTGCAGTGTATCCTGGGATTACTTGCAGTTCCCATGTGAACTGTGCTCGTCCAACTTGATTTTCAACTTGCACAGTAACAGTGTGATTACCAGCTTGTGCTCTGTTCCAGCTAATTAACCCGGTTAATGGGTCTACCCTTAGCTGAGGTGGTCCAGAGACCAAACTCCATGTTAAAGGAGGAGAGCCTTGAGATATTGTTAACATAACTGAGTATTGTTCAGCTTCTTGCATTACGGAGTCATTCACTTGCCCAGCTATTGGTACATAAATCAGCTGACTGCAGTCATCACCATACCATGGTCTAGTACACTCACATTCTCCAAGTACACAAAACCCTCTAGGAGAACTTTCATTTCTACCACAAGCATAAAGTGGACAAACATCATACAAAACTATGTCTTGTAAATAAGATGCATTTGTCTTACACATATTAAGTGTCCAATTACGCACAAATTCACTTGGACACTTATGTTCATCAATGGAGTCTTCAAATGTAAGCCTTAAAGGAAGCCTACATGGATTGTTTGCAATAGCAGTACTTGTCGGTACTTCAACTGTGCTTGATGCACTTTCACAGGGGTATGAAAAACGTGGCAAAAATGATAGTGATGGAGAGTATTCACGTCTTATCACCTGTACAAGATTAACTGTGTTACCAGCCTCATCTCTAGCTACCCATGTCCTTCTAATTGAGCAGTCAATGTTTGTATCATAGTATGTCAATGAAGAAATCACTGACCTGTCATCAGTTGCTTGTGGTCTGCCTGTATGGTCTGGACTGATATTACTACAAGGGACACTTGTGTTACTTATGCCAAAAATTTGTGGCTTGACAAAATCTGTTTCCCACTGATAGCTTACAGGCTGACCTTTATTACCAACAGTATCCATGGCAACCACAGACAACATGTAGCTGGCATTGTTTTGTAAGATAGGTGTAAAAAGTCTTCCACCATTACATGGCACAGAAATTGCATTCTCCTTTGAACCATTGTACAGTTGACATTTAAAAGAACAAGCCTCATTACATGTTAGCCTTATCAGTGGTCTAATATCACTGGACAATGGGTTTGGTTTTTGTACTATAGTAACAGTAGGTGGTGTCAGATCAATATTAAATGTGTGTACTAATGTTGCCATATTCCCAGCATCATCAGTTGCAGTGATCATTAATTCATACCTACCCTCACTGAGATTATATCCTCTCCAGTTAGCTCCTGAACAATTGACTGAAGATGTTGTGGAATTTACTACAAGACTACATTCCCATGTTACAATTTTATTACTCTCCCATGTTACAGTTATGTTGCCACTAGTTACTCGAGGCTTTACAAGTAATCTTATTACTGCTGGAGTAACATCCAAAGTTCTAAAGGTCCAAAATGTTTTATTTGTAACTTGCTCATTAAGAGGTCCGCACCCCCGAAGACCTTTAACTATTCCTCTTTCGAATGTTATGTAAAAGCTAGATCTTTCCCTAAACTTATATCTTGGCATAATTGATACCAATGTTGAATGGTTGAAGGCTACCTCAAGTGAGAATGAAGCATCAATTTTGTACACCATCCTTTCCAAATTCATATCATGAAAGATGATAAAAGCCATCTTTGTAGGACGTTGCACCTCCTTGTCAAATTTAATGTACCAAGTGGTTTTAGATGGATGGACTAGTTGTTGATTAGGGATAGCAGTTTCTGAAATTGGAACAGGAGGATGATAGCCAGCCATTAGCTGTATACACAGTTGCTCACTAGACAGGCCTACTGAGTTGATTGCTGCAAAGCAAAATGGATGTGTTTCATTAAGTTGGCTAGTCTCAGGTATCCAAGTGATATTCACATAATAATGATTAGTGCCTGGTATATTTAACAGGTCTCCTTTTCTGGTTCCACGTGGTGATACAGTTTGAATTTCTATAATAGAAACACTTGTACCACCACTGTCAGCTACCAACTGAGTTGTGAAAGTTGCACTTGGTGTGAGTAAAACACAAGATTCCAGTTGAGTAGTTGGATGAATAAATTCTGGTTGTTGAGAACATAGCCTGGTAGAAGGAACAACAAGTATTAAAAACTGGATGGCAACCCTACTAAGAGGTTGGCGTGAACCTGGGATAAAATCTTCTATCATGACTGCAGCCACTTTATATCCTGTACCCATATTAGCATTGTAACTTATAATGCATTGATCCTTATCAAGCTCTGCTCCAGGAAATGCATCACAAATTCCCCCACACTCCCTACCCACAGCCCACCTACACCTAATGATGTCATCATCTGGATCACTAACTGCTAGAGGAATAGTGTGGTTACATCCTTCCTGTAAACGCAGAACAGGAGAAGTCATGGCTCGTGGTGATGAATTTATTTGACCAGTATCACTTCTTGTAGTCAGAGAAAATGTTGTCAATATGTTCCAACTGCTATTAAATGGTGCAACCCAGCAACATCCTACATAACCTATTGTAATAGTGTCCCCTAAAAATGGTCCAAATGAGTCAGTTAAACGACGTTCACCAAATGACCAGTTCTCTTCAGTACTGTAGTCAGTACAAATGTATGACATTGGGGTGATGATGCCATAGCATCCATACTGACACGTAAGGCTACCTTCACCAGGTAAATAACTACCAGTCCTGATTTTATTAGCATCACAAAAACTACCAGCTGTAGAATCTCTTCGCCATGAAACATGATAAGAAAGCTCCATCTGTAAGCAAAATTTTATCACATGGAATGTCATTATCAACTACACACAATATGCATACTGTATATACAGGTACAGTATGTATCACCTTTGTTTGCTTTCTGTTATAATATTTCATAAACTTGCTGGTACCTTTTTCATATACTTGTTAGTTGGCTTACTTTTGTAGCATAATTCAACATTAGTGAACTTTTATAACACCACATCACAAGAAAGAAGAGTACAAGACATTATTTTCTAATTGTACAGTGGAACCCCTCTAAGACGGACACCATTACTTTTGCCCTTCATGAAGAGGTGTCCTTTATTCAGGGGTTCATAAAGCACTGGTACTGTTGATTTGGGACCTAGACATGTGTCCTTTATTGAGAGGCTGTCTTCAGTTCAGGGGTGTCTTTTAAAAGAGGGGTTCCACTGTATCACAAAATATGCTCGTTCACTTAGTTTTGACTACAGTATGTTCTGCCGATTACAGCTCTACACAGAAAACTAGTGTAAATTTCATATGCATGCTTGCTATCCTTGGAGAGTTATGCTGGCTTGAATTCTTTAAAACTGTTTATCTCGAAACTTCTAATGTGCGATTTGGATCGTTTCTCCAAAATCCAGTCACATTTGTTCGTGATGGGCCTGGGTGGCCTTATTGTTGGAATATTTTTTATTTAGAGAAATGTTAAAAATAGTTAGCAATTTATACTATAAGACTAAATGTCGGCCTACTGAAAGGCAAATTATGAAATAGTACAGTAGTACTGCTTAAGTAGGGATCCCTCTGAAAATGATGCGTGCCGCCTAAAATGCCGCCTTCAAAAATCATCCTAGAGACATCTTACACCACAAAAATAACCTTTATGAAATAATATTAGTCCATCTAACATGAAGTACAGCATTAAAAACAAGAAAACACTTACCGGTGACCGGATATAGAATTTTTTTTTTAAATTGCCAAATCTTGAAATTTGGTCTGCCTCACTCACTCACTCCCTCCCTCCCTCACTCACTCACTCACCCACCCACCCACCCACCCACCCACCCACCCACCCACCCACTCACTCACTTCACTCACTCACTTCACTCACTCACTCACACACACTCACTCACTCACTCACTCACTCACTTCACTCACTCACATACACACTCACTCACTCACTTCACTCACTCACTGACCACAGTCACAAACCTAGTGGCCAAACAAAGCAGCGCACAGCCACCATTTTACACCACAATAATAAACTCACCAATGGGATGTGCCTTTTGGGGTTCTGACAAGTGTAGGCTCTCTGCTCCTTGTCATTTCTTTTATCTTCAATCAAGATGCTTGTCTTCTTCATCCAACGAAACCATATCAAGGCATTAATTTTCCATATCAACACTAGCAGCATATTTAAATGCCACAGAATTATTTCAGAGCTGGATTTCAGAAGCACTTCAGTCCTGGCATTACTATAAGAGGCATACTAGCTAGATAGCTGCAACTTCACAATTGGGATCCCATTCGCGATAGATTCATGACCACACCCATCAAAATAAAGATCTAGGTGGACCAATGGCAATACGAGTGCAGAGACCACACCTCTTAACAATCTAGCTTAACAGCAAACAACGGTGTCTAGCTAGCTGCACACCTCTTTGTTGACTAAAGATACTCTAATAGAACAGTCACTCTAATACAACAGTCATGCATGATATTCTAATAGAACAGTTACAAGTGGCACTATAACTAGCTGAGCTACAACAAAAAAACTAAACAAACTAGTATTTTAAAAATTACTAATTTGAAAATGAAGTAGGGATCTATGCAATAAAAAGTAGTGAAACAAGAAATGAATGATAGTATTACAGCATAGCTCAGTGGAAAGTTCCTACATTGGCACATTAGCTATAATTTTGTTCAATGCCAAAGTAGGGACTTTCCCACCAAGCTATGCTGTAATCATTCATCTCTTGTTTCACTACTTTTTATTGCATATATCCCTACTTCATTTTCAAATTAGCAATTTTTAAAATACTAGTATTACATTCAAGAATTGAATACAATTTGCCGGGTTAATTATGTATAGGTAATCACACACATTTGAGTGCAATTTTGGCTGTTACGAGTACAATTATTCCATAATTGCATGAAAATGTGTGTGATTGCCTACTAATCACATAGTGACCACCCTTCTGCACTAGCAACCATTACTATGGTGCAAAATTACTTTACCTTAGCAATGGTTACCTAACAACCATAGCTAAGCAACCATATTATTGCTATGCTATGGGAACCTATCACTATGGCAACAGAATCACACCATACTGTCGGAGTGACAGTATTAGTGCAATTACAGAAACTACCAGTGCAATTTGGAATTAATTGCACTCCTACTATTGGAACTAAATGTATGGAAAACCAAATCACTATTCAAGAATTGAATATAATTGAAGGGGCCAGCGGCAAAAGGGGACAAGTGCCATCTGAAAATTTAGGTGACCACATAGTGGGCATTAAACATAATTTAGGGACATAATTGATTATTGTGATATTTGCTAAAAATTAATTTGAGACTGCCATGAACTTTCAAATTCTGTTGTTTCCTTAGTGACAACATTATTCATGTAGCTATTCTAATTATTAGAAAATGGAAAATCTAAAATGGCACATGTCCCCTTTTTCTACTGACCCTTCAATTTTAGATTCAATGAATCCCAAAATATACACCTTGTATCTATTTTGGGATTCAGAATCCAAAACGGCCAACTGACACCTTTGCAGTACCATCAATAAAGAGAATTGTGATACTAAGCCAGAGTGAGGACAAGGATAAATGCATGATGTGTGCAGTGTACATACAGAGGTATGCTATAAGGCATTTGTCTGGCTGAAGTAAAGCCTAACAGTTAAGAGATCAAGCCTGTAATCTTACGTATTATTGAATAGCACTTGTGTGAATACATTAGTAAGTCAGCCAGTCAGGAGAAAATTCCACAGAATAATAAAATCTAATTTCATCGCAACTTATAAAAAGTATTTCAGGTTGTAGTGAAGGAACTTTTTGACTTAACTGCACCAAACCAACACTTCCAAGGCATCACAAAGGTAATTGTAAAGTCAATTTTTTGTGGGAAGATACAAACCCAGTACTGCTATACTGTATGATGCAGTGGCTGTTTTTCCTTGTCCCGAAAGACTAGTAGTTATGCTGTTCCACTGACTATCGCATGATGCTATTGGACAAAACAGAAACTTGGTAAAAAGAAACTTGATAAATGTTCTTCACTTTCTTGCTTCTAAACACTGCATAGAATTGTTACTGCACTAGTGTTCATTTGAGACCTGGTGTTTATTCAAAACCCAGCGTTTACCGTATAACAGGTTATTTTTGAAGGAGTTTAATTTTCGAAATATTTGAAGAGCACAGCTTCTACAAAAATTTAACTATTTGAATATAAAGCTGCCTTTGCCAAGTTGGACAGATACTGTCTACTACCAGAAAACTTCACATCTTATTATCCCAGGTAAAGAATAAATAGACAAAATCTCTTCTGCACCTGGTCACAACTTCACTTTTTTTAATAACACTGTAACAGCTACTCCTACAGCAAATCAATCATGAGGACTAGCTATTTGCTTTTCCTTGGCAAAACCAACTTTGTCCTAGTGGAGTGGTCTACATTTCTTTATAAATATAATAACATCTATTGACTCTCAACTTCAAATGTACTATTTACTCATGGTTGCTGTCTTCACTTAATCTAATGTACTCTTACAAAATTATTTTTAGTGATGTTACGCATGACGGTAAAACATTGGAAAATTAAATCTTTTGAAATATAATTTAACAGCTGCTCTACCCTTCGAAATTATCCTGTTATATGATATTTCTTTTGTGACTGTAAGGCTCTATACCCCCAGCAAATAAATATGACCAGGCAATCAAATTGGACCAGCCATAATTCAAGGCAACACAATTAATTGTATTTATAAGTTCATGTGCTTATATAGGAAGTATTTAATTGTATGTGCATAATGCTGTGCTGATAGAAGTATTGCAATTGTATTTCCATTTCACAATGTTGGAGAATATAATAGGCAATGTAATGTATTTGATCCCAATTATTAAGTCTCCACCAGGAGGTGAACTTGATAGTTAGAACAAGGCAGACGTGCATATTTTATATTGTGGTACAAAAAATTGTGTCGTTTCCAACATTGTATGTTCACATGAAAATTTATGCACTATAAAAGTTTACTGAATTACAGTAATTGTGTATTATTAAGCATAATGTGATATTGCATTATGTGTTATTAGATAACCTGTACGTATCATATATGTACTAGTAATAGCATGGGTAGCAGTGAAATTTGGGATAAATACCACGAGTGTTGTATTGGAAATTTACCATTATGGAAATTTACCATTTCCAATACAACAAGAGTGGTATTTATCCCAAATTTCACTGCCACCCATGCTATTACCATACTCGCTGCATATAGCTGCATATAGCTATGCATGCTGTGCATTAGCGTTGCTATGTACACAATTTGTCACTATGTACTAAACACGCGTCAACACTAATTGGCGCTACATTGTTAACATAAATTCTAGCCAATGAAATTGCAATTACAACTTTTTCACTGCTGTCAGTGAAATACGGGATAAATTTCACTGCTACTATTGAGACTTTTGTATGGGCAGTGAAACAGGTATGGTATTAATGTCTGAATTGTTCAAGGGAAACTTACTAATTTCAAAGTTTATGTTTTTACTTGATGAAGAACACATATAGAGCCATCCATATGAAAATTTGTCGTAGGCACTGATAATCTGTAATATTAACCCCTACCCCCTCCTCAAAATGTTTAGATATACTGCAAATAGATATATTATGAACACACATGTATACTAAGAGTGATGTATAATTTGCTATCAGTTGTTTATTAATGTGGTACTGCTTTTAGGACAATTAATTGACTGTGGATGTTTTGTGTGACAAGTTGAGAAGTTAAAACCTCATATAAAGCCTTGAGAGAATTCTGCAAAGTTTTGGGCTTCGAAGACTCGTAAACGTCAGATTGATGCAGTGTCCAAGACTTCAGAAGAGAGCAAAGCTAAGAACCCAAGCTTCAGTCACCAACAGGTGGCTAAATATTTTGTAAAATTTATGGAATTGTGTAATTGCTACTATGTGCACAATGAATGGATAACATGTGATATCAGGAGTTCATAACAAAAAGTTTTATCATTAAGTATGGTAGTACTTAGTAAGTAGGGATTGGTAATCATATGACTTCATAATTTTTCGCACTTTAAAAAACAGCCTTGCAATAAGTTTTACCCAAAAAAACTTGGTTAAACAAAGCAAAAAGTCGAATGTTTCAATGTACAGTGAGTTTTAAAATTTTCGAAATTCACTCTGCCTGCCTGCCTGCCTACTTTAAGACCCGTTGCGCTAGGTGTATGCTCCAGAAATTTCAGACAGCCAAGGTAATGACAGCGGATTCACAAATTTTTTGTTCCGATTACATTCTGTCCACTGCACCATGCTGTTTGCTTTCATCATTCATTCGGTTCTTCTTCTCGAAGGATAATTAATAGCTGCGGCACCTCACAACCCAAAGACGTGATTTTAACAAACTGTAAGTACGTGTGCATAAGACGAAGGTGAATGGGTGTAGTACCCAAGGAATTGTCTCTAGCATTTGGGTAGTCGTTTTATAGTCTTACCAGTTTAGCTTTTTTTGCAAGGTAACTAGCTAATTTATCCATTTATTTATTAACGCCTTTGAGGGGCGGATCCACCTCGGGGTCCAGACTTCTAAAAGCAAGGGTTCCACTCTTAATGGTGAACTCTCCAGCCATGTTTACTATTAAATCATCAACATTTAGGCCATTAGAAATGCAGCTGAAGCCTTTAACAGTTGCTGTAATAGCTTTAAAAGACAAAATGAGGTGCTTATTACGTACAAAAGGTAAAAGATAGCTGCTTCAAGTGATATTTATACTATATGGAAAACAAAATATAATATAGCTAGCTAGCTAGCTAGACATAAAAAGTAAACAAACTAGGTATTGAAAAAATTTAAAAGGAAGTAGGGTAATATACATGCAAGGAAACAAGCTCAAAAATCAAAAATGTTACAGCTGAAATGAGAAACAATCCAGCAATAAAAAGTAAGGAAACAAGATTAGACAACTACTTTGGAACAATCTGCCCAAACATTTAGTAACTACATCATCCTTAAACATTTTAAAGAGCAATTGTCTGATTATTTAATGATGTACCATAGGCATCGGAACCGGGGGGACCGGGCCCCTACACTATTTTCAAAAGCATGTTTTGGCTCCCCACTTTTTGGGGCAAGTACTAGTAGCCAATCAGTCAAAGTTATATGTACACACAGAAATACATACCTCCATACAAGAAGCCATACAATCATCATGCAAAAGCGCTCTGGGGTGTGGCATCACCAGTCCACCACAACTGTCAAGCCATTCATTGTATGATTAAATAACACAAAAGCGCCTGTAATTTTATTTCTGTTATGCTTGCACATGATATCTGTTGTTCAAATATTTTCTGGATCCCATGCAGTGAGAAGTTTAAACAGTAGAAAGAGTGTCATATCCGTGGCATTATATGATGTGGGAAAGTTTAACTCTGGTGGTAACAGATCTAAGTCTAAGAGGGCAGTCACACTGTAGTGCGTGAGTGTAAGGGAGTTGTTGATTACCGACGATTAAACCAGAAATTATTAAGACTTTGTGGTGAAGATTTATCAAGAGAAACAAACAAGGATGTTGAAACTCAAAGTGGCCAACTGTGAACGCAGTGTGGTATTCACGTGATCTTCACTCAGTTTGGGAACACCTGCTAGAGCAGACATCCCAGCTTGTAGTTCCTTAAAGGTAACGATGTTTCACTTTGCGGATAACCACTATTAATGTTGTAATCCTTGCAGTGTGAAGTACGTAAAGCTCGCCTAAAGAAAAGACCTTCACGTGACCGTGATTCCTCACGTGATATATACATGCATCGAGCACATGCAGTAGGTGTAGAGGAGCATAGCGGCAGGATAGGGAGTGAAGAGATATAGCTATGTAGTATAGGTGTAGGGCTATTAGCTAGTGATAACACACCCCACAGCACCTTTATATAAACGCACATATGAACTGGGTACAGAGGAGCTGGACCCTGTGTGTCTGCATGGGTATTAATCAGTTTATGGTTGATTGGTTATGGCTACCTTTGCCCCCCCCCCCCCCCCCCCCCACTCTGAAAACTGTTCCTACGCCTTTGATGTAATTATAACTAATATCTGTGTGTTTGTACTCTAATTGAGTTTACATAGTAATAAATATAATAATAACTACTTGCTAAAACAAGACACACTTTTTATCCCTACTTTTGACTAATTTGATGGTCTCATTTCAAGATGCTAGCCAAGGCATTAAAGTGTGTCTCATTTTAGCAAGTAGTCGTCTAATTTTTTTTCAAATAGCTAGTATGACTTTGTATGATATTCATCACATAATTAGCTTTGACACATCAAGTCAATTAAGCTAACAAAATTATTGTGGTAATTACCATTATTTTAACCATAGAATACGAATATAATTTGTGTTTATATTACTGCGCCATTGCCTTGAAAACTATCCGCTTCAAACAGCACCTGCTAGTTCAGCTAGCTATGTGTACCGTGTAGCCTAAATACTTCGATGGGGGAAATTTTCGCTGATTTCGCAGTTTTGGGTGTTATCAGTGAAAATTTCTATTTAGACCTCCATATAGTCTAATACATTTTGAGAGTGTTTGTAAATCCGCAAAAATTTTATTTTTAGCAACATTGCTCAACCTCGAAATATTTGCCCCTCGAAATGTTTAGGCTATACGGTATTGTAGTTTAAGTTTTTTTGTTTTTTTTCCCGGGCTTGATGGACTGCCCTTGCCTACCACCCCCAGCCCATAAATGGCATGTGCTGGACAAACCGGGACTTTCTTAGTCCACGACAAACTGAGACTCTGCCCGAATCAGCTCCACAATTGGGGGAGTCTTAACATAGCGACCGATGGATGAGCGGGCTCCGCGGATGCATTGTATGGAGGACCGCAAGAGAGAGAAAGATAGACAGCACCTTAACCACCCCATGACAACAGAGTAATCATCGCCCCACTTAATTGAAAGTTGACGAGCCAAGTGTTGATAAAAAAACAGAAGCTTCATGAGCCAGACCACCAGAGGCAGACATTAGGCCACTCCAAGTCATACCTTAGTTTCTGGTCACTCCCAAGCCTACAAATGGATGCGGGCGGGCGGATGATCAGGACTTCAGGACTATAGACTCTACTGTGACAACATACTGTATGGTATTATTGTTTGCTCAATTTAGCAAATTCATGTTGATTTTGTTTTTAGTCAAACTTAACCAACAACATAAGTAGTTGTGCTTCGGCAAAAAATGCACTAGGAAAGTTGTTGATGGATCATGGCTAGCTATACACTGATGTATAGCATTTAAGTATATTTATTTATTTATTTATTTAGAATATACTATTGGAAATGTTTTACTCATGTAGCTATACTTATGCTTTCCAAGTGAAATAAATGTCTCATTAGCTATGTCAGGAAAGTATTACTATGACTTATAGCTAAGTTGTTCAAATGATCATGATCCAAAATGAAATTTAACTTCTATTTTCACATCAGAAATTCTTCATTCAAATGTGAAGTCTTAGCCCACTAGCTATGTGTTTCCAGCCTTCTATTCAGTAACCTTGAAAAAAGTAACTGTCAAAGTTTTGAGTCATTGAGTGCTCCAGACTAGTGTTTTTTAGTGATCATCTGGGAATGTTTAAACTATAAGGGTTTCTACTTACCAATCTAATTTTAGTTATGGAAAAGTTTAAGTTTAAGCTCACCAAATGTTGCCGGCTTTCCATACCCCTGTAGTGTTCAGTGATAAGGAATTTGAAGTTACTAGACTAATCATTAGAGGACTACATTTGAATTATAAAGTTAAAGCTATGGCCCATCTGCATGGACTAGTAGTTAATGCTACTGAAATTACTTTGGTTACAGAAGCATTAGTAACAGTTATAATCTGAACAGCTATATAATCAAGGACAAAACTAGCTATAGTTAGAAACATTTTATTAGTGTGGCATATATACCTAATATTAGAGTTAAGAGTAGTGTGACTGCTCTATTGGAATCCCTGACTGCTCTATTAGAGTATATCGATCTTTTGCAGTAAAAAATAAGTGTCTTGCTGGGTCACGTGCACTTAAGCACCTGTAATATTAATAATAGTCCTCATAAACTAGGGTTCCAGGTTTACCATGCGGGCGGGTGACCAGAAACTAAGGTTTGACTTGGTGTGGCCTTACCAGGGGGGTAAAAGAGGCATGCTCCTCCTCACGAATTGTAAGTTAGCTACACAGCACATGAATCACCTTTCTGTATCCGTCCAACCTGGGTCTTGCCATTATGACTGCTCCACGAAAATGGCTGGAAAGAACAGCCCTCAGTATAACACAATGAAAAACCATCACCAACACCACTTTTCTGCTAGTCGACATTTCCATCAGTCGCGTTAAGCTATCGCCTAGCTATATCGTCATATAGTGAGGGGTCCTCAACTCCAAATCTCGTACAGCCCTCTTTGAAATCTCTGATTTTGAAATCTGAAATTGTTAAAGTTCGGTATATTTCCTGTATACTTCCGTATTTTCAGGGTCACGTATGCTACGTCCAGCAACCCCAAAAGTTTGCAGAGAAGCGGGCGCCTATTGCTATCAACTTTATTATACATGATAGGCCCTATCAGAGCAAATAACTCTTCAAAACAACACACTAGGCGATTAAAATTTTGACTGATAGCAGGTACAAAACATCTTCACATCCCTATGGATCGATTTTTTAGCGTTGTCGTGGATCGGAAATACAAGAGCAGATAGTTAATAAGCCTCACCAGAGTTTTCTCGTGCTTTCTTCACGTGGAACATCTCGAAACATTATCCCTTCTGTACAAAGTACCCCACTCGGCCCCTACATTTTTTCGTTATTTTTGCGTTGTGACGTAATTATGAAAAAATCCGTTTTAATTTAATTTTAAAAGTTTTATCGGATACGAACCACGCCTACTTGCTATAGCTACTAAAGTAGAAATGGTTGAATTTTCTTGCTATACAATTCAAAACCAAAATCTTCTCGAAATACTTCTGCAAAACAAAGGCAACCTCACTGTACTCTCCTACTAGACTTTTCAGGGGCGGGACACACCTAGTCCGGCGCGGCCGCCCCTTCGCAAACAGGAAGGGTCTGGGGACTCTAGCACTGTGTACCTGTGCGAACTTACCGAAAACTGGTGCGTCCAATCAAATCGCTTGCCTGCTCATTTAGTGACGTGGATATCCGTTTTGGCTCACTTGATAGGCGGGGAACTATGGCTTCTGTTTTGCTTGTCACGAGTCTTGTCCAATTAGAGCCGGCAACTTATCGCTCGACTTATCGTGAAGGAATAAGGATGGCATATTAAAAAAAGTACAAAGAGTACGATAAGTGGCTAATAGCTAATAATTATATGTCCAGTACATAAAAGGGTAGTCGTAGTCATATTGCTAATTATCGTCCTATTTCATTAACCTCCATTTGTGCTAAAGTCATGGAGCATAGCTATCATATATCACTCTATCATGAGCCACCTAAATCAGAACAACATACTAATTGAAAATCAGCATGGATTCAGAGCAAACCATTCATGTGTAACTCAACTCATCACACTAACTGAAGATTTATCCTTTGCTTTAGATCACCACAAATAGACATCATCCTATTAGACTTTTCCAAAGCATTTGACACAGTGCCACACCAGCGACTACTGACTAAATTAAGATTCTATGGAATTAATGGTAATAGTTATAATTGGATCCAAACTTGGCTTACTCACCGCTCCCAGTGTGTTGTGTTAGATAGTGAATCCTCGAGTCCAGTACCAGTGCTTTCTGGAGTACCACAAGGCACAGTGCTCGGACCATTAATGTTTCTGTTGTACATTAATGACATTACGAAAGATATCAACTCACCACTCCGCTTGTTTGCTGATGATTGCCTACTTTACAGAGTTATTAACAGTGCAGAAGACGCCAACATACCTGAATAGGTTATCAGAATGGCAAACACCTGGAAACTTAGATTCAATGTTAGTAAATGTACTGTCATATGTTGTACAAGATCCTTGACACCATTCAATCACGTCTATACCCTCAATAACCACATCTTAAATCTATCTGATCAACATACTTACTTGGGAGTAATCCTTAATACATCACTATCTTGATCACCACACATTTCTAGTATTAAAGCATCTAAAACACTTAATTTTCTGAAACGCAATTTAAACAAATGCTCAAAACAAGTTAAAGAATCTGCTTATCTAGCAATGGCCAGGCCTCAACTAGAATATGCATCTGATGTCTGAGACCCTCACCAAACTGGAGATATTGCAGAGCTAGAAAAAGTACAACGAAGAGCAGCACATTGGGTAATGAATGATTATGGTAGACTTAGTTCTGTCACCTCAGTGTTAGATCAGCTATCATGGCCAACTCCCCAGACTCGCCGCAAATTATCTCGACTACAAACATTACACAAAGTTTTTTACCAACAGATATCACTTACAATTCCTCCATACTACCTACCAACATCACAATCCACGAGACAGTACCATCCACTGCACTACATCTTACCACATGTATCTACCACAGCACACCAAAATAGTTATTTTTCAAAAACAATTAATGATTGGAAATCTATACCAGTAGATCTTATTGAAGTTGCAGATGCTGACATTTTTAGAACCGGACTACAATCATTATTGTGCATGTATTTGGGCAAATCTGAGCACACCAGCAGGGTTGACTGCTCAGTAATAATAATAATCAATAATCATAATAAGTAGTCTTGTAAGTTAGAAGTGGTGAGTTTTTTTGAGCGTTTCATGGATATGAATATCGCAATGAGTAATGATAATGGTGCAATCTAATTGCGGAAAACCACATCTCTCCCACTAATTACATTCTATTCGCACAAGTACACTATGCTAGAGTCTCCAGACCAGTGGCGATTCTAGACCTGACCTACAGGGGGGGGCCAGTAGGGAACAGCATAACTATTGTTGTTTGGCTATAGTATAAAGTAGAATTTTCAGGGGGGTCTGGGGGTGCAACCCCCAGAAGCTGCAGGATTTTTGCAATTTAAAGGCTTGAAAACAGCCTAAAATTTGTTCTAAAAACATGAAAAATGCTAAAAATAACAATGCCAATCTATACAGCAACTTTTCCCCAAGATTTTTTAAAAGTTATTTTCTAACAGGGGGGGCCTTGGCCCCCCCTGGCCCCCCCTTAGAATCGCCTATGCTCCAGACCCTTCCTGTTTGTGAAGGGCAGCTGTGCCAGACTAGGGCACATCCTCTTCGATGAACCAAATATTTAATACAAAAGCCAACTTTCGTATATGCATAATAAACCGATCTAAACAGCTTATTATTATGTAAACTAAAGCTGGTTCATTACTCGAGTTGATCAAATATATGTGTGGCATTGGAAAGGACACAGCGCACGCCCTCAAACCACTTTTAGCCGGCTGCGGGCGCGTAACCAACCTAAAATTAACGTATACAGAAAATAACCGGAAATGTACAGAAATTAACAACATTTTCTTAGATTTCAGATTTTAAAATAACCTGAGATTTCAGATTTCATCAAGATTTCAAAGAAGTTGTCGAGATTTCAAGAGAGTTGCGGACCCCTCGGATTCACTGGCAATGTGCTGGACTATCTCAAGCTCTATTCAAAATACTACAAGAAAGTGAAGATCCCTATTACTGACCCCATTGCCGCCTGATCTAAGGCATTCGACAAAGTATTCCGCCAGCATTTGTTCCACAAACTTTATCATTATGGTATCCGAGGAAAATTACTGGACTGGATACAACATTTTGTTCTACAAAGATCCCAGCGTGTAATAGTTGAGGGTCAGCAGAGTGATCCATCTACAGTAACTTCCAGTGTACCCCAGGGCACTGTCTTGGCCCCATTGCTCTTCCTGTGCTTTAATAATGATTTGCCAAATGGGATATTATCCAAAATTAAACTGTATGCTGATGATGTGTTACTTTATGCTACTATTCAATCAGAGCAGGACTGCCAACAGATTTAGATTCTCTTGGAAAGTGGGCTGATGAATGGAAAATGGTACTTAACCCTCAAAAGTGTGAGTTTCTCAGAATAACCAAAAAAAAACATCCAATTCTAAACCAATATAAAACTATTCAAAACAAAGAAATTAAGGAAGTTGCCCATTAGGTGTAACTATTAATTAGTCACAATCTTACTTGGTCTGAACATATAAAGCAAATTACCAACAAGGCTAACAGAACCAAAGGATTTCTGCAATGAAATTTGCATAACTTCCCACTTGAAATTAAAAGTAATTGTTACAAAGCGATGGTAAAGCCTATATTAGATTATGCAGCCATTATTTGGTCAGCATGTACACACAAAAAAGGATATCAATATGATAGAAAGAAGTCAGAGACAAGCAGCTAGATTTGTGATGAATAACTTCTCCCATTATGCCAGTGTTACACAAATGCTAACAAACCTTAACTGGCCGACCCTTGCTGAATGTAGAGAAGAGCAGAAAGCTATTATGATATTTAAGATCACTAATCACCTCATTGACATCTCAGCAAATTCTTACCTAACACCTGTACCAATGTTACATGATACTGTACAAGAGGCCATAGCAAGAGATTTATACAACCGATGACAAGAATTGATTCTTATCTATATTCCTTCTTTCCCTCCGCTATCAAACTCTGGAATTCTCTACCCCAACACATGATTGACTCTAAGGACATTGATCAATTTAAGCAAAGACTAGCTGGTCTAGCAACAATTAATAATATTGATTAAGCTATTTGTTTGTTTGTGATCTGTGCATCATACTCTTTTCAGAGGTCTGCACAGTAATAATATAATAATAATGATCACACGGGATAAACAGCTGCAGGAGTTGAAGACTATGGTAGAAGACCTATCAAAGGAGATGGTCTTACTTTAGTAAAGCCACAGCATCTGAAAATCAACCAGTTCAATCTTCTACTTCTCAGCATCAACTTCAGCAAGAAACACAGACAACTTCCAACAATTTTAAACCTACTTTTAACAAACAAATCCAGCCATCTACTACCACCAAGGTGACAAACAGCCAATGAAGGAGACCGTAAATTCAATGTGGTAATTTACGGTGTAGCAAGGGAACACCTAGGGCGTGAGTGATTTAATCATGACTTAGATAAAGTTACCACTATAGTCACTGAAACTGAAAGCAGTACTACAATAAAACCTCTATCTATAAGAGACATTTTAAGACTGGGTAAATACCATGATCAATCTCAGAAACCTTGGTCAATACTTGTCAGATTCAACAGAGCTATTGATACATCACTGTTATCTAAAGTCAGCAAGTTGCCCAAATACATCAGGGTTAAACCAGACATGTCTCAAGAAGAACGGCATATTGAATCACTTCTCTTAAAAGAAAGATGGAATTTACTGTTTCAAAAGGGAACACAACATAAAGCAATCAAAATACGCAGAAATAAACTTTTAATTCAAAATAAGTTGGATGGAGAAGTTATTAATTGTCTTCATCCATTCTCAATCCTCACGAGCTGGATACCTCCAGCAATTGACTAGCCTCTCAATCACTAGATTGCACACATTGTGATTAAGTAACAGTTAATAATATTTGCACACATAACACACTTTTACATGTACGTTTACACTTGCATGTCGAGGCATTACATATAATTAATTAATTAAATCAGTAAAACAATTGTCTCTGCTGTTACATTTAATGCTGGCAATCTGTTCCATGTAGAGATGGAAGCACTTGGAAACTCAACAAATATTATGTCCCAACCAGTTTGGATTCAGAACAAAACACTCATGTGAATCGCAGTTACTTCTCACCATACATGACTTCTCCCAGTTCATGAACAATAGAACCCAGGTTGACATTGGCATTTCTCTAAAGCCTTTGATAAGGTTGCATATTCAAGGCTTGTACAAAAGCAATTCTATGGAATAAGAGGGAAGCCACTGCAATGGATAAATTCATTTTTGTCTAATAGAACACAGCAAGTTGTAGTCAAAGGCTCATATTCTACCCAATGCAAAGTTACATCAGGTGTCCCCCAGGGCTCAGTTGTTAGGCTCACCTTGTTTCTGATTTATATAAATGATCCAGGAAGATCTACAAAGGTTTTCTTCCTGGGCTGACAAGTGGAAAATGAAATTTAACATCAATAAAATAATGCTGTATTATGCAACTGTCCAAACACCACCACAAAAGTGAATTCTTATACTCAATGTCAGGTCAAGTTCTTAACATCGTTGAACAACATTCCTATCTTGGAGTTATCATTGACCATAAACTTTCTTGGCAACCACATGTTGACTATGTATGTGGCAAAGCAATGAAATTAATTGGATTTTTGAATCGTGACTTGCGCACTTGCTCAAAAGCATTGAAAGAATTAAGCTACAAGCAGTTTGTGTTACCAATACTAGATTATGCTTCATCTATTTGGGATCCTTACCACCAAAATCAAATTAATAAACTTGAAATGATTCAGCATAGAACAGCTCGCTTTGTATTGAACCAACCTTGGAGAAAGAATGTTAAAGATAGTATTAGTTCATTGTTGTCATCACTTAAGTGGCCAACCTTACAACTTCGAAGAGAGAGCACTTGTCTAATTTTACTTTATAAAATAATCAATAATATCTTACAAATTCCAACAAATTATCTACCAACTCCATAACCAATTACTACCACCAGATCAAGAAATGACATGAAGTTCCTCCATTACCAGCCTACCATAGACTGTTTTAAGTATTCCTTTTTTCCACGTACCATTCCCGAATGGAACCGATTGCCCCCATGCTGATCAATTAGATAGTTTCAGAACTTTGCTGAACAGATACTATAATTTCATATTTGTAATTGTACCTGTAAATTAGCTTTATGCCCCAGGTGGGCTCTGCTAATCAAATATATAATAATAATAATAATAATGGTAGCTATAGATGGAAAAAAAGCATATTTTTAATTATTAATTCTTGAGAAAGCGATGGACAGTTTGTAATCATGGCCTCTGGTGGTGCAAGAATTGGAATTTATATAATTTGGTAATGATAATTCGACTAAATTGTAGGGGTGGGCGGTATCTCGGTTATATCGTGAAACCGCGATATTCTGCTGTAACGATACGAGTATCGTCAAAAATTCTTGGAAACGGTATTATCGAGTTATCGTGGTTAGTATTAATTTCAGGAAAAGGTACAGCCTGTGAATCCTGCTCAATTACATGCAAACAAATCATCGCGGTGATTACTTAGTCTCGCGTGGCCAGACTGCTTTTTTCTCTTTGTCATTGGCCCGCAGATCTCTCAACTCTAGACTCAAGTTTTTGGGCCTCTTCTCAAGGTCTCACGGTTAGGTGCTAATTTCTAAAGGTCACGCTCCAGATCTCAAGAATTCTTAAGGTTTTCGCCTATAAACAAAATTCAAACCCACAATCGAAAACTTTTCGTCAACTCAATATAAGAAATGGCACTCACGTGATAGGCGCTCAAATCTACAAAAGACTGGAGCCAACCTGTAACCCAAGACAGCATAGTAAGGTGACTTCTCGTTTTCGTTTAGCAGTAAATAAGTGTTTCTAGCATTGATCAACTTTGAATGGACTTGGTTACTAAGATAGACGGCAGGTAAGTGCTCCTAACTCCGGACAGTTTTTGCTTTAGGTGCTCTATCTCCGCCATGCAAGCGAGTTTCTCAATCCTTAAAATATGGTGATAAAGCCTATCCTATGGTGCATCAGTCCTGCAAATTTCATCAAAATATCTCTATCCGTCGAGGAGCTGCACTCCAATATTCAACTATGTGTAAATTTCGCGCATGCTCCTAACTCCGGACACTTTTTATCACGCCTGATACAGCACTTCAGAAGTTGATTTCGAATTTTAAACACCGCCACGTTAAACGTACATCTATTTCCCACCTCATACCGTACGCAAGGAAATTTTGACGTCCAAAAAATTTGACGAATTTGACGAATCGGTTTAATTCGTCAAATTTAAATTCGTCAAATGTTTATAAACGCCCTTAAAAGTACAAGTTTTGCCTACAATTTCTTCATTTTCGTCAACATTTTATTCGTCAAATCTGCTGAAGTCTGAATTCGTCAAATTTTTTTGACGTCAAAATTTCCTTGCGTACGGTACTCGATTTTGAGAGTCATAGTACCTTTCGTTTCCGAGTTATGAGTATTTCAAATCTAGGTGTATTTACGCAAATATTTATGCAGCTCCAATGAAACTGGCTCTTACAAAATCGTCCATAGCACGTGTTTGGCTGATTGTTTGCAAACGAAACTTGGTACAGTGGTAAGGCATATTTGTCCCTCTGCACTGTATGAAAATCAGACAGATAGCTCTTTGAGTTTGGGAATAAACAGCGATTATCGAAGAATTTTTGATAATTTTGCTACACGCGGCAATAAATAATCACCTCGTTTAGAAAATCTAGCAGGACTTTTAAGCTGATTATAGGATTACAGCATCATTGTATATGAAGCATTAATCACCTAAAATTTCAAGTAAATGCTGTAGATAGTTTTGGAGATATGACGCCAAACATTGGAAGTGTCCGGAGTTAGGAACTGTCCGGAATTAGGCGCACCATAGTAAGGTATAACCACGTGATTGTGTTCCTTAATTGTCAATCTGTGATCTCTGAGAAATTTACCCCCAATCCTACCTAACTGCTATTTGGACTGTGGCTACTATTGGAAGAAAAAAGTTCACCGGCGATTCTGCATCCCAGCAAGAAGAATTGGAGGTCTCCGTGTGTATAAGTGAGCTTTAATTGGAGATCAATGGAACGAACCAGGAAACGGCGTCTCTCCTCTAATCCTGGTCGAGAGGACAAAAGCTCCAAAGTCCAGAAAACTACTACTAAAGGAACAAGTAACAGTAGCAATTCCACTTTCTGCTGTATCTGTTCAAAAATCATTGACGAGCATGCAGCTAACGGCCAGGATGTAGAAGCAATATACTGTGAAGGTCGGTGTAAAGGCTGGATGCACAGATGTTGTGCGGGTTTATCAGCTCGTATTTTTGCCGAAATCTCCAACTAAGATGAATCTGAGCCATTTCTTTGTGTCTACTGTGTTTTGGCTAACCAAGCAGCCGAAATTAAGCAATTGAAAGACTCGTTGAATTCTGTTTTGTCCCGTTTACCTTCCCGAAACTCTACAGCACATCCTCCAAGTACAAATCCTGCTGCTAATGCTTTGCAACCTCAAAACAACAATCTTTCTCAAGACATTTCAGACGATGATCTACGAAAGCATAATGTTGTGATCTTCGGTATCGAAGAGTGTGCATCTGGTACTGACAAACTAGAAAGAGTAAAGCATGATTTTTGTAAGGTGTTAGATGTCTGTTCTGCTATTGACACTTCAAGAACTTCTGGAAGTGCCATACGTCACACTGTGCGTCTTGGCAAATACTCTTCCAGTCCTAGACATCCTAGACCTATCTTAGTGAAACTCAACTCTACAGCTTATGCTTCTAACTTGTTAGCCAATAAAAAGCAATGCCCTGAAGGCATTAACTTGAAACCTGACTTACCACTTCAAGTCAGACAAATTGAATCTCTGCTCCTGAAAGAAAGGTGGCAACTTATACAGGACGGTTGCGACCGGAAATCAATTAGAATCAGAGGGAGTAACATTTTTCTAAACGGAAAGATATTTGCTAGTGTTATTGATGGTAGGGTTCAAAAGGATTCTAATGCTGTAAATATTGAGTCATTTTCTCCAGTACTTAACAGCCAAGGCAGATCTGCCAGTGCCTCTCCCCCAGATCAAAGTTCACATACAGGCACTGAAACCATGAATTCCACCTGACTAGCTCAGGGTGGTCACCGTTGTCAAGGACTACCTGACCATGGTACAGTACCTTTCTGTCTTTGGAATGCTCGTAGTCTAGTTAATAAACTGAACAATTTTCAGCACTATGTGTATAGTTCTGATTTCCAGATTATAGCTATTACTGAAACCTGGCTTAAGGACTACATTTTAAACAACGAAATCTTGCCAACTGGTTATGTCATTTACAGAAATGATCGACAGTCTCGTGGCGGAGGAGTCATGCTTGCTATAGACAACAACATCACCTCAAGACTGATAGAATGTCACAATATACTGGAAGCCATCACAGTATTAGTTTCTCTGTACAGCAAAGAAATTGTCATATGTTTACTATACATTCCACCTGATGCTGACCAAGTTTATCACTCCATTCTTCTGACCTATTTGTTTACTTTGTCCAGTTATGATCATGTAATGATCTTAGGAGACTTCAACTTGCACGACATAGACTGGGACAATTACCAAGGTCAGTCTGACTTTTCCTGTCATTTCTGTGATATGATGTTTGATATGAACCTAGAGCAGTCAGTCAACAAGCCCACTCACATCAAGGGTAACATCCTTGATGTCATACTAACTAACTTTAATATTGATCAGCCAACTGTGCTTGATTCTTGTCCTCCGGGCCTCTCGTCTGATCATTTTATGGTAACTTTTAACGTATCCAAATGGGAAAACACTGTTGAACCTCATGTCTCATACCTCACTTATGACTACTCTAAAGCAGACTGGGAGGGTCTGTATGCTTTTGTTCAGCATTATAACTTTGATGATGAATACTGCAAATCTGATAATATTGAGATTGTGTGGAATATACTGAAGGAAATTCTCAAAGATGCTATCCACAATTTTGTTCCCCAATTTACCATCAGAAAAAAGCAGTATCCCAAGTGGTTCACTCCTACCATCAAACACCATCTTAACTGTGTTCATTCCTTAAGGAGAAAATACAAAAAACACCCTACAAATAATAACAAGCACAAGCTGCAAGATGCAGAAAACGAACTTCAATTACTAATGGCTGAAGCCAAAAGCAACTTCGAATCAAATCTGATCCATAATTTTGCCAACAGAAACAACCATCTTATATTCAAATATATATCATCTCTTACTAAAAGTGAGTACTTTCCACGATGTATGTACCTTGGTTCTGATGAAGCTACTTGTGACGAAAGTAAAGCTAGCCTGTTTAATAATTATTTTTATTCAGTTTTTACTAGAAGCCCACATTCAGAAATAAATGAGTCTACAACTGAAGATAGCTCTGATGATACTTTGTTAAATAACATATCCATCACACCAACAGATGTCTATGAGGCTTTGTCCTCTTTAGACCCAAACAAGGCAATGGGCCCCGATGGAATCAGTCCCAAGGTGCTAAAATATTGTGCTGACATCCTTACCAACCCTATAACATATCTTTTTTCTCTAACTCTTACTAAGAGCTACTTGCCTATTGAGTGGCGTACTCACTGTATAATTCCAGTTTTCAAAACTGGTGATCACACTGTTATTTCAAATTATCGCCCCATTTCTTTATTATGTATCATCTCCAAGGTTATTGAGAAAATTATTTTCAAGGAAACTACTCAATTTGTATCAAACTCATTTACTCCACATCAATTTGGATTTTTACCTGGTCGCTCTACCCTGCAACAGTTGTTATTATTTATTAATGAGCTTCTTGATGCCAAAGAAAACAACAAGATGTCTGATGTTATTTACTTAGATTTCAAAAAAGCCTTCGACTCTGTGTCTCACTGTAAGTTATTGCTCAAATTGAGATCATGTGGAATTGCTGGAAAACTGTTTAACTGGTTTAAGGCTTACCTAACTAATCGGCACCAATATGTTCGTATTAATGACAGCTGCTCGGAGTCTCTTCCTGTCCTATCTGGTGTCCCACAGGGCAGCATTCTCGGACCACTATTTTTTGTCCTTTTCATCAATGATCTTCCTAACTGCCTAAAGTCCTCTCTGCCATTTATTTTTGCAGATGATACCAAGTGCCTTAAACACACAATCAATCCAGACATATCTGAAGTAGATCTCCTTCAACAAGATTTAAACAACGCTTTTCATTGGTCTATAAATAATGATCTTAGTTTTAACTTTGCAAAATTTGTCCACATTCAGTTTTGGTCCAGAACCACACTTGACACATTCAACACCACCTTCACAATGGATAGCAAACCCATCGCTACTGCTGAGTATGTTAAAGATCTCGGAGTGCTAGTGGCACAGGATCTATCCTGGGATAGTCATTATAAACTAATATCAGGTAAAGCGTACAAGATGTTAGGTCTCATAAGAAGAAGCTTCTCAGTTAGTTGCCCAATTTCAGCTAGAAGAAAGTTATACATCAGTCTTGTGAGATCTCAGCTCCTATACTGTTCCCAAATTTGGAGGCCCTCATTAATCAAACACAAACATTCTTGAAAGAATACAGAGGAGAGCAACTAAATTTATTCTGAATGACTTTCATTCAACATATAAGTCTCGCTTGGTGACCCTAAAGATGCTACCTTTAATGTATATATATGAAATCAATGACATCTTATTTTTCATCAAGTCATACAAGTCACCAACTTCTCATTTCAATATTAACAACTATCTACAATTTAGCTCATCGAACACTAGATTCGGTTCATCTGCAAAATTGGTTCACCACAGGTGCTCCACAAACTCAACTCATCATTTTTACTTCCACCGTATACCCCACCTGTGGAACTCTCTACCTACAGTGGATTTAACAGCTCAAATAACATCTATCAAGCACAAATTGTACATCTATATGTGGAATCACTTCATACAAGAGTTTAATGACAATGATGTACATACCTTCCACTACCTCTGTCCCTGTAGCCAGTGTGTTAGAACGACAAAACCTCCACTTTACAACAAATTACCATAACTTTACCTCCCCACTTTTCCTATAAGAAACTAATCAGTTCTGTAACTAATTAATTATCTAATTCTATCTTCTAGTGTACTTTAAGTTTTGTAGTTAATTAATTTTATGTTAGTGTAATTTAGCCTTTGGCAGTACTTTCCATTGGCTTTCAGTACCTATGTGCTGTAAAACATTAGTAATAATAGTAATAATAATATCTATGGGCGCACTTACCTTATCACGTGCCAGAGCAGAGGCCAGATTCTGACCTAGTGAAAGGATTAGTGATACCTACAATCATCATAAGGCCCCTATTTGGTGATTATTAGTTTCTCATCCACCGCCCGCATCCTTCTTAAGCTACCGCATGGTAAGCCATTATTTACTCTGCGCATGCTCAGAAGAACACGTGATACCAAACTGTTATAATTTTTGTTGATGAACGCTATATTGCGCTATATATCACCAGGAGAACTGTTGTTTTCCTTAGAAAATTGCTACAGTTCCAGTTGCAATTGTGCTCTATCGACTTCATCAAAGCAGGCTTTCAGTTGACTGTCGAAAAACAGTTGGTGATCACGAAAAGTAGTGAAGGAAATGTTTGTAGTAAGAAAAGACAATTTGGACAAGGTCTGTAAATCAGTGTGTTAATGTTCTATACCATATGCGTATTTTGTACCATACGCGTATGGTACATACCATATGCGTATACGCGTACGGTACAACCATACGCGTATGGTACGGAAAATCGTACCATCTGAGTATATAGCTAACCTGGTATGCGTATAATATCAAGCAGAAGGTTTTTGCACTGCCATACCTATTGACTACCCCGGATGGCACTCTGCTTTCATTTATTTTAGGGGAAGAGGGAGGGGGAGGCGCTATAGTCTCGCTTAGCGATTTCTGTTCAGTGAAGATCGAGATACTCTAATAGAGCAATCATATTTAGCTATTCTATTCTCTAGAGCTGCATGAGATGTATTTAGCTTTACTGCGATTAAGGTATAATTTGCTTTACTGCATGCATGATGCAAATGAACCACCTTGTTGATATCCCAGCCAATCCATTTCTGACACCCATATTACCAGAGGTCATGCATAATATGAGATTTATGCAACCAATGACACGGATTGATTTTTTATTCCTTTTTCCCTTCGGCAATCAAAATCTGGAATGATCTACCCCAAAATGTGATTGACTCCATGCAATGATATTGATCAGTTCAAACAAAAACTATAGCTAGCTATTATTTATTTTGTATACTTGCATGTATGTATGTTGTGACCTGTGCACTATATACTCTAGTAGAGGTCTGCACAGTATTACCAATAATAATAATAAACCTATTTAAAATAAAGCATTCCTTAAAATAAAAGAATATTGATGGCATGATATCTTGCATAACTATATATAAGTGATGAAACTGACATGCATCTTGATTTAGAACAACATATGATAAAAACAATCATGAATTCATCACACTGTTGGCAGATCCAGTCTTGAATTGTGTTAAGTCCTGCTGATCTGGTAGGATCTGATGGAATTCTACATAGTCAAAATTAATAAAGGTCAATCGTCTGGGTTGGAAGCTTTACGAAAAACATGATAACACCTAGCTACATACAGTATGTGGAAATGCTATTGATTTGAAAATACACAAGCTGGTATACTGTACGTTCTTTAGAATAGTTGAGTTAAAATGACCGGATTTGTGAAAAGGTACACTGTTAAAATGAAGAGTAACCACAACTCTCACTGGAGTTCCCAGTGTAGGGAGGATTTAACACCCCTAGAGAGTAACCGTTACTCTAAAGGAGTAACTGGGGAGTAACACATGCTCTGAAGGTGGTGTCACTTACTCTTCAGAGTAATGGTTATTCTCTCAGAGTGTTGGCTACTCTCCATGGGGTGTTAAATCCTCCCTACACTGGGAACTCTCAGAGTGGTGGTTACTCCTTATTTTTAACAGTGTACCTTTTCTACACATATTACGTACCAGCAAACAAAATGGTGTAACACTTGACTCCTTACACTGATTTATTTATTTATTTATTATTAATACTGTGCAGACCTCCATTAGGGAGTATAAAGCACAGATACATGCAAGAAAACAAAATGTACAACATTTTAAACTATATAGCTGGATTAATACAAAAATAGTCTACAATCCTTTTCTGAAAGTCATCTACATTGGTTGCTTCAATTGCAGTAGCTGGGAGGCTGTTCCATATTTTGATAGTGGCAGGGAAAAAAGAGTGCAAATAAATGTTTAAGTGGGCTGATACCTGTCTGAATCTGTAAGAGTGCCCTCTTGTACATGTGGTTATTGGCATAGGAAAGTGGTAACTGGAAATGGATGTTTCATTATGTAATATTTTAAAAAGCATGATAACCCGTGAGATTTCTCGCCTACACTCCAAAGATGTCCATCCAAGTGAGTTTAACATCCCTGTGACACTAGACATAAAACCATAATCACCAGTCACAAATCTTGCGGCTCTACGCTGCACCGACTCAACTAAGTTTATGTTTTTATTTGTAAAAGGTGACCACTCAACACTAGAATATTCAACAACTGGTCTCACCATAGATATATAGCAGGCTTCTTTCACCCTAGCTGGGCAAGAACTAATGTTTCTTTGTAAAAAAACCCTAACTTGGTTTGCTTTATTAGCAATTTTCTTAATATGTTCATTAAATGTTAAATGCTCATCCAGAATAACTCCCAAATACTTTGCATTAGGCACTGATCTCACCTCCTCACCATCCATATGATAACAATACCTTGAGGGGTTTTGTTTGTTTGTAATGCGCAGTAGCTCACATTTGGATAAATTAAACGTCATTTGCCATGTTTTTGCCCATTGTGTTAGTGAATGCAGGTCTTGTTGTAAAATATCATGATCTGCAGCAGAATGTATTGCTTGATAGAGCAACACGTCATCAGCATAAAGCCTAACAGATGATTTAACATTACCGGGTAGATCATTGATATAGTAGAGGAATAATAATGGCCCTAAGACCGTCCCCTGAGGGACTCCAGATATCACATTACTAGGGCTACTGCTATATCCATTTATAATCACTTGTTGAGTTCTATTTGTCAGAAAATTCTGAATCCAATTGAGGGTATTGTTACGAATCCCATAATGTGATAACTTATGGCACAGACGTTGGTGTGGAACTTTATCGAACGCTTTCTTAAAATCTAGTAACAGCACATCAGTTTGCAAGCCTGAATTCAGATTTTGTAGAAAGTCATCCACAGTTGATAGAAGTTGGGTTTCACAAGAGTGACCCTTTCTAAAACCACTCTGATTATTGCATAAGATATTATTATCCTCCAGGTGTTTATAAATGTTAGAACTAATAATATGCTCGAACACTTTACAGCATATGCATGTTAGGGAAACCGGCCGATAATTCAATGGGCAAAACTTATCGTCTTTCTTATATATTGGAACCACATTTGCATTCTTCCATGCAATCATGAGGTAATTGACCTTGTTCCAATGATGCCTTGTAAATCACAGATAAGATGGGTCCAAACTCAAAAGCAAGTTCCTTTAGAAGTCTAGTTGGAACCTTATCAGGGCCAGGAGCTTTAGATGTATCAAGATTCTCTAAAAGATGAATAATGCCCTCTGTACTGATGTCTATGGGAGGCATTTCTGGGTATGGTGTGTAAACTTGCTCTTAGTATCAAAATGCTGCTAGATACTAGTAGCTACTGTACACTCATGGATAATTGCAGGCAATTATAAGGTATATGTTCAAACACTTATGAAACCACGAAGTTCAAAATATGCATGGGTAAAATTTTGTGTGTAAAAAAGGTACATTTTTGCATTTTTGATAAAATGCATGTGTGTGCTGATGAATAAATCTATAGTTACAGCTCAGTAGTAGCTATAAGCAGAGTATTATGTTGTGTTCTAAGTTTACTCAGCTAGAAATGCTTGTAAAGACAGTCCATTTGTAGCTAGGTGATGGCAAGGCTAGAAGAGTCGAGAAGACACTGAGAAAAGGCATAATACGCATATGGTACGTACCATACTGAGGATTTTCTGTCCGTTTGAACATTGCGTACTGCGTATCGCGTACAGCTGTATTACGTACTGAATTATTATCCATGTGAAGTAAGTCAAACACGCAGTACGCAATGTTCGAACGGACAGAAAATCCTCAGTACGCGTATGTCTATACCGTACGCGTATGGTACGGTACAAAATACGCATATGGTATAGAACATTAATATTATAAAATAATGGTATAATGGTAATACCCTCCCGCCCGCATCATAATAATTAGAAAGGCTGGATGAGAAACTAATAATCACCGAATAGGGGCCTAAAGATAGGCATACAGCTGAATAAGCAGACTTATGATTCAGGTGATGGTACACCGTGCTTGGAATTCCAAGTTGCTTAGATTCCATGTATAGATTTAGTCCGGCTCGCGTTGCCAAACCAATACACGCCAGGCGCTTATCGATATCCTGATTATAAGCGCCGGCTGTAATAATAACAGCCGATGCTTATAATCATGATATCGATGCTTATAATCAGGATATCGATAAGCGCCTGGCGTAGTGGTCTGGTAACGCGAGACTAGTATAGATTAACACCATAGAGCACAGAAAAAAGCTGCAAGTAAGGCCAATGAAACTTGATTACCAGTTTCTCGCTCAGATTTTTGAAAATTTGATGCGGGCGGGCAGTTATTATTCATTATTCATTATTTTTCCAAAAGCACAACACACATCCAAACATGAAGATTCCTGCCAAAAAACAGTGAGATCTACACTGATTACTCTTGCATTAAATAGCTAAGGTACGTTACTAATCTATAACAAGTGATTTTTCCATTAGAGTATAGCTGATTGCTCTATTAGAGTAAAAGTGACCGTTCTATTAGAGTATTTCGATCTGAAATACCAATAATGAAATTCCATGCGGGTGTATCAAAAGCATGCGGGCGATGACGCAAAACTGCTAATCAAGTTTCATTGGCCTAACAGCAGTATGCATGCAGTATAGCTAGTTGACATTCTATTATTAATAAAATGTGTGTGCGTGAACCCCACTGTTGCATGAGGCCATGCACTTGGGGTGTCTCAAGGTTAACTTTCCAAGTTGAGAGGTCTGATTGGGTAGGGAGAAAAAAGGGTCTGGAACAGTTCGAATCCACAATCGTCTTGACACGTCACGAGGCTACGTCATAATCTGCAACCCATGCACTTAAAATTCCATTGTAACAAGAATGCCATAGCACAACAATAAACAAAGACTTAACTTACCTAAACAACTAACAACGATTCCGTCTATTGTTGCCTCAAAGGAAGCTTTAGATGCTGATCGGTTTACAAATACGCGCTTGTAATTGATTGACGAAGCGGCTTTTTGAAAACGCATCACGTTTCTTTGGCTAACACCCCCAATTATCTGGATAGTGCCAAGACGAGTGTGGAATTCAAACTGTTCCAGACCCTTTTTCTCCCTACCCAAAGACAAAGAGAAAAAAAAGCGGTCTGGCCACGCGAGACTAGTGATTACCGCGGTGTTCTTCAATAATATCCGTATTAGCTAACCACTGTAAACATGCATACGGCAGGACGTCACACTGCTGCTGTTTTAGCTCCAGGACTGAAGGGAAGGATCCAGGAAAGGTCCAGATTGTAGATCCAGGATATTAAAGATTTTATAGATCGAGATACTCTAATAGAGCAGTCACCTGTATACTCTAATAGAGCATTTATGCGAAAATGATAGTAACTACTAAAGGGAATTTTATTATTTGGAGTTTTATTGAGGAAAGAATAATTCTACATGGATATAAATGTGCATGCATGGATGATGGAAAACTCAGTATGAGCTTCAGTTAGTAGTCTATTGGTCATGCATAGGAATCTGTAGAACTCCTGAATTTATATCAAGCACTTGGGTGTACAAGACACATCCTCACTACACTTAATCGTAGGTCTACACCTGATGTCTATATCTCCATGCATAGCTCGATATTTGAATGGTGTGTACATGCCATGTATTGTGTAATTTTGCACACCAATATCCATTCATGTTGCTGCAGGTTATGTAACTTGTGCAGTAGGCAGATGTGGTTTCATAGTAGAGCACCAGTCAAAATAAAACTATGAAAAATATCGTGATATTTCTCCCATGATATATCGTGATACTTCTCCCATGATATATCGTGATAATTAGTAATATCGTGATACTTCTCCCATGATATATCGTGATAATTAGTAATATCGTGATACTTCTCCCATGATATATCGTGATAATTAGTAATATCGTGATACTTCTCCCATGATATATCGTGATAGCAAAATTTCTATACCACCCAGCCCTACTAAAATTTTAATATGTTCCCATTTTGGGTTGGATAACATAGTTGTACCACTGCTGTAAATTGAGAAGTCTGCCATAACAAATCTTGCTGCTTGACGTTGGATTATGCTTCGAGCTTGTTGATGTTCCTCTGAGTGTGAGGAGCCTATGCTGTCACTGCATATTCCAGGATAGGTCTTACATAAGTTTTGATAGGCATCTATTTTGACTTTCCTTTGGCAATGGTATAAATTACGTCTAAGGAATGATAAAGTGCTATTTGCTTTTTTACAGGTCATGTCAGTATGTTAATTAAATGATAGTTTTGAGTCAATGATAACACCTAGATATTTAGCATCAGTTACTTGCTTGAGTTTACTGTTGTAGAGGATGTAAAATGTCTCACTGTGAAGTTTTAGTGATATCTGACACCAGTAAGTCAGGAATGCACGTAAGTACTTCATAAATTTGTGACACAAATTTCCATTTATTTGAAATCTACTGGCAGGACTTCGAAATATGTGATATTCAAAATTTAAACCTACAAAATTCAGATTTTGCCTCTTCAAAAAAATTTCTGCTTCGAAAATAACCTGCTATACAGTACCTAGTCTCGTGACCCCTAGCCACCTAGCTCAAGCATGTTTGCAATTTGTAGGGTCTGGGTCCATTATTGTCAAGTAGCACAGTACATATCATACCAGCACTTTGCTCAGAATTCAGTGAGAAACTGTGACAACTCACTGAACTAAATAAAGCCTGCAAGTCCAATGCCGAGAGTTCCCTGATTTGAGATTTACAATACTTGATGTAGCCATACATTTAAAGATACATATATATACATGTATAGCTACATGTGTAAGTATGTAGTTGTAGGTTAGGGCACTAGCTAGCTATTATTTTGGTGATTTTCCCAAAAGTTGAGAGCGAGTGGGCAGACAGGCAGGTCGTTACCATTATCCATTAGCTATCACACTAGCTACATACCACAATAGCTAGGCTATGTCCTATTTTCACAAGGTATTCAATGAACAGTCAGCTCCACAGACATGCACAGTGGCACTCAAGATGTCTGTTAGACACTAGTCGGTTTAGTTTAGCTATATACCTTGCTTGCAAAATTCTGTAAACTTTATAATGCTGGAAGGTTCACTGCATAAATCTGACAATCCATTAAGCATTGCTTATCCATAAGCATTGCTTGGTGCTCTACAGTGCACGAGGCAGCTATCTACTGTATGAGTGTGGCAATCCTAAAACTGACCTGTACATGTTCAATAGTTTGTTATTCAATAAATAATGGTTAAATTTGTAATAATGGGGAAATACATGCAACAGCAAAAATACATGCGGGTGTTGATGAGAAACAAAAAATCACCAAATTACCAAAATCAGCTTATTGATATCATGGGTACAATCCTGTATTATGTTGGTGTGATTTGCAGAGTATGATTGTGTCACTGCATGATCCATTGTGACAAAGGGTTCATAAGGGCCTCAAGAAATACACATGCAGCACACACTGTTAGTAATGTTTCTACTCTATCTAGAGGTCAGTGATTACCGTAGTGTATGGCAGTATACATAGCTATACATGCATGTTGAACATGTGATGTGTGTGTAGTGTATTGATAACACTGCATTGTGTAATACATGGATCCTATAATACTTAAATGCTTAAAACACACAATGTTTCGTAGATCACTACATGTATGTTTTATGCAGTGCTTTAGCAAATTGATGTGTTCTGCAATATGATATCTAATCCAAAACAGCCAAGCTGTAAAAAAAGAATGCGGCCCTCAAAAAGGCTATGGTGAAAAAAGATGTGAAATCCAAGGTGGCGGCCAAGAAATGGCTGTGATGGTTGGTAGGTTAATGGTAAAAATTTTAATAACGACAATTCAGCTGAATTTTAGACCAAGCGGCACCAAAATTCAGCTGAATTGTCGTTATTAAAATTTTTACCATTAACCTACCATCACAGCCATTTCTTGGCCGCCACCTTGGATTTCACATCTTTTTTCACCATAGCCTTTTTGAGGGCCGCACTCTTTTTTTACAGCTTGGCTGTTTTGGATTAGATTTCACTTCTTTTTGCATTTGTATACGGCCGGCTTTGGGATTTTTTAACCTATCTTTTTTCTTTACCGCAGGAAGAAGAAAAGATGAAGCAAATGTACTTTAAATATTTCTGATTTTATCAGTAAATGTACAAATTATATATATATAATACATATATTCTCCATGGTGGTTTCTTTGTAACTAAACATTCTACAAGGTGACTTCTTCTAGCTGCTCTCTCTACAGGGTGAATTGTTTGTAGCTGAGCGATCTACAAGGTAACTTCTTATAGCTGATCTCTCTACAGGGTGATTTGTTTGTAGCTGGATTCTATACAGGTGATTTGTTTGCAGCTGAGCTCTTTGCAGAATGGTTTCTTTGTAGCTGAACTCTCTACAAGGTAACTTCTTCTAACTGATCTTTCTACAGGGCAATTTGTTTGTGGCTGAATTTTATACAGGGTGATTTCTTTGCAGCTGAACTCTCTACATGGTGGTTTCTTTGTAGCTGAACTCTCTACAAGGTAATTTCTTCTAGCTGATCTCTCTACAGGGAGATTTGTTTGTAGCTGAACTATCTACAAGGTAACTTCTTCTAGCTGATCTTTCTACAGGGCAATTTGTTTGTGGCAGAATTTTATACAGAGTGATTTCTTTGCAGCTGAACTCTCTACAAGGTAATATATTCATATTTAAGGTCATGCAAATACTACCCAACTTAATGACCTGTACTCGCAGTTTTGTTGAATGTACAGCTATACATACAAACATATCTGAGTACAAAGATACACACCATTATTTTTATGCATGCATGAGTAATGTATTTTTACACACTTCAATACGCATGGAACGCATACATAATATCATGTACTATGACACTCTGTGTAAAAAAGCTGATTTTGTCATTAAACTACATACATGTGTGGAATGCATCAATGTCTGTGTACTATTGGTTTGTAACTCCTCAACAAGATACAATGGTCAATGACCTAGTATGCCATGGGACATCAGTATTGATAGTAGGTATTTCAACATTGCTGGTGTACTCCAGACAGAACTTATAAATACCTGGTGGTAGTGCTCCCTGCCACAGTCCAGTATTACCAGCATGCCTCCCATTACCTGTAATAGATGCTGTGTGTTTGATTGGATTTGAGCTGATAGTCAGTCGGTTGAACACGTAGTGATTTCCACTCTCAGTGGTGAATTGATAGAAGACAATTATATGTTGTGTCTTAGTTATGTTGAGGTCATAACATACGTCAGTTTGTAACCATGTTGTATTCTTGACTTCGTAATCTGACCTGGGATTGACTTTAATCACGCTACATGTTGTAGGTAGTATCATAACATAAAGATTTTTGTTGTTTCGATGTTTTAACTGACAGTCAGTAAAATAAAAGACAGAAGGAGATCGATAAATAACGTTGAAGTAATGTATGCCATCTTTATAATCACCTGCCCAAATTCCATGAACATCAACATAATAACTGCTTACACTGTCTGCAATGAAAGCTGTTGAAGGTTGCTGGAAGCCATTAATGTCAAGCGAAGCAAACATGGTGTTTGTTGAACTAGCAGAAAATTGGTAAGCACTTAACATTGGCCCATCAGATGGTAACTGTACATTAACAGCTAGATTTGTGATTGGCCCCCAATTATCATAATTATTTGATGTTATTGGAATAGGATAACATTTGATATCATCATAGAGTACATCAGTGGTAGTTTGTGTAAACCAAATTATATCCAACTTAGCTGCTTGCCAGTCCATGTTTACAGGGACATAGACCGCTGATCCAGAATGGAGCACCTTGAAGGTATAATATCCAGGATTGAGGTGTCCCATCCAAAACCCAGTCATTGTCTTGTACAGTTGAGTACCAACACGTACAATAGACCCAACATCGAAGTTATCAATCTGTAATTTGGTCATAAAAGTAGCAGTGTTATTAACATTCAATTGGTAGTGTACAAACACTGAGGCTGGCTGGGTGATGTAGACAGTGGTAATTAGAGCATGAATTGGTGCAAAGGAATTTGATGATACACTGGGTAACTTCAGTTCATCACAGCTGTTGGTCCTACTGAATACTCCTGTTACAGCATTAGTGTAGGTACCAGTACAAGCACACAAACTAACCAACAACAAACCAGCTACTACTAACTTCATCTCTGACTGCTACAACTATACTGACCTTGTTGTGTCAGCAGTTGGTCTATAAGTAGATGTAGTGATGTCATCACTTTACCATATATAGAGAAAATGATTAAAAGCAAGTGAATGGTGAAAGTGGGACTAGGAAGGGTGAAAGAAAGAAAAATGGACTAATTCAAGTGTGATTCAACCTACAGACTATCAGATACCTGAATACTGTACTCAGTGATGTTAATGTTCTTAAGTCAGTTATGTATATATACACTGCAATGGTGTTTAGACTTACCTAATTATATGCAAAGTTGTGTGTGACCCTAAAATTGCTAAAGATCACTACTACAGTTTCACACATGAAGCTAAACATTTGCTTTACTTGTATACAGTATGTATCCAAACACAGCTTGACTGTAAAGTTTTAAAAAATGATGCCATGAAGGCCCAAGTGACGAAACTGTTATCAAGTATGTGCTATGACAGTCTGGCCAAAAAGGATTACAATAGACATATGCAACTTGCTTCCTCTATGAAGTTAATTCTTTGGCAACTTAGATTCACACACACATATCATTCACAAAGTAATAGTAGCCAATAATAATATTATGTATACACAGTTAGTCTTTGTCCCCTAGCTGCTTATGTAAAAGTATGCACTTATAGTGTAGTGTAAAAGAGGTTTTAAAATATCATAGTGTAGGCATGTGAAGCTTGCTGAGTTGGTAAACTTTCCCCTAATACATCCTACCTCTAGTAAACCACAAGAAAGGTAGAAGCCTTATAACATGTATACACAGTTATTCTAGTGAACTTGTATTTTTGCTTTTCATCACAGTGCACATTTCAACTCCTACCCATGACTACACTGTTTGTGCACTAAAGCACTTTGTGTTTATTCCTCTGTTTCCTCAACCATCTGCACTAGGCTGCAAGAGTTTGTAACAGAAGTCTAGGGTTTAAACAAATGTTCTACTGATCTATGGGTACAATAGTATCTTTATCACTGCTAGAAATGCTAAGCATCTCCCAACATAGCTGTTGTGCAATAATTTACCCAGCTTAGTGCCAGTGAGTCTAGTAGTGCCTGTGCCTTTTAGTTTATATCAGTGTGGCTGTCATCCCTAGCTTATAGATGAACAACTACTCTGTGAAATCTATTCACATAGCTAGTTCCAATAAATGACTCACTGGATGTTTTATGACTAAATCTTTTTAGTTGGGTAATTTGTTGTTACTAGGATCATAGCACAGGAATGTGAAAATCAACACTGATTTTAGACATTTGTTATTCTATGCAGTACTCCAAGACAAATGGTAGCACTACCTGTTGATCAACAGTCATGATTGGTTAGTTAAGCGTACGACTGTGGGTCAGCTGTACATGACGTACCATATTGGCAGTACTGCACATTGAGTTGGTGCCACTCTGGAGCATGTTAGCTAATGGTGACTCCAGTCTAGGTACCTAGTTATTATTGAAACAAATATTCACTCCCCAGCAATGTTTCACTGTTAACCTTACCTGCAATAGTTCTATAGCATAAAGACGATAATTGTTTTAGAGGTGCTTATTGTATATGAAAGTGCAAAGTAACAGTTTCAATTGATATTACAGCAAAGAGAGGTAAAATGACTGTTTTGTTGTGTAATAAGTTTTGAATAACTGATTTTAGCTTTGCTGAATTTAAGTTGTCAGCAGCTCATCAAGTGACATTAAGGCTCTACCAAAAGGGGGATTTCATGGAATCCTTTGAACCCCTGATCCACCGCTGTGGAGTGTACAAAACAATTACTGGATTCTGTATGGGACACCTCAGTCCTGGTTATTATATAACTTCAAGGTGTGCTACTATATATTCAAGCATAGGCAGATGAGTGACTATAAGATTGATATTTGATATCATATGTATGGTTTACACTAACAAAAACTGATGTGATATGGGACAAAATTAAATGCCATCTGACCCCAATAGCTAAGATCGAATTCCTATGATAAGTGAGGAGCAATCAGATGGCTGTTACTGTACAACTAACAACCAATGGAGCAATGTTAAGTGTTTACCAATTCTTTGCCAGTTCTAAAAAAAGATGTTCACTTGATATTAATGGCTTCCAACAAGCTTTGGCAGCTTTTTGTAGCTGATGGAACGAGTAATGCTTACATAGATGGAATTCAGGATGACACATACAATGATGAACACACATGTTGTCTATCGGTTGTCTATTGGTCTCTTCTGTATTTTGCTTTACTGGTTATGAAATGAAGCATCACAACAACAAAATCTGTATGTGATGAAGCTGCCAATAAAATGCAGGGTAATTGACATAAGCCCCAGATCAGATAATGAAATTAAGAACACAAAGTGGTTACAATCTGATGTGTATTGTAACCTCAACTTTAAGGCACAACAAGTAACTACTATTTCACCACAGAGAATTGAAAGTATTATGTGTCAACCAACTGATTCAGATACAGCCAAAGAGAGTATAGGTAGTGGGATCCATGCTAGTAATAAAATACTAGACTGTATGTAGCATGCAGGGATTGCTGCCAACAGGTAGTTAAAAGAACTGTCTGGAGTACATGATAATGTAATAGTGACTACTAACATCAAGGATATCCCAAGGAATACAAGGTCCATGACCATTGTGTACTATTGAACTAATAAATGCACTACATGTAAGAATAACTTTGAACAATGATAGTCAATGTGATGTAATTCTTCTGGATTTTAGTAAACCATTTGATAGAGTACCTCACCGTCATTTACTTCTAAAGCTTAAACATTATGGCATTAGGAACCCTGTTCTACTCTGGATTCAGTCCTTTTTATCATACACAGCAGGTTGTTTGTGGTGGTAGTTGTTTTAGCACTGCAAATGTTGTGAGTGACATGCCTCAAGGCTCAGTTTTCGGACCCCCACTGTTTCTACTTTATGTCAATGACATCCCTAACTATATCACCCCAACATGCCACTTGTATGCAGATGCATGATTGCATTTCATATAGACAAATTTGCTCCTCTGCTGATGCAGCTATTTTCCAGAATTATTTATTAAAGCTTGAAGAATGGGAGAACAGATGGAAAATGTTACTGAACACCGATAAGTGTATGATTCTAAAAGTAACTTTGGCTTTGCATAGCCTACCTCTAGCATCAGTCAACACAGCAAAGGTATCACAATAGATTCTAAGCTGTCATTTAATGACCATATTGATATTGTCTGTAAGAAAGCCAGCTCTACACTCTCTTTCCTTCACAGAAATTTCAGTTCTTGTCAGCATAAAGTTAAATCTGAATTGTATCTAACATAATTATGTTAAGCCTATCATGGACTATTCTGTATAAGTTTGGGCTCCTCACCCAATCGTGCCATTATAACCAACTAGATTCAATCCAGCGTCATAGTGCTCATTTTGTCATGTTAGATTATCGCCTCACTAGTGGTGCTACATCCATGTTGTCAATATTGGAGTGGTCCAGCATTGAGACACAACTCAAGGAAGCTTGTTTGATTATGTTTTACAAAATTATTCATGAAATTGTTAATTTTCCTCTACCTGTTTACATTTGTCAGCCATCAAGACCTTCAAGGGGAAACCATCTTAAATACTCACAGCCAGCAGTCTATGTAGATCCTTACAAATTTAGCTTCTACCCTTCCACAATCAAGCTCTAGAACAATTTACCTTCACATATTGGTGATTGCAGCTCATTAAATGATTTTAAGGATAATATTAGAATGTACTTAATTGATGATGACTTTATTTCCTTCCTCCCCCTTCCCTCAATTACAATATACTCATTAATATGAGGTCATACAATTGTGATTATCAATCCATATAATATATACATTCAAACATAGTACATCATCCTCTGCTTTTTTCATGCTAAGTGTCACATAATAGTCTAATTGTTGAAGCAGCACATAACAGGATCATGCCAATCAATTGCATTGTACTCACTCAATTACGAGGTTCCCCATAACTATATTACATATTTATGGTTTAATTGCATGGCTGGATTTATATTTATTGTGATCTCACTATGTTATGTTATATGTAATTTGGCAAGTAGGTTGCCAGTTAGTAATAAAGCATTGGAGTCACAACCACATTGTCAGGAATAGAATATCAAATCCTGCTGATTCACTATATTAAATTCCTCACCTATTAATCCACTTTAATACACAATATGATACATATGCCACATATATATATAGTGCATGCATGCCTTCGCTGAAATTTGAGGTTGCATGATTATCATAGATAAATAGTCTTCTCATGTAATTACTATATCAGGCAGGAATAATTTTGGGAATAGTGATTTTCAGAAATAATTAATTAAAACTAATAAGTTTTATTTGCAGTATAGCTAATTGAAATTCTCACGTCTCACATACTGCTAGCATGAAACAGAAATAAAAGATCAAGATACTCCAATAGAGCATTCACCTACCTAATAATAAAGCATTGATTCAAGTTATAGGTAACTGTTCTATTAGAGCATCTTGATCATTAAAGTGGTTGCTAGCAATTGCCTGTACAGTTACAGAAGAAAAGAGATACATTTAACTGTATTTCTGAAACAACTCCAGCAAATCTTAGGGAATAGTTTTGGGAGTATTATATAGGTGGAGAAAAAAGAATGCCCAGAATGAATAATAGGTATATTTAAAAGCATACTGATTCCATGGGTCCCTAATAATTCTTCAATACTTAATGCATTACATATCAGTTTTCAAATTAATTACCAGCATACCTCTTTGAGATTGCACATGGGTGAAGCTTTCTGACTGCATGTATGTGTAGCACTTAGTTTCCACCCAAAAAGAAAACCCCTGTAATTATCTTTACATATATATGTACAACTCATTCTTCCCTTCAAGTATAAAGATTTGGAATAACTTACCCAACGACCTCATCACCTGTTCAAGTTAGACCAATTTAAAGCAAGGCTAGCTGAACATCAATTAACCACATAATTAATTTTGCTGATTTATTATCTGTGCTTGTATATACTCTTTGTAAGAGGTTTTGCACAGTAAACAATAATAATAATAATAATAATAATAACAATCTATACAGAAGGACACTGTCAGTGCAGATATATGGGTACAGACACAAAACTTTCTTAATTCAACAGAACTGGTGTAAGCCACCAGAAGTCACATCACTAATGGAAAGCTAAAAGGAACATTTTATTTGATTATAATATAAACCATTATAATATAAATAAATGTTATGGCATGCTAAATCTATGCAAGTGTGCCCATTTTAGCCTTGTCATAAATGATTTTAAAGTAAGCACATAACCAATTGATAAACAAACATCTTTATTAACGTGATGCATTAATGTATAGAGGTTTCAGTGTAGCATGACATAACCGTTGAACGTACTTTCCTAGACAGGGATGCATCAAGGATTTGTCCAAAATGGTTTCAAAATTTGCCAGTGGGCTATAAGGTCAAGGGGCTGACAGATTTTGAACATTACATTTACTAGATAGCTATATGCAGTGGCTAAAAAAACTACTTTTTACAACTATCCCTTGAAGGAAGGAAGTTTCACATAGTTAAAGCAAAATTTCCTTTTTGTGCTCTATATTGCCATACATGATTGTTTGAATAAAACGTAGAGAGGGCTTTGCTGGCAATTGCAAAGTGCCAGTGCAAGGAAAGACAACTACTTGGAGTGTCTGCAATCATGGGGAGATAATCCCCAAAGAAATTGTTGAAACATACAAGATTGATTCTGAAAGTGATTTGAGAGATCTGAAAGTATAAATAGTAAGCTGAAGGGGCAAAATAAAAATTAATATTAATATATTGTTTAGCTAGGTACAGTGTAATAGTGGATGAAAAAATTAAACCATTGGTTTGTAATGCACTGATTTTAAAATCAAATAGTGGACCGCATCTCAAGATTGAATCTTAAGATTCTTTTAGTCAAATCCCTGTATATAGCAGACTGTAAAAAGAGTAAAGATACACAACGTGGATATGTACAGTAGCTTTGATTTTATACTAAGCTACAAAGGTTGCTATTTTAGTGTGACTTTTTCAACTAGCCAAATTACCATTCACAACTAACCAAAAGTCTAGTTTTTTGGGTGAACTAGCCCCACTGCATGGATTTATGATTTCGTGTATAGTATTTATTTTCTGTCAGTGTTAAATTTGGTTTCCTTTAAATCCTAAATGCCAATTCCAACAATGATTAGTAGCTAATCAGGTATTGTAGTGATCCAAATACATCTCCTGAAATAAAAACATTTTAAGATATAGGTGCTAAATCATTCTTTCATTTTCAAGTCTTACATCTATATCCTGCTATGAATGTTCTATTAGAGTAGTATGACTGGTCTATTAAAGTACGTATCTCAATCTTTTATAAAGGTGTTTCAATATGATAGTTATACACCCTTATTCCGCTTTTTGAAGAATCACTGTAAGTCTTCTATTAGACTGTAATTATACTGCCCTACCTGCTCCCATTTATTTAATGCATTTGTGCTGCAGTACCAAATTATTTGGCGTAGTATTATTGCTGCAATGTACAAGTTAAATTTCAGAGGGTGCCATTTCAGGAACCCCTTAAATATGTCCCTGCTATGCCTCTTATTTGCAGGCAATTGCTTATTATTAGCTTCATTCCTCATCCCACTGACATGTGACTGGAGAACTCCATTGACATGTGACTGGAGAACTGTCTATATAGCTAGAACAGTTGGCAAACACTGAAATCCAGCTTATGGGAATCACTGTAAGTCTTTTGGTAGACTGTAGATTACTCATTCTTCATCCCACAATGTGTTTTTTCTGTTAAAAGTTTAAAATTGATGCATACCATTCTCAAGTCCAGGGTATGCACCCTTTGGCAGTCTCCTCACAGTAGCAATAATATTAATACGATTAATCCAGAGAAGGGCAGTCTATCTTGTTGAGTGACATGTGATCTATTTACCATGAAGAAGTCTTAAGAGAAGAAAGATATTTGATCCTATCCTATAGTGTGTACAGTAGAACCTCTCTTTACAAACTCCCCGAATTAAGAAAAAACCTCCATAAGGACAAAAATTTTGGTCCCAACAGGTCTGGTTAATACATTTTTTACCTCTGACAGAGGAAATCCTCTGATATTACAGCAGCAAAAAATGGTCAAACATTCTGGGTCCCAAAATGTCCATAATAGAGAAGTTACACTGTATTTTATTAGCCATAATTGGACTAGTAGATGTAACCCAGCTGTGACATGCCATCTTGCAAAGTTGAAGTACATACTGAGGATACTGTAGCTAGCTATACATGTAAGGCCAATGAAACTTGATTAGCAGTTTCGCGTCATCGGCCGCATAGCTACTTTTGATACACCCGCATGGAATTTCATTATTGGTATTTCAGATCGAAATACTCTAATAGAACAGTCACTTTTACTCTAATAGAGCAATCAGCTATACCCTAATGGAAAATCACTTGTTATAGATTAGTAACGTACTTTAGCTATTTAATGCAAGAGTAATCAGTGTAGATCTCACTGTTTTTTGGCAGAAATCTTCATGTTTAGATGTGTGTTGTGCTTTTGGAAACATAATGAATAATGAATAATAACTGCCCGCCCGCATCAAATTTTCAAAAATCTGAGCGATAAACTGGTAATCAAGTTTCATTGGCATAAGCTGAAGAAATTGTAAGCCAAAACACAACTATTAATTCACGCTTTAATACGCAGCAACCACTTATGTACTACATCATCATAAAAGTTACCATCTCATTACTTTTATACACTGTACTTAAGTTAACAGTAAGTCAAACACCGCGAAATTTTTGTAGAACTACGTCGTGAAAATTTTGAGGGCGCCAAATTAAAATTTAGGGGGCGCCAAATTTTGTCAAAGTTGATAACGTAGGTAGCTAGATATAATATCTCCAGCTATAAGACTAGGCACAGACCACATATTGATAGCTAGAGATAACTCCTCTGAGAGATGACTCAGTAAAATAGTGAGAAGTCTACTGAGAATTTAACCCGTCACACTCGCGGTCACATGATGTTACGTGCAGGGACTAGACCACTGTCATACTTTTTGTTGATCGTGTTAGGCCTACTACTGTGTGGACAAAGTCACACCCAAGAGACAAAAGAGAAAGCTCCAGTGTTTATATACACTACTAGCAATGACCTAGTACAATCATTTCAGCTTGGGTCAGGTAATGAAACTCCTAACACTGAGCTGTATATATAGCTAGCTATATTAGCAACTACAGCTAGTGTTGTGTATGTGTGCGGTGTTCAGTGCTTTTAAGTATTAGCTACGTATGTCATCAACTCCGTGTGAACTGGTGAACCAGTGCTACGTACTGCCGCATCAGAAGGAGTTTGTGCCGGTGTGGAATCCCGGCAGGATGTCACTTGATGGCGTCACTTTATGTATAGCTATCAAGCTCCTGCTAAAGATTTGCACAGGGTTCAAACACTTGTACACTCTGGAACCTGGCTTTGATTTATGGGAATGTTAGACCCGGCTTACTAGATCAGTATTGATGGTCCAATTACTACTGCAGACATTGTGATGATGTGGCTGTACAGTATAGATGAAAGAAAAATAATCAAGTAGTCAATGAACTAGGTAGATACAAGATTGATGTGGCTACTAAGCAATTTAGTGAAGGTGTCACACTGTCACAAGGTAGCTAACAGAAAGTTTGTACTCTTCTCTGGCAGGCCTGTTTAAATCTAGACAACAATGAGGTGAGGAGTGGCTTTGGTGCTATCTAGTTCAGAGATCACAGCTTGGAGAGGTGGTGGAATTCTAGATTGGTGCTGGTGACATTCAAAGTATTACACAGAAATTGTGTCATGAAACTTTGTGTGTTTTCTTGTTATGCACCCACATATGCTGCCATGCAGGAGGAAAGAAAAAGATAGTAAAATTCTCTTTACCACCGGCAAGCTTCCTGCTGTTTGGTTGCTACCAGTTCTCACCTATACTGATTAATTGCAGGGTAATGTATCGGCTGGTCTCACACAGTGTTGATGGTTGTAGTTCCTTTTCTGTTTATCTTTGAAATCATTGTCCTTCTGTTGAAAGTCAGGTATAAAGTGCCTTGTGGAGTCTATTGGCTGGCCGGCTGTCTGTCTGGGGTATGCCAGCCTTGACTTTTCTTCCCATTAACAGCTCTGCAGGATTGTAATTGCACAAAGGCAGTGGTATGGATTGGTAGCTACGTAATGCCATAATCATATAGATCAGTGGTATATTTTAGTAACTTCACTCTCCTCTCTGCCAGACCATTGCTTTGCGGATAATGAGGGCTGCTTGTGATATGTTAGAGAGCATAACTGTTGGCAAACTCATGCATTGGAATCAAAATGTGGCCCATTGTCACTTATTAGCACTGAGGGAACACCATGGCAATAGAACACTGCCTTCAGGCTAGAGATCACTGTCTTTGAAGTGGTAGAGTTGAGCTTTATTACTTCTGGATACCTTGAAAGGTAAAAAGTATGTTGAGCTGAAACAAGTCAACTGCTATTGGCTGCCATTCTTGCTATTATTATTGTAGTATTATGGCACCAAGTGAAAATTTTTGTATCTACCTGTGGGTCATACAATCAGTACCAAAAATCCAAAACTACATGTGTGTGCTATTAGTTCAGATTTCACCTTGGCAAATGCTTAAGCGTTGATTAACCATTCCTATAAAATGTCTTGTATCAGTAGTAGACTTATAATTGGTGACTTAAGCCATCTTATAATTACTTATTGATCTGGAGGCTGCAGTCATTCTAGTTGCCATATTTAAGGTTTGCTTATCCATTCAATGACAGCAACAGAGAGCAAGAATGTGTGTATGGGGGCAGGCATACAGTGTGTGTGGGCGTGCATGCATGCAGTGTGTGTGTGTGGGCGTGCATGCATGCAGTGTGTGCGTGTGTGTATGTTCAGTGTGTGTGTGTGTATGTTCAGTGTGTGTGCATGCGTGCGTGCGTGCAGTGCGTGTGTGTGCAGTGTGTGTGTGTGTGTGCAGTGTGTGTGTGTGTGTGCAGTGTGTGTGTGTGTGTGCAGTGTGTGTGTGTGTGAAGCAATGTGAGGAAAGTTTCTTGGTCAAGGAAGCAGCAACAATGCCAAATTGGCATAACTGGACATCGAACCTGGAATCTTTTGATTAACAGGCCAGTGCTAATGTTGCATTCATTGATTGGCTAGCTACGTATGTTGTTGGGGAAGCAAATGCCCAACCGTTGTTGTCTCATTTAGCAGCGTTGGGATTGTTGTGAAACTTCAGGTTCCGCAACCACTCTGTGATACCTGGATAGTCCTCCAGCAGGTACCTAACCCTGCCTTTGCCTGCACAAGGCTCAAGTTCCTGAGTGATGCACAGGCATCCCAGTGCTGGTTCACTGGGTGGCAATAGCTGTGCTTTGCACGGCCGTTGTAGGCTTTGCTTTGTGCATGTATGTGCATGTCATTATCATGTTTGCTTACTGAGATTTACACATATTGTGATGATAGGTAGAATTGATTTTGTGAGCAATGGAGAGCTTGTTGGCCTTTTCATAAATCCTAAAGAGTATCCTGTTTACGTACCTTCATCGATTCCCATCTTTCCAGTAACTCTACTTACCTACACTGAGGTATGTATGCATAATAAAGTATACTCCTAATCTTGTGTGTTAACCTGACAGAACATCACCATGAATGTCACATGGACATCATTAGATCATAATATATTGGCTGATCCTGTCATGTCTATCCCAACAAGTTTTATGTTCCCAACTTGTCCCTATCGTAAGTGATATTGACAGCTACAGCTACATATGTGAATAACTCATGAATACCATCTCCTTTCTGTTATCTACCTTATTACCTACATAGAATATCTTCAGACCCAGCAATGAGCTACTATACAGTAGCTGTCAGTTGAGATATCTGAAAATTTGGTATCACAACACAAGATCTTTGATCACACAATGCCATACAGTCAAAAGCTAAAATAATAAATATCGTTGTAGTTATGCTTACACTATATATAAATCAGTAAACTTAAATAGTTTTATATGTACAGAGATGCATATGTAGTGACCAGCAGGATTCCTGAAGGGGTCTAATCCTAACAATTATTCATGCATTAAAAAATCATTCAGTGGCCTTAGACACTATCATTGGAATGTGTTAGGTTATGGTTTATGAATCAAATGCTATGCTTAAGTGGTGAACTACGTACTGTTACAATGTATTAATACAAGTTTTTGCATTTGCTTGACAATAAGTTCCAAGGAGCCAAAATCACTTCTTTTGTACAATTATAGCTCTTCAGCTTTAAAAGACTTGTCTATTACTTATTATAATCCTGGCACTTTAGGGATATTCATACTTTATCCATGCTACACTTTCCTTGGACAAACTGAAGTCAAATTTGTTATAAATGCTTATACTGCTGACAAGGAATATGAACAAATTGTGATTTTCATTGGTAAAAAATGTGGACCAGATTCACCAGAGAGATTTGTTGGTGCCACAGAATTTCCACATGATATACTCCCCACATTGTTTAATGATACTGAACCAGGTTGTTTTGTTGATACAAATCCTCCCACATTGAATCCTCCATCAACAGGTAAGTATTCATTACTGCTTGAATTCTTGTCATCATTATTACTTGTAGAGAGATCTAGCACATCTAGTGCTCCTGCAGCTGGTATAGTAGTTGCTGTCACAATTATTCCAAGTGTTGCACTAATGCTCATAGTATTGTTAGTAGTATTACTTATTGTGTGGTATCATCATCTGAAAGTAAAGGAAAGAATTGCAAATATTTCTATTGAAGCAATGGCAAGACAGTTTCAGTTTACTAATCCATTGTTTGATCGCGTGGAAGCACAACAACGTTCTGGTCCTCATGAAAAGGAATTCCCCTCAGAGAAGATCAAATTTGTTAGAGAGTTAGGTGAGGGAGCATTTGGACGGGTCTACCAGGGGATGGCAACAAATATAATTGAAGGAGAAAATTATACTATTGTGGCAGTGAAGCAGTTAAAGACAGATACTACTGCAGATAATAATAAACTTGGAGAATTTTTCAAAGGTACTGTGAGTAATCCATTATAAAATGGGACATCTTATTATAGCATTGTAAATTTTCGTGAACGCTGAGTCTTTTTGTATCAGCACATGCATATACATGTGCTTGCATTTCAACCAAAGTTTTGCATTTTTGTTTCTAATATTTTTACTGTACTGTAACTTGAGAGTAGCTGAATTGACTCCATTAATCACTGACAGGTTAGGAGAGATCTATTAACCCTCATCACAAGTCTACAAGATCAATGTTTGAAGTCGTAATTGAGAAAACTAGCCTGTAAATAGTCATGTGTCTCAAACAAGAATCCATCATTCCATGTCACACACATTGAAACTTATGTGCTAAGCCATATTATGTGTACATGTATACACACACACACACATATATATAATAGTTTTATATATTGATGTGACACTTTTATATTACTCTGATATAGAGGTGACATTCATGTCCAAACTGGATCATCCTAGAATAGTTGGACTATTAGGAGTGTGTACTATAACAGAACCATATTGTATGATATTTGAGTACATGGACCTTGGGGATCTCAACTCTTACCTTCGCTCTGCCATTGGTTTGGGCCCCGACTGTGATGAGTCAGAAAAGGAGACATGTTTCCTACAACTGAGTGACTTGTTACACATAGTGGAGCAGATTGCAGAAGGGATGGAGTACCTTAGTAACCAGGGTTTGGTACACAGGGACTTGGCTACAAGGAATTGTTTAGTTGCTACAGGACTGGAAATTAAGATAGCAGATTTTGGACTATCACGAGATATCAACTCCACTGACTACTACAGGTAATACTATAGTAGCTACACTTTTGAAACTGTATTTATGCAATTTGTATACCCTGTGTAGTATACTGAATGATATTCATGTGTTTATAGGTGATCAGTAGACACGGTGAAACTTGACACTCTTAATTACCTGTAGTTCATGAAATCTGAGGTTGTAGGCACTGGTTAAGTAAACACAAGAAAATGGTAATGCGGCTCTCTTTGGTCATTTACTTTAAAAATTTGATATGACTATTTCTGATGTTATTCATAAACACATTGTTTTACCACTAAGCATCTATCAGTACAGTACATGTTCAGGTAGCTACTGTATAGTCTCACTATGAACTTATACAATTATGCATATATACTGGTCCAATATATATTATATATATATATATGATATGAATCGCTATAGGGTACATGGACATGCAGTGTTACCCATCCGGTGGATGGCTCCTGAGTCCATCATGTATGGAAAGTTCACCATGGCAACTGATGTGTGGTCATTTGGTGTAGTAATGTGGGAGGTGTTCACATATGGACAACAACCTTATGTTGGGTTGACTAATGAAGAAGTGATCACCTTTATCACTACTAACAAGACACTGGAGCCACCTACTGGTTGTCCTCAACAGGTAGATACATAAACAAACAATGGAGTATGTATGTATGTACATATGATAATTTAGTAGTTGTAATACACCATGGCAGTAAGTCGTATGGGAGGGATATATTTATATAGTGATCATACTAGTTAGGTCAACTGACACCTGGGCTAATTTCTCATACAACAGAGATATCACCTAAAACACTTTGGTAATACAAAATAACCAATGACTGTTCTGTTAGAATGCTATATAATCGTTTCTGTTTCAATGAAAATAATGTTGTTCACTATGTGCTGTATAGCTATAAACAATGAGTAGCTATACCTATACATCAAATATTCCAGCATATTAAAAGTATAATAGTTTAGAGTGTTATGCCAGCATTATACTAGGTGTAATACTCCCTAATAGAGCAGTCAGTTGAAAATGCAAGCTGCTATAGAACACTGAAATGCATTGTATGTAGCTCGTTAGATTCTCTAATAGAACAGTCACTTTATAGTAAAAAACATAGCATTCACTGATTTTAAAGTTCAAAGTTTATCGTAAGAAATGTTAACCAAAGAATATCATGCAAGCATAATGAGAACACTGAAGAGCATAATAGGATGAAAGTTAGGAAAATTCCTGAAAGCATTTTGGGCAAAATTTTGAGCATATTTGATTCAAGCCTTACAAGGAAGCATCAAGTTTCTGTGCTTTTAGACACCACTGGGTAATTCTTGTCAAGCTTTAGGATAGTTATTCACAAGCAACCAACTATAGCAATATAGTAAAGTAATTTTTATCTTTGAGCTCCTGTAGAGACAAAAAGTTATGGTTTATTGAATAGTTGTGTGTGGTATTTTGTAGGTGATAAAGATAATGACACAGTGTTGGTCAGCAAGCCCCAGGAGTAGACCAAGCTTCTCAAAGTTACACATAAACATCCAACAATTATCATTAACATTGAAAGATGTCATCTACAATCCACCTGATTACCCACTGGTCACTTATGATGATGTTCTTATATGACTGACAGCTTCAACATTGTGTTATAACATTAATAAGTTTAACTGATGGTTTTGCAAATGATTGACTACTTTAACAATTGGTGATTGCTTAAGTGTAAACTTTGACTTTTACATTTTTATAATAACAGTACTACTTTGACTCTAATTTCATTTATTTATTTGTTTGTTTCTTACCATGAAGACTCTATCAACACAAAGATTTGCATTGATAGAAGGAAAAAGATATCGAGTGATATTAAATAATTTAAAAACAATTAAGTGATGGCTGACTGACCAGTTATGTTTTAAAGTACACTATTCCATAGTAATTCAATAGTGGAAAGCATGACGGAATATAGAAGAATAGCTTGTGGCATGCAGAAACATTGAGAGCATTTTCTAGTGATTATGAATGAATTCTATACATTGTGAAGGAGTTGATCAATGAATATAACATACAGATATACGTACATAAAATCAAGTGACATTGAATTCCTTTTGGATGTTTTATTAGAGAAGTTTACTGTTCATTTAACAGCCATTAAGTGTAGCTTACTGCAATATAAGTTGATCACCTTTCATTGGTTCTCAGAAGAGCTTAGCTCCCCCCATTATTCTTTATATACATTGCCTCAGTATGTTTAAGATAGCTAAACAAGTAGATGCTACAGGCTAGGTGTATAGTTATATTTAAAGCTAACTTGCTCACTGGTATGGAAGCTACAGTGTGTATATTGCTAGCTAATTGCATCTATACTTAGCTAGATACATCTGTATAGCGTATATGGAAGGAAGTTACATCATATATATTAATGTGCCAAGACTGCTGGCATGCAGGAGAATGCCACTTCATACTTCAGAGTAGTGTAGCTATCTACATCTGCAGCATTAGTATTTAGATACAGCTTTATAACTATTACTTCACTGTAAAAAATGAAGTGTGCTTTAAATTTGCACACAAAAAGTGTGCCCTGTGACACTGGCCAAAGTGTGCTATTTTGGGTGTCACAGAGCACACTTTTGTGTACAAAGCACACTTCATTTTTTAGGTGGGGACTATTCTACGGAACGGAACGGAACGGAACGGAACGGAATGATGGACTAAACCACGGAACGGAACGATTTCTAAAATTGAAGCTTGCAACTTACCATTGCTGAAACTTCCCTTATAAGTTAGCAGTGGCATCTCCAGTGGGTGATTAAACATAAGATAAAAAGAATTAACGGATCGATTGTGGGTTTTTGTTGGTTGTCATTAGTAACGAAGTATTATTGTGGGATGAGCTGTATCAGTGATGTTCATCCATACGGAAGGGAACTTTATGTGAGCTGTTTTTCTTATTTAGACTTTAGAAAACAGTCTGGGCCGGTCTTTCAAGTCATAAGTCAGTGTATAAATAAAGCAAGCAGGAAGATACTGGTAACAGGAAAGAGCCAGCTGAATTAAAACTTGAAGAATTTTGTGCAGTGTGTGAGGAGCAAATATTTTGGCAGACCGCAAGGAGGGTATATTCTGCAAACATCACTGAAGTGTATGCATGGAGTTATTTATATATTAACAGCTGGTGCAGTGGACTAATGCCGTATTCAATAGTGAGCTGATTTTATCTGTTGCACAATTCAAGGATGTGTCTGACTGCTAGCCTTGAATCAGGCTAAATGCCAAAACTCCAAGATCAGCCAAATCTCTATTATAAGCCGCATGTGAAACCATGCCTGTAGCCACCAGGCAAATGTGATTTGGACCAGGATGTGTGTGTAATTTCAATGTATCTAGTCAGACCTGAAATGGAACACTCACATTAATTACATACCACCTAAGAATCCTAGGATTTCTTAAGTGTAACATTTCACATGCTTCACTTCAAACAAAACAGGTTAAATTTGTTTGTCTATTTTCAAGTGATTCCCAGTCCAGCTGGTCCATGAAATTACAATGGGATCACATGTATTTGTTACAGTGCGGGCTGTCCTGTGTTGGATCTACTCTAGAGTTGAGATTTCAAGGTAGACTCACTGCCAATGTATTGACACTAGTACTGTTGTAGCATGTTTAAGTGGAGGACAAATGAAATAGTAATGCTAGATTATTTATGTATTTTTCATAATGAAATTGATATCCCATTTTGATTTGTACTTCCACTTTGCAACATATTCAAGAACAAGAAGCTACCACACTTAATCTCCAACCACTGTCATTAATTAACCAAGATCTCACTAGTCTGTAATTCACCCTACTGTAGTGATTTTATTGATTCATCTGTATGTTTTCTTCATTTTCCTTTGAAGTTGTACCAAGAGTTCATAATAAGGTGGAGTGTCTAACTTGAACGCATTCTCCAAACACCCTGCTTAAAGTAACACCTCGGCCTTATTTCAGAACAAAGGCTTTACCTTCTTCAGCAACACTAATCAACAGTTTTCTATCCCCCAGTAAAGGTGTTGATTTGATGAAAGGTGAACTTTACGCAGGGTGTTTGTACAGGCCATACTGAGAGTTAGACACTCTCTCCCATACAAATCAGTATTACGAACTCTTAGTTGTACAGTATAGGTAAACAAAGATAAGTTTCTCTCCCATCTTATTCTAGGATTTCTATTGACAAGGAAAATTCAATTATTTGTATACAGGCTCAAAATTGAGAAAATATAAAGAAAGTGAATTAATATTATACAGTCAGTTTGCTTTTGGATATTTAATGTCTCCAACCACAACAAAAATTCGATGAATCTATGCTTCTCATCACTGGTCGTCTGAACATTCTGAAAGTGATACCTCACTCAATCAACCATATAATCTGTTTATTAGACTGAATAAAGTCATGATTACCTAAACAATCAATTAATGTTTTATAATTATCCTATTCCATTTTCCTGGAGGTTCCACTGATAAAATGCAATTTCAGCAATGATAGCAGCTAGCCAAGCTGCAAGTTGATTCAGAAAGCATTCCATTCTGTAAAATAGACCCCATCCAGAATTCAACTCAGTACTCAGGCTGAGATATCTGACAATAGTCCACTACTCTGTTAATGAATCATTGATGTTCACACAATATAGCCTCCTTGAGGTATCTGAATGTTTGCTCCTCACACACTGCACAAAATTCCTTTAGATTCTGCTTAGACTGAGTTGATTCAGCTTGTCACCATACTTGTTTCCTTTGTAGTGTAGCTATACACATACTGATTTATGCCGATTAGAAAGGCTGGGCCTCAGACTGTACATTCTAAAGTCAAGTAAGTAAAAATAACTCACATACTAGTAAAAACAAGTCATGCATTAGTTCCCTACTTGATATATCCGAAGATGAACACACTGAGTCAGCTATTCCCACAATTAGTACTTCGTTACTAATGACAACCAACAAGAACCCACAATCGATCCTTAAATTCGTTTTATCTTTCTTGGGGTAACGTTTGATTACCTGCTGGAAGTGCCACTGATAACTTGTACAGCAATGGTAAGCTGCAAGCTTCAATCTGAGAAAGCATTCCGTTCCGCAGTTTAGCTAGTCCATCATTCCGTTCCGTTCCGTTCCGTTCCGTTCCGTAGAATAGTCCCCACCCATTTTTTACAGTGTTGATAGTAGCTGAGGAAAGGCAGGTAAAACTATTTTTTGGAGCTAGGGGTTGGACTGGAAGGATTTTAGCATTCCAATAATGTTAATCATATAATGCTACAATATATTGGTCAGCATTTTGCGGAACAAGAATCCGTGAGTATAATAGCGCGGATGTGTGGAGGCTTAAAAGCATAAATTCCACGACAGCTATAGATGGGTTCACGCGAACTGATTACTGATGTCTGGAAAACGTCTGAAATATAGCTAGTTTATACTTAATTCATGTCTAATCAGTGGGTGTAGTATAGTTAGCGGACGAATAATGCGAAGCAGTAAGCTATTATTGTGTATTTCACTGTTGCTGTGTGGAAGCAGTTACACTCAAGAGACTGAAGAGAATGCGCCATTGTTTATATACGCTACTAGCAACGACTTGGTACAGTCTTTTCAACTTGGATCAGGTATTGCTACTTGCTAATTATTACCTGTAGCTAGCTAGTTATTAGTAGCTATAGCTAGTTAACTATTTATTAGTAACTAACTAAGTAAAAATTCATGATTTGTTGCCGGTGACAGGAAGAATTGATATAGTGAGCAATGGAGAACTTGTCAGTTTGTTTGATAATCCAAAGGACAATCTTGTTCACATACCATCAGCAATTCCTATCGTTCCAGTAACTGTCTTGATCTATGTTGAGGTAGTGTTATATGCAGCTATACGTAACCAACTATGTGTATATGGTAGAATATTGCAGTGAAGTTCACATGGACATCACTAGATCATAATATATTGGCTGATCCTGTCATGTCTATTCCAACAAGTTTTACCTTCCCAACTTGTCCCTATCGTAAGTGATGTAGTCATGCAACTATGTAATGTTTGTATCTGCATACAGTTATGTTTTACACTTGATCATTCCTGTGTTACCATACACTTGTCACAACTGAGTTGAACCTCTATAATTTTGTAATTCATATAGCCTTATTACTAAATCTGTAAGCATAATCAGTTACATGCAATAGTACCGATCTGTGTTTGAGAATCTATAGAACATGTAATAAGTTTACAGCTTTTGTACAGCATATGTATTAGCTACCATCTATGAGGTATTTTTCAAGGTATGTAATTCTCTCAAACGCTCACTTTCCATCACTTTTGCAATTTTATTTTCATGAATGGAATTGCCTCAGTATATTGGGATGCCTGGATTTTTAATGTTTTTAGACTATTTTCATAATTAAAATTTCATGAAAGACATCCTATTTGTGAAATTCACAAAATTTACATCCCTTGAAAAATACTGCACATTAGCTATCATGTTGTATACTCTACAGTGTTATTCTAAGACTGTTAGCGGTGGGGGAGAACCCCCCTAAAATCTCAGACTCACCCCCTAAAATTGTGAGTGATAACCACACTGTATACTGATTTTAATATGGCACACAAAACTGTCAAAAATACTTTCAGATTTAGTCTCAGAAGTCTATTATGTCCAGGTTAAAATTTGCATACACAACTTCAATGCTCTATATGTGACCGAATATTGGAAAATCACCCATATGGGTGCATTTGACACCTAAAAATATTTAATGATCAAACAACAAAATTTATAGTGCAAATCTACTTGTTAATGGTTGTAAGCCATTCTCAATACCTTAAATTACAATTATTGAAATATTTTTAAAACTGTGTCCTGTTCTTATTAGCAACCCACTAAACATGAAAACTCTAATTATTTCATGCATGCCCATATGGGTGGTTTTCCAAAATTCAGTCACATATATCGTAATTTTCTAGGTCAAGTATGCATGACTCTCAAAAGTAGGCCTAAATTTACCCTAGTTGTTTCTTAAATTAAGGTCGTCGGTTTTCAAAGCAGCACACTCGATCAACTGAAAAATCTTTAAAAGTTTCTAAACCAGTTTACCCTTAAATAGCATGCACAACCAGCAAAAATACCCTCGGGTTTAATCTCAGAAAACTTGATCTAATGATCTTAAAATAGTCCTTACAATTGTTTTGAGAATGGCACTACATGTGCACTGATGCATGAAACTCTAGTATTCTACCAATCATAGGATCTGGCTTCACCCAATCACAGGTTGTAAACTTGAATATGTGTAGCCAGCTACTATATGGACTTTCACCTGGTCATCCCCCAAATTCCTGATTCCCTAGAATAAACACTGATAGCTACTCTAGCAATTATTTCAATTATATTCATAAGTGTGGGTTTGCTGTCTGGACTCTATAATACTTGATGACTTGTGATCAGTCAATCAATAACTTTTATCTGTGACAGTAAACAACCTAAAACAATTTTACAGCTCATTTGTGCTACTTAATAAATGTCATAGTGAGCTCATAGCTTTGAGGAGCTATACTCAGTGGTAATCTAGTTATATATAGCTAGTTTATGTTTGCTCTCTTGACAATTTATCATAGCCATAACTATGTACTTTAGTAACATGCACTTAATTAAATCATCCATTATATAGCTCTTAAACCCTTCCACTGCATTTAGAAATTGATGATCAAGATACTCTATTAGAGCAGTCAAGTTACTACTAAGCCCTTGCAGTTATAGATTGATTGTTTTATATTAGATTTACTAAAATTCAATGTCAAAGCTTCTAGAGGCATGTCCTCAGACACCTTGACCGTTCCTCCAAAAACAGGGCATGTCACCACAGACTACACACCATTACATAACAGATGATATTTTAGTACTAGATAGCTATTTGCGTTTTGTTAGTTGTATTATAAAACTTTAATAAGGGCTCCATAGCATATAGTATACTAACATACAACGTTGTGTCATAAAAGTTGTAAACAACAGGCAAATTTTATGTGCTCACAGTGACCTCTACATGCCCTATTATTACAAGAACTGTCACATTGTATTCCTTATCTACAACAGTAAGTTTCATTTACAATCCTAGATCCACCAATAACGTGGCTTGTATTCTATGACAATGTTCGCTAAGTTCTAGTATTATACATTTCACAATTGCATCCTACTGACATTTTATTTATTTATTAAGGCTTTACAGCACAAGTGCTGAAAGTCTGTAGGACACCTGGTCCTACAGCCTGTTTAAAGTTGTTACCGAAAGTGTGTTTGAAAAGGTGGAGAAAGGAGAAAAAATCCATGACTGTACCTAGGCAGCCTTGAACCTGCAGCCATCCAATTAATGCATTGTAAAGCAGCCAAAATTATATTTTAAATATACTTTTCTTCAGGCTATATAGATAAATGGAATATTTTTTGCATCACAAAAAGCTGAATACATGTTCTAGACACAATTAAGTGAGAACAAATATTAATACAGTGTTGATTCACACTATTTTGGTGCATTATTATGATACTGAGCATGGTAAAGGGGACCATGGGAAATGAAATTTTTAAAAAAAATTTCCATTCAGTGGTGGATCTAAGGGGGGGCATGTGTGCCCCCCCTCCCCTCCCCACACACACACACACACACACACACACACACACACACACACACACACACACACACACACACACACACACACACACACACACACACACACACACACACACACACACACACACACACACACACACACACACACACACACACACACACACACACACACACAAATACAATATCCAGATACCGCCACATAGAACACTATTCAGAATCCTCCATAGTTGCTGCATGAGTATAAAAAACTTGCATCTGCATATAGCACTATCCCATGCATGGGCACACTTTGAGAATATTTTGCAAATGAAATGCACATAGTCCGTAAATTGCAGCTACAGCTAGTTGAGCTGCTGATGAGTGTTCCTATAGCTATACAACTCTTGATTAATATAGAAAGCAGTATACACCCTGTATAAGTGCATTTCATTAAAACTTTTAGTCCTGAAACATATAAAATAGCTTTAGCTCCCCAGGCCCCTGCTTCATAATATACCTGCTATCCTAGTGCACCCCCACCCCTTGCCAAACCCTGTCATTGTGTAAATAGACCTGTTACTACACTTTGTGTCAAACTCAGGTATCTAGATGTTATAATTATTTGTGATGCTGTCTCTTTAGGGATATTTATACTGTTCCCTTGTTACACTGCCTTAACACATACTGTAGCTAAGCTTGTCATAAATGCTTATGCTACTGACAAGGAATATGAACCAATTGTGCTTTATATTGGCAAACAATGTGGACCAGACTCACCAGAGAGATTTGTTGGTGCTACAGAATTCCCACATGACGTTCTCCCCATGTTATTTAATGGTAGTACACCAGGTTGTTTTAATGATACAAATCCTCCCACACTGAATCCTTTACAAATTGGTGAGTATTTTATTACTGCCTGAATGCCTGACTTGTTTTATCATCTTTGTTTGTACAAACACAGAGACATCTAGCACATCTAGATCTCCTGGTCTTGTAATCGTTATCACAATTATTCCAAGTGCTGCACTGATACTCATAGTAGTGTTAGTAGTATTACTTGCTGTGTGGTATCATCACCTGAGAGTAAAGGAAAGAATTGCAAATATTTCTATTGAAGCAATGGCAAGACAGTTTCAGTTTACTAATCCATTGTTTGATCGTGTGGAAACACAACAACGTTCTGGTCCTCATGAGAAAGAATTCCCTTCAGAGAATATCAAATTTGTTAGAGAGTTAGGTGAGGGGGCATTTGGACGGGTCTACCAGGGGATAGCTACAAACATAATTGAAGGAGAAGATTATACTATTGTGGCAGTGAAGCAGTTGAAAACAGACACTACTATGGATGATAATATTGTTGGGGTGGAGTTTTTCAAAGGTCAGTATATATACATAAATAGTATGAATTCCTAATATTAATGCTATTGATGTTGGCTTGCACATTGATTTTAATCATCAATGCCCGTATGTTCATAAGTTTTCTGTGTTTGAAGTCAACTCGTATACTAATGATTTGAATCATGTGAGGAATTGTATGTATATAGACTCCATGCAGCAGCTATCTCAAAGATATTGTGCAAACCTACAGTAAGGTCTGTATACAAGTACACAAAAATTGGAATTTTCAACTAGAGTATAGGGACCATAGAACATCGATAAAAAGTACTGAAACAAACTGGAGTAGTGCACGATATTAAATCACAGTAAAACAATAAGAAGTGTTATATCCCTACTGTGCTCAATGGAAATGCACATTATAAAATTTGCATCTTAAGATAATAGCCTACTTTTTACAGATGTGCTGTTATTTAATTCAAATAGCTACCTGTTCGTAGTATATTATGTGACATATGTATCTTAAATTGTAATACTGTATAGTGGGTTAATTTCATGGCTAAAATTCTTTGACTATTTAAAATTTCATGCAAGGGGAAAATTTTCATTAAAACAAATGCCATTTTGATCAAGTTCTGGATTTCAAGTGGGAAAATTTTTTACAGATAGCTGCCAATTTGCAAAATCACAAAAATTTCTCCCTTGAATACAGCACTCTGCTTTGTTAGACTCTCTCTGGGATGATTGTATGGTCCAGGTTGCAATTATTTGGCCGTTGCTATTGACACTGGCTGGTAAATGACAATAATGCCAATGATTGACTATTTTACTGACAGTGTCACCAACACCACTGCACACAAAAATTATTAACATTGAAGAGCTCAATCAATATATATCCCAATACTTATTATTAAGCATGATGTTCCTTACTGTCTGTATGAAGGAACACTTTTATGATTTCACGGTATGGTAGTTTTACCCTTTCCACAGTCCAGCTAACTGTTAATTCACCTCTTCATATAGCTAGTGGACATTTTGTTCTTCACCACACATAAGGTTCAGCTCAACTCTTTGGCATTATTGCATAGTTCATGGGTGATACTGGTTGCCATCAGCCATGCCACTGGTTCTTGTATTATTGTTAAAATGTGTCTGGCAAATAAAAATTTTGAGGGTGTACTATACAATAATATTGTACAGGCAATGCAGTGATACTTAGTACTGTAACTGCATACACTGACTGCTATTGTTAAGTTAATATTGTTCCTATAGAGGTGTCATTCATGTCCAAACTGGATCATCCTAGAATAGTTGGACTACTAGGAGTGTGTACTATAACAGAACCATGTTGTATGATATTTGAGTACATGGACCTTGGGGATCTCAACTCTTACCTCCGCTCTGCCATTGGTTTGGGCCCCGACTGTGATGAGTCAGAAAAGGAGACATGTTTCCTACAACATAGTGGAGCAGATTGCAGAAGGGATGGAGTACCTTAGTAACCAGGGTTTGGTACACAGGGACTTGGCTACAAGGAATTGTTTAGTTGCCACAGGACTGGAAATTAAGATTGCAGATTTTGGACTATCACGAGATATCAACTCCACTGACTATTACAGGTAATACTAGCTACATTTCAAAAGTGTATTCATGAAACTTGTAAGACTATACATACCCTGTGAACTGTATTAATGTTATTCATGTGTTTATAGTCAAAGTGTAAATTTAATGAACATGAACAGTGAGTAATTGACACTCATAAATATCATTGTATAGTTTCTGATGTTGTAGACACTTGTCTAAATAAACACTAGTAAATGATAAGTAGATGTGTATGCTGTTAACAGTGTCTCACTGTTGTCTTGCTTATGAGTATAATTTTACCTGTACAGAGTTCATGGACGTGCAGTGTTACCCATCCGGTGGATGGCTCCTGAGTCCATTATGTATGGCAAATTCACCATGGCAACTGATGTGTGGTCCTTTGGTGTAGTAATGTGGGAGGTGTTCACATATGGACAACAACCTTATGTTGGGTTGACTAATGAAGAAGTGATCACCTTTATCACTACTAACAAGACACTGGAGCCACCTACTGGTTGTCCTCAACAGGTATGCAGACTAGTATAAAATATAATATGTAAGTAGAATACTCACAAATAATAGGGTTTGTCTGCTTCAGACTAGGAAGGGTATATATATATACAAAGCAAGTCAAAGGTTGAGAATGAAACTTTCAAATAGAACAGTATATACCTTGGCTAAATCAAATCTTTTCTTTAGCCAACTTCCATTGTAATGACAGAGACGTGTATAGTGGAACACTCAACAATAATTTTGCAAAAAGCATCTGAATGTTACAGTGGGATATTCATGAGCTGTTATTGTCTGACAAACCCACACATAACTCATGAAACAGGAAAACAGGTACAATTTCCAGGGTTCAAGGTCTAACAATACTTATGCTATGGATACGGTATGGGATTCATAAGCCCAGTTAGAGCCAAGACTATAGCACATCAGTACAGTGAGGGCGCTACTATAATTTTAAATTCTGTAGATACGTACCACAATGTACTGTACTCTCATATAGATTTTATTTACACTAACTTCAAAATAGTTATCTATAGCTCTTCTTCCTCTTGCAGTAACATTGACAAAGCAGCTGAATCTCTAGTGCCATTCATGTTTATCTTACTCAATCACTGCTTGTACCTATTCTATGATTTTGTTATTACGCTGCATGCCTGAAGGCAAACAATTAAGCTAGTTGTTCTATTATCTCTTCTTAATAGTGATGGCGGTATTGAGAACACTAAGAATCAATACAGTATAAATGAATTTATTGTGTTTGGTATTATGCTATTGTGTACATATAATGGTCAAAGAGGTAAGTAAAAACTAGAATATTAATATTTGACAGAAAAACTACACTGAGTATTGTCAATTAAACTTGCACTAATCAAATGTTCTGGAATCGCTCACTTCTAATGTTTATATGTTATACTCAGTGTTGGGCAAGTTACTTTTTACATGTAACTAGTTACATATTACTTGCAACTGAACTATTTAGTTACAGTTACATATTACTCATAAAATAAAGTAACTATAATAATATTACATATTATATTACTTTGTGTCCACAGCCTTAAGCTGTCACGTGTAAAACTACCACCTTATCACGTGACATGATTGCGTTGTTGGACAATGTGCGGATCTTGGATATAAGCAAGAAGCTGGTGAATAAGCTTCATTCAGTAGGCTTCATTATTTTGTTGTGGCTAGGCGTTACTCAGTGGATTACTAACGAGATTAATAACTTCGTTACTTGTAGTAATAATATTATGTAATATTAGATTTGTTACAGTAACTGTATTACTTAGGTAACGCGTTACATTTGTAAGTAAAGTAACTTGAGTTGTCTTACCTGTTTTATAGCGTATTTTGTTATATTACTTAGTTACCACAAAAGTAATAATATTATGTAACGCGTTACTCCCAACACTCAGTATACTAACAGTATCCTGCAATTACTTTTGGTATTGCAATAATTATATTGCGAATCATCACAGTACCATTTGGTGTGTAGCTATTAGCAAGAGTACATAATATAAATTGGAGGGAGAGTGTCTAACTAGGACACCTTCAGTCAAAATCACTGAGTAATATAAAGCATCCACACATATAAAAAGCTTTACGTTATCCAACACCTATCAACAGTACTCAACACCTATCAACAGTACTCAACACCTATCAACAGTACTCAACACCTATCAACAGTACTCAACACCTATCAGCAGATCTCTATCATCAGTAGAAGTGTTAATTTGTTCAAAGATCATCGTCTATTCAATAATATGCAGTGATTTTGTACAGGCTTAGACACTCTCCCTCCCTATTTATATTATGTACTCTTGGTATTAACGAGTGTGATTTAGCCCATGCCAGTCAAACCCTAGCTTCTTTGACATTCACAGGGATGGCTCCAGGGGATTTCTGAGGTTTTTGGAAACCGGTCAAGTGTATTCAAGCAGTTGAAATATTTGTTTTTTTTGCATTGATTCGCAAAGGCACAAGATGTTCAATTTGAGATACTCTAACAGAGCAGTCAATAAGTCTAATAAAGCAGTCACAGTATTCAGAGAAGCAGTGTAGGTAATCTATGCGGAGGACAGTTATTCTCAGCAGGCAGTTACCTTTTTGGGACTTCACCAAAAGTCTATGCTTCTGATCAGAAACCAGTTACCAAATATCCTGGAGCTGCCTATGATTCATGTATACTCTTGATTATCATCAGCTATACATAGTATACGCTGTTGTATAAGATGGTATATACCACTTTGTGACATAGGCGGATCTAGGAGGCATTGTCAGGGGGGGCCAAGGAGTTTAAGTGTACAACAGTGTTTACTGAGTAAAGTTATGCAACTGAATATAACTTGTGTACTAGAATTCCTCTTAGTGGAATAACCACTAAGAGGAATTCTAGTACACAAGTTATATTCAGTTGTATAACTTTATTCAGTATAGCTGGATGAATGATAGACATACAGTTTTAAGACTGTAGTTAGAGAAATTTTTTTTTTTTTAATTAGACCTCCTAGATTTGAATTTGGGAGCATTTTTGATAACATTTAGCTAATAAAGTGTATACTTGCAATGCATATAAAGATTAGTTAGCCTATCTGAGATAAAACCTGTTTGATGGTAAAGTGTACTAAATCAAAAATAAGGTGTAGTTAGTATTGTTATGACATTAGAATTGTGACTGTTCTATTAGAGCAGTGACTGCTCTATTAGAGTATCTCAATCTTAGCACAAATATTCAAACTTATTTGCCTCACTATATTTACAATGTACAGACAGTATAACTCTGTAAAGTACATTTTATAACTGTTGTCTTCTATTTGCCTATTGGCTTTCTATACTTCTGTACACAGTGTGAATGCATGATTCCAGTTTCTGGTATCAATATAGTACTGAATCCAGGGGGGGCAATAAAAAGGTCAGGGGGAGCACAGCACCCCTTGGCCCCCCCTCAGATCTGCCTATACTTCGTGGGCCCTAGTGTGAGTGCGTATATTTCAGGCAAATTATAAGTGCCCGTGTTACAACTACTACTTAATTTATGCTTTATATATAGGTGATAAAGATAATGACACAGTGTTGGTCAGCAAGCTCCAGGAGTAGACCAAACTTCTCAAAGTTACACATCAACATCCAACTATTATCATTAACATTGAAAGATGTCACCTACAATCCACCTGATTACCCACTGGTGACTTATAAGGAAGTTCTCATTTAAGTGATATTCAGTAAATATATTTTAATAATTCAATGAAATAAGTATATAATGTTTACAATAGATGTGCAGATATGTTAATACGTAAGTACCATAACACTTATATTTTCTGTTTTTGATTGGTTACTCTATATATAGCAAACTGTACGTGCATAATGTAAATACTTTTTTTGTAATACATATTGATGTAGTGATAGCTACAAATTCTTTACTGTCAATCAATTGGAAGTCATCCATCCTTATAAAATCATTGTCTATAATTATTAATTAAAGTTTTCTGTTGTCCTCAATCACTCTTCTAACAATCAGTGAGAAGTGGTCAAAAATAAGACTTGTAAAATTTATTGATACTCAAACTACTCTAATAGAACATCCAATGTAAAGAAAAAGAGACCCTAGCTGTGCATGTGAGCTGAAACTGACCCTCCCCTTCTTCGCTTGCAACTACATGTACAAAGATCCTGATGTCATTTTACACAATTCATTACCAGGCAGCTAGTGCTTTTGAAAGATCAGAATTAAAATAATTTTTTTGGTGAGTACTTTCGTGTTAGCTGCTAATTTAATGCATGGGTTGAAATATTTTATTTGCAACTAATATATATAGATAACACTACAAATTAAGTATATTTATATAGAAGGGCTACAACATAATCATAATTATCGCATTTAACAATCTTTGAAAACATCACTTATCAATAGTTGTATTTTAGTATTTTGGCATCAATTTTAAGCTATAGCTAAAATCGTAGGGGTTGCACCCTAGACCCCTTCATAATGTATACCATACTGCACTGTATATTCTGTATAACAGTTTTAGTCTTGCCACTGCTAGAACACTCTTTCACAATGGTGGTATAGCTTCAGTCACAATATTGTCTTTTTGTAAATTTCTTGTGGAGGCATGCATATGCCTACCAATCTTCATGTCTTAGCGTCATACATTTCGTTGCAGCATCTGTTAGCTAGCACACACACACACCCCTTATATGAAATTCCATCTAGGCATGTGATCTGCATAACATGACCACGACTCAAAATCACCATCACTTAGACAAACCTCCTATGGTTTTCGTGAATAAAATTATGTGTGTTATATGAAGCTGTAAAACCAACACAGATACTGTTCTCCACCTGATGAATAACACATGTTGTAGTTGAGACACTGAAGTTCTGTTAAGTGCAAATCTGAGTGAAATCCTCTGAAGTATGTAGGTACAAATTATGGCGTGGTTACAAAACACTGTAATTTTAGCATTAAAATCAATATTCCTCCTACAGCTAATTGTGAAACTCCCCAAAATTCTTGTAGTGGTTTGTAATAACATTATCTTTAAAAGTATGGAAACAGATTTTTTAGGAATGACTACTATGGCTTCAAAAGAAGAGATAACTGTTTTTCATAAAAAATTTAGAGAGTTCAATAGCTCATTTGGTAAAATGCTTCAAAAAAATTACTTCCATACTTTTGTTACTTCTATACTTAGGTAACAGATGACAAAGTTTATGAAGTGTAGAACTAAAACTGTGAGACTAGATCCAAAATTCATAGAATTCTCATTCTGAGCCTTAAAGTCAGTGCTTCTATATAACTGGAGATGGTGATTTTTAATTACCACAAACACATCTGATGCAAAAGGGAATGAAAAGCAAGCACAAATCAATGAAAACCAAGATTTTGTATATGAAGCCATAGGAATTAGTAACATGCCCCCTTAATTAAGCCAAATCTTTGGCCTTAATAGACAGGTGAACGCTTTAGAAAGGTGGAATAGAGTATACATTCCTCAGTCAGCCTTTATAGAGAGGTGACAGTAGCTACCGTAATTCGCTTTATTTGTATTTTACGTAAATGACTGCTCTATTAGAGTAGTTCGATCTTGTATAAAAATTTCGTGCAAGAAATTTTCTTTGCATACGAAAATTATTTTACAGCAAAAAAAAGCTAATTACGGTCTAAGACAGTTTCAGTGTACACATGAACACAGTATAAAGTTGTCCTGCTATCTCCCAAACTAATTCTGGCAAGATCTCTAGTTACCCATGCTGTAAGTAAAGTAGAGAACAATGAATACATCAAAAACATTAATATTGAATACACACATGCATTTTATTTCTTCAATGGCTTGTTACTAAGTTGTTGATCATGTGAGTAAGGAGGTGGAGCAGTCATGCTCATCTGATATGACGATGGCTCATGAGGAGAAAACGGACCAGATGTCGGCATGGACTGAAATAGACACATTAATCATCACAGTGGCTCTGTTTGTACTGTAATGTTAGGTAGCTATACATAGTTAAAACAGTGGAAACTGACATCTGAGTACTAGGATCACTAAGTATCTATTCAAAAAGTTTGGGAATCTAGATAAAAGGACGCCTTCGTCATTAGATAGTAAATGGACTATTATCATTTCTAATACAAGGAATTCTCATTAACAGTGCCATATCTTTGGGATCAAATATATGGCCCAAAAAGGCAGTGTTATCAGCTATGTTTGGAATATACAGTAGAATTCCATTACCCTAATAAGGAAGTGACTGTTCTATTAGAGTATTTTGTCAACAAGTGTATGTTGTTCCTAGTGTAGAGTTCTGTATTTGTTTGTCTGAACCAATTCCCTTATTTTTGAGAGGCATTTGGATAACAACAGTTGACTTTACTCAACATGGTTATTTATAAAGTGGTCTTATATATTAAAGAGGTGTCACACAGTGGTATTGCTGACTACATGTACATGTAAACAGTTGACCAATAAACTCACCATGCTAGTAATAGGACTCTGCAGAGATGATGGTGAGCTACAATTAGAAGTCGATCCAGTTGCAGTATGATCCATTAGAGAAACCTTATAACCACGGTTACCACTGTATCCCATCAAGTGAGGTGGTTGTTGCGAAGGAGGGAACTCCTGTCCGTAACCCTGTATGTGTGAGACCACATTGTAGTGTGAGGCATTAGAACATACGGTACAAGTTACAGTACTTATCAATGGTTTATCACATATCATCAAACTTCTTCTGCATACTTACAACCCAATAGCCTAGTGCCTATACGAACTATAGATTAATGCTAAAGTTCCTTTTTATCCCTTACACAATGCATGGTTTCCTAAGCTAATAAACAAACCCTACAGTATTATCTTTAGTTCTCTTTACAAAGAGGCGGAATGTTTCACAGGTGAATGATGTGTAACTGATTGATTGACTTACTTGATTTCCAAATTCCATTTGTTGTCCACCAGGGTGTACCTGGTTTGGAAATGGTGGTCGATAATTATCAGGGGCCTCTGTGTTGATTGGGGGCCTTCCATGATAAGCAAATCTCTGATCTGATTGGCTACTGATCATGTGCCCTGGCTCATTAGGTACTTGAAGGGGAAATCCCGGCTGTTGGTACGACATTTCCATTGGAGGAAATGGCTGTTGTAGGTGTTGCTGTTCAAACCCTTGAAATGTATTAGCTTTACTAAATGAGACATTATTATTGAAATTTGGTTGTTGTTGTGGTTGGGAAAAGCCTGAGGGTGGACGATACATCATGGGTGGGTTGCTAAGCAATGGTGGTCTCTTAGGTGGTTGTGGTGAAGAGTAATCTTGTGATCCAGCCAACTCCTCAGAATCATTTATTGGTCTCTTAATACCAGCAGACACGTTACCCAGCTGTAGATAAGGAAGAAATAAAAACAATGAAATCTCGTTTAGTGGCTTAGCTACCCCTTTAAAAAGACCATATTATTGGCTATAACTATCTTATTACTAAAAGTCTATGGAAAAATTGGGTATGATCGAAGTGGGGATTAAGTGTTCAGTACATCCCACTGGTGAGTTTGATATTGTGGCATAAAATGGTGGCCATGCGCTGCTTTGTTGGCCTCCAGAGCAGTCAGGCAACGAGACCAAAATTAAAGCTTTAAAAAAATTCTATATCCGGCCACCTGTAAGTGCTTTGTTATGTTATATTATATGGACTAATAATCCGTAAAGGTGATTTTTGTTGTGTAAGATGTCTCTAGGATGATTTTCAAAGGCAGAATTTTAGGTGGCATGAAAAATTTTTGGTGCAATCTCTACTTTATTAGTACTGCTGTACCGTTTGATAGAAAGCAAGGAACAAAGTCATCTACACCTGCAGCTATACTGCACTCTGGCATTCCGACAAGTGTAGGCCCTCTGCGCCTACACCTAGTCTTTTCTTTTATCGTCAATCAGGCTGCTTGCTCCAACGAAACCATATCAACACATTAATTTTCCATATCAACTCTTTCTTTCAGCAGCATATTTAGACACCACAGAATTATTTCAGAGCTGGATTTCAGAAGTGTTTCAGTTCCTGTACTTCTATAAGAGGTACACTAGCTAGATATCTGCAACTTCCCCTAGGTTTGTGAACATACCCATCAAATAAAGATCTAGGTGGACTAATAGTGATAGAGTATGAAGACCATACCTCTTAACAATCTAGCATTTACTTAACAGTAAACAAGATCCACACCCCTTATTGATCTAGCTAGCTGCATGCCCCTTGAGATACCGTAATACAACAGTTACTCTAATACAACAGTCATGTATGATATTCTAATAGAACAGTCACAAGTTACACTGTAGCTAGCTAGCTGTGCTACAACAAAAGTGAAGAAACTAGTATTTTAAAAAAATGTTTTAATTTAAAAATGAAATGGGATCTATGCAATAAAAAGTAGTGAAACAAGAGATGAATGATGGTATTACAGTATAGCACAGTGGGAAGTCCCTACTTTGGCATTGAACAAAATAATTGTTATAGTTAATGTGGCAAAGTAGGGACTTTCCCACCGAGCTATGCTGCAATACCATCATTCATCTCTTGGTTCACTATTTTTTTTATTGCATAGATCCCTACTTCATTTTAAATTAACAAGTTTTGAAATACTAGTTTCTATGATCTTACTCAGAGATAAAATTATAATTTTCCTGTACTAGCTTGTTTAATTTTTGTACAATGACTGGTGAACCAATGCATACCGCATAAATGGAAAGAATAACGCCAGCCAGAGTATAACGCTTGCCTTAATTATCAATTACCAGAAAGCGTTGTTGGAATTTCGCTTTAGTTCCTGCTTTGTTCCACCATAGATAATATACGTATACATGGATTGGAAATGCGCTTACAAATAAATACAATAACTGTGCCATATCCTCATTATGTGCACGAAAAATTATGGTTAGTACAGCTAGAGTGTTTTGCATTCTTGTATGTTACCACACGATGTTTGTTGTTTGCAGCTGGATTAATTACCACCTACACTAACTGGAGGTTGGACTGGTTAGACACGCTGACTCCTAGCAAACAGTAGGGATACAAAATTCTCATTGTTTAAGAGGAATATGGTGTTTCGGAACAGTTTTGTAATTTTGCTGAAGAAACTGTAACCTCAGCATCGTTTCTAATCTGTTGCCTGCATCACTAGTAACAGGTAGAATGTTATTAGGCTACTTAGGTATTGTTGCTTTACTGTATACTTCCATTACTTCGATAAAACTATGCCAAAATAGGCTCTAAGTTTTTGTAATTATTTTGCCCATGCAAAGTAAAACTGTAGTTAAAGCTTTATTGTAACATGCCAAGCATTTAATGGGTAGTGCAAATGAAGCCATGAAAAGTTGGCTAAAAGCTACGCTGCTGAAATATTCGCTAATGCTCACCTGCCCTATCCACCTGTCACCAATGGTATTCCCTCCAACATCACCACACACACCTGTATTCTTGTTCAGTACATAACGCAACACACTGACAAAGTAAAAGAAATGTCTGCACTACTAAATAACGGGCCTGTTAACAGCCTGCCAACATTTTGACAACTAGCATACTGTAATGAGGATAGACAAAATATTTTAATGCGTTTCCAATCCATGTTTACGTATATTATCTATGGTTACACTTCTATGGTTAAACTTGTTACACAGCATTACAAACAAAGGAAAATGCAAGAAATGCCTTTGAAAGTAATCCGCTCACTACAAAAATTACAGACAATTCTTGTAATGGCCAGCTTGCACTGACGCCACTGTGTGTTACTGCAAATCAACACATTTGAGGTAGTGGAAAAAGCAATGGGACACAAAAGCAGACTAAGGTAATTCCATGATGTATGCTCTATAGCTGCTATGGTTGGACATCTTGGGCTGAAGCCACATACAGGTAGGACGAAATTTTTTTATGTCTACCATATTGTAAACAAACGCATGCAACATGCATACCTTTGAGGATGTAGGAAACACAAAGATAATGAGTAGATGAATAAGATGGCATTTATGGCACGTGAGACACGGGAGTTGGAGTACTGAATATTTGTCTCCGCTGAAACGCCCTTTCTCTTGGTTCTACAGGCGTACAAGTATTGCTGTTCATTGTAACATATAGACAAACTATTTACCATGCCAAAAATCAGGGGAGTCAAGCCGTCTAGTGGAAATTCGACTTCACCAGCGTTCTCATTGGATAAAGAGGAGAGCAACACGTGTATCACCTGTAACAAGTTAATAACTGGTGATGCTTTTGAGTGCGTTTGGTGCAGAAAGTGGCAGCACAGAGTTTGCATTAATTTAAGTGTTGGGCAATATGGCGCTCTTTCTGATTTACCAAACAATATTGTATTTTTCTGTTCTCATTGTTTTTACAAATTGCCCAATGCCCTAATGGCTTATGACAACACTAAGGAAGTTTGTGATGTAATAGAAACTAAGCTGAACTCTGTGCAAATGGATTTATTAAACAGATTTGAGGACTTGACAGAGAAAGTAAATAATTTAGTTAGTTACAGTGAACAAGGGCCTGTTACCACTGTAGTAGAAAACACTGAGCCATCTGAACAAGTGATCCATAGCAAGGAGGTAACTGTTGAATCAATAGCATCAATGACTGCAGCGGTCATATCTGAAGAAAAGGAACGGGAGAAACGGAAACTGAATTTGATTGTGCACAACCTTCCAGAATCCATATCAGCGGAAGCCAGTATTCGGAAGAACGAAGATACTCAGAATGTCACATCCTTGATTAATAAATACATTGGAGTTAATGCTCACATCAGTAATGTAACACGGATTGGTAAACAGACTGGAAGGCCCAGACTCACGAAAGTTACTTTGTCAACAAGAGAGGAAAAGTTTAAAATTCTCCGCAACAGGTTGAACTTGCGTAAGAAGGAGCACCCGACTCATGTCACTAAAGTATTTATAACACCTGACTTAATCCCACAAGAGCAAATACGGAACAAACAACTACGTGCCAGGCTAAGTGAGCTCAACAAGCAGGATAAATTGTATCGGATTAAGAACGGTAAAATAGTTCTAAGAGAAGCTTCCTAATTTAGACCAACTCCATCATATCAAGCCATATAATATCAAGATCAAAATAGCTACAGAACAGATTTTAGCGATGCAGTGTCTCAAGCAAGTATTGTGATGAACTTGATCAGAAACTCTTGAATAATTTTGTAAGATATAAGATATATGCGTCATACTCCTTAATGGAGGTTTTGCATATTAAACTTAATAATAATAATAATATGTAGGTTTAACTGATGTGATGCTAGAGGGTCAAATATAATATTCACATGTATGTTTAGGTCTGGAGGGTAGCGCTACTATATTATTGAGTTTTCAGTACCTTTTGCTGTTGATGGTCTGGTGGAGGGCGTTGTGGTTGTTTCTGATGTTGATCTTGATGAGGAGATAGGAGTGGCTGAATCTGTTGTAACTGGCTGCTGGTGGGAGGGGCTTCACTCATAGCTACTGAAGTGGCAGCAATTTGCTGCTGATGCTCCCTAACATTTGACCACAAGAATCAAATAAGTACATAAAATATAAGCAAACACAATTTGGCAATCTGGCAGTTTTTGCTATTAAAATGTGGGTGGGTATGGACAAACAAATGGACATCATATGTTCTTTATGGAAACAATTTCAAAAAATAAACAAAAAAACAACAACAAAAAACAAGCACACACACCTGTTTAAAAACAACAATTTAGGGAGACCACTAACAAGAAAGGAAAATGTCATATAAGCTAAAAAATTCTACTAATAACTGTTTCAATTGATCAATAAGCCAGAGAGTGTGGCTCACCTCATCTTCTGGTCATGTTGTAGTTGACGTTTCTGCTCATCCTCGTGTAGTACCTGCTTGAGCTGCTGGAATAAGTGATGCTTCTCCTCCTTCAGTGAGGCCAATTTGCTCTCTAAACTGGCCAGCTGTGTGAATTAATTGGTAGTATGATTTGTGACGAGTATCAACAAGAACATATGATAGTAACCAAGAGTATTGAATGGCGTAACACCATTTGATTAATAAAATGTGGAGAGTAACACGGATATTTCAGTGATTGTTTGTTTACGCAAAATGGTGTGTACGTGGCAATGGTTCATTGTTCACCAGTTTTTCGTGTTATTCAACCAAGTATTCAGCAGTTGTTGGTCAAGGAGAGTGTAATAAGGACAAAGATAACTCTTGAAAGCAACAACACAAGCAAGCGTGTGGCCACGCTTTCATGGATTTGCTTGGCAGTGCCAGAAACTCTAAAATTAGCCATTTTGCTTTAATGTCATATTGGTTAGGACTAAATACAGCAACCATTAATGGCAACATAAATGAACAATTACTGTTACTCTATGCAATTATTGATCACAGGGTAAAATGCCGTTTGATACCACACACAAACACCACACACGCACGCACACGCACACCACACACGCACACACACAAACACCACACACGCATGCACACAAACACCACACACACGCACAAGAATCGCATTAGATCTTTAGATCACCATCTCTGCGTCTCAGACCTCCGTTAAGGTATATGCTCACCCAGACAGGGGACACTAAACAACCTATAATTTACAGGCTTCTGAAATTTAGATAAGGTGAGTGGAGTTCCAGGCAGACGCATTAAGTACTCACAAGTATAAATTTCAAAGTGTTTGAAATTAAATGCTTTCAATCTTCTATATTTTGAATTGAAGCATTTGTACTGATAAAAGGCTTGAGAATACATTTCAATCCACATAGGCATACCTGTATGTAGCTAGCTTTTCTTTATGAACAATCCAAACAGGATATTTTAAATGGATTGCTTACAATTCTGTCTGGTCTCTAACTGTACAGCAGACTCAAGGGTAATGCCATTACTAGGTGATATGTTTCCGTGCCGCAGGATGGTAGTGTACATGTAACACATGCACACACACAGCATACAACAAACATAGGTAAGGTACATATGTGACACAAATGATTCAGCTTATGTTTCTTTTTGGTGGTGCCTGGCAGAACAGCTGTAGCCAATCACATCATTCATAGATTAAATATATTACTCAGCATTTATGTGTGCAATGTTGAAGACAACACAAAATCATGAAGTTAAAACAATAAATCAAGTCAAATCAATGAAAATTCACAACATCTCAATGCATTGTATAGTACCATACCTGTCTGCTAATCTCATTGCGATCTTCACGCAATTTCTTGCACTTCTCTTCTTGTTCACGCAACAACTGACTGTTCTCCTCCTCTTCCTCTGGACTAGGCTCAGTAGTAGCAGTGACGTCATCGTCTTTATCCTCCTCTTCGTTACGAGGAGGCGACTGCTTCACCTCTACATCTTCACTGATCGTATTTTCTGCTATAATTACACGGTAATGCACCACTAACAGGTAGATTATATGCTTACCAGGTGGCGCGTCTTTGCGAAGGATCCGTTGTCTTAGCGCCAAAAACTGTTGCCTTGATAAGGGTTTTCTTTTAACTAGTGTCACCATATGAAGACGCGCTCCAGATTACAACTAGTATTGAAGTGTTAGTTTATCGCAATGACGTATACTCTTATTAAAGCACACCAACGGTAAGAAAGTTTTTGATTGTGGGCTACGTATATTTGACACTCGAGAATTGATAGTTAAATGCATTACATATATGTAATACTTCATATCTCTGTCAAGTAGTCCATTTTTCTCGTATCATGATCAGAAACTTCTCCCTAACTCTGGGGTAGGCCAGTATGTTCTCTGGCTTCTCTGTCTGCCATAAACTATCAAACTCCCTCATGGCTTCACCTGCAATATGAGTTGTATAACTGATAACAATATGTGCCTGGAACCGCATTAAGGACACTTTCAGACACTGCATATTACATAGTGTAGGAATCTAATAGTGTGTAAAGGTGAGAACATGTTATGTACACAATATAATGATCAAGGTTCAGCATTGTGCAGTGGTACAATAGTAACCATATACACAGGGGCAGTGGAAAAGGTTAATAAGAAAGGGAGTCAACTTTTTGCAATGTAATATACATGGTGGTGTTAAGTGTACAACAAACATGCATTAGAGAAGGGACCGGAGGGGGTTGGAGGAATACCTCCTTAGGAGCTCTGGAGTTGTATTTTAGACCATTTTTTATTGCTATACTACAGATATGCCAACTCTCATGCATTAGGCGTGAGTCTCACTCTTTGGCAAGTAATCTCACGCATTTCTCATGCCTGATCTGTTTCATAATTAGCCCTGTGCTTAAAATTGGATAGACCTGTGTTTATTTTTGTACTTTGAGCATCTAGCGACCTTTTTTTTTTTTTTTTTTTTGGTCTTCGCTATCAAAAATCCTGGAGCTGCACTTGAGTCTGGTCCACATTGCTGGTAGTGTTTGAGGTCTCACTCCTAAAATTGTTCAGAGGTTGGCATCTCTGATACTATAAAGTAATTGATTGCTCTATTAGAGTAATTTCGATCGTTTACTGCACAAGCTTTATATGCTGAAATGGTCATTTAACTAGAGTAACCTTATATTAAAGGTTGCAATGACTGTGCACAGTGTCTGTGTGTTTGGGAGAGGAGAAGGGGACCTCTTGGATTTTATTGGAAGTGGACCTCAGGCATTCCAACTCAGATAAATTGACACTTGGGTGTGTGTGTGTGTGTGTGCGTGTGTGTGTGTGCGTGCGTGTGTGTGTGTGTGTGTGTACTGCGTGTGCAATGACAAAGCCTTAAGACCATTTTATCTATTTAAAAGTTTTTCTAAGCTAAACAATTGCTCAAATTTAGCAAATTTTTTCCTGTGGCTACGTAGATGCGCAGTCTACATAGTGAACACCACAACACTTCATACTCACAGAACAGTTCCATCACACACTGCAGAGAAATGGGTGGGGCTGTCTTGTAGAGGTATGCATACAGCACACGCCTCTCCAACATCTCCCATATCATACTGGCTAGGTCAATACCAACTATGGCATACGGGTACCTGTGTGCGTGATGTTATCATTACCACAGTAGCAAGATCACACATATCACTTACCCAAGAGTTGGATGACGAGAATGTGATAACAACTGTCGTGCTAGGTCACCACGGCAACTGGCCAGGTGACTTGCATTACATTAAGGTATACAACATATTACATGATTGGTTGCTAGGATACTGTAAACATGTTAATCCAAATAGTCCCATCCCTCTGAAGTCAGTCGCAGGATCAGTGCCTTGGAAACCAAGGTCCTTCCATTGTTCACTCACACGAGATGTTAGCTTTTCTGAAGGCATCATGTGATCCCATAGCTATAGTGATTAATCACTGTCAAAACATTGCTATATAGTATGACAAATGAGGTGGTAAAGTTAATACACATGCAAATTTTATGAACTGGAAATTATCTTCTACGTTGCTGCATGAGCAGCAGTGTAGCAACATACTTATATCTGAGGAAGGGGGCTAAAGATGGTGACTGTTTACAGTGTGTAAGGACATGCATACTGGGCATCCCTCCAAGAAAATCTGAAATTAACTTTGGTAACAATCTTGGTTAGATTTTATTTGAAACTGAATCTGAACACTTTGTTTGAGTTCATGAATGTCCTACTAGAGTAGCTAATCATGAACTGCTCTTTTGAGCATCTCTACAAAGTGGAGGGGATAAGAAAGCCTACCTAATTGAGCACAATAATTTCTTAAGAAATAACACAATACATAATTACCCACCTGAGACAGCAGCGATTCATGATGTTCATTGTCCTTGTTGTATCTGTCCTTCTTCAACAGCTCCACCTCCCTAACTAGACCAGCCACACCCACCACAATTTGCAGGGAACTCCTCAATGATGACATACACCTACAACAACATGATTATTACCTCCCAAGACTACAACTATCGCCTCTCAGCCTCAATAGTGCGACATACACCTTTACTAATGATGGGACCTAGCCCACTCATAAGAGATGGTCTTAATAAAGAGGTAATGAAGTTGTGCTGAAGTAGTCATTATAATGAGTTATGCAATGAAAATTTGGTCCAGGGCAAAAATTGGTCCAGCCGGACCATTTTCAGTCGACCAAATTTAGTCAGCCCAGACCATTTTTAGCATCCAAAATTGGTCCAACCTGACCAAAATTGGTCCGGCCCAAACTTAGTTGGCCACATGCACCCTTGACCACTAATGCGCACGCAGCCAATTATGCACTGTTATAAGTTGTTTGTGACGGATCACTGCAGCCGACTTAGCTATAGCTATTAATCTAGAATAATGAGCATTGCAAGCATTATCACTGCATGGATTTGTGCTAAAGTTATCCAATTAGGGTAGGGATCACTGCATTGGATCAACTAGCTGCATTGGAGATGCTTAAGATCGAGATACTCTAATAGAGCAGTCACCTATAACATTCATCAGCATGCAGGCACTGATCCAAAAATAAATGAAGGTGGGTGGCTAGCCCAGGTTTTAAGTTGAGAGTCCTGAATGTCTTAATATGTACATCAGGGAAGAGCTGACACTGTTATTGTTTGGCGTGTACAAGTTATCCAATTAGGGTAGGGATCACTGCATTGGATCAACTAGCTGCATTGGAGATGCTTAAGATCGAGATACTCTAATAGAGCAGTCACCTATAACATTTATCAGCATGCAGGCACTGATCCAAAAATAAATGAAGGTGGGTGGCTAGCCCAGGTTTTAAGTTGAGAGTCCTGAATGTCTTAATATGTACATCAGGGAAGAGCTGACACTGTTATTGTTTGGCGTGTACAGTGAAGTACACAGTAGCATGTGCACTGTGCTCATATAATGTCTGATCATGAGTTAACACCTATCTACCATCCTCAAGTATAAGTGATCCAGCATAGGCTGGTGAAAATAGGCTGGATGAAAGATTCAACCAAACACTGCAGAGCATGCATGCTTGCTTAATGAGCATATAAAAAGATACTTGGGAAGAATATCTTGATAGCTACCTGTGTTTTTGCATACAACACTGCACACCATGAGTCATTTGAGTTGATGTTTGGAAGAAAACCTCTACTTCCCACCTGGATATTGACATGCATGGAGAAGAAGAATGCAGGACTTTTATCATCCCACACTGCTTTAAATTAAAATATTAGCTAGCTAATTTTGTGACTCTGTCCCTCGCTGCATATTTATAGCTATGGCATGGAATTTAGTTTCTAGCTACTACCTAATATGCATTTTCCGTAAATCATCTCAGGAAAATGAAACTATGCTACTCGTAATAATAGTTTCCAGGCTAAGTCAGCTACAGTGCATCCGTCACAAACAACTTAGCTATGCATCATTGGCTGCATGCGTTGATGGACCGACCAAAATTGGTCCAAGTAATTAGGGGTGCATGTGGCCAACCAAGTTTGGGATAGACCAATTTTGGATGCCAAAAATGGTCTGGCCGGACTAAACTTGGTTAACAAAAATCGGTCTGGCCGGACCAGTCTTGGTATCCAAATTGGTCCGGGCGGACCGATTTACCCGGACTGATTTTTCCATGACAGGTAGAGTGAGGATTTCCTGTACTAACTTGGCATCGTTTTTAATCCTTTTCACCCTCAGCACCACATCTATGGCATTATCACTTGTGTGATCGCCATCTAACAACCTCCTCAACTCCTAATATTGGTGTCCATAGCAACTAGACCACCATAACACAGCTCCTTACCAAAGCACGTGATCTTCTCAAGCTGTTTTCTGCAATTCACTTGATCAAAATAGAAAAGACCCATAATGCAACGTACCAACACGTAGAGCTAACTGATGTAAGGGTAATCTCATATAACACAGCCTCTCTAGTTCACACTGACCAGTAAACAGTCTCAGTAGCCACTTCCATACGCGCCATAGCCACTGAATCAACATCGCCCACGTCGTGTACGAAATTATTAGAGTCCAGGGGACAGAAGTATCACAACATACATGAAGCCTTCGAGATGAACATCGCTCGGATATGGAAGGTTAGTAAATTGTGTGCATGTACTACGTGCTGTATGTCAACTGTACAACCTTCCATATTATCTTGTTATTTAAATGCACTCTGACCTCCCCTTATAAACGAAACTAAAACCTACTATATAGCTAGCCTCCAGTGAAAAGGTCTACAGTCTGTCAGGCTTTTTTGTAACTATTAGAGGGATCATGATAGCTGCTACAGGTATCCCTTAGTATGATCTGTGTACACTTTCTATGTGATCAGTGGAACTAGAGAAGTGTACATGGGTTTATAATGATACTGTCTTGATGCTCTTAAATGCTATACTATCACCTGATAAATGAGTAGTGCATATGATACTAGTGGTTCCGAATGAATTGGCCTTGATATCAACCATGCTTCCAAAGTGTTCAAACTGCTATTATCACTTGCACATTTCTCCATACCTGTAATTTCTTTGATTGTGACTTGGGTATGTAAAACATATGGAGCTTGGGTATGTAAAACATATGGAGCTTGGGAATTTTGTATGAAAAGATAATCCGTAGGGATTGGTACTCAATAGATTTGGTCTGCCAGCTGTTTAATGATTTAATGATTTGAAGGGAGACTACATCAGTTCTAAGAACTGCTTTTAAACATTATCAGTGAAGTATAAGAAAGCAGCCTTGTACAGAGGACACTATATCATTGTACAGTTGTGGTGCCATAACGCATCTTGTAGTTCTGCAATGTGTTGATTTCAATGAAGTATTTGGAAGTGACTAGGATTGGTAATGTTTTCACAGCTACAGCTGGTACATTACATATATCTCTTTTCCTAGTTAAGTTACATGTTACCTTCAAATTTCTACAAAAACTGAAAATATATACCCCTGAAATTTCACATGTACTGACATTCAATATTGTGTTACATTTTTAAGTTACGATGGACATGTTACTAGGTGCTACTAGCAGTATTGGTGTCCGGGTTACTGTTGATGGATGTCATGTTTGTGTACGACCTTACAACCAATCATATGGGAGGAAGAGATGACCACACCCATTCAGAAGACAGTAAGAACTAAGGTGTACCAACAGCAGTGAATTCATTTTGTTTGCTGTAGAACCATCCATTACTAAACGTATTGCTAATGTGTTGAAAGCATCTCAACCACCTAAGAAGTTTCTACATGTTCAAATGTACTCTAGTAAAGAAAAAGCTTCAATTAAAATTGAAGGGAAAAATGTGCGTGTGTGTGTGCTTGTGTCACTTTTAAAGTTACCATTTCATTTTCTGCATTTAGGCCCTACATGTCACTGGTGGAGATGAGGCTCGTGGCATGTATGTGGTTGTGGTGAACCAAGCTACTGTAAGTGTTTAAATAATCATCAAGCACTGCATGTACATCATGCAATGATTAGTTTGTCTTTGTTTGATCTGTACATAATTATACATATTGCATATACTTTTTTGCTTGGAGTTAGGAGCTACACATGTTTGCATGTGCACTAGAGATTTGTATGTTAATACATGCATGGATGGATGGAGTAACTGTACATCTATGTACTTTAGTTTGGATTACCATTTTAGGAAACTTTTGTACATGTTTACTAACAGTACAATAATATAATCATGTTATAGTAGATATGTATACACATACAAATCAGACTATTTAGTATATGCTCACAAATAACGATAGTTTACAGGTTAAATATTCCCAATCTTCCTTGCCAGTTCTTTGGTGCTTGACTATCAGTGTTGGGAGTAACGCGTTACATAATACTATTACTTTTGTGGTAACAGAGTAATATAACGAAATACGCTATAAAAACAGGTAATATAACGCAAGTTACTTTACTTACAAATGTAACACGTTACCTAAGTAATATAGTTACTGTAACGAGTCTAATATTACGTAATATTATTACTACAAGTAACGATGTTACTAATCTCATTAGTTATCCTCTGAGTAACGCCTAGCCATAACGAAGTAACGAGGCCTACTGAATGAAGCTTATTCACCAGCTTCTTACTTATAACCAAGATTTGCATATTGTCCAACAACGCAATCATGTCACGTGATAAGGTGGTAGTTTCACACGTGACAGCTTAAGGCTGTGGACACAAAGTAATATAATATGTAATATTATTACAGTTACTTTATTTTATGGGTAATATGTAACTGTAACTAAATAGTTCAGTTGCAAGTAATATGTAATATGTAACTAGTTACTTTTACAAAGTAACTTGCCCAACACTGTTAACTATACACAGCTAGCTGGCCACTGTAGTTTGTTCTCTCTACTTTTCATTCATACTGAACAAGTTGTACATGCTTGAAATATTTGGGGGTTGGATGTTTTCTTTTGTTTGGTTTCCCACAGGGAGCTGTAATGGCTGACAGAAGGTTTGACACTTACATGCCTGGAGGGTCAGACCAATTGGAAATCTTCCTGGAATCAATCATGGCAGGGAGATATCTGTTCTTTGCCATCAAGGTAAGCCTCTGTGTGAATATAGTTTTGTCTAGAGGTGTGTGTTTGGACTACATATCTAAATGACTGAGATATTAGATCACAACATCAAGATATTCTAATAGAGCAGTCAAGCATTCTAATATAACAGTCAAATAAAGTAGTCATTTTATTTATTTAAGCAACAAAAACTTTACAGCTGCTATTCTGTGTATGTATAGCGTATATATTGCTTCAATAGGGATCGATTAAAATGTGTACTATTGTGGCTTTAGGTACTGTTAAGATCCTTTCCAATGCTGTAATCCCTATATAATATTTTAAATTCCTAACACTTGTACAAATACATATGTAAGTCTGTGCACATGTAATATGTACATGTATACATACCACATGTATGTTATTGTTCCTACATTGTTTGAAGGATGAGGCTACTTTTTCTCTCAAAGACAGTGCCCGACAACTGTTGAAGAAAATGGGCAGTCATGTTTCTGGTGAGCACAACATTGTACTGCATTGTGTTACCTTGTCAAACCTCTGTAGAGTCACTCCACTGGAGAGACATGTGGGTGTTTGCTACACAGAAAAATGGTATGCTTGTGAGTGTGCAGTGTATAGCTGCGAAATGTGTGTAGTTTATTTGTGCTGTTACACACGCATGCACGCACACACATACTCTTTACACTACATGCACACGCATGCTGTAAAAGTGCAATATTTAGCACATTATGAATCTTTTGAAAATCTCATGAAAATAGGTTTGAACTTGTGGAAATGTCATGGGTTTAAACCTGTAAACAATGTCATGAATAAGACAGAGTGTACTGTGCCATGAAGAACACCACATGTTTGACAGTATAGTAAGCTAAATTTGCATGAAAAATATACAAGTTACAGTGCGTGTGTTATGGAAAATACCTGCTCCTATGAACTAGTATGCATGAAAAAAAAATCGACATTCAACAAAAATGTCATTAAGGAGTATGTCATGAGTATGAAGAATGTCCTGAAAATGTTTTTGTTGTTTTAATTTGTAGGAGATACTTTTGGAGAAGATTTTGCAAAGTCTCCCAATTTGCAAGAATGGGGTCAACCAACCACATTAGCCGTCACTATTCCACTAGCCAATGAGCAACTTATCTGTGATTGGCCAGATAGTAAAGACAATATAGCTCGTCGTAATTTCTGTTCTCGCTATGAAGGCTATGGAGAACTGTGTGATTGTGAGTTATGGACCACATGTGCAAAGATGGTTGATCATAACCCTCCCTACTAGCATTGTATACTGCCATGTGTAATTACACAACCAAATATAGTGCCTGTTGACAGTGACTGATGATTTAGTCACATTTACGTATGAAGATCTTTAGGCTTGATAGCTTCTAACCTAGGAAAGCAATAATATGTTATAGTGTTACAAATTCATTATGAGAATTCTGATACACACATGCCAGGACCAACATTTCATGCATAAGATATCTTTTTGTGTGTTATATAACATGGAATTGTGTATATAGTCAGCATTGGAGATTATGAGATGTTTGATGGTGTGTAATCAGCCTTCTTTAGTTACCATGTTGTTATGTGAGTGAAATCATAAGAATCGTACCACATATAGGTTCGCATCCTCTTCCCATTACTATCAAGACAGAACCAGTATGTTACCATGGTTACAATTTCTATAATAGTTTACATATCTTATGCATAGCTACCAAACAATAATGTCAAAAACATACCAGTTGGAATTATCGCTAGTAATCGTCCACAGTATCTGTTCAAGTAAGGGAAATGTTCTGTGTTTGTTAATAAATTATCGGTCCTGCTATCTTTTGTAGAGGAATACGCTCAATGCTATCAGCTCCTGGAGGTATGTAACTAACTGTATCCCATCATGGGTACTGTCATGCTGTACAGTTGAACCTCATCAAGGGCCATATGGGACCAAGTAATACATTCTCAATAATAAGAATGAAGTTATGAAAGTGCACTTTAGTTATATGCTTAGAACTGCTATAATGAGGTGGTCTTGTGAAAGAGGAGAGTGAGCATGCAATTTGTAAATTTCAGTACTGACTGCTTTATAAGAGTGTTTTGTTAATTTTAGAAATAACAAGTATTTTTTCTTTACTGTCTCATAGCAAATGCTTCACTGATTACAGCTTTCATTGATGGATTTTATCAGGTGGGTGTGTGTTTCAGATCACATGATCCACTTGTTATGCCTATCTAAACAGGAGCCTGTTGCTGTGGCATCATTATATAACATTAGAGCTGTTCAACATGAACCATCCAGTCAGAAGAATGGACGCATCACTCAACATTATTTGGCTAGCTTGAAGAAAATCTTTGAGCTCTATCCAGTAATTATAACACTGAATGGATATTTAGAATTACTATTATTATTCTTATAGGATGCTCCTTATGCTATAGTCATTGAAGAAGATTTGGAAGTATCTCCAGATTTCTTCAAGTATTTAAACCTTACTATAATGATTTAAATGTACAATGTTTTCTGTTTCCATAGTTACTTTAGTCAGACCATTGGTCTAATGGACAAAGATGATACAATTTATTGTGTATCGGCTTGGAATGATCTGGTGAGTGTAATGTGTAAGGCAACATAGTCATGTGGCTAGAGCATTGGCCTGGTATACCAAAGGTCCCACACCTTCATCTGTGGGCCTTCTGCAGCTGCCCTATGAGGATTTCTGACTCGTAGTACCTAAGTAGCACACATGTGTTCCAGTGCCGACTATACTAACACAATAATCAAGGACTTTCTTTGTGTGTGTGTGCGTGTGTGTGTCACCACCAATGTTACCATAGGGATATGAACACTCTTGTGAGGATAGTCAGTTACTGTACAGAGTAGAGACAATGCCAGGACTGGGGTGGCTGCTAAAGCGTAAAATGTTCAAAGAAGAACTAGAGCCAATATGGCCAACTCCGGACAAATTATGGGACTGGGACATGTGGATGAGAATTGATGAGATCAGGAAGGAAAGGTAACCTGCTGTGTTTTAGTACATATAGTAGAACCAAGATCATACATACATGCTTTAATGATTAATTTGTACATTGTACCTGCCTGTAGTGCATAGATACATATAGCTAAGTTAGCTAGCAGATTTTTTTTTTCATTATACATTATACAGGGAGTGCATCATACCAGATGTATCACGGACATATCACTTTGGTAACTCTGGTACTAATGTCAACCCATACTTCCAAGAGGCTTACTTTAAGAAACACAAACTCAACAAACAACCAATGGTAGAATTGAAGGATCTGGAAAGGTTAGTCTCATGTGAGATCACATGATGTTACATGGTTTCATGTGATGCAGGATGACACACGATGGATATGAGGAAATAATTCATGAACTGATCAAGTTAGTGGGTGTTAATTGTTACTATTGTGATCAATGGATGGTCACATTAGGAAGGCGGTCAGACATTTAGAGGGAAACCCATGTAAAAATAGTAATTTTGTGCCTGACACAAAGGTGAGTGTGTTCTTGTGTGATCACATGATCCAGACCACACCTACAGGGCAAAATATACACAATGTACATCAGTAAGAACAGCCGTCATGATTATGACACTTGGATGGGTGTGGCTAAGTGTTTTAAACTGTGGGACCTTGATGCTCGAGGATTTCACAAGGTTAGTTTGGTAGAGCTATAGACTATTCCTACAAATGATTACTAAGTTGTATTTGTTATCTATTGACTACATATAGTACACCTGTAAAATTCAGTCTCTGAGTTTTATCTTGTGTATATCGTTTTCACTGTTGTGTTTTATGTACTGTGTCAAATGGTCTTATAGAGCTTGTGGAGGTTTTGGTTCAAGAGTAACCAGATTGTTGTGATTGGTTGTCCTGACTCCCCCTACTGCACGTGAGAACTTGGTGTTGTTGTTGTTGGTGTTGTTGTTGTTGGTGTTGTTGTTGTTGGTGTTGTTGTTGTTGGTGTTGTTGTTGTTGTTGTTGTAAGGGATTATATACTTTACCTAATGCCAGTTTCTGTTTACACTGTGTAACTAAGCAAAGTCTAGCCTCCCATGTCATTTGTTAGCCAGACTTTGTTGTTTGTCCTAATCAAAGTCTTTTCTGATGTATGGAGTAGTGATTCCTAAAAATATGGCTCAGACTTTTACAAATTATTTCCTGTTATATTACTAGGTACAAGCCGGACGATGTTGAACTACTAAAGATAGAAAAGCCAAAGAACAGATGATACTTATATTGCTGACCTCAAATGACATCACAACCATGAGACATTTGTACTGACAGTTTTTATAAGCCAAAACACAGTAATGTATAGTAATCTATATTTCTCTGAATTAAGTATACTGATACACCCCATCTGAGAAGTGTTTACACTAGCTGGATTAATTCAAGTTGGTCAGAGAGCAATGCCATTGTAAAAGCAGCACATGCCATGATTATGTATGTAGTCTGGTGTTTGCAAGGGAAACTTCTACTTACAACAGAATGCTATAAGCAATATCTCTTCAGTAGAAATTATTTGAAATACTTACATAGAAGATTCTTTACCTGTTTATATACCAGTGTAGCACATATTGAACAAATTTGAGCATTCTGCTGCTACACTAGTATGATAGCATCTCAATTGTAAGTGGAGGCATGTAATTCTAAAATTTCCACTGACAGATTACAACAAAATTTAATAAATCATACGATGTGAAACTCCTGACCAGATTAAATTGCTCCTTTACATAGCGTTAAGTTACAAATAGTACCTCATTGGAAATGTATGTACCTGTTTGTGGACTTCATGTGAGGCTAATTAAGAAATTAATGCCTCTTACCTGTCTGAATTAATAATAGGTACATAAAGGATTTTGGATGATGTGTCCAATATACGGCAACCAAATAAAGCTGCAGTGTTGGTACATGTATCCAGAGCTACAGCTGTATAATATAATTATAGCAAACACATTGCAATTGGTGACAGAGTCTGACAAAACCAGTCTTATAGCCTGAACTGAAATACATAATTATGACTTACCATTGTGTATCTCCTTTCAGTGTAAGTTATAACAATTCTGTAAAATTCAGGAAAATCTTCAGGGATTTTTACGTAAGTGGTAAAACTATTACTTAGTTAAGTTAGTTAACATGTTCAATGAGAAAGTTATTAAACTTCAAACTTTAAAATAGTAGTCGAACTTGAGTCACATTGAGTATTCTAGTAGTCAGTATGTCACCAACCTGCATGCTGCTCATGTTTACTGTTCATGTACACAACTGGCAAGTCTGGCATGACCTCTTGTTACAGATGTTAGCTATATAGCATTAGTACATGGCATAAAAGTGCTCATAAATGGTTGTGAAACTCGTACTGGTGTTGATGCAAAAGTGTTGAGTAGTGACAATGTACAACAGCATGGGGGTTCGATGCTTGGTTTGGGCTTTTTCCTCTCTTTGTTTTCCTCTTTTTTTCTTCTCTTTTTTGTCCATAGCTTTGCTCATTCGGTGTGACTGATGAGCATTTTTTAGAATAGAAAAGGTTAAATTAGTGATTCAGTGCAACAGACTTAAAAGCATGGCAGCGAAAAACAACAAGTTTAATAATAAGGTGGGCCATGTATGTTAATGTGGTACTGTTGTAGAGTGTGTGTAGGTTGATATTTTAATGTAAATGTCCTCAGTGGCAGGAAGATATAGTTTTGTATTGTAGGACATGCAGCGTGGTATGTCTATACTATAACTGATTTGTAGAGCATGATAGGGTATTAAAACATGTATGTAATAAGTGATAAGGCAGTAGAAAAAATATGATTTTTTTCTAATCTCTTGTAGGACAACAAACTTGCAATCATTTACACTACCAAAAATGGCCAGAGATTTCATATGATAAAAAGTGAATTGGACAAATCAGAAAGAAGAATTGTGAAGGAATATCGCAAGACTCTTGTTCACAAAGCACGTCCTATGCCGCAGTACAACTTTTTCGTCCCACAACCAAGTTCAAAGTTGCTTACAATCCCAAGATCTCCAAATTTTATTAAACCTCCTAAGAAGTCCGCTAAGAATAAACCGACAACCCCAGAATACTCTCTACCTGAATTACCTTCATATAGTATATCACCAACAACTGATGGAGGGAGCTTCCTTGATTATTCTACTGATACACCATGGGATAAAGAGTTTCAGGTATATACCAGTTCACCGAACATCTCTGCCAAACGAGATGACTTGACAGGAGAACCGATGGACGTAGACAATGACAGTTAGCTCAATACAAGCTATATGCTTAGTATTTATGATTATTGAATATTGATTTATTTAATTCTACCATAAATTGTGCACTGTTATAAAGCTGACAATACCACCTGACGTATATATCCACCAGGAGGAGTACACCTGATGATTTCAAGCTGGTAACCCCAAATATTCTGTACATAATATTCACATCATATGAGAAGGATGAGACAATACCATGCATTGGTCTTGTGCATACGCTGAAAATTGTATCAAGTGGTTTGTGATTTGACTGCGAACACATACAAATATTTCTTTGCTTGACATTGTTGTCATTGTTATTGTTTTAATTTATTAGAGTACTTGACTGCTCTATTAGAGTAGATTGTGTAGCCAATTGAGGGAAGATATTGCCTCTGGCTGTGACTGTCACCCACCAAATTTGTCTTGCGACTACGAAATATATAAATTATGAGATCACCATAATTTGATGTGCTGGATCATTTTCCCATCCACTCGCCATTACAAGCCTAAAGTCCCTCAGCAAATGAACACATCTTTTGTATGCAGTTGTCTGTCACTGTATGCATTTGTATGTACAATACTACTACAGTACATCATCAACGGTGATGTTTGGATGCTATATAAAAGCATGTGGCTATGTGATTATGTGCACAGTCAGGCAGCACATGTACAGCCACATGCACTGAGCCACCGCATATATAGTTTACACATGCATACACCTCTATAATACATTGTGTATGCGAATTATATATAGCTAGCTATAGCCAACATCATTATGTGTGGTAGCTATAAGAGTGTCATAAAACAAGACATGCATCAGCACTGATCACGAGTTGCATGGCCATGGGCACTTGTGAATTTATGAATACAGTAGCCACATGACAAGTGCCTGGGCCCTGGTAAAGCATCATCATTTCTCAGTAGCGGATTCAGGGGGGGGGAGGGGGGTGCGGGGAGCACGTGCCCCCCTTCCCCTTCCCTCATCCCTTTCAAAAAAATTGCATACAATATCGAGATACTCTAATAGAGCAGTCATTCTAATAAAGCAGTCACAGACTCACAGTGTTCATGAGGCATTATAGCTTAGCTATGAATAAGGATCTGAATAAGGATCTTTATATACTTTATAGTAAATACATTTGGTAAAGGGCAGCCATTATTGCTGTGATTTTTTTTTTGCTCCGACTTTTCAGCAAAGTGCACCCCCCTTTCCAAACTCTGGATCTGCCCCTGTTTCTTCTTGCACAGATCTCTATTTGTACATGCCTTGCTAGTCTATTCTACCATGTGTATATGTATCTGTGCCTAAATGTACAGAGGAGGTTCACACAGTATTTATAAATAAAATAATTATATAAATAAATGCACTGATAAATAAATTATTTTGATGTGATGAGCACTTTATAGAAAAGCACAGAAGTCATCTAGTAACAGCATCAGCATGGCCACAGCAACATATAAGGTATGATTATTTTAATGCTGTACCATGCAAAGTACAGAATTCTTTTTGTAAATCTTCACTCCTGAAAGCTAGATACTGTGTATAGTGTAATTTCAGTTTGCTGTCAGGTAGAGTTTAAAAGGTGGTAAAATATGTAGCTAGGTAGATTATAGACAAGAAATAAAGGACTCGTTATAGAGCTATATAATATAATAGCCTAAACATTCTTTTACTGGATAGTCTGGGTTAAGTCAACCTCAATTGCAAATATAAACAAAGGTCAGCATCACCTGATCATTAACACCTACCAGTAGTTTCATTACCAGTAGATAATCAAAGTAAACGTGGTGTTTGTTCAGGTTGCTTTTTTTTTGTTTTCCATTTTCACAGGAAAACAAACCCCCAGTTATGTATAGTGAATGGACTATTAAGAATGGCCAGAGATTTCAGATGTCCAAGAAAGAATGGGTTGACCTTGAGAGAAGAACTGTGAAGGAATACAGGAAGGGGCTTGTACACAAAGCTCGTCCAATGCCGACCTACAATTTTTTTGTCCCTGAACCCAGCTCAAAGACACTCACAACCCCAAAATCTCCAAACATTGCCAAACAAGGAAATTGTGATCAGAGGAACCAATAGATTAATATGCAAACATGCATTGCTGTAAAATCAATTAAGTATAAATTTTTATTGCTATTGGATTTGACTTTAAATTATTATAATTATGCAATTAAAGCTGTTATTCCTTACAGGAGCTGTTGAAGCTCAAACAATGCGTGTTGTATAAAATGTTTATGCAAACTGTTATGCAGTAAAATTGAAACAAAAATTTACCATGGTGTATTACTGAAATGGATAATATTACATGATAATCACAGTAGAAGAATAATATAATGATGTAATAAATTAAATTCATTTCAATCTAAAGTTACATGGCTTGTTCAGCAATATGAATCTCTATGGTAACCTGTTTGATGCCAACCTGAAGAGGAGGATAATTTGAAATTGATGGACAATCCTGGTAATATCTCACCTGGGTGAATATGCTTCTAGCTGCACTAAGTATCTTTTGTGAGTTCGCACCCTCCTCTGTTTCTATGACAACACTGCCGTAGTGCATGTTACTGCACAGGGTCCAGAAGTGTGGGTCATGTACGCTGACCACACCCTCTAAATCTTGTACCTTGTAAACAAGAGATACTGAGAATAAAGTGAAGAGCTATACATGTACATAAACATGTCACACTGTTCACACATTATTCATTGCTGTTGTTGTGAGCTAACAACTGTTGCTAATCGAATGGCAGTAGGCCTAGCGCATTCACCATACACAGTTCACCATACACAGGTTTCACATATGCACAACACTCAGAAAAGCTTCAATGTGACAAACCTTTCTGTAGCAAGATGGTAGAACATTATCAAGGTGGGCGGGGCTCCGTTGTAGCAACACTCCTATGGTATCCTTCATCAGGGGGTACACACTCACCACAATTAGTACAGCAATCATCATAGAACACAATGGGTCTGCTATCATCCAACCTGCCATAGTATGAGACATTCCATTACTGTAATGTGGTAGCTGTGCTACACTTATATCAGACGCACGCACAAAAGAAAGGTGTGATCATGCCAGACTTGTCAACATTGCCTGGTTGTAGCTATGGAATAGCAAGACAGTTAACTGTCACCATTTAATTAATTTAGGTGATTCCTCATATTTAGGATACATGGTTACTACAACACTACATACTGTATGGTTTGTACTTTATGATAAGCCATACAATATAGAGATTACGCCAAGAAGAGTCGTTATGAAAATTTCACATACTCCTAAGATGAAGAGTCCAGTCCACCCGTGATTGGAATGGAGTGGTTAAATTTGCTTACTGCAGGCTATTATGCTTGGGAGAGCATAGCAAATCAATGATTGAAAGCGAGATTTGCAATACCTGAGGTGTTTCTGCTAGCAGGTCTTATAGTGGATTTTAAAGACCTCATTATCACACAAAGATCAAAGCATTTCATGCTTACTAACTACAATAAGTAACTTTCAACAACACTTACCAAATTGTTCTATTAATACAGAAGAAATAATTACTCCTACGCTGCCAAGTGTATCAGCTAATATATGCAGGAACACTCCTTGCATGATGACTGCTGTACTGCCGCCATCACTTGTGTCGTGTGTGCTCATTGGTAGTAGGTGGTTGTGGTCATGGTGATCGTGTCCATGGTGATGGTGGTCATGGTGACTGTGTCCATGACCGTGGCTGTGTCCATGGTGACAGTGATCATCACCTGAAGTATGAAACTGAAATATTTAAAGTGTGTTTAAAACTACGTACCTCCTCCATGGTGAAATACAAATATTCCAATGAGATTTACCAGAAATCCTGCCACTGATATGATCATCAATCTGTCATGTTTGACAGTGGGTGGTTCAAATGATCGCTAATAGCAACACAACAGGAATACAACATGGCCAATAGAAAAATAGTCATTTACTTACCTCCACAGCTTCAGCGAATATAAAGAATGCCACAAAAAATAAAAATAGACCATTAATGAACCCGCCAAGTATTTCTGTACGGAAATAACTACAACACAAACAGCTACCCACCAAGACTATTTCAATACTCACCCATATGTGTACTTGTCGTTTACGCTCCACTTGGCAATCACAGTAGCAGCCAGACCAGCCAGTAATGCAGTACAGTCAAAGAACATGTGAAATGAGTCAGATATCAGCCCCAGACTGTGTGGAGTAATGACCTCAATTACTCGATATTACAGTATCGTAAGGAGTTACCTGTTCATCCACATGCCATAAAATAATTCCACAAAGGCAAACGACAAGTTGAGTAGTAGAAAGAAAAATAAATTACGTGATGATTTTTGTGACAAAATAGATCTGAAATTTAAAAACAACCAAGCATAATTTCCCATGTCGTTTCTCATCTCACTTAATCCATGATGATATTCCACCCTCCATCCTGACCTTGTCATGATCATGGTGATGATGATGATGGTGGTGGTCATGATCATGTGATGCAGTGGGCATGGTCATGTCCACCGGCAGGTCCAGGGCAACATCATGAACATGAGAGGAGTGACTAGTTTTCATCTTGCAGTCCTACTACAACAATACAAGTGCTTATATTGTTTTGAAAACAACTATGCCATGTCACACACATACAAATTGATTCAGAAATGATTTGTTGAGACAATTTTATGTAATGATCCTAATATCGTGAACTATCATTGCTAATGCCAGGAGATATGGCACTTCTTCTATAGGGATATAACATTTCTTATTGTTTTACTATGATTTAATATCGCGTACTACTCCAGCTTGTTTCAGTACTTTTTATCGATGTGCTATGTATGGTCCCTACTCTAGTTGAAAATTCCGAATTTTTTGTGCACTTGTTTGTTAACTTTTCTGTAAATAAAATTATTATGACTAGTGAACCCATGTATACTGCAAGAAAGAAATGGTGTCGTGCACCCCAGCTATCAATTATCGTCTGAAAAGTGGAGTATCTATAGTCATTACGTTTCATTGTCAGCTATGCTCAACCTATTACACAGCATTACGAATCAAGAACTGTTCGAAAAGCACCTCTGCAATCAAAGTAGCCACTATGAAAAATACGGACGATTTCTGTTATGAAGGGAAGCCATCACGTGCTACTGCCAAATCAACACCTTTTGCTGTCAGCAAAGATGAATGGGACACAAAGGAGGACACTGGTAAGTCCATGAAGAATGCATTGTATGTACTGCAGTATGACAAAAGGCATGTGTCCAGCTGAAGTGATGTCGAACAGTAAAAAAATTAAGCCTGTAGCCTTAGCCATTATCGAGTTATGCTTGTCTGAAGGCATCAGTTACTCAGTCAGTCAGTCAATAGAAAATCCTGTTTAATAATTTTTAAATTCCATAGCAATTTGTTGAAAGCATTTCGGGTTGATCTGAAGGCTTGTTTGGGCCTAAGCAATACTGCCTCATTGTCAACAAAGAAAAGTGAGGCTGGTTTTTAGGTGATGTTTTTTCATGTGTCACGCCCAAACCTTTGTGGTCCCTACTATACAGATACAGTATCTATACTGAGCAAGGTGGGGACAGGAAGCATGTACATATATGATTTGAAATTACTGTATATATATATAAAACTCTAATTATATAATGTGAATCATTAGTAGTAAGAACATTCCAAAGATAACCTACTGTACACTTCAACTAACATGTCAGAAACTACTTTTCCATGTGGACACCACCACTTGATTTGAAACACATGTAAGATCGGTTGTATACAATCACTGGACTGGACTGGACTAAGGTTTTTTTTTCTTTTAGTGCATATTTGGGAAACTGGTTGTAGCTATTGCTTCAGTGAATACAAAATGTGCAGGTGAACCTGTCTACTTGGTACATCATTAGGATTGTGTGCAATTTACATAACAACGTACCCTCTCTAGGTATAATATCATCTTATCGTACAAACCATAGAGTACGTGTGTATGTAGTGTTGTAGTAACCATGTATCCTACATCACTGAGTCAGCTAAATTAAGTGGTAGTTAACTGTCTTGCTATACCATAGCTGATACATAGCTGCAACTGGGCAAAGTTGACAAGTCTGGCATGATCACACCTTTCTTTTGTGTGTGTGTATGTGTGCGTGCAAGCGTGCGTGTTTCTTTATGTGGTCTAACTACATGAGACTAGCATCATACTTACAACCAGTTCACTGCCAGTTGCCCAAATATTTAAAAAAGGTAAATACTTGAGTCCAGTTGTCCAGTCCAGTGATCATATACAACTCGTACAGGCTATACGATCCAATCCCATGATACTGTATTACATGTATTTACATGTATTAAAGAAACTAAGCAAGAGTATACATACTGCATTGTCTCAAATTATGGCCAGGACGTTTATTCCTTCAAGCAGCTTTTCACCCCAGCCACCAGTAACTAGGTGTTTATAATATACACAGGAAAAAAAATTTATTACCAATATTGGGGCAGCAATACTGATGTAAACATTGGTATTGCTGAACAATTCCCAACATCGGTATCAGAAAAATTTTTCCTGTGATACATGAGACTGGTGTTTATATACAGTAAGTAGGTTCAGCATTCACAAATTGACTTCATACCTCAGTGTCATACTCACCTTGATGCCAAATCACTGCAAGAAATTATTACTGCACTAGCTAGCTAGGCATTATTTGTTATGATGCTGCATATTAGTGTACCTCCGGTGACTAAACAAGACCAGGTGTTTATACAATTCAAGGCAATATGGTATATAGTCAAAGCTGGATAGTGTAAGTATTGAACACATTTAGATCACGACAGCCCAAAAATAAAGTTCCCACAACTGGGGTCCATTATTGTTGGCAAACCTCCCCGTAGATACGGTGATTTTGGTGTTTTTATACCACATCCTTACCAACTAATCATCATTTATCGCCCCCTAGCTTCAACTGACACGACAGCAATCCAATACGATATGGTTTCATGTTAACCACGCGTTTAATACTCGAGTTACCGATTCGTAAAAGATTTAAAACCGAGCGGCTATACGTTAAAATGAAGTACAATTAACATACGAACGGATAGTTTACTCACCTAATTTTTCAAGAATGGGTCCTTAGTGTTCCCCGTCTAAACAATAAAACCAAAGAATTGTACTCTAAATAATGCACACACACCAACTCTATATAATGCCCACTACTATTGTTTACAGATGATCACAAGGAAGGCGTGCCTTAACGGCGTGCAGTGGAGGGAAATTCTTCGCCACAGACGTCAATATGGTGAATTCAATGCCGCTAGAGTTACATTAGTGCAGAAAGTTTCGCGTTATGATTTCGAGAAATCCATGCACTCGGATTTGCCCGAACAAGACTTGAAGAAAATGGTACACTATGTCGCCCCAGATGTGTTAATGGTGTTTCAATTATAGCTTGTATCACGTGGTTCTGACCTTGCTAGCTTACTGGCGCGTCGCGATAGGCACCAAATTTGTGTGAGAGAGATCTTGGAGTATCTCAGGTGAGTTAGTGAGGGTGTGCTACACCTAGCCACACCCACTTGCTTGCTGCAGACAACGTGGTACAGAGGTACGAGTGAGAGATGTGGATAGTTATGAGGTGGAAGATGTTGAATGGGCTGATGTAGTGCTGTCTGTTGGAGGTGAGCGTTCTATTAGAGCATTTTGGTGCACAAGCCTTGTTTGTCTATGACATTGCAACAAATCTTGATAACACTATCATATGTGGCACATTATGTACTTGCAAATATAGAGAAAAAATATCTCACTATTGGCTACTTTTTGCATTTGTCAGATATTCAGAGTGATTTGTAGCTTGCAGGAGTTATCTATAAAATTTAGTTATGTATACTAGCCCCCCAACAATATAGGATTATGGGCTACAGTGTTTCCTATTGATGAGGACACCAAGATGGTATATTTGTACCATTTCAGGTGATGGCACATTCCTACGTACCTCATCTAAGCTCATGTCTACTGATACCCCATTGGTAGGATTGAACTCTGATCCTGAGAGGTGTGGTCACTGAGATCATGTGATGTTGTGATCCCTTCTTGTAGATCTGAAGGACTGCTATGTGCTAGCTGGCCACACACCAACTATTCCAGCCAATCAGAAGTGTTAGATAAATTGTTCACAGGAAAATTCAAGTAAGGTTTCTGGCGGAAGATCATGCATGTCCATTTACATACGTATGTGTGTATTTGTTAATCATAGTATTTGTAACAGCACCCTTTCACTCTTGCTGCTTATACTGTGTTCAAATGTTTTTGCTAACACAGTATAGTACATTGTGAAAATTTGTACAGTACGTTAAATTAATGTCTGTAGAGTTTAGATGTTTGATTTCTGTAGGTGGAAGCTACGTCATCGTATTAGGGTACAAGTGGGCAGACATCACTTACCAGTCCTAGTATTGAATGAAGTGTTTATTGGGGAACAGGATGCCCACCAGTTAGTGTGGATCGCATGATTCTTTATGATGTCATAACCATGTCACACCCACAGCACATCATATTACGAGATCACATGTGACAGTGATGTTAGTGAGAAACAGAAGAGTTCTGGTTTGGTTATATATACTGGTACTGGCTCTACTGCTTGGTGAGGATCATGTGAGCTAACCAGTCCCACCCACTAGCCGTCTTGCAGGGTATACAATATCAACAGGATGGGTGATGCCAAAGTGCAACAGTTACTACAAATTGGTGAGACAAAATCTGTGAGATAACCACAATGTAATATTTCCCAGGCATTAACTTACTACAGTCCAGTATCATTGTCTTTGACAAAAAGTATTTATTGCAAACAGCAATATGCAGTGTGCTATGTTGGCAATTGACTCCATTTACATCAAAGCACCACAGTTTTTACTTTGATATACCATAATTTATATACTTGGTTAAATGCTGCACCTTTAATAGTGAGTGGCTTAACCATCAAGTAGGGGTCAAGTTTGAATAGCTGGCACATCAATTTTTGAACTAGAGTAATAAATGCCACAGCATGTAACCAAGTAAATACAGTAAGCCGGTTATATCAAGAGTATATTTAAAAAATTATATTATATACTTTGGGCATATTATGTAGAATACTTGCAATGTTGGTAGTCAAAGCCATATACATTAAAGAATATCTTAGTTAAATTAACACTCATCCTCAACTTTGCCTCTGGACTCATGTCAGTAAGGCCATACCAAATTAATCATGTTTCACAGATTGTTTGCCCTCTAGTAGTGACCTGCAGCTGGTAGGTTGAAAAAATAAATAAAAATGTGTCAGCTACAACTGACTGCTTTAAGAGTTTATATGACTGCTCTATTAGAGTATCTTGCCGAGATCACGTGATTTACATTTATTTTTGAGTTTGCCAAAATATTGACCCGCCACATCCGTGAAACATAAGATTAATTTGTCATGGCCTTACTAAGATGTTCTACTCCTGTTGTCTTGTTTTGGGAATGAGTGAAGGTTACATATGTATGTAGATTATAAAGTCTTTAGCTGTTATTGTTCAACAAATAAATACCTTATACTTAGTATGGAGCTCATATTGTGTATTGATTGTTCTATTTTAGTAAAAGAAAAATCTTCAAGTATACACATTTCTCCTGACCTGGTCAATAAAGGTAAATGTCTGAAATAATAATGTTGTTATTTGCTTTTTGTTATAAATTTAATTTCTAAACTACATATGGCTGATATGTACAATTTTTATCATGATCGACAAGAAGCAAGCTACTTTTTATACCCATTCCCTGTAGTGATGACAAAATTCAACCAATCAGTGGTGTACAATGGTAGTCAGCCCACCATGTCCTACGCTGTCAGGGAGCCCATCACTAGGGGGATATTCTCTGCAACACATACACAAGGAACTGCAAAACAGTAAGGCCATCTGTGCTGTTTATGCATGCTCTTCTTACAACCTGCTAAACAGGATTACTGTCAAGTCTCGTGGCTGGGAACCAGGTTTATTTATTGATGGATGGTACCATTGTAAATTTCCCGAAGGAACTGTAGCTAAATTTGAGATGAGATTAAATGACGCACTTAGAACTGTAGAATTGATATAACAACAAATTATAACATAATTCTAATCATTACACACTGCAACAGATACTGGTGTCAGTTTCCATAGTAACCACTACAGCAATCAATTAAGGTGTAGAACCTAGTAACAGAAAATTCACCATGGTAACGAGATGAACATATGTAGCTAACCACAACACCCTATATATATATATATATATATATTACGGACATACAACACTTTTATACCAGTCATGCATGCCCCACTACTTTTCACGGGTGGATGTGTATCGGCCATTTAACTGTAAGGACACTACTTGACCTCATTATAACCATTTGCAACTCTGATGATGTGATGTACTTGACATGGTCACTATAATGGGGTCATGTAGTGCAAAAGACAACTCGCATATTCAAAAGAGCTATTACGTCCCAAAAATGTGGTCTTAATAACAAGACCACCTCATTTTGAGGCCATATTGCTTGCATGTAACACTTTCACACCTACATGAAACAGAACAGTTAGGAATCATTTCACACCTTCATATTAGTTCCAAAACAGTTCTACATTAATCTACGGACCAAAGCCTGCCATTTTGTATGGAACCATCTGGGTACCAATTAGATCTCTGGTAAATAATAACTACTCAGTATACCTTAGCTGACTTTGGCTCCTACTTAGCATAAGTGACTGAATCTGCATTATCCCACATGTGCTTGCAAGCCTAATGTTACAGTAGAATGCGACAAATGCAATGGGATGGAATATTTTATATTCCTTTGATTAAGTGGATAGAATCAATGGGATTCAAAAACAATGCATGGACATCTTACAAAACTGGTCACATAAAAGAGGTGGTCTAATCAAACAGGTGGTTGCTAATAATAAGCAATGTCAGTATATTATGTGGTTGATAAGTATACTGACTCAATAAGTATGCTGACTGACTATAATGAGTCAACAATCCCTAATATGGTCATCACTATAATTTAAGGCCAGACTTCACACCTCAGTGACAATTGACCACTAGCAGGTCATGTGGCAAGTAGTGTATGACTGGAAAATTCCCTAGACCCACACAAAGGTGCCTTGAAAAACTAGGACCAAAGGAGTACATTATACAAGTGTACCTTTAAGTCCAGGACAGTGTTGAAACCGGTCGACCCACTGACCCAGATGGTGATCCAGGGGATTTGGCCCAGATTAATAAAAAACTGGGACATGCGCCAGAGCTACATTTTGAGTGCTTGTCTAGCACGTTAAGTACAAGGGTAGCTATATAATAACTAAGCAGGTACAAGGTTTATAATTAACAATTTATTCAGTGGGTGTGGTTCCACGTAGGTTTGCAGATAGCAAGATACGTTTCCTGTAAGTGGGTGTGGCTTTGCGCATATCTAACACACGGTAAATACAAACAGTATGACACATCACCGATATTAAAGTGGGTGTGGCTCACAAAATAAGCTGGCCTGCCGAAAACTTGACTATATCACGTACGATTAGTGAGCATGGCTCCACATAAGCCTGCAGGCAGCCATGGGCATGGATTCATGCAAACCTACAGACTGCAATACCACCAATAAATGGGCATAGCTGCATGTATGGCTGCAGACAGTCATCCCGATAAGTGGGTGTGGCTCAAGAAGAAGCTGGGTTGCATCAGTACTTGACTATGACTTATACACTTCCATATCATCCAACTAATTAATTACGTGATCCGATCCGGATGACCCGGACAAAATGTGATCCAGTTGACTCGACCCGGTTTCAACGCTGCTCTAGGATCATGACAAATTGTAAGCAACTTGGGGATGTTATAATAGCTCTAATTTGGTGCTGTAAGTTGCAGGCATGGGTCCAATTATCAAGTACATCAAGTAATGTACAAGTATAAGTAATTTAGTTGAACATTCTGACACTGACTGACAGTAACTACAAGTACTTTTCACTTTACCAAATATTACTGCGCATAAGTGTTCTTTGAAAGCAGAACAGACAGGCATAAATCTGATGTTTAAATTCACAAAGCCATCACAATGTGTAAACATTAGCTACAATTATTCAAATCCTTCACCTCAAGTTTACAGCATTCTTGTTTAAGATCTTTTCTGACAATATCAATGTTTACTGATTACTCATCTGGAACCTGCAGCTGATGCAGGTGGTACATAATACAAAGAACTCGTTTAACAACTAATATAAAACTACCAGCAGGCACTTATTTTCATAAGCAAATACTCCGGATAGTGTTGTCAGTGAATAGCATCATTAGTTACACTGGCTGCATTCTAGCGACCACAGCATGATCCTTACGGGAGTAAACTTTTGCATATGTAGCTTCATGAAATTCTTCTAGTGTTTTTCCAACCTTATTCATTATGTACAAAGTACACAATACTGTCTAGTTGGAAATTTTTGAGGGACGAAACCTTCATGAATTTTGCGAGAAATGATATAGCTTTGTGAAAATGTAACCATGATATGTAACCATGAAAAGTTTGAGGTTACATATAAAATTTTGTATCACAAAAAGTCCCAGCTAAAGGGTACTTAAAATCACTCAAGCACTTGTACCGCATGCGATTTAGCTCGAGACAGAATTTGGCAGATAGTATTTTGGTGAAATCTTGTGTCATACTGTATCTCTCTCTATATAGCTGGCTACAAAATTGGAGAATCAAAGTTGATTTGCCAAATTCACCAAAGTTTTCTCCTGCCAAAATTTTGTATCATACAGTATAAGTGCAAGCACATTGGGATAATACAAATAAAGTACAAGTACTTTTTAAAAGTGCATGTACTTGAACCCATGTTTACCTACCAATGTATAAAACACATGCAGTGTAAATGAATGGCACCTCTGGATCCAGCTACCATAAAGTGCTTACATTACAAAACAACTAAAGGCAGAGACAGACGATCAATTACAATTACTAATCCATCTGATGCCAAGCAGTGAATTGCACCATATTTACATAGCTATATTGGTATTATATTACTGCAAAAAGTACAAGCTTTCTGAGACATTTTCATACAAATGTAGTAAGTTGCTATCTCAATGTTAACACAACAAATCCTGCATCAATTATGCTAGAATTATGTCATCTCCAGTCTGTTATGCCCTATATTTTGCTAGCATCGCAGCGTGCACATAGTATTAAGAATGTCTCAAATTCAACATCCACTTCTAGAAGCTTTACACAAAGTCAACACATACTTCATGAGCTTGTAATAAGTCCAATCCATCGTATCAAAGTCCTATACATATCAGAGTTTATAAAATGAAGCAAAAAATGATTGAGCCAGCATTTGTGTGCATAGGTTACTGTCACTGCGTTTCCAGATAAATAGGCAGCCTCTACAGAGAGGGGTTGCTTGACAGATGACTTTTATAGTAACCAGATGTGTGTATGATTGTTTATATATTTATAAACAGGCTCACCTTCTCAAGGTTTAGTGAGCTTCTTGGGATTATTGGCAGCAACATAATGGTACAACACCACCAATACAAACACCAATACTCCTAGGACGTTAGCAAATAGTGCCAACTGTACGTCAGATATCATTCTTGAAGGCCACGTGCACGTGATTCACACACAAAAGAACTTTATACCTAAGAAAGATACACAAGCAAAACGCATTATGTAAATCCTAGTACAACTTTCACAGTCCTAGTACAATCTAACTTACTTGTCCACTACCTCAATGGCGAGATGGTGTGTCGTCTATGTAACGCTCACCTGGGCATTAAATAGAAGAAACTTGAGACGAGAAATAGGCCGATCATGAAATAATTGTTTAGTCGTTTGTTGGAGCTGCTATGGTGTTTAAACGAGTGAGTGTAATAAGTACATGTGTTTAGGATAGTGAATGCGAGACAGCTGTGATTTTTGGCATGGTGTAATCAAGTGTGTAATCGTGTAAAACTTGGTTGCATTGTACATGTGAGTGTCTCCACTCGTTGTGCTTGAGGGATATGTGCCTGTGTGCAGATTGTAATGTTGAGAAGACTAGTCGGCACATAAACTCAAGCACTAAGAAGTACATTAATGTGTGTAGAACCACACCTACCATACCACCCATTCCAGTGGGTGGAGAGGCAACACCTACATAGATAACATGCCTACATAGATAACATGCACAGTACATGCATACATACATCAGTGATTAGCTAGCTCCGCATGAGGTAGTGTCTCATAAATACACATGCTAATGCTAGTAATCAACACATTGTTTGAAATTACAAGATCTAAACATTATTATTTTATTTATTAATGCTTTTACAGCACAGGTGTTGAAGGTCGCATGATCTCTTGTTGAATGTTTTTACAAAACTCGTGTTAGTTGTGTGTATTGTTAGGTTGCTGGGAGCACTAGTAGCAGTGGAGGGGATGCCCCTAATGAGGCCTATATATTGTTGACATCAGATAGGGGACTTTCCCGTAGTTGTAGAGCTGCATGGTTTCTGCAGAGACTTGGACATGAACTAAAAGAAGGCACTGAGGAGAAGTATGTTGTATTGTGTATGTGTGTGTGCAAGTTATAAAACATTAATATGTTGCTTGCATGTAAAAAAAACATGTAGGCTGCATTTTTATGCAATGCAGTATCGGGAGTGTATAAACAGTGGAATGGACTGTGGAATACTGGAATGGTGGAATGGAATTTTTTAAAAGTTCAATATCAGTTTTTACATCCAAACAAGTACAACTCCTTCCCTTAAGTAAGCAAATAAATAGGATTACTGGGTGTATCCATTCACTACACTACTGGATTCACATAAAATTTGCTCAAACACATTTTTTTGACCGCAAACACCTCTTTCACCGACTAAAAGTGATTACATAGGGTAGTATACCATCTCGTCTTGAGTATTAGAGGCACGTACAGCTAACTGTACATAGTCTATTATTTTAAGCACAAATGCTGAAGGTCTGTAGGACACCTGGTCCTACAGCCTGTTTATAGATGTGTGTTTGAAAAAGGTAGGTGCTAGTTTTGGTGGTTTATTTAATGGTATAACTTTGGTTTGAACTCTTTGTTACAGTTACCGTATTTTTTGCTAATATGTGTAACCTTACCTTCCTGTTTGAAAGTGTGCACAATGAGAAGCAATTCTTTGTAACACTGCCCACTCGTTGCTATTTACAAACAATATAAACCAAAGAGCTGGCAAAGCTAGAGTGAATGTGCAGACCGCTGAAAGGCTACAGGTGATTTCTATGTTACATAACATAATTGCATGGTAAAATGATTATTGTGTGCTATTTTACAAGAAGGCTATAGAGAAGACAGACGGATGCATTAGTAATGTTAACAGTGCACAGTGCTTGAAACATTGTTAGTAGTAGGCAAATTATTTTCGATAACGAACTGCACTTAGGTTTTAGTGCATGCAGTTTTTGTGATCAAAGTACAAGTTTTAGTACATGTTTCATGTTGGTGAATTGTATCAAATTCTAAAACACTTTTTGTGGTTAAGTCTGGTGATAAAAGGCAAGAAAAAAACAAAAAAAAACTTGAGTCCAGTAATCCAGTCCAGTCCAGTAGTCCAGTCCAGTCCAGTAGTCCAGTCCAGTCCAGTAGTCCAGTCCAGTAGTCCAGTCCAGTCCAGTAGTCCAGTCCAGTCCAGTCCAGTAGTCCAGTCCAGTAGTCCAGTCCAGTAGTCCAGTCCAGTAGTCCAGTCCAGTAGTCCAGTCCAGTAGTCCAGTCCAGTAGTCCAGTCCAGTGATTGGATACACCCCTTGAAGTCAGCTCTATTATCATACTTCACCTCACCATACACAAAGTTTACCAATGTAATGTAGTGTAAAGTCAGTTATGAACATGTACAATAACAGTTTATTGGGAATACCAAGAAGACTCCTGACTTAACCCTTGTTCCCAAATGATAAAAAGTTAGCTAGCTAGCTGATTACATGTATGCATTGCAAAAGTACATTCAATGTATAATGAAGTATTCATTTATTTATTATCAACTATACCAGTTAGGCACTGGAGGGCAGACACAGAAGGCAGAGTTTGTACGAGGTGTTTACCACTAACCTAGGAGGAGTAGGAACCTAAGTGAAATTAAATCTTTGGATAAAGTAAAACGGGACTAGTAAACGTTTACAATGAGCCTTTTCCATAATTATGCCAGAAAACAAAATTTAAGCCAAAGTTCGTTGTGGCAGTGTCACGTTGCACACTGAACTGAACCTTCATTAAGACAGTTAGTTTCAGACGAATATTGAGTTATAAGTCATACAAGTGTTGTGGTGAGGAAAAGTATGCTAAAAGAGCTGACTTCAAGGGGAATACTATTTATTTGCTTACTTAAGGGGAGGAGTTGTACTTATTTAGATGTAAAAATGATATTGAATTTTTAAAAATTCCATTCCATCACTCCAGTATTCCATCATTCCAGTAGTCCATTCCACTGTTTATACACTCCCGTTCCCTACTGGAAATATATATGGTGCTCATTACATGCAATTTCCTAAGTAGGCATGCATGACCTCCTAAACATGTATGTAGTCAATCTATTGTACATGTTTGTTTAACATGCATGGCTTTGGGGTTTCCAGCATGTATGTGACATGAATTCCAACATGTATGTACTGTACCAAGTTGTAACATGAATGTTCAAAAGCTAGCATGCTGGTGCATTCATGTACATTCATGTTACATGCATGCTATTGCTATCGTTTCTATTGGTTAATGCATTTCTCAGTCCCCTGGTACACATGGTAGTCCCCATGAAGTAGCTACAGTATGTTACATGTACACAGTAAAGTGTAACAAGCAAGTGTAAGATTTCATTGTAGGATTCTGCATGCAAAAAGTGCAACATGTCACCCTACATGTACAGTATGTAACATCACTAACGTGTATGTCAATATACAGGAGTTGTGCATGCATGTCACATACATGCAGCCCTCACTATAACATGTCACTGGATCATGTAGATAACATGCACCTCACATACATGTAACACTCATGTATCACGTAACATTTGTGCATGGTCACATGGCATAATATTTCAAGTAGGGAGGTTTAAATGTTATCGTATTATTTATGTCATGGCTTAAGTTGTATTGGAAACAACCTACAGTAATATGTTTTGTGTGTATTTCAATAAATATATTTCTATATTGTTCTCAAATGTCAATATCCAGTTATCAGTCACTGTTACAATTATACGTGACTCTTAATATATTAAAGTCCAACACATACTTACCATACATGATATTTGCATGTCACCCTATACATACATGTATGGTGAATTCTTATGATAACTGATTTGTGTATGTACAGTATTGTAGCCATGTTGATCATTCAAGTTTCGTGACCTCACATACACGCACTCCTACTTCATAAAACTGAAGTTGGTTTAAAATGTTTACTATATATCTACAGAAACTTTTGCGGTATGAATTTCACAGTTGCATACTACATATGCATGCTAAAACAGAATTTTTCACTCACAGATCACATACTGGTGAATGGTGATGATAAAAAGGAGTTGTCTCATGTGTTGATTGTGTTTAAGCTCGTGTTGCACAATGGGAACATAATCCGTTAATATAAGCTAGGCTTGTATGTGTGTTGCAGTCAACTATTGACTGTGTGAGTGGTTATCACAGGCTGAGCTGAAACTGCCATTTACAGCCGATCAGATGGTCAAGGAAAGTTGAAATGTGTTGGATATACTGTATCAAGCTTGATGAACAAGACAGCTACAGTACACTGCAAAACATGCAAACATGACATTGCAGCTGCCACCAGTTTCTGCATGTGGCCAACAATAGCTTAGCCTACTACGAAGGGGTCCTACGCATTTTTAGATTCGATTCATCTTCTTTCCAACTTGGAGATTCCACACGTTCTCATAGATATGGTAGCTAGCCATAAATACAACAACTAATGTAATGACAGTGAAAGAATTTTTTGTCTATGTCATTACTGTCATATTGCAGCAAAAAACAGTCACACGCTATCAAATTTTCATGGATCACTGTTGCTCTGTTAACTGTGAAATCTGTGAAAATTATGTACCGTGAAAATTTCCACATGTCTGGTATATCAAATGGTACGGTAATACCGTTTAAGTAGGGATCCCCTGAAAATTTCGCATGCCACCCAAAATTCCGCCTTTGAAAATCATACTAGAGACGTCATACAAGGCAAAAATCACCTTTGCAGAATAGTACTAGTCCATATGATTTATAATACAGCATTAATTATAATAAAACACTTGCACGTTGCCGGATATAGAATTTTTAACAGTCACCAAAACTCTAATTTTAGACTGACTGACTGAGTGACCACAGTCGCAAGGCTAGAGGCCAAACGAAGCAGTGCACGGCCACCATTTTACGCCACAATAACAAACTCACCAGTGGGATGTACCTTTTGGGGTTCCGATTGAGCGTAGGCCCTCTGCACCTTGTCTTTTCTTTTATCTTCAATCAAGCTGCTTGTCTTCTTCATCCAACGAAACTATATCGAGGCGTTAATTTTCCGTATCAACACTTTCTTTCAGCTGCATATTTAGATGCTACAGAATTATTTCAGAGCTGGATTTCAAAAGTGCTTCAGTCCTGGCGCTACTATAACAGGTATACTAGCTAGATATCTGCAATTTTGCAATTGGGTTCCTAGGTTCGCGACCACACCCGTCAAATAAAGATCTAGGTGAACTAATAGTGATAGAGTACGGAGACCATGCACACCTCTTAACAGTCTAGCTATATTATTTACTTAATAGTAAACAATATGACCTTGGTCTAGCTAGCTGCACATTGACTCGCGATACTCTAATACAACAGTCATGTATGATATTCTAATAGAACAGTCACAAGTTACACTGTGGCTAGCTAGCTGTGCTACAACAAAAAACTGAACAAACTAGTATTTTTTTATAATTGTTTATTTAAAAATGAAGTATTTATGCAATAAAAAGTAGTGTAACAAGAGATAAATGATGATATTACAACATAGCTCAGTGGGAAAGTCCCTACTTTGGCACATTAGCTATAACAATTATTTTGTTCAATGCCAAAGTAGGGACTTCCCACCATGGTATGCTGTAATACCATCATTCATCTCTTGTTACACTACTTTTTATTGCAAAGATCCTGTTTCATTTTTAAATTAACGATTTTTTAAAAATACTATACATTTTATTTCTAAGACCTCTACTTGAATTTAAAATTCCTTATACTCAACTCAGTAGAGACTGTAGCCTTGCTTGCAGAATTTAGTTTACATTTTAACTATGGCATCCTGATTTTCTATTGCTTTGCTGATCTTTTTCTATATCAGTGTATATCCACACTATTCAAAGAGTGTCTCAGTAATAGGATGAATGCAAAAGTCACTAGTGCATTAAAGTAGCTAGTAACCTCTGCTAGTGATGGTTTCACTGTGTAATGAGTAATTTTCAAATGATTTGATTCTTAAATCTGCAACTGTTTTAAAAAACGTAAGCACTGAAAACACGTTATCCAGTAAACTGGATTATATGCATGTTACGTACTGCTACGGACACCATTTTACTCATCATAAAATTTTGGTTTAAATTTGTAAACCCAGAGCTTCATGTTGTAATTTAAACTATAAAAAACCATCTTTTCGTCTTTCTTGTTCACATATAGCAATGAATAAAACTCAGCTGTACTTCATCCTATCAAAATTTTCTTGACACCAAATTTTTTATGAATGGCTGATTTTACTGATATATAGGTAGCACATTAAATGGCTGACCAGGAGGGCAACAGTTCGAGTGTTCATAGCGGGTATGTTGTGTGTGTGGTATATACACATTCAGATACGTAGCTTGTTTCACGACAATTAATCTATATTTCTAAGAAACTGGCTGAATACTCTACAACATGTCTGTTTGGAACCACACAAGTACATTTTGTACATTTTTATTGTTTTATTCCAATTCAGTTTTCTGGATTACGGGTTAAATGTCGAAAACTTTCAGCTGTTTTTGAAAATTAAAAAATTATAATTGTGGTTTATCAATTAACCTCACTATATTAGCCACTAGTCCTGGATTTTGGAAAAATATACAGTCCCTTTGATGTGACCAGTTTCTAGTGCAGATCGTGATGGGTAGGCGAGATTCAGTACCACGTTCATGATGATAATCAATGAAGCTGTTCTCCAACAACAACTGAGCCCCAGATCGGAGCAGTGTTCATGTGAAAATTGTGTTATAATTGCAAAGTTTTCTTTGCATACTCCTACCATGAGCTATCCAGAGGAGGTAGGTCATGTATTATTAAATTACATCTCCATGTCCGTCTCATAAGTACACAATTAGTTCTAAACATACGTACTATTGAAAAGTAAAATCTGTTTATTAATATACTGACTATTGTTCAATTATTAATTAATATATACTCTAATAAAACATACACGCAAATACTGGTGGACAAAATACTCTAATACAACAGTCACTTTGACATACAGATAATGGAGTTCAGATATAATACTGAGCAGATACCACTGTTTTCACAAAATATTGGAATATGACTACAACTACTGATTATGTAGTCAGCTGAATGTTAAAAGTAAAAGCCCATTAATTGATTATTGTGTGTTGGTACAGAATAAATGCTAGCACAGTAAGCACAAATATTTTCTTCTTTCTGTGTAAAAGAATGGTCAGTAAGTCTATAGAGCACTTTTGTACACTGATCGTTTGACTGTTATATTAGAGTATCATACTGTAGGGTGTAGTAGGGATCATGGAGGTTTGGGCATTCCTGTCCAGTAATATTATCCAAAAACTAACCTCTCTTTTTCTTCACAACAGCTATACAGTTTTGGTTAGGCATAACCAAACCCAAAGATGCTTTCCTTTGTGTCCCCTTTATTTCTCCACTATTGCATAGATATTACCAGACTGGTGTCAGTTGGAACACCACTTGAGTGACCATGAGAAAATCTTGCATGAACCATCTGTTCTTATTAGATCAACTTTATCTGTTGCAAAATCTTGACTTTGCAAGATTCTTGCATTCTCAACTTTTTTTTGGAAATTGTTGATGCAATATCATGAATTGTTACTCTGACAATCTCATTCTTATAACACTGGAGTTAGCTCAGTATCATACCATAAAGATGCAAATATGTTCTTGCTATATGAAGTTTTCCAGATTTAGTGATAATAAAATGATAATAAGTTTTCCAGATTTAGGCTCCCCCTCCAGGTGCTAACAGATTTTGAATATTATAATGGCTCAAAATCAGTAGATGGCACAGCTGTAATGGTTGATTATAGCTCATGGATAGTGTCTCATACAAAAATATAGAACTCAAAGTTTGCACTTGTAAGAATCTCTCTCATACAGAGCGTGAGCATAAACACTCTTCTTTGTGTTACGGCCTCAGGCATCATGTTTACAATCCACATTTCGTAGGTGAGGTGTGACCGATCTATTAGAGTACAATTGACTATTGTATTTGAGTATTCGACGATTTCACCTTTTCTTTTGGGCACATTTACCCTTCAGATCTACCCCTTGTAAGCGTGCATGTTTGCTATAAATGAGCTTATTACAGTGCACCATTCTATTTTAGTCTACTGATCATACTGGGTGGGATTGTTATGTTATCAGACATTGCAAAATGGACAACAAAGGTAATGTTATGGCAGGCAGGTACTGAGATGAAATAGTGCTTTTGGGTTTGATCACCAAATGCCTAAACTCATTATAAGGAATTTTTAGGTGTGTTTGTTGTCATCTTGCTGTTTTATACTACTCTAGTCTTGAGGTGGTTTTAAAGGCACATAACATTAATCATAATTCTGTACTACAGTGGTACCTATCTATAACAGACACCTTGGAATCCAAATATTTGGTGACTATTTAAATACAGAGGTTAAGCTATGTAGTAGACAATCTAAAGATGTAACCTCCATGATCCCTACATTACTACTGTACTCTATGATAATTGTGACCATCTCAGCAAAAACCCATCTAGTTCGCACAACTTCTGAATTTCTTTTTCAGTGTTATTTCAGTGTTATCTGCATTGTCCAAGGAATATTTCAATCAATTATGGTGAGTAGTTTTGGAATTACAGTGCTAGAAAGTAGGGAGAGCAAGGAAATTGATTTGTCCAGTGACTGTACTAAAAATAAACTACAGGCACTTACATTTGCAGCCATAGCTTCTGTTTGGATTAGTCTACAGAGATGAGATTTGGCTTTCAATGTTCACCATGGATTGGCAGATCGACCAAGGTATAGTTTTAGCCCTGAAGTTACTTGCGCATATGTGTATGAAGGCGGTTTTACTGAGAAAAAAAAACAGCGACGATTTTGTTTACATCTACTGCATCATAAACAAATGTACATGACACGCAAGCCATTGGGACTACAGAAACGAAACAGATTTTCCAACTCCCCATGAGTAGTTGAATAAGATGGTATATAGGTTTAATCGATTTAAGATTTCTTTTCCTGCTCGATTAAAACTTGCGTAAATTTTTCTTTGTAACACGTGTACTTTCATCAATTTTTAAAATTTTGTTTTTCTAAAAAACACATGCTTGTGCAAACTAGATGGGTTTTTGCTGAGACAGTCACAATCGTTATTATAATATTTGCATAAATGCATACAAACGTATATGTGCACATACAGGGATGATAAAATTTGATTAGTGTTTGACAGTTCAAGGTTGTCAATCAAGACTCCTTTATAGTAGAACCCAGCTCACACATGCACACACACACAGAGTCTAGCCTCTATACTGCTAGAAGCATTTTCACTCAACTGGCGGTATATAGAACCATGGTTGAATATGTAATGGTTGAATATGTAATGGTTGTCATAACAGTTGCTAGTCAACTCTGCATTAAATGACACCATACACAACTCAACTGTTCATTTACAATACTTTGTCAGTAAATAGTCTGGTTGAAAAGTGCATGCTATATTAGAGTAGTTGCTATGTAAAGATGAGTCATATGTAAGTGAACCGCCAAAAATTAATTTTTCAAAGCAAAACTGATTTATTATTATCAGGAACCATTGTATATTCAATACTCAATACCTGTGATTACAGCATAGTATAAATTTCTTGCAAAAACCACGTATGAGATCTGAGACCATGTACTGTAGTGGAGTGATATTAAGTAGTAGTTGTCATTGATGTGCCCAGATTTAATGGTGGCTAGGGTTGAGTCCATGCAGAAACAGAAATGTAGTGTGGGGCCTCAACTTGTGTATGTCAGAAGTGAATCTGTAGTGGTTGTTGAGTGGTAGTGGTTTTGAGTGGTGGTCAGTACCAACCATGTACCATAATTTTCCGGTTGTTGTCAACAATAAACTTTGCGCATGCTCACCAGCAATGTTGCACATGATTCAAATATGTTCTAAACATCGTAGCAGATACTTATAATCAAAGGGTGAATGATTCACTATCTTTAATGAACTGATTATGTTAGTTTACTGGTACTTTTATCCACTAAATGTTCACTAGAAGATTTGAATTTGTACTGCACATGCGCGAGTTTGATTTGACAACAAACCGGAAAATTACGGTACTGTGTTGTCTACAGTGGTCGACATGCAGTAAATTGTATTCAATGAAGCAACTGTCTGAATAAGCACTCTCTGATCAGTGGGATAAATACCATACTTAGTCTTCGTATATGTGTACCATACTCCAAGTTTTAGAGGTAAACTCTAAAACAACTACAAAACATTGTGTCACTGTGTGTTTATTATGGAACTATTAAGTGAACTGACTGACAGTGAAGAGTTACAATTATTTTGGTGTCGCCAAGACTATTTAGATGTGAAGAGTCAGGTTTCACTGTACATTGTTAGATTTTTTTGATAATTAAACATACTACACAGACTTAAGTGACTGTATTGGAATGAATGTATAATGTATATTGTCATGCATATTAACAAGAAGAATTAGAAAACTATATAATACACAGGGCTTAGGACAAGATTTCCTGACAAATTTGCAGTTGGCTGGAAAAACATGCAACTGGCTAGATACTTTGTATACAGTGGAACCTGTTAATCAGGTCACTTGAAAATAAGGACGCCTGCATAATCTGGACACTTAAAGAATTGTCCTTATATCCTTTAGCATGTAAGCTGACCTGGAAAAACAGGACACCTTGATAATCAGACACTTTTGGTCGATTTCAAGGTGTCCTTAATACACAGGTTTCTCTACAGACACAAATGCACTCTGCCTGTTGTGCCAAATTGCCTGGGTGTTGTTTGTCATAGCCACAAAAGTGCTGTATAGCTGCTTTTATGGTGGTTCAGTACAGCAGAGGGGTTGGCATTGGTACATATGTGGTTCCTCCCTTGGGTTGCAACCAACTGGTAGTTATTGTTAGTAGACTAAACAGTCATATACAGCTCAGACTGTAGGCTTCCCTCTGATACTTTAAAAGGACATAATGTCCTGCCAAATCCAATGAGCAATTTGTCAGGACTTTGTCATTCTCACACCATAGAACAACAAAATTAATATTAGCAAAACTAATAGTTGACGATATTTTAATTTGGCGAAATATCCTCACTGACACTACACTGCATGTTGCACGCAAGGTTGCACGTGTTGTAAGCTGACAGAAGGATGAAGCAAGCATGCTGTACAATCCTTCTTGTACTGAAATGTCTGTCTTGCAGATTTAGTCATGATAAGTCACTGCTTCACCCTGCATGCATCGGTACAAAGCTGGCTACCTGCCTGGTTGCTTTCATGGTTGCTTTCATGGTTGAAACCAGGTCAGTCATCCTGCTTTATAAAATATCCTGGTCTGACCCAGAGTAGATCACATTGTGTAATGGATCTGTTAACTTACACCCCCTGCTGAGCCCAGTTTATTTTGTAAGCAATGCCCACTTATCAGGATCATGTGTTTTTGTCTGTAGGCATATGCCTTGCCCATTTATCATTGGGTGTGCATGAATCCATGTCTGTTGCTGTCTGCAAGCTTACGTGAAGCCATGTCCACCAATTCTAGTTTAGTCTTACAACAGGCAGCTTCTGTTATGAGCCACACCCACTTGAATGTATGGAGCTACGCTAATTTACCAGTAAGGAATATTAAAGGCTGTAAGTACCCATGAAGCCATTGTTTGGTCAAGACCTACCTTAACAACTGCTATTAAAAGCCTGGACACAAGGTAAGAAAATAATATTGACGAATTTAAAATTTAGTGATGATTCGCCCAATTTAGCAATTTTGTTGTTATACGGTATATCGGCATGGATTGTTTGTAGTTTGAATTCTCTTATGACACAAAGTTACAGAATTAATGACTGTAAATAGGAAAGTGTACATGCAATCTTTTGATCTGTGTATCATGTTGTCAACATGCATGTACCACCACAATGTAGAACATATTCTTCTGCAGTTTCAGGTAGTAACTACCCATGGACTTTTTTGGACAGATATGAGCCTACACGTATGCTCTATTAGATAGTTATCATACAAGTTGTAGGTAGTAGTTGTATCATGGGCCTGAGTGATTTGCTTGATACGTACACCCAAATTCGTGAGCCGCAGGCCCGGGAGCGTGGGTGTACATATCAGGCAAATCATGAGGGTATGTGATACAACTGATATGTACCATGCCGATTAGCCTGCTGGTGACTAATCACTCAAGCCGATACAAGACTGACTACTGAATTTATTACTTGTAAAACTTGATTATGGGTCAGCACTACTACGTTTGTTAATGTGAATGGGTGAGTCCTAAAGGTATCATGGAAAAGTTCATTTTACGAGTATTTAAAATGTAGCTGTTTTGTGCAGAATAAGGTTACGGCAAGGTAGCTATCTCAATTGAACTTTCTGTAATTTTACTCATGGCGTGTGTGTGTTTTTAGTACTTCTTCACCATAAAAACCATACAACTTTGGTAAATAAGTTTGTTTGCACAACTGCTTGAATAAAACAATGTAGGAGAATGAACTAATTTTAAGCATGGCAATTGTTTCATATCTGCAATTTAGTTCTAAGGGACAGGCTTCTTGTGCCCTCTTAAGATTCATATAAGCTGAGAATGCTGTCCATCTGACTATCAGTCTGTCTTTCTAGCTCACTGTCATGCTGCTAACATACGGCAGAGTCTAAGCATGTCAATGTGCTTGAAGTGAAGCACTTGTCATCTGGTACTCTGAAATTCTTACCACGAGTTGTGCATTGAAGGCCATGGTATAGGAAAACTTCCATTGTTAACCACAGCACAAAGTGTTCAATTGATAGCACTTGTGATATGCATGCAAGGAGTAGTGGACTCGGATCCAGCTGTAGACGCTTTTTTCTTTTCTTTGTAACCATACCTTTTTGGACACACTTTTAAAAGGTCAAATTGTAGTTCAGTAACTCAGCATTGAAACACGTATCAAGGTGAGACTCGAGCGAAATTACATACCCATGATCTGCTATAATTCAATGCTTGACACTGGTATAGACTCTCCTGTCAAAACCACTGACAATCAACTTTGTTGTTTGCACACCAGCCTGTTAACCTCAAGTTATTAATTAACCTAAGTACCCTGGTATTTTATTCACTGAACCTTTTTGGTAGTAGCACCTTTTTGTTTTCTGTGTTTTTTATGCACATTTTTTATCACATTTGTGAGTGTGTGTTGTATTAGAGTAGGTTAAAGACTGTGTGTTTGTACGTACTTTACATTTAGCTACACACTTAGATCTATGCTTAAAGCACGTACGTGTGCACTGGCATGCAAAGCACAGCACAAACCATGAGACTTTGCTCAAAGCTCATTAAAATGTGCAGTACTTGAATACTAAAAATCCATGACTGTTTCATAGTGCTGTAAGCATATAAAGTGTAGTACCTGCAGGCTAATGATCAAGTAGGTACTACTAGTACCATCCACATAGTTTGCACTAGCGCTGATCAATTTTACTATCCAGATATCCTGAACAAAATCTTTCTGGACATCCTAAAGATAGTGCACTTGCTATAAATGTGTTGTATATTTTATTGTAGACATGTTTGTTGTACTAGTACTTTACAATAGAAACAAACAACAATTGTATGAGAATTAAGTAATGTTAACTGTGTAACAATGCATTGAGGAAAATTTAGAAACTATCCTGATGGCTTGAAATTACTATCTGGATAGTAAATTATTATCCAGATATCCTAATAATACGGATGTCTGTTTCAGCCTTAGTTTGCACATGTGTGCATGGTAATACATATGTACCTATGTATGTACATTAAAGCAGTTGTCTTAGCATAGTACTGCATCATTTCAGTGTCCCATTATGTTAATTTGTTAATGTGGAAATAGTCCTGACAATTCTTTCTGGAAGGCAAACTTATAAAGAATCAAGTTGGGTATCTCCTGAAAAAGTTTTATGGCTAGATTCCCTAGATCTATTGTAATCATTACCAGTTGTTGTTTTGAAAACATGTCATTGTTATGTACATAGGAAGGTTTTTTTTGATATAGAACTTGTTCAATAGTATGTTAGTTTTTGAAAAGTAGTGAAACCCCATGATCTAATACAGTTGATACACAACAACAATCTATGATTAGTTGAATGTTGACTTTTGATTTAACCTTACGTTAGTTAATTACCAGAGCATACACATGTTACAGAAAACTAACATATTTATACAACTACGAAAAAGAGTGCCATTAAACATACTAGACAACTACTGATCGTAAAGCAACAAATAATCACAGACGGTGGCTGGGAAGCTGGAAGATGAAAATAATCTACCATTGTGTGACAGAGTATAGAAACAGTGTTTTGGTGGAGGCTAACTTACAAATCCTGGAGTAATAAATCTAAGAGAACACCTGGTATTATGAAATTGATGGATTAAGATTCATGGCATATAAAGAACGATATTTGAATAAAGATGGAGCAGATATCCAATACGTATTTTGTGGCAGTGCATGGGTCATGGGCAGATCTCTGTGTACGTACCCCAATTTTGCAAAAGTTGAAGACGGTTGGCCCAAAACTTCAACAACGTAGGACCTCATGCGTACACTATAGCCATGATAAAACTAATTTTACAACTGATTGAAGACTTCTTCAACATGCAAAACAGTAGATACATGCTTGGAACAGTCCATCTGGTTGTTCCTAAGTAAATGTTCTCAAATTCTAAATGTTCTGTTGGACAGCTGTATCAGTCTTGACATAATATTCGTATACCCAATAGCTTAACTTTGTAGTGTACATCATGTACAGTAATGAGGTGAAGTCATTACTATATGAGACAGTACCTGTAGTGGTATTATTTTAGTTTGTTAGGATGCATTTTGTAAACTTTGGTTTTAAGGTATCAAATCTTTAGTGCGTAGGATTAAATTTATTTTTCATACAGCACTTCATGAAAAATAAATATGCATGCTTTAGCAATTTTTATCCTTTCATGTCAAACATCACCTTATATGACCTTGTGTGGTTTTGTAAAAACTGCTGTATGTGTATCAGCTGCTAGCTCAGCTGCAGGTCATGCAAAGTGTCATTGTTTACATGCTTACACTACTTTATTTGTTATCAGTCACCTGACTATGGTATCAGCTGATCCAGCAGTCTCATAAACACCTCATTACATGGCTTGTATTTTAACTTGATTATATGGATTCCAACTGTTCAAGAAAAAGCTTACATGTCTACTGTAGCATGCATGGGGGATTCTCAACTCTTTCAAAGGAGACATATTCTAAAGGTTGTTCATGACAACTTTTATTCACCAGCCTTTTGTACTGTTTGTGCAAGTTACTAGCACTTCAGTGTAGTTGAAGTCATATCTTGATACTCTGCCATTTGCAGTGGTCATCATTACTAACTGAGGTGACTTTCTTCATTTCTGGTTGCATTTTGCAAGGATTAAACACAGGCATTAAACATGTACTATATATACAAATCCAACTTTGAAACAGATCTTACTGTGTGAAGCCTAAAATGTCTACTCTGCGGTCTGCTCTTTTATGAAGACTTGCTGATGCTGTTTGTCGTGATGTTATGATTAGATTGCAAAAAGGTAGAATATTTCTGTAGATTATACTAGCAATAAATGATTCATCTCTTAGTTCCTTTGCAAATTCATCAAATCCATCAAGTAATATTGTTATATCTTTACCTTGTGATTGCTCAAAATATTTCGTAAAAATGTCAACTTTACTGGAGGCTTGTGAGTGTGCATGAGAGTATATAATATACTTGGCAAGGTCAGAAAATGATGTAACTTTCTGAATGCTAGAATCTCGTAAACACAATATGAAGAAAAGATCATCTTTAAAGAGCCCACCATTGGCCCATAGATTAGCAATTTCTTTTGATAAAATAGTTTTTCTAGGTGCTCCTTCAATTAGCATCATGTAAGGATTATTTACTTTTTATTCAATTCAACAGGTGAAAATATATTGGCCAGATTTCTTGCGTACTTGTAGCTTTTAAAATGACCACGCTGCAATGGTTCGTTGAAATTTAAAAAGCTGTTGTCATTATCAGTACTGGGTCAGGAGTATATATATGTACACAAAACCTGAATGTGAGATTGGGATAATTAAACCAACTGCCGATATCTGTTAAATATAACGATGTATGTTTTATATCCAGAATAGAAGCTGTGTCTACAGCAAGCCATATATATAACTGGCCAGCATATCTGTGATAGGTTAGTAGTAATCAATTTACATTTGCAGCATGGAAGCTAATGTATAAACTATGTGAAATCCATCCTAATACATGCAATGGCACCAGCGTTGAAACCGGGTCGGGTCATCCGGGTCCGACCCGCTTTACAAATTATCCGGTTTGATCCGGATTGGATCACGTGAGAAACGAAATTGTTCGTTTGACGACGTGGAAACTTATAAACGCTATCGCGTAGTTCTTTCGTGAGCCACGCCCACTTATCGCGTTATAAACATACGCTCAGCCACGCCCATTTATTAGTAAGTGCAGTCTGTAGCACGAAACTGTGTCCATTGACTATCTGCAAGCTTACGTGGAGCCACGCCCACTAATCGATTATTGTAAGAGTTGTATATAGTCAAGTCTTGCAACAGGATAAGTACTTTTGTGAGCCACACCCACTTCAATATATCGGGAAATTGTAATACTAGGTATGCACGAAGCCACACCCAATTGCTGCCTGTAAACTCACAGTAGCTACGTAGAACCAAAACCCACTGACTGATTTTTTAAATTATAAACTTACTGGCTTAGTTATCACATAACTATAACACGAATTGAACGCGAAAACGTGTTTACACTAGACGTAGAATTCGAGCTATTGTGGGGTAATTCGATCTGGGCCGATTAGCGCTTCAGTGTAAACACATGCCGAATCGAGCCACGCAAATTCGAATGGGGCTACCTACCTGAGGTGGTCCAGTTCGATCCAATTCGACTCACATCTGCGTGTAAACAGTTGTGACTTGCAGTTCGATTTAACTCTAATAAACGGAATAAAAGTACGGACAGTTACAGCTAAAATGGCGACTGTAATGATGAAATGAAGCAACAGCGAAGTATTTAGGCGACGATAAGGAAACACAGCTTAAAGAACAACACAAGGGCTCAAAGCAAACATGTACGCATGCGAATCAATAGTTAACTAACTACACGGAGTTGAGAGTAGTCGCCAACATCGAAGCCAACATTTTAGACTTTATCTTTAATGACTTTTCAAGATATTCAAGTGTTACTAACATGTTGTCTTCTCTTAATCTACCATTGTTACAGGCAAGAAGAACCCAAGCTAAATTAAGTACTTTTTACAAAATAATTAACGGATATTTGATTGTGCCTACAGATGATCTTACCCCTAAACTTTCAAGTTTAAGGAGTGGCTACTATCACCAACCAATGACTCTAATTGATGCATACAAATTTTCCTTTTTCCCATCAACCATCAAATTATGGAACCAACTCCCTGCTGATGTAATTAATTCCTCTACCCCTAATGAGTTTTGTAATAACTTAAGTAACTTTTATGATCACACCTGTGCATTATAATCTTTTGATTGCTGCACAGTAATAAATATAATAATATAATTATCATGCCTATAGTATGTTCACGTTGAGCTGAATCCTCAAAAACATTTAATAACTCATGGATGCAATTACACACGATCTTGAAATTTGGCTCATTTGTAGTACTGCTTGATCCGCTAAAAATATTTCAAAATCTTTTTGTTCAAATGTTTGACATAATATTTATGGCCAATCAAAATTTTCACAATACATTTCCTATGGGGAAGCCATATAAGTATAGTGTTTATTACAGCCCTTTCCTGAACTTGTAATGGAGCCAAACCATACATGTCTGTTGTTGACACCTTTGCTGTTACCAATAATCATCTGGTTAGCTGAAATGTTAACTCGGCTGAGAAAAAATCCACTTTTAATTTTTAGCTGTTTTTCAGGATTCAGCTCAACGTGAACATACTATACTAACCTGGCGTTTCAGAGAGCACAAATCCTTTTTAACTCTCAACAACCTTTACTTCGATGCAAATTATGATTGTGGGTTTACGTTTTTTACAGATTGAAGCGGGCTCACCTTCATAGTATAAACGGGACTCACAAATCGATCTGGATCGCACTGAAGCGATCTCATCCAGAGCGATCTGCAGTATAAACACGCGGGTAGTCTCGCTCGCTCGAGGCTACCCGAAACATAGCTCTTATCGCACGCCTCGACTATAATTAATCCGGGTTAGTGGGTCATCCGGGTTAGTGGGTCATCCGGGTCAGCAGTAGTGACCCGGTTTCAACGCTGAATGGCACAAGTACAACAGAAAGTGACCTGTTACATGTTTTTCAACGTGTTTGCTATTCTACGTGATTCACTCTACGGAGCTATACACCATTTACTAAGCTAACTCATACGGTTAATTTCATAGGAAATCCACAGAACTATGTGTGGGAGTGATATGTATGCCGATAATGTCTCAATGCATGGTGAATAAAATACAGTAGCAACAAACAACAACAGCAAGCAGTAACAGTAGTAGTGGCAGCAGGAAATGGCAGCAGCAAGTAGCAGTATATATGTTAAGCAGCTGTGCCAGCAGTAGCAGCAGCAGCAGCAAGTGGCAGTAGTATATATTAAGCAGCTGTACCAGCAGTAGCAGCAAGTATAGTAGGAGCAGCAAGAGGAGTGCTTAGTCTATATATCAAGGGTTATGGGTACTAATAGATTTCATGAGAAGAAACTGATGAACTTGGCTGCCATGCAGCTGATAAGTTGAACATTATACTCCTCAAACTCTTTGATATTATTGACATATGGATTTTAATAATTTGTCATGTACATTTAACAGTCAGTGTCCATATGCAGAGGTTCACATAATCAATTTGTGTAATTATCTTTAATCATAAAGCTAATCTGCCCATTGCAAATTAATAATGTTTAGAGGCTAATGTTATAATGATATTCATGACATATGTTATAATGATATTCATGACATATATGTCATGAATATCATTATAACATTAGCCTCCCAGCAACACTGATCAATTTCAGATCATAAAGGAGTATGTGATAAAAGTGTTTTGAAAAATACAATGAATATAGTTATGACTATACTTTTATAGTGTTTGTTTTCCTATATAAGTTATGAATTTTGTTGTGGAGAAATGATTTGGTTACTTAACATAGTTAGGGTTTTACTAGTTAAGTAAGGTTTTTTGCATTTGCTTATACCAAATATAAAGTTGTATTGTATATATGCACTGATCAAATTGCATAATGATGAAGGAATTGAGTAATATGTGTTCATTTAAGGTGCTAGCCTCCTATAGGCTAACTAACAAGGTACCTTTATAATTTTGACACTTTAATCTATGTTTGTTACATGTGTATGAGATCTGTTATCCCCTATTGTATAGGGACTGGAGGTTGTTAGGGACCACCGGGGATAGCAACACGATCAGTCAGGATAGTCTGGTCCTGTTCCTAGTCTGTAACTACAGTTTTGTGTTTGTTGTGGATATGAGCCCTTCAATGGCTGCTGTGGTACGTCTCATTGTGCATGGCCTGTCATGTGTATTGGAGTAATTGTAATGGTAGTAAACTCTTTTGACCTTATATGCTATGCCGGCTGACAGTAAAACCAATCTTTTTTCAAATTTCATCTATAATGTTTGACATGAATGGTGCATGTGTCTCCATATCTATAACATCTTGCTTTGACTTGGGGCTTGGAGATTCCAGAGGCAAATTATCTAGTACAGTTTAAAGCCAGCAGGTAAACTCTTTGTCTGGTTACCTTTGTGTCTGACCTTATTAAGCAGGTGAATTCATTTTTAGATAGGTCACTTTTTATATGGACAAATTTGGGGTTTTTCCAGTTAGGGTAACTTACCTGATTTACAGGTTTCATTTTACTGGTGATGTCGTTAATGAGTTCAGTACTACATCATAAATATGTAGACAGCTATATACATGCTTTAATTTTGTCTTCCTGTACATTGGCTAGACTACCCATTAAACTAATAAAATCTCTTAAGTGACAGGCTATGATATTGTGCTGTGATGTGGGAGATTCATTTTCCCCTAGGATTTTCCAGGAATACCTGCTATAAATATTATATAATTTTTAAAAAATAAATAACATTTGTGGTATGATGTTGGCATAGTTGTTCAAATAGGTGATGATGCATGGTGATAGGTGGGTTATAACTTGGTAATGATGTTAGTAAACTGCGTTTGTTGTCTCATTCACAGAGCAGTGCCACTAACCAGGTCAATCTTGATCAAGCATTTGCTGCCTTGACCGAGTGTCTACAGTCACTGTGTCAACCAGTAAGTCAACTATTTCACTAAGCAATCATAACCGTGATGATGGCTTCATTAAGTATATATGAGTGGGGAACTGGGTGTGCATCAAGGCATGGATCCTATGAGTTTCCCATTATGTAATAGTTGATTCTTTCTACTGTGAAGTCCCTTTTTTACTGGCCCCAAGCAGTAACATTTTGGTAGAGATACTGCATATGCTGGTTTCTTAAATTGTAAGTTTTTTATTTTGGATTTTTTGTACAATTATGTGAAAGCCCACCCAATCTACAATGTATTTAGTAAGGTGTGGTTCCTCTTGCATACTTTGATACACATCAAATTTAATGGGTTTGAACATAGAAAAAATGACATCATGGGTTAAAAAAAATAATCACAAATTGATTTCTATTGGTGGTATACAATAAATTATAACATAAATTATACATTCACAGTTCACACTGACTGAAGGAGGACACATTGTTACACCAAAAATTTGTGTGACTGTACTAGCCCATACACCAAAAATTAAGGTAAGGAATTTGAAATCATGATAGTATTTCCTCAGAGAGTAGGGTTTCTTTCAACAGGGAAAATATTTATAACTGTAGCGTTTTAATATAGTCTTCTACTTGTTGTAGCCAGTTGAAGTGTTGGTACAAGGAGCCCACGTAAATCATAGCAATGTTGATGTGTTGCTAGAACAATTGCTGACCAAACTACATCATCTAGAAAATGACATAGCAAATGGTAAGTCACACCTGAATTACAAATACATATGTAATTTATAACAATTTGAAAACCTATTAAACAATACTATATCAATTATAAATGAATTATCTCCTAAAAGTGACTGCATACATTTCAGCTGCTTCTATCCATGATCCTTTCAAACTGCTGGTTACACAGTGGACACCACCGTCCTCGTTGTTCTACTTGTCGGGCACACTCTCTACAGCAGATTGCCATCCGATGGGGCATTCCATTGTGGACGAATGTCACTTCTGCTGGTCGATATCTACATTCAATGCACTCCTCTGGTTTCTGTTTACCTGTGAGACCACTACTGCCATTATAAAACGTTGGTACTGCTGATTTACTAATGGGTGGGAAGATGGTAGGATAGCCAGCTGTAGGCATTACTGGGACACTCGTATATGTTGGAGCTAACGTGCTAGAATAACGGTATCCCTCTGGCTGGATAAACAGGGAATTCATCTGTCTGTTATTGTTGCTTTGTTGTTGATAGCCCTCTGGTTGGATAAACAGTGCATTCATGTGTCTGTGGTTGTTACTTTGTCGCTGGTAACAAGAATGGCATAGACTGTACACGCACTGTCTACAATGATGTAGAGTATCTGTCTCCGTCTTTGAGTTAAAGCAATTAGAGCATTTCCATGATCCTCTAGTCTTCGGGAATATGTTCAGAGGGATGTCACATTCTAGAGGGTGTGCAGTGTGCAATGGGTGGAACTGAGGTTTCTGTTGGAAGCAGTTAACGCATAACAAGTAACTACATGACATATCGTAACACCTGTAGACACTACCGATCCCAGATAGCTGGCCTGCACAATTCTGACACTGTTGGTGTTCGTGATTCCAGTTGGCACTAACTTTCACCAAGGGATGTTGATGTAAGTAATGTTTATCACCTCTGAAACAATGCCAACACAAGTCAAAGTCACAGTCTGGATGTGTACAATGAAATAGGTTGAATGTTCCCTTGTCCAAGCAATCCTTCTCTTTTTCACAAATACTACAGCTCCACGATGAATATCCACGATATTGTATATGAGGATCTACCGGCTTGAGATGGTGTCCTCTAGCTGGATGTAAAGGATGAGTCCACTCGCCATTGAAGCAGCGATCGCATAAATCCACTCCACCACAAAGATCACAGTTGTAGCAGCTTGGACCGGACAGCTCGTGGAAGCTTCTCTCGCACGCGTCACAGTACCAGCTACCCCCTGTACTGGGATAAAGGATCTCAGTTTTGGCGGGCTTTAAACGATGTTTGTGGAACGGATGATAATATCCTCGCCAGCACTGGAGGCACAGATCGTAGTAACACAGATTACAATGGTAGGAGAAGCGTTCCGAGTTGCTTCGCGTAGCGTCATAATTTTTCTTACAACAATCGCACTGCCATTTCCCGAGGTACTGCTGATATAGCTCTTGAAGATCTTCTTTGGCTAGCATATGTAAATGGGCCGGGTGGAGCCCTTTCGACCCATCCACCATAGCTGACGAGCACAGCTACCAGTCTATCTCGGTATATCATCTGTAGGTTACTGACCTCGTTACCGACAATGCACGTCTATTATACTGGCGTTTCGTCGAAATTTAATAATAAAACATCCTTATAAGGATATTTTATCAATAATCGCGTGAGGGTGGGGGCTGCGTAGTGCAAACTGTTGACTTTTTTTGGGTATATACAAATTCAAAGACACTCCCTTCAAGGCAACCACAATGCCATGTGATTATACACTACAGCCTAAAGTTGGCTATCAAGCTACTTAGTTTGGTCATGAAGCCTCAATCCATGGCATGTGATCTTACAAATAAGATGTTCTTCTGCACGATTATGCATTCCTGAAAAAGGATTTTGAGATGATGAAGCTAAAAATATGGTTAGTTAGTATGGTGGTGAATTGGCGGTATGAATGGCATGCATATATTCAGCATTGACAGGTCAGTAACTCAGACTCAGGCGGAGTTGCTAGTGAACACGCTTTGCTATGATTTTATATGCATGCACACCGAGGGTAATACATGGTGCTGGATACCATATATGTAAAAATTTTCAGGGGACGTAAATTTCGTGGATTTCACCGTTGCCTGGCTCTCCGTGAAATTTGCATCCTTGAAATTAATGATTATCAGGAGTTGCTCGATGCTATATAATAGCTAGGTAACACAATAAAGGATCTCAATAGCCATAGCAATAAAATAGCAATGATCCTCAGAATAAGGTCTCCCGCAAAAATTATGGTCATGGAGCTCTTATTGCTGTAACACAATGACAGAGCACATTCTCTGTGATGGTGCATTTTTGGTTGATTGAGTAACACAATCTTGTAATGAGACACTTTAGTGATTGAATTCATTTGTTGAGTTAGTCATACATACCTTGTACTCTTGGTAATAAGCATAAGGTAGCTTATTCTCATGATATAGCATAATATCTTAATGTGTTACAACTGTGCATTTAACCATGGATATATGCATGTGGCTAAATGCATGCTCATATGCACTCCTGAATATAGTTTGTTGACTATATTCAGCTGTGTTTAATGTTTGGAATATTTGTGTGTGTAGTGTAGTGTAGTGTAGTATAGTGGATATGCACATGTGTATGCATGCATCCATGTGGTAACAATGCTTGTACGGTAATTGTGATGGTTTATTTATTTGCATCAAAATGATTGTTGCATTCGGTATTGCTCTTGTTATTCACACATACATGTACACACAGGTGTTACAGACACTTCAGCATGGGCAGGAGCTCATTCAGGAGACACCTCATCGGACAAAAAGTTGGGGGATACTTCATTGGAGGGAATGCTGAAGGCAGGAAACCTGGCTGTGCATCTGCTACCGTATAGTTCCATTAAAGGTATCTATAAAATAATCCCGTATGTTATCTTACTACTATCAACAAGAGTTATTAATATTTGTACAGTGTGGCCTGTACAAACACACTGCTACAAGTTCGCTTTTGATCATATGACACCTCTAGCCTGATTATACTGATGGCAAAGAACTGTTGATAGGTGATGATTGGCGTTGATAAGGTCAAGCCTTTCTTCTAAGAGAAGCACTTGCAGCAGTGTGTTTGCTGAATGTACTCCAGTTAAAACACACATTCTCCCCTATACAAATATCTTGCTATCGAGTTCAATCTGATATGTACAAACCACTTGTATGCTGCATGTGCAATTCAGGGATGGTGATGCTGGCCAAAGAGTGGGAGGAGGGGCAGCTTTGGCAATAAAAATTACACGGTTACATGGTGGAAGCAACAGTAATAATGGTAGAGCATTGTTTACTTTTGATGGAACTTAAAGCAATCAACAAACATGGATGCCATTTGGGATGGAGGGGTGGAGCTAACCCCCAGGTTCTTGGTAAGTTAAGGAGCTACTTAAAGACAAACACTCTAATATAGTGGTTGACTACTCTATTAGAGTATCTCGATCTTTTGTTACTATCATTGACCAATAAAAATGGGGGGGGGGCATGGCCACCTACTACCTACTGTTTACACCACCAGTGAAGAGGTTTATTTATTCTTGATATGGATGGTTTTACACTGTTGATTCGCATATAAATGCTAAAGCCTCTTACATACATAGTGTGCTATGCGTTATGTTTTCAAACCCTACAAATCACAACACACTTATATATCATTCTTCCTGTTGTGGGTCTTTCATTATAACGTTTACAATTATGTCACAGTTTTTATATTGTACAGGTGTCATACTGGTAACAGATGGTGTGTGCGGATTTGTTGGTTCCGGTGTAATGAACACACTGGTAGGGCAGATGAGGCGTAGTAACATCTCATGTTGGGCACTGCTAGTCGGAGGAAACCCCACTGCCACATGTTGGTAAGTCTACAATTGCTTATGATGAAACATTATGTGAATTTTATGAATATTTCATCATCTGTACTTTATGTGTTACACTTTGCACTTAATTTGATGAGTTTGCTAGTTGTTTGTCTGGGTATGTGATGAACTCATGATCAAAGGAATGTGTGTGTTTATGTCATCACCCACAAAGCAATTGAAACTGAAAACCACAAATTTAATTTATGTAGTGCTGAAGTAACAATCCTCTCTCCAGGCTCCAGTTTCTTAATAGGTGCATTATTTATCCTGTTTTCTGTCTATAAATTACTTTTGTGTACATATATTTAAGTAACCTGCCTTCAGTGTGACTGCTTCCAATATTAAGTTTCAATGAAATTTTTAAAAAAATGTTTAGTGGAATTTTCTACTGATTGATCTAACTAACTTGATACTTTGACATCTTCAAATAAATTCAACAGCTATGGTTTCTGGGTTGATATATATATATACATATATTTGCAGTTAGACATTGCTTCATCCCAACAAGGACCTGTTGGCTAACCACAGTATGCGCAATACACACATCATGGACTTAACCTTTGTCCTCCTTTGTGTCCTATATCTTTTTGCTGATGTTCCATCACTTACAGAATTACGGTCTGTAATTTTTGTGCCACACTTTTAACAGTTGAAGTAAGCAGATTGGTAGTAGGTGTGAACAGACCATATGACAACGCCATTGGTATTATTAATATAGTGGTATTATTGGTATAGTGGTATGTGTTTTGTTACTCTCATACATAGCTACTTATGCCATGCAGTGTTATTATACGTAGAAGAAGTTCATCAGTACATGTGTTACTAAAGTTAACATTCAAGTGAAAAATTAGGAGTTATATGAATCATGGGAGATAATCATCTTGTATTATAAATTTAATCCCTATTAGGTTCTGATTGAGTATAACAATTTTTGCCTATCCCAGGGACTATATACACTATAGTCCAACAGTTGTATATACAATACATGGCCTGCATGTAATCATGAGATCTGTGGGAATATTTTTGTGTGTACCCAGTGATGCGATGAAGTAACATACTGCAATGTTCATTTGAACAACTGTACTAAATATACTTTAGCTGATATTTCCTGTTACTATGTATGAAGTAGCATTAGGATGAATCAGGGATGCATGTAGTAGGAAAGTTGTCTGGCATTTATTTGATGAAAGATTTTAGTATTAATGTGCAATAGGTAGTGACTCTATTATTGTCATTATTATTGTGCCTTGTACTTGTGTTAATTGATCTATTAAATTAAATTATATATGTGTACATAAGTAATTGTGTTAGCATTTTCACATTATTCATCAACAGTCCTATGAATGCTCAATGTTCTTTATATCCTATTCAGCTATGGACTAGTACCTGATGTTGACACATTATCATTCATCTGTACAGCTTGTAATGGTTGTGTGATGATGTATGGTGTACAGGTAGGTGAAATGAACTACCCTGATTATTATAATGATGTCGTATGACGTAGGATAATGATTTACATGATGATGTCATCCCTGGATCACCAGATACTTCTAATGGTATAATAAAGAGAGAATTATGTTTTATTCATGTAGTGTATAGCTGTGTTACAAATCATTGTTTTTACTGAAAATGGTTATTGTAATCATGCAATATATACCTCATTCAGAATTGTTTTTGTTTCATGTACTTGAATTATGGTCTTTCCTTTATGCACATAAGGAAAAACAAGTAGAAGTAGGGATTATGTTATATGATACTGTACGTATAGTATTTTGACAATTGCTTATGAAAAGTATTTCCCTAGCACTTGTGAGGTTACATTTTCAGCTGTAATAGAACAGGCTGTATCATATTTCAACTGTAATTAAGTATACAGTATGTGGTAGTCAGTAAATTACTGGAATATTCTCCCATGTAAATCATGGGATGCATTACAAGACACTCTGTAACTAAACGCTCAATTTGTTAATTAATTTCTGCAGGAGCTAACCCATACCAACGGTCCATATTGATGTGGTCATTTCAGTTGACAGAGAGACACACCCACCAGGGGGACAAGAAGGTTGACATGTTTCATGCCGTAGCTTGTCCTGAGGGTCGTCAACAACATCATACCACAACTATGGCAGCTCCTTTCTTAAGGTAATATGTGAGTATGTACTGTGATGGGTGACATGTTGTCCATGTTCTATGCATGTGAGATACAGAACATGTGGTAGTGATGGTTGTGTACATGCATGTAAGTTGCATGTAAGTTGCATGTAGTGATCATGTTGTGAAACCCACACATATACCTTACATGGTGATTTTGCATGTATGTGGAATCTGAAATGAAAAGTCACACATGTGGTCACTAGGTTACAATAGGCATTATAGTATATTGAATGGTTTAGTGCATGATTTGTTCTAGATGTTTTAGGTACTCTCAAGTGGTTAGTAGTGATCCAGCACAGCATGCAAATGGTGGGGGGTCAACAAAAGCTCAACAGTGGAATAACAGACATTTCCATTATGCATAATAGTCTGGGGACATTCCCCCTTGAAATTTCAGCTCCGAGATAGTATAATAGGCTGTTGTTACATGTATTAAGGAACTACTTACAGTTGTCCCATTATAATTGTTGACTGTTCTATTAGAGTCTTTTGATCATTTGTTACAATAAGAGAAAGCCATGCCAGCGTCCTGTTTTCACGTATGTGAGATGATATTCTAATGGCTTTGACCATCCAAATCATTAGTCAAGTTCTTTTTAATACTTGGACACATTAAAATAGTTTAGTTTTTTTTTTTTGCAAAGATAGATTCAGCATGTGTATTTCATTTTTAGTGGATACATTATTAGATGGTTTGAGTAACGTGGTATGTCTCACAAACAATGGAATAGCGATTGGTTGGGCACCATCAGTGTTGGGAGTAACGCGTTACATATGTAACGCGTTATGTAATATTATTACTTTTGTGGTGACAAAGTAATATAACGAAATACACTATAAAAACAGGTAATATAGCTCAAGTTATTTTACTTACAAATGTAACGCGTTACCTAAGTAATACAGTTACTGTAACGAATCTAATATTACGTAATATTATTACTACAAGTAACGAAGTTACTAATCTCGTTAGTAATCCACTGAGTAACGCCTAGCCACAACGAAGTAATGAAGCCTACTGAATGAAGCTTATTCACCAGCTTCTTACTTATAACCAAGATTTGCACATTGTCCAACAATGCAAACATGTCACATGATAAGGTGGTGGTTTCACACGTGACAGCTTAAGGCTGTGGACACAAAGTAATATAATATGTAATATTATTATAGTTACTTTATTTTATTGGTAATATGTAACTGTAACTAAATAGTTCTGTTGCAAGTAATATGTAATATGTAACTAGTTACTTTTACAAAGTAACTTGCCCAACACTGGGCACCATTGTTTGCATACAAGCTGCAGCAACCATGATGTGCCAGCATGCAAAACATGCTGCACCAGCATGCAAAACATGCTGCACCTAGGGGGGTCTGGGTGCATGCCCCCCAGGAAATTTTTTGAAAATTACATGCTGAGATTCAATTTGGTGGCATTTTACAGCTAAAATTTGTCATCTCTAGTAGGACACTAGCTGTACATACGTTTTGTTTACAATTATTAGTTACATAGCTGTAGGAGGCTTCATATTGCACCTCGTATCACACAATTTAGCTATAGCTAGCTACATACGGTGAGTACCTGAGTTGGTAGGGCACTGGAACTGATTGGTTGGTACCAGTACTCACCTTAGCTACGCCACTGCTCACAAAATATTTTTGTTTTACGGTACTCCTATAAAGAACACATGTTTATAAGACGATATAAAGTTTCACATGAGATGTTATTACATACTCCCTCACTATGTCATTACAGTGTTGTTGGTATCAGACTAAGGGAAGGATATTATGTTGATACTGTGACCGTCATTGATAAACAAATTACTGTGTTACTTAAACAACCATGGCAGCCAGGTGTAACCATGGAGTACTCTGTGACTACAGTGAGTTAACATTATAAGTCATGTGATCTCATGTGGTCCTCTCATATACTACATTAGACATGGCCATTGGAATACTCACAACACCATGTCACTGTTACGATTGGTTACAAGGGTCCGTTCACATTTCTACATGAAGTAAGACATGAACTAGCTCAGTCAAATTTGCCAGTCTATAGGTACGTAAGGGATGCGTATGATGTAGTGTGTCTACTAACTAGGTGTGTTATTTTCTCTAATGTAGGTCACTAGCAGTGAAGAGATTTAAGCAGTCATTACAAGGGTACGTAAGTCTAGCCTACTGCATTATAACTTCAAGAATTCAGTTGAATTTGTATGCTGTATAATTATGAGGGTATTTGTACAGTGCACGTATGATCTTGTCTCATATCTCCCAGCTTGTTACTGGTTGATCAACAACTGGTTCACTTCTGGATGTTTGCCAGTCATTCTTATTGTACTACCATACCAGACTCTGCTAGGGAAGGGATGCCTCTTTTTTATATCCCTCCAAATGAAAAGATCCCAGTAAGTAGACATGTCTACTTTTATCAGCCAACCAACCACACCCATCTTTTGTCCAGGTACTTTCGGAAGGGATGACAGTGGAGAAAGCAAAGTATGATAAGTTTTGTGTCCTGTACAACTAAATGTAAAGTTGTATTATTTTAGGAAGTCAAAAGAAGCTCACTTTGTCTCATATTGGAGGAAGATTTGCTCTGTTGATGTTAAACACTGGTATGTGTGTAGTCTTCTTACAATGGTGTTTACTGGGGGAAACAAATTCCCAAATGTCCTTGTCTCACTTAGCAGTGTTATAGTCGTTCAGTGTTGGTTTAGTACTGCAAAATCATTTTGGTTTAGTTCTAGTTTTAGTACTCAATTTTAAGAACAGTTTTAGTTCTAGTATCCCCTGTTTGTAAAAGTTTTAGTTAGTTTAGTTCTAGTACCCTCAGTTTACAGCAGTTTTAGTTATTATTAGTTTTAGTACCTCCTGTTTGCAGGAGTTTTAGTTGTTTAGTACTAGTATCCTCAACGTACAAGAGTTTTAGTTAGTATTAGTTTTACTGAGTGTCCAGGAGTTTTGTTTTGTATTGTTGTCAGCTTACAAAGAGTAAATTAGATAAGGATTTTTATGACTTCACTTGCAGACATAAGCAAGTTCAATAAATTGTGATAATTGGGATTGGCCTTTGCCTTTTAGAATGTACTGTCAGGTTTGCTTTTGTCTGAAACCTTTTAATTTAGCACTAGTAATTGACAAAAGTTCAAGAAATTTTCCTTTAGTTTTAGTCTTTGAACCAAAAATTCTCAAGGTTTTGATTTAGTTTTAGTTTTTTAACCAAAAATAAATTATTGTACTAGAAGTACTTTTACCGTAGATTCCCTAAAATTTCAGCATCTCTAAATACTCGGCACTCCCCGTGCTTTGAACGCAATGTGCTCTAAATTTCGGCAAGCGGAAAGAAGGTTTCTATTATAAGCGCGCTAATTTTTCGGAACTTGGAGTACTAGTTGACGAAGGTTTCTTTAGTACTGAGGATTCCCAGTGACCTCACATAATATGCTACCTCGATGCTGGATGAAGCACCAAGTGTGAAATTGTTCACGGAACGAACGTGCCCAACAATATCATCGTGTGACATCACGGCTACCACAAAACGATCTTCGTTTCTGTTCACAGAATAACATCTCTCCTGGAGCCCACAAACATGATACATCCTCAGATATAATGCTCTGTTAAGTCATGGAACACTTCATGCAGCAACTGGGAGCTAGCGAGATTTCATGAGATACGGCTAGTTTAATAGTATTGATTGTGGTTTCTATTATTATTAGTGTCGAGTGACTGTATACAAAAGCGATGTAGTAATGACATTGATCATCTCTCCTGGATAATGTAGGCAATCACGGTATATAAGTTAGTGCTGCAGCGAAGTGAGTGTTGCAGCCAGTATCGTCAGTTCCGCCACCAAGCGTTCCTGTTGGTCCCTGTAGAAAGAAATCCAGAAAGTAACCAGTAAGCAGATCGCAAATAACATAGCCATGAAGCGTGCAGACTGTATTAGGAATAGATCCCTAAAAATTTGACAATAACACCGGGTTGGTACATTTTTTTCCCTAATTGTTTGGCCAGACACGAACGGAATTAATTTATTTCTGCCAAATTTTTAGGGAATCTACGGTAGTTCTAGTACCTTAGAAGTTAGAACCAAAACAATACTGAAGTCATTGTGGATCTTCGGGCTCCACAACTTTTCTCTGTGAGACCTGGACAGTCCTCCTGCGGGTTACTAGCCCTGCCCCAGGAGGATTTGCCTGCACTAGGCTCAAGTACCTGGAGTGCCTTTTATCCAACAAAACTGATTTTTGTTGGAGCCATGTTAAAATTGGTCGGAAATATCAAGTTCCAATTGTTGAACGTTGTGTATTTGTAGTAATACTTCTAAGTTTATTCATTTATGTAGGCAAAAGTGGTTACACTTGGAACGTATTAGCGTGGTGCTACATTCTGATTGGTAAGGTTAATATTTATGTAATTTCTTTGTTACTGTGTATGATCATGTTTTTTAGTCCATTACCCAAGCATCTTCTAGTTCCCAATCCCAGTACTGGTCGTTTTAGTCCATTCCAATGTCGAGTTGCTGCTGCTCAGTTGTTTTCATTCCTCAAGAGGTGGAGCTCAATGGTGTTGCTGGAGAATCAGTGTTATGTGAGGTTCCTCCCACTGTCTGGGGAGCCCCACCCACCTGAAGACAGCAAATTCTGCATTATCAGGGTGGGACCTAAACCACATCGAGTACTATTGAATATTGGCTTCTTGGAGGGGACTTGTAATCAGTGGAGGCAGGAGGTGAGCATATTGCTGAAACAGCACAACAGGATAAATTCCCTTGGATTCCCCTTTTAAGATAATTAAAAGCACAATTAGTAAGTATTACATAGTGGGAAATCCCTGGGAAATCAATACAAAACTGCATTGCCATAAATGACCTGTACATAAAGCAAATATATATGCAGTAACAGATCACATATTTTACAATGCTTAGTCTTTAAGTTCCCTGGACATATCTATAATGTTTTCCCACAAGTGTGTTACTAAGTGACTGGTAGAATGTTGTCATTGTAGCAATAATAAATTGTTGGAATGTCAAAACAATTTGTCACATTAATAGGAACCGCATGACTTCACTCCCATTCTAGCAATTACTCCAATAGACTCTTTGATACTATAAGTATTGAGCTTGTTTGTTGAGAATGACATTGTATTGTCTGTTTGGTTGATGCCAATGGATAGTTGTGTACACACCCTTCAAACCACAAAGGATGTTATGAACCACATAGTATAAGCTGTGGTTAGGGTGACTATGCATGTGTATATATTGCTGTTATGACCAATAGCATTGAGTGCTACACATATAGTTGTTAGTATGTGTACATGTGCTTGTGCTATAATTGGCAGAATAATGAAGTAATTATGTGATTGCATGGTCCCAAGTTCATATACTGTTAAAGCACCACAGTGAGAGCAATATGGAATACAGCACGAGTGTGTGGTTGAGCAAATATGGCACAAGGTGAAAGCAAAGCTGAGTGCTGTATTTGGCTCAACACCATACCCAAGTGATATTTCCATAGTGCACAAGGTTTAACAAATCTGGAGTTGTAACAAAAAGAAAGCAATTACTACTTTTATCATGACCTTGAATGACACGATGACAGTAAGAAAACTAGTATCTATGTATATATATATGATCTACTCGTGATTAGCAGAAGGTTAACTTGTACTGGGTTAAGATTCAGGGACAGGAGGACGAAGAGAATGACTGAGAAGGCTAGCTGTTCAGTCTGCATAGGTATCTGAGCAGTAATCCAATCATTCTTCACAAGTGTGGCCAACAATGCAGTAAAGTTCAAGGTATCAATATCAAGCAGTCACTGAATCTAACCAAGAATTCGCTAGACTTACAATGTTGGACAGTTTAGTGAACAATTTAAGACTGAGTTATATGTTTATTGTACTGGACGGTAATGTTGACAGCTTTGTTAATGGGGGTAATTGTAGTGTCTCCATATTTGTGTTTATGATTGTGTCTTTATTGCCATAATTTTTAGTGGAAAATAAAGCATAGTTTTTCCCTTTGAACTTAGATGGTATCATACGTTAATAAGCTTTAGATTTTCATAATATATGCTTTTCGTTTGGTGTTAGATAACATACATAACTACTACCAGACTATTGAATGAGGATTCAGTGTTTACACATACCGTATTGTGTAATGTTTATTGGCTATGTAGTATAAGACTGAATTGTATATCTTTGTATATCATGTATGTTCGAGTTGTGGTGCATATACTACATGGTGATCCTACATGGCGTCAGAAGTTAGGACTTTTTTAACAATGGCATTGGACAGTGTTCCTTTATTTGCTGTTCATTTTAACCATTCTGATGAGTAGCTAGTCCAAATGGCAACAGTGATTTGAGAAGTCTTGCATATTGGTGTCTGAGTCGTAAGAATAAATTAGTGGTCTTGCTATATACCATTGGTGTGAAGACACCAAAGATGTTCGATCATCTACAATTACATGTGTATCTTAGTGCTGTCAACCTTCAGTTATGAACATGTGATATTAGCAAGAATAATTTATGTTTTACTAGGTGGGTGAGAGAAACTGCTTAATTCTATCCCAGATATCCCCACAGTACTAGAGAATAGAAAGAAATATGATGAGGTGATCAAGAAATTTAACCAAAGAATATTGTTTATGAAAGCGCCTCCTTAGCTGGAGAGTGATGAGACCATGTGGCAAACCTTTATCAGATAGCAAAACATTGGGAGGGTTGGAGGAGGAAATGATTTGCAATCAATTTTCATAAATCCGTTTTCTCAGAAAGACTACAACTGGACCCCCAACCTACCTAAATTAACAAAGCAACTTCTCTGTCAGAGAGAAGTTGTGCATAAACACCAGCAATTCCTGACCAAATTGTTTATAGAAGACACAAATACTCTAGATCTCCATTCACTTACAAGGACTGAGAATCATCACATAAATCACATAATTAGATTACATCCAATCAACTGACATAATTATGGAAAAGACACCTCATTCATGCTCTGCCTACTCTGCAAGGGATGCAATATGCCATAAGTGTAATAGACATGGACTTTTCAATCCAATGTACTTTTCAAAGTCAGTGCAGAACTACTAGATGTAAAGTGCCTATTGTTTAGTCACAAAAAAGTTTGGAAATATGGACCACAGCTTTTTTGGATGCGCTACATACAACTTGATAGTAATCCCACAACCGAAACAGGCACAAGGGAAAAGCTACATTTATATAAAAATTAATAAACAGATTAGGCCACTTATTGTAAATTTTATGTTTCAGATCCCCGCCCGCAATGTTATGTCTCACCACCTAAATTTGGTCATTATTATGAGTTTTCACCATCATTTCATATCTCATATTAATGTTTGTATGGAAGTTATAAACGAACTTGCTTACACAGCTAGGCATAGAGAAAGGAAGGCTAGATGGGCTGAAGACCAACCCCGGTGTCAGGAGAAGAGACTTTAACCCTTTCACTTCTCAATAAGTAAGATAATGATTAATAAAAGATTAAGATTCAGTAATTCTAACTGTACAAGATATTAAATAATCACCATAATGCTGATCTTAAGATTAAGGGTCTTTTTATTTTGAGCACCACCACCAGTAATAGAGTATACCATCTAAAACTTTACAAACAAAGAGCCAGAACTTCAATAAGACAGAACTTTTTCAGCCACCAAATAATTGATCATTGGAATGATTTACCTAGTTTAGTAATCTCAGCACCCACAATTAATTCTCTGAAATCTAGATTAGACAATTATTGGTCTGTAATAGGATATGGATACTGTGAAAGGCCTCAAGCCTAATATGTATATGTTGTTTTATCCATTAATAAATAAATAAATATAAACAAAACAGTCAGATGCATGTAAGATTGTAACAAATAATGAGCTGCTCGCCTGCATTGGATTGGGATAAGTTTCTGATCTGAAAACATGAAATTAACAATAAGTGGCCTGCTTTGTCTTCTACAGCACTGTTTAAATTGTCCCTAGTAGACAAAGCTAACAACCCTAGGAAGCAGAAAACTTTTCCTATTCAGTATAGCAAGACCACTACACAAAATGTGCTTTCTAAAACCTGGAATACTTGACGGTCCTACAGTTGGCTTACGACTGAAGAGTCCACATTATTCAGGCAAAATGCCAGCACTTAGTCTTGCCATCAAATGAATGTGCATTCCCTCATCTCAAGTCAGATGTTATGCTTCTTGCTCTTTCAAGTACTACATATTTATGAGATAGTCGTAAGGAGACAATGCATGCAAACAGAAGAAAGATGAGACAACGAGATATATATACAGGAAAGAGACGAGACAAGCAGAAGAGATTTAGACTCCTACTTCCTAAGGGGACATCAGACTTACTCCTAGTACTATCGTGTCTGGAGCTGAATTCTCAAGATCATATTATTGGATCACTACACATACAAGACAGACTATTACTTGTCCCAGTTCTGAAGACAGTCCAATTCTTCAATCTTCAGATGAATCATCCTGTTTGCCAATCATGACTTGGTCCCACATTGGCTCTGAACTGAGACCTCCTGACAGGCCAAATGGGAGAATGTAGTGTATGATTTAACTGGTCTTGTATAAGAATATTTAACTTGACTTGTGGGTGGTGCACATGTGTGTTGTACTGTATTGTCATGCTGGCAATAGTAGTGAACTTATCCAAGTAACGCTGTAAACTATGAATGCCAATTTTGTCCAGATTTTCATTTGTTAATTGGAGTACTTTAAGTGAAGGCAATTATGTAGTAACCACTCTTAGTTCATTTATTAGCAATATTCAGCCACTGTGTGTGGCAGTACTAGACTTTAGATTGTGAATATTGTTGAATATCTATTTTCAAAGAAACTGCAATAGTTCATGGGACTCTGCTTTTGGTGCATATAATCAATGGTCATTTTATTTACAACTACCATATAACAACAAAACTGTATGTGCAGTAAACTAATTGGCGAATCATCACCAAACAGCCAAATTTAAAATTCGTCAATACTATTTTCATGACTTGTGTCCAAGCTTTTGATAGCAGTTGTTTGACAAGCCAAGTGTGGTTTACAAACTTAAACGCACCTTACTGGTAATTCATGCAAGTGAGTGTGGCTCATGACAGAAACTAACAATAACTTTTACTCGATTACTGGGCATGGCTTCACGTAAGCTGGCAGACAGCAACAGACATGGATTTGTACACATGCATTAAAATGGGTGAGGATGCCTACAGACAGAAAACACATGATCCTAATAAATAGGTGTGGCCTATGAGAGAAAACAGGCTGCAGCAGGACAAGGTTATTACACTTCCACTTGAACTAATCGATCCCTTACACATGTGATCCAATCCTGGTTTCAACTATGGAAGAGACCAGGCTACCGAGTAGCCTTTCTGTTAATGAATACAGTGACTGATCATCACTAAATCCACAAGGCAGAAAATTTAGCATAAGAAGGATTATACAGCACACGTGCAACAGTGCACTTCCAATTTATCAGTAAATGAAACAGTGATACCATTTCTCCAAATTAAAATCTTGCTAACTGCAATTTTTTTTAGAAAATTGCTAAATATTAGTTTCACCAATATTTGTTGTTATGCAGTAGTATTCTTTTGCTGTGCTAGTTTGTTAGGTATGGTATTGTGGTAATTAATAAAGTAAATGCGTAGCAGTTTACATCCCTTAAATTAATGTGGTAGCTCAGAGATTAGGATTTTCAGTGGACTATAATGTGTAGTTACTACATCATAGTTGTACTATCAAATTTGTAAACTTCTGTATTGCTGCTATGTAGGTGATCATATCACTAAAGGATGGGTTAGCATCCTTGCTCCTATCTGGTGGTACAATGGACAATGTTGGAGGTGGTAAGCGGAAGAAGATACAGGCATTTATTTCCTCCAAAGCTCAAACATCAGTCTCCATGACAGTATTCAAGAAACCCCTCCAGAGACTATTGATAAGGTAAAGACTATGCAGGGTCTGCTCATACTTATCTTCGTTATCTACATACATTGACAGTTACGAGACTCCTGGACCAGTTGATGGTGATAAGTCATCCTCTTCATCACACAACACTACTCCTATTCACAATTATCTTATTGACTACAAGTGGACATGGCACTTCCCTATAGCACTGTCATTTTCAAAGGTGTCACTAGCGTTACTGAGGTAGGTATGATGTGATAGTTAATATTGTGTAACGATGGTTGTGATGTAGGCAGAGACTTAGTGAAGGATTTCATATCACATCAACTCATAATGGCTATGTGTCTCTCTGTGTGGAACTGACTATGAAGGTTAATGTGGGTTTGTGTGTTTGTGTGTGTGTGTGTGTGTGTGTGTGTGTGTGTGTGTGTGTGTGTGTGTGTGTGTGTGTGTGTGTGTGTGTGTGTGTGTGTGTGTGTGTGTGTGTGTGTGTGTGTGTGTTTCATTTGGGGGGAGGGGGTGCCCCCTCCCTCAAATTTTAAGCAATATAGTTTAAATGAAAGTGCCTCAGAAGCAATCTATGATAGTCTAAAATAAAAGGAGTGGTATGTTATTCTCAGGTGCCTGAAAGTACACCACTAATAGAGTCTAAAATCCAAAAAATTTTGGAGTGGCATGTCGTATTCTCAGGTACCTGAGAAGGCACCAGAAGCAATCTACACGAGTCTAAAATGCATAATTTTCCTGGAGCGGCATGTTATTTTCAAGTACCTGAGAATGCACCAGAAGTAATCTACGAGAGTCTTAAATACAAAAAAATTCTGGAGTGGCTTGTTATTCTCAGATACTGTACCTGAGGATGCACCAGTTAAGTAATCTGAGAGTTTAGTGGGCATGGCCCCTAGATGTCGTGCACATAAAATTAAGCACAGATATGCTTACACTATTGTCCCCCCCCCCCCCCCCCCCCAACCCTTGAGCCATTTCTTAGATGAAGGTCTATGTGTGTGTGTAATGTGAGTGTATGTGTGTGTGATATGTGTGCGCACAGAAGGCAGAAGTGGGGTTACTCCAGCACTACAGATGTTTTGTGCAATAGTAATCACATAAACAGCTAAAAGGTGTGATCCAGAGGCAATGAACAAGATCGTCTATTAGAGCAGTCACCCTAATAGCATATATTTCTATATACCAGTTAAATCCCTTTGTATGATTAGTACCTGGCGCACAAAAATTGAAATACATTAAAAGTGCATGTGTACAACTATCATACACAATATTAATAATAAAAGGCCTAGTGTATGCATAATCAGTACTTAGTCCAGTCATACCTTGTGCATTATGGTCTCAGCCTATCTGGAGGTCTCAATGTCACTATAGAACAACAGTGAGGCCTTATTGGGGATTGTTCTGGAGATGATAGCGAGTTCCTTAGTTCACTATTAGGTGTTGCCACAATGTATGACCTTGGGGTTTCTGCTGGTGGAAGCCTGGAGTTGGGTGATCATCCCCTGTTCAAATCCACACAAGTGCATCTAAAAGTAATTGGTCTAGAGGTATTGCTTATGTCATTTATTATATATCTGTTTTAAAGCCTTCTTGTACCCTTTGTCTCTCTTCCTGAATGATTCCATGAATGGCCACTGAGGGTTAAGTAATCAAACTCTTTGGGCCTGGAACTTCGGTTTTCAGCTGGTTTTCCCATCAGCAATTCTACCAGGCACTAGGGAAGAGATGTTGCACAGAAGCTTAGAAGGGCCATGTAGTCATCAGGACTATCTTTCAACAACATCTTCACTGTTTTTGTCCTTCTGCTAGTAAGACCGTTACTTTGAGGATAATGAGCACTGCTGGTTAGTAATTCAAATCGATAGGAGTTAACAAACATCTTCATGTCATTGGATATGAATTGTGGGCCATTATCATTCAAAGACTGCTGATACCCCATGTTGACGAAAAATAGACTTTAAAGCCTTGATGACTGTTGTGGATGTGGAAGAGGTGATGTGGATGGCTTTGGGAGAAATACTCCGCCACAATGAAGTATGTATGGCTTTTGAGGTGGAAAAAGTCTTAAGCAACTTTTTCCCAAATGTGTCGTGGCAGTGGTGATGTGATTAGTGGTTCTCTTGGAGGTACAAGGGTGTGCTAAAATTCTGAACATTGCCTGACAAAGTTGTTAATTAGAGATGTTCAACCATCAAACTGAAGATCTTGCATTTAGTTTGGATTCTTTGGTGGCCACAGTGCAAATCCTTAAGAGTTTCCGTTTGAAGCTTCTCCGGAATGACAATATGGTCTCAGTACAGCAAGCTAATGACAGGCCTCCTTAGAACTTCCAGTATGGTTGAATGTAAATTGGGAGAGAATGTTTGTCTGGCCAGCCATTTTTGCAGTAAGATATAAAGATACTGCATCCTCCTCTTGAGCTAGATGATAGGAATCTACACATGCACTGCTTGCAGGTATACTGCTCTGACATGAAACTCAATATCCTCCACTTCTACTTGACTAGCGTGGTCCACAGTACTCTTCAGAGGTGCTCTTGAGAGGGCATCAGCAGTATGTAGATACTTCCTGGAGCATGTAATATCACGTAGTCAAATCTTATTAGCCTTAGGTGGGATCGCGCTACTTGTGGAGGCTAGCTATCTGAATGCTTGTGACTCAGGAGTGAGACTAATGGTTTATGATCTGTTTCTAGGGTGATGGTCATGCCTTGGATATAGGAAGCAAATTTCTCACAAGCCCAGGTTGCAGTTAGCACTTCCTTCTCAATTTGTGCATAGTGGATTTCCGTATGTCATAGAGCGAGATGCGTAAGCAACAGGATGCCACTGGCCATCAGCGTGCTGTAAAAGGACTGCTCCCAGTCCATGAGAGGAGGCATCAGCTGAGATCTTGGTTGCTGTTGGTGTCAGAACACCTGGGGTAGTTACATAGTTCATGCTTCAGCTTAGAGATGGCATCAGTCTGGGTAGACCCCCAAGCCCAAAGTTGCTTGGCACTTATCAGCTTTCGTAAAGGGTGCAGAGTTCAGCAATGTTTGGGAAAAAAATTCCCAGTTGGTTTATCATTCCCAGGAATCTTCGCAGATCAGAAACTGATTTGGGGTTTTCCATCTGACTAATGGCATTGGTTTTACTGGGATCAAGAGACACCCCATTCTGGGTGAGAACATAACCAAGGAAAATCAGCTGGTTCTCACATTTCCTACTGTTAAGTGTGATACCTGCTGTGGAGAGACACTCTAGTACTGCACAAAGTCTGATGTCATGTTGTGATTGGCTCTGACTAAAACTAAGAATGTCATCCATGACACAAAGCACTCTCTGCAAGCCTTCTAAAAGTGAACTTATTCATTGCTGGAAATGCTCTGGGGTGCTTGAGATGCCAAGTCGAAGAGATTTATGAATGTAATGAAATTTTTTGAGCTTTCCAACAGGGGAATCTGCCAGAAACCACTATTTGCATCTAGTTTGCTAAATGTAGTTGCTGAGCTAAAGTATCATCAATCTTTGGCAAGGGATGATATTCCTGCAATGCACAACAATTCAGTCGTTTGGGATCTACGCAAACCCATACTCCTGTATTCTTCTTTACCACTACCATCCCTGCGTACTGCGAAGTAGGCCTTAGAGATGACCCCCTGAACTTCCATTTGAGCCAGTGTTTCTTTCACTTCTTTGCGGAATGTTCCTGCTGTTCTAAACAGTATGGTAAAATATTAGGTTTAAGATGAGAGCAAGAGGTACTACTGAAGGATGGTCTTCCCTTCGTCATTTATTCCGACAACATGTTACTAACTGTTAACTATCGTCTTGCTATCGTGTATTTATATGCAGCTATCATATAGTATTTAACACCGTAAAAAAAAAATCTTGTATTCACCCTGAAGTGTAGCTAGTCCTGTGAAAGACTAGGGAATTGGTGTTGGACGTTATCTGCAAAATCAACTTGAAGATTGTTGACTACAGTCAGTAAGTGTAGATCCTTGATGGCTGGGAGTCCAAGCAAGTTTTGAGAAAAGTGATCTACGTCAAAGACTTCATGGGTACTGCCCATGATGTAGGTTGGCTATTAGACTGCTCCTCACTGACAATAGTTGATGGTTAGGACCACAAAGTTTACTGATGGGTTGACTTAACTTTGGCAATCCAAGTAGCTCAAGTGGTTTTTCTGTGATTGCAGTGGCCTCTGCGCCAGTCTCAAGCTTAATAGAAACCTCAAATCCATTGGCATGAATTGTTGCAATCCAACACTTGGAGTTCTAGGAATCCTCAAGAGTATCCATAAAGAAACTGTCTAGTGCTGAACAATATTGTGTGGACTCTCTCTTTGGTCAAGTGGTATGTCATTCTCTACCATAGCATTCATTGGTCTTGCAAGGAACACAGCTCCAAAATGGCCAATCATGCTGCATCTATGGCACTTTACATCTTTGGCAGGTAGCTATCACAAGGGTGCTAGGGAATCATTCCACAATGCAGTCATTTCTTGGCTTGTGACTTCTCTTTGACTTCTCTTTGACTTCTGATGCCAATAGGAAGGTGCGCTAAAGACTGCTTCAACTGAGGAGGGATCCACCGTGCCGCCCTTAAGGGGTTGTGGACTGCTTTTCTTTGACGGACCATACGCTATTAAAACTCAGGTGGTCATAGCATTCTTAACCAGCAGCACACCCTTGGGGTGCAGTCACACTTTCAGGATATGGTGTGTAAAGCACATAAGACAAGCAGTGTGACTGTACATTGGTGTGTATGACACCAACACACCATATTTATACATGAAAAGCTCTTTATCATTGAGGGGTTGTAAGAAGGATTACGAAATATCAATTTCATTGAATTTATGTGTTATTAAAGTATAACCGTGACAATAAACTCATTTTGTGCTAAGCCATTACACCAAACAGTTCAGATCAGTGCACAAAGCTGGTATATATGTTTGTATCAACAAAATTAATTTCCATTAGCTCATAGTTAAATAAAATACATTCAATTATGTCATCAGACATCAGAATGTAAACAACAGAAAAGGGATAACAATACTGTGCACTAATGATCTACATATCGTACTGTAGAACATGGTTGAGTGAAATTAAAACCCACAATCAAATGGCATGCTTGGTGATATAGGTTTTAAATACATTTTGAAAACAATGTTAAAGTAGGGTTGCTGACTGATGCATAGTGTTGTGTGGTACTGTTTGTAGATTGTTGACTTCCAGGATTGTAACACCAATTGTGAAATTGTAGATCATTCAGCATTTCACAAATAATACTGAGATTAGTGGTTGACTTTGATAATAGCATGTCACAGGGCTCAAAATAACCACAATCTACCAATTTCCAGGTCAATATTGCATATTGGCAGGTTAATTTTATTGTTGTCTGGACATTGTGGCTGGATAACTCAGAATGCTGCACAACTGCTGGAGAGTAGGCAGTAATATTTAATTAACCTGTTCGTTTATGGTTTGTGGCCACAAGCTTTACCTCCAGCTAACTTTGAGGTTTGAACACCAGCCCTACTTGTACTTGTCACCCATGAAAGTGCAAAATGTATTTAAAACCTTGTTACCTTTGACTTGTGGGATGGACGAAACTTCATTTTAATAGTTTAAAGCACCGGTTTCCTGTTGCACTTGACTAGAAACAGTGTGCACATTATGTTATGACATTGTTATACTACCTTTGGCATGACTACATTTTGAGTATTGATAAACTCAAAACTGGTACCAGGACATTTTAAAGTTTTGACAGGACAAAGTCTGTATGAGTGATATCCACAATTACGTTTCTTGACGTAGCGCGCATTATCTGTGATGTCACAAAACAAAATGACCGCCATAGTGTGGGGACCTTGTACATGGAAGTATTGGGCGAGATGGTGTTTCCCTATGATAGCGTTTATATATTCGAATAAGGGCGGAGGTGAGGCTTATAGTATATAAGGCAATACAAATAAGCCCATTTGTGTGCGATTTTAAAATTTTCGGTCTGCTTTCCTTGTTGGAGCTCGTTTTGCACTGTCACGGTACGTGTACTACTTCTTACCTTTATTATCTCATAGTTCCATGTGTAAAAATATACGGACAACATTCATTTCGAATACTGTGTGCCAAAGTCTCTAATGCCCCCACACTAACACGGCCATTTTGTCAATTATGACATCAAATTTTGTAATCGCAACGTCAAAAAAACGTCATTGCGGATATCACTCATTGTACTGGCAGTTCGACAGTACACTCAAAAAGATTAGCGGGAGCCCTGTGTCATGACATGCCTCCCACTCCTAAATGCATTAATGCTTTTTATCAGTTGTCAATTTATGTTCACACTCTTATTAGCATGATTGATGTGGTGTGCATACTACCCTTGTAAAGATGTGCCAGCTTGGACAGCAATATCACACCTGTGCTGGTGTGTTATGACCACCTCTGTATTAACAGTGTAGCCTTTGTCTTTGTAAAGTCAGTTCTGGGCCCATTTGGAGCCGTTCTAATAAAGATATGTCGTGAATTCTATCTCTTGTCATCTCGCTCTCTAGTTCCCTATACTAACAATCTACAGCAATGTTATACAAACTAGGGATGAATTGTTCTGCTGGTTTTTTGGGAAGTTGGCACCATCAGTTATGTTTCGTGCATTTAATTTTCACGTTCTTTCTGATGCCAAAGAAGGAATAGAACTTAGAGAGAACTTGGCTGTAATCTTTTCTACGTATGTTCATCAGAGATACCTCTGCTTCCTCACCCAGTCAGTATAATAAAGTGCTGACCTGGTGTTCCTGGGATTCTTTCGACAAACTCGGTATTGTTCAAATCTACGTTGCCACTTTGGCCATACTTTGGGAGTTTCAAACAGAAACACTACTGGATGGCTTAGCAAAGTGTTATAGCTGGCTGTGACAGCACCACTTTCTGACGCCATGTATGATTACCACCTGGTATGCTACAATTAGAGTAGCACATACATACAACAGACATATGTACAATAATCACACATAAAATCATAATAATAGAAGGCCTAGTGTATGTATAATCAGCAGTCATGCCCAAAATTCAATTTTCTGGCACATTAAATTTTCCTGGGAAGGATGGTGGACTCCAGACTCTTCTAGAATTAGCTTGCTGTACATACCTACCAGCCACCTACATAACGGCATTACCAACTTTATCAGCTTTTCTTATCCTTAATGTGTTTGAGTATGTGTGATGTATATAATATATCACACAAAATGAACATACTTGATACCCATGAATCATTCACAGAGGTCGAGAAGGCTAAGTTTTCATAATCAATGTATTTAAATATGGCTGCTTTGAAAATAAATGGAGGTATGGTTTCATTTACAAAACAAGAATCATGATCATTCACTAAGCTGTATGTGGGAAAATCCCTACTTTGGCATCTTGGAAATTTAACAAGCCAAAGTAGAGATTTCCTGCATAATGGTTTGCAGTCATATCTCTTGAATCACTATTTTACTATTAAAGTAGGTGGTACCTGGTGTAAGCCTCATGCACCTCATGGATTCAAAGAAGGCATGTGTTCAAAACAAAACACATAATAGAGTACATAATAATATTAGAACCTTATGTAGTTGGTACAGAGTTGGTCATTATACTTTATTGCTAGCTACCATGTCACAATTGTCAACAGACTCAACACGCCTTCGTATAAATCAATAGCAGTTCACAGCACTGCCATCAACAGTGCGGCTCTGAAGTAAGTAATGTAATTATCCATATCACAATGTAAACACGTACGTGGTCATCAATTTTTAGTGTACATATATCCCTGTCACACAACAACTGCAAGCAAGGTGCAGAATTGTTGTTCACTGTCTGACATTGTGACAAGTATACATGTTAGTAGTTTTCTTTGCTACAAAGGGATCTAGGAAGTGATGAAACATAGTAGCTGGTAGCATTATGCATCAATGAGATAATGGACATAGCTACTATAAGTTCTTGAAGGAAAATATGGGGTCTGATACTTTTATATACCATTATTCCTTTATAATTACTAGCAAGTCACCCTGGGACTGTGGCTTAATAAGACTGCATCATATTTAGTTATCTAATAACAAGTCATACAGAGAATATTATAGCTATAACCTTTAAGGTGATGTTTGTTTATGTGTTTAGTGGGAGATGATAGTTCACATTTCCTTATTCAATGAAGCAAACCTTAACTATCATCTCCTACATATCACACACTACAGAGAAATGTGTAGTATGTGCACAGGTGTTACATATTTGTTTTAACTACTAGTGTTAACTCATGATCAGCCTGTACTGAGATTACAAAATACATGATATGCACACAGAGATATACTGTGTGTTTTACTGTACAAGCTAGAAAATAACATTGTCACTAAGACATTCAAGACTCTCACCTTAAAATCTGGGCCAGCCACCCACCTTAGTTTATTTCTGGATCAGTGCCTGCACAATTCTATAATACTTTAAGCCAACCATAGAAATTAAAAATCTTTATTTTCTGCTAGTGTGAAAGAATAAAGACAAGTAAAAAGGAAGCCACAAAGCCAGGCTAGCTATAGGCTGGCTTTTGGGCTTACAATTACAAAAAGAAGTGATATTTACATATACCAAAACAGTCACACTTTGAAAAAGGGTGAGGCCATGATGAAACACACCATAACATCATTACAGCCATTTCTTTGCCGCACCTTTAACTTCATTCACCCCAACCTTTTTTTCTCAACTTATCTATTTGGTGTATGCATATGTCATTTACAAGTAAACAAAGTTAACCGTTACAAGTAAACAAAGTTAACCGACATGCTACTGCATCCTACCTACTCACCTGTCAAACCAGTTTGTCTAACCAAAGCATCAGAACCAGTTTGTTCAGCTGTCATAACTGGTTTGACTTAGTTACAGCTGTAGAGCTATTCCAAAGTAACCTTGTGTTCGACAAAGTGGTCCCACCTGCTTGTCCTAATCTCTTTTACTAAGTCACCTTTCCACCGCATCTAGAGTAGCTACAATCATTTATCCACTGGTTCTCAGCATTGCTTTTGTCATTCCTTCCCAACATATCAATGGCCACTGGTTTGTGTTGTATCTTGCTTATCACTTCAACAATCTGTCAGTCTAGACCTTAGAGTCCAGCTTGCCACAGGCCTCAGGGTCATTGGGTATGTTTGAGCAGCAACTCAGCATTCAATCGGTAGTGGTCTATACTGATTCGGGTAGGAATTCTAAATTATTATTGTATTAGACCCTTATCAATGAGGAAGTTACATAAGTGATTACTGGTAAACGGTTGGAACTTTCTGAGACCACAACACCAAACCTTGATCACATACTCAGGCCTAGTCAACTTGGAGCAGAGGTGTTCAGGATATATATTCGGTTGCCCTCATTCCCTCAGTCCAACCAGAGGCCTGACCATCCTGCCATACCTTTTGTAGTCTAGGGGGAATCCCTAAAGTGTCTCATGTGCAAAAATTAACTGCAGGGACATGTGACGATAAATGTACGCGTACACATAGAGGAAGTTCAAAATTATTTGCCTGGCATTCAACAAAATTTTGTGTATTTATCCACCACCAGACCTTTTTCTTATAATCCACTCGTAAACTGGCTGAAAAATCTTCTAACAGTGACTGTTGACATCCTCTTGACAAGTCATGGGTTTTGTTTGTTGTAGTAAGTGTTGTTCTACAAATTAAGCTTTTGTAATCTTGTACAAGATGTTGCATTAAGGTAATCCCCCTTGGCTTTCATTTAGGACCTGGAATTTAAATCCAGCTTTAATGATATGGTACATTAACTTCTTTTAGTTGCAATAGAATTCAAAATACCATAGTTACAAAAAACAACAGGAAAGCACAGAAAAACCCCTAGCAGCATACATTTTTAAGTATTGTGTACTACAGGAATTATGATTTGGGAATGATTTCTACACACACAAACCATTCATACTCTTAACAAGGTTATCTACTGTTTGTAGAATCCTTTCCAAAAATTCATACCAATATAACAAAATTGTGTCTGGATTTGCGAAAAGGGGTCTTCCACACACATCCAATTCTATGAACTTGGAAGACCATAACTTAGTGATATAGTAACACATTAACCTGAAATTTTCTCCATCCACTAAGCTATGGTGGTGCTCACTACTGACTAAAGTTCAAGTCGATAGCCTTTTCCAATCTGAAGTTATGAGTCATCAAAGTTGGTAAATTGGATGTGTGTGGAAGACCCCTTTTCGCAAATTTGGTCACAATTATGACCATGGAATTGCTAAAAACAAACAATAGCCACTCTTTTATACACATGCTAATAACTTTTAATTGTGGGTTTTAGTTTTCAACTGCAAAGTTGTCAAATGTGAAGTATGGTTTACAAATGCACTAACTATTCTGATATGCCAAAGATACAAGTAATAGTAGGTTGTGGCTATGTACTGTATGTATACATGTGCAGTTGTTATCCATGTACTCAAATGTGAGAAATACAAGATTCTTTATTTTACAGCAACCTGATGATGATTCAGTGGGTGTGGCATTAGTGCAGTACTTGTTATTACCTGAACCAGTCACTCCTTCCTTGACTGTATCATGTGAGCTGTGGGTGGAGCCACAGAAGGGTCATGTGATTTCACCACCAAAAGGATTATCCTACTTATTAGGAACATCATATGATCAGATATCTCATCATGTAAGTCTGTATGGATGTCTATCAAGGTTGACTTTAGCAAATATACAAGACTATGGTTATGTAGTAGAACATTCTCCAAATGACCAAATGTTCTTATAGATCTGTCACTTCTAGTGTTTGAGGGCTTTAATTAATCAAGATTTGAATAATTCCAGAATGTTTTAGATTTTATATTAGCTATATTGCAATAATTCTGTTCTTGTTTTCTTGGGCTTGTTCATCTTGTAATTGTTTCAGATTCACATGGTGGATAAAAGTGTAGTCAGCAGAATTGTAACCAATCAAATGTTGTGGAAGGCCCCACCTTCTGATGAGGTCATCACAGACATACACTCCACCACAGACACCATACCACCTGGTCATCATGATGTAACTGTGTTGTTTGACCTGTCATCCCTACTGAGCAAGAGTAGATGTCTTGTATTGATGATGTCTGCCTTCTGTAGTACCACCACTGGTAAGTATGTGTGTGTACGTGTGTGTAGTGTAGTGTAGTGTGTGTGTGTGTGTGTGTGTGTACGTGTGTGTCTGTCAATTTAGTGTGTGTGCGTGCGTGCATGTGTGTCTGTCTGTCTGTCAATTTAGTGTGCGTGCATGCATGTGTGTGTGTGTGTGTGTACATGTGTATATACGTTTGTGCATGTCTGTGTTCTGTGCATGTGTGTTTAGTGTATACATGTAATAGTTGTAACACGGGTATGAGGGCTTTGCCTGATATGTATGCCCGACTGCCCGAGGGCAGAGGGTAATACATGTCAGGCAAAGCCTAAATTCCCCGTGTTACAGCTAATATGTAACACTTATCAGGCTGATAGCCTGTACAGGGCGATCAATAACCCGAGCCAATACGAGTGCAGCCACTGGATATCATACAGTACAAATAGACTGTATAGTAGGGACCACAAAGGAGTAGGCGTGGCCCATGAAATGACATCATTCAAAAACCAGCCTCAATTTTCCCTGACAACGATGAGGCAGTATTGATTAGGTAAAACTAAGCCCAAACAAGCTTTCAGATTGACCCGAAACACTTTCAACAAGTTGCTACAGAATTTTAAAAAAATTGTTTAATGAAAATTTCTACTGACTGACTGCCTGATTGACTGATGCCTTCAGACAAGCATAACTCGGTAACGGCTAAGGCTATTACGGGCTTGATATTTCACTGTTCAACGTCACTTCGGCCCGAGATGTGCCTTTTGGCATACTATGCATTCTTCATGGCTTACCAGTGTCCTCCTTTGTGTCCCATTCATCTTTACTGACAACGAAACGTGTTGATTTGGCGGTAGCACGCGATGGCTTCACTTCGTAATGGAAATTGTCTGTATTTTTCATGGTAGCTACTTTAGGTGCTTTTCGAACAGTTCTTGATTCATACTAGATAATTTCCCTAGCTGACAACGAAGTGTAATTGATAATTCACTTTTCAGGCGATAATATTGATATAGCTGTGGCATGCGGCGCCATTTCAGATGCGGTATGCGTGGGTTCACCAGTCATAATAATTATTTACAAAAGAAGTTAACAAACAAGTACACAAAAAAATTTGGAATTTTCAACTTAGAGTAGGGACCATAGTACATCAATAAAAAGTACTGAAACAAGCTGGAGTAGTGCACAATATTAAAAAACAGTAAAACAATAAGAAGTGTTATATCCCTACTGTGCTCAAGATACCATAATGGAAATACACAGTAGGGATATAACACTTCTTATTGTTTTACTGTTTTTTAATACCGTGCACTAATCCAGCTTGTTTCAGTACTTTTTATCGATGTGCTATGGTCCCTACTCTAAGTTGAAAATTCCAAATATCGTGCACTACTCCAGTTGGTTTCAGTACTTTTATCAATGTGCTATGGTCCCTACTCTAGTTGAAAATTCCAATTTTTTTGTGTACTTTTATTATATATGCATGCCTAAAATTTTCGATTGTGGGTCAGCAGCTGGTACATTCTGGTTATGTTCGGTTATGATGAATGGACATATTCTAGAGATATGATGGAGAATTTCGGTTATGCGAGTTTAATGTTTTAATTAGTGCTATTGAATCATTTATGGAAAAGGTACGGAGCCTAGATAGGTAAGCTTGCTTGTAGAGTGGTTACTCTGTGCAGAGTGGTAGCTTCGTGATGGGGGTGTGTCTGTATTCGAAAACATGTGGAAACGATCAGTGAATAAGCTATAGCACTAGTTCTCACCTTAGCCCAACGTTTTTCAACTCGTAGGATGGCGAGGATAACAAAACGCTCTCTGCCTGAGTGGTTTTCATGGTGAAATCCAAGTCGTGCATCCTAATCATGTGAGTATTAATCAATCCCCACAATCGATTTTAGCCTCAACGTCTATATAATCACTGCCCAGTTGTAGCCCTGCTACATTTTGTATGTAGCCCGGCTAGCTGGGCTACATACGAAATGTAGCCTGGGTGGTTCCTTTGATCTGAGGTGTGAAAGTGTTACATTTAGTGTATACATACATGTAGTGTAGTGTAGTATAGTGCAGTGCAGTGTGTGTGTTTGTAGTGCGTGTAGTTTTTCTACACTATTACACACATGCTCTCTGGCAGATATCAAAGATGAAACTGTATCTCCAATTAACTCTGTCTTTTATCAACTGATTACCGACAGATTGCTAAGCGCATGCAACTATCAGATACCAATAAAGGGTGGTGGGTTTTTACTGGATCGATTACGTCAGTCTAAGGAGTTGGAAAATTTCTTCACCATTGCCGACATTAATGACCAATGCAAGATGTTACGTGAAGATGATAATTGGAAATGTTTTGTTAGAAAAATGGAACATAGTATCCACTTACTGTTTATTCCTTCATGGTTCATCAGTCTCCATGGAGATGAGTCACTTGTTGCTAAGCTACTACCAATCATAGTGGTAGAATGTTCATCATCTTTACTAATGTGTCCAGATCCAATGCAGACCACACCTCCTACATTAGACCCTGACATTTACCAGCAAGTGTTCTACCAACCTGCACAAGACTTGTTGAAGAATATCTCCTTACCTACATCTCCTGGTATACTATTTGGTACCTCTGGTCACCAGTTGTCAGTGACATGTTCCCAAATACGATCTATCCACAGTCAGTGTTTCCTTGATGCCATGTATTCAGCGCTGAAGAACAGGCTTAATATTGTGCCTTGTGATTTTGTAACGGTTACTGAACTGTGCGAGAAGAGAAGCAATAGGCTTGACATCACTCCATTTATTGCCACACTTTGTATACACTCCACTGTAGTAAGCGATGGTCATCAAACTCCCAAAGACTTGGAGACAATTGGTGTTGACACTCCATCATCAGTTACCAGTGGTCTTAACTATGCTCACATGATAAACTTGTTGAGATCACAAGATGACACATCAGACTTCACATTGTCACTTAGTAAGAGTAGCTCTTTGTTGAGTCCATCCCATCAGCCGTGTGTTGGCTGGGGTAAGGAGTTACAACAACAATTACAGAAGATGTTATCACGAGCTTACTATCATGCTATACCTGGTACTAGTGGGTATTATTACTTCTCAATTATACCTCCTGTGGTTAGTATAGTTGTGTGTGTGTGTATGTGCACATATTTACATATGTGCATGCTAGTGTGCGTGTTTGTGCATGTGTGCATATATGTGAATGTGTGTGTGTGTGTGTGTGTGTGTGTGTGTGTGTGCATGTGTGTGTACTCGTTCAGCACAACCCACTAGTGTGGGTATGGTTATTGTAGGGTTCCAGGTTTGATACTCCATAATTCCCAAGTTGTTTCCTTCCTTGAGTACAAACCATTACGCACATTACTCCAGTCTACTCAGCTGTATCATGGGGACCTTGTAACCTAGTATCAACTGGGAAAGAAAATGTCCAACAGCTCTTGTTAAAGTCTTTGAGTTGCACAGCCTTTATCCATGTAACCTAAACAGCCTTCCTTTGGATTACTCAAGTGTTTGAGTGGTGCATAGGCATCCCAGTGTTGGTTTGTTGGGTGACAATAGTTGTACTTTGCACAGCTGCAGGAGGCTTTGTGAGTGTGTGTGTTGTGTGTGTGCGTGCATGTGTGTGTGCCGCGTGCGCAAAAGGGATACTCTGTTATTAGAATTAGTGCTGAAATGATTATTCGGATATTTGACTATTCTGTCAGCATGTCATTATTCAATTTGTAAACATGCTATTCAAATATTCAACAATGTAGAAGCTTGAGATAGTGAACAAGTGGTATATTCACACTGAATTTTAGAAGAGATAGAAATAACTCTCAGGCTTTACCTTACTGCCCAACAAAGATTTTAGTGCTTATTGATGCTTAAAGAATAATATTGAATAATCAGTTGTTTTGTTCATAAAGATTCGAATGGTAAAATCGCTAGTTGTTTCAGAGCTAAATAGAATGGTAAGTTACTCTAATTGAGCAGTTGCTGTGATAGTGACATCTTGTACTTAAATATGCAATGGTGTGGTAAATGGTAAACAGGATACAAACCTTTCGAGTACTAGCCTTTCACTGATTTAAGCAATTTCAAATTTGTTGTTAACTAATCTTTATAACTTTCCAATTGTTGCATTAATACTTCAATAGTCATCACACATGCACACACTACTATACTGTATGTTCATCAATTGTGATATACACAGGATACTAGCAAACAGACCAGTGATCACCACTATGATGAGGATGATGATGATGACGACGATGATGATGATGATGATGATGATGGTGATGAAGCAATGTTACCGGAGGAATGGTTTGATGAGGAGAGAGCTTCTTCAGAGACACACCCTCCTCTATTCCTTGGTATCAGTTATCATGTCACCAATACTACTACTGAAGAGATGACTGAAGATGTCCCCATGGATAGTATACCAACTTGTCTGAGTAAGCAGCTATGTTGTTTAAATGGAGCAGTAGTACAGTGCAGAACCAGTAATGTAATGTAGCCCTCTGATATTGACAATGCTGATGGAAAGTGTAAATTGTACTGAACTAACTGACTGCTCTATTAAGGTACTGTATTGACTGTTCTATTAGAGTATCTCCATCTCAAAAATCAAGTGGCTGAAAAGTCCAGACTGCTAACTACGTGTTGTATGGTTTGAATAATGTGCAAGTCAGAGCACTCCACTGGCGTCTTTTTAGTAAACAGGTGATATTTATCAAAACAAGTAAGTTTATATACAGTCAGTTAATGGGCGTAGTTTACATAGCTTGGTTTATACCTACGAACTTCAACACACCTATAGCATTTAAGCTTGTAATTGTATTACCTGGAAGGGAAACGATTATCCAAGTTTTCAAATATCTGAATCAGGATTGATACCGGGTTGGTTACCTGGGTCATCACATTCTGCCTGGTTATATATATTCTAGTCATGCAGCAGCCCAGCTTGCTTCATGAGCCATACCTATATACTTATCGGGCATATATGATACTGCCTGTGTAGGCATACGTGGAGTTATGCCCATATACAGTATCAGCAAGGCAAACCTCACTTGACGTGCCATTCTGTATTATGTTGTATATGACAGTATGTCAATACATAATTTATTATGATTGGTCTTCATCTCAATACACATATAAGTGAGAAATGTTATATTTCTTCCACTCAGAATTGTTACTAGATGGTGAAGGCTCATCCTTAGGAAGTGGCTCATACAGTGTTACCATGGAGACAACATCGTTTATAACACCTCCTCAACTACCCACCATGGCACCATCATCACGAACACGTGTTCAATCAGGGTTATCCCCTTCTGAATGTAAGTCTATATCAATAGATCCACCCACCAGTGAAGTCACTTCAGATTTACCTTCTACTGATGATGTATTTGATGAAAGGTAAATATTTCATTAAATACATATGTTGGTGTTTGAAATAAATTATATTACTTATAGTGGGTCAGGTGATCTCTTGTCAGAGCTGCCATTGGTGCAACAAAAGTCAATAAGTGTTGTTCAAGAATGGTTGCTATGGTTACTAGAAGATGAAATGATTTCATTAGCTTGTGAGAACAACTACATGACGCATCCCTTCCTGTTAACAATTGGAGATCATGTGACTCAAGGTCATGTCAGTTTTCATCACAGTTGTTCATTGACTGAGTTGCCACTGAAGTTTGTGTTTGGGCCTGATCGTTGTAGGGTCAGGTTTATTATGGTGAGGAGTCAGTGTGAGGTTTTGTGAATATAAAATGCAAAATAGAAAACAGCCAAACAGCCAAAGTTGGTGGTTACTCTAGTGTCAGGGTTATATACGTAGCTATTCTACACTTATATTGACTGACATATTTCTGCATTCCTTAGGAATTTGAATCTTTGGCTATTGAAGGCTACCAGTTAAAGCAGTGTTCTGATTGGTGGTACTATCTGCTGCCCCTTCCACCATCTCCACCACAAGATCACATTGTTAAGAATTATGTCATTTCCAGTCAAGATGACATCAATATGGAGGACAGTCTTTCAAGGAGGGAGTCATTCCCAAAACATTATCATGTTACTTATAAAGGTCACCGCAGAGCTTTCTCCTGTGCAGCAGTAGTCTCAGCACATCATTTGATTGGTTCTAGTGATGCTACTACAGGTCAGCTGACTCCTGATAGCCAGTTCAGTCAACCAGTTTCACCAAGAGATGAAGTGGCTCCATCTCATCCTTCAATTAGTCACTATAGTAGTATGGGCAGTCTGATATCAAAGGGGGAGGGGTTTAGTGGTTATGATGCTAGTAATAGTAACAGCATGACCTCGTTATCAGCAGTGTCTGAGACACATAATGTACGTCAGTGTTACTCTGTGGAGGAGGGTGGTTCAGTGAGGTTTTGGCTGCTAATACAAGTATCTGAATCAGATAATACAGTAAAGGTGTTGTTCCATACCAGGTGAGTACTTGTGTATAATCGTATGTTGGTCGCATTGCTGAGTGATATCCTATAGGAGTGCTAGAATACTGGACCAGGATACACAGAACCGATTATCTGACTTGTGTAGTGAAGTGACTACTGGTATAGCTGACAAATGTTGTAGAGTCAATCAGGTGGGCATAATTATATATATATATATATACTAGCAGCGGTACCTGCCCTTCATGCAGGTTGAACTGAGTGATCGGTATAATGTTATGCCTGCCTTTCATGCAGGTGTTGAATGCTGTATTATATTTGTTATACCGAAGCATACATGTGTGTGTGTTAAGCAATTTAGTGTCGATATCTATAGTCCATCAAGCTCACAGACTGTAATACTAATTGATGCAAGTTTATGTATATTCTTGTACATTGAATACAAGTATACACACACACACACACACATGGGTGTGTGCAACTACATCTCTTGGGAGGGTTTATAAGTTCTAGTAAATGTAGTTTCAGTGTCCCCTCACTCCAAGCCCCAGTAGCTACTTGCCAATTTTCCTAGCTACATCTGTGTCTTGCCTTTGGTTCACTCAAAGCTGTTCTTCACATCAGTTCTGTCCTGCTCTGTTCATACCCTTCTCCGGAGTCTGTATTCCTAGTGCTAAAGATACATGAAGATATCACGTGAGTTCACAAGTTTCGCATTAATGTATTTAAACGGACGTCACCCCAGAGATGCCTCATTATTGTTGTTTCTATTTTCATCCACTTATTTTCTGGTTTAGAAGCACAGAACACGTCACATGCATCTAACATCATCACTAATTGACATAGCAACGGACATCAAGGTACAGGTGTTTCCGTAATTTCACAATATTATGCTTCAAAATTTTTGGTCTGCTTACCTTCCTACTGAATTGTAAGGTTAGTTCATTAGTTATAGGCACGAATTAATTATTCCACCATAGGATAGACTATTTGGGGTAGAGAGACTGCTTGTAGAATTTGAAGTTAATTGCTGACGAAACATGGGTGTGGAACATGTCAGAAAATGTTGAATACTTCTATGCTATAGTGAAACCCTAGCAGTAGAAATTGCCATGTAAATACCACCAAAGAGTGTGAATTGTATCGTAGATCAATGGCGTAGGGCTGCAATCACCACTCCATGTAGTGAGAAATATCTGTGCTTGAAAAACCTGTTTATGAACTTGCGGTAATGGCAATTTTTCGGCTAATGGAGCATGCTAGCAATTTCTATTAATAAACTCCTTAGTGCCAGTTTGATGGTGATTAATATGTAGCAATCTGGGGTCAATCGGTTCTACGGTTTGGCAGTTAGCTGGATCACGGACAGACAGACAACTATTCAACTTTATTATACATATAGTGTGTGTGCATGCATGTGTGCCGTATAGCTGGTAATTTTCGAAAGGTTTTTATTTTCGGATATTTCGAAGAGACCCTTCTCTTCGAAAATAAATCCCCACGTCCGGTTGTTCTTTGAAAATAAATTCCCACAAGTGAAAGCAACAATCCAACTTTCGGTGATTCGCTTGTTTATTCCTCAAGTTTTAGCTCAGTATTACTGATGGTAATGGGTAAACTGTATCATTACTGTGCCAATAACCAGAAAACAGGTGATCCAGAATGGGAATTGATGCCGTCTGCTCTAGAATCTATGCTAGCTACGATCGAGCATGCGAGCCAGTGAATTTATTCCACTCGAAACTCCCTCAGTCTTCTCTCCAGTGCACAGGGATGGGGGTTATTCCATCAGTAAGTCAGTTTTTGGCAAACATTCACGCATCTTCATAATTTGTGATACGAATTTCCATTTATTTGAAATCCATCCAGACTTCGAAATATACACTCTTTGAAATTAAAATCCTTTGAAATTCAGATTTTGCTTCTTGTGCGAAATTTTCTGTTTCGAAAATAACCCGCTATACGGTATGTGTGTGGTGGTACTATGTGAAGTTCATGTGATACTTGTCAATCTAGTTTTACCTGCTACAAGACATGTTGGATACTCGTTTGTGCAGTCCATTGATACTGCCAGATTCTGCTCCAGGTGCGTGGGTAGATGAAAATTTTTCTCCTAATAATACTGGATCAGGTATCTGACATAATGTTATAGGAATATACATGTAATACTTACTAATACATTTTATCACAGAGTTAGTGTCCCAACATGAGCCATCTGATTTTAGAGCCTCACAATTTGCTTGTCAGTCTCAGTGGTCCCATCAGATTGCTCTACACTGGAGGTTGAAGGATTCTTTGAAGTGTAAGTAGTGTATGATATGTACTATAACAACAATGACTGTACTTTTCACAGTGTTGACAGCCCAACATATTGCCAGAGCTGCTCTTGATGCCTTTCAGCTAACTAATCATGACAACGTGTTTGTGGTACAAGAAATTGATCCTAATATACAAGAAGCTATATACTACCTTAGGTAACAATATCAGTATAGTATCAATGAGTTCCTATATTCATACAATAATGCTCATAATTCAATTGGTGTTCAGAGGGACATGTGCAATAGTAGAGCGGCATAGTGCAATACAGCTGTAGTTGTGCAATTTTTTTATACAATTATAAACGTTCTATGTAAGTTGTACTCCTTGTGAATTATTTTTTTGGATATAGAGCCATCACATATTTGACCTTTGGTGACCTTTACAGCTATATTTGCATTGAAAATTCATTGTTTTTGTCTTTATCTCCCTGAGGCATCATTTTGCAGTTTCAAATTAAAGGTGCTGCTAAAACGAAATACTTGGCTTTTATTTGAAGTAAATAGGTGATTGCATTCCAAAGTTATGATCATTTATATCAACCATGAAATTCTATGAATTAGTTTCCCATTAGTAATTTACACCCCAAGGGCAAAGAATTTCATGACTCACTTTAATGATCATAACTTTGTAGTGGAATGAGATACAAACTTCAAACAAAAGTCAATATAGTTCTTAGATCAACACCTTTAATTTGATACCATGTTTTAACAGTGTAAAATAATGCCTCAGGGAGATAAAGACAAAAAGGATTAATTTTCACTGAAAACGGCTCTAAAGGTCACCAAAGGTCAAATCTGTGATGGCTCTATATCAAGAAACATATGTTGCGAGGAGCACAATTTATGTGGTTTAATTGTATCACAAAGTGCACGAAATGCTCATTATTTGGTGCTATGCCACTCTACTATAAAGAACTGATCGTGACTTTTAAGTTATCAATAATTCTTTTGTTTATGGATTGTGCTTATAATGTTTTCCTTATGTCCAATGTGTTCATTTCCATTTGCTCTAAATCTCAGCTGTTTGTGCCGAGTATTTAGCTTCAGTACTGTAATGCTCTGATTTGAATTTGCTTGTTTGCTATTATTTTTAGGATTCATGAGTCACTGTGCAATTTGGAGGAGGAGGAGACATACATGGATACTATATCCCAAAATACTACTATGGGTTAGTATTTGTAAATAACGTTTACTAAATATCATGTTACCACAGACACGATTAAAGATGTTGCAGTAACCACTGAAGGTAAGAAGATATGTGGTGGATTAAAATATCATCCAAGTATACTTGTAGCAATTTAAATATTTATTTATTCTTGCCATTTATTTCTCTTTGTGTTAATAGACTCTTTGGAGTCTGATAGTGCACCATTTAGCAGTTCAGAAGTACACAGAGATGAGGTATTATGTTCTTTGTCATTTCTTAGCAAACTCACTATATTACATGTCATTGCTAGCCACACAGTATGTCATCTAATCAAGGACAACTGCGGGAAAGTTTAGTACTGGAATTGCATGGTATCAGTACACCAAGTAAGATCCTTCCATATAGTGTATGCATCACATTTCACTCCTTGTATAGGTGACAAGTTGAAAGAACACTTGGTTGGTTTGATTTCTCGTAAGCTTGATGACAAAGTACTGGAGATCATGTGCACATATCATGCTCGTAATCGAACACTCAAACTGGTCCTAGAAGATGTATCGTTTCTGCAACCTGCTGGAGCCACACCCACCTATACACTTTATTTTCCAATTCCTAAGTTGTTACATGACTATGCCCAACCATTGGCTTTCTATTTTCTTCAAAATATGAGCACTTTTTGTATGAAGCCAAAGTATGCATCAGAGAAGTCACAAAATTATTTTCAGGTTTGTCATAAGTTGTGTGACCCCTAATAATACCGTCATTAATTTATAGCTTCCAGCTGATGTTATGCAAATGATTGAAAATGTATCACCTGATCTCCTTTATGATCACACATCTCTTTATCTGCGTCCACAAACTAAGGGCCGAGGTAACTTTGTACCATTCTATGGTTTGATTGTGTAGTGTATTTAAATTGTTCTGTGCTTTGTATTTCAGGAATTGCAGTATTGTCTGTGATATTACTGGATAGTTCTGGCCAGTATCAACCATTTTGTCCTGGTGTTGTCATACCAAGTAACCTGACAAGAGCATCTGATGAATCATACAAGCATATACTAACTGATCAGCCAGAGCCATATTTAGAGAAGGTGGATGACTCCTCATTGTGTGTTTACATATGGGAGAAAGGAAATATTGGCTTTGCTGAGTTACGAACTCTGTTGATAAATTGTTTCAGTCACTCCATCACAGATTGTCTATTAGAGCTATTCTTACTGCCAAGTCCTGTAGCTAATGTGTTAGAAGATGAAGGTGATGACATAGAAGAATCAACATCAATATTGGAGGATACTTTTGTTGATGACACACCCACTACTCCAGGGGTAACAGCCACACCCACTACTCCAGGGGTAGCAGCCACACCCACCAGTCAACCAGTCAGGTCTCGACATGACACCATGACTATTATACAAGGAGTAGAGGATGCTATTGGAACACCACCTGACTATAATGTTGCAGTAGAGGGACAAATTACTGGATTACAGGTGAGACCAATTCTGCAAGTATCAAGTTTTATGCTTCTTGTAGGTAATGAAGCATAAAGAACGTCCTCCACCTCCTAGTGAATTATCGTGGCAGCAAAAAGAGAAAGAGCGTCGTATTCGAGAGGAGCACGAAATGCGACAGAAACAAGCAGCTCACGGTGAACTAGGTCAACTAACTCCTGTATTTGATCAGTTATTGTTACCTGTGTTGGAGCATGCCTCATCCTCTGGTTGTCCTACTATGACACATTTAAATCTCCAGCTATCAGGACGTTACATGATCAGGGAATTCATTCAGGAGTTGATGCAGTTAGTCAGCAAATGGGCACAAATTCAAATCAATGCCTTCTTCAAACAAGAAGATGGAGAGAATGCACTACATTATCTTGCCAACCACAAGCCTGCAAGATCAAGATTTATGAGAAGAAATTCTATTGCATCTACTACTTCTAGTAACTATGAGCCCCTCCCATTTGTTGGAAATAATTGCCTTACTCTGATTGGACGTAGCATACAGCAATGGGAGGAATCATGTGATCCTCAAAACAAAGAAATTCATCGGTCGTTAGCCTGGGTAGATAGCCAATCAAAACGTTCCCTGCAGTTGTTTCAGCCACTGGACACAGCTAAAGTGACAAACACATCAAAGTGGGTACCCATGACTCACTGTGCTACCCTATCATCAACATTTGTACCTCGACAACGTCTTGTCTACATGGTCATACAAGGATTACAGGTCAGGGAATATAATGTCTGCATGCTATTAGGAATTTGAAGTATCAACATATTATAGACATAATTGCTATCACAGCAGTTTTTAAAAGAGTTCACGTGACAAAATTCAAGTGACGTCATTTCCATCCAACCAGATATTTAAGTTGTGAACAATGGAAAACAACAATTTTCAAACACTAATGTAGGGCGGAAATGTTAATACTTTCAACTTCACCTTCCTTGTGTATACATGCCCTGAGATATTTTAAAATTGCATTTCAGAAGGCTCCATCTCACTATCTACAGGTAAGTTTGACGTTAGGAAAACTGCTTACCTAAAGGACATTTCATCATCTGCATTCTGTGAAGAATGGAGGTAGAATTTCTGAATTGCAGTAAGCTATGACCAATCTGCTGTTTGTAAGATGTCTGATGATGTAGCCAGTGCTATTGATCTAGAAGCTCTTCTCACAGAATGAGCTTTTTAAAGATCTCAATGCTGATACCAGCCTCATTTAAACATGTCTTTAAACTGTCCGACTATAGTACTGGCTCATGTTTTCCAATCCAAGACTAAAAGGGTATCTTGAAACTCTAACATTATATACCTGTAGTGTAACTACTGGATAGATATAGTTTCATCCTCTGTGTACCTTGTGTAGAAGATGTTTTGATGACCTGCAACACACCTGATGTGGTAAAATAATGGTTATGAGTGTCTATGCAACTTGCTCAGGCCCACTATTCTAGCTGGTCTAGTTTATGCCATAAGCATCACTGACTTTGAGGTGAGTGGAGTGATAACTGATCATTCTTATCCCAACTCTGTAAATGTCTCAGGACTGCTCCAACATGAATACCTGGCAATGAGGACCTCCCATTGCACATCTCTTTAAGTGTCCTTGTAATCAAGGAATCCTATCTAATGGAATGTTCATCAACTTTTGAATGTAACACTGAGATTGCTGACCTGTAAAAGCTCACTGACTGGTACTTGTAACCATCATGAAACAACTCTGCTAAGAAATTGACTATTGTCTTCTATAGGTCCAGTAGTTGTATCTCTATTCCTCGGTTCACACCAGTGAGCCTACTTTACAAACAATGAATTGTAGTTTGATTTAGTCTTGGACCTCCAGGATGCAAGGAGGAGGTTTGCAGGTTCTGGAGAATTTCTTGTGATGTAATGGAGATTGACCACGCTACTAGCGTTGGTACTCCCTGACTCATTGTGATGTTCTGACTTCAGGTTATGAACTTTTGATATTACTTTAGACCACTCTTTGTTTTAATAATGATTTTCATGAGCTGGAAGGAGTCTGAAAAAGCTCTCCAGTACTACTAGGGTGGTTGGGTGCCCAGATTGGGATGCCCACAGAAGAGTGATCATTTCTACTCTGGCTGCTTGCCTCTTCTTTACTTGGCTGAGACAATGTGCAATCAGGCACCACAGGGGGGTTGGCAAATCCCCTCCTCTGAGACTAATCTTGATTGAATGCATCCGTGCCTGGATCTGGTCTCCAAAACTTTAAACGTTGGTATCTGTTTTGTTATAATGAAGAAACAAATAGGTCTATTTGTAGTGGCCCCATTCTATGTTGAATACTTGAGGGCTTAGCATATCACTTTTCATCAGTCTCAATTCCTGGTCTGCTGTTACGTTCTCCTTCCCTGGCAGGTGTTCAAATATATTCCTCTGCAGATACCACTCCTATATTGTCAAAGCCAGTTGGCACAACAGGGGGGAATATTGCTTGTTGATGTACGTCACTGCTGTGACATTGTCCAGTTGTCATACTGTGGCCATGTTTTGTAAAGCTCTGCAGTATCAGAAAGGCCACCATACTCAGTTGGCTGGAAATGACATCATTTAAACCTTGTTTTGTGAGCTCTTCAAAACTTTTCTGTGTTAGTAATATCTACATACTATAGAATGGCAGAAAACTTTGGATAATTAGCAAATAATCCAATAGGAAAAATGTTGCTGTGTTTCGTCATGTCTATGTATATACTTAACAATGGCTCACTCAGTTTAACATATACTGGAATGCACATATTTTGCATCTAAATCAAAGAGTCAACCACCCAGGTTAGGCTTTATACAGTACAATTATGTTTTTTAGATATTGTTAGCTAAACTGCCACCATAATAGTGACAATTTGGGTGGCAAAAGTTACCGCTGATAAAGATGTACGCTATATATTGTTACAGGCTGACTTCTTCATGTACAACCTTTCTGAAGATTTAGTGATGATTTTTAAGAAGCATATTAACAAGATGTTGTCATGGCAGCAAAAAAGGGCGGGACTGATGCATCATGTGATGTCACAAAAGATGGGATTATTTTATCACACTGATGCCAGTGATATTGCACCCATCACCACTGTAAGTGAAGACATATAATTTTCTCTATGTCATACTTATTGTCAGGAGGCCAGAAGTTACTGCAGAACTATCCAAGATGTTGGGTTGCTGGCTAAATGTGCCACTCCTCCCAGCAAAGAGGTATGATTGTCAATAATTTGTGATTGTTTAAACTGGCATGCTTAATGTATATAGATGGAACAAATACGATTGGATAATCTGAAGAACCAGCCAGCTAACCAAACAGTTCTTGAGCGTTTTTACTTTAACCAGCATCCATTGAGGATTGTAGATAATCCTTGTATGTTAAATTGTTCATGTGTACTAAGACCACATCATTATTTTGTTTTGTGTTTATGCAGATATAGCTGACATGGTATGTCGCCATGGTAATCAGTTTAAAGATGTTTGGATACACGTTCGCCGTCAAGCAGAGAGCATCCAGCTACTCACTAAAGTGTTTGCCACTTGGCAGCAGAAGAAAGTCGATGAGAGTGCTCCTGTGGCATCCAACAAAGTGATGTCATTAAAGAGGATGTCACGCCTTCTACACTACTGTACCACACCCCTGTTGGTTGACTGTTTACAACCACACCCCCTAGTAACCACAACTAGTGACAGTGATGAAGTTGTGGTGAGGATAAACATTATATAAAATATTATAAATGTCTTACAACCTCTCTGCTGTATTTTAGATTGTGAGTACTGCTTCCTCAGAGTGGCTTGATGAACTGTGTTCTGATTTTCTTAACAAATATTGTCACTACCTGGAGTCACTTAATTTTGTTCATATTAATGAGAGCACTCCATTGACTGTCTCCCCCAAGAAGACGCGTCATGGCAGATCCCAAGAAAGTATGGCTACTGTCAAGTCAGAAAAACCATCTCAGTTATATCAATGTTTCCAGCGATCATGGCCAGGTGGTATAATGCTAGTAGATATCACTTTCCTTCAGAAGAAAATATTTCATGTAAGGCTTTTCTCATTGGAAAGCACCAGACTTGATGAAGAGATGTTTCAATCAGTGTCTCCTAAGGTATTGCAGAATTATAGTCAAGCTAATAAAATTTTAGTGTATGCTGAAGTGCCTACTACTGTATGTGCATGTGTAGACCCACTACATTTGAAGCATAATATGGCTAACATGCTCTATCTCTTATGTACATTTTCCCAGTGAATTATTAACTGTATAGTGACTGGGCTCATATCCCTCCAGGTGTCTGAACGATTCTCAGCAGAATGTGCTAAACTGAAGGACTTCACTCATGTTCACTCATTTGCCTATGACTTCCACTTACAATACCTGAGGACATTGTTGAAGAATCCTTCTCATGCTGTTGATGTGCTACAGTTCCTAGAGACATTTACTAAACAGTTTGCTAGACCTCCTCACTACATCAGAAACAGAGTATCTAAAGGTTGTTAGCTTATACATGTGCAAATGAAATGCCCATGTACTTTGAAAAACTGTAAATGCACATATACAATATTCCCACTTTGCAATTCATCTGATATCCATAATTTTTATATTTTATTAGTGATCACCGAAATGAATTGCTGCATGGGGTATGACTCATAAACTGTATTGTCCAACAGAGCACTGAATCGATGTGCACTCTTACCAAGTGGATATAGCCTGCTTTCTGTGACGTTGCATGTGGTGATGTGTATAATGAATGTACTGGTTTTAGTAGCTGTCACCTGATAAAAACTGCATGGTATTGCTATTTATGACAATCTGTGGACAAGTACCTGTAGTATAAATTTCATTTATCACTAGGCCTAATTAGGTTTAATCTTACTAGACTCCATACGTTTAATAACTATAATCACAGACAACTTCATACTTGTAGCTGGATTGAATATTCCACTGATCAGCAATACTAACCCACTGGAGCTATACAAACACATACTGGCCAACTCTGCCGAGTTCAACATGACCACCATTGAAGGTCGACCCAACTTGTCAGCTTCAGAACTGCCTACTCAACACTTGTGTCTCTTACTGGACATATCACCAGAGAATCTCGGCACTACCACTGAAGTGTGTTTCACTAATTTGTTACAAGTCACTCAACACCAATATGATGTAATGTTATTGATGGCTTATAATGAAGAAGCACAACAACAACAACCAAAGGACCAGAAGAAGACGTCACTAGAACTTGTGTTGTACTTAGTGATGCTCAACAAATATGAGGAGTTTCCTCGTTTGTCTCACTGGCAGCTAGCAAGTCCCATTCCGAGTCCTTCCCCTTCACCTGATCTCCCAATCAGTACAGATGATGAAGACCTACATATTAGTGTACAGAGGAAGAGACGGTCACTTGGTTATGAATCTCTGTATTCACCAAGTTCTGCATCACAAGTATAACTCTTTATGTATTGAGTTAGTCTATTATTCCTTCTCTCATAATAGGTGGTAATTAATGATCAAATGATCACTGAACAAATTGACAGTCTTAAAAGTCATTTGGAACAGGTAACATACATACCATTTTCATAATGATATCTTAAAATTTATAATAATGTATTTTGTAGCTGGTGCGTAAAGCTAGTCATCATATGACACGTGAGAGATTGTGGAAAAGGTTGCTCTATGGGACCCAGTTACCCTCTACCAGTGACCGTAATAAGAAGGTAAACAGTGATCAACCATTGTCAATGATATACACAACTTTGTATGGTACAGTTACAGGGTCTGGAGAGACTGACCTATTCAGAGTTTTGTTCATTACTATCACTAGTCAATGTGTGTCCACTGGACACCATGGATGCTAGACTGACAATCTTTAACAAGATGAGTCGCCAGTGGTATTCCCACTTGATCAGGTAACTCACTATCAGGCACTTTATTGTATCAATGAAATGGGTAAATTCTAATCTTTCCTTTTATTTTTTAGTTTACTACAGTCGAAGTTTGACTTCAACTTTCGTAGTTATAGCAGTGAAGATGGCAAGAAGGAATATGCTGTAAGTATAACTGTTCACATGATAACACTATACCATAACATGTTCCGCAGGTTATTATCAACCCAAACTGGCAGGACATGTTTGTGTTAGTGCAAAATGGAATGGCTGAACATGCACACACTGGAAAGGTAGACATGCAGGCTTATCACGTTATTTCCTGTTTTTATGTCACTTCCTGTTAGCATGGCTTGTCAGCAGTGTATCGTAAGAGCAGGGAGGGTGGAGGACTACCTGTCCAACAACGTGACATCACAGCCCACATTGAAGATGATCGGGAACATATTGAAAATATTATAAACTTTGTGTGTTCTTTCCTGTGGTCTAGAATGATACTAGACTCAAAGTGATTTAAGTGTGTATATCTACATCTGTTAATCATACATATAATAATAGTTATCAGTGAACTAAAAGTATGTAGTGCAATTAAAGTATTCATGCACCATGACATTCATTGCTTCACATCTATAGAGACCAGGCTATGTTATGCTGGCATGAGCACAATTGGTACCAGAAAGCATCTAGTGTATAATGTTAGCAAATTAAGCAGAAACTTTAGCTTTCAAGAAACTCCTGACCGGGCCTGCAAAACTTTGATGTGGCAAAACTTTAATTTGTATTCCATTATTGCTGGGCCATTATGAAATTTTTAGTACTTGTTAAACATTTCATTGGTATTAAAACACACAAGTTACAGAATGAAAATATTCTATACCTGTGAGATGTTATATGGCAGGGTGTAGTTCTGTGCCCGCTAGGCTAGGCCTGCATGATGGCTGCATCAAATATGCCAGCATAATAAGCTGGAGTGCTATTCCAGCAAAATGCTAGCATATTAGGTAGATATTTCAAACTATGGAGTTTAATTCCATGAAAACAGATTGATACTCCCTAATAGTGCAATCAGTGGAAACTGCAATAGAACACTTAAATGCCTTAGATTGCTACTCTTTAATACAACAGTCACTGCAATTGTGGTGAATACTCTAATAGAGCATTCAATTATTCCAAGATAATATAATTGTAAGAAATGTTGCTAACCTAGGAGCTATAAAGGGCATAATATATTGATAGGTGGAAATTTTAGGAAATTCCTGAAAGCATAATTTTGAGCATAGTTGACTCAGGCCTATGTACACATGCCCTATTTTTGCAAACCCGGTCACATGTAGATTAAAGCTATATAGCTACTTGTATCATTATTATTTTAAGCTTTGAGGTAAGCTTAACTGGAGAGTGGATAATATAGCTTTTAAACTTTGAAAATTTGTGACCAGTGTTTTATCACAAACAACTAGCTACCCTAAGTGTCACTGAATTAATGTTAACAAAATTATACCTCCCACAAAAAGAATAACTTTCTACACCCATCACTGTATCATCTATTATGAGACTCTTATAATAGCTGTCACTTACACTCCTTCCTTCCATCAGACATGTACATAATAATTATTATTAATTTATTATAAAGTTAATTATGGAACAGCTAGCCTACCCCCAGATGCAGCAGGAACATTAACACTAGAGAAGTTTGAACAGTTCCAGTAGTAAATTAAACTTCATACACTGACTAGCTAGCTGACTATTTTATTTGTGCATAATTCCATTGATCTGAGATGAAAGTGAATTTCCTGTGTTCCTTATACTCCTATCCCTGGTGGAGGTTCTGCATCGTAATAATCATCTTTGTCATCTATATTGACAGACAGAGTGCATGTTTTACAAGTTAGGGATACTGTATTAGAAACTGTGGAAAACTGCATTCTGGGTCATTCAGCTACCTATATATCTAGCTATGGAGGATGAAAAACTAATAATATTAAGGCCTAGCTAGTGTACATGTATTAGCTATAGATAGCTATATAACCATCCCTTCTTGGGAGTAGCTTGAGGTCTGGGGAGAGACCACCAGGCTTATGTAGCTATAATAATAGTTATATTATAGCTTATAATTTTAGAGCCACAGACTGCGGGTTCACAAGGTAAACTATGGAACGTTTTGAAATTTGGAACAACTGATTGTGGGTTTCACAAAAATAAAGGCGTGGTCAAGGAAGTGTATTTTTAAGTGTCTGTATCGGCAGTCAACGATATATACAAATTGGTGTGATCCAGTTCTATGGTCTATGGCTGACTCAGAGAGGCCAAGCCTCGGTCAAGGACAGTCGGATGGCACAGGCGATCGTGACGATGCGCCAACAACGAAACAACCGTTGAGTAAGATGTACATAATTATACTTTCAATGAGACCCTCCAAACAAATCTTCTGTTTCCCTCTCCACCACTCGTGTTTATAGCTTTGCTGCTTCCAGGATAAAAATAATATTACACACACATACTACAGGATTTGTTTATAATGCTATTTTTTTTAAAAGTTATAAGGGTGGTGTCTAATCACTGGACTGGACTACGGCAGTGACACTTCAAAGTTTTGATTTTACACATTTTATTTATTTATTAAACAGGTACAGAAAGGAAATTGCCTATAGTATTACCTGATCATTACACTTTTTGTTATACATCAGGGTACATTGTGCAAGGGGGTGACACATGGGCACTCACTGTAGGTAGATCTGCGACCATGGTCTAAGTTAAAGGTCAAGGCCACCAAAATCATGTCAAGTCAAGGGTGAAAAAAATTCCAACCCACAATTGAAAAGTGTTGAAATATCATTGCTAAGTCACCGGTCAAAGGTTGAAAAAAGCTCTTAGTCATGGGTCAAAGCGAAATTTCAGTGGGTCAAGACTTTGACCGCGGTTGCAGATCTACCTACAGTCAGTGCCTGTGTGTCACCCCCTTTTGGTGCATGTCCAATAATTGTTTAAAATGATTTACAGATTTTATGGATACATGTGACTGCACTATGTGTGATTATTTATTTTGCACCGTAGTGTGATTATTCTGACAGGAGTCCATTTTATGGATATGTGACTCATAGTGCTATGAAAACAGTATAATAAATTTGCCTACCTTTTGTGCTCTTATTATAACAAATGGATTTGTAACACAAGTTGCAGAATGCATATATTCCATTCCAGTGATGAGATATACACATCAGTCTGGTTTTTGCAACCGGGCCTAGTCACATACTTCAGGGTAGGTCTTGCAACTCTATCATGGTAGCAAAATAAGCCCTGGAATTATGGATAGAGTTTGAAATGTTAGTAAGAAAATCATGCACATTTCAAAAAATTGGTATTAGAAAAACATAAACATCAGTCCAGTAATCCAGTTCAGTGACAGACACTACCAGTTGAGTGTGTTAATGAGCCGTCACCAGTTGCTTTTATTTTTTGTGTATTAAAACATAATTTTATCTTGGTTGCACTCAGACTATGAGCTGGCTGCCAATTTCAACTGAATCAAAATGGGGGAGTGTTCACCCACATGCAATTATGCCTAGGTACAGATGGAAAACAGGAAATTTATTTGGAGGGGCTCGTGTATAACTTTATGTAACAAACAGAATGTTAGCAATAGAGTTACAGTGTATTAAAGTGACTACTATTTTGTTAGAAATGGAATTAGTAGGGTTCCCCTGTGAAATGACAAGCACTGCCCTAAATCCTGCCATTAAACAGCCATCATAGAAACATGGTACATGATGAATATCACTTTTACGAAATAGACTTAAGAGTGTTGGATCTCACTTAAAATATGAAACACTCAGACGATTGGTTGGAATTAATTTTTTTTAAACTCACCAAACCTGATTTATGCCTGACCGCAGTCTACACTTATAAAACCAAAATGATCATTTATCCTACCACATTCCTAAGCAATTAAAACATGTACCTCACACTTAACAGTTAGTGCACACTGTTACCATGCCCCTTAGTGATCTAGTTATGGTTTTACTGTAGAAAGACTAGAGATGGCAAACCATGCCCCTTGTGTAGCTCAGTCAAGACAACCAGGGAGGTCGAATACTCTAATAAAGCAGTCAAAAAGCAACAAACTGGTATCATACAATTTCCAGTGATGAAACAAGAGATATGAATGACGGTGGCTATTACAACATAGCTATGTGGAAAAATCCCTACTTTGGAATTGAACAGATGGTGGTCAGTGTTGAAATCAGGTCACTACTGCTGACCTAGATAGCGATCCGAGTCACTCGGATTCATTATAACTGAGACGTGTGCTGTTTTGGGCACTTGACTATTGAAAGTGTAAAGTACAGGGGCATTATTGTTATGGCTTTACAGTGTCCAGCACTGAATGTCTACAGCAACTTGTGCTGCAGCCTTTGAGTTATCTAACCTGTGAGGACTTCTAAACTTTACTAAACAGATAAATAAAGATCAGTCAGTGGGAATGGTTCCATGCAAGTTTTATCGTAGATATTAGAGTACACCCTGCTATTAGAGGTGGAAATTTTCCAATATACCAATAACCGATATATTGGCTAAAAAAATACCGATTCCGATATCTGAAAATAAAAGGTTTTTAGTATGACACAACAATAAATGTGTAAAAAATGTGACAAAAAGCTTAAAAGGTGGTCACCAAAACCTATGTAAAGAAAAAACAAAGAATAGTGAAAAGGTGATGATAAAAAGGTGTGCAAAAAAGAAAAAAAGGTGGAAACCACTTCAGGATTTGAACCCTGTCCATTATGAATACCTGTACAACTCCAGTCTCATACTTTGACCATTGTGCTACCAAGTCAACTATAGCATGCATTGGACAATTATAGTACTTATGTGTAATATCTGCTCATATCCGCTAAAAAGTCAACTTTTCACTGATACCGATATTGATATCGGTGCACCTCTACCTACTATTGGAAATGTGTTGCATGATATCACAGAAATCATTTTGAACATATTATACATTGCAAACAGTGCAAATAGTCACCTCTGAAATCAGTCCAGTCACTATGGATTAGTGCTCGGCAATTCCGAGCACTACTATGAATATTATGAGCAATTTTTGTGGCAGCTAGGTACATTGAAATCATCACGCATTACTGCGAATCCACACCTACACAGTACAGTAGAGAAATAAATGGGACACAAAGGAGTACAAAGGTAAGTCCGTGATATACGCATTCGCTGTAGCTGCTGCAGTTGGCGAAAAGGCACGTCTTGGGGCAAAGCTACATCGAACACTGAAGAAATCAAGCCCTGTAGTTAAATTAATAGAAATTTTAAAGATCTCATATTAAATTGTTGGAATAGTTTGGGGTTGCTCTGAAGGAATTTTTGGCCTGACCAACACCATCAACCTGCTACGAAAGAAAAATGAGGCTTTTTATGGGTGATATATTTGGGCAAGACAGCCCGAACCTCCATGATACCCTATGGTAACTGTACTACAGTACTGTATGATAGACTATATTATTAGTACTTGCCCTATGGTGCAAGGCTTCCTCCATTGTGTAGCTATAATATTATACACTGAAGTATTTGTAGTGACAAATAAAAGTTAATTCTTACACAACAATGGAAACCCTTGTAGTTATTCAATGACTTTACGGTAATGTAGTACACAGAGTACGAGTAGGTTAGGAAACAGTTAGAGTGCAATGTGAAGCAGTTGAACATGCATTGCAAACTATCTGTGTGGTGGCAGTAATATTGTGTTATGTACAGATTGCACAATAGTACCTACAAGTTACACATCTTCATTATTCACTTCTGAATCAGTGTAATGGGGTATGAACAATACCTCGTGGTTTGCAGTGTGATTTTCACAGTTTTGCATGTCAGTGCACACCTTATGTTTTCTAGATATTCTGGAAGACATAAGTGTGTAGCAAAAAGTTCAAACTCCTGCAATACAACACTGCCTTATTAGTATGCCCTACAACATGGTACGTAGAACTGGCCCAATTTACACAGGTGTACACTTTATGGTAACACAGTACTGATTCTAATAGAACACACACCAGCCTGACAAACACACAACGACTTGTATTTCAGGATGCCATAAATTGTGAACAAAATCTATGGGGAAGTTCTCAAAAGTATTTACACTCTTATAGTACGCACAGTGTAAACTTGCAGACAGACTGACATAAATACAATTGGCTTACAAACAGGCTTGAGTTTATTATGCCTTTAAATTTACCTATTATGTTTTGTGCAAAATTATGTATTCTCTTTTTTATATGCATTTCATAATGCCTCAAATTTTTAGTTAAAACAACTATACCGTTACATAAATTGCAATACTTTGTACCTGTCAACATCTACTATTCAAACTTGAAAGATTGCTGTTACATTACCTTGGAATCAAAGGTTAGTACCATTGATACAGATATTCAGTGGATCACATACGTAATTCTATTGCAACTTCTTTCTTGATCCGTAGAGGATCTTCTCTAAAATAATGCAAACTTCAGCCTATTATGCCTGAAATAATGCCTATTATGTCAGTAGCTATTATGCCAGCATTATGCTTGATGCTTTTGTATAGTATACCAAAAAGTATGTTGCTGGCATAATAGACTTGAGCCACCTGTTCTATAGTAATAGCAATATACTTAAGCTTCTTATCTTTGTTTCAGCAGATGTACAGTTTTCCCTGTGGTTTACAAAAAGGAATATAGCCCAAGGTTTGGCAGTGTAGAGAACTAACGGAAACACACAGACACTTGAAATAAAATTCTTAAGGTGGTCAGATGACGTGCACTTTAGTTTGAGGATGAATTGTGTTGATACGGGCAGAGACTGAACAGTAAACACCGTGCATGCATGCAGACAGCATTCAGCATAATAATATAATTATACTGTATCACAACTACTTTGCAGTACACTTGAATATGTGCTTTTAATATCGATATACTGAACTTATTGTGTCAGTAAATTGTTTGTTAAACAATTGCATCAACTACCATGAACTGCTTATAGTTCTAGTAGAGTAGTAGTCAACACAATTAATATTGAATATTTAGGTGATTCCAAACCAACTCTAAGAAAATTACAGAATGCTTGGATCATTACTAATGTGAGCTCCAAGTGGTATCAATTGGGAATACAGCTGTTGGATGAGCATCAAGCACCACAGCTGGAAATCATCAGAGCAAACAATGATGATGTGATGGGATGTTGTACAGCATTGTTTGGCTACTGGTTACAAACTCATCCCAGTGCCAGTTGGCATGAACTAGTGGCAGCACTGAGGGCACCAGGTGTTGAACTGAATGGAGTAGCTGCATCTGTGGAAGGAGCATTCTTTGGTTAGTAACATACGTAATTCTCATCCATACATGCAGACAACCATATGCACAGTATACATACAAATACATGGGATTTCAGACTTAGATGTATGATGTAGCACTGAGGTAATTCACCATGACAACACACTAATGGAAACTGATAGAACTCACATATATATTATAGTCATTTTAGCAATTTTTCTTCTGCAGATGTGTTCATTGTGTACAAGTGGATGCATGCATATGCATTCACTACAGTAGTATGTATATGATTGTCCACACTTGATGGTTCACTGTATTCAACATGTCTTTATTATAATACTGTGCTAGAAATGGTTTACAAAGCATTAATGTAAAGTCTTAGCTGCAACCCAAGGGTTACTAGTGATTCTCACTTTTACAGTGAAAACTAAACAATTTTTACACTTGCATCTAAATGAAGTTGTACATGCAAATATTGAACTGCTTGATTACAAAGTTGTTGATTTTTACATTATACAGCATCAAGTACTTCAACCAGACAGCCACTACCACCGTTTGCTCAGTCTAGTAGTAATCCAGTTAGACAAACTCATGAAGGAGTTGTTCCGGTTGGTAAGTGGTATTGTGCAGTGCAGTTGCATTTGTCTCATGTAGGTTTTATAAGTATATCTGTACGTTTACAGACCTATGTACGTGCAATGTAATCATCTATTTTAACATTTAAAACATAATTTTGAATGTAATACAGAGCTTTTGTATAAATAATGTTATTCTAATAATAAATACCCCATGTAGTTATTATCAAAACACACATACACACACAAACAAACACACACACTGTGTGTTGTGTGGCCCACAAAGAAATTACCAGCATGTCATACCAGTGTGTTACAGCATTAACAGGAAGAATGAAAAAGTGATTTTTACTCATATGTAGTTCTATCTGTAAAACACTTTTACATTGGATTTGCCCACTAGTCAAGAAGGTAATATACTAAATTCAGCACAGTCTCCTAATACCATGCAAAGGTGTAGCCATAAAATTTCTGATGGTTTGGCATACATGATTCCCCCAATCTTGTTATAACGCTGTCTGTCTGTCTATCCTTCCGTCTGCTTCGTGATGCAGCTAACTCGACAACCAAAGCATGTATTGACATGGGCGAACGAAAATAAAGAGCAGCTTTGAGGTTTAGTGGAGAGAATTTGTGGGAAAAAACACTACAGTAAAACTATGAAACAGTTTAGAAGATACTTTTGTGTGTAATAATGTTGTTATAAGTGGTTTGTTTAACAAGCGCTTCCTTAGCAGTGCATAGCAACGTAATTGAAGAATTACGAAAATTTCATGAATTACGAAATACAAGAATTATAGTAAATTAATTATACATTATTGCACAACTTATTAAAATACTAAACATAGGTGGTTAATTCCAGATGAGTTAGCTAGCTGTATAGCGCCTGGCTTTTAGAAGTAGCACATCAACTTGTTACATTTTAATTACTGTCCAATTGTAATTTTTCAAACGATAGGCGATACATGATAGCAATACTATCCCAATATTCCGATATGTTCATACTATCCCCCAGCCCTACATCCCACTGGTGAGTTTGTTATTATTGCATAAAATGATGGCCGTGCACTGCTTCATTTAGGCTCTATAGCCTTGCAACTGTGGTCAGTGAGGCAGTGAGACTAAAGTTCGAGTTTTGGAGATTTTTAAAATTCTATATCCGGTCACTTGTAAGTGTTTTCTTATATTTAATGCTGTATTATATATTATATGGACTAGTATTCTGTAAAGGTGATTTTTTGTCATGTAAGATGTCTCTAGGATGATTTTCAAAGGCAGAATTTTGGGCAGCACACGAAATTTTCGGGGTGATCCCTACTTAAATGATGCTACCGTACCATTTGATAACAAAAAACTAAGCAAACTAATGTATTTATAAATTATTAGTTTGAATATGAAGTAGTAAAAACTAGTGAAATGAGATATGAGTGACAGTATTATACCATAGCCCTGTGGAAAATCCCTACTTGGTATTGTTCAAAAATAATTGTTGCAACATGCCAATGTAGGGGTTTTCTCACAAGGCTATGTTATAATACCATGATTCATATATATCTTGTTTCACCAGCTTTTATCTTGTGTACGTAGTTCACATAATTTTTTATATCTCTCATGAAAGGGAGTGTGTTTTATGTGTATGGGGCATAGATAATAAGGGATTGGCAACAGTGACATCACTACAGACAATCCTTGTTACAGGTTTGATGTGTCTTGGTTACGAGTTCAGAATCAGCCTCAGTTCACAAAATATATCCTTCATACAAATCTTCAACCATTGTGGACTTCATTAAGGTTGAAAAAATTTTTGTACCTTGTCAGTGTAGTCTAATAGCGCCACAAAAATTATTGGTTCCATGCCTGGGCAACCGTAATGATAAAGTTTGAGACAAACTGACTCCATACCGCCATGATTTGATAACACTCACCCGAAGTAAAAGTGAAGAGGAAACTGTTAAGGTAAATTCACAAAGAACCAAAGTAGAGTTAGCAAGTTATGGCCGGACCTATAACAAGGATTGCCCATGCATAAAACTATTGGTTCCTACGAGAATGACGACACCGTTGCTAATCCCCATTTATGTTATATTATCTGTGACTAGCATTGGTACCTGCCCTATGTGCAGAACCATTTCACATTCCACATTAGCCACAATAACATGAATCAATGCATTGGAATGAAGCATTAAAGACCATATGTCCTAAAGTAGCATGCATGGTAATCAAGACACACGGTAGTGTGTTGTGCGGCCCAAGAAGCCGGCACGCAACACCCGTAGTATATTGACAGGAAGAAAGAAAATGCAATTTTTGCACCTCCGTAGCTCTGTGCTGCCCTGATGAAACAAGACGATTTTTGCTGTGGACACTCCCTCCACCTTCAGCACTCCACATTCCAAATTAGAGTGAAATCGCTTCACGCGTTCCCGAGATATGCGACTTCAAAAATTGGCTTAGTTTCTTCGTTTTTTCTTCTTATTTTTCTTCCTCTTTTCGCACACTTATAAAAACTGCTATAAAACGCGAACGCCATATCCGATTGCCTTGAAATTTGGCACACAGAAGGGGGTATAAAGGCGCATCTCTGTACCAACTTTGGCTAGGATACGATAAACAGGTAAAGAGTTATGATCGATTATTCACGAAAAATAACACCAATATGTTGTCACGCCCACAGGGTAAACCGCGTACGGGAAGAAGCTGAAAATCAGTGGGTGAATAGGTTAACTATTGAACCCCAAACCTTTTGTGGTTTGAAAGAAATCGAGCTAAAAACCAGGAAGATACAACGAAAAAACCAACAGTGTGTAACAATTATGCAATCGAGATTAGCTAATAAAAAACGACTACTTACCACGCCTACCAGATAAACCGCTAGGGGGAATGCTTTGAAAATCGCTGTATAGATGGAGTAATCATCTTAGAAAGGCTCTTCAATGGTGTAGAAGAATCAGACTTAAAGCCACGGAGTTATAACACGAAATCCAATTTGGTGCAGCAAGTGTGAGATCGAGATACTCTAATACAGCAGTCATTCTAATAGAGCAGTCACCCTGAAGAGAATTCAAGAGATCAGCTAGAAACAAGCAACCTGTATAGAGATCAGCTAGAAACAAGTCACCCTGTAGAGAGATCAGCTACAAACAATTCACCCTGTAGAGAGATCAGCTAGAAAAAGTTACCCTATAGGGAGTTCATGCAACTATGGAAAGGGATAGTTCAGCTAGAAGAAATCACCTTGTAGAGTTCAGCTACAAAGAAACTACCACGTAGAGAGTTCAACTACAAACAAATCGCCCTGTAGAGAGATCAATAGAAGAAGTTACCTTGTAGAGAGTTCAGCTACAAAGAAACCATCATGTAGAGAGTTTAGCTGCAAACAAATCACCTGTAGAGAGTTCAGCTACAAATAAATCTCTCTGTAGAGAGATCAGCCAGAAAAAGTTTCCTTGTAGAGAGTTCAGCTACAAACAAATCACCCTGTAGAGAGATCAGCTAGAAGAAGTAACCTTGCAGACAGTTCAGTTACAAAGAAACCATCGTGTAGAAAGTTCAGCTACAATCTAGTGACCTTGTAGAGACATCAGCTAAAAGAAGTTACCTTATAGAGAGTTCAGCTACAGAGAAACTATCATGTAGAGAGTTCAGCTGCAACATGTAGAGAGTTCAGCTACAAGCAAATCTCCCTGTAGAGAGATCAGCTAGACGAAGTTTCTTTGTAGAGAGTTCAGCTACAAACAAATCACCCTGTAGAAACATCAGCTAGAAGAAATTACCTTGTAGAGAGTTCAGCTACAAAGAAACCATCATGTAGAGAGTTCAGCTACAAACAAAACACCTGTAGAGAGTTCAGCTACAAACAAATTTCCCTGTAGAGAGATCAGCTAGAAGAAGTTTCCTTATAGAGAGTTCAGCTACAAACAAATCACCCTGTAGAAAGATCAGCTAGAAGGAGTCACCTGGTAGAGAGTTCAGTTACAAAGAAACCATCATGTAGAGAATTCAGCTACAAACTAGTGACCTTGTAGAGACATCAGCTAAAAGAAATTACCTTGTAGAGAGTTCAGCTACAAAGAAACCACCATGTAGAGAGTTCAGCTGCAAACAAATCACCTGTAGAGAGTTCAGCTACAAACAAATCTCCCTGTAGAGAGATCAGCTAGAAGAAGTTTCCTTGTAGAGAGTTCAGCTACAAACAAATCACCCTGTAGAAAGATCAGCTAGAAGAAGTTACCTTGTGGAGAGTTCAGCTACAAAGAAACCATGTTGTAGAGAGTTCAGCTGCAAACAAATCACCTATAGAGTGTTCAGCTACAAACAAATCTCCCTGTAGAGAGATCAGCTAGAAGAAGTTATCTTGTAGAGAGTTCAGCTACAAAGAAACCATCATGTAGAGAGTTCAGCTGCAAACAAATCACCTGTAGAGAGTTCAGCTACAAACAAATCTCCCTGTAGAGAGATCAGTTAGAAGAAGTTTCCTTGTAGAGAGTTCAGCTACAAACAAATCACCCTGTAGAAAGATCAGCTAGAAGGAGTCACCTTGTAGAGAGTTCAGCTACAAACTAGTGACCTTGTAGAGACATCATCTAAAATAAATTACCTTGTACAGAGTTTAGCTACAAAGAAACCATCATGTAGAGCCTCGCTCCAGGTATGTTCACAAGCCATCCTTGTCAGGTTTTAGTAAACCTACTTTTTGAAACCTGCCAACAATGGTTCAGGAACATACCTCTGTAGAGAGTTCAGCTGCAAACAAATCACCTGTAGAGAGTTCAGCTACAAACAAATCTCCCTGTAGAGAGATCAGTTAGAAGAAGTTTCCTTGTAGAGAGTTCAGCTACAAACAAATCACCCTGTAGAAAGATCAGCTAGAAGAAGTCACCTTGTAGAGAGTTCAGTTACAAAGAAACCACCATATATAGAGAGTTCAGCTACAAACTAGTGACCTTGTACAGACATCAGTTACCTTGTAGAGAGTTCTGCTACAAAGAAACCATCATGTAGAGAGTTCAGCTGCAAACAAATCACCTGTAGAGAGTTCAGCTACAAACAAATCTCCCTGTAGAGAGATCAGCTAGAAGAAGTTTCCTTGTAGAGAGTTCAGCTACAAACAAATCACCCTGTAGAAAGATCAGCTAGAAGAAGTTACTTTGTGGAGAGTTCAGTTACAAAGAAACCATCATGTAGAGAATTCAGCTGCAAACAAATAACCTGTAGAGAGTTCAGCTACAAACTAATCTCCCTATAGAGAGATCAGCTAGAAGAAGTTATCTTGTAGAGAGTTCAGCTGCAAAGAAACCATCATGTAGAGAGTTCAGCTGCAAACAAATCATCTGTAGAGAGTTCAGCTACAACAAATCTCCCTGTAGAGAAATCAGCTAGAAGAAGTTTCTTTGTAGAGGGTTCAGCTACAAACAAATCACCCTATAGAAAGATCAGCTAGAAGGAGTCACCTTGTAGAGAGTTCAGTTACAAAGAAATCATAATGTAGAGAGTTCAGCTACAAACTAGTGACCTTGTAGAGACATCAGCTAAAAGAAATTACCTTGTAGAGAGTTCAGCTACCAAGAAACCATCATGTAGAGAGTTCAGCTGCAAACAAATCACCTGTAGAGAGTTCAGCTACAAACAAATCTCCCTGTAGAGAGATCAGCTAGAAGAAGTTTCCTTGTAGAGAATTCAGCTACAAACAAATCACCCTCTAGAAAGATCAGCTAGAAGAAGTCACCTTGTAGAGAGTTCAGTTACAAAGAAACAATCATGTAGAGAGTTCAGCTGCAAACAAATCTCTCTGTAGAAAGATCAGCTAGAAGTCACCTTGTAGAGAGTTCAGCTACAAAGAACCATCATGTAGAGAGTTCAGCTGCAAACAAATCACCTGTAGAGAGTTCAGCTACAAACAAATCTCCCTGTAGAAAGATCAGCTAGAAGAAGTTACCTTGTAGAGAGTTCAGCTTCAAAGAAATCACCCTGTAGAAAATTCAGCCACAAACAAATTGCCCTATAGACAGATTAGTTAGAAGAAGTTACCTTGTAGAGAGTTCAGCTACAAACAAATCACCCTGTAGAGAGATCAGCTAGAAGAAGTTACCTTGTAGATTATTCAGCTACTAACAATTCACCCTGTAGAGAGGGCATCAAGAAGAAGTCACCTTGTAGAGTGTTCAGTTACAAAGAAACCACCATGGAGAGTTCTGTAATAAATATATGTATTATATTTATAATTTGTACATTTACTGATAAAATCAGAAATATTTAAAGTACATCTGCTTCATCTTTTCTTCTCCCTGTGGTAAAGAAAAAAAAGACAGGTTAAAAAAGTCCCAAAGTTTGTGGTATACAAATACAAAAAGAAATGAAATCTAATCCAAAACAGCCAAGCTGTAAAAAAACAGTGCGGCCCTCAAAAAGGCTATGGTGAAAAAAGATGTGAAATCCAAGGTGGCGGCCAAGAAATGGCTGTGATGGTAGGTTAATGGTAAAAATTTTAATAACGGCAATTTAGGTGATTTTTTTGCCAAGACCAAGCGGCACAAAAATTCACCTGAATTGTCATTGTTAAAATTTTTACCATTAACCTACCATCACAGCCATTTCTTGGCCACCACCTTGGATTTCACATCTTTTTTCACCATAGCCTTTTTGAGGGCCGCACTGTTTTTTTACAGCTGTTTTGGATTAGATATCTTTAGCATGAACCTTATTCCACCATCATGTAGTGGAACCTGGACCCACTTATCCGGATTCTTGACCACGGAAATGATTGCTTCATTAGAGTAGTGACTGTTCTATTAGGGTATACTTTTAAATGTTCTTTATGCTACTTTAAGGTTATTTATACACAGTTTCAGAAATATGGACTTCTCAGACTTATGGACCACCCCTGATCCCAAGGGGTTCAGATAACTGAGGCTCCACTGTAGTTAAAATGATGTGAACATCGGGTTAAATAAACAGCAGAATTGCATGTAATCTAAACCAATAATTACCAAGACATGTGCAAATTATGTGGTGCTGTCCTATCATGCATGCACTATAATAACGTGAGTATTTAGAGCAGTACTATTTGTTGTAGTATACTGCAAGCAAAGGTTTAAGCAAAAACACAGGTGCACACTTCCTGGCTAATTGTTTTTATAATTTATGAAAGTAGCTAACATCACAAAGAAATGGAGAGGCACTTACTTAATAGAACACACAAGACAAACACATAGACACACGAACATGCACCCAATTGGCCTGCCCTATACCTATCAAATGTGCTACTATATACTTTTCCAACAGTCCATATGCTGTGAAGCAATACCAGGATGCTATGAACTTACTATGAGAAAACTACTGAGTTAGAAAATGCATGCACCAGGTATATACAACAAAAAAAAGTTTTGTCACTGGCAGGATTCAAATCCTAACCCTACACAGCAGTAACTACAACAACTTCAGGGAGGTGCTTTACCAGCTGAGCTGTTTATCGTGTGGTTAGCAATGGAATGCACTGAAGTTTTTCTACATTATGGCCTTCAACGTGCTGTAGTGGACGAAGGAATGAATGCAGACGCTTGCAATAAATTTGTAACGTAGCCAGATGGTAAGCATTTCTTTTCATGTGTAAATCGTGTCAATACATGTACATATTGCCAAGTAAGCATTGTCAATAGCTGACATATGAAAATGTATGTCACATAAAGGTGGCACTGTGAAGAAAAAAATTTTCATGGACAGAAATCAAACCCTGGACCTTTGGATTAACAGTTCTATGCACTAACACTTTGGCTGTTTGTTCATGGTTTTGCAGGAATGTAGTTTAAGTTTCCTTTATACCAATGCCCTCACCACTGTGTAGAGAGCAAACGAAAGCACATAGCAATTTGGAACAACACACTTAGAGTTGCCAGATGATGAGCACTTAATTTCGTTAAAGTCGTATGTCAGGGATATGCCCCCTTTTCCAACTGAAGGACTAGGCTATTCCTGGTAGTCTACGAGGCCTGCACTGTTGTTTCTCAATTGTTAAACGCCTGTAAAACCCAAACGGAAGACGATTCACAAAGTCTGAGTAGAGTCGCCACACCCGTATTTCAGACCACTGAAAAGAAACCACCTCAGAGCAAAGTTTAGTTAATACAAACTTCATTTCGCTTTACTTCTTGCGTAAAAGTTGCTTTTACCATTACTATAATGACTTTGCTCACGTAGGTGCATACGGACAAACATAGGTAGGTACACACACACTTTACAAAAACGATTTCGCCCTCCTGGTTAAAAATATACAAATATCACTTGTAAAAACAATAATTGGGAACAAAAATCAGTCTTAAAAGGCTGCTTAGTCTCTTAGTCAAAACACATCCATAAATACATCCCTCCTTGCATATCTCTGTGAGGTAATAAGTAGATTTTAACTATCGTTATATTATCATCTATCGTGAACAGTGTCTTACTATCGTTTGGACATTGAAAATTCACTATCGCCCAGCCCTAGCACTGGGATGTGCCTTTTAGGGTTCTGACAAGTGTCTTTTCTTTTATCTCCAATCAGGCTGCTTGGTCTTCTTCTTCATCCAATGAAATCATATCAAAGCATTAATTTTCCGTATCAACACTTTCTTTCAGCAGCATATTTAGACACCACTTGATTTCAGAGCTGGATTTTTCAGAAGTGCTTCAGTTCTGGTGCTACTATAAGAGGTATACCAGCTAAATGTCTGCAACCTCACGATTGGGATCCCGTTTGCAATTAGTCTGGTAACGCCATGCAAAAGGGTGGGCGCCGCCAGATTAGTTTGTGATAGGTTTGTGACCACACCCATCAAATAAAGATCTAGATTGACTAATAGCTATAGAGTACGGAGACCACACCTCTTCACAACACTTAACAGAAAACAAGACTTTATTGGTCTAGCTATAGCTGCACTGTCCGACTTGAGATCAAGACACACGGTAGTGTGTCGTGCGGCCCAAGAAGCCGGCGCGTAACACCCGTGAGTATATTGACAGGAAGAAAGAAAACGCAATTTTCGCACCTCCGTAGCTCTGTGCTTCCTTGATGAAACAAGACGATTTTTGCTGTGGACATTCCCGCCAACTGCAGCACTCCACATTCCAAATTTGAGCGAAATCGCTTCGCGCATTCCCGAGATATGCGACTTCAAAAATTGGCTCAGTTTCTTCGGGTTTTTTTTCTTCTTTTTCTTGTCGCACACTTACAAAAACTGCTATAAAACGCGAACGCGTTATCCGGTTGCCTTGAAATTTGGCACACAGAAGGGGGGTATAAAGGCGCATCTCGGTACCAACTTTGGCTGGAATACGATAAACAGGCAAAGAGTTATGAGCGATTATTAACGAAAAATAACACCAATATGTTGTCACGCCTACAGGGTAAACCGCGTATGGGAAGAAGCTGAAAATCGGTGGGTGAATAGGTTAACTATTGAACCTCAAACCTTTTGTGGTTTGAAAGAAATCGAGCTAAAAACCAGGAAGATACAACGAAAAAACCAACAGTGTGTAACAATTATGCAATCGAGATCAGCTAATAAAAAATGACTGCTTGCCACGCCTACCAGATAAACCGCTTAGGGTAATGCTTTGAAAATCGTTGTACTGATGGAGTAATCATCTTAGAAAGGCTCATCAATGGTGTAGAAGAATCAGACTTAAAGCCACGGAGTTATAACACGAAATCCAACTTGGTGCGGCAAGTGCGAGATCGAGATACTCTAATAGAGCAGTCATCCTAATAGAGCAGTCACCCTGAAGAGAATTCAAGAGATCAGCTAGAAATAAGAAACCTGTATAGAGATCAGCTACACACAAGTCACCCTGTAGAGAGATCAGCTAGAAGAAGTTACCTTGTAAGGAGTTCATGCAACTATGGAAAGAGATAGTTCAGCTAGAAAAAATCACCTTGTAGAGTTCAGCTACAAAGAAACCACCATGTAGAGAGTTCAGCTACAAACAAATCGCCATGTGGAGAGATCAATAGAAGAAGTTACCTTGCAAAGAGTTCAGCTACAAAGAAACCATCATGTAGAGATTTCAGCTACAAACAAATCTCCCTGTAGAGAGATTAGCTAGAAGAAGTTACCTTGTAGAGAGTTCAGTTTCAAACAAATCACACTGTAGAAAGATCAGCTAGAAGAGGTCACCTTGTAGAGAGTTCAGTTACAAAAAATCACCATGTAGAGAGCTCAGCTACAAACTAGTGACCTTGTAGAGACATCAGCTAGAAGAAGGTACCTTGTAGAGAGTTCAGCTACAAAGAAACCATTCTTTAAAGAGCTCAGCTGCAAACAAATCACCTGTAAAGAATTCAGCTCCAAATAAATCACCCTGTAGAAAGATGAGCTAGAAAAAGTTACCTTGTAGAGAGTTCAGTTACAAAGAAACCACCATGTAGAGAATTCAGCTACAAACTAGTGACCCTGTAAAGACATCAGCTAGAAGAAGTTACCTTGAGAGAGTTCAGCTACAAAGAAACCATTATTTAAAGAGCTCAGCTGTAAACAAATCACCTATACAGAATTCAGCTACAAACAAATCACCATGTAGAGAGATCAGCTAGAAGAAGTTAACTTGTAGAGAGTTCAGCTACAAAGAAACCATCATTTAGAGAGTTCAGCTTCAAACAAATCACCTGTAGAGTTCAGCTACAAACAAATCTCCCTGTAGAGAGATCAGCTAGAAGAAGTTACCTTGTAGATCGTTCAGCTACAAACAAATCACCCTGTAGAGAGATCAGCTAGAAGAAGTTACCTTGTAGAGAGTTCAGCTACAAAGAAACCACCATGTAGAGAGTTCAGCTGCAAAGAAATCACCCTGTAGAAAATTCTGCCAAAAACAAATTGCCCTATAGAAAGATCAGTTAGAAGAAGTTACCTTTCAAAGAGTTCAGAAGAAGTTACCTTTCAAAGAGTTCAGCTACAAAGAAACCATTCTGTAAAGAGCTCAGCTGCAAACAAATCACCTGTACAGAATTCATCTACAAACAAATCACCCTGTAGAGAGATCAGCTAGAAGAAGTTAACTTGTAGAGAGTTCAGCTACAAAGAAACCATCATTTAGAAAGTTCAGCTTCAAACAAATCACCTGTAGAGAGTTCAGTTACAAACAAATCTCCCTGTAGAGAGATCAGCTAGAAGAAGTTACCTTGTAGAGAGTGAAGCTACAAACAAATCACCCTATTGAAAGATCAGCTAGAAGAAGTCAACTTGTAGAAAGTTCAGTTACAAAGAAACCACCATGTAGAGAGTTCAGCTACAAACTAGCCACCTTGTAGAGACATCAGCTAGAAAAGTTACCTTGTAGAGAGTTCAGCTACAAAGAAACCATTCTGTAAAGAGCTCAGCTGCAAACAAATCACCTGTACAGAATTCAGCTACAAACAAATCACCCTGTAGAGAGATCAGCTAGAAGAAATTACCTTGTAGATAGTTCAGCTACAAACAAATCTCCCTGTAGAAAGATCAGTTAGAAGAAGTTACCTTTTAGAGAGTTCAGCTACAAAGAAACCATTTTGTAAAGAGCTCAGCTGCAAACAAATCACCTGTACAGAATTCAGCTACAAACAAATCACCCTGTAGAGAGATCAGCTAGAAGAAATTACCTTGTAGATAGTTCAGCTACAAACAAATCACGCTGTAGAAAGATCAGTTAGAAGAAGTTACTTTGTAGAGAGTTCAGCTACAAAGAAACCATTTTGTAAAGAGCTCAGCTGCAAACACATCGCCTGTACAGAATTCAGCTACGAACAAATCACCCTGTAGAGAGATCAGCTAGAAGAAGTTACCTTGTAGATAGTTCAGCTACAAACAAATCTCCCTGTAGAGAGATCAGCTAGAAGAAATTGCCTTGTAGAAAGTTCAGCTACAAAGAAACCATCATGTGGAGAGTTTAGCTGCAAAGAAATCACCACTGCCCAAATTTCAAGGCAATAGCTCTTTCCAATCTGAAGTTATCAATTGTCAAAGTTGGCAAATTGGATGTGTGTGGAAGGCCCCTTTTTGCAAATCCGGTCACATATGTATTATATATATAATTTGTACATTTACTGATAAAATATTTAAAGTATATCTACTTCATCTTTACTTCTTCCTGTAGTAAAGAAAAAAAACATAGGTTAAAAAAGTCCCAAAGCTGGCCATAGGCCGGCTTTGGGGTATACAAATACAAAAAGAAATGAAATCTAATCCAAAACAGCCAAGCTGTAAAAAAAGTGTGCGGCCCTCAGAAAGGCTATGGTGAAAAAAGATGTGAAATCCAAGGTGGCGGCCAAGAAATGGCTGTGATGGTAGGTTAATGGTAAAAATTTTAATAACGACAATTCAGGTGAATTTTTGTGCCGCTTCACAAAATTTACCTGAATTGTCATTATTAAAATTTTTACCATTAACCTACCATCACAGCCATTTCTTGGCCGCCACCTTGGATTTCACATCTTTTTTCACCATAGCCTTTCTGAGGGCCGCACACTTTTTTTACAGCTTGGCTGTTTTGGATTAGATACTCTATTACAACAGTCACTTTAATACAAAAGTCATGCAAGTATGATCAAGTCGAGCTGTGCTACAACAAAAACTAAACAAACTAGTATTTTTTAAATGAAATAGGCATCTATGCAATAAAAAGTAGTGTAACAAGAGATGAAAGATGGTATTACAGCATAGCTCGGTGGAAAGTCCCTACTTTGGCACTGAATAAAATATTGTTAGAGCTAATGTGCCAAAGTAGCACTGAGCTATGCTGTAATACCATCATTCATCTCTTATTTCATTACTTTTTATTGCATAGATGCCTACTTCATTTTTTAAATTATAAAAATATATATACATGTGTGACTGTTCTATTAGAGTATGTAACATGGTTGTTGTATTAGGGTGACTACCTTATTAGAGTATCTTGAGTGGTCCTCACCTATGCGATGTTTTCAAGAGGGAACGTGTCCAGTGCTGCTGAATCACAAAGGGGCATAGTCAATCTTATGTGCTACAAGTATGATTTCTACAGCTAGTAATACCTCTAACAGCGGCATGAGTACTTTAAGTAATTTTGGCGTGTCTATTGATATGAAAACTTAACAACATCTTGATATGGTTTCGTTGCATGAAGATAACAACCAGCATAATTAAGATATAAGGAAAGGTAAGGCACAGAACTCAGATTTTTGCCAATGTGATATAATAATAAAAACATTTAACTTAATATAGCTGACTGAACTATGGATAAAGTTAGTGCTTGATTTCTTTACTCTTTGATATAAGTTTTACTCAAGACATACCTTTTTGCTGCAGCTACAATGCATGCACACCTTTTCAGCACAGCAACATATAACAATTCTCACATCAGTAGCTCTCACCTATAACAAACATTTTGTCTCCCATTTCTTTTCCCACTATTACGTGGCTAGGTGTTGATCAGCAGTAACATGTCATGGCTTCAATAATTTTTTTTTCGTGGGTTGATTGCATGGGCGCTTCTCATACAATTCTTGTTTCTAATGCTGTATAATGGGTGCAACATAGCAAAGCGGAATGGTCATTGTGAGTTTCAGTAATTGATTGGCATGCGTTCAGTCACAGAATCTTTTTTTATTTTTATTTATATTAAATGCTTTACAGCACAAGTGCGGAAGGTCTGTAGGACACCCGGTCCTACAGCTTGTTTAATGACATTACATCATATAACAAAATTTGGCGGTAAACTAAATCACCAAACCTCCAAATTTAAATTTGTCAATATTATTTTCATACCTTGTGTCCAAGCTTTTGATAGCCAGACAGCCCAAATTAGTCACATGGCTTGTAGTCTATTGACAATAATGAAGTTTGAAAGCACAAGGAGGGAGCCAAAAGGTTGCTGTTTACCTGTTAGGTGGCTTGTTTATTCTACTAATAATAACTACCACTTGGTTGCTAGGTGATATAACACTTTTACACTGTAGGGGAGTGACCATGAATGCTCTGTAGTGACTTCCCCCACTACCCGCTGAGCTGCATAGCGCTAACTGATAGTAATAACAACATTACTTGTATTTAAGTTAGTCACTTTTTACATGTTAGCATGCAGTTATGGACATTTCTGAGATACGGACAGTAGTGTGTACCAGACTGCCTGGATAAGAGAGGTTGCACTGTACTACTTAAACACACCTTACCACATATGCAAATAGGTGTGGCTCATGATATTAAATCACAGTAAAACAATAAGTATTATATCCCTACTGTGCATTTCCGTTATGGTATATTGAACACAGTAGGGATAACACTTCTTATTGTTTTACTGTGATTTAATAACATGCACTACTCCAGCTTGTTTAAGTAATTTTATCGATGTGCAATGGTCCCTACTCTAATTGAAAATTCCATTTTTTTGTACTTGTTTGTTAATTTTTTTGTAAATAATTATTATGACTGGTGAACTCATGCATACCACATCTGAGATGGTGCCACGTGCCCCAGCTATATCAATTATCGTTTGAAAAGTGAAGTATCCGTTGTCAGTTATGTTCAACCCGTTACACAACATTTCGAATCAAAAACTGTTTGAAAAGCACCTCTACAATCCACGCATACCAAAAGAAAGAAATGGTGACGTGTGCCCCAGTTATATCAATTATCGTCTGAAAAGTGAAATATCCATTACGCTTTGTTGTTGGCCATGTCCAATGCGTTACACAGCAGTACGAATTAAGAACTGTTCGAATAGCACCTCTGCAATCAAAGTAGCCACTATGAAAAATACAGACGATTTCTGTTACGAAGGGAAGCCATCATGTGCTACGCCAAATCGACACTTTTTGCTGTTAGCAAAGATGAATGGGACACAAAGGAGGACATTGGTAAGTCCATGAAGAATGCATTGTACGTACTGTGGTATGCCAAAAGGCACCTCTCGGGCCAAAGTGATGTCAAACAGTGAAAAAATTAAGCACGTAACCTTAGCTGTTGTCGAGTTAAGCTTGTCTGAAGGCATCAGTCAGTTGCTCAGTCAGTCAGTAGAAAATTCCGTTAAATAATTTTTTAAAAATTCCATACCAACTTGTTAAAAGCAACTCGGGTTGATCTGTAGGCTTGTTTGGCTTAGTTTTACCAGTGCCTAACCAATACTGCCTCATCATTGTCAGGGAAAATTGAGGCTGGTTTTAGGGTGATGTTATTTCATGGTCCACGCCTACTCCTTTGTGGTCCCTACTATGATAAATATTTCATTGCAAGAAGAATTGTATAGCATGTATGCTTTGTCCTTGTGTCAGCTTACATGACATACAACCTCGGTTGCATCATTGCATTGCCAATTTTTCAGTGAGAGCATTTTGCCAAATTTAATTTTTGCCAACTGCAAATTAATAGCAGATCACCAAATCTTAATTTCACCAATGTTTGTTGTTATATGGTACTAAGTACAGGGGTATATGTTTGAACAGGAGGAAAAAATCCACAACTGGACTGGGAAGCCTCAAACCTACAGCCATCCAGTTTTGTAATGGATCTGGTTTCATTTTTTGTATGGAGTTTAAATATCTTTAAGCTAAGTTAATGTTGAACACGATAGCAGCATCAGGCATTTGATTGCAGTGAATAATAGGAACAGTTGTACCTTAATAAGAATACTTGCACATGTACAGATGCACCATGTGTTCAAAAATTGGCAGTGGACAATGTGTACCATCAACCAGCATTACCCTTCTTCTCCCACTCCCTGATTACTTGGACATTTAACATTACTTAGGGAAGGGTGTCCGTATATTGTAGTAAAAGCCTGCTGCAATCCATGTGTATTGCTACATGTTGTTGATGAATTAATGTATATGGTGCCATTATGTTTACGTGTACTGTTTACTTGCTGTTGTCTTACTTGTATTTGTTTGCGTATATATTTTAAGTGTTGTTGTTATGTTTACTTAGATTGCCTGGTTGCTGTGATATTATGTACACTGGTGTGGGGAGGTTAAACATGCACCACAGACAGTCCCAGCAGGGAAGTTTAGTAAATCCCATTTATTTTCCCCTTGTCTTTTCCATCTTGAGGCTAGCTCAGGATGTGACAGTGCAGGGTTTCCATTATGAATATTGTGGTATGCGGAAATTCTTGTGGCTTCAGAGAATGGTAGAATCCCCAAGCATTCCTACCCCCAAGCCTCTGTAGTAAAACATGCTGTATACATCATTGAAAAGGGGCCTATTTGAGAATTAATAGGAGAATCCATGAAACCCTGCACACCTACCAAAACAACCACCATCTGTTGACGGTGGCAACCCGCTCGCAACAGGGTAAGTCCTGCTTACCAGGTTAAACTGACAAACAACATTAAGTGTCTTCAAAATTTGTCTGATTTTTGCTTAGTATTGCAAAACTTGCTACACATACTGAACAATAAACTGATTTAGAACATCACACATGACTATTGTATAGGGTGACTGCTTTCTTAACTAATTCTCTATGCATAACAAGCAAGCCTAGAAAGAGTACATTTCATTAGCACATGAAACTGTTTCCCACAAAGCACCATTGGTTTAATCATTCTTTCTTACCACATGACCACTTTTGATTGCAAAGATTTTGGTGAAATCTCATAACTGGTTTTGTCAAGTTTGTGAGTATTGCTAGATCTAAATACACTACTATGGTTGAAATGAATTTATCGCTATTACTTTCGTACATCAAGATATCATCAAGAAGCAAGGAAGGCCAAGACAAAACAGCAAATATTGCCTTCTACTTCAGACTGTTGACAGGCGACTGAAGATGTGAACTAGTATACCTACAGGAGTAGATAACCTCCCTTTTATTTTGATGATTCCTACTCAAATGTAAAATTTTCTGTGCACATATCTGTTTACTTTTTATAATAACATAATTCATTACTATAGTGAACCATCATATACTGCATGTTGACCACTTGACTAACCTTCAACACGTACCTTTGCCTCTTGGATGCTGCAGTAGCTCTTCGTCTCCCACAAACTGATGTAGTGGTGGTGGTTTGGTAAGTGTGCCAGGTTGACACTTTGGGTTTAAATTATCTAGTCCGAATTTGAGGTCAAATTTCCCTTATTTTTCAAGATAAACAGATACTTGGGCAAGGAAGGGATTTGGTGCACAGAGGTGTTCTACACCCAAAATTCCTTCCTTAAGGCCACATGTGGTGTGTCTGAAAGTGTGACAACCATCCAACTGAGACCCGGTACTATCACATTCCCTCTATCAGGAATAGAGATGCTGCAAATGCAGCTAGAGCCCATTTAATGCTCTGCTTCAGAGCGGCAAGGCCAACATTGTCACAGATGTGACTGCATGCTAGTATGCCCTCTGACATGTGTGGAGCTGACCCTTGTTCATGAAGAGTAATACACCAACACTCCAGTTTGAGAGACAGCACTTGTTTGTGTAAACATCATGCTGGAGCTCTCGAGGATAAGGAGCTGAAAATGTGTCCATTATGAGCAGCACTTCAACACTCTTATCTGAGAGGCAACACTCTATAGAAATGTTATACCTCTCACAATGAGGAGCTGACATTGACCCATGAAAGAGCCACATGTCAACACTCCCATTTTTTTGAGGAGCTGACATTGGCCCATGAAAGAGTCACATGTCAACACTCCCATTTGAGGAACGGGAATTGGTCCATGAAAGAACTACATGTCAGCATTCTGATTTTTTTGAGAGCTGGCATTGGCCCATAAAAAAAGTCGCATGTCAACACTGCCATTCGAGGAGCTGACTTGACCCATGAAGAATTGCATGTCAACACTCCAATTTGAGGAGCTGACATTGACTCATGAAAGAGCCACATGTCTGTACTCCCATTTGAGGAACTGACATTTGCCCATGAAAAGCTGCCCATCAGCATTCCCATTTGATGAGCAGCAATGGAACCTGCAGTGAGCTCACAAATGTACACTTTCAGCAGCATGTAAACTAACAGTATACACACAAATAATGTAACAGCAACAAGTATAAGCTATGTACATATAAGTGGCAGCAGCATGTAAGCAAAGTTTAAATGGTAAATGAGCATTATATACATAATGTAACAGACAACATACAGCAAGCAAGCAATATACATGTATGTAACAGCAACAAGTGAGCAATATACATGTAGGGAAATATACACAAATGTAACAACAGCAAGTAAGCTATATGCATGGCGTAAATGTAACAAAAGCAAGAATGCAATATGTGTAAATGTGTAACAGCAAGGAAGGAAGTAATAATTATATTGTAACAATGGACAGTAAGTAATACACATAAATGCAACAAGCGGTAAGCAGTAATTGGTAAGCAGTATACACCCTGTTATTATTTTTTCTGGGAAATCTATTACACTAAACCTCATCCAACAATCCATTAGTGATTATTATCTTCTAAAATACTAAGATGAAATAGTTGGTAGATGGGAGTGGTGTGGGTGGGACAAGATTCACTATGCCACACAGCACCATGCGTTCTAACACCTCTCTATGTACCTTTTTCTTGTAACACATGCGCAATGTTATTCTCCAATTAATGCCAACCCTTCTCATGTGTGCACCTGCCCAATCTTCCTTTCAGTCATGGTGGAGCTTCGGTTAGTCACTGTCATAATACACTCATGCATGCTCGACTGCAACATTAACCGAGTTTAACTAGTTAAACTCCATTTAATGTTGTTTGTCAGTTTAACCTGGTCAGCAGGGTTTACCCTGTTGCGAGTGGGTAGCTACCATCAACAGATGGTGGTTGTTTTGGTAGGTATGCAGAGTTCCATGGATTCTCCTATTAATTCTCAAATAGGCCCTCTTTTCAATAATTTTACATGACGCATACAGCATGTTTTACTATAAAGGCTTGGAGGTAGGAATGCTTGGAGATTCTACCATTCTCTGAAGCCACAAGAATTTCTGCATGCCAAAGAAAGGCAACCGACTTTCCCTCCAAGCCATAGGAACCGTAAAACCTCTGGGATATTCCCTGCACACCCACCACAAAGAATATCCTTGAATGAAAGTGATTTCCCGGTTGGTGTAAATGTGTGTTGTATCAAACCGAAACATGTTGAACTGTTCTGGAGTGGACCTGCTAGGGATGTGGGTCTGGTTCAATCTAGTTCGATGTTCCCAATAGAAACAGTTGTGACCTTGCAATTCAACTTAGTTCTAATAAAATGTGAAAAACTACAGCTAAAATGGCGAGTGTAATGATGAAATGAGGTGACCATGAGATATTCTTGTAACACATGCGCAATGTTACTCTCCAATTATTGCCAACCCTTCTCATGTGTGTGCCTGCCCAATCTTCTCTCCAGCCATGGTGGAGTTTCGGGTTAGTCACTGTCATAATACACTCACGCATGCGCGACTGCAACATTAACCTAATTTAACTAGTTGAACTCCATTTATCTCAGACCACTTTGCTCCATTGGGTATGAAATATCTTTCTCTAAAATTTAGCATACATTTCAAAAAAAAAAAGAAAAGAAAGAAACGAAAAGAAAAGAAACAGAGAAAACTGACGCAGCAAACAAACAAACACTAGATGCCAGATCATAAAACTTGTATATACATTCTATATAGTACACAACATTCTTTTGTCTGCATGCCAGCACCATATTTCTTTGGCAGCACATGCAACAGTGACATGGCTATTATCATATCATTTCATATCTGTACATAGATTTCACAGACATGATGATTTCTACTGAAGAATTTGCAGAATTTGATGATGTTGGTGAAGCATTTATCGCACTACAAACAAACCTCACTTATATGTTAATGAAACCACATTTTCCATCACTGCGGAGAGCTTGCATAGTACAACAGAAGACACCTAGGGGTGTGAAGCTATCTAAACAACTTGAAACAGAGATACAGTGTGCCCAAAATATTGATATGTTGTTGGATACCCTAGTTGTTTCACCTTACTGGAGTTGGATTGATGTTCGAATGTTACAAGCAATAGTGAGAGCATCTAACATTCCTCAGGCCTTGCAAATTCTAAAAAATTATAAAAGTGCTGTATTTTCACGAAAGCTCATTGATCTGCTACCAAATATTCCTAGCAAAGAAATTAAAGAACTGTATTACACAAAAATTGTCACAAAACTTGAGAAAGATGCTAGCAACATGACGATTGCAGATCTTCTGGAGTTTCAAACTGAATTGGAAACAGTGATCATGGATGTTGGCAAAGGGACATGTGTTCTTGACAATATCAAACCAGGATGTATAGAGGTCCACTGGTACATTCCTACCCATTGTGTGGATAGTGCATATCAGTCAGCATCTACCAGATGTCACATGTTTAATGAAATTCACTTGTTATGGCTTCAGATAGCACACTACCCAGTAATTTATGATCCACTAACAACACATGCTGTTGCTATGCCAACTCCACCTCCTCCAGAGAATGTTGGTAAGTGTTTCATAATATTTGTTTTATCACTTCACTTAAATTTTTTACAGCAACAGTCAAAGGCTTCATTGACCACTACTATGACTTCTTGTCAGTCAACATGGATGCTGAGGTGGTTATGCAGCTGATGATATCCCAGCAACTACTCAGTGAAGATGTTGTTATGGCAGCTCAAAGTAGTTACCACAAGAGCTGTCTGATCTTACAGCAAGTTCGATTGATGGATGGAAAGACACTGGTGTCATTCTGTGAATTGCTTATGGAAAACGAAAGCCAGACAAGGATTGGGGAAACACTGGTTAATGGTAAGCGTACAATTACTAAGACAATTCTTAATGTTTATCTTTAGCACTAGAAACTTCTGCAGTGATAAGGTCTGTTAATACTACTGATGACACTCAACCAGAAGCTCTGCAAGAAGTGGGTGGAGAAGATATGGATACCATCTGCAATACTTTTGAGCCATCCTCCATTGCTACAAAATTTTTGGATACAACAATCCGGGTAAAAGAAATGTTACAGTCCTTTGATCCGAAGATAATTGCTGACAGTTGCAATTCATTGAGAGCTAGTGAACAAGCCAATATCCCATTATTTCCTACTCAGTACACGGAGGTCCTTAGAGGAAGCAAATCTACTCCAACACTGGTACAGAAGCTTGCTCCTTTTACAAATTGGATGGACCATTCTATTCTTACCACAGTAGTTGAAACTTGCAATGTTCCTGAAGCTGTGGCACTTCTCGGTCAGTTTGATGACAGGATAGATACATCACAGCTAGTTACAAAGTATCCCATACCATCACCATCTCATCACATGGTGCCATATGATACCAGTACACACACTGTACTGGCTGTTCAGCTTAACTTGCAACTGCATCAGTTCACCCTCCAGCACATACTAGATGCACGATTGCTGATACAAGAGAAATGTGAAGTTACTCCTCACTGTTTACAACTACTAGCAATAGCAAAGACTAGCCACACAATCATCTACTGGACTATTCCTAATCACGTTGTTGCTCTCATAGCTTTAAATGTTCTGCAGTATCAAAGTTACTTCTACCAAAATGGTATACAGCAGGTGGCAGTATACCCAGGAACAATACTGACCACAGGTAGTGCTCTTATTGTTGGACCGTTTTCCTTCTTTAACAAGGTCAGTTAATGTGATAGAATAACAAATATCATGTTTATTTCTGTTATTGATCACAGTTACCAGTTACTGCAAGTGACAACCTTGCCACACAAGTTTGTCAATTCGAGGTACGTATGTGTAATATGGACATGCATGATTTGTACAAAGCTAATAATTACTCTAAAACACAATATTTACACTCACCAGGAGTGGTGGAGCAGAATAAAGAGTGCATGGAGGGGAGTGCTTTTGCAAATAAACTATGCAGCTAGTTATAGTTATAAAGTGACTGCTCTTACGTTTGTCCTCATTGCTCTCTACTACTGCATGGGTGTTGAGGTGCAGGTAGTACATCAAGACTTTCTTGCTGTGACTAAAATATTTATAATAGGAATCCATAGTGACTGGAATGATTGCAGAGTTGCTTCTTGTACATACCATATGTTATTTGTTATGGAAATTGATTTCATGATGTACAGCTGTACCTAGGACCATTCTTTTGTTTGGTGTGGTATGCACGAGATCATGCACTTATACATTTGAGAATGGTGAAGAAACAAATAATAGGAATTTGGAGTAGAAAGCATTATATCATGCTGTGTGATATGAGGTCATAGACACAATGTTTTTCCTAAGAGTGCTAACAATTATTAGTGATAGTATATTACTATATTATAGAGCACCAAAAAGATGTAAAGTCATAAAACAGTGGCAGGTCTAGGTTGTTTCGACAGAAACTTTTTTAAATTTAGTTCAGTGGAAGTCTTACTAGCTTCATTATTGTTGTATTGACAGTTTGTCATAGCAAACACTGTATTTTAGTCACAAGCATGCATTTGCATGTAACTATAGCTATTAAACCCCAGGAGATTGAATCTTATGGACAAGGGAGCATGTAACTCTGGTAAACAGTGAAAGTCAAACGTGGCTGTCATGTACTATAAAAGTAACTTTGAGAATTCCTTATTAGGACATTATATGGTGACACATGCTTGAGTACGTCACATTAATGGCACAGCAAAGTAAAGCAATAGAAATGAAGTTGAATGGCATGACAGAAGAATAGTAGCACAGGCAGACAGAACAGCTTTTCTACATTTGCTAGTGATCCAGTGGACTATTCCAAGCTGTTCCTTCAACTTGACAGCCTCCCAATCGAAGCAGCTTCACTGCCTTCACACAAAATGATGGAGTAGCAGCCCATTCTGTGTATACCTGTTGTGTGTAAGAACGATGTAACTAATGATATACGTCACAAGATGCCATGTTTGAATTTTGCTCGTAATGGTAGTAGTGCATGGAGTTGCATGCTCCCTTGTCCATAGGATTCAATGTGCTCTTGTAAAACCTCAGTAACACTTTATTTTTAACCTCCCACTACATTCAAAACAATCGAGATTTCTAATTGATCAGTCAAGTAACTACTCTAATAGGACAATCAAAGCTACACTTTAGTCACAGTTTGCCAGTTACCTATAGTATTGTTTAAAAGCATTAGATTGTCAATTTAACTTAGCCTATAATACGATCTCAGAGCTTCTAAAATCTCAAAATTTTCTGGAGAGATTCCCACTTATTTTTCAGCTATGTATATCAACTTTCAGAATCTCTCTTTTAAATATCCTAGATCCGTCACTGTAAAACATAAATTGTAAATAGAATTTACTTTTACAGGAGATTCCCAAAAGGATGAATCAGCTGCAAGTTGAATTGCTGCAATCACAAAGGAAGTTACTCAAAGAGAAACAGAAGTACTTCAATCTTTGGAGCGATCATAAAGAGTTACAAACTCTACATTCAGCAGACAATGTCAAGCCATTGATGGAGACACCACAGCAAGATGAGGATGCTACTTTGGACAAGGTTGAAGAGGTGAAAAGCTCACAGTTGCTTGATGAAGAAACAATGACTGAACTGGCAAAGTTACATTTGATAATGGAAGATGTCATATTTGCACTTGATAAAGTAAAAGTGATCAAGAAATACTGGAGTGATAAGGTGTGTACCTACCCATGTAACAATATGTGGAAAAGTTTGCTTTTACCTTTTAGACACATGTGGCTATTATATGAAGTTTAACCAGTTATATTAAAATTTAGTGACTGTAACTATACAATGGGGTTTTCTTTGATAGTGTGATGTTGACCTGGGCAGGGTGTGAGGTAGGTACTTCCAGTCTAGTGGACACAACTGGTATCACCAACATTCGTGATAATGGAAGGAAAGGGTGGCGATATTTAGAAAAGGGATGATCATTAACTGGAAAATGATTGCTGCGCATGTGTTTGACAAAAGATATGGAGAAAAGTGTCAAAAGTGTGGCAGGTTGTTTGCTACATGTATCTCCATAATTCCCTCCTTTGGTACTAGTGAATTAAGAACCCTAATTAATTCACATTAATTAAGGCAATAACAAAGGTTCAGTAGGAATTCTTAGTTCCTACTGAACCAGGAATAGGTTACTTCTAGGTTCCTTGGTTCCAAAGGTTCAGTAGGAATTTTGGTTCCTACTGAACCAGGAATAGGTTGGTTCTTAAGACAATAACAAAGGGTCTGGACATGGGACTAGCTTACAGCCCAACAAAATAGAATATTTAAAGGAATTTCTCAATTCAGACTTCTGATAGGGGTGTAGGGGAATAAGTGCACCACAGGAAGTCTCATTTGGGAAACTTAGGCAATTCCATTTCTCTGATTATCCATTTTGAGATTAGCTCAAGTGCAGGTGTTTCACCTAGGGGCCTCGCTGCCTGTGGAATTCCTGTGATTTCCACAAATGTTAGAACCCCCAAGAATTCCTACTTCCAAGCTATTCTAGTAAAACATGCAGTATTTAGTAGGGTATAGAAGTGTTGTCTGAACATGTACCTATTATAAGGTTTATAGGAGAATCCGTGAAACCCTACACACCTTACCAAAATAACCACCATCTCTAGACGGTTGCAACTGACTCACAACAGGATGACTGCGGCCTGTGGTCATAATACCAAGGAACTACATTAACAAGGCAGAACTTGCCTTTGTAGATAAGGTCTAACAGTAGGAATAGTATGAATAGCATGAATATAGCCTGAATAGTTAATACTAATAGCATGAATAGTTTCAGATGTCATTGGGTTTCATATTACCTTCCTACAGGCACGTTTCTAAACCGGTTTCTGAAAACCAGTCAGCTTTTTAAAATTGAAGTAATAATTAAAACAGTAAGCAAAATTTAAACGAGGTGATTTACTGGAGAGATCAGGACACATGATAGTGTCATGTAGCCAAGTACAGCAAGTGCGGATACGCGACAGACAAGTGTGTATTTTACAGGAATCAAGAAAATGTTGTTTTGACACAGTTGTTGCTCCATAGTGCCTGAACAGAAATTAACCAGTTTTGCTGCAGACACTCCCTCGGGGTAGGGCACCTTCTATTCCAAATTGGAGCTGAATCCACCGAGCCATCACTGAGATATGCATCTTCAAAGTTCATTTTATTTTCTTTGTATTTTTTCTTAATCTTCTTAAATAATTCTGTTCGCACACTTTAGAAAAGTTGCAATAACTCGTACATGCTTTAGACAATTGACTTAAAACTAGGAGGAGAGTAAGAGTATAATGCAGCACATTTACAGCCTAATTTATATACAGATTGAACTAAGAATGTGTGATTTTGAAAATTACAAAAGCAATGTTGTCATGCCTACAGGGTAATCCGCTTGACGGAATAACTTGAAAATCAGCCTGTACATGAAGCTACTATCGTAGCGCAAACCTTTTGTGGTTTGAAAGTACCATGAGTGCTAGCTAAGGAGATATATAGCAAAACCAAACATGTAATAAGCATGATTGAGATACTCTTATAGAACAGTCACTGAGAAGTAAAAGACGTGTACAAAAAAAACGTGGAAAAGGTTTTTCCAGGGTTCAAACCAGGAACCTCCACACATATCTTTACTATTCTGCCTTTTACTATTCTGCCACTGCTGTCAGTTTCTCACCTCACTTAATATCTACCTTATAAACGAAAGTTCTGGTTTAATGCACTAGAATGATAACTTGTAGATCTATCAGTGAAAATTCTAGGGCATTCTATATGCGTTGTATTGAAGTGCTCAGAAAAAAAAGTGTGTTCTATTATATTAGAGTACTACAAAAATTATGAAAATAACCTACGTAAATCAAGTGTGTCGCGCTGCCAAGCACAGACAGTGTTGGCTGGCGACATACTCATTTTACGGAATCAGAAAATGCTATTTTCATGTAACTGTTGCAGTCTCTTACAGATGAGACCCTTTGATTTGCAACAGCTAATAATGAGGATGGAGCTCATATAGACATTCTGCTTCAGGATTTGGGAGGAGAACATCAGAAGGCATTTTTTGATGTCAAAGTGTTTAATGCTATTAATGCACCTTCATATCGTGGTACTCAAGTATCCTCACTTTATCGACAGATTAAACATGAGAAACAACGGAAGTATGAACAATGTATTAAAGAAATTGAGATGGGTTCTTTTACCCCACTAGTATTTTCAACATTAAGGAGTGATATGGGTCATGCTGCTGCTGTATTTTACAGAAGACTTGCTTTCCTTGTCTCTCTTCAGAAGGAGTTGTCATATAGTTCTGCAGTGTCATAGATGTGCTGTATTCTATGTTATGCTTGTCTATTATGCGTAGAGGAGCTACGTATAGTTCACATCAGGGCTGTCCACTTTGACTAGGAACATTTGGCCTTGCGCTAGCTGAGGGTCAGGTGGCTCCAGCTCATTGATTCAGATTTGATCTTAGTATTTGTCTAGCACCTTTAACATTCTTAGTATTAGGGGTAGTGGCAAGGGTTGCTGGTAACCCCGGGAATAATTAAAAAAAATCTAAGAAATTTTAATGTATCTGTAGCCCCATAGTGCTTGAATGGTATAATTAACCATTTCTGCTGTAGAAACTTCCTCAGGGTAAGGCATCTCCCATTCCTAATTTGAGTCGAATCTGCCCAGCTATTATTGGGGTATACATGCCTTCAAAATTCGTCTTGTTTCGGTTCATCACATAGCCAAGCTGTCTTTGATAATTCCTGTAGTAAAGGAAAGGAATTGTTAAGGCCAACCATAGGCTGACTTTGGAATTTGCAAATACAAAAAGAAGTGATATCCACACAAAAACAGCCAAGCTGTGAAAAAAGTGCGGCATTAAAAAGCCTGGTTGAAAAAAGTTGTGGAATCAAAGGTGGAGGCCAACAAATGGCTGCAATGATGTTAATGCTACTACATTTTAATAATGGCTATGTGTATTGATTTATTAGTATTAACATTATTGTAGCCATTTGTTGGCCACCACCTTTGATTTCACAACTTTTTTCACCAGACCACTCCTTTTTTCACAGCTTGGTTCTTGTGTGGATAGTAACTTCTATTTAGCGATAAGCTACTTCTCTACAGCACGTAACTGCTTCTCCTGAGCCTTAAACATGTTAAGCACCTTTAAAAGTCATTATCAATTGCAACTCTTTAATAATGCATCAAATCTTTCTGTATAGACTTACGAGTAGTAAGATTTAATTTTATCAAGGTGATTTTATTCATATTTAGCTAAAATAGCTGTAATTAAAATCCCTGATGTGTTTTTCTGTCTTTGAGGTGGAAACCATTCAAGTCAGCAAATGTATTTTCTAGAACTGCCCCTGCTTTCCTAGATCATGTGGGATCAAGTTTGGTCCGTCTGGTCTAGAGCCAGGTGTGTATTCTGGGCAAGTGCCTGGTTTCCTGAAAACATGTGTGTATGTATGCATTCTGAGATTAATTTACACAAGTCCGTGGCACCACTTTCCACACTGTAAAAAATGCCAAAAAAATGACAAAAAGCATATGTTTTTCAGCAGAACTGTTAATTGCTGTTTTAACATTCTAGATGTTTTAACGAAAAGTGACTGCTAGTGTAACGACAATTTTTTACTTTAACAAGAAAATGATGTTACAGCAACAAAAATTCCCTGTTGTTATTTTAATAAATGAAGTGTTTGCTGTTTTTTGCAGCAGGGATAACAAGCAGCTGAACAGGCACATCTTAATGGCTGTATACCTCACCCACAGTACAATCTATTTAGTTGGGACTAGTGCTGGCATCCACAAGTTGTGATCTACAGTGAAGGAACAGCAACTGGTTAACTAGGTTTTATTTGTATTGTAACACCTAGTGCTGCACCGATAATCGGTTGAATTATCGGTAACAACCGATATTAGCTAATTTTACAAGTATCGGTATCGGCTACGAAGCGGAAATAATTTGCCGATTAACCGAAACCCACAATCAATCGTTAAATTTACGGCAATGAACAGGTGAAAGTAAAGAAGGTGGTGAATATAGCAGTAAGTGGTTTGCTGTAACTGTTTTGGCTTGTTTGTTTGCACAAGTATGGTTGCAAGGCTATAGTAGGCTGCGTATATTTATCGGCCGCCCACGCAATTAGTTGATCACTCTTCACAAAGGGTCTGTGGTCCCACTAAAAACACTGTTTGATAAGCTGGCTTAGCTGTTTTCTAACTACTTAGCTTCCTTTTCCATGAAAGGAGATAGTAGCAAAACTGTACAAAACATTGTAAAAGTCGGCCGCCCATGCAATTAATTACATTATCATTACAAATGCAGTTTATACACATAAACTTTAGGTGATTTTCTGCTTCTCCTCCTCTGTTCTGAAGAATTGAAGAATACCGGTAAATATCGGCATATCGGTTACAGGAATAGGCAAATAATCGGTATCGGCAAATGTGAAAAAATGCATATCGGTGCAACACTAGTAACACCACAGCAGCAACTGCATCGCAAGCCATGCATATGTTCTCTAGGTACATGTGTATTGTAGCTAACTGAGCTCAAAGTCATGCTTATAATATATATTACATGCAAACCACAGGCTGCATGCATCACACGTGGGACGGTGCTGCTTTCACACATGTAAGCACATGTACGCAAGACCAAAAACAGTGTGTACATGTTGTACTTCACACTTGTGGCAATCGCACAACACGTGTGCACTGTGAAGCTACATTTGAGCAGAACTGTACATGAGTGCCAGTAATAACTGCCAATTCACCATATTAAAGGAGCCATAGACTAGGATTAGGATCTCAAATAGGGTCTACTATATTGTAAATTACAATATAATGTGTTAAATATAAAAATTCAATTTAATGTATCACATGACTACCATGCTAGCTATACCGTATAAGCAGAAATTTGGTGAGTAGAATATTTGATGTATGTTCAATAATTTGCATTTGGTGATAGTTTAATTTGATGAAATGCATGATAAATGCATGATGTAGCTAGCTACATGGCTTCTCTTTACAAAGATGTATAAACACTTACGCTGTTACCTAAGTACCGGCCTGCATATTGGAAAGAGTCTTTGCAATATCACCATACTTGACGAGCTTGCTATAAATACAGTAACTTGCTTCCTGGTTGATTTCGTGCCTGTACAATCGGTTAAAATAATGAGAAACACTATAATAAAATAATCCCTGTAATAAAATGGTGAGATATTAATTTGGCAATTATGTATAAGAGTCCACCAAATCGTTGATTTTAATTCAACGCCAAAATTTCTGCTTATACTGTATACGCCTATACAGGCATTAGTATATTAAAAATTCTAAATTTTTAAATGAAGTTGGGATCCAAGCGATAAAAAGTAGTGAAACAAGAGATGAACAATGGTAGTTATTACAGCATAGCTCAGTGGGAATCCCTACTTTGGCAATGAACACAAAATAATTGTTGTACCATGCCAAAGTAGGGATTTCCCACTGAGCTATGCTGTAATAACTACCATTGTTCATCTCTTGTTTCACTACATTTTATCGCTTGGATCCCTACTTCATTTTTAAATTCATAATTTTTAATATACTAGTTTGTTTAGTTTTTGTTAAAGCATTCAGCTAGCTATAAACGTGTGACTGTTCTATTAGGGTGACTGCTGTATTAGAGTATCTCGAGTCAGCCTGCAAAAGATGTGTGCTTGCCCAAAAAGGGTGTAGTTTCGATTGATTATTAGACTAGAGTATCTCGAATCAGCCTATCAACTTGAAGGTGTGTGGTCACAAATACAGCTAGCGTAAAAGGGGCGTGGTCTTGATTGATAGATCAATATGCGTAGAATAAAGAATGGGCGTGATCTTGTGACCTATTGTGGAGTACTGGTACCTCCGTACAGTAGCGTACTCTAAGCACCTTAAATAATTTTGTGGCGTCTATTATGCTGCTTAAAGAAAGTGTTGATATGGAAAATTAATGCCTCGATATGGTTTCGTTGGATGAAGAAGAAGACAAGCAGCCTGACTGAAGATAAAAGAAAAGACAAGGCGCACAGGGTGTACACTTGTCGGAACCCCAAAAGGCACATCTCACCGGTGAGTTTGTTGTTGTAGCATAAAATGGTGACCGTGCACTGCTTCGTTTAGGCTCTAGGCTTGCGACTGTGGTCAGTGAGTGAGGCAGTGATACTAAAATTGGAGTTTTTGGCGATTTAAAAAATTTTAATATCCGACCATGTGTAAGTGTTTTGTTGTATTTAATGCTGTTTTATGTATTATATGGACTAGTACTATTCCGTAAAGGTGGTTTTTGCCACATACAATGTCTGTAGGATGATTTTCAAAGGCAGAATTTTGGGCGACATGCGAAACATTCACCACGATCCCTACTTAAACGGTACGACCATACCGTTTGATATAGTCCAAAGATTGTATCCTTGAATTCATGTCTTGAGAATTGGATCATTAACATGAGCTCCATTGAAATGGCTGTGCTAGTAGTTTATCTAACGTAATAACACGTGTAGCTACACATAAGAAATAGTTTAAGCACACTTATGTATAATGGATATAGGTAGTTGGACAAATCCATTACTATTGTATATAGCTTGTCAGCCTACCACGTGTACACAAGTGGTGCAGTCATGCTACATGTACCATGAAGTCACCTAACTTCAAAGGCAAATTTCAGGGTACATTTAAAATAAACCATGTTACATTTGATGTACCATAGCCAAGAATAATTGTGATTTTACAAATCGCAGATCAGGAAAAATCAAACTAACACCTTCAGTGGATAGCTACACTACCATACTATTGGTTTTGACCCTCAGAATTATACAAACTACTCGAGGCACTGGTTTTAAGAGATGTCTTTTCTGGGGTGTGGCAAGTGTGAATGACCTGAGAGATGCAGTGGTGTACTGGTGGATGGCTTGATATAGTTAGCCAAACATTTTCTGTGTTGATTTTGCTGCATATCAGTGACTAAGAAGCCAGCACAGCCCTGTAATGTTAGTGTGTGGACTTTAGTCATGGTCTGCCTCTATTTTGAAGTCTATCTCTAGCCCATCTGGCCATCCATCTCTTTGTGAGCACTCATGATACCATTTTACTCATCCAACTGTTCAGATTTTCTCATATTATTTGGCGGGAAACTTTACACACAGCTACAAGCACTGGAAGTGGTCTGAAAGGTAATACATCTCTTGTGATAATTTATACGTATGCTCACTATCCTTGGGAAATTTTAATGGGTTAAATTATTTATGTTCTCATGTGCAATTTGGATCATTTTGTTTCCAAAACCCTGTCACATATAACCATCTGGCTATATTAAGGAGCCAAGCACACAAGAACATCCTTCAGAATTACTCCATGACCAGTGCTAGCTGCCATACACAAACCAGACATCTTTTCACTGCTCCAGAATCCTTGGTAGGTTATGTGATGGTCCAGAACTAATTTACATGTGGCCAAATTTTACAAAACTAATTCAAATCTCACATCAAGCAAATCTAATTAACATACCTATGTAGGATAGCTACACTACCAGTCTATTGGTTTGACCCTCAAACTACTTGAAGCTAATTTTACAAATGCATTTTCTCTATAGTGTGGCCAAATGGCAGTTTTTGGCCTTGTGTAGGACCTGGCTTGACAAGAATCAATGGTGTACTGGTGGATGGCCTGATATAGTTTGCCAATCATTTTCTGTGTTGATTTTGCTGTGTATCAACCAATAAGAACTCAGCACAGCCCTGTAATCTTGTGTCTGGACTTTAATCATGGTCTGCCTCCGTCTATCTCTTGCTCACTCCACCTGCGGCCCTTTTGTGAGCACTCATGATACTCATCCAACTGCTCAGATTTTCTATCTTATTTGGTGAGAAAAGCAGCTACAAGTACTGAAGGTGGTCTGAAACATAATAAATCGATGTATCTCTTACTTTGATTTCATACACATGCTCACTATCCTTGGAAAATTATTATGGGTTGAATTCTTTAACCAATTATCTTGAAACTTCTCATGTGCAAATTGGATCATTTTTCCAAAATCCAGTCACACTTGTTAGTTTACACTGATTTTCTAATGTAGGATTGCTTGTAACAATTACTTGTGGGTTTAAATTACATTATGATGAGCATTCTCCAGCACTTGTACAGTAAAGAAAAACTAACAGTACAATAAAACATTTGATACTTTCAAAAACCAGGCATTCATGTAGTTAATTTAAAGCGAAATAGGGTACTAATCAACTATTTAGATTTTTACAAATACTATGCAATTAACCATTTTTAAACCTATGGCTACCTGCAAATTTGTTATTGTAATTGGATGTTTCCATAATTCACTAATTATTTTGTAATTATTTAATTGTGCTGCTATGCACTGTTGAGGAAGCATAACTTGAATAAAGCACTGTGAACTATAAAATTAATTGTGTGCACAAGCGTCTTCTCAGCTGTTTTATAGTTTGTCTATCATGCTGTCTCACACAAATTCTTTTAAGGAAGCCTCAAAGCTGCCCTCCGTTTTTGGTAGGGTAAATATGGGACATGCAAGGGATATGTGCTATCTTTGGTAGCCTACAAGGCCAGCAATGTTGCTTTTCAGTTCTGAAACTACTGTAAAATGCAAAGGGAAAGTTGACAAAGTCTGTAGAGAGTCACCACACCCTTGTATTTCAGACTACTGAGAAATAACCACTTAGAGCAAAATTTACCTGTGTGGTAGTTAAATACAGACTTCATTTAGCTTTCAATTCTTACATGTTGGCTGCTTTTGCCTTTTAATGGGATTGCTCACGTGGGTGAATACGGACTAACATACGTAGATAAGTAGATAGCACGTACATTTCTACGAAAACAAATTTAGTAAACCAGGCACATACCCACAGCCGGCTATAAGCATGCACCTGGTTTAAAAGACCTAACAATATCATCTAACAGCATACTGTATTTACTTGCCACACCTTCAAAGCATTGATGAATCACTAGGCAATTTCTGGTCTAAAAAAGCACTGTTACTTTCCTTTTGGAACGACTTGGTCAAGAGTCTTTACATGATATCTGTTGTTTTCAGGGATATTTTCATAGTGCTAGACAACTTTGTTATCTAGGTTTATTGAGTTGAATCCACCTCGGCGATTTGTAGAGTCGAACTCACTGTACACATATAACATTTGCTCCACACACACCATCAACATTCTTGTATTCTTTCTAAAGTTGCAAGAGCTTAAAGTGTGTTGCTCCTTTCACCCTTACACATACAAAGAACTTTTGAGGAATGCATGTTTACACAATATGGGCACACATGGCAACGTTGGGTGGGGTAACTTAATTCTTTTAGCCTAAAACGATCAAAAGTCTGTTCACTAGGCTACCTGGAGAAGGTTAAATGATCACTGTAACTGTGGTGGCTTACTTGTTATGAAGCGATGAACAACAACAGGTCGTGTCTCCGTGTTTCAAAATTCCTGCCAACGTCTTTAATTTCAATTGTGGGCACGGGTTTCCTCATGTAAGTTATATATGGCCTGATAGAAAATTTAAGGGCAAATCAAATGGAACTGACTGCAAATTGATAGGAGTAACCACCACCAAGTTATATATCTATATTATAAGAGTGAAAAGCCATCTGTCTGTCTGTCTGTCTGCATTCCATTTGATGTCACGCATTGTACTCTCGAACCGCTGCACGTTTGGAAGCATCTTTGGCGTCACAGAAGCGCTGATTATTGAGCTCAACAATGACGCTTTCGAAAAGTTTGTGCAAGCTATCGTTAGTCGTCTAGAGGCCGTTGAAGGCAGGTGTGTAGACTAAAATTCGCTTGAATTCTTTCTATAAACCGCATGCAAACCGCAAGTAAACACCTATCTCAGTCCATTTGTACAAGTCTTTATAAGACAAAATATTGCTGTAACAATGTGGTGAAGTAGATAGGTTAATGGTTTAGGTGCCTGTCTTACACGCGCGAGGTTGTGGCTTCGAGTCCAGCTGGTGTTAATTTTTTTTTCGTTTTGGGCACCTTTTCAGTACACCTTTTTTCGCACTGTACTGCATGTGTTTTTGCCAACTGTACACACGTGATATTTCTAATTCAAATTCATTTGATGTGCTGTGTAAGCATGCCCGAGCATGCCGCCTAAGCGAAAACGATCGTCTACTTTTTGTGCGTTTCAAGCAAAGAGACGCAAGCAGAACCAAAGATTGGATCCAGAGAAGAGACGGGAAGAAGCAGAACGACAAATACTGCGCCGCCAGGAGGCTTCAACTGGAGCTACCACCTCATCCAGTGCTAGGTGTGAACTGGACTCACAACAGAGACGACGACAACGTGACGCAGAAGCCCATCGTGTGGCCCGCCAGGACGAAGAAAGAAGATCACAGGAACGGATCCACGATGCAGCTGCCCGTCGACTTGCGTGTGCGGACCCGGCCACCAGAGAAGAAGAACAACAGCGTGATACAGCTGCCCGTCGACTTGCGCGTGCGGACCTGGCCACCAGAGAAGAACAGCAGCGTGAAACAGCTGCCCGTCGACTTGCGCGTGAAGACCCAGTAACAAGGAGGGAGGAGCAACAACAAGATACAGCTTCCCATCAACAAGCTCGAGCTGATCCACTCTACAGAGCTCTGGAACAGCAGGCTAACACAGCACGCAGACAACAGGTACGTGCAAGCACACACCCAAGCTTTAGGGGGCTTAACTATCAGCCACACAACTTCTTCAACACTACAGATGTAGGCACACTTAGTGTAGAATGCACACACTGCGGCGCATTAAAATTTCCCCAGGAGACCGAATCCCTTTGTTGCTTGAAGGGTAATGTCCAGTTAGAGGCATTTCCACAGCCCCAGTCATTCTTGAGACACCTGTATGAAGGTACAAACACAGCAGGTAAACATTTTCTAGCTAGCATACGTAAGTATAATAGTGCATTTCAAATGACAAGCTTTGGCTGTAACGAGATAACTATGGCTGGCTTCAATCCTTCTTTTAGAGTACAGGGTCAAGTCTATCATCGTATAGGTAGTTTAGTTCCATCAACAGGTGAGTCTCCTAAATTTTCCCAAATTTATTTTATCGACAACCAGCAAACTGAAGTAGCTACAAGATGTGGGATAGTTGATGGGTTAAGGCTTGACATAGTTAGGGGTATTACTGAGCTTTTGCATGACGATAATCACTATGTTCAACTTATTAAGGTAGCTAAAGAAATATTTGAGCAGCATGATGAGCCAGCAAATATTAGGGTAGTGATTAATGAGAACAAACGGCCTGTAGGAGAGCATGCTAGGAGGTACAATAGCCTGATGTGTGATGAGGTAGGAGTGCTAATGCCTAATGATAATGTAAATAATAGGGACATAGTTTTGCACTATAGGGATGGGTCTTTGCAGTGCATTTCTGAACTTCATAGGGGGTATGATCCTTTACAGTATCCTTTACTCTTTTCTTATGGCACCGATGGATGGCACATCAACCTGAAATTGGCTAATGGTAGGAAATTGACAGCCATGGTGTATTACCGCTACCACATCATGGTCAGGCAGCAAGTGCCTGTATTGCTTAAGGCTAAAAGGCTTTTCCAGCAAATCCTGGTTGACGCCTACTGTAAGATTGAAACTGAGCGCTTACAGTTTCTCAGGCGTGAGCAAAAGGCACTACGTGCTGATTGCTACCAGGATTTGCGGGATGCAATGGTAGATGGGGATGGTGACCCCAGGAATGTTGGTCGTAGGGTGATCCTACCGTCGCCATTTACTGGTGGACCACGCTACATGCATGAGCGTCAGCAGGATGAAATGACCTACGTTAGGAAGTATGGCCACCCCGACCTCTTTATCACCATGACCACCAATCCTAATTGGCCAGAGATTGGGAACAATCTACTACCAGGTCAAGAGCCTCTGGACCGTCCAGACTTAGTGGCCCATGTGTTTAGGCTTAAGGTGAAGAAATTGTTAGAGATGCTCACAAAGGAGATGATTTTTGGGAAACCACGGGCTTGGCTCTACTCAACAGAATGGCAAAAGCGCGGTTTGCGACATTGCCATTTGCTGCAATGGCTTATTCCAGAGCACAAGATCACTCCAGATAAGATTGATGATGTCATCTGTGCTGAGATCCCTGATCCAATGGTTGATCCTGAGCTGCATCAGATCGTGATTTCCAACATGGTACATGGGCCCTGTAGGAGCATCAACCCTGACTCACCTTGCATGGAAGATGGCCGCTGCAGTAAGAGCTACCCAAAGCAGTTCAAGGCTGATACCCAACTACGTGCAGACAGTTATCCACTGTACAGGAGGAGGAGCCCTGAGGATGGTGGACAAGTGGCTACCATTAATATGAGGGTGATGGGTTCTCACGTTACTCAAGAGATTGACAACAAGTGGATTGTGCCTTACAACAAACTTCTGCTTCGTTCTTTAAACTGTCACTGTAATGTCGAGCTTTGCGTGTCCATCAAATCCATCAAGTATGTACTGAAATACGTACACAAGGGTTGTGATCAGGCAACCTTTGCTCTGAGGTCTGATCAGGTGGATGAGATCTCAGACTTCCAGAATGCACGCTACATCAGCAGCAGCGAGGCTGCCGGAGAATACTGGAGTTCCCCATACATGAAAGGTTCCCTCCTGTTGAACAGCTTGCTGTTCACTTGGAGAATGGCCAACAAGTGTATTTCACTGAGGAGACTGCAAGAGAACAGGCTTCTGGTGACCATCCGAAGACTACGTTGACAGAGTTCTTTGTCCTCTGTCAATCTGATGATTTCGCCAGGACTCTGTTGTATGAAGAAGTGCCTCAGTACTACACATGGAGCAGGAAGACTTGGAACAGGAGAAAACAGGGAAAGGATGTCGCTGACCATCCTGGAGTTAAGGAGGCTCAGGTTATAGGCAGAGTCTACACCATCAGTCCACGTCAGGGAGAATGCTTCTACCTTCGATTGCTGCTTCATCATGTTAGGGGACCCCAGTCTTTTGCTGACTTGAGAACTGTTGAAGGTGACCTCTGTAGTTCCTTTAGGGATGCATGTTTGAGGTTACGTCTTCTTGAGGATGATAATCAGTACCACTTGGCTATGGAAGAGGCATCAGTCAGCAACTCACCTGCAAGTCTTCACACCCTGTTTGCAGTGATCCTTAATTGGTGTGAACCATCCAACCCTCTGGAGATTTACGAGAACCACAAGGAAGCAATGGCAGAGGACTTCTTGCACCAGCAACGTACTCAACATAGGGATGATGACTTGGAGTTCAATGATGACATCTTCAATGTGGCTCTCAATGACTTGCAGGAAAAAGTTATTTCCATGGGAGGTAGGGAACTGTCTGAGTATGGGCTACCCCAGCCTCAGGCAGTGGATAGCGATAGGTTTGCACGTGTGTACCGTAGGGAGATTGACTATAATCCTGAAGAGCAACAGGCATACGTAAATCGTAATGTTCCATTGCTTACTGCTGACCAGCAAGATGTCTATGACACCTTTTGCTCCATGATAGATAGAGACGAGGGAGGCATGTTATTCTTGGATGCCCCTGGTGGAACTGGCAAAACTTTCTTGATCAATCTTATTCTAGCTAAACTTAGGTCTGTAGGTGACATAGCATTAGCTACTGCTTCTAGCGGAATAGCTGCTACTCTCTTGACTGGAGGACGTACCTTGCATAGCACCTTTAAGATCCCTTTGGACTTGCATGCATCGGACATCCCCATGTGCAACATCAAGAAAGGAACTGCACTATGTAGGGTGATCATAGAGGCTAAAGCCATAGTAGTCGACGAAGCCCCCATGACCAACAGAGGTGCTTTTGAAGCTTTGGACCGTACCCTGAGGGATCTGACAGGGAATGATAATCCAATGGGAGGCAAGTGCATGCTACTGTGTGGTGACTTCAGGCAGATTCTACCTGTCATTCAAGGTGGCACTAGAGGTAACATTGTTGATGCTTGCCTCAAGCGATCTCATCTGTGGGACAGTGTGGTGGTTAAACAACTACACACTAACATGAGAGTGCACCTGTGTGGGGATGTGGCAGCTGGACAATTCGCTGAAGAACTATTGGCCATTGGAGATGGGAAGTTTCCTATTGACACTCTACCTGATGTTGTCCAGCTACCTGACACCATGGGAACCTTTGTGGATAGCAAGGAGGAACTGGTTTCCAGGGTATATGCAGATTTGCTCTCTAACTTTAGCGACTTGGCTTGGCTTTCTGAACGCTGCATTCTTGCTCCTCTTAACAAGACCACTCATTCCATCAACATGACTCTGGTGGAGCAGTTACCTGGTGACTGCTGTGACTACAGGTCCTTGGACACCATACCTGATGAATCTCAGGCTGTTCACTTTCCAACAGAATTCTTGAACTCTTTAGAGGTATCTGGACTACCTCAGCATCTTCTCTTACATAAAGTAGGCGCTCCTATTATTATTCTACGCTCTCTAGATCCTCCAAGGGTTACTAATGGCACTAGGTGTGTAGTTACTAAACTGTCGGCTAACACAGTAGAGGCCAAGATTTCTCACGGTAGATATGCAGGACACGATATTATAATACCACGCATTCCTCTCATTCCGAGTAACTCGGTTTTGCCTTTTGAATTTAGACGGCTTCAATTTCCAATTGCACTTTGCTTTGCCATGACCATTAACAAAAGCCAGGGCCAAACTTTTAAGGCTGTAGGATTAGATTTGACGGACGAAAGCTTCACACACGGCATGCTTTATGTGGCACTATCTAGGGTAGGTTCAGCAGATAGATTGACACTTTTAGTTAGAGGGGATTGCAAAACACGTAATGTAGTCTATAGTGAGGTTTTTAGATAGGCAAACACATGCACTTTAGTTAGGTTTGTCTGCTGCTACTGCTGCTTTGTGATATTGTGGATCAGCACCTGTGGATGGTGGTAAGGAAGGTATTATGGTAAAAAAATGTATCAGATGGTTGCTTTGTATATTTATGTATGTGTGAAACTATTTATCTTTTCTATTCTTTTGTCTTTATGCATATCCTGGATGGTTTGCTCAGAGGAGGGATGACTGCAGCTACACAGTGAAATGACACGGTCCCGTGGCAGACTGTTCTTCACAACGTGCCCCACGTTGTGAAAATGGGAGCTATTTATAGACTTTGCAGCAATGATTTGAACTCTTTCTACACATGCATACAAAGCAGAGTGGAGCATTTTTCGGTTTTTCCTGTGCAGCAAAACAAAAGAAAAGGCTGGCAGGTTTTTTCCATGAGCTGTCTTGGGCTGGATGACTCAAAATTTTTTGTTTTCATTTATTATTATTTCTTGCTAGCCCCCACTCTGTGCCCATGCTGTTATATTTTATAAAGCCGTTATATTTGTCATAACAGAATTGTTGTAGTGCAGATTACAGTAATTCATGGTATGTTTGGTTGATGGTAGAATCTGAGCAACTTAAGTCACAAAATATTCCAATAAGAGTGCACTTCTCCACAATTATTGCATTCATGCAATCCTTACACCACATTGTTTCCTTAGTCTTTTATAAAGTATCTATAATAGTATATTACCAACTGTAATTTCATTTAATTTCCATGTCATTGTACATACTGCCCTGCACGATAGGGCAGGTACTACAGCTAGTCATTTTATAAAGGTAAGTAAAGGGTTTGCATGTTTCCTTGCCAAAAAAGTTATTTACACAGCTAATTTTGGACTCACTCTTTAGCATTAGGGAAAAAACCCTTGGTATTATTTTGACTTATTATCCTTGTTACATCACAAGTAGAATGACGTATATTACATAGCCATAGGATGAATGCTTACAGTGCTTTGTGCAAGCACACGTGTATGGGCCAGTTTTCTAGCCTATGCCAGTTTAAGGGTTAAACAAAAGTGGAAGCATAATGTCCACCATTTATTGTCCATGTTTCCACTAGCAACTTGCACTTGTGTTGCTCTTGATGTCAGAAATAAGAACGTTGTTGGGGCAAGATTCCTGGGATCTAGATATTCTCACTTTTAGCTTTTTGCCAAGATTCAAAGTTGCAATAATCCCACTCTGCTATGTTCTCAAGCACTTCTCTTTTTTATACTGTTCCAATATGTTGTCTTCTATTTGAAATGAAAAAATGGCTCTCTGCTGTCATTTTTCCCAGTTCATCTTTGCCGTCACTGGTACCTTGTTTATCCGATTCTTTTGCTTTACATGATGATGTGCCTTGTTTATGTGACTGTTTTGCTGTAGAGGATGGGCAAGTGTTCACTTCTTTCTTGTGCTTTAAACTAAGGCACTTTGCTTCATCCATCATTGGCATTGAACATAAATGACAAGGGCACCACTCAGGAAACTGTAAACAAAATCACAGGTTTGGCTATTTACACTGTTAGTTTTAAAGCTTTTAACAAATTTCACTCACAGCAACTGTCTTCTCGCACATGGCATTCCGTACACTGTTATTGGATTTTTACATATCGTATAGACAATGGTCAAATAATTCACATATCAAAACTTTTGTAAAATTTACGCAAAATTAAAAATACGTAACGAAATACGTCTAATACATTTGTACGGAAGACACACAGTTTTTAATAAACAATGTCTTATATCGTCTTACGATATGGATTTCTTGGATTATCACGGATGGGTTTATCATCGTCTACTCATCAGCTTTCTTTTCTCCAATACACTTTCATTGGCAATTCCATTGGGAAATAGCTGCTTTTGCACACAAAGGCTTCGTGATTGGAAATAACTGCCATCCAATTCTCATTGACGCTTGCGTTAGCGGGTGCGCACATCTACATTTAAGCCACAGTAGTGAGCCACACAAGGGGAGATCCCCATTATCACGGGCAGCATTATTTAGAGCATTCCAGGTGCTTCGAGTTCGTTTAAATTTCCAGTCGATGGTGTTCAATTTCGCCATGCTTTGATGGCTCAAACATTTCATATAAATAAGTAAGAATATACATGTATGCGTATTGCCAAGTGGAGTGAAGTTTTGTATCATTGCTGTACATGTAAGTACAAATATCAACTACTTTTTACCCTATACGTGCTGTTATTTACTGTAGCTACTATTTGTGGAGTGTTTCCTTACCCAGCAAAACTGGGGTGCCAAGGTACGACCTGACAGAGGATAAAGAAGCCGCTCATGTAAACCATGCTGATTTAACAGCGACAGGATTGTTGTGTGAAAGAGTTATCAGTAAAGTTTTTAGCCTTTGTGATATTCCACTAAGCATCACTGATAATGTTAGGGCAACTTTCCGAGAAAAGTTGCGAAGAATGGGCAGAAAAATCTCCCGTCTAGGTGGCACAGGTCGTAAAGAGCAATTAAACAAGTGGAAAAAATCTACATGGCCTTTTACTGTTAATACATTTGAATACACTCGGCAGATGAAACGGAAACTTGAACAAGAACTTAACCAACAAGTAGCTAAACGTAGAAAGTGTGAAGAAGAAATTAAAGAACTGAAATCTATAGTCAAAGAACAGAGCAGACAGCCGATAAAGCCACTCTCTGATTGTACCAGACAACAGCAGCATAACCGGCAAAAAGGGATGGTAGGAAATATTCGAAGGACACTAGTACAGTATGAGAAAGAAGGACTCAAGCCTCAGTTATTAGAGTTTGAACAAGTAGATACTGGGAAAAGCATAACTTTAGACATAACAAAAGGTACTTTTTGTAAAGTTGCTAGTTTGCAACATGAAACCCCTTTTACAAGTCAGCGTTCTGTACTTTATATTAAAGATAAATTCACCATCTCCAATGAGGCATACCACGAATTAACTATGGTATCTGACTTACCAAGCTCTCACCAAATAAAAAAGTTAACCAAGACATTAAATTCCAAGTTTAACATAAGGAGTTGTCCGAATGGAGTCACCGGTGTTCAACAAAGTTTAAAATCACGAATCATTCAGCGTTTAACAATATTTGTCCAAAGAGCTTCGAAAGAAGGAGTATCACTTTCTAATACAATCAGAATTAAACTAACAGGTGACGGAACGCGTATAGCCAGAGGACTCAATATTGTAAATGTTGCTTTTACAATTATCGAAGAAGAAAAAAAGGCTTGTTCAGTCTTTGGAAATTATACTGTGGCAATTTTGAAGATTTCAGAAGACTACGAGCAGCTGGCATCTGGCTTAGAAGATATTTTACAGGAAGCATCAGATTTACAGATTGTAAAAATCAATGAACAAATCTTTAAAATCGTTTTTTTTCTAGGAGGTGACTGGAAATTTTTGGCTACAGTTTGTGGCCTGGATGCCGCAAATTCTGAGTTTGCATGCATATGGTGCAAGTGTCCAAGGTTAAAACGAGGAGATCTAAAGCTGGAGTGGTCTATTACTGACCCCAGCAAAGGAGCACGAACCATAGAAGAAATTAAAGAAAAGGTTAAGCTAGGGAAAAAGAACAAAGATAAATTTAACTGCAGTAGAGATCCACTGTTTCCTTTTATTCCAACAGAGAGGGTGGTTATTGACACTTTACATTTGTTTCTTCGCATTTCCGATACGTTGATTGAGCTGTTGATCCGTGACATTTACATTAAAGATAATATTACCAAATCTACAAAGGCTATACCTGGTGGCAGCTACTCTCAGCGTTACGAAGAATTTTTGAATGAGTGCAAAATTCGCTTTAAATGGATCACTGACAAACAGTCAAAAGAACCAATCAAACACAGAGACTTGACGGGACCTGAAAAAGTAAGACTTTTCAAAAGTATTGATATTTCTACTTTGTTCCCTGATCTCCCCAAAGCTAAGAAACTTGGAAAGCTTTGGAACGACTTTTACCCAGTAATCATGGCTATTAATACTGATGAAGTTCATAATACAGCAGAAATTGGAAAAAAAATTAAGGAATGGATGGAACTTTTCCTTTCAATTTATCAGACAAAGGATGTAACTCCATATTTACACGCTTTCGCTATGCATGTGGTCGAATTTTTATCCTTGCACAGAAGTTTAGTAAGGTTCACACAGCAAGGCTTAGAAAAATTGAATGACATTTGTACTAAACATTTCCAACGAGCCTCTAACCACAAAAACATAGATTCACTTATGCAAATGTTACAGAAGCAAAATAGGATTGAGCAGTTAGAAGATGAAGGACATCAAAGAACTAAACGACAGCTAACTTGCAGTGAATGCCAGCAACATGGACATAACAAACGATCATGTACTGCTAAACAAAATTCCAGTAACAACTAGAAGCTTGTATCTGAAACATTTTCTTATCTATAAACTTTGCCTGACGATTAACGGTAGCCGCAGCAACTTCACCTGCAGTGACTGTAAACAAGATATCAGTAATGTTGTAATTCTAACAAATACATGAACTTTCTCAGTATCATAAAATGTAAGTCACAAGTTATGATAAAATACAACAGGGTCTTTACCAAATGTGTCTGGTAAACCGTAATTAAATACAAAACTAAACGTTAGTGTATACCCTGGGTCAATTGTACAGCAGCGTGGGCCATTGTCAGTAGGAACATAGTCTACCAGTTTCCTGCTCTTTTTAAGACAGAAATCAACAGTGTCACACACCACAAACCCGTAATCTCCATTAGCATTGATGCCTCGGACGTGCCAGTTTCGCCCAAGCAACACATCCAGATCTCTGTAGTGCGTTATCTTGTAGTGCTGGACGCCTCCTACTTTCTTGGAACGGATACCAGCCTCCTTTAAACCACCATTAAATAGGAGCATATCAAACGGCATTACCACTTTTATCAACGGTGAAGAAGTTCTGCTGCACAGCAGACCCCTCTTTATCCTCACACCCAAATCCTTATACAAAGAATACGCTTCCATTACTACGTTATCCGACAGCGACGCTTCTAAATGATGTTCATTCGAGTCTTCATTTAAGTCTTCCAGGTCTCCTTCTTCTTTCCACTCATCATATTCATCATCGTATCCTACGTAGTGCACCTTAACCTGACCGTCCCTCCTCTCCAAAATATTTACAGGATAAAGCTGATCCTCCGCCATCGTTCTTTGGCTTCTCTTTGTCCCCCGAGGTAATTTCACAGAGCTTAACTCTTTGTAATTAGATTTATTATACCTCAACTTCCTGGTACGCACCGACCGCTCCATTTTCTTGAGTATCTGTATACAAAAGTTTACGTAAATATTCGATACAAGAATTGTAAGGCTTCATTTGACAAAATGTGTACAATAGTTTTGATATGATCAGTCTTGTTTATAAATTGAATCAGTAAGTGGATGACATGTTGGCTTGTGTTATTTATTGCTTAGTAAGGGCGTGGGATGCATAGTACATATCAACTGTATCAGGTGCCCTCGTGATTTGCCAGGCATGTATACCTACGCCTGCAGGTCTGCAGCTCTGTGGCCCTCATGCTTGGGTGTACGGTACATATCAGCCAAATCATTCGGGCCCATGATTCAACTATTACGTGTGTACATATACACACATATATACACATATTATACATACATACATACATACAGTACCACTCAAATACCATTTGCACATGAGTGCCTACACACGTGTGATTCTGAACACGACCACATGTGTAATTTAAAAATCCATGCAAGAAAAATAAAACACAAGGCTACTATATGCATGTAGCTGTTATGTAAGCATGTTACATAACACTTTCACACCTCAGATCAAAGGAGCCGCCCGGGCTACATTTCGTATGTAGCCCAGTTAGCTGGGCAGTGATTGTATAGACGTTGATGTCGAAATTGATTGTAGGGATCAATTAATACTCACGTGATTAGGATGCACGACTTGGATTTCACTATGAAAACCACTCAATAGCAAAATCAAGTTGAAAAATGAGTTGAAAAATGTTGGGATAAGGTGAAAACATTATGAGTTGAAAAACGTTGGGATAAGGTGAGAACTAGCTGCGGTAGCTTATTCACCGATCTATTTTGCACATTTTCAAGTACGGAAATGCCCCCATCACGAAGCTACCACTCTGCATGGAGTAACCACTTCACAAGCAAGCTTACCTATCTAGGCCTTTAGTAAAATCCTTCATTATCCCATAAATGGCTCAATAGCACTGATTAAAACAACTTGCGTAACAGAAATTCTCTGTGATATCTCTAGGATATGTCCATTCATTGTAACCGAAGGTAACCAGAATGTAGCAGTTGCTGACCCATAATCGAAAATTTTAGGTATGCATATATAATACATCCAGTGGCTGCACTTGTATTGGCTTGGGTGATTTATCGCCCTGTACAGGCTATCAGCCTAATAAGTGTTACATATTAGCTGTAACACGGGGCGTTCGGGCTTTGCCTGATATGTATGCCCTTGGGCAGTCGGGCATACATATCAGGCAAAGCCCTCATGCCTGTGTTACAACTATTACATGTATTACTGAATATCTGTGTTACTGCACAAAGTGATCTATCACAGGCTAATACTAATACTCTTGATTACTATTAGCAAGACAGGTGGCAACAACAAGTATTTTGTTAAAAACAGTCAGTTTGAGTACTCTATATAGACCCTGCATTAAACTTACAAGCAAGTAACTGAAGCATATATTCTTTTTCCAGGTTAAAATACGGGTAAATATTAATTCAATGCAGAGGGAGAGAGTTGGAAATTCTTTGTTTCATTTCTGTAGCCCCAATGGTCAGGTCATAAACATTTGTTTATGATTCAGTAGATATAAGGTCATCATCATTGTTGTCTTCATACATGTATGCATAAATTACTACAGAGCTAAAATCATATCTTTATTCATTTTCCAATGCATAGTAAAATTTTAAGCCAAATCGCAATGCTATAGACTAATGCAAACGGAAGTTATGGCTGTAAATGTAAGTTCCTGTAGTTTACAGTATGTTTGCTGTATAAATCGATTTCCTTGCATGCCCTTCCTATATACAGTCTGGTGCTATAATTCTAAAATTATATACTCACCATGCATAATAATAACTTTCCTTAGAAACTATAGATAATTATAAAATAAAAGGAAGTTGTGGTGGTTTTTTTTTTGCTAAGATGGTCACATATGTGTAATAGTTTTGAACAAAAATACAGTCAGTGAACAATGTAAAAAAAACTATGTCAGTTGAGCTCTCACCTTGCAAATGGATGTTAAAAACATAAATTAGACTAAAATCAACATGTATGGGATACTGTTACATTTCCCTCTGAACTTTCAAATGTTTCTATCTGAACAAGTCACATTACCTGACTTGTTTGACAAATCAGGATTTGAGTGATGTATTTTGATAATGAGGAAGTGGTACTGTAAATAATGTGAATTAAGTTTGATCCACTGTTACAAGTGTACTAGTCTGTCAGCTCCTAGTAAGTACATGAAATTGTGGTTACATGTAAAGTGAAAAGTATAATAGTGTTATTGGCTGTGCGGCACATGTTTCATTTGTACAGACAATCAATATTTGTGAATAAGCACGGAAAAGCAGTTCTCTAGAATATACTTTTATGATGGTCCTGTTAACCAACGTTAAAATGAGCTGGCATAGGCTTTCACTTTTGTTACCATTAAAAGTAAAATGACTTTTACAGCATTCAAAATAATGCCATTTTACACTAAGCTATACTACAAGTGTAATGTTATACTACACTATACATCAGATATATAATTACAAATGTCAAATATTCTCTTGTAGGTTACAAAAGTGGTAATGAAGACAATGAAGGACTCCAGTGATCAAACAGTATCACAGTCAGACACAGGAAAGAATCCTTTGTTAACTCAGCTGAAGTCAATAAATAAAAATTTAGTGGATGTAGAGGTATGTATCATGTAATCTTGTATAGCCTTTCAAATAGGCTGACAATTAAAGTACATATATCGTGTGTCGTGTGGCCCAAGAAGCCGGAGCGCCACACCGTGGGTATATTGACAGGAAGAAAGAAAACGTCATTTTCATACTTTTGTATCTCGGTGATCCCTTATCCGATTGGAACCAAAGTTGCTACGGAGTTGCCCACCAGCCAGGGGAGTCTACATACCAAATTTGAAGGAAATCATGCCAGCCATTTCCAAGATACGAGCTGCCAAAGTTTCGACTTTTTTTTTCTTTTTTTTTTTTTTTTTGTTTTGTTTTCGCACACTTTCAAAAATTGCTATAAATGCAAACGCATACTCCGATTACCTTGAAATTTGGCATACAGAAAGGGAGTCCAAAGCGAATCCTAGCATCACATTTGGTGCAAATCCGATGAATGGTTCGGGAGTTATGACCAATTATTCGTGTAAAACAAGATCAATTTGTTGTCACACCTACAGGGTAAACCGCTTCATGGAATGAGTTGAAAATTGCTATGTAGATGGAGTAACCATTGTAGGAGTGCCTTTTGGCGGTTTGAAAGGAATCAAGATAAAGACCATGGAGATATGACACAAAACCCAACCTGTGTCACAATTACACGATTGATTTTTATGAATAAAAAGTATTAATTTTTACACCTACTAGGCAAATTGCTTAGAGCAATGAGCTGAAAATCAGTGTATAGCTGGAATAAGCTTCATAGAAAGTCCTTGCAGTAGTACAAAAGAATTGGATTACAAACCACTGAGTTATGATTCGAAAGCCAATTCTGTGTAGCAAGTGCGAGATCGAGATACTCTAATAGAACAGTCACCCTAATAGAACATTCAGCTAATCATACAGTACGATAGTAACTGTATAGTAGGGACCACAAAGGAGTAAGCGTGGCCCACAAAATAATATCACCCAAAAATCAGCCTCAATTTTCCCTTACGACGATGAGGCAGTATTGGTGAAGTAAAACTAAGCCCAAACAAGCTTTCAGATCAACCCGAAATACTTTCAACAAGTTGCTACGGAATTTAAAATTTTTTTTGTTCAACGGAATTTTCTACTGACTGACTGAGTAACTGACTGACTGAGTGACTGACTGACTGATTCCTTCAGACAAGCGTAACTCGATAACAGCTAAGGCTACGGGCTTGATTTTTTCACTGCTCGACGTTGCTTCAGCCTGACAGGTGCCTTTTGGCATACCGCAGTACATACAATGCATTCTTCATGGACTTACCAGTGTCCTCCTTTGTGTCCCATTCATCTTTGCTGACAGGGAAAGGTGTCGATTTGGCGCGAGCATGTGATGGCTTCCCTTCGAAACGGAAATCGTCAGTATTTTTCATTGTGACTATTTTGATATGCAGAGGTGCTTTTCAAACAGTTCTTGATTCGTACTGCTGTGTAACAGGTTGAACATAGCCTACAGCGAAGCGTAATGGATACTTCAGACGACAATTAATATGATTGGGGTGTGCGGCACAATTTCTTTCTTTTGGTATTCGTGGATTGTAGAGGTGCTTTTCGAACAGTTCTTGATTCGAAATGCTGTGTAACGGGTTGAACATAGCTGACAACGAAGCGTAATGGATACTTCACTTTTCACACGATAATTGATATAGCTGGGGTGCGCGGAGCCTTTTCAGATGCGGTATGCGTAGGTTCACCAGTCATAATAAAATTATTTACAAAAAAAGTTAACAAATAAGTACACGAAAAAGTTTGGAATTTTCAACTAGAGTAGGGACCATAGCATATCGATAAAAAGTACTGAAACAAGTTGGAGTAATATAAGAAGTGTTATATCCCTACTGTGCTAAATGCACAGTAGGGATATAACACTTCTTATTGTTTTACAGTGATTTAATATCATGGACTACTCCAACTTGTTTCAGTACTTTTTATCGATATGCTATGGTCCCTACTCTAGTTGAAAATTCCAAACTTTTTCGTGTACTTGTTTATTTACTCCATTATAGAATTCTACAAATCATTCTGTAGGGAATTCAGCTGCAAATAGTTTATCTTATAGACAGTTCAGCAAGAAGTAAGTCACCCTATAGAGCTACAAATATATTGCTGTAGTGATTCAGAACATTACAAATCACACTGAAGAGAGTTCAGCTATAAACAAGTCATGCACCCTGGAGAAAGTTCAGCTACAAACCATTCACTCTGTAGAACTTCTGCCACAATCAAGTCTTCATGCAGAGAGTTTAATAACCAAAATCCACCATGTAAAGACTTCAGCTTTACTAACAAGTTACTCTGTAGAGAGATCAGCTAGAAACAAGAGATAGCTCAGCTAGAAAACGTCACCTTGTAGAGAGTTCAGCTACAAACAAATCAAACTGTAGAGAGATCAGTTAGAATAAGCCACCTTGTAGAGGGTTCAGCTGTGAAGTGATCAAGTCAATCAGGCAGTCAGGTGATTTTTTGTAGCCAAACTCTCTGCAGGGTGATTTGTTTGTAACTGAACTCTCTACAGGATGGTTTCTTTGTAGCTGATGTCTCTACAGGTGACTTGTTTCTAGCTGATCTCTCTACAGGATGGTTTCTTTGTAGCTGAACTCTCTACAGGATGATTTTTTCTAGCTGATCTCTTTCTAGGGGACGAGTGATGCCTTCAGACAAGCGTAACTCGATAACGGCTGAGACTACAGGCTTGATTTTTTCACTGTAGAGGTGCCTTTTGACATACCGCAGTATGTACAATGCATTTTCATGGACTTTTTAGTGTCCTCCTTTGTGTCCCATTCATCTTTGCTGATAGCAAAATGTATTGATTTGCAGTAGCACATGATGGCTTCCCTTCATAGCGAAATCGTTTGCATTTTGATTGTGGAGGTGCTTTTCAAACAGTTCTTAATTCGTACTACTGTGTAACAGGTTGAATACAGCTGACAACGAAGCATAATGGATATTTCACTTTTCAGATGATAATTGATATAGCTGGGGTGCGTGCACCATTTCTTTCTTTCAGTATGTGTGGATTGCAGAGGTGCTTTTAAAACTGCTTTTTATCATAGTTTAAGAGTTATTTACAGTTAACACTATGGAAGAGACTTGTAAATGAACATGATAATTTGGACCCCCAGCAGTGGGGTTGGAGGCTTGACCGGGATGTGCTAAGACCAGTTATGACAGATTTAGATGTTGTACCAGACAGTTTGCTGAAGTTTGTGCGGTGCAAATATAAATTGACATCCAAAAACTCTTGTGGAACCAACATATGTTCTTGTCAAAAAAATATTTTGAAGTGTGTAACAGCTTGTGGGGACTGTCGAGGAGAAAGAAAATTGTGAGAATTCAGAAGAGGTTGAAGAAAATGATGATACTGATGAACACATTTTCAACTGTTAAACAGAATTTTATGTACACTATTATAACTGCTATATCAAAACTAACTATAAATCAGGAGATATGTGTATGCTAGAGACCTAGAACAAGGATCTTCGTGGATTTTAAAAACCTCGCTTCGTTCGGTTTTTCGGTTTTTAAAATCCACAAAGATCCAAGGGCATGGTCACTAACTGACTTAAATAATGGGGCCAGTTTTATATGGGCACTTTGGTGGAGTCATTGTGGGTTTAGATAATCTGTTGTTTTGAAATCGTCATTGTATATATAGCCAATGAAATTTGACTTCAAAGTGTGAACACGTGTGGTTGCTTTATGAGAAATGAAGGAGATTGAGTTTATTCCTTACCGTCCCAACAGTAACTTATCAACATGATTGTGTTTTACTGTGGCCTTTTGATTTCATTAAGAAGTAGAGCAGAACACAGACAACTTAGATTTAGGCCTTCTCAAATTGAGCTGTTTGAACCTCCCAATGAAAGGGCATACTTAAACTACACCGAAGATGTGTCTAGAAGGCCTTGTATCTAGAAAGAGCCAAAAGTAGTGGTGCATTATCAAAATGTTGATACTCCTCCTGAAAGGTGCTTAATAAGGTTGTATAAATTTTACATGTCTGGGTGCCCTAAGAATCGACCTGATGATGCATTTTATTTGAAGCCACTTGTTTGTCCAAAAGGAGACTGTTGATTTAGTACTGTTCCTATTGGACACAACATGTTTTAGAAGATGGTCCCAAATTTATTCAAATCTGCTGGTATTGATGGTTATTCTACAACCACTCTTTAAAGGTAACCACTGCAACTCGTTTGTTTGAGGCAGGGGTTGATGAACAGCTTATTACACAAAGAACTGGACATTCCAGCACAGCTGTTAGGTCTTATAAACAGATTGGTGAAAAGCTGCGGCCACTCACTTCAGATGTTCTTAATAATACTGCTTCTGGTACTAATAACGTGCTAGATGATGTTGATTGAAAGGATATGATTCAGAAAACGAAAAATGATGGTGGCTCCAAGGGAAGAAGAAAATAAAATGCCAAACATGACCTTTGCTGGAGCTTCGAATTTTACAATTAACATTAATTAAAAGTGATAATGTAAATGAATATGTGTACACATTAGATACTTCCCTTGTACAGTTTTATCCTATTCACTGCAGTTGTAACTTCATCCTTTTTCACTGTACTTGTAATTTCATCCTTTTCCACTGCACCCGTTTTTTTTTTACTGCACTTGTAATTTTCCTTTACTGAACATGGTAACCTGCATCATTTTGACATAACGTAAAACCCACAATCACTTCCCTTTAAGTATAATTCAAGCCCACAATCGAATTCCTTTTGGCATGCTTATAAAATGAATGGAATGGTTGCAATGCTGTTGGTTTGGGTGACTAGTCACCCACTGTGGGCTATTAGCCTGCATGTGCTGGAAGAGCATAGCAAATCAATGATCAAAAGTGAGATTTGCAATTCCTGAGGTCTTTCTGCTAGCAGGTCTCTAACCATTTCAAGGACCTGCTAGCAGGTCTCTTAGTAGATTTTTAAAGACCTCATTATCTCAAAGATCAAAGGGAATTATGCATACCGTTATCTAACAGATATTAGTTCCTTTGGTCATCAGTTACTTTTAGTTTGATTCATGGACATGTCATATTTGTATAGCCAAGCTTTTTTTACATGGGGTATTACTGTATTACAAATCATATAATACTCTGACTTTTTTAGGCACGTTAAAGAACATCCTATGGGGATACACTCTAAAACAAGATAGCAGCAATTTAAACATCAAAGTAAAACAGTCTTAGATGTGATATTTGTTAGAAGGTGGTCTTTATAAAGTGGTGACCACTGACTGAAATTACCTAATTACTGTTCCATTCCACCATTGCAGTCCACCATTCCAGTCCATTATTCCATTCCACTGAATCCAGTGTCAAAGGCTCTGGTATGTATTTAGGTAATTTGTTTATGTTTTGTGGTAACCACAAAGATAAACAGTGATGGTTCAGGCCCTAACCCACTTGTCTGACTAGCAACTTTGAGTTAAGTGTACAATCTCACAACATTGGCTTTACTAGCTCTACTTTTAGTGGAGTATACACATGTATAACTTCAGAGCTTGCTCCCCTTTTGCAAGCCAATTTACATCGCATTGTTTCTTTGTCTAGTGAGAAAGGTGCCTCTTCTTGGCTATCAGTGCTTCCCATTGAAGAACATGGATTTACACTCCATAAAGATGCTTTTAGGGATGCATTGTGTTTGTGTTATGGATGGTTGCCCAGTGGCTTACCTGCTAAGTGTGTGTGTGGTCATGGCTTCACTGTTGATCATGCAATGAACTGTGCATCTGGTGGTTTCCCTACTCTATGTCATAATGAACTTAGGGATTTCACCACAGCTGCTTTGTCTGAAGTGTGGCAATTGAGCCAGTGTTACAACCCCTATCTTTTCACAGCTAATGTTGAGGATGATGCCTGGATGTCAGTGTGCAAGGATTTTGGGGAAACTGTCATCAAAATACTTTCTTTGATGCAAGAGTTTTTAATTCCACTGCTCCTAGTTATCATAACACCGCAGTTTCTTCTCTATATAAAAGGTATGAGTGTGACAAACAGTGTAAGTGTGACAAACAGTGTAAGTGTGAGCAGTGTGTAAGGAATGTTGCAATGGGCTCTTTCACTCCTTTGGTATTCTCTACTTTTTGGGGAATGGGAGGTGCGGCCACTACTGCTTACAAGAAGTTGGCATCTCTGCTTGCTGCAAAGAGAGACCTGAGTGTAGTGTCCTGGATTAGATGCTCTACCAGTTTTTTTCTTTACTGAGGTCAGCTGGAACCTGCTGGTCAGCTGGAACCTGCTTGCGTGGACGTATCGTGGCAGCCTAGTGACTATCGGAGCACTTGACTTTGCAATATCTAAGGGTCAGGTGGTACTTCCATCACATGTACTTTGAATTGTTGTTTATTTACTTGTTATATAAAAAAAACTTGTAGAGACCTACAATCGGGTATCGTCGGTTAACTATTGGTAAAACAGGGTAACAATATATCGGATATCGGTTTTCCCTAAAATGTGGGAATCGGTACAACACTAGTATCTGATGACACCATTTTCCATGCTTGAGCAATCCACCCGATGGATTTAAGAATGTTTACTGATTGTACAACATCGTAAGCCAAGGAACAGGGAAAGTACATGGCGTCGCGAAAGCTTATGATAATATACTTTGAAAGTTTTAATATTGCTAAAATCAAGAGGCTGAAGAACTGCAGTTGTATTTGCAGGTAGAAATGCTATCTTGATGTTGCTGTATTTACCAACTAAATCCCCAAGATAACAACCAGCATTATCTATAAGCAAAATAATTGAACAAGATTCCTGCTTCAAGCTACTATTTAACTTTTTGAGAACGGTGTACATAATCTCTCCACACATCCATGCATTGTTTTGACTAAAGTAAGCAGTGTTGGGAGTAACGCGTTACTTATGTAACGCGTTACGTAATATTATTACTTTTGTGGTAACAAAGTAATATAACGAAATACGCTATGAAAACAGGTAATATAACGCAAGATACTTTACTTACAAACGTAACGCGTTACCTAAGTAATATAATTACTGTTACGAGTCTAATATGACGTAATATTATTACTAAAAGTAACGAAGTTAGTAATCTCGTTAGTAATCCTCTGAGTAACGCCTAACCACAACGAAGTGACGAGGCCTACTGAATGAAGCTTATTCACTAGCTTCTTACTTATAACCAAGATTGCACATTAATCATGTCACGTGATAAGGTGGTAGTTTCACACGTGACAGCTTAAGGCTGTGGACACAAAGTAATATAATATGTAATATTATTACAGTTACTTTATTTTATGGGTAATATGTAACTGTAACTAAATAGTTCTGTTGCAAGTAATATGTAATATGTAACTAGTTACTTTTACAAAGTAACTTGCCCAACACTGAAAGTAAGTTACTGGTAAGTGTGCTTTGTTGACGTGTTTAAAGCATCGAGGGTTTGCTGATGTCCAGACTTAGATAGGCTTTTCTTTATCACCAGCAGCATCCACAAATAAAGCCACAGTTACTCTTACCTTATGTTTCTTTCCTCCATGACAAGCTTTTCCTTTTTCAGCCAGTCCTTTTTCAGGCAAGGTCTCCAAAAGCATCCTGTTTCATCAACTTTCCAAATGTTTTAGGCTCTGTATCCCTTTAATATTTCAGGCAACTTTCCTTCCATGGCTCATCCATTTTACCTGACACTTCCCCTGATTCATCACAAATAACCATCTTCTTGATGTTATGTTTAGCTTTCCACTTTTCTAACCAATCATTAGATGCTTTAAAGTCAGCAGAGTTGGGGTCGTTACACTAAAACTGTAACTAGTTACATATTACTCATTACTTTTACGTGACGTAGTGCACTACAGTTACATATTACTTACTGAAAAAAGTAGCGAGTAGTAATATCAAGACTCACGGTAGTGAGTCGCGCGGCCAGTAAAGCAGAAACGCGCGCCGCAGACAATAAATGACGTGACCACTACGTGAGGATTTTACATGAACGAACGTTGTCAAATTCGGCCTTCCTGTAATCCACCCGTCACTTACGCTATCCCTCTGAAACTCTGGAGTTGAACTCATTGTGTCACTAGTAACTACCACACAAGCAGTGAAGCAAATCCATGCCGATTGTTTCGTGATCGAGGTTGCCGACATCTAAGGGGAAGTTTCGTTTTTTTTATTTTTTATTTTTTTTTTTATCGCATGCGGTTAGACGCAACCGCAGGTGTATGCCTTGCGTTCCTTTGTGCATTCCGAACATTCATCGCCCTGTTATCGCTTCAGTATTCACTCAATCACCTCAAGATTCACATCATTGATTTCACCATACATGATTACCCTACAGTCGTGATTTCAGCACCAAACAAAGTTTCAGTCGTCCTCAGTCGACCTAGAGGCCAAATACAAATCCCAGATTGTTGTTTTCCGCAATACTCGCTTGGCATGTAGGGCAATGTGTCTTTAAACTGTTCTGAAAGTTTCGTTCAGATTGAAACATTTGTTTTCGAGAATGGCTAGTTTGAAATTTGAATTTAGTCGCCCCCATGTCATTTGCTCTCTAAGAATTTTACTCGGAATTTAAAGAATGACGCAGAGCACAACTGCGGTCACTGGGTATTGATGAACTGGCGCTCTATGTAGTTAATCAGTACATATAGCCACCAAGAAGTGTGCTGCCATAGATTATAGTCCATAGATATAATCTATGGTGCTGCATACCATCCTTTGTTTTGAAATTAGTCGCCCCCACATAATTTGTCCTCTAAGGGCGCGGCTTAAAGAATGACACAAGAGTACAACTATGGTTACCAGTTGTTGACACAAGCTGTGAGTAATTAGCACATGTAGCTAACTTAAAAGGAAGTGTGCAAAATCGCCTAATACAATTGTCACCATGCATTATTGCATTTTATAGCACCCCCACACAAAATTACACATGTAATTACAACATATACAGAGGAGACACATGAATACCAAACACTTTTCACAACAATAATGTAAGAATTGTACAATAATGACTGTAATATAACTGCTATGCAAATGTTTTCCAGTGGCCCGCCATGGTAGCAAGTCTCACATGACGGCATGTATATTCATCCAAACACAATGGGAGTAACGAGTAAGTATGATGACAACAAGTCGGTATGACTCCATTTGTAGAATCCAGATGAGTGGGTGTGGCTCCAGTATGTCTAAACAGTTAACAAACATTCCTGTTATAAATACGTGCTAGAGTTGCAATATAATAGTATAGTATTTAAATGCAATAATACATAGTCTCCATTGCATCATTATCAAACGACACTAAGTGGAGGATATTGTTGCATCTCTAGTATGTACACTCTATCAGTACAACCTATCTTAATGGCCACTAGTATAGAAAGACAACCACTCTTGAAAAGCCAATTCCAATTGAGAATTTATACACTGTTACCTGCTGAATGAGTGAAGGTGGCAATAAACAAGTTCCACCGTAATTTATACACGTGATCTGATCCTGTATATTCTGTCAGTGGATGAGATCCACTTGGCCAGGACAAAATGTGACTCAAGTGCCCTGGATGATCCATACTCAACCAACTTATGACCCAGTGGCACAATGGAACTGACTATTTATAGAGAATACAATTATATTTATTTCTAAGATGTGTGGATGTGTGTACACATTACAACACATTACATGTACATACAAGACATGCTACGTACTGTTTTAGCATTTCAAGTCACCACATTATACACGTACCAGTCAACAATGCTTCATAGTGCCCATCAGTAAACCTGAAGAAAAGTTACGAAAAATAAAAATTCACATAAGTACAATGAAACCTCATTAATATGGCAGGCTGTGGGACCAAAAAAATTGGCCTGAATAACAAGGTGGCCTTATTAATGAGGTCATAAGTAATGCTTAGCTATATTTGGGACCTACTAGAGGTGGCCAATATAATGAGGTGGTCTTATTAAAGAGGTGGCCACTAAGTGAGGTTTCACTGTACATATAGTTCACAATATTGTTAATGGTTAACAATATACACTGAAACCTGCAGGTCACTTCTTGTGGAAGATTGCTCTCTACACAAAATGACACATTCAGAGATTGTATTTAGATGGATGATACAGTAACGCATTGTGACTTCAATACTCGTGATGTGTCACTGCTAGGCAGCAACCATATACACGGCACTGCCACATCACACTTGCTCGCACACACAATTTTGCTAAAGATTTTACAAATTGATAATTAAGGGGTGTGGCAACTAGCTGTTTCGCTCGCAAGACTGTGTGGCAGCTGTTTCCCTTCTGTACAAGTGGCCACCAAGACAGGTCCACTGTGGATGAAAGCCAGGCATTAGATATTTGGTATTTCATGTGTTGAAGACATTCCAGGGCTTCTGGTAGTCTCAAATCTCACCACAGTTTAACTCAGGCAGTGTTGTGGTCACCACTAAACTACTGGAATGCTGTGTTATGTTCATCTTATGCTTGGCTACTATATTGTAGAACTGAAATGGATACTCTGAAAAATATATCCTATGGATAATGACTTCATCACTTTCTTCATCAGGAGCTTATAAGGACCAATAGTGAAACTTTTTACACTTGTAGCTGACAGTCAACTGCCTATGTCTGAAGCAGTGCTTTTGGTGCTCTAACAGATTGGCTGCCCCCTTGCTGCCAGCACTCACTGTCTCATACGCTGTCATACACTAAATCCATCTCTATAGCCAGTTAGAACAGCATGCTTCTTACCTTTTTTTAAGGCCGCATAATGCAGCCACCTCTTTAAAAGGCAAGGTTAGAAAATTTTGTCCCTGCGGCCTGAATAATGACCAGTTTTCACTGTACTATTAGTGATTAGTGATCATGGGGGATTATTTATTAAGATACTAAGATATACAAACGCTACAACCTCTAAATATAGCAGTAAATTTTTTACCCTGGTCCAATGTCTCGTAATAATCGTGACTTCGTGAGAGACTCTACTGTGACAAATACATGTTTATCATGATATGTGCTAATCGCCTTTTTACAATTAAGTTTTACAACACAAATACATGTATAGTTAAACTCACCAATTGCGACTAAATCCCTTCAACATGAAAAGACAAGTAATGAGACAACCTTGGAGACAACACTACAGCCACACAAGCCTATTCTGGTGCGTTTATTTAGTAGTAATATAAATTTTAAAGGCGTTTATTTACAACAGGACATAATTACGCGCCCCTCTATTGTCTCTGTACATACTTGCCTTTTCTTTGCTATTCTCATTTCATTTCACAAGATCTCTTGGCAGGGGCGTAGCTTCTTCACTTGAATTAGTCAATGCTTGAAGTAGATCGAGATACTCTAATAGAACAGTCACATTTCTACAAGTGCCATATTTTTATATTGTAAAGTCTGTAAGTAGCTAGTAATTTAAACTATACAATCCGATGCTAAGCAGAAGTTGTAACTATGCTAAATATTGATTGCTGTGTTACAGCTGTTTTGTGACTGCTCTAATAGAGTATCTTGATCGTTTCAATGCAGTACAAGATGAAAGGCAAAGTGTTGTTAAAGGTTTACTAGTTAAAATGGGTGTTAGTTGACTGCAGTTGCATGCCACTAACAGGGCCGTCCAGAGAAATTAGAGGGCCCAGGGAAAAGAGTTAAAGAGGGGCCCAGGGGCAAGGAAGGGTCTAGATCCTGACTGCTCTATTAGAGTATATCGATCTTTCTTTAAACAGGTATTCAAGTGGCCCCTTTCGGGCTGTGATAGGGGGCAAAATACCCCAGCTACCCCCAATGTGGGCGGCCCTGGCCACTAAAATTACAGTTATATTTTAATATTCTGTCACTGTAATCTGGGGTTTCTGTCAAAACCATGGAAACTCACCTACTGTTATCAACAGTGCATTGCTTATTCTAACAAAAAGTATTGAAATCCCATCCAAAAACAGCTTATAGCTGTAAAAAAAGTGCACGTCCAAGTAAAGCAGAGTTAACTGCGACAAAAAGTAATGATATCATAATGCGGCCATGTGCGAGGTGTGCAAGTTGTAAAATTAATATTAGCTAATCAGATAATACAATGTTATTGTTAAAGTGTTAATGAGAACTATGTGATGCTGCTAGTTTTTAAGTGTGTGAGCATCTTCATAAATGCCACATAAATTTAATTCTCAATAAAGCAATGTGTATAGATTCTCTGATAGTAATAAATAGTTTGAGTTTGGCCGCCTTTCCTGTATACAGCAATGCTACGAACAAAGGAAAGGTGGCCAAACTCAAACTATTTATTACTATCAGAGAATCTATACACATTGCTTTATTGAGAATTAAATTTATGTGGCATTTATGAAGATGCTCACACACTTAAAAACTAGCAGCATCACATAGTTCTCATTAACACTTTAACAATAACATTGTATTATCTGATTAGCTAATATTAATTTTACAACTTGCACACCTCGCACATGGCCGCATTATGATATCATTACTTTTTGTCGCAGTTAACTCTGCTTTACTTGGACGCGCACTTTTTTTACAGCTATAAGCTGTTTTTGGATGGGATTACATATTACATTTGTTCGTTACAAACTATAAAGTAAGTCCAACCTTCTAAATACAAGCTACCAGCCTACAACTACAAGTGACACGAGCGAGACACATGTTTCTCTGGTGTAGTTCAGCCACAAATACATACTTTGTTGTTGTATCTTGGCCTCAAGGGCACTCCCCATACACTATCATTCTTTGTCCATGCCTATAACGCTATCTCCAGTCTTGTCTGGACCCAAAATGCAATCAATCACGTGCCTGGATACAATGCGCCTTAAAAGGAAGTAACGCATTAAATCCGTTACAATTTCTGAATGTAATATCCATTACATATTACTCGCTACTTTGTCATGTAACGCATTATATTACTCGTTACTGTAAAAGTAATGTTATTACATAACGCGTTACCCCCAACTCTGAAAGTCAGTAACGTTAAGATGCTCTACTATTAGTTTAGGATTCTCTATTAGTGTAGGACCATCAGGATAAATATTCTTGAGTACTGCAACTAAGTACCATTCATACAGTGCATTAGGAAAAAGGAGATTTCCTACTTCGCTGCACAGAATGGTATGCATTAGCAAATGCATTACTTTTATATTGGAAGCCTTTTCTTTCAAAATGCTGTACACTTCTGTTTTACTACAATCAAATTTTCAACCAGACTTCTTGCATTGCTTTTTGGATTTTTTTTCAGCTTCCTTATAACTAATTCATATCTAGTCTTCAATTTCGCTTCATTCTGTCCTTCGTAGCATGTTCCATAGCAACCTTCAGTGACAGTTGTTGGCACATGTGATCAAACAGTTCCAATCCTGCAACGAGTCCTACAACAGGATGGCTAGCCAGGTTGAAGGCAGTGATTGTTATGAATTTCATTCATATATTACAGGATATCATGCTTACAAAGACGGTTGGATCCCTAGAATAGGTGAAGTATTATTACTGAAATGGGAGCCTGAAAACAAAGTGGACAAGAATGCAATTGCTGTAGAGGGGAAGTTGGCGGATATGGTCCCAACAATTTATTGAGATAACTTGTGTATATCGTCTATTTGGCCTACAGAAAAGTGTTGATATGGAAAATTAATGCCTCAGTATGGCTTTGATGCTTGAAGAAGACGACGAACCTGATTGAAGATAAAAGGAAATGCAGGGCGTACACTCGTTGGAGCCCCAAAAAGCAAATCCCACCGGTGAGTTTGTTGTGCTTAAAAACAATTGTGAAGAACTTACAGAATATATCACTTGTAACATTCTTCAGTTTCAGATACATGTTTCTGACTCCCTGTATTTACAGGCCTAGCCTTCTCACAGGTCCCTAATGGAATAGCACAGTGTAATGTAGCTAGTCATGTGTCTGTTCTTAGAGGTGCATTTATATACTGTAAGAATCTATGAGAAATGTACGTGATTGTCTGCAATACCTGCTTTCAGGGGTTTGGTAGCATACAATCTGTATTGGAGAAAATTGTCCACATTACGGAGGTTTCCGCAATTCGGGAAGCCTGTTAAGAGAGGTTCCACTGTAAGTGTTGATTCCTGGTAACGTGTGATGGCTTCAATGTTTTAATTTCCACTGTGTGACTGTAATTGCAACTCTGTATAGCAAGTGAAATATAGCTGAAATTACAGCAAAATAGTCACTTTGCATTTCCACCATATGTGGCCATCTCAGCATAAACCTGCCTAGTTTACACAAGCATGCATTTTGAGAAAGATGAAATTTGTGAAATTACACATGGTACAAACACAAAATACACAAGTTTAAATTGAGCCATTACTCAGGGAAGCCAATCTCACCTGCTCATGGAGAGTTCAAAAATCGTTTCATTTCTCTAGCCCCAATGGTATGTGTGTCATGTGGATTTGTTTATGGTGCAGGAAACGCAAACAAGATTGTTGTCATTTCTCAATAAAACCGCCTTAATACATGGATGCACAAGTGACTACAGGGCTAAGGACACCTTTGTTGATTTGCCAATCCAATGTGAACACTTAAAGCCAAATCCCAACATTGTAGACTAATGCAAACAGAAGTTATGGGTTTGATTGTAAGTGCCTGTAGTTTATTTTCATTGTAGTAGTACAAATTGATTTTCTATTCCTACCTACTTACAATTCTAAAACTGCTCACCACAATAAGCTGATCCATTCCTTGAACACTGTAGATAATACTGAGAAATAAAAAAGAAATCCGGCACTTGCACAAACTAGGCGAGTTTTGGCTGAGATGGTCACATTATTGTCTAACCACACTGTGTAAATACATAAAATGGCCTCATATACTTGTTGACAAACTAGTTTCTACATATGCGTTATGCACTTTGCTACTATCTGATTTTGTTATTGTGAATGATTAGTGCAGTAATTTATAATATGGGGTGTGAACTGTGTGAATCAAGTTGAGCCTATGCTCTTCTAAAAACCAGGTGTCTAGCTCATCTGGAATTAAGCTATGTACGTATGCATACTACATACTATGCTATTACTTAATGTAGTTAATTGTGTATATAGCTATAGGTCAATTAATTAGTTACTGTAATGTTCATGGAACGCTTCGTTGCTTGTTCATGGAGAATATGATGGCGCAAGTTGCATCTTGGTAGAGTACTGCATTCATACGTTATGATCATTTTACAAGTATACAGAAAAATTTGGAATTTTCAACTAGAGTAGGGACCATAACACACCGATAAAAAATACTGAAACAAGCTGTGATATTAAATCACAGTAAAACAATAAGAAGTGTTATATCCCTACTGTGCATTTCCATTATGGTATCTTGAGCACAGTAGGGATATAACACTTCTTATTGTTTTACTGTGATTTAATATCGTGCACTAATCCAGCTTGTTTCAGTACTTTTTATCGATGTGTTATGGTCCCTACTCTAGTTGAAAATTCCAAATTTTTCTGTGTACTTGTTTAACTTTTTTTGTAAATAATTATTATGACTGGTGAACCCACGCATACCGCATCTGAAATGGCGCCTCGTGTCCCAATTATCATCTGAAAAGTGAAGTATCCATTATGCTTCGTTGTCAGCTATGTTCAACCCGTTACGCAGCATTTCAAATCAAGAACTGTTCAAAAAGCACCTCTGTAATCCACGCATTCTGAAAAAAAATGGTGCCGTACGCCCCAGTTATATCAATTATCATCTGTAAAGTGAAGTATCCATTACACTTTGTTGTCAGCTATGTTCAACCTGTTACACAGCAGTATGAATCAAGAACTGTTTGAAAAGCATGTCTGCTATCAAAATAGCCACTATGAAAAATACGGACGACTTCCGTTACAAAGGGAAGCCATCACGTGCTATCGCCAAATCAACACTTTTCTCTGTCAGCAAAGATGAATGGGAGACAAAGAAGGACACTGGTAAGTCCATGAAGAATGCATTATACATACTGTGGTATGCCAAAAGGCACCTGTCGGGCTGAAGCGATGTTGAACAGTGAAAAAGTCAAGCTCGTAGCCTTAGCTGTTATCCAGTTACCCTTGTCTGATTGAAGGCATCAGTCGGTCAGTTACTTACTTACTTACTCAGTCAGTCAGTAGAAAATTCCATTAAATAAACTATTTTTAAAATTCCATAGCAACTTGTTAAAGCATTTCGGGTGGATCTGAAAGCTTGTTTGGGCTTAGTTTCACCTAACCAGTACTGCCTCATCGTCGTCAGGGGAAATTGAGGCTGTTTTTTGGGTGATATCATTTCGTGGGTCACTCCTACTCCTTTGTGGTCCCTACGATAAATATATTCAACTCCTATTCATATTATTAGCAAGGCAGTATCATTTATCTGAACAACCATATGTTTTGTAACAACTGCATGTACCTACGCTAAAAATTATTTCGTATTAATTCAGGAATGGTCAGCAGTCATGCAGTGTTTGCAAAGTGAATTATCTGATTGTAAAGAGAAAATTGACCAGCTGCAAGTAGAAAACAAACTACAAGAGGTATGCAGTAAATTTGAAGATGTAGAGACATACAGTTACATTCTCCCATACATAGATGCAACTGGACAAAAATAAAGTGACATTTGGTGAACTGAAGGATGAATTATCTGAGAAGGATTCGCAACTGATGATGAATGAGAAGGAACTAACAAAACTCAGGGAGGACAACAAGCTGTTAGTGAAGCAGTTTAGAGAGAAGAAAGATAAGAGGAGGAGAGAAACAATACCTCAGGTGTGTTCCTACTAATATAATGATGTTTAATGTATTAACATGTAAACTACAGGACCAGCTGGTCCAGCAGGAGTTACTAGGAAGTGGCAGGTATGGGGAGGTGTGGAGGATCGGTTATGGTGACAAGACGTATGCTGGTAAAATCATCCACAAAAACCTACTCCCTGGATATCCTGATATCGGTGTTGACCAGATCAAACAGTTTGTGGCTGATATTGAAAACATCTATGCCATATTTGGTTCACATGAACATCCTAACATTGAACAGTACTACACTATTACACAACCAACTCCTGATGATCCTCCAATCCTTTTATCTCAACTGTTGCCTGATAATCTCAACAGTTTTACTGCTAAGATGAAAGGGAAGCTACCCATCCATGTACAACTTGACCTGTGTCTTGACATGGCTAAAGGAGTACAATACTTACATGCCAATGGAGTGATACACAATAACCTCCATGCTGGCAATGTGCTGATAAGTCAAGTTGGAAAAGCAAAGATTTCGGATTATATTTGCCCTCAAAATTCTGAACTGAATGAGAAAACAACATTACAACACAAAGATTACATGTCACCTGAACTGATCAAGAACCATGCAATTTGTTCCAGACCTTCTGATATTTACTCCTTAGGAGTTTTGTTCCTACAAGTAGCAACAAAAAGTACACCCACTCCTACTGATTCAAAAAATTCTGAACTATCTGAAGTTCAACGCCACAAACATCAACTAGATGAGATCACTACCAATCCTCTACTACCAGTGATAATGCAGTGTCTAAACATCCTACCAGCCAGACCTTCCATTGACCACTTGTGTGATCGGATCAACACTGCCAAACAAAGTCCCCAGAATGTAATGTCTGATACTATAAATCATGTTAAGGTGAGATCATGTTATGTTTTAGGCAAGGCAAACTTGTGTTTATCTTCTACAAATTTGGGATCTGCATGCAGAAGTGAGGTTATTTTTCTTAATGTATTATTAAAGAAATTGTTCAAAATCACTACAACAGCAGGATATCAGTTATATAAAGTTAGATAAAACCTTCTAATAGCTTGCACCTACATTTTAGTGTCTTTGTTGAGCAAAAAGAATTTCAGTGTTACAATATCGCAATTAATTTCTCAACATCAGTGTATAGTTATGTAACCAATATCATTGATGTTCACACGCGTCATTGAAGTTTATTTATTTATATATATTTATTATCAATATTTTCGTCAAACAGACAGGGGTTACACAAAAGGTATAAGCCTGTACAGGGTGCTTTCCTACACATAAAAAACACAAAACAAAATTGACAACAGCTACAAAAATGAAGAACACATGTATACAATAGAATTACACAAAACCACTATAGAAACATAAATCGTTTTAGTGTCTGCTTAAGATACTTGCATTAATTGAGGTGAATTGTCAACAAATGAGACAAGGTTGGAAGATTACTGAACTGAAAATAATCAGAAAATATAACAGGAGTAAAGTGCAATTAGGGAATAATTGTACGAGTAACAGTCAAAATTGCACGAGGCGAAGCCGAGTGCAATTTTGGCTGTTACGAGTACAATTATTCCACAATTGCATGAAAATGCGTGTGATTGCCTACTAATCACATAGTGACCACCCTTCATGGTTTGTAGTACACATCTATCCAGTTCTATGTGGCCATTAACTTCTACCAGGTGATTGCATCATCCTTCTTTGTTTGTTGTTGCACTTAAAAGGCTTCATGTGTCAGCACTTCTGATTGGCTACTCAAAATGTCTACATATGTTGCACTTAAAAGGCTTCTATTGTCAGCTCATTTGATTGGCTATTCATTATATCACTTTCTTGTTGCACTTAAAAGGCTTCTGTTATTCTGCTATTTTATTGGCTACTTTACAGTGCAATTACAGAAACAAGGCCATGCGATTTGGGATTAATTGTACTCCTACTATTGAGACTAATGCATGGCAAATTAAATCACTATGTGATTATTCAATTAATTTAGATATTTTTCACAAATCAATTTTACATCTTGTCATGTAGCAAACATCAATTTTTAAATTTGTGCAGCTGGGGTGCCAACAACTTAATTTATCTACTAGTGATTTTCAAATTGTTTCAATTAATGGGCTGGCTGCTGTGTTGTGTATGGGCTGGCTGCTGTGTTGTGTATGCGTAGCAGGTGTTATGGCTGTTATGGCTGGTAGTCAGCGTGTCGTGTTAGGTACAAGGGAGCATGGCAGCTGAAATAATCAGCAGTAAGTTTGTGGCAGGTGAAATGGCCAGTGGTGAAAACGAGCGTGACAGAGACAGTGCTACCAGATATATGAACAATGCTATTAATTTGATTATAAAGCCAGGGAGCACTATATTACCTGCCTGGTCTTATTTTGGTTTTGTTCCTGGTGGTGGCAGTAAGCCCAAGGATCTACAGAAGCCTGAGAATGTTTATTTAGTGTTTCAGGAAACATTGTTACCAATAAACGATACTTGGCTAACCATGAAAAAGTCAACATACTAGCCTTTTTAGCTACCTGTTTAATTTTACCATGCTACAACTATCACTTACACAATGTTACAAATATCGAGATTGAATCGAAAATCTGGCTTCAAATATCTCAACTACTAAAAATGCAATATTGCCTAACACTAATACAGCATCATAACACAGGTATAATTATGTCTCAGCTCTAAAGAAGGCCATCCAAGGCTTCTTCACTGGATTTAGTCCACTGAAACATTATTGGATCAAATGTACTTTTGACCCTCCTTGCAGCTCTGTGTTACACTGACTTCATCGTGTTAATATTCTTAGTAGTATAGAACATCCACACAATATTACAATACTCAAGACAAGGTCTCATAAGTGTTTTTCTGCAAACAACCAATAATATAAGTAAATGAAACAGGAGAGTGTTTGTTAGTAACATTTAGGACTTCACATTTGCTTGTACTGAGGGTCAATTGCCACAAGAGAGACCAGGCATAAACAAGAGCCAAATCATTCTACAAGTTAAAAAAACCCTCACCACCAAATTTGTAGAGGCTCCAATCTACTGCTTCTAAACTGCTATAACTTACACACCATACCATATAATCCTATAAAACTATATATATCAAATTACTCGTTATAGAACAAGGAATTTGATTATTGAGTTGCTGTTGACACAAGAGCAACCACAAAGCCATATACAAGTGCAAAAATTGATCTAAGTGAAACATAACGTGAAATTTCACAACTTTATAGGCTATCATGTTTATATTAATACAATAAACATCGCTAAACTGTTTATAGTTGAAGAAATCATCTTTAAGTATGGTTTTCCAGCATTTGAGCAAGTGCATATGTGCATACAGGCACGGGGCCACTATTTCGGGGTGTGCGGGGGTAGCAACACGCCACTCCAACCTATATAATCCCTCTCCTTGCTGTTCCTCTCCTTACTGTTCCTCTCCTTACTGTTCCTCTCCTTACTGTTCCTCTTTATTAGTAGTGGCATTATCACTTCGAACAATTATCTTTAATGCTTGTTATCAACATTCCGAAAGAATACGATTGCATCATCTAAGTGCGAGAGACTGGTTATCCCTATTCCCGTTCACTTAAGGCGTGCCCGCTACAGGATAAGTGCAGGAGCTACTAAATGCTCAACTGAAGTTACAGAGTGTTTAGAATGTGATGCTACAGGCATTTATATATAGAAACCTCCATATGGCAGTTGTGGCAGTGAGAGGATTAACACAATCTTCATAGGAGGATACCTCAGTGTACAAAGCAACATTATCATCATCAGTATGACTTCACAACAGAATGGAGATCATCAATAATAGCTGAAAAGCTATCTGTCTTATTATGATTAAAGTACTTGGTAAAGGCAGAGCCTGTATACCAGAAGGCCTTATAAAGGCCTAAGATGTTTACATTAACTGCACTAAGTATATTTGAAAAGTAGGAGAAAGAAGAAAAAATCCATGACTGGACCTGGGCAGCCTCGAACCTACAGCCATCCGATTAACACTCGAACGCTTACAGGAGTCTGCCAAGCGGTCTGTCTATTCGTCTGTTGGCTTTATTATGTTGCTAACTTGACAACCAAAGCGCATATCAACATGGGACTTCAACAAAATTAAGTGCTCATCATCTGGAACTCCCAAGTTTGTTGTTACAACTTGCTACATGCTTTTGTTCACTCTCTACAGAGCATTAAAGGCATTGGTGTAGAGGAAACTTGAGCTAAATTCCTGTCAAAACCACAACAAATAGCCAAAGTGTTAGAGCATAAAGGTCTAGGGTTAGATTTAGGCCTGTGCAATAATGGTAAAACCTATATCCTATATCTCGATACTAGGTGACAAATTTATTTCGATAATATAAAATTATGTTAATACAATTTGTTCTTAACTGTATATAAAAACTGTTCAAAGCGTATAAAACTTATTGTAAGAAAAACAAGAGAGTTCACAGATTAAGGTAATAAACATGACTGTTTTTCATTAACAATGTATCCAGTTACACTAGCCTTTTCTGAGGGGACAGATGTTGCAAGGATACAGAGATATTTCTTAGCAATAAGAGACAAAATAGGGAAATTGTCATCCATGGTCAAGCCACCACTGAATTTCAAATGACTTTACTCTGTGGCACAGGTAATTACTTATCTCCTTTTAAACATCCTCTTTCTTTTGTGTGGAATCCGAAGCAGTGCTGTCACTGGGGGATGATTGAATGACATCTTCTAGTAAGGATATCAGACCCTTCTTCTTTTTTGCAGGTGGATAAACTAGTGGAGGCTGTACTTCTACATCAGCTTCAGGAGATGGCTGTGGTATCATTGCTATCTCCAAAACCTCTTCTTCAATCATATTATTTATGTTATTTCTCACTGCTTGTGGGGAAAAAGACAGTGCTTTGCAACGAGGATCCAACAAACATGCTTTGTTTAGTAATAGAATCATAGCGATCTTTAAGATCAGGTACCATCACACATTTCAGCGTTTTAGTAAGAGGCTTATCTGATGGATTGTCAATCAATTCCTTTGATAATAATTTATACACAAGTGGCCTGATTGTTGAAATGTTAACCGATTTTTCACTACTTATGACCTCTGTGATTTCCAAAACTGGCTTAAGAACTTCAACACCATGGTAGATATCTCTGTGTCACTTGGCATCAAGTCGGTTCTACGTACCTCAATAAGGGAAGCACATAGTGGTTGTTGCAACTTAAATAATACTTAGATGTCAAGAACCAGGATTCTACAGGATTTAGAAAACTTGAAGGCCACGGTCTAAGGGCCTGAGGGTTTCTAAATCCCGTAGAATCCGGTGGTTCCTTGACGTCTATCTTATTTAGACTACAACTCATTATTGTAAACACTCGTTATTGTACCTTGAATTGACAGCTGCTTGTATACAATTACTGGAAACAAGCCCTCTACAGGGTGGGACCACAGTGTGGCTGTTGCTACCCGTTTAAATGCCTATGCGTTGCAAATGTTACAGGCGCATTCTATGTTTCGAAGTACTGGACTCAAGTGACTGGACTACAACTCATTGTTGCTGTTGTTGTGCCTCAACAGGTGCTTGTAAACAAGTAATGTAGTGTTAATTAGTACAAACAAGCCCATTACACCTCCTAATTCAGTAAGGCTGTTACTCTATAGCCATTTAAATGCCCGTGTGTTGCCAATGTTACAGGCATGTAGTTGTCGTGTTTCGCATTTCCTCAGAGCGTGGTCTCTATTGGACATGAGCGTGGCTCTACAAGATTTAAAGACCACGTTTTAGCTAATCAAATTTCAGTATCAAACTTGTAGTAGTCTAATGATACATTCAACCATGTAGTAGGATGAGTACGAGTGACTACATCCTGAGATAAACTCAGGTCATCAGAATGTAAATTTTGTTGTTTCTGTTTTAAAACATAAGTCGATTTGCTAGAGTGATGAAAATGGGTAACCAAATTGTGACAACGTCCAAGTGTTTTGGACACTTGTGCCACATGCATGACTTTTTAAACCTCCTCTGCAATGTGAGGGCAAAGCATCCAAACTGTTGCCAACTGAGACTTTCTATTGCATTCACAATATTACGAGCATTATCAAAAGTGACTGCTACAAGTTGTTCATCAGAAAGATCCCACTTCAGTAAACTGTCTTGAAGTTCATTAGCAAGATTTACAGTAGAGTGCTGTCATGATTTCACATGTGTCTAAGACATGACAACGAAGTTTCCAGTGTTTATCAATGTAATGTACTGTGTAGTTCACATAGCTGTGGTTAGCTCTGGATGTCCAAGCATCTGTTGTGAGTTAAAAATATGTGAGACCTCGTTGCATAGCCCATACACCCACGAGGCCATTAATCCATGAAGTGAAAACTACCCAGTAAAGTGTTAAAATGTGTCCAATCTATCTTCTATGTTTCCTTTCATTCATAACAGAATCACTTCAAAGTATTCACCAGAATGACAATTACACACAACCACAATTCCATCAATTAAGTAACATTACAGGCAATAGTGTGCAAGGGATTCTTTTATCCCTGTTCCTGTTTATGTAGGGATGTAACCATCTTAGAATAAGTGCATTAACTGCTAGAAGACACAATAAAAACCACATAATACCTAAATATTAGCACAAGGAGCATTTATAAACAAATGCGCCATATGATGTCCAATGGGTTATAAAAATTTAACTTTATTTTTTTAGAACTTAGATGGAAGTGTTTAGGATTACTTTGAATACATTGTTTTTGGGCTTTGCTCTGCCTAACCAATACTGACAAGGTGTTATAAACAAAAGGTGAGGCTTGTTTTTGCGTAACATTGTTGACAAGAAGCCCAAACCTGCATGATCTGTAATGTTACTCTAATAAAGCAGTCACATTGACTAGCGTACACAAACTACTCTAATAAAGCAGTCACATTGACTAGCGTACACAAACTACTCTAATAAAGCAGTCACATTGACTAGCATACACAAACTACTCTAATAAAGCAGTCACATTGACTAGTGTACACAAACTACTCTAATAAAGCAGTCACATTGACTAGGGTACACAAACTACTCTAATAAAGCAGTCACATTGACTAGCGTACACAAACTACTCTAATAAAGCAGTCACATTGACTAGTGTACACAAACTACTCTAATAAAGCAGTCACATTGACTAGGGTACACAAACTACTCTAATAAAGCAGTCACATTGACTAGGGTACACAAACTACTCTAATAGAGCAGTCACATTGACTAGCGTACACAAACTACTCTAATAAAGCAGTCACATTGACTAGCATACACAAACTACTCTAATAAAGCAGTCACATTGACTAGCGTACACAAACTACTCTAATAAAGCAGTCACATCGACTAGCGTACACAAACTACTCTAATAAAGTAGTCACATTGACTAGCGTACACAAACTACTCTAATAAAGCAGTCACATTGACTAGCGTACACAAACTACTCTAATAAAGCAGTCACATTGACTAGCGTACACAAACTACTCTAATAAAGTAGTCACATTGACTAGGGTACACAAACTACTCTAGCAGAGCAGTCACATTGACTATAGTGCTCTAGGCACTGTGATTGATATTTCATTTCAATTAAAGCATATTCATTACACTTTTTAGTGGCATGTGATTTTCCCAGTTCTGCAGTTAGCGTAAAGCTAAAATTTTATCGTATGAAAATTATTAATTTTATGAGCCACAAGTGTCAATAGTGCAGCAAAGAAATGACCACAAATGCCATACTGTATGTAGATATCACCTCAACTAGTACAAGGATGTTTGGCTTTCTCTGTATCAGCCACTTTGATAATCAATCACCTCTCATGTTTACTGCCTCAGTCATTATTCTCCACAGGGATTGCTGCTACAGCGCTAGTTAGTTAGTTAGTTTAGATGAGCTATAGGTATCAGTATGAAGCTTCTTCGTAGCCATGTGTAGTGCATGTGTAGTGTAGTGCAAACATGTGCAGTGCTAACAGTAGTTTGTGAAGCATCTTCGAATTGAATCGAGCAACAGTGATCCCATAATCCAACAGTGGTCAACACTAATACTCTTGATTATTATTTACTCTTGGCATGAGACAGATGACCACTAAATACACACCATGATAATATAGAATATTTGGCTCCTCATGACCCTGGGCATTATACTAAGGTGACCATTAGCACAGGTTCCACTCTATCTGCATGTTTTAAGATACAGTAGAACATCTTACTCACGTAGTTATGGACAGACAGCACATACAAACACACATGTAGACATACAAATCTATTTCAGGAAACCAGTTGCAGCAACAACCGTGACTGTGTTTCACCTTAGTGTAACCAGTAGACTAAAAATATCACATGTACTTGTTAAAACAGTTGCTAGTATTTACATCAAAAGTGATAATCAACAATTACCCTCTAGTGGTGTTGTCTCACTTCTGTACTACTAACATGTGACCTCCATGTGTTGTGTGTAGTGTGACTGGGGGTGTGGTTGTTTACTACTTGGTAACACTAAACAGGTTTAATAAACTTGTTATCTTCCAAGTTACTATACTAACAACACCTCACATGATCAAACAACACACAACACAGTCACAACATGGAGATCACTCAGTAGTATCCTGATAATGACACAATGTTTTACTGACACACTCTCATAGTATACTGGACCAATCACAACAAACTGTGTGAAATTTTAATTGAACAATAAACAATTGATATAGATTCTAATTGTTGTGACAAACTACAATGTAACAGCTCAAATTCTAATTAACAAGCAGTTCCCAATTGTCATGTTTTAATATTTTACCATAAACATCAACACTGTATGAATAACATGTTGCCATGACAATCACTAATAATATTATACAAACTCACATTATTGTAGACTTCATTGTGATGTAATCCATTTCTGTAGGAGTTTCCAGAATTAGGACTTTACCTAAAAAGTGAAAAATACAAGATGAAGTGGATCAAATGTCAGGACCTTCCAGTACCAATGAGGATGGCACATGGTACTGTCATCAATGACATACTCTATATTGGTGGAGGGGAGTGTCCAGATTATAATGATCAGTATTATGTGTTTGCCTACAACCTGAGGGAGAACAAGTGGACTAAACTACCAGCTGCTCTCCCACAATGTTATGGAGTTGTTGTCAACATCAATGATGTGTTAACTGTGATTGGTGGGAGGGACTATAATACTCATCGGCCAACTAATAAAGTACTAACACTAGAAGAAGATAAATGGACTACCTTATATGGTGATATGAAATGTGCAAGGTACAGTCCTTTAGTAGTACCATACCACCAGTATACTATTGTAGCTGGTGGTAAAGATGAAGATGATGTAGTACAAGACAGTGTTGAATATTTTAATACTAACACTAATCAATGGACCAAAACTAAAACATGTCTCCCCCAACCAATGTGGATGATTAGTGCTACAACCTGCAACAACTCCATAATCATCACAGGATATGATGGTGCAGATAACAAACGTTACACTACAACATACATTACTACTATAGATAGTATAGTACAATCTCATGATGATAACAACAAATGGAGTGAACTACACCAAACACCATATTGGCACACTACCATTGTCCCCCACACCACCCCTCCTGTTATTGTAGGGGGGAGTGATGGATACAAGACACAAGACAACATCATGTTATATGATGATACTAGCAACAGTTGGAGGACAGTAGGATCCCTCCCCATCAGATGTGCCCAAACAACAGTAGTTACACTAAATAACAACATCATTATCGCTGGAGGATATACTGATGGTAGGAATATAGAGACAGCTAGAGCTACCACCCTCACCAGTGTGATGATTGGACAGTTTGATAGAGTATAAATACATATTTGAATTATTATTATTCAGTTGTTGATTATTTGATATACCAATACAATAGTATTATGTGTACTTTTTAAATAATATTTCTCAACTTTACACTAATACCTTCACAATAGCTTGTAGCATATTTGTATAATTAGTAGAATGGCCGATTTTGCTAAGTAACAAATAAAATAATCATTTTGTGATAAAAGCACCAACCAACTTGTGGAAATTGAATAAGGTACAGTGTATATATACTAAATGATTTGAGATGCCACATCAACATCATTGCCTTAGGGTACAATTTTGGAGAGTTTGAAATTTTGGAAACTTTAAATCTATATGTACTAGATAAAGCACTGCCGCGAGTGCTATACGGGAAATATAGCACGAAAAGAGTGGGCGAGAGACAAATATAGCACGAGGCAAAGCCGAGTGCTATATTTCGTCTCGAGACCACTCTTTGAGTGCTATATTTCACGTATAGCACGAGCGAAAGGCAGTGCTTTATCTGGTATAGAGAACTGTCAACTTGAGGTACACACAAGACACACGAAACAATTAGAAACTCACGGAGGAGTGTTATCATCGGTAGAATAAGCATTGCGCCTGTGTTTCGCCTGCGTTGCACTGTGCTACGCCTTTATTAGTCGTTTTGTGAGTCTAGTCCCTCTTCTCAATACGTAAAGTTTTTGATTGTGGTATATTAATAAGCATATTTCCGTGATATTCCTAGGACTTGTCCGTTTATGTGAGCAAAATGTACTAAGAACGTTCACTGCTGCTGACCACAAGAAACCATCATCGAAATCTTCAAGTGTGTCTATAAATAAAATCCAGTGGTTTTCATCTTACTGGTTGGGTTGACTGGTCAGCCAGCACAGTCAGGCTATCAGCCTACACTGGCTTGGTTGATTGGTTGTACTGACCAAAATGAGTGATTACTCACTCAAAGTAAGCTATCAGCCTACAAAATAGACCTAGCAGTTCTATAACTACCTGATAAAGAACTGTGGTCTACTTAAAGTGTTCTATAACTGCCCAAAGTGTTCTATAACTGCCCAATATAGAACACTTGTGCCTTTATGGTGAATATAGAACACTTTTTTGCTTTGATACTCCCACGCAAAGTTCTTTATATATATATATATATATACATATCAAGACACACGGTAGTGTGTCGTGCGGCCCAAGAAGCCGGCGCGCCACACCGTGAGTATATTGACAGGAAGAACGAAAACGTCATTTTCACACCTTTGTATCTCGGTGATCACTTATCTGATTGGAACCAAATTTGCTACACAGTTGCCCGCCAGCCAAGGGAGTCTACATTCCAAATTTGAAGGAAATCGCTCAAGCCATTTCCGAGATACGAGCTGCCAAAGTTTCGTTTTTTTTTCTTCGTTTTTTTTTTCTTCTTCTTCTTCGTCTTTTCGCACACTTGCAAAAATTGCTGTAACTCGCAAACGCGTACTCCGATCGCCTTGAAATTTGGCACACAGAAAGGGAGTCCAAAGGCGAATCCTAGCATCAAATTTGGTACAAATCCAATGAATGGTTCAGGAGTTATGACCGATTATTCGCGTAAAACAAGATCGATTTGTTGTCACGCCTACAGGGTAAACCGCTTCATGGAATGAGTTGAAAATTGCTATGTAGATGGAGTAACCATCGTAGGAGTGCCTTTTGGTGGTTTGAAAGGAATCGAGATAAAGACCATGGAGATATGACACAAACCCCAACCTGTGTCACAATTACGCGATCGATTTTTTATAAATATAAAAGTATTAGTTTTCACGCCTACTAGGCAAACCGCTTAGAGCAATAAGCTGAAAATCGGTGTATAGCTGGAATAATCTTCATTGAAAGTCCTTGCAGTAGTACAGAAGAATCGGATTACAAACCACTGAGTTGTGATTCGAAAGCCAACTCCGTGTAGCAAATGCGAGATCGAGATACTCTAATAGAACAGTCACCCTAATAGAGCATTCGGCTAATTTATTTATTCCATTATAGAATTTTATTACATCACAAGTTATTCTGTAGGGAGTTCAGCTGCAAACAGTTAATCTTATAGACAGTTCAGCAAGAAGACAGTCACGATGTGGAGAGTTAAGCAAATATATCACTATAGAGATTCAGAACATTACAAGTCACACTGAAGAAAGTTCAGCTATAAACAAGTCATGCACTGTGTAGAGAATTCAGCTACAATTAAGTCACTCTCTAGAGAATTCAGTTACACAGAATTCAGCTACACACAAGTCACTGTGGAGAGAGTACAGCTACAAACAAAGTACCCTTTAGAGTGATCAGCTACAAACAAAACACTTTGCAGGGTGTTCAGCTGCAACAAATCAACCTTTAGAGCGATCAGCAATGAACAAATCAACACAAATCTACCTGTAGAGAGATAAGCTAGAAACAAATCACCCTGTAGAGAGTTCAGCTACAAAAAATCACCCTGTAGAGACATCAGCTAGAAACTAGACACAATGTAAGGAGTTCAGCTACAAGCAATCACCCTGTAGAGAGTTCAGCTAAAACAAATCAACCTGCAGAGAGATCAGCTGCAGACAAATCACCTTATAGAGAGTTTAGCTACAAACAGATTACATGTAGAGAGATCGGCTACAAACAAATCAACCTGCAGAGAGATCAGCTACAGACAAATCACCTTATAGAGAGTTTAGCTACAAACAGATTACATGTAGAGAGATCGGCTACAAACAAATCAACATGCAGAGAGATCAGCTACACACAAATCAACTTGTAGAGAGATCAGCTAAAACAAATCAATCTGCAGAGAGATCAGCTACAAACAAATCACCTTATAGATAGTTCAGCTACAAACAAATTACCTTGTAAAGAGATCCGCTACAAACAAATCAACCTGCAGAGTGATCAGCTACACACAATTCAACTTGTAGAGAGATCAGCTACAAACAAATCACCCTGTAGAGAGATCAGCTAGAAACTACACACAATTTAAGGAGTTCAGCTACAAGCAAATCACCCTGTAGAGAGTTCAGCTACAAACAAACCAACCTGTAGAGCGATCAGCTAGAAACAAATTACCCTGAAGAGAGGTCAGCTACAAAAAATCACCCTGTAGAGATATCAGCTAGAAACAAATCACCCTGAAGAGAGGTCAGCTACAAAAAATCACCTTGTAGAGAAATCAACTACAAACAAAACACTTTGCAGAGAGTTCAGCTACAAACAAATCAACCTTGTAGAGAGATCAGCTACACACAAATCAACTTGTATAGAGATCAGCTACAAACAAATCACCCTGTAGAGAGATCAGCTAGAAACTACACACAATGTAAGGAGTTCAGCTACAAACAAATCACCCTGTAGAGAGATCAGCTACAAACTACACACAATGTAAGGAGTTCAGCTACAAACAAATCACCCTGTAGAGAGATCAGCTACAAACTAGACACAAAATAAGGAGTTCAGCTACAAGCAAGTTACCCTGTAGAGAGTTCATCTACAAGCAAATCAACCTACAGAGCAATCAGCTAGAAACAAATCACCCTGAAGAGAGGTCAGCTACAAAAAATCACCCTGTAGAGAGATCAGCTAGAAACAAATCACCCTGAAGAGAGGTCAGCTACAAAACAATCACCCTGTAGAGAGATCAGCTAGAAACAAATCACCCTGAAGAGAGGTCAGCTACAAACAAAACACTTTGCAGAGAATTCAGCTACAAACAAATCAGCTTGTAGAGAGATCAGTTACACACAAATCAACCTGTCGAGAGATAAGATAGAAACAAATCACCCTGTAGAGAGTTCAGCTACAAGCAAAACACCCTGTAGAGAGTTCAGCTACAAGCAAAACACCCTGTAGAGAGTTCAGCAACAAAGAAACCACCATGTAGAGAGTTCAACTGCAAACAAATCACCTTATAGAGAGTTCAGCTACAAACAAAATCACCCTGTAGAGAGATCAGCTAGAAACTAGACACAATGTAAGGAGTTCAGCTACAAGCAAAACACCCTTTAGTGCGTTCAGCTACAAACAAATCAACCTGCAGTGAGATCACCTACAAAAAGCACCTTGTACAGAGTTCAGCTACAAACAAATTACCCTGTAGAGAGATCAGCTACAAACAAATCAACCTGTAGAAAGATCAGCTACACACAAATCAACTTGTAGAGAGATCAGCTACAAACAAATCACCCTGTAGAGAGATCAGCTAGAAACTAGACACAATGTAAGGAGTTCAGCTACAAGTAAATCACCCTGTAGAGAGTTCAGCTAAAACAAATCAACCTGCAGAGAGATCAGCTACAAATAAATCACTTTATAGACAGTTCAGCTACAAACAAATTACCTTGTAGAGAGATCGGCTGCAAATTAATCAACCTGCAAAGAGATCAGCTACACACAAATCAACTTGTAGAGAGATCAGCTACAAACAAATCACCCTGTAGAGAGATCAGCTAGAAATTAGATACAATGCAAGGAGTTCAGCTACAAGCAAAATCACCCTTTAGTGAGTTCAGCTACAAACAAATCAACCTGCAGTGAGATCACCCACAAAAACGCACTTGTACAGAGTTCAGTTACAAACAAATTACCCTGTAGAGAGATCAGGTAGAAGAATTCACCTTGTAGAGAGTTCAGCAACTAGGGACCCGCCGATTATGCTCATAATTTTACCTATTATGCTATGCTGCACTGCTCAAAAATTTACCTATTATGCTTAAATTTATGCTCAATACTTACCCATTATGCTCAAATTATGCCCAATTATTTATGCCTCAGTTCTCATGCTCTGCTAATAATTTCCAATCTATGGATAAATAATAAGTGGCTGAAGCACAAACTTACTTGTCAAAATGCATATCACAGAAAAGATCGATATACTCTAATAGAACAGTCAGCTATGTGATTGTTCTATTAGAGTTACTGACTGTTCTATTAGAGTATATCGATCTTTCTGTGATAGCTATTTTGATAAGCAAGAATTCATACTATTACACAAATATTCTACCTATTATGCTAGCATTATGCTCAATGCTTTCAGACACCTATTATGCTCATAATTATGCCAGAATAATCGGCGGGTCCCTATCAGCAACAAAGAAACCACCATGTAGAGAGTTCAGCTGCAAACAAATCACCCAGTAGAAAGATCAGCTAGAAGAAGTTACCTTATAGAGAGATCAGTTACAAAGAAACCATCATATAGAGAGTTCAGCTACAAAGAAATTACCCCGTAGAGAGTTCAGCTAGAAGAAGTCACCTTGTAAAGAGTTCAGCTACAAAGAAACCATCATGTACAGAGTTCAGCTACAAAGAAACCACCTGTACAGAATTCAACTACAAACAAATCACCCTGTATAGAGAAGAAGTTACCTTGTAGATAGTTCAGCTACAACAATTCACCCTGTAGAAAGATCAGCTAGAAGAAGTCACCTTGTAGAGTGTTCAGTTACAAAGAAACCATCATGTAGAGAGTTCAGCTGCAAACAAATCACTCTGTAGAGAATTCAGCTACAATGAAACTGCCATGTAGAGAGTTCAGCATCATACAAACCACCTTGTAGAGAATTCAACTACAACAAATCACCCTGTAGAGAAGAAGTTACCTTGTAGAGAGTTCAGCTACAAAGAAACCACCATGTAGAGAGTTTAGCTGCAAACAAATCACCTGTAGAGAGTTCAGCTAGAAACAAATCACCCCGTAGAGAGATCAGCTGGACAAAGTCACCTTGTAGAGAGTTCAGCTACAAAGAAACCATCATGTAGACAGTTCAGCTGCAAACAAATCACCCTGCAGAGAGTTCAGCTACAAAAAAATCACCCTGTAGAGAGTTCAGCTAGACGAAGTCACCTTATAGAGAGTTCAGCTACAAAGAAACCATCATGTAGAGAGTTCGGCTACAAAGACACCACCATGTAGAGAGTTTAGCTGCAAACAAATCACCTGTAGAGAGTTCAGCTAGAAACAAAATACCCTGTAGAGAGACCAGCTAGAAGAGGTTACCTTGTAGAGAGTTCAGCTACAAAGAAATCTTCCTGTATATAGTTCAGCTACATTTCAAGTCACCTAGTAGAGAGATCAGCTGCAAAAAAATATCCTGTGGGGCATAATGGGCATGTAATAAATATATGTATATAATTTGTATAATTACTAATAAAATCAAAAATAATTGAAGTACAAAATTCTTCTTTAAGTTCTTTTCTTCTTCCTGTAGTAAAGAAAAAAACACATGGGTTAAAAAGCCCCAAAGCCAGCCATAGGCCGGCTTTGCAGTATACAAATACAAAAAGAAGTGATATCTAATCAAAAACAGCCAAGCTGTAAAAAAAGGTGCGGCCCCCAAAATGGCCATGGTGAAAAAAGATGTGAAATCCAAGGTGGCGGCCAAGAAATGGCTGTGATGGTAGGTTAATGGTTACATTTTAATAACAACAATTCAGGTGAATTTGGTGCCAAGACCAAGCGGCACAAAATTCACCTGAATTGTCGTTATTAAAATGTAACCATTAACCTACCATCACAGCCATTTCTTGGCCGCCACCTTGGATTTCACATCTTTTTTCACCATGGCCATTTTGGGGGCCGCACCTTTTTTTACAGCTTGGCTGTTTTTGATTAGATATATATATCAAGACACACGGTAGTGTGTCGTGCGGCCCAAGAAGCCGGCGTGCCACCCGTGAGTATATTAACAGGAAGAACGAAAACGCAATTTTCACACCTATGTAGCTCTGTGATCCCTTATCTGATTAGAACCAAATTTGCTAGAGAGGTGCCGGCCAGCAAGGGGAGTCTACACACCAAATTTGAAGAAAATCGCTCCAGCCATTTCCGAGATACGAGTGAACAAAATTTCGTTTTAATTTCTTCGTTTTTTTCTTCTTCTACTTCATTTCGCACACTTCGCAAAATCCGCCATAAAACACGAATGCGTGCTCGGATCGGGCTGAAATTTGGCACACTTAAAGGGCTCATTAAGGCGGATCTTTGTACCAACTTTGGTAGGAATCCGATGAACATTCACGGAGTTATGACCGATTATTTGCGTAAAATAAGGTCGAAGGTCTGTCACGCCTACAGGGTAAACTCCTTTGAGGAATCAGTTGAAAATTGCTATGTAGATGGAGCAACCATCGTAGGAGTGCCTTTTTGTGGTTTGAAAGGAATCGGGATAAAGACCACGGAGATATGACACAAAACCCAACCTGTGTCAAAATTACGCGATCGATTTTTATGAATAAAAATACTATTAGTTTTCGTGTCTATCAGGCAAACCGCTTAGAGCAATGAGCTGAAAATCAGTATGTAGCTGGAATAATCATCATAGAAAGCCCTTGCGGTAGTACAGAAGAATCGGATTACAAACCACTGAGTTATGATTCGAAACGCAACTACGTGTAGCAAATGCGAGATCGAGATACTCTAATAGAACAGTCACCCTAATAAAGCATTCAGCTGCATTTATAATTTACTCAATTATATTACATTGTAAGTTATTCTGTAGGGAATTCAGCTACAAATAAGTCACCCTGTAGTCAGATCAGCCAGAAGAAGGTACCTAATAGAGAGTTCAGCTACAAAGAAACCATCATGTAGAGAGTTCAGCTCAAACAAATTGCCCTGTAGAGAGATCAGCTAGAAGAAGTTACCTTGTAGAGAGTTCAGTTACAAAGAAACAATCATGCAAAGAGTTCAGCTGCAAACAAATCACCCAGTAGAAAGTTCCACTATGAACAGATCACACTGTAGAGAGTTCAGTTAGAAACAAGTCATCTTGTAGAGAGATCAGCTAGAAGAAGTCACCTTGTAGAGAGTTCAGCTACAAAGAAACCACCATGTAAGAGAGTTCAGCTGCAAACAAATAACTTGTAGAGAGTTCAGCTAGGAACAAGTCACCCTGTACAGAGATCAGCTAGAAACAAGTCACCTGTAGAGAATTCAGCTACAAACAAATCACCCTGTAGAAAGATCAGCTAGAAGAAGTTACCTTGTAGAGAGTTCAGCTACAAAGAAATCACCATGTAGAGAGTTAAGCTGCAAACAAATCACCCAGTAGAAAGTTCAGCTATGAACAGATCACCCTGTTGAGAGTTCAGTTAGGAACAAGTAATCCTGTAGAGAGATCAGCTAGAAGTATCACCTTGTAGAAAATTCAGCTACAAACAAATCACCTGTAGAGAGTTCAGCTACAAACAAATCACCCTGCAGAGAGATCAGCTAGAAGAAGTCACATTGTAGAGAGTTCAGCTATAAAGAAACCACCATGTAGAGAGTTCAGCTGTAAACAAATCCCCTGTAGAGAGTTCAGCTAGAAACAAGTCACCCTGTAGAGAGATCAGTTGGAAACAAGTCATCCTGTAGAGAGTTCAGCTAGAAGAAGTCACATTGTAGAGAGTTCAGCTACAAAGAAACTACCATGTAGAGAGTTCAGCTGCAAACAAATCACCCTGTAGAGAACTCAGCTACGAACAAATCGCCCTGTAGAAAGATCAGCTAGAAGAAGTTACCTTGTAGGGAGTTCAGCTACGAACAGATCACCCTGTAGAGAGTTCAGCTACAAACAAATCACCCTGTAGAGAGCTAAGTTACAAAGAAACCACCATGTAGAGAGTTCAGCTGCAAAAAATCAATCACTCTGTAGAGAGTTCAGCTAGAAGAAGTCACCTTGTAGAGAGTTCAGCTGCAAATAAATCACTCTGTAGAGAATTCAGCTACAAACAAATCACTCTGTAGAAAGATCAGCTAGAAGAAGTTACCTTGTAGAGAGTTCAGCTACAAAGAAACCACCATGTAGAGAGTTCAGCTGCAAACAAATCACCTGTAGAGAGTTCAGCTAGAAACAAGTCACCCTGTAGAGAGATCAGCTAGAAGAAGTCACCATGTAGAGAGTTCAGCTACAAAGAACCCGCCATGTAGATAGTTCAGCTGCAAACAAATCAGCCTGTACAGAGTTCAGATACAAACAAATCACAGATCAGCTGGAAACAAGTCACACTGTAGAGAGATCAGGTAGCATAAGTTACTTTGTAGAGAGTTCAGCTACAAAGAAACCACCATGTAGAGAGTTTAGCTGCAAACAAATCACCCAGTAGAAAGTTCAGCTATGAACAGATCACCCTGTTGAGAGTTCAGTTAGGAACAAGTCATCCTGTAGAGAGATCACCTAGAAGTATCACCTTGTAGAGAGTTCAGCTACAAACAAATTACCTTGTAGAGAGATCGGCTACAAACAAATCAACCTGCAGAGAGATCAGGTACACACAAATCAACTTGTAGAGAGATCAGCTATAAAAAAATCACCCTGTAGAGACATCAGCTAGAAACTAGACACAATGTAAGGAGTTCAGCTACAAGCAATCACCCTGTAGAGAGTTTAGCTAAAACATATCAACCTGCAGAGAGATCAGCTACAAACAAATCACCTTATAGAGAGTTCAGCTACAAACAAATTATCCTGTAGAGAGATTAGCTAGAAACTAGACACAATGTAAGGAGTTCAGCTACAAGCAAATCACCCTGTAGAGAGTTCAGCTAAAACAAATCAACCTGCAGAGAGATTAGCTACACACAAATCAACTTGTAGAGAGATCAGCTACAAACAAATCACCCTGTAGAGAGTTCAGCTACAAACAAACCAACCTGTAGAGCGATCAGCTAGAAACAAATCACCCTGAAGAGAGGTCAGCTACAAAAAATCACCCTGTAGAGATATCAGCTAGAAACAAATCACCCTGAAGAGAGGTCAGCTACAAAAAACCATCTTGTAGAGAGATCAACTACAAACAAAACACTTTGCAGAGAGTTCAGCTACAAACAAATCAACCTTTAGAGCGATCAGCAACAAACAAATCAACCTGTAGAGAGATATCTAGAAACAAATCAACCTGCAGAGAGATCAGCTACAAACAAATCAGCCTGTAGAGAGATCAGTTACACACAAATCAACCTGTAGAGAGATAAGCTAGAAACAAATCACCCTGTAGAGAGTTCAGCTAAAACAAATCAATCTGCCGAGAGATCAGCTACAAACAAATCACCTTATAGATAGTTCAGCTACAAACAAATTACACTGTAGAGAGATCAGGTACACACAAATCAACTTGTAGAGAGATCAGCTATAAAAAAATCACCCTGTAGAGACATCAGCTAGAATCTAGACACAATGTAAGGAGTTCAGCTACAAGCAATCACCCTGTAGAGAGTTTAGCTAAAACAAATCAACCTGCAGAGAGATCAGCTACAAACAAATCACCTTATAGAGAGTTCAGCTACAAACAAATTACCCTGCAGAGAGATCAGCTAAAACAAATCAACCTGCAGAGAGATCAGCTACACACAAATCAACTTGTAGAGAGATCAGCTAGAAACTAGACACAATGTAAGGAGTTCAGCTACAAGCAAATCACCCTGTAGACAGTTCAGCTACAAACAAACCAACCTGTAGAGCGATCAGCTAGAAACAAATCACCCTGAAGAGAGGTCAGCTACAAAAAATCACCCTGTAGAGATATCAGCTAGAAACAAATCACCCTGAAGAGAGGTCAGCTACAAAAAATCATCTTGTAGAGAGATCAACTACAAACAAAACACTTTGCAGAGAGTTCAGCTACAAACAAATCAGCCTGTAGAGAGATCAGTTACACACAAATCAACCTGTAGAGAGATAAGCTAGAAACAAATCACCCGGATGAGAGTTCAGCTAAAACAAATCAATCTGCAGAGAGATCAGCTACAAACAAATCACTTTATAGATAGTTCAGCTACAAACAAATTACCTTGTAGAGAGATTGGCTACAAACAAATCACCCTGCAGAGAGATCAGCTACACACAAATCAACTTGTATAGAGATCAGCTACAAACTAGACACAATGTAAGGAGTTCAGCTACAAGGAAATTACCCTGTAGAGAGTTCATCTACAAACAAATCAACCTGTAGAGCAATCAGCTAGAAACAAATCACCCTGAAGAGAGGTCAGCTACAAAAAATCACCCTGTAGAGAGAAACAAATCACCCTGAAGAGAGGTCAGCTACAAACAAAACACTTTGCAGAGAGTTCAGCTACAAACAAATCAATTTTTAGAGTGATCAGCAACAAACAAATCAACTTGTAGAGAGATCAGCTACAAACAAATCAGCTTGTAGAGAGACCAGTTACACACAAATCAACCTGTAGAGAGATAAGCTAGAAACATCACCCTGCAGAGAGTTCGGTTACAAGCAAAACACCCTGTAGAGACTTCAGCAACAAAGAAACCACCATGTAGAGAGTTCAGCTGCAAACAAATCACCTTATAGAGAGTTCAGCTACAAACAAATTACCCTGTAGAGAGATTGGCTACAAACAAATCAACCTGTAGAGAGATCAGCTAGAAACTAGACACAATGTAAGGAGTTCAGCTACAAGTAAATCAGCCTGTAGAGAGTTCAGCTAAAACAAATCAACCTGCAGAGAGATCAGCTACAAACAAATCACCTTATAGACAGTTCAGCTACAAACAAATTACACTGTAGAGAGATCGGCTACAAATTAATCAACCTGCAGAGAGATCAGCTACACACAAATCAACTTGTAGAGAGATCAGCTACAAACAAATCACCCTGTAGAGAGATCAGCTAGAAACTAGACACAATGCAAGGAGTTCAGCTACAAGCAAATCACCCTTTAGTGAGTTCAGCTACAAACAAATCAACCTGCAGTGAGATCACCCACAAAAATGCACCTTGTACAGAGTTCAGTTACAAACAAATTACCCTGTGGAGAGATCAGGTAAAAGAATTCACTTTGTAGAGAGTTCAGCAGCAAAGAAACCACCATGTAGAGAGTTCAGCTGCAAACAAATCACCCGGTAGAAAGATCAGCTAGAAGAAGTCACCTTGTGAAGAGTTCAGCTACAAAGAAACCATCATGTACAGAGTTCAGCTACAAAGAAACCACCATGTAGAGTGTTTAGCTGCAAAAAATCACCTGTAGAGAGTTCAGCTAAAAACAAATCACCCTGTAGAGAGATCAGCTAGAAGAGGTCACCTTGTAGAGAGTTCAGCTACAAAGAAACGACCACATAAAGAGTTCAGCTGCAAATAAATCACTTGTAGAGAGTTCAGCTACAAATAAATCCCCCTGTAGAGGGATCAGCTAGAAGAAGTCACCTTGTAGAGAGTTCAGCTACAAAGAAACCATCATGTAGAGAGTTCAGTTACAAACAAATCACCCTGTAGAGAGTTCAGTTAGAAGAAGTCACCTTGTAGAGAGTTCAGCTACAAATAAATCCCCCTGTAGAGCGATCAGCTAGAAGAAGTCACCTTGTAGAGAGTTCAGCTACAAAGAAACCATCATGTAGAGAGTTCAGTTACAAACAAATCACCCTGTAGAAAGATCAGCTAGAAGAAGTCACCTTGTAGAGTGTTCAGTTACAAACAATTCACCCTGTAGAAAGATGAGCTAGAAGAAGTCACCTTGTAGAGTGTTCAGTTACAACGAAACCATCATGTAGAGAGTTCAGCTGCAAACAAATCACTCTGTAGAGAGTTCAGCTACAAAGAAACCGCCATGTAGAGAGTTCAGCCTCAAACAAACCACCTTGTAGAGAATTCAACTACAACAAATCACCCTATAGAGAAGAAGTTACCTTGTAGAGAGTTCAGCTACAAAGAAACCATCATGTAGGGAGTTCAGCTACAAAGAAACCACCATGTGGAGAGTTTAGCTACAAACAAATCACCTGTAGAGAGTTCAGCTAGAAACAAATCACCCCGTAGAGAGATCAGTTGGACAAAGTCACCTTGTAGAGAGTTCAGCTACAAAGAAACCATCATGTAGAGAGTTCAGCTGCAAACAAATCACCCTGTAGAGGGTTCAGCTACAAAAAAATCACCCTGCATGTAGAGAGTTCAGCTAGACGAAGTCACCTTATAGAGAGTTCAGCTACAAAGAAACCATCATGTAGAGAGTTCAGCTACAAAGAAACCATCATGTAGAGAGTTCAGCTACAAAGAAACCATCATGTAGAGAGTTTAGCTGCAAACAAATCACCCTGTAGAGAGACCAGCTAGAAGAGGTCACCTTGTAGAGAGTTCAGCTACAAAGAAGCCATCCTGTATATAGTTCAGCTACATTTCAAGTCACCCAGTAGAGAGATCAGCTGCAAAAAAAATATCCTGTGGGGAATAATGGGCATGTAATAAATATATGTATATAATTTGTATAATTACTAATAAAATCAAAAATAATTGAAGTATTACAAATCTTCTGTAAGTTCTTTTCTTCTTCCTGTGGTAAAGAAAACAACACACGGGTTAAAAAAGCACCAAAGCCAGCCATAGGCCGGCTTTGCAGTATACAAATACAAAAAGAAGTGATATCTAATCAAAAACAGCCAAGCTGTAAAAAAAGGTGCGGCACCCATAAAGGCCATGTTGAAAAAAGATGTGAAATCCAAGGTGGCGGCCAAGAAATGGCTGTGATGGTAGGTTAATGGTTACATTTTAATAACGACAATTCAGATGAATTTTTGTGCCACTTAATTCATCTGAATTGTCGTTATTAAAATGTAACCATTAACCTACCATCACAGCCATTTCTTGGCCGCCACCTTGGATTTCACATCTTTTTTCACCATGGCCTTTATGGGGGCCGCACCTTTTTTTATAGCTTGGCTGTTTTTGATTAGATATATATATATATATATATATATAGCTGGTCCAGAAGCCATACATTCACATACAAATTGTTTTCTGCTTACACAGCATATGACTTTATTTCACTATTTCATGTGCTAGAAACATCAAAATGTGGTAAAAACTGGTTTTGTTATTCTTGCCTTAATACCATACCTGTTTCACTGCCCATACAAAAGTCTCAATAGTAGCAGTGAAATTTATCCCGTATTTCACTGACAGCAGTGAAAAAGTTGTAATTGCAAGTTCATTGGCTAGAATTTACGTTAACAATGTAGCGCCAATTAGTGTTGACGCGTGTTTAGTACATAGTGACAAATTGCGTACATAGCAACGCTAATGCATAGCATGCAGGGAGAATGGTATTAACTGGGAATAGCATGGGTAGCAGTGAAATTTGGGATAAATACCACGAGTGTTGTATTGGAAATGGTAAATTTCACTCGGCTTCGCCTCGTGAAATTTATCCCCATTTTCCAATACAACACTCATGGTATTTATCCCAAATTTCACTGCTACCCATGCTATTACTAGTACAAATAGTACAGGTGTAATCCAATAGAAATAATATGTTGCACATCTATGGCTTTATCTATTCTCACTACCACAACATGTTAAATGTTTCAACAGGAATTTGGACCAGTTAAATTATTGGACCAGTTAAATTATTGGACCACACTGATAAGCTATAACACATGTACATCAGCTGGTAATGACTAGTAGTAGTGTGATCAACTGACCACAATGAAGACTACTCTAATTGTACACTGAAATGTTATCTATACTATACTGAAGTCATTCGGTGGCCATTTTGTTTTCTGTCTGCACATAATTAGTTTTGGTTGGCATCCTTTAATATTGGTAAGTACTGTATAGCGTAAATATTTTGAGGGACAAATTTGGGCAATGTTATATGTTGCAAAAAAAAAATTTTTTTCAGATTTTGCAAACACTTCCAAAATGTACTAGACTATACTATGGAGGTCTGAAAATTTCAAAGATTAAATTTTTGCTGATATATAACCCCCAAAACCATGAAATTAGCAAAAATCTCCCCCCTCAAAATATTTAGGCTATACAGTATACACCATAAGAACTTGTGCACCAAATATGGTGCTTTTATCCACCCTGGGACAATAATTTTGCTAAGCCACCTCACCATATTCCCCAATAATTATGGGGAATTGCCATGGACTTCCTGAAATCACTTGTAAGTTTACAACAAACATTTTCAAATAAAGTGTTAGTGACCAATTATTGACTTAACAATTTCCTATAAAACTAATGAGTTCTTCCATAAACTCATAATATTTTTATTTGCTAGGCTGCTCTACTGGTTTATGTCCCCCTTTTAAAGGTTGTTAATTGTCAGAGAATGATTTACAACAGACTAGGTCAATGCTTCCTGTTGTAAGTTTACGTAAAGCAAGTAGCTACATTTCTGTGGAGAAAAAGGTGACAAATAACCAAAAAAGGGCATATACGTATTCGAGTGCTGCAAACAATGGAAACATATTGCCTCAGGTTTTATAGATCCTTACAACTATGATGAAGTCTGAAACATGTCTAACTATTAAGGCTTTACAGCACAAGTGTTGACATATAAGCTGAATCAGTTGCTACATGGTTCGCTGAATGTACCTTTGTTGTACTGATAAAGATAGTATTTCATACTGGTTGTGGCCATATCTCACGTTCCAATTATGCACTTGATCTGAAAGTTTGTGGGTATTGCATCATCTATGGCAGGATAGGGCAGTTTTCAAATTCATTTTAGCACCACATGGGCCAATGTTTAGTAGCACTTTGAAGCCCTTTAAAGGCCAGAACTGTTTTAATAACAGTAAGAACAAAATGAATTTTGAAGCTTTTAACAATATCCCTTATACTTAGTAGCAGAAATGCAAACATGTTTGTTCTAGGCCTAGTTTGTTCCAGTACAAAACCATCGATAGTGAACACATGTTCACCTCTTTGATAGGACTGTTTTTGGTGGGGGCTCATGTGAATGTGAACTGATATAAATAAACACTTCATTGTTTTCTTGATGATCATGATGTAGCTAAAGCAACTGATTATTGATCAAGTTTCATCCTTTAACTCATAACGTGGTGAAGAAAAGTCCTACAAACTCATCAAATGAAATTCTGTTGTTAGCATAAGGTGCCATAGCCCCTCCATAACATATAGCATTGTTGCTGTTAAATGTTAAAGTCATGTGACAGTTGTTATTACAGTACAATGCTCCTTGAACAAGTGGACTAAACTACCAGCTGCTCTCCCACAATGTTATGGAGTTGTTGTCAACATCAATGATGTGTTAACTGTGATTGGTGGGAGGGACTATAATACTGGTGAAGCAACTAATAAAGTATTAACACTAGAAGAAGATAAATGGACTACCACTACCTTATATGGTAATATGAAATGTGCAAGGAACAGTCCTTTAGTAGTACCATACCACCAGTATACTATTGTAGCTGGTGGTCAAGATGAAGATGGTGTAACACAGGACAGTGTTGAATATTTTAATACTAGCACTAATCAATGGACCAAAACTAAAACATGTCTCCCCAAACCAACGTGGGCCATTAGTGCTACAACCTGCAACAACTCCATAATCACCACAGGATATAATGGTACAGATAACAGTCGTTACAATACAACATACATTACTACTATAGATAGTATAGTACAATCTCATGATGATAACAGAAAATGGAGTGAACTATGCCCTACACCATATTGGGACACTACCATTGTCCCCCACACCACACCTCCTGTTATTGTAGGGGGAGAGGATGGACAACACAAGACACAAGACAACATCATGTTATATGATGATACTAGTAACAGTTGGAAGACAGTAGGATCCCTCCCCATCAGATGTTCCCAAACAACAGTAGTTACTATAAATAACAACATTATTATTGCAGGAGGAGGTAGTTATGTTAGGAATGTAGAGACTGCTGATACTACCAGCCTCACCAGTGTGATGATTGGACAGTTGGATAGCGTATAAAACTTACAGTGTTGCGTTTATTTCAATTACAAATAATAATTCAATGAGTTAAAGTTATTCGCAAAACGCATTTCAGTATTTAATACACTTGTGCAGTGGAGTAGTAGCTACTACTTAAGGTAGCAGTCAAGTGGTCACCAAAAAGTATAATTTAAATGCTGTTTCTCTCTCCATACAGAGCTCAGGGAGAAGTCTACTTTGGAAAAAGATCATTGGCAGGTCTACTGCTAAAACGCAGTTACTGTATACAACAACAGCATGAAAGCTATAATTACAAGGCAACAGGTGTAAGCTATATCCAAGTCTAGCTAGCATTCATTTTGGCCTTTTTCAATGAACTGTTGTGGACAATTCTGTACAAAAAGTAGAGTGGTGAAACATGTGCTTGATATTGTGGGGTACATACTGTATTTCTTGGTTAAATGCTACACTTTAGTGGTCACCACATTTGAATAGTGGCTGTACTGTGCCTTAAAGATAGAGCACAAACACTACCCTAATAAACACTGTAGATATATATGGTCCTCAATTATTAAGGTTTCTGGTTATGAAGATAAAGTAGACTGTCCTGTAGTGCTATTCAGTAGTAAGGAAAACAACAATAGCTGTTCTACATTATGTCTCTAGAGGCCATAGCTATTATTTACAGTGTTGGGAATAGCACGTTACGTAATAGTTATTACATTTTGTGATCTCAAGTAATACAACATGTTACTATTCATAGTCTATATAGTAATATAACTTGAGTTACTTTCAAGGAACCCATAGCTTGTTATATTAGTAGCGAAAGTAACGTGTTATTACAATTCGTTAGCAATGCGTAACGATATTCACAACACACTACCAGGTCCATTACTCACCAATTAATGTTACTCAACAGCTTAGTGGCTACTGTCCCGATCCCCTATAACAAAATTTTCCATATTAGTTCACATCTCAGACAACTGATCATGTGATTTGCCAGCAATGTTTAGGTATGGCTGAAGAGAGCATCTCTACACTGGTGCAAGAAGCCAGTAGCTACATTTACAGGAGTGTGTACTACATGCTAGCTCAGTAACTAACATGCAAGATGTAAAGGAAAGGTGTATATGATCAGAGCAAAAGTAACTTGATGTAATATATTAAGTTACATTTTATTTGGAGTAATATGTAACTGTAACTTATTACATTGCCCAAAAGTAAAGAGTAATATGTAAAAGTAACTACATTGACAAAGTAACTTTCCCAACACTGATTATTTATCTGCTGATTTCTTTAGCAGAGATATGTACTAGAGCTACTAAACATGATTGCAAGTACTGTAAGTACATTTAAAGTACCGAAGACCAAACAAATAAGAGTGCTATTATTTACAGCACAGAAAGGAAATTACAGCAGTGTTGATCACGTATGTTAGATTTTAAATTGTGAGAAGTAGCCAAAATGATGCTATCTGTTATTTTTATGACCAAACTTGTACTATATAGACACTTACCGATTGTCTGATGGCTGAAAGCTGATGTGGATCAAGTATACAAAATGAATGATCTTAACAAAAGTGACCAGAAAGCACGTTATAGCACCACCACACTTGTGCAATATGAAAAAAGGAGCACTCTGGCATAGTCTTGTGCTATTTTTCAATATTGCACCCACAGCGGTGCTCTACCTAGTATATATACTCTTCTTCAGAGGTGATTATAACAGATGGCCACTGTGTATTTACTGTCCAGTTCGTAAGATTGCTATTCATTTCCTTGTTTGGTCTGACATTGTGTAATTGTGTAGGCTGTGGTTCTCACCGGGTAATTGGAAACAGAGTGGAAATGGAAACCGGAAATGTAAAGTGGAAATGTAAAGTGGAAATGGAAATGGTCAAATTGTCATATAAATATACCCTAGAGTAAAACCCTTGTTTAGTGGTCACCTTTTAAATATCACCTTCTAGCAAAGACCACCTCCCCACAAAGACCACATTGCAATTGCACTTCAAATATGGCTAAGGAATACTTAAATAAGACTACTTAATGGTCACCTTTTATAAAGACCACCTTCTATACAAAGACCACTTGCTCACATTGTAATAATAAGTTCCAACCATCTATTCCATAACATCTAAAAAGGCAAGGTCACCATCTCCTAATGAAACCTCATTTTTCTTTGATACAGTAGTACTAGCTACACTTCACTTGCAAGGACTATTTTTGTATGACACATTCTGGTGAGCCTGGAACACATCCACAGCCCAGATCAGTCCACCTTGTGTTGTTGTGTAGTGCTGGGCCTGGTTTAGCATGGCTTGACTGATTCACACTGTAATATATTTTGATCCTTGTCCAGGGGTTAGAAGGTAGTATGAATGGAGAGCAAGAGCAGAACTTCTTATGAGCAAAATAGAAGTTTCGTGCCCATAAGTCAGTGTGTGCACAACATGTAAAGACTCTCACTAGTCGTTATGTTGCTATACATAACTGTACAATGTTTTCCATACAACACCTCTTACTACTGTATGGAAGGATAGCACACTTGTGCACTTTGATTTTCCCACACACAGTGCAATACATTGTATTAACCTTCAATAAATCATCTTACTATTCACAATATGTTTTTCAGCTTACCAAGTTGACTGAAGGATCCTGTTTCTAGTAAAATATGTCACCTAATCTTCACCATTGTCTATAAAATCTTTCATCAAGGGAGACTACTACTTCTCCAGTACACTAAATAACAATAATACATACAATAACCATAGCAACCATAACACATGGAAAAGACAAGACACACTACCCAAGACAAGTCTGTCGTTTCTCAAAAATGAACACTTTACCAATGGTCCAGAGAATAGAAGAGTTACACTATACAGTAGATGCATTACTTGTACCAAGGGTTTTATATTATTAACACTTGCTTGCACCTCAACGTGTGATTTAATTACTAAAATTAATAGTTTTTCACATTTTAAATATCGGTACAGGCAAATGTTAAATATGTGGTCAACATGTTTACCTCCTACATGAGTATGTGTATGAATTTATGACTTGATCTTCAAAGTGGTCATAAATGTAAAGTAATGTAGTAATTAATTTCACACATTGAGGTACAATTAATATGGTAAAACCCCTCCATTGCTAGGACCATAATAAAGTGCTCATACAACAGAAGCCACAGAAGTATCTTGGTCTAAATGTGTGTACCGCTAGAGTGGGAGTACAGTGTATAAACAGGTGTCCTGGTTATCCAGGTATCCCTTCTGAGGAGTTCTGTTGTATGTACCTATGCAGCGACATACAGAACTTAAATATGGTTAAGTCCACTACAGTGGGATTCAACTTAATAAAGAAGGTACTTGTGAAGAGATGGTACAACATTTACATGACATTTGTGGACACATGGTGGTCAGATTTGTAAGTTATAGTCAACCTGTCAATAAGGACCATTTTTGGATTTGCTAGCAAGGGTTGATGCTTGGTGCTATACATTAAAGAAGTATAGCTTAACTGCAGCACATAGATAGCCTTTTAATACAGGTGGTCACTAATACAGGTTGCAATGTACCTAGACACCTTCATTCTGTAAGACAAACTTGCATGGCCTTGTTGTGAGTGGTTATTGGAGGTGTACACTCCAATACAGCAATAATAGACTGCAAATTCCACCGCATACCACAACATAATTCATTATATCTCTTCAGCCCATTGTGGTCCCACCACAAAAATTTTATCAAACATAGACTCTGATCCGATCATTATTCACAAAAGAATTCGAAAAATTTTAAGCAGCATTTTTCAAAATATAAAGGATTAAAGTTTTCAATGAAGTACTTTTGAACCATAATCAAGCAAATATCTAATAATTTATGGATCACTAGAAAGGTCAATCAACAGTCTTCCATCAGTGAAAATTGTGTTTAAAAATATTTACACAGTGCAAAGTTGCAGTTGATTTTGTAACTAGAGATGGGCCAAATTTTCATGAATATTTATGAACTATTGAATGTATGGAGCTAAAAATTTGCATGAGTGATAAGCACCACAGGTACTACAAACACACCAAGTTTTGTCAAAATCCAAGAAATTCCTTGTTGATTTGGGCTTTTTAGCTACTCAGTTAGTAAAGTAGCCTTGAAAGTTGCTACTCCAGCAGGTGCAATGGCAGGTGTCTGAGTATAGGTACTGGCTATGTACCAAAACAACACTTGGATATAACCATGGCTATTGTATCACACATTTACTCTGAATCCATCAAATAATACTCTTGCAAGGTGTCTAGCCTGAAACCCCAGTGGGCTACACATACCCTAAACCCCTTAGACAGCCATCTAGTCAAACTCTATAGGACTGACAACTGCCAAGAGGATGGCACACACCTACACAAAAAACAATGCTGAACATATAGCTTTATATACTGCCAGAGTAACCCTCCAGGGTCACATTTTGTGCTTTAAAATTTAATCAATTAATCTTGAAATTGGAATAAATCCAAGAAATTCATACTACTCTTGAAATCCTAGGAAATCTCATAGTTGTGCTATATTTAGAATGCACACGCACGTGCACTAGGCTTTTTCTTTTTGTAGAGCACTATAGCGACATGTTGTAAACTCGTATGATTGATTCTTAGCAGTTTTAACGAAATCAAGATATTACACGGTGTCAGGAGTTTGAACGAACAGTTTTATTTGTCGTGGACAATTTAAAACCTCTGGGAGAGTTGGATTTCTCCACCACTGGGACTGCCACCATTGCAAAAAAATGACGTCAGTGGAAGCAGACCATGCAGTTATTCATCGAATTGACAATGACAAAATCATTGGAAAGGGAAAAATGCAGTGCATTTCTATACGTCATAGGACAAGCTGGCAGAGACATCTATAACACCATGATTCTTACAGAAGAAATTAACAAGATTGACATCCTTTTCACCAAGTTTGAAGCACACTGTAAGCTGAAGCAAAACGTAACTATCAAAAGATGTCGTTTCAACACTCGCTGTCAAGCTAGAGGTGAAACATTCAATCAGTATGTCACCAAGCTAAGACTAATTGCAATTTAGAGAATGAGTTGATCCGAGACCGAATAGTTTATGGCACTTTATCAGACGACGTGAGACAGCGACTGTTGCATGTGAAAGATCTTTCACTTGACAAAGCTATATCACTATGTCGTGCAGATGCTGAATCTAAACAGAGCTCACAGTATTTAACAGAGAACAGTGACAGAGTACACTTGTTGAGAAAGTCACACAGTTCCCAAAGAACACTGAGCAAGGGCACCAAACAATCCGCAATGGAACATGTGAAACAGCCCTGTGGTAGTTGTGGCCTCCGGCATCCCAGAAAGCAATGCCCAGCTTATGGGAAGCAGTGTCGAAAATGTAACAAATTCAATCACTCTGTAGGTCCTCCCGCACAACTGATGCAATTGAACAGGATGAAGATTCAGATTCTGGAGACAGTGAGCATTCACTATTCATTGGAGCCATTACCAGTAAAACAAAGATTGCAGATGAGTGCCATACATTCTTGCAAGCTCAAGACCTCACAGTTCAATTCAAAGTTGACACAAGTTCATAGGTAAACATCCTACCCCAGGCAGTATATGACAAACTGAGCCCAAAACTGCCTTTAACCAAATTAGTGACAAAACTGACTAGCTATAGTGGTGGAAACCTCAGTGATAGGATGCAGCCGTCTACTGTGTGAACATCAACAGTTGGATTTTTACATTGTGGACACAACACAAGATCCCATCCTTGGTTTGTCTGCATCCCATGAGCTGGGTATTATTAAAATTGTTCTCAACATTAGCCGCAGTATAACCCAGTTGACCAGGCTGCACCCAAAGTTGTTTCAAGGGCTAGGATGTCTTAAGACTCCATACCTTATTGAAATAGATCTGTCAGTGGCTCCAGTAGTGTGCCCACCACCAAAACCAACCAGTAGCACTACGAGAATGACTCAAGCAAACCCTAAGTGAGATGGAGAGCATGGGGGTGATAAGAAAGGTTGACCAACCCACTGACTGGGTGAATTCACTGGTGGTATTAGAGAAGCCCAAGTCCAACAAATTGTGCATCTGCCTTGACCCTAGACCATTAAACAAGGCAATTCGACGGGAACACTTTCAGCTACCCACTTTAGAGGACATTACAACCCGGCTATCTGGAGCACATGTATTTTCCAAATTAGATGCTAATCATGGCTACTGGCAAATTCCCCTGACAGAAGAAAGTCAACTGCTCACCATCTTTAATAGTCCATTTGGGCGTTATTGTTTCAAGCGAATGCTATTTGGCATTAAGTCAGCCCAAGAAGTATTTCAGAAGAGAATGTGCCAATTACTAGGTGACCTACCTGGTGTAGAAACAGACATTGACAACATACTCGTGTGGGCATGATGAACAACTGAAAGCAGCCCTTACTAGGTGTGAAGAAATACATTTAATGCTCAACAAAGACAAATGTCTGTTCAATCTACCAGAAGTTTCATACATTGAACAAATCCTAAATTCTGATGGTATAAAACCAGACCCTGAGAAGGTTAAAGCAGTCAAGGAGATGCCACCACCTACCGACAAGAAAGGTATAGAAAGAGTGTTAAGTACCATCAATTCTCTGGCAAAATTCAATCCTAATATGTCCACAATTACTCAACCAATAAGAGAAGTACTAAAATTTGATGTCAGCTTCCAGTGGGAAGCACCCCAGAAGAATGCGTTTGATACAATCAGAAAGATCCTCTCAGAGCAGCCAGTCTTGGTGTACTATGATGTTAGACAACCTGTTACAATTTCATGCGATGCCTCACAATCAGGCCTAGGGGCAGTTGTTTTACAAAACTCCAAACCAGTTGCATATGCTTCCAGGGCTCTTATGGATGCAGAGACGCGATATGCGCAAATTGAAAAAGAATTGTTGGCAGTAGTGTTTGCGTTTAACAAATTTCATCACTACACTTATGGGAAGGAAGTGGCTGTAGAGTCAGACCACAAACCTTTAGAGGCCATCACCATAAAACGATTGTCAGCAGCAGCACCGCGTCTGCAAAGAATGCTCCTACAGTTGCAACACTACTGAGTACAGCCCGAGGAATTATTTTTAAGGGAGAGAAGGTGGTAATACCTCACAGTCTGAGAAAAGAAATGTTGGACAAGATACATACAGCACATCTAGGCATAGTGAAAAGCAAGAAATGAGCAAAAGATACTCTATTCTTGCCAGCGATGGGTCAAGATATTGAGAACTTGATAACAAATTGTGAAACTTGTTTACAGTACCAAGCTTCAAACACCAAAGATGACAGATGAACCACCAACACGACCATGGGAATTGGTATCCACGGATCTATTCTCCCTGAACAATGAGGACTACTTGCTAATCGTGGACAGTTACTCACACTTTATTGAAATTGCAAGATTACACAGCACATCTAGCAAATTAGTGATTGAGCGCACCAAGTCTGTGTTTGCCCGATATGGTATCCGAGAGTTGTGAAGAGTGACAATGGGCCACAGTACACATCTGGTGAGTACAAGAAATTCAGCGAAGAGTGGGATTTCAAACGTGTAACAACAAGTCCATATCACCCACAAGCAAATGGGCTAGCTTAAGAATCAGTTCAAATAATCAAAAGAATGCTGAACAAGGCCAAGACTGACAATCGAGATCTCTACCTGAGTTTACTGGAATACTGTAATGCACCTATCAATGTTATCCCCCACCTACCCCCTCCCGGGCGTAGTGGGGGAAATGGTGGGGATTTGACTTTTTGAAAAATCAAATTCTCCACCCATGGGGGAACGACTAGTGGTCAAATCTCCATGTAGTATGGCTGTTAGGTACTTTAGGAAACAGGTCAATTCCTTTAGCTTGCAAGTTAAAACAAACGCCTAAAATTTCAAGCGGTCAAATGCCCCACTAGTGGGACAGAGTTTCAGATCAAATCAGGTCAAAATCCCCCACTAATCCCCTAGTAATCCCGGGAGGGGGGTAGTGGGGCTTAACATTGATAGGTGCATAACACTGTGATAAATGATAATGGCTCACCAGCTCAGTTATCAATGAGTCACAGACTAAGTTCAGTACTACCTTGCACACCGGAACAACTTACTCCTAAAGTGATTAGCTCAAAGAAAGTCATGGAATCCCTGAGACAAGTTCAAGAAAGGAACAAGAGGTATTATGACAGAGCCTCTAAAGATCTGTGTGAACTTCAGCCAAATGAAACCATCAGAATGCAAGTACAGAATCAGGGGCCGTGGTCAAACTGACAGATGCACCAAGATCATATATAGTGAGAGGGTCCCAATGGTCAAGAATATCGTCGTAACCGTAAGTACTTGAGAAGGGTTAATAAAACATTGGTGAGATCCTCAGTAGATGATTATGATGAAAATGTATCCACAGAGCAGGCGGAACAAGCACAAGAAAGTGTTGAATTACCTGCAAATAGTGACACAATGACTCAAGAACCTGTCAGGACTTCTTGTGGTCGCATTGTTAAGGAGGTATCAGGACTTTGTAAAACTTTAATGCATACATATTGCACAACATACACACATAGATTGTATTTTTAGGGGGAGTTGTACTATGTTTAGCACGCACACGCGCACTAGGCTTTCTCTATTTGTAGAGCACTATAGCGACACGTTGTAAATTCGTATAATTGATTCTTAGCAGTTTTAATGAAATCAAGATATTACAATAGTACACAATTCACTCTAGTTGCGGACCCTTCGACACGCCCACACAAAAGGGGGTTAGCTTTAACATTTGCAGCTTCCCTTCCCTCAATTGGGAGGGGGTACTTAGCCAACAGATAAAGAACACTTCCCAAATTTAGCAACAACGGATTAGCAGATTCATGTTAGAAAGTATACATTACTAAACTATATGGCTGTACCTATTACTCAGCACAGTAGAAGGACTGCTCAGCTCTTTTCTTTCACTAAAGGTTTCGATTGTGGGATACATCTCCAAGGTTACAAAGTTTTAATTGTGGTACTTATTTAAGAATGACTATTAATGTTTCTGAGTAATAAAAATGAACAATCTGGCGTGTTGTTCCATTTCACTTCCAATGTTCTAACTAGCTATAGCTACAGTATAGGAACAGATATTACTTTTATGATTTTATGTTATATTTACATAGTTAAATAGCTAAATGCATGGCTGACCGTAACTATAGACTGACAATGAATGGAATATACATTTATTGATATATCAATTGCAGTTTCAAATATTATTTCTGCTCTGTATGATAATCATTAGTATCACCACAGTCAATTGCAATTCCCAAACAACGTAGCTTTCCTAGCTTGTATTGTATTTGTATGGCTTCCAACTAAATTGAAGTACACATAGTCTGCACTTTCTGTAATCTTTGTTAACACTACTTGCCGGCAACAATGTAGTAGTTCATCGCAACTGATTTTGCTTTATGCATGTAAACAAGGTAACTAGGGTGCACATGGTCCTGCTTGTGATTATTGTAATAACGTGACCAGTCACGTGATAATAATACCATGTCATGTAGTAACACCAGCACACACAGAACATGTATTCTTTGTGTTCATATTATGAGGTCAGAATCTTGAAACAAAATAGCTAGCATTTATGTTACACAATTATTATTTGAATTGTTTAAACAAGATACTGGTATGTAATTCAAGGGTTCTGCATAAATGGTATACAACATAACAAATTAACCACACTTAGACTAGCTATATATATAGTATGTTCACGTTGAGCTGAATCCTGAAAAACAGCTAAAAATTAAAAGTAGATTTTTTTCTCAACAGAGTTAACATTTCAGCCAACCATATGATTATTGGTAACAGCAAAGGTGTCAACAACAAACACGTACGGTTTGGCTCCATTACAAGTTCAGGAAAGGGCTGTAATGGACACTGTATTTATATGGCTTCCACATAGGAAATGTATTGTGAAAATTTTGATTGGCCGTAAATATTATGTCAAACATTTGAACAACAAGATTTTGAAATATTTTTAGCGGGTCAAGCAGTACTACAAATGAGCCAAATTTCAAGATCATCATCCATGAGTTATTAAATGTTTTTGAGGATTCAGCTCAACATGAACATACTATAGATAGAGAAAACATTAATTTTGTCACTTATGAGATCCCCAACTGTCCTTATAGCACAAGAGTGCAAAATCCTTGTGCATGCAATGGGAAAAGATTGCATGATGGAACTAAATATGAAATGGTGATGATCCCCAACACCAAAGTAAATTTTCAACACATAATTCTGAAATCTGTAGTTAAGTACTGAATAATAACTTGAGGAGTTAGCAATAACTTCCAAGATAATGACATCTTGATGTTCACTTTCTGGTGCTCGCACATACATGGCTGTATGCAGGCTGTATGCACAGCATGAATGCAGATCATAATGATGTCTCCTTCTTCATGGTTGCATAATTTCATTGATGCTGTCCTCAGGACTGTCAAAACAGCATCAGGATGAGTTGTATATGTTTCCTTGATCCTAGATCACGTATCTTCTCACTAATAAAATAAAAAAAATTCTAAAACATACCCAATTCTTTTGGATCATTGTATCTTCTTTTATTCCCTATTCTCTTCCCATAAACTTTGTGTGCTCCTTTAAGCTGTTAGAGAAATACAGACATGATCCCAAACAATGTCCAATCTTCCTATTAGCTTAGTTAATGATTATAGTTTGCTGCATCATCTATAACACGAGAAGTCTGATCAAGGTGTGTGCTTTGTCTATATCAATATTTCAGGACACTACTTGGATATTATCAGACTTTGTTCTGAAGTCAATATTTGACAGGATAAAGAAGTTGGCTCTGGTTTTATTTTCATGTGTAACTTTCCTGTTTAGCATGGCTGTGAAGCTATTATAGTGTATTTGTTAAGACTGAGCTTGCTAATAGTTCTCTATCAGCTACAAAATGCATGCTTGGTAGCCACTATGGAACTCCTAGCTGTTTACAGATTCTGTAGCCTTATCATGCAGAAATAATTTACTATTCTCGAGCAATGGGTTCCCCAATTCTCCAAATGTTTCCACAAAATATGTAGCAAAATTTATCTGAATGTGGTCATGTGTTTGATACAAGCAGCATTTACATCACAAAATATATCCTCATGCAAGTCACTCACAATCCTGGCTATGTCTATGGCCCATGGCCATCACTAAAAAATATCAGGATAAAGCTAACATCTTATTTGATGCTCTTATTAGGTATTCACATCATGAGACAGATCCACAGCAATGCATGGCGATTCTAGACCTGGGGGGGGGGGGGGGGGGGGTAAGTAGGAACAGCATAACTATCGTTGTACATCTGTAATTTCTTGGAAAATAAAAGTAAAGAAATAAAGTAATATAAAGTAGAATAGGGGTCTGGGGTGCCATCCCAGAAACTGCAGCAATTTGAAGGCTTGAAAATAGCCTAAAATTTATGATAAAAACATGAAAATTGCTAAAAATTATGATGCCAATCTATACTGCAACTTTCCCCCAAGATTTTCAAAAGTTATGTTTCAGAAGGGGGGGTCATGGGCCCCCCTCCCCCCTTAGAACTGCCTATGATCCACAGCCATGCTGTAAAACGGTGAGATTATTATTAGCTACGTACACTGCAAAGTTATCCTTTGGAATACACTGCAAACATAGATGCAGAACTGTTAATTAAGTGTGTCCATGTCTCATGTGCTAATTATTGAAAGATATAACATGTATAATGCACATGATCCATAGCTAATGATTTAAATTATGATATACAGGTCAAAAATTATCTTCTCACAATGACCTAGAAATTATCAATTATTATACTCTTCCAAAAGAGATGCAATTAATAGTCACCTCAAAGCAACAGTATACCTTGATAAGCATATGAGAGCATTTTTCCTGCAAAGAAGTTCACTAAAATCATCAAAATACACTTTAACTCCAATGATGTATAAACCTGCTTATACTACTGAGTAACCACACAATGAAAAAAACTGCCAGAAAAGACATTGAAACCAGTGGCAATTCTAGACCTGACCTACAGGGGGGGGCCCAGTAGGGAACAGCATAACTATTGTTGTTTGGCTACAGTATAAAGTAGAATTTTCAGGGGGGTCTGGGGGTGCAACCCCCAGAAGCTGCAGGATTTTTGCAATTTAAAGGCTTGAAAACAGCCTAAAATTTGTTCTAAAAACATGAAAAATGCTAAAAATAACAATGCCAATCTATACAGCAACTTTCCCCCAAGATTTTTTAAGTTATTTTTTAACAGGGGGGGCCATGGCCCCCCCTGGTCCCCCCTTTGAATCGTATAATTCAACGTTGAAACCGGGTCACTACTGCTGACCCGGATGACCCACTGACCCGGATGTGACCCGGATTGACCCGGATGTGACCCAGGTTAATTAAAGCCGAGACGTGTTTCGGCTAGTCTCGGGTGAGCGAACGAGTCTACATTTTGAGCGTTCGATTCGTGTTGAGTAAATATTGCAACTTCAGCCTTGCTGTAGGTTGAAGACCAAAAAAAAAAAAAAAGGTCACAATAGCTACCCCTCACCATAGATACCCTCAGTTTCGTGCTACATACTGCACTTACTAACAAATAGGCGTGGCTGAGCATATGTCGGTAATGCGATAAGTGGGCGTGGCTCACGAAAGAGCTACGCGATAGCGTTTATAAGTTCCAGGTCGTCAAACGAACAATTTCGTTTCTCACGTGATCCATTCCGGGTCAGACTCGGATAAATTGTAAACCGGGTCAGACCCGGATGACCCGGAGAAAATGTGACCCGGATGACCCGGAGAAAATGTGACCCGGATGACCCGGATGACCCGGATGACCCGGATGACCTGGATGACCCGGATGACCCGACCCGGTTTCAACTCTGGTATAATTGAGAGTACATAATAAGTCCTGAAGATAGCCAAATTAAATTGGAGATAAAGTATCTCTGCCACTTCAACAAGAATACGTAGTAGTGAAACATGACAATCATGGAAAAGAAAATGTCTTTATTATCATAATAATACGTAACTGATCTACAGTAATACTCCATGGTATGATCATACTGATAGTAGTGGTTGTGTTGAGGTTTCAGGACTATTCATTCTGATACCATTTACTGTAAAAAGACAGCTAGTTAATTTTGAGTCATCAATTGGGAAAAAGGAAGATATGTTTCTCTTAGCTGGATTATTGCTCCTTTAACTATATGATGACAGTGGTCATCACCCCTGATTTGACACCTCTGGAGCAGCTAAAAAACAAGAATATAAGGAACTAGTTGGCAGAAACGAACAAAAGCGAGAAGAAATATTGGATAAAAACTAACACCCAAAGTATTAAAAATAAACTGCCTGAACTTCGAGTCTTGGTTGCTCAAGCAATTATCACATGATAGAAATAACTGAGTCCTGGTGTAATATAATTCTATCAATTATCCTTGAAAGGTTAAAACCTCTTTAGAGCTGATAGAAAGTTTGGATCTGGTGATGCATGGTGTTTTACTTTATTTACATGAGTCCTTACCAGCCATATCATGTGTTCCCTTAATGGATTTAATATTGATGATTCATTTTGGTGTAGCTATAGTGTCACACTGTGGGACAATGAACAACTAATTATTGGTATCATTCTCCATCTTCAAGTGATGAAAATAATGGTAGATTACTTTCTGCCATCAGAAGCATTAATGAATTCAATGACTCTCATGTTCTACTTATTGGTGATTTTAATGTTCCGGCATTGGCTGGGAGGACCCAAATTAGCTACTTGGGAAGTGAATTATCCCTTGTTGCTGGTCTACTTGATGCCACCAATGATGGTTATCTTTTTCAACACATAAATGGTTTCACTCAGGTCAAAGATCCTCTCTTCTTGACTTAGTGTTCACATTTGATAGTAACTCCATCCATTATGTCAACCACCACTCCAAATTGGATTTTAGTGACCACGAGTATTTGACATATGCATGGCAGTATGAGTGTTTGTCTGACAATCCCACTGCTGTGGATTCATTGCCTGCATATATAATCACTGCGGAAAGGAAACTACCTGGCCACATCTCAAAAATTTGATAGAATATACTGGGAGTCATTAATTCTATTGATGTTAATTGGGATCTCTTTAATTAAAGAAAAAGTGGCATCAGTTACAAACAATTTTGTTCCTAAAGTTGTTAAAAACCTTCAACGAATAAGCCCCCGTGGTGGTCTAGTGCAATTACAACAGTTATATTCTACTTTTTGACATACTCACCTATACTCAGATCACATATGTTGCATATACCCTTATATGAAATGAAGTGAAGTCTATGGTAAGAGCTACACAGGCTAAATATAACCAACAATTACTTCAAAAGTTTCATATTAACCCCAAAGTACTGTATGGATAGTGAGGGATAAATCCAATTCAAAACCGAAATTAATCAGCTTATCAAATCCGATGGTACCCTCACAAGGAGTGATGGAGAAGCAACTGAAGTTCTCAATGACTTCTTTCAATCAGTGTTTACAAGTGAGACTGATCATACTATTGAAATTTCCCACAATAGTGTAAATAAATTGTTCCTCTTCTAGTTAGTACCCTGTGATAAGTGGCGTTCCCTAAGGATCCATCCTTGGGCTACTATTATACATTAAGGACATAGCAAACACTAACTTAAGCTTCTTTGCTGATGACTCAAAGTTTACGGTGCCATTAAGCAGACCCTGATAATATACAGAACTGGTGCCAAATTTGGTTGCTGAAACTAAACTTAATGAAATGTAACAACTACTAGTTATGCATGTTGGTTATTCTCCAAACTGATAGTGGATATATGCTGTGTGATAATGGTTCTGGAGAATGTATTCAATTGATGGAAGTTGACCCGCAAGAAAGATCTTGGAGTCTAGATCTGTAGTGACTTGAAACCATCCTTGCACTGCTGCAAGGTGGCGGCATCAGTTATGAGGGTTATAACTATGATTAGAAGGGCATTTGCAGTGTTGGGAGTAATGCGTTACGTAATATTATTACTTTTGTGGTAACTAAGTAATATAACGAAATACACTATAAAAACAGGTAATATAACTCAAGTTACTTTACTTACAAATGTAACGCGTTACCTAAGTAATATAGTTACTGTAACGAGTCTAATATTATGTAATATTATTACTACAAGTAACAAAGTTACTAATATTGTTAGTTATCCTATGAGTAATGCCTAACCACAACAAAGTAACAAAGCCTACTGAATGAAGCTTATTCACCAGCTTCTTACTTATGACCAAGATTTGCACATTGTCCAACAACGCAATCATGTCACATGATAAAGTGGTAGTTCCACACATGACAACTTAAGGCTGTGGACACAAAGTAATATAATATGTAATATTATTATAGTTACTTTATTTTATGAGTAATATGTAACTGTAACTAAATAGTTCAGTTGATGTAATATGTAACTAGTTACTTTTACAAAGTAACTTGCCCAACACTGGGCATTTGTTATCATCTTGAAAGAACTGTTTACATTTCTGTATAAAGCATATGTACATAAGACTACATTTAGACTACTGCTCATCTATCTGGAGTCTGTATTTTGCCTATAGTAGACATATAGAAGTATTAGAGAAAGTACAGAAACAGGCTATGAAGTTAATTAAAAGTTTTGGTAAATTCTCTTATAATCAGAGATTGAGGTCCTTGGGTTTGATTCTGTGAATGCTATCCCACTAGGGACCTGTGAGAAGGCTTAAAGCCTGTAAATACAGGGAGTCTGAAACATGTAGTTGAAATGTGAAGAATGCAGAAAAAATCCCAGACCCAGTAGTGACTTGATCCCTTGCAACATGTAGTCTAGGCATGTACCAAAGGAGCCACAACAGCTGGGGTCTGAGATCTTCTCTGCATTCAACCTGTGGTTTGTTTACTCTATTTTATTGCCGTAAATATGGTGATCTCATAGAGATTTTAAAGATATTAAATGGCTACTATGATATTATTCCTAGCTATAACCTTTTTTACACCAGCTGCTACTACAAACACTAGAGGCCACCATATGAAGCTGTTTAAACCATATGCTAGATTAAACGATGTTCGCTCTAATTTCTTTATGCAGCAAGTTATTAATAGCTGGAACAGCTTACCAGAAGAGATAGTTTTATCAAACATTGTTGGACTGTTCAAAGCCAAATTAGATAAGTACTGGGAAACAGGATATAGATATGAATAAAGGCTTTTAGCCTAACCCTATATTTTATTGTTTCGTGTACTGCATATCCATGAAATAATACTAATACTACAGCCATCTTGAGTGTTCTGAAACAGACCCAGCACCATATAGTTATAAGCACAGTATAAGATTTAGCAGAGCATGTACTGAATGTATACAGAAGGTCAGTAAGGATATGATAACGTATAGATGCCAGATAACAGTGTCCACAGAGACCTTGTATGCTGCAGAGCTCAAAAATTAATTCTGCTTATTACGATCATAATTTCTTTATGCTCAATAATTTTTTTGTCTTGTTGGGCCTTTAATCCTTCAAAGTTGGTGACTATCTCAATAAATAATAAATTTCAGTAACTTAAAAGTGAATACAATAGTACTAGGATATCCATGGAAAGAGATTAACATTCTCCTATAAAATGGACATAAAATAGTTGCTTGGCTAATGATGATCTTTTCCAGTGGCTTGCCTCTTCACATCCAGTTGAACCATATAGTGTCATCATTAAGCACATGGCTGCATACCAGCCAGCAAGATTTAACGTGCTGCTGTTTTGATAAGCATACATTGTCCACACCAAAATAATCCACAACTACATGTGGTATGAGAACGTAGATAATGAGCTGCAAATGTGGGATGGGATTTGGCTTACATGGTGGTCTGGAATTATTGAAATAATTGAATCAAGCTTGAGAAATGCAAACTTTTTACAACAAAAAAACTGCCTAATACATAGTGAACAGACAATACAACTCATCCTTTGCAGTTGACAAAAATTGAACTGATCCTTGAAGAAGTTTATCTGGCAGAATAATGTGAGCTTTGTAATCCAACTTTGTGGCCAAACAATTGAATAGCATGCATGGAGATGTATGAGCTAGCAATAAGAAAATGTTTGCATTGCTGTCAGCCAAACAACTTGTACCAGAGTTAGCTAGCTAGCTATAATACATTAGTTGGCCGGGTGGAATATGTATAGCTATTCTGGTGGACTGTTTGGGCCAGTACATACATGGTAGTGATGATGTGCAGCACAAAGAACATTTTAGTCATCAATTTTGTACAATAGTAAATAAATTTAATGTATATGCCACCATCTATTGATCTGCAGTGTATTCATAAAGTATATACACTTTATTAAGGCATTCTCTTTTGTGTGTATAATATAGCATTAACAGACAGCTCAAGAGCTAGCATGTAATGGTTAAACTGAAGTATGACTAAAATATCACTATAGTATACAGCTATATTCCTAACAAATTAAAAGATCAAAGTAGCTAAGTGCAAGTACACTATATAGCAGTTGCATGTTGTAAAATTGAGAGGAAATTTCAAGGAATTTTTACTATTGTGATTAGTATGTCAAAAAAAAGTCTGTGATATCTGAAGAAATTGATCTAAAGGTTTCAATATATTAGAAAACCTGCAAATTAAATAATATTAGAAAACATCTATGAAATGACACATAGCTATACTGCTTTAACTCCATGAGATATTAAATTCTAACTTAACTTTTCTGTGGTGATATCATGCAGATTTACAACTTAATGAAAGGGACGATAGGTGAAGTCCTGTCTATATATGGTGCTATGTTGGCATAGCATAATACTAGCATTTTATGTGACTATACCTATAACGAGAGATTTAATTTAGATCAAAAGGAAATATCTCTTGGTTTCCCACACCATAGAAAACATGGACATAAATGAACCTATTTTTTAATATATGAAATATGTAAAAGACAAGCTAAAAATAGAGTAGCTATAAATAGTAACAGGGTGTCTACCTTATATTGCTGTTGAGTGAGTTATGTATAAAATATCAACTATAGGACTGCATTGAGATGATTGTTCTGACAATTCCTTTTGTGGAACAAAAAAACTTTTGATAACTTAGTATGATGTACTATTGCTTCCTGTAATTAAGTACTTAATGTAAACGTACAACAAGTTTTGAAGATTTAAGATAGTGAGAAGTATATTAAAACAATTGGTACATTTTTGTGAAGTTAAAAGCCAATTAACCATGTTCCTTACACTGCTTGAAGGTTCTTAGTTTACTAATTTGTTAAGATGCCTTACTGTAGTTATACTGATAGTAAAGTGTCAGTAAACTTAAGTATATGGAACATAATTATTTTACTAAGTTTTAAACTCTCAGTAAAACATCAGTGAATGCGGGTTTACTGAAAAACTACTAAAATAACAAACAATTAACTGTTCCATATACTGGGGATATCCCACTGTAGTAAACTAAGATACTTCAAGCAGTGTTACTGGCAATGGAAAATGGTATAGTCATAAAACTTGGAGAATTAGATTTGTGGAGTTAGGGTATCAATGTGATATATTGAAACCCGAAAATGTAATGACAATGGCTCTGGAGGCGTTCTTTGAATGTTACATAATTTCATCTGCAAATTAAGGGACACACACTGTAGCACAGCACTCCAAATATTTCACTAGTCAATTGTGCATTGAAATACTCTAATAGAGCATTCATACTGTATAATGCATTTTGAAACTTTGACAACAAAATGTTGTGCGCACAATACGGTTGCATATGGGACAGTGAATAGTTTGATGGGAATTTCCTGCATGAGCACAGTTTGGACAATTTAAACATATTTGGTTCACACCTACTTGCTGTGCTAACTTAATACAGTCCAGAGAATGATCATCTCACTATAGTGTCTGCTACAGTTGCTGTATTATGCAAGTGATTTGTGGAGCTAGTTTGACACCAAACACTGAACAAGTATGTTGTAGCTATTGATAAAATGTGTATAAATTGATCAGCACAAAACTGAATTGACATATTAAACATCTTGCAATTGAACATTAGCTAAGCCTCACATATGACTATGTAGTGTACCATCGGGAATGCTATGATAATGTATATATTATTGTGGAAAGAGTATAATAGCCATACACCATGCAGGGGAGCTGTGTAATACTAGTGCTCTTAATTCTCATGTGTATTAATTTTATTGTGTCAGAGATGCGTTACCTTGAGAGTAATGTATGTTAGCCAAATTCTTGTATAGTTAGTCATAACTCAATTTTGTAGTTGTCGGTCAGACCCTGGTTGATATTAGAGATTTGACTAGTGCAAATGATAATCAGCAGCTGCAAATCATTACATATCATGTACACTACAAGAGAGAGTCACAAGCAACAGTTACATAGTCAGGTGAATTGAAGACAACATCTTTTAGAGTTGTTGATAATTGTTGGATAGCGGTGTGCAGCTTCGAAACGTTTGGTCTACTCCCTGGACTTTGTGACCAACATTGTGTCATCACCTTTGTTACCTACAGTACAAGTATACTGCATGAATTATGTAAACTAAATTAATGGTATTTCACCTGTGGAGGACAGCCAGTTGGCGGTTCTAAGGTTCCTTGTTTAGTGACAGATGAAATCACCTCTTCATTAGTCAACCCAACATAAGGTTGTTGTCCATATGTGAACACCTCCCACATTACTATACCAAATGACCACACATCAGTTGCCATGGTGAACTTTCCATACATAATGGACTCAGGAGCCATCCACCGGATGGGTAACACAGCACGTCCATGAACCCTAGTGATAATTTTATGGTAGTTATGAGAAGTGTAGTTAACTAGTTGTTCTTTTCGGATCAAGCATATCGAGTTTGGCTCAAAATGAATTTTAGGTCAGCTGCAGTGACAAGTTGTAAATTGGCTTTACTGTTGCTGAGTTTTCTTTTTTTTTGTAGATTTTTCGACATTTCTGCTATCACAGACTAGTTAAAGCTGCTAGTGCAACTTACGAAAGATGGATTGGATGTTGTATACATACAGAATTACTTTAATAAAATCTTTGTAAAGCTCTGGGGCTGGGTATATGACTAGTCAGACCTAAAACACAGCATTTATCTTGCTTAGAATCACCCACATACCAACTTTGGTATCATTTTGACAAGCAATAGCTTATGCTATAAGTGTTCACTATGAAAGAATCTAGCAGCAAATCTAACCGGATCTTCAAAAATCTGACAGCTGCCACAGTTTCTCAATGGTAAGCAAATTACATAAATAAACTGAAATGGGAATATGGATCACTGAAAAAGCCACAACATATTAATTGCTGAAGTAATAACTTAAACCACAACTCCCCATTAGACTTCAAAAAAATACTAGTGTGGCAATGTACAATTTTTCCTTCAGATAATAAGGATTTGTGGTTTACATATTACTACCTTAACAATTCCTTCTTATTTTATGGCTTACACAAACTCTTTAAACTTTCAATGATTTTAAATTGAATAAAGCTTTCCAAAACTTACGAAAGAGTATATTGCTATAAACTTTTAAACAACAACGTTTAGTATTATTACACACCTGTAGTAATCAGTTGAGTTTATATCTCGTGATAGTCCAAAGTCTGCTATCTTAATTTCCAGTCCTGTAGCAACTAAACAATTCCTTGTAGCCAAGTCCCTGTGTACTAAACCCTGGTTACTAAGATACTCCATCCCTTCTGCAATCTGCTCCACTATGTGTAACAAGTCACTCAGTTGTAGGAAACATGTCTCCTTTTCTGACTCATCACAGTCGGGGCCCAAACCAATGGCAGAGCGAAGGTAAGCGTTGAGATCCCCAAGGTCCATGTACTCAAATATCATACAATATGGTTCTGTTATAGTACACACTCCTAATAGTCCAACTATTCTAGGATGATCCAGTTTGGACATGAATGTCACTTCTGTAAGCATAAAAACATTAAAAATTAGCTTTAGTGTGATATTTAATGACTACCTATCTACCGTGCTTTCTGATTACAATAAATCACTTGTATAGCTGACCACTTCTCCAAGGGTTCCTTATTTGCATTAAAAGTTTCAGAGCAAACTTCAACAGTGCATTATCACCTTATACACTGCAACCTTATTTAAAATTCTTGCTATCAAAGACCCTTGGCATGTTATAACATTCAAATCTTTAAAACCACTTAATTAAACAGTGATGTGGAGTTTAGCTAAGTATTATCAATGAATTGACAAGGTTTATATGTCTGAATTACCAAGGCTGTAGACCGAGGTAATTAATTGTGTTCCCAGTTCCATTGTCTGATGGACTCTCAATAGCATAGAAACTGATGTTGGCTCATTCTACAAAGTAATTTTCCCTAGGCAAAGCAAGTGTAGAAAGAAGAAACTGTGGCTGTTTGCATCAAGCTTTACCCTGGTTTTAGTGCCAGACTGTGACATCACTGTATCAAGTAACTACCATGCCTAGATCACCAATGACACTTCATCTTTTCCAGAAAGTAATTAAACTAACAATTTGCAAGTGGCAAACTGTTAGTGCTAGCATTGAAATTTATGTAATGTGTAACTCCATACTGTAACATCATAGATGACATTGGTGTATCAACACATGGATCAACCACGGTTAATGATGCCTGTCTTGGCCAGAAAGTAAACTAACGGCATTTGTTTTGCCTTTTAGCATAGCTAATCACATACCAGCTTAAATTTGTATTTTGGTAAAACATGCTAGGTTCACATAGATTCTTTTACTTTAACTGCTCACCTTTAAAGAACTCCATCATGACAGCATTATCATCCACAGCATTATCTGTTTTTAACTGTTTCACTGCTACAATAGTAGAATCTTCTCCTTCAATTATATTTGTTGCCATTCCCTGGTAGACACGTCCAAATGCTCCCTCGCCTAACTCTCTAACAAATGTGATCAGTTCTGAGGAAAACTCCTTCTCATGAGGACCTGGTGGCTTCAAGGTTTGCACCCGATCAAATAATGGATTACTGGTTTGATATTGTTCAGTCATCATCTCAATAGTAAAGTCAACTATCTTGTTACGTTGCCTATAATACCACACCAGTATCACTGTCACTAGTACACTACCAGTGATCAGTACTAGAATTGGTACAATAACAGCAGTAGCTATAACACCAGGTGACGTCCCAGTTTCCTTACGCACTACAACAAAAATATGATTACAGTAGTTCACAAAGTTACAGTTAGCACTTACCAGTTGTAGGAGACTTGGTGGGAGCATTTGAGTCATTATAGCAGTCAGTTATGCCAGTGTTAAAGGGAGGTGGTAGATCACTAACATTTTCTGGAAATGCAGTAACACCAGCAAATCCTACAAAGGTGTTTACATACCATACATTTTATAGGTACACCACACAGTGAAACAAGTGATGTTGCTTCTTCTAAATTTAGTTTTTACACATAATAATGCATCATACGGTACGGTAGTATCAAATGGTACGGTCGTACTATTTAAGTAGGGATCATGGTGAATGTTTCGCACGCCGCCCAAAATTCCGCCTGTAAAAATCATCGTACAGACATTTTACATGGCGAAAATCACCTTTACGGAATAGTACTAGTCCATATAATACATAAAATACAAGAAACACTTACAGGTGGCCAGATATAAAATTTTAAATAATTGCCAAAAACTCTAATTTTAGTCTCACTGCCTCACTGCTTGACCACAGTCACAAGCCTAGAGCCCAAACAAAGCAGTGCACAGTCACCATTTTACGCCACAACAACAAACTCACTGGTGGGATGTGCCTTTTGGGGTTCTGACAAGTGTATGCCCTGTGCGTCTTGTCTTTTCTTTTATCTTCAATCAAGCTGCTTGTCTTCTTCTTCATCCAACGAAACCATATCGAGGTGTCAATTTTCCATATCAACACAATAGACACCACAAAATTATTAAAGGTGCTAAGACTACATTACTGTACGGAGGTACCGGTACTCCACAATAGGTCCCAAGATCATGCCCATTCTTTATTCTACATATATCAATTTATCAATCGAGACCACGATGACCACGCCCTTTTACGCTAGCTGTATTTGTGACCACACCCCTTCAAGTTGGTAGGCTAATTCGAGATACTCTAGTCTAATAATCAATCAAAACCACGATGACCACACCCTTTTCATGCAAGCACACATCTTTGCAGGCTGACTCGAGATACTCTAATACAGCAGTCACCCTAATAGAACAGTCGCATGTTTATAGTTTGCTGTATGCTTTACCAAAAACTAAACAAACTAACCTATGAAATTAAAAATGAAGTAGGGATCCAAGCGATAAAAAGTAGTGAAACAAGAGATGAACAATGGTAGTTATTACAGCATAGCTCAATGGGAAATCCCTACTTTGGCATGGTATAACAATAATATTATTTTTGTGTTCAATGCCAAAGTAGGGATTTCCCACTGAGCTATGCTGTAATAACTACCATCATTCATCTCTTGTTTCACTACTTTTTATCGCTTGGATCCCTACTTCATTTTTAATTTCATAATTTTTAATATACTATTGTATATTAAAGAACGTGGAGTTTGGGTCTCCTTGTCATTTAAAATCACCTGAAAAACAGCCTCAGTTTTCCTCAAAACATCTTGGGGAGGGGGATTAGTTAAGCATATAACCACTTTAGAATGACCCAAATCTTTCTAACAAGTTTCTGTGGAATTTTAAATTTCCTATTTAACTGAATTACTGACTAACTATGTAACTAACTAACCAACTAACTGAAGCCTTCAGCCAAACATAACTGAATGCATAAGTCTATAGGCTAATTTTTTTTTCACTGTTTGACATCGCGTGCCTATGTACAATACATTCATCACGGACTTACCATTGTCCTCCTTTGTATCCCCCACTGACAACACAAGATGTCAATTCACGGTATATGTGTGATATGGCTTGCCCGTGTAGCTACCATACACCCAGAAATTTTCACAGTTTTCATGGTTAGTAAAGCTACAGTGAAATTTAATCACGTGAAAATTTATGTGAGTCCTACTCACTTTACTGATTAATTAGTGTGGCTCCATAGTATTGTAGGCATATGTGGATGCCTTTATTTCAACTGTCATTGAAGTAATGCATCAATCAAAAAGAGCTATGTAGCTGTAAACATACATGTATATACTGAGTTTCGTGTAACTTTCACCAGAATTTGTATACCTCTTGAGTCCGCAATGATATCTTCAACCCAAGTTGGCCATTTTAATCCAATTATTCTTGTAATATGCCTGACAGCTTCTGATTATTCTACCAAAATTAAGCACCCATTATTCTCCAAATTATGCCTGCTTAATAGGCTCAGGCCTAGCCGATATTTTCCTGAATCAAATATCAGGACTCCCAAACAAGTCTTTAAAATTTTGTATAAACAAACTACTAGTTGGGCTTCTTGTCTAGGTCCTGATGTTCCCGGTACTTTTTATTAATGCTTTACAGCACAAGTGCTGAAGGTCTGTAGGACACTGGTCCTACAGCTTGCTCAAAGACTTTAACTACATAAGGTGTGTTTGAAAAGTTGGAGAAAGGAGAAAAATTCAATTACTGGACCTAGGTGGCCTCGAACCTGCAGCCATCCGATCGCTTACAGGAGTCTACCACGTGGCATTAAAGTGGGCATGGCTCACAAAGACATGAACAAAGCTAGCCTACTGCAAGACTAGACTATGTCTCGCACAGAGATTGCCACTACTATTGAGAATTGATGTCGGTATGATTGTAAATAAACTATTACATAATTACAAACAGTCACGTTCAGGCCGCATACAGTAATACGTAATACAATTGGTTGTAACCATGTTATAGAGTTGGTTGTTATGTTTCTTTAACGTTTTAGCTAAAGAAACACTCTCTACTTAGTTGTTTGGCTTATCGCTTCATAATGCTATCATACATTGTTGGTGCTGTGACCAGGATTCGCTTCGCCTTATGGCTAGCTATGCCTACATTTGTAACCTGTTACAAAAAAGCTGTGGTACTGTACCATGACAATTGGAGTGAGAACGGTACCCCAGAAGGCAAGCAAATTTATCTGAAGAACTCTTATTTGTTGTATCAAGACACACGGTAGTGTGTCGTGCGGCCCAAGAAGCCGGCGTGCCACCCGTGAGTATATTAACAGGAAGAAAGAAAACGCAATTTTCACACCTATGTGGCTCTGTGATCCCTTATCCGATTGGAACCAAATTTGCTAGAGAGGTGCCGGCCAGTAAGGGGAGTCTACACACCAAATTTGAAGAAAATCGCTCCAGCCATTTCCGAGATACGAGCGAACAAAATTTCGTTTTAATTTCTTCATTTTTCTTCTTCTTCTACTTCATTTCGCACACTTCGCAAAATCCGCCATAAAACACGAATGCGTGCTAGGATCGGGCTGAAATTTGGCACACTTAAAGGGTTCATTAAGGCGGATCTCTGTACCAACTTTGGTAGGAATCCGATGAACATTCACGGAGTTATGACCGATTATTTGCGTACAATAAGGTCGAAGGTCTGTCACGCCTACAGGGTAAACTCCTTTGAGGAATCAGTTGAAAATTGCTATGTAGATGGAGTAACCATCGTAGGAGTGCATTTTTGTGGTTTGAAAGGAATCAGGATAAAGACCACGGCGATATGGCACAAAACCCGACCTGCGTCAAAATTACGCGATCGATTTTTATGAATAAAAAACTATTAGTTTTCGTGTCTATCAGGCAAACCGCTTAGAGCAATGAGCTGAAAATCAGTATGTAGCTGGAATAATCATCATAGAAAGTCCTTGCAGTAGTACAGAAGAATCGGATTACAAACCACTGAGTTATGATTCGAAAGGCAACTACATGTAGCAAATGCGAGATCGAGATACTCTAATAGAACAGTCACCCTAATAAAGCATTCAGCTGTATTTATAATTTACTCAATTATATTACATTGCAAATTATTCTGTAAGGAATTCAGTTACAAACAAGTCACCCTGTAGTCAGATCAGCCAGAAGAAGGTACCTAATAGAGAGTTCAGCTACAAAGAAACCATCATGTAGAGAGTTCAGCTCAAACAAATTGCCCTGTAGAGAGATCAGCTAGAAGAAGTTACCTTGTGGAGAGTTCAGTTACAAAGAAACAATCATGCAAAGTGTTCAGCTACAAACAAATCACCCAGTAGAAAGTTCCGCTATGAACAGAATCAACAGATCCACTGTAGAGAGTTCAGTTAGAAACAAGTTATGTTGTAGAGAGATCAGCTAGAAGAAGTAACCTTGTAGAGAGTTCAGCTACAAAAAAAACACCATGTAAGAGAGTTCAGCTGCAAACAAATCACCTGTAGAGAGTCCAGCAGGAACAAGTCACCCTGTACAGAGATCAGCTAGAAACAAGTCACCCTGTAGAGAATTCAGCTACAAACAAATCACCCTGTAGAAAGATCAGGTAGAAGAAGTTACCGTGTAGAGAGTTCAGCTGCAAACAAATCCCCTGTAGAGAGTTCAGCTAGAAACAAGTCACCCTGTAGAGAGATCAGCTAGAAACAAGTCACCCTGTAGAGAGTTCAGCTAGAAGAAGTCACATTGTAGAGAGTTCAGCTACAAAGAAACTACCATGTAGAGAGTTCAGCTGCAAACAAATCACCCTGTAGAGAACTCAGCTACAAACAAATCGCCCTGTAGAAAGATCAGCTAGAAGAAGTTACCTTGTAGGGAGTTCAGCTACGAATAGATCACCCTGTAGAGAGTTCAGCTACAAACAAATCACACTGTAGAGAGTTCAGTTACAAAGAAACCACAATGTAGAGAGATCAGTTGCAAAAAAATCAATCACTCTGTAGAGAGTTCAACTAGAAAAAGTCACCTTGTAGAGAGTTCAGCTGCAAATAAATCACCCTGTAGAGAATTCAGCTACAAACAAATCACCCTGTAGAAAGATCAGCTAGAAGAAGTTACCTTGTAGAGAGTTCAGCTACAAAGAAACCACCATGTAGAGAGTTCAGCTGCAAACAAATCACCCTGTAGAGAGTTCAGCTAGAAACAAGTCACCCTGTAGAGAGATCAGCTAGAAACAAGTCACCCTGTAGAGAGTTCAGCTAGAAGAAGTCACATTGTAGAGAGTTCAGCTACAAAGAAACTACCATGTAGAGAGTTCAGCTGCAAACAAACACCCTGTAGAGAACTCAGCTACAAACAAATCGCCCTGTAGATAGATCAGCTAGAAGAAGTTACCTTGTAGGGAGTTCAGCTACAAACAAATCACCCTGTAGAGAGTTCAGCTACAATGAAATCATCATGTAGAGAGTTCAGCTGCAAACAAATCATCCTGTAGAGAGTTCAGCTATGAAAAGATCACCCTGTAGAGAGTTCAGCTAGAACAAGTCACCTTTTAGAGAGTTCAGCTACAAAGCTACCACCATGTAGAGAGTTCAGCTGCAAATAAAAATCAATCACTCTGTAGAGAGTTCAGCTAGAAGAAGTCACCTTGTAGAGAGTTCAGCTGCAAAAAAATCACCCTGTAGAGAATTCAGCTACAAACAAATCACCCTGTAGAAAGATCAGCTAGAAGAAGTTACCTTGTAGAGAGTTCAGCTACAAAGAAACCAGAGTTCAGCTGCAAGCAAATCACCTGTAGAGAGTTCAGCTAGAAACAAGTCACCCTGTAGAGAGTTCAGCTAGAAGAAGTCACATTGTAGAGAGTTCAGTTACAATGAAACTCCCATGTAGAGAGTTCAGCTGCAAACAAATCACCCTGTAGAGAACTCAGCTACAAACAAATATGCCCTGTAAAAAGATCAGCTAGAAGAAGTTACCTTGTAGAGAGTTCAGCTACAACAAAACCATCATGTAGAGAGTTCAGCTACAAACAAATCACCTGTAGAGAGTTCAGCTAGAAACAAGTCACCCTGTAGAGAGATCAGCTAGAAGAAATTACCTTGTAGAGAGTTCAGCTACAAAGAAACCACCATGTAGAGAGTTCAGCTACAAACAAATCACCCAGTAGAAAGTTCAGCTATGAACAGATCACTCTGCAGAGAGATCAGCTAGAAACAAGTCACCCTGTAGAGAGTTCAGCTAGAAGAAATTACCTTGTAGAGAGTTCAGCTACAAAGAAACCACCATGTAGAGAGTTCAGCTACAAACAAATCACCCATGCAGTAGAAAGTTCAGCTATGAACAGATCACCCTGTTGAGAGTTCAGTTAGAAACAAGTCATCCTGTAGAGAGATCACCTAGAAGTATCACCTTGTAGAGAATTCAGCTACAAAGAAATCACCTGTAGAGAGTTCAGCTACCAACAAATCACCCTGTAGAGAGATCAGCTAGAAGAAGTCACTTTGTAGAGAGTTCAGCTATAAAGAAACCACCACGTAGAGAATTCAGCTGCAAACAAACACCCTGTAGAGAACTCAGCTACAAACAAATCGCCCTGTAAAAAGATTAGCTAGAAGAAGTTACCTTGTAGGGATTTCAGCTACAAACAAATCACCCTGTAGAGAGTTCAGCTACAAAGAAATCATCATGTAGAGAGTTCAGCTGCAAACAAATCATCCTGTAGAGAGTTCAGCTATGAAAAGATCATCCTGTAGAGAGTTCAGCTAGAAGAAGTCACTTTTTAGATAGTTCAGCTACAAAGCAACCACCATGTAGAGAGTTCAGCTGCAAACACATCACCCTGTAGAGAATTCAGCTACAAACAAATCGCCCTGTAGAGAGACCAGCTAGAAACAAGTCACCCAGTAGACAGATCAGCTAGAAGAAGTTACCTTGTAGAGAGTTCATCAGCTGACTATGTAGTCATAGCTACAGCTTTAATACACTAATAATATTATTGAACACACCTGAATTATTTCTGCAGATATTCTAAGTCTGTTGTAACTATTTATGGTTAGATAATGCTTCATTTATGGCTATTAATTAATTCTGGCAAAACTACTTATAGCAGCATCTTGAAAACTAAGCAACTAGCCACAAAAAGCATTATTATGGAACAATAGGCTTAGATACAAGAAATAAAAAAAGAATAGGAGAAATTTTTGGGAAATTCTGGTAAGAATTATTACCAAATTATCAACAACATTGTTTAGTGACCATATTGGATAGCTTTGTTTTGCACAAATCTACTTCAGCACACCTCATTAATGGATGTAGCCATTTAGCCCAAATTGCTAGAAACTTTTGTCTAATCAATTCATTTTATTATACACACAGACTACTGCATAATGAAGATAACATTATGTACCTGACACATTTACACTTGAGAGTTCTGAACGCTAAGGGCGGAGAAACAGGAGGGAATAGAGCACTGCCCCTTCACTTTTTCTATGCCCATAGGCTGAAGTACAGCAAACATTATTATGACTAGTGAACCCACACATACAAAGAATGGTGAAAGGCTTTTTTTTCATCTGAATGCACACCCCAACTATCAATTACTGAAATAGTGCAATGGCCATTGTATTTCATCTTCAGCTACGTTCAGCCCATTACACAGTGTTACTAATGAAGAACACTGTGAGAAGGACCTCTATGGTCAATGCACATTCACAACAGGATGATTTCCATTACAAACATAGGGAAGCCATCACACAGTACCCAGCAAAAGTAAATGGAACACAAAGGAGGACACAGGTAAGTCCATGAAGCATACATTGTATACTGTGGTAAGCCACAAGACACCTATAGGGCTGAAGCGATGTCAAATAGTAAAAATCCAGTCCATAGCCTTAGCTATTAGTGAGTTACACTTGCCTGAAAACATCAGTCAGTCAGTCGGTCAGTCAGTCGGTCAGTCAGTCAGTCAGTCGGTCAGTCAGTCAGTCAGTCAGTCGGTCAGTCAGTCAGTCAGTCGGTCAGTCAGTAGAAAATTCCACTAAAATATTATTTTATTATTATTAAAGTTTCACAATTACCAGCACTGAAGACAAGACAACTATACAAGATTTCAAGACTAAGATTTCAGGACAACTATACATTTACAATTAGCTATTGATAATAAGGTGAAATAGAAAATGGGCTAAAGAAAGGAGAAAAATCCAACTCCAGGAGTTGAACTGCAAGCCGCCCAATGTCTAAACATATATTTTAAAAATTGTAGCAACCCATTGGAAGCAATTCAGGTCATACTGAAGGCATACTTAGGCTTGGTTATATCTATCCAATACTGCAAGGCACCATGAAGGTATTGTGAGGCTGGTTGCTGGTCAATATTTTAGTGAGAAAATGCAAACCTCCATGATCCCTAATATCACAAGTACACAGATAAAATTTGGAATTTTCAACTAGAGTAGGGATCATAGCACATCAATAAAAAGTACTGAAACAAGCTGGAGTAGTGCACAATATTAAATCACAGTAAAACAATAAGAAGTGTTATATCCCTACTGTGCATTTCCATTACAGTATCTTGAGCACAGTAGGGATATAACACTTCTTATTGTTTTAATATTGTGCACTACTCCAGCTTGTTTCAGTACTTTATCGTGCTATGGTCCCTACTCTAGTTGAAAATTCCAAATTTTTCTGTGTACTTGTTTGTTAACTTTTTGTAAATAATTATGATGACTGGTGAACCCATACATACCATCTAAAAAGTGAAGTATCCATTATGCTTCATTGTCAGCTATGTTCAATCCGATACATAGCATTTTGGATCAGGACCTGTTCGAAAAGCACCTCTGCAATCCATGCATACCGAAAGAAGGTGCCGTGCTCCCCAGTTATATCAATTTTCGTCTGAAAAGTGAAGTATCCATTATGCTTCATTGTTGGCTATGTTCAACCCAGTACAAATCAAGAACTGTTCAAAAAGCACCTCTACAATCAAAATAATCACTATGAAAAATAGGGACGATTTCCATTACGAAGGGAAGCCATCACATGCTATCACCAAATCGACACTTTTCGCTGTCAGCAAAGATGAATGGGACACAAAGGAGGACACTGGTAAGTCCATGAACAATGCATTGTACATAATGCGGTATGCCAAAAGGCACCTGTCGGGCTGAAGCGGCATCGAACAGTGAAAAAAGCAAACCCGTAGCCTTAGCCGTTATTGAGTTACGCTTGTCTGAAGGCATCAGTCAGTCAGTCAGGAAGTCAGTCAATAGAAAATTCCATTAAATAAATTATTTTTAAAATTCCATAGCAACTTATTGAAAGCGTTTCAGGTCGATCTGAAAGCTTGTTTGGGCTTAGTTTTACCTAAGCAATACTTGTCAGGGAAAATTATGATACAGTACGATAGTTTATCGTACTGTATAGTAGGGACCACAAAGGAGTAGGCGTGGCCCACAAAATAACATCACCCAAAAACCAGCATCAATTTTCTCTGACGATGATGAGGCAGTATTGGTTAGGTAAAACTAAGCCCAAACAAGCTTTCGGATCGACCCAAAGTGCTTACAACACGTTGCTACAGAATTTAAAAAAATATATTTAATGGAATTTTCTACTGACTGAGTAACTGACTGAGTAACTGACTGATGCCTTCAGACCAGCGTAACTCGATAATGGCTAAGGCTACGGGCTTGATTTTTTCACTGTTCAACGTCGCTTCAGCCCAAGAGGTGCCCTTTGGCATACCTGAGTACGTACAATGCATTCTTTATGGACTTACTAGTGTCCTCCGTTGTGTCCCATTCATCCTTGCTGACAGCAAAAAGTGTCGATTCACAGCAGCACGTGATGGCTTCCCATCGTAATGGAAATTGTCTGTACTTTTCATAGTGGCTATTATGATTGCAGAGGTACTTTTCAAACAGTTCTTGATTCGTACTGCTGTGTAAAGGATTGAACGTAACCGACAACGAAGCGTAATGGATACTTCACTTTTCAGACGACAATTGAAATAGCTAGGGAATGCAGTATGCATGGGTTCACCAGTCATAATAATTGTGACCCAGACTGACAAAACCGGGCTTATCGCCTATTTAAAAGTATCGAGAAATGCCAGTTTTAAGTATTTAGTGCGTTGTAGCTCGCCAATGGTTGAAGCTATGTGTACCAAATTTTCACAAGTCTTACACCAATTCCTTACCTTCCAGAGCATCCACTGTGCAAGTAGCCAACAACTATTAGTAAGTTTCCCGCCATTTTAGATAGTTTTTAAACCGAGGTTGACTGTATCAGGCGAGCTGCAAATTGGGTGGGAGGCAGGGGCCCTGGAAGGCAGGCAAGATGGTATTCAAAAATTGAAAAGGAAGGCCAAGGGATGAACTAGGCCAAGTTTTGAGCCATTGAGGTCTCAAAACTGGCTAAAATGAAAGGAAATTCACAACAGAGGTACTTATTCAACACCACGGAGCTGTACAACCACATACAGTCATTCCCAGGCTGACCAGAGCTCCATTAAGGCCCCTCACCACACGTACGGATCGCCACTGGGCTTGGGAAAAGCAGCCAGCAAAACCAGACCACTCAAGTCTAGCTGATTTTAAATGTGGAATTAGATAGTTTATTCATGTAGCTGTGTGTCCTGGGTGAAAAATCGAATCTGCTGACATGGGCGATAAGACCGGTTTTCTCAGACTGGGTCACAATTACAGTGGAACCTGTCTATAATGGTCACCTTGGGACCAGATATATCTGGCCTTTATTTACAGGTGACTGTTATAGAGTGCTACGGCCGTTATAAATAAGTAATTATTATTAAGAGGCTTGCGCCAACTGCAATATAGTCTGAATATTTTACTAGTTGTTAGTACAGAAAGGGTGAGGTGAGTCTATGAAAGTTGGTTATAGCGATTGAATATGCTTAAGCAATATAACCTGATAGATTATAATTATAGTAATCATCGAAAGGCAGGAAGTGTGATAATTGTGCATTAATTGAAACGGTGCCATGGTACCAGGCAATTGGCTTAGCAAGCCACCATAAAAGGTAGCAACCACTATACGAAGGAGAAAGTTATGTATACAGTGATTCATAGGTGAATTGTTGGTTAGCCATTATACCCGTTAGACAGGTGACCGCTTAATGCAGACCACAATGCATACATTTTGTATGGGAATATTTGGGACCTCGTGACCATGGTCGTTATGCAGAGGTTACCGCTTAATCCAGGTGACTGTAGCACAGGTTCCACTGTATTTACAAAAAAAAGTTAACACACAAGTACACAGAATTTTCAACTAGAGTAGGGACCATAACACATCAATAAAAAGTACTGAAACAAGCTGGAGTAGTGCACGGTATTAAATCACAGTAAAACAATAAGAAGTGTTATATCTCTATTGTGCTATCGATGTACTATGGTCCCTACTCTAGTTGAAAATGTGTTCTTGTACAGTACTACTGCATTGAGATTACACACGCATACAGTAGAGGGTTGATTATCCAAACTACGTAGAAGGGTGTTCACAATTATTGACAGATACATAAGATATAATACTGTTCTGTACAGGCCAGTTCAACTATACAGGAAAGCATTAGGTTAGCTATAATTATAATTGAAGATGTTCATTTAAACATTAAACTTTTCTCAATACCCTATTAAAGCATACAGAATAACAAAATACTCTAATTGAACAGTCATTCTGGCATTCAAATAATAGAGATGAATAAAAAATTGGAAATTTAAAATGGGAATAGGGATTGCTGAAAAAAGCCACGAAACAAGAAGGGATCGCTGGGGTGGTAATGTAAACCACAAATCCCTATTTTGACATAAATCTTTAGTTACATGCTCTGTAATTTTGAAGTGTAAGGATTTGTGGTTTACATTACCACCCCAGCGATCCCTTCTTGTTTCGTGGCTTTTTTCCGCGATCCCTATTCCCATTTTAAATTTCCAATTTTTTATTCATTTAGTTTGTGTACTTTTTATTAATCCAGTAATGGATTATGAAGAAGACCGTGGTGAATAGTGTAATTTTGCATTCTGCATAGTAACACCATCAACATTTCAGTACACACATGAAACTGATCAAATTGCAATGTACATACAAACTGAGAGTCTCCTAATATGAGCTACAATTTACATTACTGGTGCCTTTAATAGCTGTCAAATTCAGTGCAAGGATTGTTGTTATACACTTGACTGCATTATACATCAGGGTGAACTCCCTTCAGACTGGAAGAGGGCATATGCAACACCAGTATACAAGAAAGGCCCGTGTACTAATCTCCAGATTAAATACTCTAATAGAGCAGTCATGTAAATATTCTAATAATGCAGTCAAGTGTATAACGACAATCCTTGCACTGAATTTGACAGCTATTAAAGGCACCAGTATTGTAAATTGTAGCTCATATTGGGAGACTCTCAGTCTGTATGCACATTGCAATTTGATCAGTTTTATGTTTGTACTACGCAGAATGCAAAATTACACTATTCACCACAGTCTTCATTATCAATCAAAGAAATCCATGTTAATTTGTACACATGATATTGTAGTCAATAGCGTGAGAAGATATTGCTGAGGAAATGATAGATAACCCGCCCACATACAATAATCATGGAGTGAAAAAACTACCTTGCAACAAAGTCATCAGCCCAGATTAAGCTTCCTGGCCTATACTGAGTTTAATAAGGACAGATTCTATTAGCCACAAACAGCGCACACCAATAAACTTAACTTTGAGCACGATCTTGTATGGCTTCTCGAGTGTAATGGTGTTTTGGCAAGAAGAAACGGCCCGGTTAGGGCTGTTTCCATCCGAAAACGAAACCAAAAATAGGCCATGGACACGCACAATGAACCATTCAGCAAGTCTTGCTACTTTTTATCCCAGGATTCTCCTTGTAAACTTCGCTATGCCTGTGAAAGAATAATATTATGAATAATAAGAATAATAATATGAACAAAATGACAAATTTCAGTTTTGTCTGAAATACACGTACTGTTTCCTTTTCACTTAATACTTACTTGTGGACCTACACCAGAAGGTTGTTTTGGGTTGAAGGATACTTTTCAAGGTGGTTTTTAGGTGTGCATTCTATTAGGATTTTTGCAAAAAACATGGGCGATCCCTCCCTTATTATTAACTCTTGCTATTATGAACCCACTATCGTGGTTCATGATATTTTCTGTTCTCCACTACAATACCATCAATTACCTGATGAAACACTTGAACAAGACTTGCCCAGAAATATTGTAATTGGTGTGAAATTTCTACCAGGTGAGTAAGCATTGACAACAAACACAGCAGCAACGCGTCTAACATCTGTTCTACGATTACAAGGAAGTAGTATCAGCACTCCTATAGTAGATATAATAAGAGTACATAATAAACACGTTATATAGTCAGGAGAAATAAAATTACATTTGAAGTCTTATGTATTATACATAGTTTTAGATGCTATCATATATCATCTAGACTTAGAGGTCTTCATATTAGTTTGAACTATACTGACTATCAGAATGATCATCAGTATCTCATATCAGTGTACCATGACACTGGATTCTATCACTTGCAACTACAAAATGCTGTGATGTCTAGACTATCTGCACACCGGGCCAAGTACCAGCATAATTAAAAAAGCTCAAGTATATACAAGTCAATGTGTCACTCACGATAAGAACAGATTGGAAAGTCAAAACCAGAAGAAACAGACATAACTGGATCTCCGAGCACATCCTGATCTAGTGATGACCATGTGTAATTTAAAGTGATATTCTAAATCAAATACACAAATAATTCGTAATTTGACATTTTCATACCTCCTCACACATCAGAAAGGTCAATGGGACAATTGGTATATTTACAGGTACAGAAAATGATATAGCCCCAGCCTCATTGTTCAATGTCTCCAATGTGAGTACCCCATCTTTGACAATATCAATCCTATCTGTGGTCAAAAACAAATGTGCATATATCATACCCATCAACTCATTATTTGTAGAATGATATTATAGCATAGGCTGCTTATGTATACACAAAATATTGCATGGAGCATGATGACAAGATGCCAAATGTTATATATTAGCATCAATGTCCAGAGCTGAGTGCTTTCTTATCAGATAGAACAAGCAATGCAGTGTTTACATTAATTTCAGAACTTTCCTAAAATATAGCTCCCTTTCTCCATCTTTTCAAACATACTTAATATAACATCTTTAAACAGGCTGTAGGAACAGGTACTGTATCCTACAGATGTTCAGCACTTGTGCTGTAAAGATAAAGGCTAGTACATAAATGAGTTAGCATGGTGTATTACAATACATAGCATTTGCACTAGTTGTATACTTACACATGTCATAAACTCTAGTAGTTTTCTGTAGGCTTAATTAGCTGCTGGCACCACCCAGTTGTGGGATTGGGGGAAGGGTACACTAAGGATTGCCAATACACTGCATGTTCACATCATTCCTGTGCTTTACTTTCATAAAGTACAGTTGGGAGGTGTACTTATAAAGTCAACTGCACTTTACGAAAAATAATCCCCTTTGATCTTGCCCATGTAATTATTGTATGGGACCCATTGGTGCCGGCACGACCTTTTGCAGGTAAGTAGAATTCTAGGAAAATGGGAATAGGATGGAAATAGAAAGTGGGAATGGAAATGACCTACGGAAAATATCTGACATCAAGACACACGGTAGTGTGTTGTGTGGCCAAGAAAGCCAGCGTGCCACACTGTGAGTATATTAACAGAAAGAAAGAAAATGGAATTTTCACGTGTGCATAGCTCCATGGTTCCTTCTTCCAAGCAAATCATTTTGCATTATAGATGTCTGCCAGGTAAGCTAGACCACACAACAAATTTGGAACAGCTACTTGCAAGATATGGGCGTTCAAAGTTTCAATTTAATTTCCTTTTTTTTTTCTTCTTATGCCGTATGGGGGCTATGGGGGCTTTAATTTCTTTTCGCACACTTTGCAAAAATTGTAAACAAGTAATTCAATTGCCTCAATCTTTGGCATAAATGAAGAACGTATAAAGGCAAATTTACATACCAAGTTTGCTGTGAATCTGATGAATACCCAAGGAGTTATGAGTAGTTATTTACATGAAAAACCCATCAAACTTTTGTCACGGCTACAGGATAAACTGAGTATGAGAATAATAACTTGAAAATTGGTGTGTACATAGGCTGACCATTGTAGCAGTGCCTTTAGATAGTTTGAATAGCAATAGAGTTACAGCTACAAAGTTCAGTATAAAGCAAAACCCAGAAAATCGCAGGATTGAGATACTCTAATAGAGCAGTTACCATGAGGTAAAGAAGGTGCACAATCGGAAAAAAAAGAAGCTTACCAGCGTTAAAACCAGGGACCTTCATATCTGTAACACCCACATCCTTAACCACTGAACCGCTGCTATCTTGGCTGATCACCTCACTTAATTTCTGCTTTATAAATGAAAATTCTAATATTTAATCTAGATCTGTTGCGTATGAATAAATGTTTGTAATTTCATAGGTCTACCTAGATTGTTCTAGAACACCTATGTATGCTCTATCAGAAGTCCCCAAAAAATATGCACTCTACTGGAGTATCAAATATTGAAGTAAATCATGCAATACAATACATTTATAAGTCTGTCTTCAATAATCATTTTTGTGCCTGTATAGAAGAGAAGATACACAACCCCAAAGTCAGCCATAGGCTGGTTTTGGGACCTTATATAAAGTACAAAAAAAGTAAAATTCACACAAAACAGCTAAGCTGTAAAAATATTGGTGTGGCCTTTAAAAGCCTGGGTAGAAAAAAGTTGTGAAACTAAAGGTGCATGGCGGCCAAGAAATGGCTGCAATGATGTTAATGCTAATAAATGTATATAGCCATTAATTTATTAGCATTAACATCACTGCAGCTATTTCTTGGCCACCACTTTTCAATCCACAATTTTTTTTCACCCAGGCTTTTTAAGGTTGCACAATTTTTTCACAGCTTGGTTGCTTTTGTGCAGATATCAATATATAGGTTGGATTTTGCAGCATTTCTGCCAAAAATGATCGAAAAATTCTACTAGAAGTCACCTACAGTAAAATATTTAAATAGAGCAGTCAAGAATGTTTGGTTAATCAAGACACACGGTAGTATTGTGTGGCCCAAGAAGCCGGCACACCATACCATGAGTATTTTGACAGGAAGAAAGAAAATGTGATTTTCACACATATGTAGCTCCGTGATGTCTTTTCCTTATGGAACCAAATTTGCTACAGAAGTGCCCACCAAGAAGGAGAGCCTACATACCAGATTTGAAGAAAATTACTACAGCCATTTCCGAGATACGAGCAGCTAAAATCTTGTTATAATTCCTTCACTTTTTTCCTTCTTCCTCTTCTTTTCACACACTTTACAAAATCTGCCATAAAACACCAATGTATGCTGCAATTGAGCTGAAATTTGGCACATGTAAAGGGCTCATTAAAGTGGATCTCAGTACCAAGATTGGTAGGAATCAAATGAACAATCATGGAGTTATGACTGATTATTTGAGTAAAATAAGGCCAAACATCTGTCAAGCCCACAGGGTAAACCCCTTGGAGGAATGAGTTGAAAATTGCTATGTAGATGGAGTAACCATCGTAAGAGTGCCTTTTAGTGGTTTGAAAAGAATCAAGATAAAGACCATGGAGATGAGACACAAAACCCAATCTGTGTCACAATTACGCTATCGAGTTTCATGAATACAAAACTATCAATATTTACGCCTACCAAGAGTGAGCTGAAAACCAGTACATAGATGGAGTAATCATCATAGAAAATCGATGGAGTAGTATAGAAGAATCGGAGTAAAAGCCACCGAATTATAAAACAAGATCCAACTACGTGTAGCAAGTGCGCGATCGAGATACTCTAATAGTACAGTCACTCCATCAGAGTATTCAGTTTGTATGCATACTTACATTGTGTTTTATTATTACAATAATGATGGTTTTTATTCATTTGATGATGTTTTTGCTGTTGAAGAAAAAAGCACGGGACTTCATAGCTACCTACACTGTAGATAAACTGGATGCTGCCTGAATGGATGGAGCACTTGTTCATCACAATTCTTCCTGACCAAATTGAAGAACTACTGAAGTAGCTAACTCCTGTGTCACTCCGTATCTCATACTGCCAAGGTTATATCACTCATTGATTTGATTGTACGTGATATTTCAGAGGGTGCAGGTTTTGGACTAGTCCAGAGATGATACCTCCAGAAGTATCCAGTATCCAGTAGAGAGTTGAGCTACAAACAAATCACACTGCGGAGAGTTTAACTACAAACAGTCACCTTGTAAAGAGTTCAGCTACATTATAATCATTAGAGAGTTCAGCTACAAACAAGTCATCCATTAGAGAATTCAGCCACAAAAAGTCACACTGTAGAAAGCTTAACTACAAAACAATCACCCTGTGGAGAGTTCATAAGCCACCCTGTAGAGAGTTCATTCAGCACATGCATCTTGTAAATAGAGAACTCAGCTAGAAATATGTTACCTGTAGAGAGTTCAGCTACAAACAAGTCATACAGTAGAGAGTTTGGTTACAGAAAGTCACAGTATAGAGAGTTCAGCTACCAATAAGTCACCCTGTATGGAGTTCAGCTACAAACAAATCTCCCTCTAGAGAGTTCAGCAACAAACAAGTCATCCAGTCAGCTATAAAAGTCACATGTAGAGAGCTCAGCTGTGAACAGGTCACCCAGTAGAATGTTCAGCTTCAAACAAGTCACCCTGTAGAGAGTTCAGCTACAAGCTAGTCACCAGGTAGAGAATTCAGCTACAAACAAGTCACCAAGTTGAGAATTTAGTGCTGAAATTTCTAGAGGGTGACCTGTTTGTAGCTGAACTCTCAACAGGTGACTTGTTTGTAGCTACCAACAAATCACACTGTAGAGAGTTCACCTACAAACAAATCACCCTATATATGGAGAATTCAGCTACAAAAAACAAACCATCGTGTAGAGACATCAGCTATGAACAAACCACCTTGTGAAGAGTTCAGCTACTAACAAATCACTTGTATGGAGTTCATTTACAAAAAAGTCACCAAGTAAAATGTTCAGCTACAAACAAGCTACCCATGCAGTAGAGAGTTCAGCTACAAACAAGTCACTCAGTACAGCTAGAGTACAGCCACAAATAAATCACCCCGTGTGGAGTTCAGCTACAAACAAATCACCCTGTAGAAAGTTCAGCTATAAGCTAGTCACACGGCAGAGAATTCAGTTACAAACAAGTGATATAGTAGAGAGTTCAGCTACTTCTGTAACCAAGCTATGCAGTAGATTAAAATAACTACAGTAATAAAACTAGTTACATAATAATTTGTAACAAGGATTAACTGTCCAAAACTACAACAAGTTGGATAGTTACATTCTGTTGGCCTGTTGAGAAAAGTTTATTATATAAAAATTGTACAATTATAAAAAAATGTATGTTCAATTCTAAAACTGCTTTACACCTTTCTTCTTCTTCCTGTAGTAAAGACAGGTAAAAGGATGCCCCAAAGCATAGGCAAGCTTTGGAGTATTAAAAAAATACAAAAAGGTGATATAAAATCCAAAACAGTCAAGCTGTAAAAAAGGGTGCCGCCCCCAAAAAACCCATTGTGAATAAAGATGTGAAATCAAGACACACAATAGTGTGTCGTGCAGCCAAGTACAGCTAGTGTGGGTGCATGACAGACAAGTGTGTACTTCACAATAACCAAGAAAATGCCGCATCCATAGCTTGATAGCGCCTGACTGGAAATTAACCATTTTTGCCATGGAAACTCCCTCGGGGTGGGGCACTTCCCATTTCAGCTTTGAGCTGAATCCACCTAGACATCACCAAGATACACCCCTTCAAAGTTCTTTGTTTCATCATATTTTTCTTCATTATCTTCTTCTTTTCACTCCACTTAGAAAATTTGCTACAACTTGCGTATGCTTTCTTCAAATTTGGAGAACTGTAAGAATGTAGTATTGCACATTTACAGTCCAAATTTTGTACACATTGGATAAAGAACAAGAGAGTTATATGCGATTTTCAAAAAATTTGATACCAATTTTTGTCACGGCCACAGGGTAAACCGCTTGAAGGAATTACTTGAAAACCGGTCTGTATATGGAGTAGCTATAGTATTCCAAATCTTTTATGGTTTGAAAGAAATTGCACTAACAGTCATGGAGTTATAACAAAAACGCCAACCATAAGTAAAAAGTGCACAATTGAGTTTTGTTAATGAAAAAGTAATACTTGTCACACCTAGCAGGCAAATTAATTATTTTATTTTATTTATTAGGCTTTACAGCATGGGTACAGTGCAATACAAAATAGTGTAATTCTTAGTTGCACGTCGCTGGATTCGTTCAATTAAGTTAATATCTTTTATCAGGTGTGGCTTCCACAAAATACTGCAGAACAACAGTTGAGAACGGACTAATGAAATATAGAAGTGTTTCTTTGCTTCTACATGGATATTTGAAGAGAAAGATCGGCATAGTAGACCTAACATTTTGTAACTAGGCTTTGCTAAGAATATTGTTGCAGTGAGCTTCTCACCATAAGTTGGAGGAAATTATTATTCCCAAGTCTTAATGAGTATCGGTTCTAGAAATGGTACTGGATCTAATAGAGTACGATGTGGTAAATTGTGTCTTGAAACTCATATGGAATATCTTAGATAGATAGTTAACAGAATCAGCTGAAAAGAGGTAGAAAGGTAAATAAATCATTTTAGAACAATCTTTCAGTGGTTTACAAGGAATCACATTAAAATCCACTGAGCTACACTGTGAAAGTGAACTAGGTATAACAAGTGTGCGATCAAGATACTCTAATAGTGCAGTCACCCTACTAAAACATTCAGCTACGTAATAAGTCACTTGATTAGAACGTTCATCTACTATCAAGTCACCATGTAGAGAGTTCAGCTAACAACAAGTCACCTAATAGGGAGCTTAACCACAATCAAGTCACCCTTCAACTAGTACCAAAACAGATCACCCTGTAGAGAGTTCAGTTACAAACGAGTCACCCTGTTGAGAGTTCAACTACAACAAGTCACCCTGGAGACAGTTCAGCTGCAAAAAAATCACCCTGCAGAGAGTTCAGTTACTTTTCAAGTCACCCTGTAAAGAGCTCAGTTGAAACAAGCAGCCCTGTATAGAGATCAGCTAGAAACAAATCACCATGTAGAGAGATCAGCCAGAAACAAATCACCCCGCAGAGAGATCAGCAGGATCTGGATCAAGTCACCCAGTAGGGAGTTCAACTACTTTTCAAGTCACGCTGTAGAGAATTTTTAGCTAGAAACAAGTCACCCTGTAGAGAGATCAGCTAGAATCAAGTCACCCTTTAGAGAGTTCAGCTAGAAACAGTTCACCTATAGAGAGATCAGCTAGAAACAAATCACCCTGTAGAGAGATCTGGTAGAAACAAGTCACCCTGTACAGAGTTCAGCCAGTAGGAAATCACCCTGTAGAAAAATCAGCTAGAAACAATTGACTCTGTAGAGATATCAGCTAGAAACAATTCACTCTGTAGAGAGATCAGCTAGAAACAAGTCACGCTAGGCCTGTAGCGAGATCAGCTACATGTCAATAACCCTGTAGAAAGATCAGCTTGAAACAAATCACCCTGTAGAAGGGTCAGTTAGAAACAAGTCACCCTATAGAGATCAGCTAGAAACAAATCACCCTGTAGAAAGATCAGCTTGAAACAAATCACCCCGTAGATGGATTAGTTAGAAACAAGTCACCCTAGAGAGAGATCAGATAGAATGAAGTCACTGTGTAGAGAGTTCAGCTAGAAATAAGTCACCCTGTAGAAAGATCTGCTAGAAACAAATCACTCTGCAGAGAGATCAGCTGCATGGAAACAAGGCACCCATAGAGAGATCAACACACCCTGTAAGAGCCCAACTACTTATCAAGTCATGCTCTGTGGAGAGTCCAGCTACCCAAGTAGGTTCTGTTTGAGGCCCTGAACAACAAACACATTTTGTTGGCTCGTGGCATGTTTGTGAGTAAGGCTTGCTGTAAACTGTCCTATTATGCATAGTGGCAATATTGCTGGGCCGTATAACTTCCGTGAGCACTTCTCTAGCTTGACATTTGGCAATCTGTCAAAAGCAGCTTTACTAATGGCAGAGACTTCAGCTCCTGTGTCAATCTTAAAGGTCAAAGGTACTTTGTTTACTGAGGTCTCAGCCAGCCATTGGGTTGTCTGTTGGGTTGTTATCACCCCCAAGAAATGATCATCTTATATGTCTTCTTCATTGATAATAGTTGGATATTCTGCATGCGGTACTGAGTCTGCAACCGATTTTCTAGAGACACATGCTACTGTATGTCATCTTTTGCCACATCTATAGCAACTGACATCTCGAGCTGGACATCGATCTCTTGTGTGTTTCCTTTTCCATGTCCACAGTTCTTAGCGGGTGAATCCTGTCTCAAGGTGTCCATAGAGCTTGGGGGCACTAGGAGGTCTAAGTGGAAGGCAAATATTTTCTAAGTCACTCGAAATCATCCCTTCTGGCTTATCATTCAGGAAATCGTGCTGTTTGCCAACAGCTTCCTTTTGGCGGATTCTTGTTATGGCCTTTTCCAAGGTGAGTTCTGGGTACATTTGTAATTGCTGGGAAAGATGTTGGTCTCTAATACCCACAATTTCTGCTTTCGTGCCTTACCTGTACTCATCTCATTGAACCTAGTGTCAAGACTTAATTCAGTCGAGTCCACGAAAATTGATGTTAAGAAATGATATCCCCAGCTTTTCAACGGTCTAGGTCAATTTGAACAAGAATATGAGGTATCATTAAAGGAAGGTGCCAAGCCATTTGCCCTTCATACTGCCAGAAACATACCCCTTCCGTTAAGGAGCAAAGTTCAAAACGAACTAAAGTGTATGGAATCATTGGGAGTCATCTTCCCAGTATGCAGCCCATCTCCGTGGTGCGCCAGCATGGTTGTGGTCCCTAAACCAACAGGGAAAGTCAGAATTTGCATCAATCTAAAACACCTAAACAAGAGTGTTCAGAGAGAATGCCATCCCCTGTCATGTGTGGAAGAAACACTAGCTCAGCTCTCAGGTGCACAAGTGTTCACAAAACTGGATACCAATAAACGGGTTCTGGCAGATCCCTCTCACCAGAGACTCACACTTATTGACTACCTTCATCACATCATTTGGAAGGTACTGCTTTAATGTTCTACCATTCAGCATCACTAGCGCTCTGGAGTTATTTCAACGACGCATGAGCTTAATAGCTTATTATTGAATGGTATGCCATGCAGGTGTCTGCCTGATGGATGATGTTCTCGTATTTGGAGAATCTCAAGCCGAGCATGATGCCCATTTAGAGACAGTGCTGAAATGTCTTGTATCAGCAGGTGTGACCCTCAATCCTGATAAAAGTGAGTTTTCAAATTTGGAGCTGAAATTCCTTGGTCACATTGTCAACTCTCATGGTGTTCAAGTAGATATAGCCAAGACTGATGTAATTCTCCGAATGCACCCTCCTAAAACTGTGCCGTTTTATTGGTATGACTATCCATTTGTCTAAGTTTATCCCATGCAGTGCTGAGGTAATGAAACCATTAACTGAACTACTCAGCTCCAAGCATACTTTCTGTTGGGGAACAGCTCGAAGTGAAGCTTTCAAGAAAGTCAAAGAAAAACTGACAAATACTCCTCTGCTTTCCTTGTATGACCCTAGTGCTGAAAAAAAAGGTGTCGGCTGATGCATTGTCATTTGGATTTGGAGCAGTCATTTTGCAGTGGCCAGATGCTAGTTCAGAGTGGAAAGCAGTAGCTTTTGCTTTTCGTACCATGACTGAAATGGGTGCATTATGCACAGATTGAGAAGGAGGGGAGGGGCTGGCCCTTACATGGGCTTGTAAAAAAATTCTCAATGCATTTAATTGGAAGATCATTCACTCTGGAGACCGATCACAAACCTTTGCTTTCTCTATTGGGGCAGAAGAACCTAGATAGCCTACTACCACGTGTGTTACGGTTCCACTTACACATGATGAAATACAATTTACAATTGTTCATGTTGCTGGTAAATCCTTACTTACAGCTGACACCCTTTCAAGAGCCCCTTTGGCAATTAAAGCTACAGAGATTGGTGACTTACAAAGTCTAATAGAATGCTTTGTTGTTACAGTTGTTAACTCACTTCCAGCTAGTATTAGTTTAGCACAGATGGAAGATCTGGTGTTGTCCCAAGTAATGAAATTTTGTCAAGATGGCTGGCCAGCCAAACACACTATTAAAGGTACACTAAAAGTTTATTGGAATGTATGCATTGAGTTGTCCCTTTACAATCAATTGTTGTTGCATAATAATAGAATTGTAATCCCTGCAGGTTTGCAGTAAGAAATCCTTGATTGTATTCATCAGGGGAACCAGAGAATCACCAAATACCGGTTGCGTGCATCCACAACAGTCTGGTGACCAGGAGTGTCACAGCAGATTATGAACATGGTACAGAATTGTAAAGAATGTTGCCAGGCTTCTACTCATAGGAGTGAGCCATTGATTCCATCTAAGCTGCCACAACGTCCCTGGCAGAAGACTTGTTTGAACTGAAAGGTGTCATGTACTTATTGCTAGGAGACTATTACTCAAGGTTTATTGAAGTAGTTAATTTATCATCTACTACTACAAGGTGTGTTGTCTCTGCCATGAAATCCATGTTTGGAAGACATGGAATCCCAGAAGTACTCATCTCGGACAATGGTCCACAATATTCATCTGATGAATTTATGGAATTTGCTTCAAGCTACGATTTCAAACATGTTACAAGCAGTCCCTATCACCTGCAGGGAAATGGGGAAGCAGAGTAAGCAGTAAAAACAGTTAAGAAGCTATTAAAGAACTCCCATGACCCAAACCTAGCTCTCCTGGCATACCACTCTACACCACTTTCGTGGTGCCATATATCCCCATCTCAGTTGTTGATGGGCACACAACTTCACTCTACCATTCATATGTCCGATACTTCATTAACTCCTAAGTTACCAAACCTGGATGAGTTTCGTGAGGTTGAAGAATTCAAGCTAAAACAAAAGAAAGCTTTGATTGATGACACAGGGCAGTTGAATTACCAGGCTTTGAAGTTAATAACCCAGTCTTTGTAGCCACTAGGGATGGTACCGATCCAATACCTGGTAGAATAGTACAAGAAACTAGAGACAGGTCCTATGGAGTACAGACACCATTAAGTGTAGTCAGAAGAAATCAAAGTTACCTCCATTCTTGACCAGAAGACCCAAATGCTACAACGGAAGGGTCAGAGTCAAGTATAAGGCAGAGTGTACCAGAATCAAGAACAGAGTTTTCCAGAAGTCCAGTTGTCACGAGATCCAGGACTGGTACAGATGTTAGACCCCAGATAGATTAAACCTTTAGCCTCAGATAAAGGGGATGTAGTGTTACAGTATTTGAACAAACTAATCATGCATTTATATGCACACATACATCATAGTATGTAGGCACATGAGCACACTTGTGATGTAATTGATTGAGCATGTTGTATTCTATTATTTTTGTATCAAGTCTAATACAAAATCCATCATGTACCTGGAGGCATGACTGGTGTCTTCACAGAAATATTGTTTTTAGAGATGCAAAATTTTGTGCTCCATACAAAGGACCGGATAGCAAGATCATATCCAGAGTTGAAAAGTACGTATAGCTTTCCAGGCTAACAGCATAGATAGACTATGCATTCAACCTTATCACATCACTATGAAATAGAGTTGGCTTTTCTTGTCTTGGCTGGTAAAACAGCTTGAATTCAAAAATTTATGTTTTGTTTTTGAATTTTTAAAAGAAAGCAACCCTGTGCTGGGAACCCAGTGAAGCATTTAATAGTTGAATCTTTAAAACGTTAAAGAGGAGTAGCTAACTTTCAGTGTTGATGGATATATCTAGTGATAGCTGTAGTCTATCAATCCACAAGCTTTCAATGTAGGTCCCTGATAGGTTAATCTAATCAAAAACAGCCAAGCTGTAAAAAAGGGTGCAGCTTCCAAAAAATCCAGGGTGAAAAAAGATGTGAAATCCAAGGTGGCAGCCAAGAATTCACCTGAATTGTCATTATCAATTTTTTTCCCATTAATCTACCATCACAGCCATTTCTTGGCTGCCACCTTAAATTTCACTTTTTTTTACCCTGGCTTTTTTGGAGGCTGCACCCTTTTTTTACAGTTTGGCTACTTTTGATTAGATATCATTTCTTTTTGTAATTTCATACCTAAAGCCAGCCTATGGCCAGCTTTAGGTATTCCTTTTAACTTGTCTTTTTTCTTTACTACAGGGAGAAGACTATTATGAGAAGATTTTAAGGATTTGTTTAGCAACATGTACATTTAGGCAATAAGTTAGAACTGTGCTGATTGATCATAAAAATAAGTCACACAAGTTGAACTGTTTGCAGCTGAATACTCTACAGGGAAATGTGTATGTAGCTGAAAGTTCTACAGGGAGCTTCATAATGTAACTGTACTCTTTGAGTACATGATGAATGGTTTGTAGTTGACTTGTTTCTAATTGTTTCTAGTTGATCCCTACAGAGTGAATTGTTTCTAGCTGATCTTTCTTCAGGGTGACTTGTTTCTACCTGAACTCTCTATTGGGTGCTAGCTGATCTCTCTACGGGGTGACTTGTTTCTAGCTGAACTCTCTACAGGGTGACTTAAAATGTAGTTGAATTCCCTACTGGGTTACTTGATCAAGCTAATCTCTCTACAGGGTGATTTGTTTCTAGCTGATCTCTCTACAGGGCTGCTTGTTTCTACTGAGCTCTCTACAGAGTGACTTGAAAAATAGTTGAACTCTTTTCAGGGTAACTTGCCTAACTGATCACTCTACAGGGGAATTTGTTTTTGATTGAATACTGTACAGGTTGATTTGTTTCTAGCCAATCTTTCTATTGAAAGATTTGTTCGTCTTGTATGCTTTGATTTCATGCAGCTTGCTATGGTTGTGCCAGGCAAATAATAGCTTGAAAAGCTGCCAATCTCAAAATGAAATAATGGAAATAGACCTGTCACGGAAACCGATTTTAGATACCAAAACTGGTCTGGTTGGACCAATCAAGTTTAGTCTGGCCGGACCATTTTTGGCATCTAAAATTGGTCCAGCCTGACCAAAAGTGGTCCAGGCAAGTGCGAATTCTACTAGATGACTCCACGATCATCAGCATATCAGTGTAGCTAGCCCAGGTATGTGGCAGTGAAGTATTATTCCACAGTACTGGGTATAGGATAGAATTGTAAATATTTGGTGTCAGGAACCACTGCATGGCCTGCAAACTATTATTACGAGTAGTGTAGTTTTGTTTCCTGAGCTAATTTACAGAAAATGCATATCAGTAACTAGAAACTAAATGCCATGTCATAGCTATAGCTATCCATGGCCTTGCAGCCACTCAGACATACAATATGTACTAAAATGATAGTAATCAAAAACAGCCAAGCTGTAAATAAAGGTGCGGCCCCCAAAAAGGCCATGGTGAAAAAAGATGTGAAATCCAAGGTGGCGGCCAAGAAATGGCTGTGATGGTAGGTTAATGGTAAAAAATTTAATAACGACAATTCAGGTGAATTTGATGCCAAGACCAAGTGGCACAAAATTCACCTGAATTGTCGTTATTAAAATTTTTACCATTAACCTACCATCACAGCCATTTCTTGGCCGCCACCTTGGATTTCACATCTTTTTTCACTATGGCCTTTTTGGAGGCTGCACCTTTTTTACAGCTTGGCTGTTTTTGATTATATATCACTTCTTTTTGTATTTGTATACTGCGGGGCTTTTTTAACCCATGTGTTTTTTTATTTACCACAGGAAGAAGAAAAGAACTTATAGAAGATTTTTAATACTTCAATTATTTTTGATTTTATTAGTAATTATACAAATTATATACATATATTTATTACATGCCCATTATTCCCCACAGGATATTTTTTAGCAGCTGATCTATCTACTGGGTGACTTAAAATATAGCTGAACTATATACAGGATGGTTTCTTTGTAGCTGAACTCTCTACAAGTTGACCTTTTCTAGCTGATTTCTCTACAGGGTGATTTGTTTCTAGCTGAACTCTCTACAGGTTATTTGTTTGCAGCTAAACTCTCTACATCCATGGTGGTTTCTTTGTAGCTGAACTCTCTACAAGGTGACTTCTTCTAGCTGAACTCTCTACAGTGTGATTTATTTGTAGCTGAACTCTCCACATGATGGTTTCTTTGTAGCTGAACTCTCTACAAGGTGACCTCTTCTAGCTGATTTCTCTACAGGGTGATTTGTTTCTAGCTGAACTCTCTACAGGTTATTTGTTTGCAGCTAAACTCTCTACATCCATGGTGGTTTCTTTGTAACTGAACTCTCTACATGATGGTTTCTTTGTAGCTGAACTCTCTACAAGGTGACTTCTTCTAGCTGAACTCTCTACAGGGTGATTTCTTTGTAGCTGAACTCTCTACATGATGGTTTCTTTGTAGCTGAACTCTCTACAAGGTGACTTCTTTTAGCTGATCCCTCTACAGGGTGATTTGTTTGCAGCTGAACTCTTTAGGTGGTGATTTCTTTGTAGCTGAACTCTCTCCAAGGTGACCTCTTCTAGCTGATCTCTCTACAGGGTGATTTGTTTCTAGCTGAACTCTCTACAGGTGATTTGTTTGCAGCTAAACTCTCTACATGGTGCTTTCTTTGTAGCTGAACTCTCTACATGATGGTTTCTTTGTAGCTGAACTCTCTACAAGGTAACTTCTTCTAGCTGATCCCTCTACAGGGCGATTTGTTTGTTGTTGAATTCTCTACACGGTAATTTGTTTGAGGCTGAACTCTCTACATGGCGGTTTCTTTGTAGCTGAACTCTCTACAAGGTGACTTTTTCTAGCTGAACTCTATACAGAGTGATTTGTTTGCAGCTGAACTCTCTACATGATGGTTTCTTTGTAGCTGAACTCTCTATAAGGTGACCTCTTCTAGCTGAACTCTTTACATTGTGTCTAGTTTCTAGCTGATCTCTCTACAGGGTGATTTGTTTGCAGCTTAAATCTCTACAGGGTGATTTGCTTGTAGCTGAACTCCTTACATTGTGTCTAGTTTCTAGCTGATCTCCACAGGGTGATTTGTTTGTAGCTGATCTCTCTACAAGTTGATTTGTGTGTAGCTGATCTCTCTGCAGGTTGATTTGTTTGTTACTGATCTCTCTACAGGGCAATTTATTTGTAGCTGAACTCTCTATAAGGTGATTTGATCTCTCTGCAGGTTGATTTGTTTGTAGCTGAACTCCTTACATTGTGTCTAGTTTCTAGCTGATCTCTCTACAGGGTAATTTGTTTGTAGTTGATCTCTCTGCAGGTTGATTTGTTTGTAGCTGAAGTCTCTACAGGGTGATTTGTTTCTAGCTGATCTCTCTACAGGGTGATTTTTTGTAGCTGATCTCTCTGCAAGTTGATTTGTTTGTAGTCGATCTCTCTACAGGGTAATCTGTTTGTAGCTGAACTGTCTATAAGGTGATTTGATCTCTCTGCAGCAGGTTGATGATTTGTTTTAGCTGAACTCTCTACAGGGTGATTTGTTTGTAGCTGATCTCTCTGCAGGTTGATTTGTTTGTAGCTGAAGTCTCTACAGGGTGATTTGTTTCTAGCTGATCTCTCTACAGGGTGATTTTTTGTAGCTGACCTCTCTTTAGGGTGATTTATTTCTATCTGATCGCTCTACAGGTTGATTTGTTTCTAGCTGAAATCTCAACAGGGTGTATTGCTTGTAGCTGAACTCCTTACATTGTGTCTAGTTTCTAGATGATCTCTCTACAGGGTGATTTGTTTGTAGTTGATCTCTCTGTACATTGATTTATTTGTAGCTGAACTCTCTACAGGGTGATTTGTTTCTAGCTGATCTCTCTACAAGTTGATTTGTGTGTAGCTGATCTCTCTGCAAGTTGATTTGTTTGTAGTCGATCTCTCTACAGGGTAATTTGTTTGTAGCTGAACTGTCTATAAGGTGATTTGTTTGTAGCTGATCTCTCTGCAGGTTGATTTGTTTTAGCTGAACTCTCTACAGGGTGATTTCTTTCTAGCTTATCTCTCTACAGGTTGATTTGTGTGTAACTGATCTCTCTACAAGCTGATTTGTTTGTAGCTGATCTCTCTGCAGGTTGATTGGTTTCTAGCTGATCTCTCTACAAGTTGATTTGTTTGTTGCTGATCTGTCTATAAGGTGATTTGTTTGTAGCTGATCTCTCTGCAGGTTGATTTGTTTTAGCTGAACTCTCTACAGGGTGATTTGTTTCTAGCTTATCTCTCTACAGGTTGATTTGTTTGTAGCTGAACTCTCTGCAAAGTGTTTTGTTTGTAGCTGATCTCTCTACAGGGTAATTTGTTTGTAGCTGAACTCTCTGCACAGTGACTTGTGTGTAGCTGAATTCTCTAGAGAGTGATTTAATTGTAGGTGAACTCTCTACAGGGTGCATGACTTGTTTATAGCTGAACTCTCTTCAGTGTGACTTGTAATGTTCTGAATCTCTACAGTGATATAATTGTAGCTTAACTATCCACAGGGTGACTTGCTTCTTGCTGAACTGTCTATAAGATTAACTGTTTGCAGCTGAAGTCCCTACAGAATAACTTGTAATGTAATAGAATTCTATAATGGAGTAAATAAATTAGCTGAATGCTCTATTAGGGTGACTGTTCTATTAGAGTATCTCGATCTCGCATTTGCTACACGGAGTTGGCTTTCGAATCATAACTCAGTGGTTTGTAATCCAATTCTTCTATACTACTCCAAGGACTTTCTATGAAGATTATTCCAGCTATACACCGATTTTCAGCTCATTGCTCTAAGTGGTTTGCCTAGTAGGTGTAAAAACTAATACTTTTTTATTACTAAAAATCGATCGCGTAATTGTGACACAGGTTGGGTTTTGTGTCATATCTCCGTGGTCTTAATCTCGATTCCTTTCAAACCACCAAAAGGCACTCCTACGATGGTTACTCCATCTGCATAGCAATTTTCAACTCATTCCATGGAGCAGTTTACCCTGTAGACGTGACAACAAATCGAACTTGTTTTACGCGAATAATCGGTCATAACTCCTGAACTATTCATCGGATTTGCACCAAATTTGATGCTAGGATTCGCCTTTGGACTCCCTTTCTGTGTTCCAAATTTCAAGGCGATCGGAGCACGCGTTTGCGTTTATATCTATTTTTGCAAGTGTGCAAAAAGACGAAGAAGAAAAAAAAAACGAAGAAGAAAAAACGAAACTTTGGCCGCTCATATCTCGGAAATGGCTTGAGTGATTTCCTTCAAATTTGGAATGTAGACTCCCCTAGCTGGCGGGCAACTCTGCAGCAAATGTGTTTTCAATCGGATAAGCTATCACCGAGATACAAAAGTGTAAAAATGACGTTTTCTTTCTTCCTGTAAATATACTCACGGTGTGGCGCGCCGGCTTCTTGGGCCGCACGACACACTACCGTGTGTCTTGATCATGAACACTCTTTTGTTATTAACAAATTATTTGCATATGTCAGTATGAACCAAGTTCCTGCATTGCATGCCAATCAGGTTCCAATACTATACCCAGTCTATCACCTTACAGTATGCATTGATGAATTTATCTAAGATAATGAGCAGTGTTAGCTATCACCAGGCAGAGCAGTTCTTGATGAAATAAAATGGGGTCTGCTTTACATTTACATCTTTTATAATTACTGACAAGTCACCCTATAGGACTGTGGCATAATAATTAATGTGACCGCATCAAACTTAGTAAAATTTTTAAGTAGAATACTATAACTATAACCTTTAGGGTAATGTTTATTCCTGTGTGGCATGCGATCAGTAGATTTTCCTTATTCAATGGAGCAAACCTAAACTATCATCTCCTACATATCACATAGAATAGAGAGGAATGTGCAGTGTGTGCACATGCAGGTGTTACAGGTGTACTGTTCTAACCACTAGTGTTAACTCATGATCAGACATTGTATGTGCACAAGGGCTTTCATGCTACTGTGCACTTCACTGTACAAGCTAAACAACAGTGTCAGCTATATCCTGATGTATAAATATTAAGACATTCAGGACTCTCAAATTAAAATTTGGGCCAGCCGCCCACCTTGATTTATCTCTGGATCAGTGCCTGCTGATGAATGTTATAGGTGACTGCTCTATTAAAGTATCTCGATCTTATGCACCTCCAATGCAGCTAGCTGATCCCATGCAGTAATCCGTGCCCTTGTTGGATAACCTTTAGCATAAATCCATGCAGTGATAATGACTGCAATGCTCATTATTTGAGATTGATAAAATTGAGAATAGCTATAGCTAAGTCAGCTGCAGTGATCCGTCACAAACAACTTAGCTATGCATCATTGGCTGCATGCATTGGTGGTCCACCTGGACTGATTTTGGTCAACCAAAATTGATCCAAGTGGTCAGGGGTGTATGTGGCCAACCAAGCTTGGATGGGACCAATTTTGGATGTTAAAAATGGTTCGGGTGGACTAAATTTGGTTGACTGATAATGGTCCGGCTGGACCGATTTTTGCCCCGGACCTAAGTTTTCATTAAACAACACCCGCCCGCATTCAAATATGACTGGATACAGGACGGGACACAAAGAATTTATTTGGCACTATTTGGTGATATTCTGTTTTTCATCAGCACCTGCATATATTTTTACTGCTGCACGTATTTCCCCATTATTAAAGATTTAACCATTATTTTTCATCTGATTAACCAAATATTGAGGATACACAATTCAGTTTTCAAGATTGCTGCACAGTAGCTACCTTGCATTGTAGCCAAGAGAATGTGAAAGATTAGACTGCAGTGATGTTTACTGATCCTCGAGTGGAACTGTGATCCCATGACGAAGGACGACAGGATACGCAGGGGCAGTTTTAGGGGGTTTCTGGAAACCCCTTGGGGTTTGGCTTACTTCAGGCCAGCTGTCCAGCCATTAGGCAACTAGCTATTATACTGACTCTTCTTTGACTAGTTAGCTACAACCAAACCATCCCACAGGGCATAGTGTTATGAATCATACTCACCAATATTCATCAGCTAACTGATACTACCACTTCCTTACAGCAAAGGATCACACCCCAAGTGGTATGAGCTAATCAACTCTTTGTTTCTTCATCTTGACAAGATGAAGAAACAAAGAGTTGATTAGCTCCTTAAATTGATACTAGAGCTGAAACGAATAGCGATTTTTACTATTCGAATAGTTGTGAACAAAACGACCGAATATTCAACTATTCGTTAAGCTTATACTTTTATTGAATAAGTACTGAAACCTTTAGTTGGGGAGCAAGGTAGCTAAAGCCTAAGCGCTATTCCTACAGTATCTTTTCTAAAATAGAATTTTTACAGCATAGACACATTACTTCATTCACAATCTTAAGTTTCAAGGTTAACTTTTCCTTCTGAATACAGTGTACAAAGTGCTAACGATTATTCAAATAGTGTGTTAACAAATCGAATAGTGTCATACCAACTGAATAGTCAAATAACCGAATAATTGTTTCAGCACTAATTGATACCCTCTAATAGAACAGTCACTTTGTAGTGAAATACTCTAATAGAGCATTCACTGATGAAAATGTTCCAAGATAATTTTTGCTAGCCTATAGCTATTGCTATCTAAATAAACTATCCATATAGTAAGAATTCAGTGGATAGATTGACCTATCCTTAATCTATTGGTCAGCTTTAAAACTTCTTTTCATAGCCTCCTTCCACTAAATTTACTGATGGAAGTCATTTGCTTCCCTTGTAGCTATATATTACCTAAGTTTCCTACAAGATTAGTTGTTATAGAATATCGGTGGAAGGCATTGATCTTTTAACTGAACATGGTTTAATGAGTGTGAATGGACTGCATACTTAGTTACCACACATAGCTAGATAGAGTGTAAGTATTGCACCCTTTCTGTAAGATTCTGGTAAAATTGATAAGCTATGGTCAAGACACCATTGTATTTCTGCCATGTAAAAGTTCCAAGAAACATTCAGAAAGTGATGGCATGAAATGATAGTGGTGAGGATCAGTAGACCAAAACTATAATGTGTATAGTAGTTGTAAACAACAAGTTTTATTAAATTCATCCCCAGAATCTAAGTCCTACTACCACTGGAAACCCCCTGTTAGAAACCCTAGATCTGCCCCTGATACAGTTGCCAAACTAGCTGTATTGAGTTAAGGCCACTCCAAGAAAATTCCTTGTTTCCCATTTCACTGACTTCAAAAATACATGCGGGTGGGCAGTTCATTATCCATTATTCATTATAGATATTTCCACTAATTTTCAAAATTCATATCTACGTAACTTACAGGTAAGAATACAGTAGAAATATTTAAACTAAGAACCTGAACAGCGAAAAGCTAGCTAAATGAGCTTCTGAATGTTAAACTAGTTACTGCTATGCAACCACAGGATAAACAATGAATAAAATGTTCAGTTGACAGCAATAATGAATGACCATGTGGGAAGAGAATCTGCATGCGGGTGGGAAATGGGAAACAATGAATGTTCTTGGAGTGGCCTAAGCTAAATTAGCGAATTGCCTGTTATGCAGAGCCCTGGAGAGTAGAGGTATGACTATAATTGTGGAAAGTACTGTGAATAATGGGTAATGGTAATGATCCACCCGCCTGCACTATATATACATTTGGAATTTTCTGATGAAAAGCAGAATGTCACCAAATAGTGGCCTTATGTAAAGGGCAATTGGAAACAGTGGAAATGGAAACCAGAAACGGAAAGTGGAAAACAGAAATGGTCAAATCATCATATAAATGTACCTTAGAATGAAACCCTTGTTTAGTGGCCACTTCTTAAAGACCACCTTCTTATAAAGACCACCTCTGTACAGAGACCACTTTATAATTAGATCTCAATGGCATACTGACCACTTCATGGTCACCTTTTATAAAGATCACCTCTTTGCAAAGACCACCTCTTCAAATTGCAATAATAGCTAGGTTCCAAACATCCTATGTCATGACCGCTTTGAAAAAGACTAGGCTCTTAAGGTTGTCAAACCTCATTTTTCATTGATACAGTAGGTTGTAGTGTACTAGCTATATTTCACTTGCATGGAATATATTTTTTTGTATGACACATTCTGGTACCATAGTATTATCTAAGCAATGATGGCATATGACTTGAGTGAAGTGTGGAGAAGGAGATGACATTGATATGAGTCATGAAACACATGTTTGAAGCTTACCAAATATTACCATTTGAAGTGGTGGTCTTTATCAAAAGTGACCACAAAGTGGTCCTTAGCCATCTTAGAGACCTAATTACAATATGGTCTTTGTACACAGGTGGTCTTTATAAGAAGGTGGCCTTTAAGAGGTGCCGGGTCACTAAACAAGGGTTTCACACTAGGGTACATTTATACAATGATTTGACCATTTCCCTATTCCATTTCCACTTTCCGTTTCCAGTTTCCACTGTTTCCAATTGCCCTTATGGGAGACTATTTATGTGAAGGGTCAGACTATACTCCAGACTATGGGTTTTACTCTTTTCACCACCTTTCATAACCTTTACGTAATATTAAGCTCAAAAGCATCCAGACTTCCTACTGTAGTTGTTGTTCTCTCTCTTCGACTTTAGGGCACGCATCTAGTAGTTGCCGCGAGTAGTCGACTTTAGGGGATGCGTCCAGTAGTTGCCGCGAGTAGTAGACTTTAGGGGAAGCGTCCAGTAGTTGCCACGAGTAGTAGACTTTAGGGGAAGCGTCCAGTAGTTGCCACGAGTAGTAGACTTTAGGGGAAGCGTCTAGTAGTGTTAGCGTTAGGGTTAGAGTTCAGCTTTGATTTCACCTTTAGGGTTAGGTTCTTCTTACTATATACAGCTTATTTCGTTAGTCACATTTATAAGATACAAAAGAAGGGAATCAAGGAAGCTAGCAGCGGTAGCATAATCGATAGCACACTGGACCATCACACTGGGATCCTGGGTGCGATCCCCCTTCTATACTGCACTTTTTTTTCGCCTTTTTGGTTCACCATTTTTGTCTAAGTTCTGTAGGGTTATGAAATAGGGTGAAAAGAGTGATACCCGTCAGACTATAGGGCGGGCCCTGCCCTGGCTCATGTTTACCTGCCTACTCGTGTGCGTTATATTGTGCATACCTCTTGCTATCCCAAAAGTTTTTAGAGCATCACTTTTTGCAATATACAGGTAGAGCGGAATTCTCTCTCGAGTTACCTCAGAACCTGTTGTTGGGTCCTGGCCGTAACTCCACCCACATCGCAACAACAGAGACAACCACAACAGCAGTGACGTCCATATAGTGGCCATTCTGTGAATCTGTGTTAGCTACAAACGCAACAAAAATACTGCTATCACTTAGACAATCACAATGAGCAGCCTCGCATGCATGATTCAACAGAAACTACGCACGAGACGCACTCACCACCACAACAACCGGTGTCCGTAGATGTTTCCAGACTTGCGACAGAATTTATTTAATTTTCTACAATCTTTAGCCCTCACGAAAGACAGATGTGACACTCTTCTTTCGAAAAGTACACTCACTGAATTACGAGCTCAACCATCCACCCTCGAATAGTAATTGAAAACAAATTTTCACTGAGTGGATTCCCTGTGAATTTACGAAAAAACACGGGCGCAATAATAAATCAGAAATCTCCCGCTAGTTTTGTAGTCCCAGGGGCGGATCCAGGAGCTGGCAGGGGGAGGGGCACAAACAGACTGAGTTGTAGGTGGGTGGGGAAAGCCAGATTCTCTCGTTAGTTGCTGCATTTTTGAAGCAGCAAATAATCACCACTTAGCAGCTACAAACAAGTCATTGTGGAGAGGGTTCAGCTACAAAGAAACTACCCTACAGAGAGTTCATCTATACAAATAAGTTACACCTATGTTACTATATGTGACCGGGCTTGCGAAAATAGGGCATGTGGGCACAAACTACACCCCGTCACTTTACAGGTCATATCTCAGTTCTAGAATGGAATAGCTATTTGCATTCTGTAACTTGCATCATAAAGCCAATTAAATGCTTACTAAGAGCTGAAACTTGCATTGCCATAGCATTATGGTACAAAAAGTTATCATGTGCCCACATGCCCTATTTTCGTAGGCCCAGTCACATATAAAGATCTGATTTTTTGACATTTTGCCGGGCTTTTTTGCAGATGGTTGTGGAGTCTTAAAAGCTGTATACCACCACTTAGGCAATATTACCATCACACACTGTGATATATTAACTAAACTCAACTGGCTTAAGCCAAATAAATCTTGTGGCCCAGACAACTGTCACCCACGTGTGTTGAAAGAAATCAAAGATGGACTTATTTTACCCCTCTATCTCTTATTTAATAAATCGTTACAGGAGTCCTCTTTGCCTTCATGTTGGAAACTAGCAACAGTCACTGCCATTCATAAGAAAGGTGATACAAATCTTCCTAGCAATTATCGCCCAATCAGCCTTACTTCAATATTTTGCAGAATGCTTGAGTCAATTATTAAAAATAGGATAATGTCTTACTTCCAAGCAAATGACTTTTTTGCAATGAGCAACATGGGTTTCATAGCAGGAGATCTTGTGAGACGCAGCTATTGACTGTTATGGAACACAGGACTAGGTGTATCGATGATGGAACTAGTGTTGATGTTGTGTACCTAGATTTCCAAAAAGCTTTTGATAAGGTTCCCCACAGACGTTTGCTGACTAAGTTAGAAGCATAATATGGTGTTAATGGCTCGGTACTTCATTGGATTAAAGCTTTTTTATCAAACTGGAAGCAACGAGTAGTTGTTCGTGGAGCACTCTCTGAGTGGTCTACTGTCACTAGTGGTGTCCCGCAGGGTAGTGTGCTCGGTCCCATCTTATTTATTATATATGTCAACGACCTACCTGACTGTATACAGAGCTATTTGGGTATCTTTGCTGACGACACAAAACTTTATCGCCCCATCTGCTCATCTGAAGATTCCTCCATTCTGCAAGAAGACATTGATTCCGCTTTGCAATGGTGTGACACATGGCTATCCTTCCTTAACCTTCCTAAATGTCACTACAGCACAATTGGAGATTCTTCATCAAGTACAGAGTATTATTTCTCATCCGAAAATGAAGCAAATATGATCTCCATGGTTGTGGAGGAAAAAGATCTGGATGTAGTATTTGATAAAGATTTGAAGTTTACATCTCATGTTAATCAAATTGTAATGAAAGCTAACAGGGTATTGGGAATTATTAAACGTACCTTTGCCTCCAGGGATGCCAACACAATAAGATTATTATACGTTACTCTTGTTCGCCCAATTTTGGACTATGCGTCAACTGTCTGGAACCCTCATCTTCGTAAATTAGAAGCAGTTCAAAGAAGAGCCACAAAACTTATACCCTCCTTCTATAATTTGACATACTCTGAAAGACTCCAAGAACTTAATCTACCCAGCTTACTTTACCGTCGAACCAGAATGGATCTGATTATGACTTACAAAATCCTGAACAATTTAGTATCTGTGGACAAAGACTATTTTTTTACTGTTAATACCAACCCCACCCGATCTAATGGACTCAAACTTTACAAAAATCGCTTCAACACTGCTATTAGAGGTCATAGTTTTTCACAGAGAATCGTCAATGATTGGAACACCTTACCTCATGAAATTGTATCTGCACCTAATGTACTGATCTTTAAGACTAAATTAGATGTATTTTTATATGACCGCCGGTTTGACTTTATTTAGATGTACTTGAGATTGGTTTTTATAAGACTTTGTCTTCCTTATACCAATTAACAAATAATTATACAACCAAGTACTAAGAATAATACGAAACGCGGTTAAAATTACGTAATAAATAAATAAATAAATAATTAAATAAATAATTAAATAATTAATAATTAATGTTTGAGAAAACTACGAGGCCTAGGGACATGAACTAACCGGGGATAGATTCGCCTGTGAATGAAGGCACAAACGTATAATCGTCGCTCCTGTTTGTGCTGATGACTTGACCATACGTGTAATTCTATATAACGCCCAGTACCACACCCTTGCTTAATTACTTACATATTGCGCGAAGAAGATTAGTGATGCCCGTGCAGGAGAGCCAGAAGCCACTTGTGTAAACAAGAAGATTACAAGTAAGTTTTTATGTTTGTAACATCTCAAGTCTCCATGCCAGCTGCCAGTGGATTCATTCATGTAAATAAACAATACAAGAAAACATTAAACTGACATATTTATTATTTTTTTTTTTTATTTATTATTATTGATTAGCAAAACCCATTGGGTAAATCGCTAATGTACAAAAACAAAATTTTAGTGTCTATGCATTTTGCAAACAGTTCTTGAAAGTAAGTAAGTCTATATTGTCAAGATCTTCCATATCTAAATTGTTCCAGTCTGGTATTGATCTTGGTAAGAAAGAGTTACTATATCGATTTGTTCTGGCATACAACTGTAATAGCTTCAAGGGATGGTTTGCCCTGGTACTTGTTGCAGGAGATAACACTGGCAGATACTGATTTGGAACATAAATTAATTTGTTTACAAACTTAAACAACAGCATCAGACGTGCCTGTTTCCTACGATCTTCCAGTGTTGGCCATTTTAATTCCACTAACATTTCAGTTATACTGTCCCTATGATTCCTTCTCCAAGGTCTATTTAACACGAAACGTGCAGCACGATGTTGTATCATCTCTAACTTGTGAATGAGTGATTGTTGATGTGGATCCCAGATAGAAGAGCAGTATTCAATAGATGGCAAGACATATGCCACGCTCTTTACAATAAGCTTACAGTTACATATAAAATACAAGTAAACAATTTTGTCTTGTGCAGCTGGCATGGCGAACTTTCTTTGTGTTGGTGTCAGGCAATTCAATACGTGCTTAATCTTTTTTGCCTTCACCTGGCGTAGCTACTAGGCTCTAGTGGCTTGGCTGTCTTCCTTTATCTGGTTCATCTGGCTTGCATACGCCTACAGCATTGTGTAGCTATCTCCTGAAAGTTGTGTATGCATAACTATAGTGTGTCACCCATCACTGTGCCATTGCTACACCGCTGATGAACCTTACTTACCTCTAGTTGATGTTGATATGCATTGCTGTATATTGGCTAATAATTTTTATCTGCATGGTGATGTTGCCTATAATGTATTGCTGCATACAATACTGCAATAATGTATAGTTCTCTCCTGTATGTTTTGTATACATATACTTTGTACACATCACTGTGCCATTTATACCACACCAATGATGTACTGGCACTTAGCTACTGGTGGCCTTTAGTTACGATGCCACTATAGTGTTATATCTGTCACTACTGTGACATATTGAGTTGATTTGGGGATAATGCATTCACCACCTAATAGCCTCACCGGGGGGCTGTCACGTTGGTGTATGTACTTGGTTGTATGTGACGCGGTCCTAGTAATAATAATAATAATAGTATAAAAGACAATGAGTCTCTTATACAACAGCAACACGATAAATATTTTAGAGGCGCTTAGTACGTACGAAGGTGTTGGGGGCAATTTCACAGCTAGTTTGACTTTTTGGTTTGCTTTGATTTCAAGTCAATTTGTAATAAATGCTACTAAAAATTGCATATCGTTTTCATGAGTTAATTGATCTAGCCCTGGCTTATTAAAATAAAGTTTAGAGTTTTAATCAGAAGTATGGTTCCTCCAAAAGGTGAGGAAGGGCATTTGCCCCAAATACCTCATCCTGGATCCGCCACTGAGTCCTATCATAGTTGAGAGAGAAACCATCATTATTGATGAAAAAGGCATGAACAATAGTATAGTATAGAGACGCTACTACAATATATTTTGGAGCATTTGTACGTGCAATTTGTGCTAGCAGCAGCAGAGCAGCAGCAATGATAGCTTAGGCCATTCCAATAAAATTCATTGTTTCCCATTTCCCACCCGCATGCAGATTCTCTTCCCTCATGGTCATTCAATATTGCTGTCAATATTCATTATTTATCCTGTGATTACATAGGCAGCAAAGCAGTAACTAGTTTAGCATTCAGAAAGCCCATTTAGCTAGCTTTTCACTGTTAAGTTTCTTAGTTTAAATATTTCTACTCTATTGTTACCTGTAAGTTAGTTATGATTTCGAAAATTGGTGGAAATATCTATAATGAATAATGGATAATGAACCACCCACCCGCATGTATTTTTAAGGTCAATAAAATGGGAAACAAGGAATTTTGTTGGAGTGGCCTTATCAGCACAATAGCTACATAGTATGGGTTATTGTATCATCAGTGAGCTATATTCCAAGACTGTATCTCATTTTGCTAGTCTGCAGCCTTTTGTCATGGAATAGATATTGTATTCGCATCGATTTGCATCTTACACTTGGGACAAGCACATGTCCTTGATACACTTTGATTTTACAATTCTATTTAAGGCTTTAACAACACAAACGCTGAAGGTCTGTAGGACACCTGGTCCAAGTTTAAAGTTGTTACTTAAAGTATGGTTGAAAAGGTGGAGAAAGGAGAAAAAATCCATGACTGGACCTGGGTAGCCTCGCACCTGCAGCCATCTGATTAACACTCGAACACTTACAGGAGTCTGCCAGGAAGTCATTTTCTCCTTGTCAATTTCAAGTATATGTATCCATAGGAACGCTAGAGAGTGACTTACATTATCTCAAAGTACCCCATGTGGAACCAAATGGACATTAGGTTACTCATTAGGCTTTACAGCACAAGTACCGAAGATCCGTAGGACACCTAGCCTGGTTCTACTGCCTGTTTAAAATTGTTTCATAAAGTATGTTTGAAAAGGTGGAGAAAGGCCAGAAAAGTCTCAATTTTCAGTGGATGTATGCTGTATGTGTGTAGGCCCATTAGCTACCAAGAGGTTGTAATACCAGTAATACCAGTAATACCAGTAATACCAGTAATCTGGTATAACTGATTCGCTATTGCATTACAAATTCCTCCATAAAATATAGCTAATATTAAGGTCTTTCAGTGACTGGGGGCTGCACTCTCAGACCCCTGTCCTGCGTGCTGCTTGTAACTCAGTGTGGCTGTCCCCCTTGAAATATCCTTGCTATATGCCCTCAATCCAGTCTGGTAGTCCAGTATGCACAGCTGTAGAAGTACAGTATATACTTATCATGTAACTGCAATATGTGTAGGAAACATATCTCACAGACATTACATTTACACATCAATGTGGATGGTTGAAATATTTAGTGATCTATATAATAGATGTACAACGCATTTATTATATAGTAACACATGTACGATGAAGAATACTTATATATCAAGCACAAACAGTATAGCACTTATTATTCGTGCATGCAGTAACTATTACATCATAACAGGTGAATAATTAGGTGAACTGTAGACAACATCTTTTAATGTGGTTGATAGTTGTTGGATGGTAGTGTGTAACTTTGAAAAGTTTGATCTACTTCCTGGACTTTGTGACCAGCACTGTGTCATCACCTTCTTCACCTACAGTAGTACAAATATACTGCATGAACCAAATTAATGGTATTTCACCTGTAGAGGACAACCAGTTGGTGGTTCTAAGGTTTCTTGCTTAGTGACAGATGCAATCACTTCTTCATCAGTCAACCCAACATAAGGTTGTTGTCCATATGTGAACACCTCCCACATTACTACACCAAATGACCACACATCAGTTGCCATGGTGAACTTGCCATACATGATGGACTCAGGAGCCATCCACCGGATGGATAACACTGCTCGTCCACGTACCCTAGTGATAAGCAATTTTAATTTTACTATATTATTGGAAGTACCCACAGCTTGCATGAACCATTATTCTAAAATTCATATAATTATACATGGCTATTGCTTATAGAAATCTGTTTATACCAGGACATTACCACTTCATGGTGCCTAGCTATATAAGTGGTAATGAGTTTTCCATAGTTTCATGGTATCCAGAGTTCTCCCACACATTTAGCCAAAACAAAACATTTTGTGGATGCATGGATTTTGTTTGATATGTTCCAATTCTTTAAGTCAAATTTATTTTCTTACCACAAACTGTCTTTTCCTTCGATTACAAATGTCCGAAACTGGAACTGTGTATTTTATTGCTAATACATTTACATTCAATCAATATGTACAGTAAACCTGTGTTAAACGTATACTCATGATTTGTACATAATGTACTGTACTTACTGCTACACTACATCATGACTTTACATTACATGTCAGTGTGGGTTATTTCAAAGTAGGGATGGTATTAGCCAAAGAGTGGAGGATACAACACTGTGGCAACGAGCATTATATGAAGATACAGTACACAAAAATGGATGTCACTCTGAAAGGTTTGGAGGCTATGCCTCAAGGAAATTTTGTCATTTTTGAAATAGTATTTTTTTCATTGTGTTATGAAGCAGTTACTAACAGTTGTTAAAAGATATAATTATTTGTTCTATTAGAATGGTTGACAGCTCTATTAGAGTATTTTAATCTAGTTATTACGCTGACTAATTAAGTGGACGGACCATGCCCCCCTTCCACTGCTGTATATACTGATTATTTAGTAACAGTATATATACAGCTAGAGTATACATGGTTACCTGTAGTAGTCAGTGGAGTTGATGTCTCGTGATAGTCCAAAATCTGCTATCTTAATTTCCAGTCCTGTAGCAACTAAACAATTCCTTGTAGCCAAGTCCCTGTGTACCAAACCCTGGTTACTAAGATACTCCATCCCTTCTGCAATCTGCTCCACTATGTGTAGCAAGTCACTCAGTTGTAGGAAACATGTCTCCTTTTCTGACTCATCACAGTCGGGGCCCAAACCAATGGCAGAGCGAAGGTAAGAGTTGAGATCCCCAAGGTCCATGTACTCAAATATCATACAATATGGTTCTGTTATAGTACACACTCCTAATAGTCCAACTATTTTAGGATGATCCAGTTTGGACATGAATGTCACTTCTGTATGAAAATCAACACCTTATTAATAATTACTGTACACACGTACAGTACATCATACAAACACAAGGCTCCTTGTAGTAATTTTTTGTATTACATTTATAATATATACTAACTCGCACAAATAGTAGCATAATTTTACAAATTGTCTTATATTAAACAATGTAATTTTTTATGGATGAATACTAGTTTCAGCTATAAAGCTATTCACCACTACCCATTATCCCACCCCACCATATTTTGTGTTTCTTTATGAAAGTGCTTGTGGTATAACAGCAACACTGATGGGAAACAGATATTTGTATATACAATTCCCATTTAAATATAATGCATAGCATTATTTATTAACTTCATATACAGGTCAGTGGTGAACCACAGCTCCTCAAAACTTTCAACCAAAACTTCTGTAAAAAAAGATATTCACTAAACAGTTTACATTTGTATTATATATATATGATGCAGTTGCACACTGCAAGTTCTATATATAACCTTTAAAGAACTCCACTACAGTCGTATTATCATCCATAGTAGTGTCTGCTTTTAACTGCTTCACTGCTACAATAGTAGAATCTTCTCCTTCAATTATGTTTGTTGCCATCCCCTGGTAGTCCCGTCCAAATTTCCCTTTACCTAACTCTCTAACAAATTTGATCTTCTCAGAGGAGAACTCCTTCTCATGAGGACCAGATTGCTTCATAGTTGGCACCCAATCGAACAATGGGTTGCTGTCTTGATATTGTTGTTCCATTATTTCTATAGTAAACACTTCCTTCATTATCTTGTGATGCCAATAGCACCACACTACAGTCAATATCACTATGACTGTCATAACTAGCAACACTGCAATGGGAACAACTACTGCTATTGCTACAGTACTAGAAGATGTAGACTCCACCACTGTTGTGTCTGTAAGTGTACATGTCATACTTAACATGTGCAACACATCATAATTTGCTATATTTGTTTTGCAAATATTTTCTATGATAAAGACTTTGTGTAAAGTATTTTAATTTGATTATAATGAACGAAATTTATTTTAGGTGACTGCTTTATTAGAGTATATTGAAGTCCCTTGTAGTACCAGTAGCTAGCAACAGTGGAAATAAAGTTTGCTAACCAGCATATTGATGCTTGATGTATAGATCAATAGCAAGATCAGCAGCTACAGTATTACATTACCGTCAGTTTGAGATTGAACACATGTTGGAGGGTCTGTGTCATTAAAACATCCACCAGTAACATTGAACAATGAGGAGAACTCCTCAAAGGGAAACTCTGCAATACCTGCAAATTCTACAAAGAAAAAAAATTGAGATGCATGAGTTACATATAATAATAATACAGTATTATACACATAGCTGTACATATGTGTACCACCATTACATGTCTGTTGGTAACTACACCATGTGACTGCCAGTAATGCAGCACTTAGCTTAGATGGGGCAGGGGGCAGTGCCCCCCCGTTAGTTATCCCTCTTCCCCTAGGTTTATACCTAACGTGTTGATGCATAGTTAGAAATGAAAAGGTTAAATTTTATGATATTTCCCAAAGTTTTATAATCAAATGGTCAATATTCAGTGACACCACAATAAAATTTCACCAATATCGTGTATCTTCACACCTAATTTCTCTGGGAGAGGGGGGCATGCAGACCCCTAGAAACCTTGTATTTTGGAGTGTGCTTTGTACACTTATAATGATCCTTTCTCATAATCCTATAGAACCAAACACCACTACATTCTTATTTTGCCCACCCCTTCTCCCTCTTAGCATAATAATCTGGATTGAGCATTGTTAAAAATAATATTGTTTGTAATTAGTTTATAGCTGCTAATTATTACTGTGCATAATTAGTACCTGGTGGTGATTCCATTCCACAAATTTTGCCAAAGTACATTCCAATTGGAGCATAGACTTTCTTTGTAGTGTAAGCACTGATGGTTAATTTAGTAACAACAATTCTACCTTCATTTAAAACATGACATGGGTATACGAAAAATGTTCCTATGTACAAGAAAGCATAATATTAAATTACATTCCATGCAGTATCATATAATACAGTGCATCAGTATCGTACAGCATAGCAGTACTGTATAGTAGGGATCCTGAAGGGCACTTGCCAAAATTCCACCATTAAAATTGTAATTATTATTAGTCACTATCCCCAAAGGCGTAGCTAGATGGGGTTTTCAGATGGTTTCCCCTTTCAGAGGCAGATTTTTCTTTTAAATTAAGTCACAGCAAATCTTACAGCCCTGAAAATCTGTGGTAGCTACCTGCACACTGGCGTGGCTCTGTACTATTGAGGTTCACATCGCATTAATGCTAAAAAATCAATGTATCAAGTATGACATCACATGATCAATTGCACACATGATGCATGGTGGAAATGGCGAAGAACTGACTGGACTGTTGATTGATACATATTACTAGGCAGAAGCTGCGATAACCATGAGTCATTGTGTTATACATGTGTCAGGTTACCACAAAATGTGAATAGTTGATGTATATTTACCTGATGAATGCTTTGTTTATTTGCCACATATTGTGGGCACATGATGTCTCAAATATATTGGAGTACAAGCCAAGACTGAACCATCAACAGGAGGACCAGCCAAGAATAATGTATATACCCTCAAGAAAGTATTGCCAATTAAGTGACTCAAATGCGGAGGGAGCCTGTGTGCTTGGAAGTTGAAGTTGGTAGTCAGTATGTTATCTGGAAGTGTAACAATAGGTGTTTAGTTTCTATAAGCTGCATAAACAGCAGTGTGTAGGTTTTAGGTAGTTATATAGATGCACAGCAGCACCTTTTACTGCCTAACTGCACCATTTAAATGTGGTCCAGAGGGAAGCACCCAAGCCTCCCCCCAAAGACATTCCATACACTTCAAATCCGAACCCCCTTCCAGATAATCCTGGCTATACCCCTTTCCCACTAGGGATTTGCAAAGAAGGCTACTTCAGGCCTGTGTAGCAGGGAGTCAGAAACATGTTACTGAAACTCTGTTGAATGCTGAAAAAAATCCCAGACCAGGTGGAGACTTGATCCACAGACAGCTTGCAGTCAAGTCAAGTTCCTGAAGAGCCACACAAACTGGGATCCAGGATCTCCTGTGCATTCAACCTGTCTCAAATATCATAACTTCTCTTGTTTCATTAGGTTAGTCAGTATGATAACAGTGCAACAATATCATACAGTATGGTAGTACTGTATAGTAGGGATCCTGCCATTAAAAGCATCATACACCATGTAGATAATATGTGACAGATAGTATCTTTGTGGAAGTTCTAACATCAAACCTAGTGTTAAAACTGCGCAAAAGTACTTCAAAATCCAGAATTCGATCTGTATACCTGCCTGCCCTGACCACAGTTAAAAGGCAGAAACTAAAATCATCATGATACAGCCACCATTTTATGTCACAATACTTAACTCATGTCTGATGTGCCTTTCAGGGTTTTTACAAGTGTCTGCCCTCTGTGCATGCCTTGCCTTTCCTAGCATGGTGACCACATCTTTCATATGCATGTCCCCTAAGTATAGGTTAAAGACCTAACACAAGGATCTTCATTGATTGTAATAACTGAGGCGAAATTGAAATTTTTAAAACATGAATATCTGAGTGCATGGTCTAATGGGGGCATTTTATACGGGTATATAGGTGGAGTCATTGTGGGATTGGATTAGAAGACTGACCATGTTTTCATCGAAGAGGTGAAGAAATTGAAGCTCGCATCTTATCACTGCATGCAGGCACTTGAGCCTTGTGCAGGCAAATCCTCCTGGGGCAGGGCTAGTAACCCACAGGAGGCCTCATGGAGAGAGGTCTCAGAACCCGAAGTTCCACAATGACCCCAACACCACTAAGCAAAACAAGGATAGTTGGACATTTGCTTATAAATGCCAGGTACCCATTGATGCTACAGCTGGGTGATCTCAGTGTTACCACAGATGACACTAGGCCACCAGGTCCCTATTACATACACACACACACACACACACACACACACACACACACACACACACTCACACACACATGTATATTCATTCCAAAAGACTAGCTAGGTACGTACATCAGTGCACTATTACATATTGCACGAAAAGCATTATAGTTACCTAGTATTTTAAAAATTATAAATATGAGATTCATAAATTCTATGCAGTATAACAGTTATAATATACAGCCGTAATAGTATATACACTCCTGAATGCACAAATATACATCACTGCAGATGTACTTACGATAAGGACAAGTTGGAAATACAAAAGTATGAGGAACAGACAAGACAGGATTTGGCATCACACTGGTATCCATTGATTCCCAAGTGAAATCTACTGTCAAGTTATGTAACAGTACAAAACACATGGCTATCGATAATAATAATTCTATGACACAAATTTGCAATGACCTGTTGTTAGAAAACCAAGCTGTCTTACAGCATACAGTATATATTCCATATATAAAGTTTTCACAGGATAAACAATACTGAAGCATCAATGATTAACTATACCATAAATTGTGGATATAGTAAACAGCCTGGGCAAGGATGAGAACTAATACTAAAGGTTGTGTAAACTAATTGTTACTTTTTCCACGAAACATTAAAATCACACTTGGAAAGGAATTAGTTGTTTTATTGAATGAAGCAAGTCACAGGTATATAGTTTGCTGTTTTGATTGATAATAGACACCTGGCACATACAGCACAGGGAATGGCACTAAATGCATACAGCCATTAGTGTGATTAAAATAGTTTATTCACGACTTTAGTTAGTTCGTGGCTAGTACAGTAACTGCTTTGGTGCACTTAAAACATGCTCACAATTCCGCATCTGCACATTCTAACAATCAAGCATGCTAGTTCAGTACACATATACGTTTGGCCTCAGTAACACCTTCTTGTTATTCTTACATAGGTTATCCATGATCAAAATTTAAAAGGTCCAAATGTGAATACATGCATTCCTGCAGTTTCCCACACTTACAGGTGAGTCACCCAAACATGGGCACTTGTGATTTGCCTGATATAATATATGCACTTGCACTTGGACCTGTGGCCCTTGTGCTTGTGCAAATATATCAGGCAAATCACGCATGCCCATGTTACTATGATGCTGGTTATACACCTGTCATTGTTATAAGCCCCAAGGGTATCACGTATGTGAGGGCTTAGGTGGGGAATTTGCTAACTAACAATATAATTATGAATTAAATAATGTCTCTACTACTATACTGGACACAAATTTTCGCCAACTTTACCCCATATATTCCCCCACTATGCAACTGATGTATGTTGACTTTTGAAGTCCCTTCTATATGAAGAGACTCAGAGGGTGGGGCTATATACACATGATGTCATTTTAACTCAACATCAAAAACTTCATACTGAGGGATTTGTTGGAAAACCTTCCACTGATCCTCCTGTTTCCCATATAGGTGAGCACTATAGGGGTTAAGGCATTGTAGGGGTTACAAATGACAGTCTAAATCTTTTGTTTCTAGGGCCTGACCGATCCTGTTTTTTCTGTGCAAAATGTTTACATGCACACGTAATCACTTTGCAAGTAGAGATAACATCACAAAGGGTTTGCAAATAATACCTTTTAAGCTCATCACCAAGTAAGGAACACTTGATACTGTATCTCACTATATAGCTGGCTACTGACAGATGGCACAACTGCAGCAATCATTAACTACTATTTGACTCACAAAATCACTCTTCAGCTATCAAAAACAATTTTTTTTTAAATTTTATTTTACTGACCTTGTACTTGGCTGAGTTTGGCCCGAGAAACATAAGATTTAGTTGAAGTTGCCTTAGGTGCAATATAGGATGATGGCAAATTGGATGATGGACTATCAAGGTGGTGTAACATTGGCCACATTCTTTAGTAACCATGTCAACTACCTGGTAAAATGCAGCTAATTTATTACAGTTCCACATCAACACCATGCATAAGACGTGTGCTATACATACCTTAATGCATGCTAAAATGTTTACTGGAGCAAAACTAAATCTGCTTGGTACAGCAACAACAGCAGCTCTTACAGGTGATTCCAGAAAAGAAAATTCCACCTTTCCGTTCTGTACATAAAAGACACCCTCTATGAAGGGAACAATGATATAATTAATACAGCCACGCCTACCGTTGCACAGCAAATATAAATTACCGTCTGGTACATTCTCTTTGACTTCTGCAAACTTCTTCAAGTCGTTTTTAGTCGCGTAAAGATTCAATGGAGCACTTTCCATCTCTTGCATATCAGTTAATCCACAATGTAACAGTAGTGAAGCAAGCAACACCGATATTAGGTTCATCATGAGTGATCAGGCGAATTGAAGTTTTATGCCGCGGGGGTTTCCTAAAGGCTGGTAGATACGTAGCTAGAAGGCGGATGATTGCTAAGCTGCACGGAGAATGACCACAATTCCGGGGGAATAATAGAGCAATCCCTACCGCTTGAAGTCCTGAATGTCACAGTCTGGCGCCGCCCGCCCCTTCATAAGCTTGTCGTTTTTGTTTTAGTTTTCATAACACACGTACATACTGAAAACTACAACATACTGCTACTTATTACCTAACTATATACTTATTACTACCTATAAGTATATAGCTAGGTAATAAGTAGTTTTTTTATTTTTTATTTATTGTTTGCTTTACAGCATACAATATGTGTACAGTATAACCACAAGTATAGTCGTTAAAATCTTATGATGTATGCTGAAGGTCCACTGGCATCCAGTGCCAGTGGCCATGGTCAGGAGAAAGTAGTTATATAGTAATTATCAGTTGAGATTGGTTATAGTATATAAACTCATTAAAGCAAGGGTTACAGGTGATCAAAGTTGGGGGATTTATTACAATTACTACAGGGACAAACAAAAGAAACAATGCATGCATTGTCAGGATCAAAATTAAGTTCAAAATGATTCCAGAGAAAGTTTGTAAGTTTGCAGTATTTGATAGTAGATAGGTTTTTGCTGCAGGGGAGTTCTTTGTGTGCATGTGAATTTTACGCCCTACACAAAATTACCACTATGACCACAGATCAACATCTGTGTAGTAAAGACAATTAAGGCATAGCCTGTACAAGGGTGCTTCCCTATTAGCTAAATACATAAAATTAATAACAATAACAGAGAGTTAGCTACAGGTTGAATTGATTAAAAGTCAATGAAAAAAGTGAAATTGTGGAACTATATGAAACACACCAACTTTAGTAAGGTCCAGTATACAATACAGAACGATACTCCAAATGAAGGGTGTGTTCACAAAGAAAGAATATTGGCAAAAACTTATAGTGACCTGCAAGAGGGATTATGGAGAGATGTTGCTTAGTAGAGGTGGAAGTTGAATTCAAGCATAGCAAAGAAACATCGAGGTATTTTCAACAAATTGCAGCTGACAAGTCTGTATATACACATCCTCCTCAGTACACATATTCTGAGCCTGTGTACATATGTGTACTGCATATTATAGTAGCTGGTAGTCACTTTGAACCTATTGCTATCCAAGCAATAAGACATGACTAGCAAGCATTCTTAGGCTATAGCATTAGAGGACCTTTGAATGAGATGGCCAAAGCCTTGATTTCTGCTTCTCATTATCAGATAATCTTTTTGGTAGAAACGGAAATTCAACCCTCTGAGTCACTGTACTGTAGCTTATATGTATATATATATTATACTATGCAATAACCTCCAGTATTGATATACAGATGCATATAAAAATTGTTTTGTGATTAAGTTTATTTTTTGTTTTGTTTTTCCTTGTGCCATGCCCACAACTTACCCACTTTGTTGGCTAGATATGTGGACACATGTTGTCTGACAACTTACACACCTGCTTTTATTATATAATTGTTTTTCATCATATGATAAGCTTCCACACACATCCAATTCTATGATTTTAACTGCTTGCAATGTGACCAGTCACTATGCTATTGACCTACAATTTTCACACAATTCTTACAGAGCATTATGCAATAACTGGTCAAAATGTGAAAGTGATAGCATATTCCTACATTGCGTTATGGTCACTAACCTGTATGCGTGTGGAAGCCTGGTTTTGTCAAATCCAGTCACATACGTGTATAGTTTTTATATTAATCATTAATAAACTGGTGTACCCTTTAATCAATGATGGATTTCATTAATATCTGTTTGGCAGGTAGATATACAATTAGCCACTTAATTCTATTACCACATGATACTACATTACAAGTCAGTATCAGAAGTAAGGGTCACATAGTCAGGTAAACCAAAACCATCATCTTCTAATGTTGTTGATAATTGTTGGATAGTAGTGTGTAACTTTGAGAAGTTTGGTCTACTTCCTGGACTTTGTGACCAACACTGTGTCATCACCTTCGTCACCTACAGTATAAGTACACAGGATTAGTATGACACTCAACTAATAACACTTCACCTTAGGAGGACAGTTGGTTGGTGGTTCTAAGGTTACCTGCTTAGTAACAGATGCAATCACCTCTTCATTAGTCAACCCAACATAAGGTTTTTGTCCATATGTGAACACCTCCCACATTACTACACCAAATGACCACACATCAGTTGCCATGGTGAACTTGCCATACATGATCGACTCAGGAGCCATCCACCGGATGGGTAACACTGCACGTCCATGAACCCTAGTGATATAAATGTCTTACATAAGTAGATAACTATGTACATGAGTCAATATCTACAAAAATACACATTAAGAAATATCACTACTTTTATTGCTTGGACCCTTAAAATTATGGTAGTTATGACTGGTGAATCTGTGCATACTGTATTAGAAGAATGGTGCCAGCTAGGCTTATTGTTTTCGTCTGAGCATGAGTCCCAACTATCAATTACTGAGATAGTGAAGTGGCTATCATCCATTGCAACTGGATTGATTGCAGAGGTCCTTCTCGTAGTTAGAAGAAAGAATAGTGCCAGGCTCATCTGAGTATGTGCCCCAACTATCAGTTACTGAAATAACAAAGTGGCCATTGTGTTTAATTTTCAGCTACATGCATGTTTAGCCCATTACACAGCATTACCAATGAAGAACACTATGTGAAGGACTTCTACAATCAATCCAGTCACAAGTCACAATGGAAAACTCCCAGTACTAATACTAGGGAAGCCATCATGTGATGCTACTACAAATTGACACGTTGCGCTGTCAGCAAACATAAATGGGACACAAAGGAGGACACTGGTAAGTCCATGAAGCATGCATCGTACATACAGCTGGTATGCCAAAAGGCACCTGTCGGATTGAAGTGATGTCAAACAGTGAAAAATCTGTAACCTTTACCAGTACCAAGTTATACTCTATCAGTCAGTCAGGCAGTCAGTAAAAACTTCCACTGAAACAATATAGAAATTGATTGATAAAAGTTGTACTTAAGACACTTTTGGGCTTGGTTATACCTAGCTAATACTGCCAAGGCACCATGAAGGTATTGTGAGGCTGGTTTTAGGGTGATATTTTTGGCAAGAAAAGCCTAAGCCTTCATGATCCCTAATATACCCCGTACTGTATGATCATAGAACTAACTTGTTAACCTTTTAGCTTCTTTTTTGTCTAAGAACTCCCTCTGCATACTTTCACAACTCCACCATCTCAATATATGTGACTATAATATGGCAGAAAAAGATTGTATAGGACATAAAAATTATTCAGTGAAATTTTCTACCAATTACCTAACTGACTGACTGACTGACTGACTGACTGACTGATGCCTTCAGACAAGCATAACTCAATAACGGCTAAGGCTACAGACTTCATTTTTTCACTATTTGATGTCACTTCAGTCCAGCAGGTTCCTTTTGGCATGTACAATACATGCTTCATGGACTTACCTGTGGTCTCCTATTAATCTTTGCTGACAGCACAAGGTGTCGATTCATGGAAATGCCATGTGATAGCAATTGTAATTGGAATTGTCCAAGTTTTCCTATGCTTCATTTTCAGCTAATTATACAACATAATGAAGACACATGTGTAACAGTCATAATAATGTTACAAATAAGCAAACAAACAAGAAAAAGGAAAAATTAAGAATTTAAATTCCGTTTAGGTAGAAAGAAATAAAAGTAGTGAAACCTACACCTGAAGATATACCGGTGAACATTTAATCCCTACTTCAGTAAAATTGACAGAAGTACAGATTAATGTCCACCAGTATATCTTCAGGTGTAAACGACCTCCCTTGTTTCACTACTTTTTATTTCTATGGTCCCTAATCAAACTTGGAACTCCTAATTTTTCCTTGTACTTGTAATGTTTTGACAAATCCTAGACACCTGGTTCAATTATATGTACATAACATGCACTTAAAAAGTAAAATGTTTGTACCAAACAACAGTCAAGCTGTGAAAAGGGGCACAACCCCAAAAAAGCCAGGATAAAAAAGTTTGTGAAATCAAAAGTGGTTAACGTCAATCATTTTTAATGATGAGTGATCATGAAAAAGGTAGAAGGTGCCTGGTGGTGCTAGCATTCTGGGTCATTTTATTGGCACATTTGCAAGCTTAAATACAATCAACCAATATTGTCATGGTACAATGAACATAACATCACTATGTTTTCTAACCAATTCATTTGGTACAAAAATGTAAACCTCGGCTATTTTGTAATACTTTGGGCAAAACCTCAAAATTTTGTGCTTTATCATAAACTTCACAGTTAACAATATTGTACTTTGCGTGGGAGGATCAGAGTGATGTTGTATATCATATTGTCCATACAGTACTAATCAATTGCATAACTGTACTGTATGAGTCATACAGTACAGTTATGGAGCTAATTGGGCAAATATAGTACAGTTATGCGGAGAATTTATTTAAGGAATGTTACATAAACAACACACTGTAAATCGCTAAAACCAGCCAAACTAATCCTATGAGTTCATTCTACAGATAGGAAAAGATTGTATAAACACTTACAGATCGTCTGAACACTAAGCTTTTTAAACACGACTCCACTAAGACAGTACGATTGACTACATGCGTGACATTGTAAATCACTAAAACTAGCCAAACTAATCCTATTAGGGGTGTCTCGAGGCAAATGCAGCACTTGGCTTTGCCTCGTACTGTATTAGCCTCTCAACACGCCCCCTCGTGCTGTATTTTCCATACACACACACGGCGGTGCTTTAACTATAATATACAGTCTTACAATTGTATAGTGACATTATTGCATACCTATAATAGTCAGTAGCATTGATGTCTCGTGATAGACCAAAATCTGCTATCTTAATTTCCAGTCCTGTAGCAACTAAACAATTCCTTGTAGCCAAGTCCCTGTGTACCAAACCCTGGTTACTAAGATACTCCATCCCTTCTGCAATCTGCTCCACTATGTGTAACAAGTCACTCAGTTGTAGGAAACATGTCTCCTTTTCTGACTCATCACAGTCGGGCCCCAAACCAATGGCAGAGCGAAGATAAGAGTTGAGATCCCCAAGGTCCATGTACTCAAATATCATACAATATGGTTCTGTTATAGTACACACTCCTAATAATCCAACTATTCTAGGATGATCCAGTTTGGACATGAATGTCACCTCTGTATAAAATACAAATAAATGAATCATAAACACTTTTATAGATCTACACTGTGTATGCATGTATCTGCTGGCATACATAATTGCTCTGCCAAAACTAGCCTTGTGGCTTTTATGGTTGTATCATCATGGCTATATAAGTTGACTTCTGGATGCATAATATTATAGCCATTTGTATATTGTCTTAGCAGATATGAAACAGTATGGTAATATTATTTAAGTAGGGGTCTCCAAAAAATGACACGTGCCACCTAAAGTTCTGCCTTTAAAATCATCATAGAAACATCTTACGCAATGAAAATCACCTTTATGGAATAACATCAGTCCATCTAACATCAAATACAGCATTAAAATCAAGAAAACACTTACAGGAGGCCAGATACAGAATTTTTAAAATATCACCAAAACTCGAATTTTGCCTGCCTGCCTGCCCGCCCGCCCGCCCGCCCGCCTGCCTGCCTGCCTGCCTGACCAGTCACAAGGCTGGAGACCAAACGAAGCAGAGTACGGCTACCATTTTACACCACAATAATAAACTATCCAGTGGGGTGTGTCTTTTGGGGTTCCGACAAGTGTATTCCCTCTGCTCCTTGTCTTTCCTTTTATCTTCAATCAGGCCTGTCTTCGTCCTTCTTCATCATCCAATGAAACCATATTTTAGGCATTAATTTCCCCTATCAACAAATTCTTTGCGCAGCAAATTTAGGTGCCACAAACTTATTCAAGCACTTACACTCGGTAGATACTTACATGTAACTTCACGATAGGTTCAATACCACACCTATTAATGTGATCTTGGTTGATTAATCAGAACAATTGAGCACCGAGACTACACCACTTAACAATATATTACTTGATCACGATGACACATCCCATTATTATTGCCCTAGTTGTATTCATAATGCTAGCACAATGAAAATATGAAATAGTGACACACACCCTGGTAGGCGAAGGATGACTTGAGATAGTCTAATACAGCAGTCACCAATAGAACAGTCACATGTGTATAGCTGTATGCTATAACAAAAAAAACCAATCAAACTAGTATATTAAGTATTATTAAATGAAGTAGGGATCCAAACAATAAAAAGTAGTGAAACAAGAGATGAGTGATGGTACTACAGCATAGCTCGGTGAGAAAATCCTCATGTTAGCATTGAACAAAATAATTATTATAACACGCCAATGTAGGGATTGTCACCACCAAGCTATGCTATAATACCATCATTCATCTCTTGTTTCACTAATTTTTATTGCTCGGATCCCTACTTCATTTTTTATATCATAGTTTAACATTAATATTACGCATGGAAATTCAGAGAGGCTATAACAGGGACAGTTGGTCACTATATAGGCCTAACATGTATTTGTTTACTATCCTACTAGGGACCTGCAAGAAGACTGAGCCTGTAAAGCAGGGAGCCAGAATCATATACACTAAAAACTTAACTAAATACCTCTTGCTGTACACACACACACACACACACACACACACACACACACACACACAAATGCACCATGTGCATCTAACAAGCAAACAAGTTATACATACTTTTAGTTCTGTCTATATAGGTAATTGGAAACAGTGGAAATGGAAACCGGAAATGGAAAGTGGAAATGGAAAACGGAAATGGTCAAATCGTCATATAAATGTACACTAGAGTAAAACCCTTGTTTAGTTGCCACCCCTTAAAGACCACCTTCTTATAAAGACCACCTCTGTACAAAGACCACATTGTAATTAGATCTCAAAGATGGCTAAGGACCACTTTGTGGTCACCTTTGATAAAGACCATCTCTTTACGTATATGTTAAAGCATAGCCGCGAGTGTTATATGAAAAATAAAGTACGAGGCCAAGCGCCGAGTACTTTATTTTTCATATAGCACGAGCAAGGCTATGCTTTAAATGATTTATGGAGCTTTCTAGTCGTGTAGCTTCACCATACACTAGGACTCGTAATTAACAAGCGTTGCACGAACTATTAGCAGCCTGAACGCACACAAACTAGTTTAACAAAGTAACTCATGCGTATTTCACCATAGTTTGGCATAGTAGACGTTCATCGCGTCTTTTGGCAGGTTTTGCTCGCAACCCACAATCGATTCTATTGCGAGTCACATGGTGAAGTATTTCCGTGATATCTCCAGGACTTGTCCGTTTACATTAACAAACGTAACAGCAACGTTATCTTCTCCCACCCATCATCGAAGCATTTAGGTATGTCTATAAAACCAATCCAGTGGTGGAACTCGTATTGGCTGGGGTGATTGATCACTCAGCGCGGCGAGGCTATCAGCCTTCACCGGCTTGGGTGATTAGTCGTACTGGCGCGAGCCCCGTAGGCTATTAGCCTACACTAAGGCACGTGGGCAACTGTGCTTTATTGCCCACAAAGAGTGCTTTATTGCACCGCAAAGAGTGCTTTATTGCACCGCAAAGAGTGCTTTATTGAACGAATAAAGCACTCTTTGCGGTGCAATAAAGCACTCTTTGTGGTCGATGAAGTAGTTGGCCAGCTGAGAGTGTACTTTATGAAATTTAAAGTACACTTTTCCTTTGATCTCGCCCACGCAAAGTTCTATAAATGGTAATATTTGGTAGAGTTGCACCGATATGCATATTTTCACTTTTACCGATACCGATTTTTCACTCATTCCTGTAGCCGATATGCCGATATTTACCGATATTCTTCTATTCTGTAGGTCAGGGGAGAAAGAGCAAAAATTATCTGAAGTTTATGTGCGTGTATAACATTAGTTGAAATAATTTAATTACTTGCGTGGGCGGCCGATTCTACAATGTTTGCTACCAGTGTCCCACTAACCCCTTACATGGAAATGAAAGCCAAGTAGTTATAAAACACCTAAGTCAGCTTCTCAAACGGAGTTTTGGTGGGATTCTAGACCCTTTCCAAATAGTGATTGGTTGATTGCGTGGGCGGCCGATAAATATACACAGTCTATTATAGCCTTGCAGCCACACTATTCACAGATAAACAAGCCTAAATAGTTATAAACAGGTACAGCAAATAAATGTTTACCACTTACCACTGCATTCACTGCTTTCTTTTAATACTGTCACGTGTTTATTACTGTCGTTAATGATTGATTGTGGGTTTAGGTTATCGGCAAATAATTTCCTCTTTGTAGCCGATACCGATACTTGCAAAATCACCTTATATCGGCTGTTACCGATTATTCAACCGATTATCGGTGCAACTCTAATATTTGGTAAGCTTCAAACATGTATTTCATGACTCATATCAATTGTCCACACTTCACTCAAGTCATATACCATCATCGCTTAGTTTGTACCAGCGTAGATAATACTATGGTACCAGAATGTGTCATATGAAAAATATATATATTCCATGCAAGTGAAATAAATGTAGCTAGTACCAGTGTTGGGAGTAACGCATTACTTATGTAACGCAGTACGTAATATTATTACTTTTGTGGTAACTAAGTAATATAGCGAAATACGCTATAAAAACAGGTAATATAACTCAAGTTACTTTACTTACAAATGTAACGAGTTACATAAGTAATATAGTTACTGTAACGAATCTAATATTTATTACTACAAGTAATGAAGTTACTAATCTCGTTAGTAATCCACTGAGTAACGCCTAGCCACAATGAAGTAATGAAGCCTACTGAATGAAGCTTATTCACCAGCTTCTTACTTATAACCAAGATTTGCATATTGTCCAACAACACAATCGTGTCACATGATAAGGTGGTAGTTTCACATGTGACAGCTTAAGGCTGTGGACACAAATGTAATATTATTATAGTTACTTTATTTTATGGGTAATATGTAACTGTAACTAAATAGCTCAGTTGCAAGTAATATGTAATATGTAACTAGTTACTATTACAAAGTAACTTACCCAACACTGGCTAGTACACTACAACCTACTGTATCAATGAAAAATAAGGTCTCATAGGAGATGATGACTTTTTAAACTGTTTCAATAAAGCGGTCATGACATACGATGTTTGGAACCTAACTATTATTGCAATGTGAAGAGGTGGTCTTTGTAAAGAGGTGGTCTTATAAAAGGTGACCATAAAGTGGTCAGTATGCCTTAGACACTAATTACAATGTGGTCTTTGTACAGCAGTGGTCTTTATAAGAAGGTGAGGTGGCCAAGGTTTTACTTTATAGGGTGCATTTGTATAACGATTTGACCATTTCCGTTTCCAGTTTCCATCTCCATTGTTTCCAATACCTAATGGAAACCTTTAAGTTTCACAGCAAAGTGTAAAACCCACAATTCACCAGTAAACAACATTCCAAGGTTAATTATGTCATCACATACTAAAATCAACAGCATGTTTAATTGACCATAAATCTGACAAGGACACTATAATAGCTACTGACTGGATGATAGTATAATATTATAGCAAGTTAAGTATATAGTCAAGGTCTCTCTTCACTAGTTATAAAAGTTGACGTACATGCAAATCTAAAATTTTATACAATTCTTTTGTACATGCAACAAAAAATATTCTTACCTTTGAAAAACTCTACCACTGTGGCATTATCATCCATAGTAGTGTCTGTTTTTAACTGCTTCACTGCTACAATAGTAGATTCTTCTCCTTCAATTATATTTGTTGCCATCCCTTGGTAGACCCGTCCAAATGCCCCCTCACCTAACTCTCTAACAAATTTGATCTTCTCAGAGGGGAACTCCTTCTCGTGAGGACCAGATGATTTTAAAGTTTGGACCCGATCAAAAATGGGATTGCAACTTTGAAAGTTCTCTGTAATATTCTCAATTGTAAATTCAATTTCTTGTGTTTTGTATTGTCGATAGAACCAGACTATGACTAATACCACTATCACGGTAATAACCACAAACACCACAATAGGAACTGCCACTGCTACTGCTACAGCACTAGAAGATGTTGACTCCACTACTCTTGTCACATTATCTACAAGGATTAAACTATTAAAACACAAAGACATCATAATATGCATATACCATTTGATATAGAGCATCTAGGAGCATTTGGGTCATCAAAACATCCATCAGTAGTATTGAATATTGAAGAGAATTCTTCAGAAGGAAATTGACTAAGATTAGCAAATCCTACAGAAAAAATAAATCCTATTTGATACATATGACTTTTATGTAAGACTTAATGCATCGCTGCAAGTACTATACACAAGTATACAAATTAAATATACATAAGGCAAAGCCAAATGCTATATTTGTTCAAGATCACTATTTGAGTGCTATAATTCTTTGTGTAGCATGGGCAACAGGGGGCCAGGTGTAGTTCTAGAAAACCTGTTAACCCAGAAGAGCAAGCACAGCTGCTTATACCCATGAAATTCCATGGTCAACCCTTTCTGACAACACAATACCTGAACCAGACATTTGAAAAGGGGTTCAACCCTGAGGCATTATAACTAACTATATACAACCAATATGAAATCACCCTTTGATCTTGAAGCCTTAACAAAACATTTCCAATAGTAATAACACGAAGAACTTGAAATCACTAGAAAGATAACTGCGCTTTAGTGATAATTTTAAAAAGGTGATGGAGAAGGAAATTGGGTCATTTTATTGTATGGAGATATCTATGATGTTGTTGACCACTAATGGCTTTATATTATATAACAAGTAATCTCTTAATGATTTTGGCTTTAGATTACTCTAACTGTTCCATTAAGTTCTTTTTGTCCATTTTGAATCCATAAACCTCTCTAGGACCAGTCCTAATGGGAAAGGCAATGCTTTAAGCGTTATAGAGAACTGCATGCCTTCAACTTACATGTGTGAAACACACGAACAAGTCTTGAAATCATCTATAGACCATGTGCGCGCTAAGGCGTGGCACTTTATTGCATCATCAAAATAATGCATCCGTCATTTTTTGAGGGCAAAAAACGTACGCATTCTATGCCTACAAATTTTTTTTAATGCTAATACGAAGGAATTGTGCTAAAAGATATAGTTAGCACTGGTATAAAGTAAGTTACTGGGTAAAAGTATATAACATATTTGCTGCATGGCGAGTTATTCTGCCAAGGGAAGGTTTTTGCAATAGAACACTCGATACTTTTGCCCTCACTTTTCTCATAAACTATTGTGAAACTTGAAGCCATAGCAACCTTTTTCCAGTTTTTGCCAGACCATGCCTTGGCACGCACAAGGTCTATACAGATTTGCCATTGCATCCATCCTTCTAGCAGTTCCGTGTCTAGTTGACTCACATACTATTCTATAACTATGTACCTGATGGTCATGTAAACTGTTCTGTATGGCAAGTAGGATTGTTATTACTATGCAAGGCTCGGTGTATGTGCCAGCTACTTTGTAATAAAGGTACCCACTGCTGGTATCCGCCAGCTTACATGAATATATCACACAACAGAAAATCACTTCAAATATGGCCATATTTGTACTAACAGTTACTTGGTTCACCACAAGCTCCAAATACTGCTGTAAATATGCAATGTATATATATGTGTGATGTTGTTTGTTATTTATTTACTCAGTCAATTCAATGCAACTATCAACAAAACACCGTGCCATGCAATGTTTGGGACTGGATATGCAATGATCTACTGTAATGTACATAAGAAACTCATGAAGTGCACAGCATACTATGTAGACAATGATAAGCAAAAGTTTTACATACTTGGTGGTGAATCTGGTCCACAGCATTTATAAAAATACATCTTAATCGGTGCAAAACTTCTTTCTGGTGTTCGGGCATTGATGACAAACTTAGTGATGACGTATGTTTCCACATTCTGAACATTACAAGGATAAAGAGTGAATACCCCTACAATAAAACAATGAAACATACATTAGGACAGCATGATCGAATTACCATTTAACATGAAGTATTGTACATCTATGAGAGATTCTACTATACGCACAAAGGATCATTGATTCATTTCTACTTAAGCTGGTGTAGTAGTCTATAAAATGAGAGAACTTGATTCCAATTTGCTAAAATTGCTAGTGGCTACCTTATTATGAGTTAAACACCCATAGTTGGCTGCATTCACATTGAATAGTCCAAACCCATAACTTTTGAATGCGATAGAAATAGTTGGTGAGTGCATGTTGTACACATTCTCAACCTTGGTAATGATATGGAATTTAGTATATTTTCAATGTTGTGCAGACTACGCTGTTGTTGTTGTAAAGTTATATTATTGTTTTGTGGAGATTATGGTTGTAGGTAGATAAAGCTGGTCACTCCTTATCAAACATGTTGTGATCTCAAAGAAACGTTCTTATCGATAAAAAGTATTCCAATGTACATAATAAATTACAGTTCTCAGAGCCCTTCTTTCAGCCATGTGTGGCCTTCCTTATGTTATGCATACTCCTCGTAAATACGACAAAAAGACTTCAAAATATCATTGCCTATTTCATGATCAAGTGGCATGTTTGGTTACAAATATCATAGGGCTATGACCTCTTTTGCGGTCGTCATCTCAATAACAATCTGATGGTTAAACATGAACCACCAAAATTATTTTTGTTGGCGTTACATACTACGTTTGAACATTTAAAAATTTATAATTTCAATTTTATCAGTAACCCATTATATGGTGGCTTACACAAATCTAACTACTAATACAGGGTAACTGTCTTAATTCCAATATTAGAAATATGTGAATGCTGAAAACTACAACACTTTCCAAAAAAAATTGACAATACTATTTTCAAATTTTTTTTTGTGGGTTTAGGTCACACATATACAGTTCATCATGTTTTGCATACAGTGTGGTAGTACTTTATAGTAAGGATCATCAGTTCCCTTAACCACAAATACTAGCCTAGTGTTTCCAACATGGCAGTATTGGTTAGGCATAATCAAACCGAAAAATTCCTACAGAGTATCCGCAAATCTTTCTAGCAAGTCAAAAATAGTAAATTTCTACTAGCTGAATGCCTGACTAACTGATGCCTTCAGCAAAACATAACTCGACTATGGCTAAGGCTAAGGCTACAGGCTTGATTTGTTCACTATTTGATGTCGCTTCACAGCTCAAGACATTCCTTTCTCCAACCACAGCAACTATGCAATGCACGCATCATGAATCTATACTCGTCCCCATTTCTAATGTTCCACTACCGCACCAAGTGTTGACTCATAATACCATAACTAGCTTCAGTGCTGGCAATCACAAGAAACATCTGTGATTCCCAAAGTAACTGGATTGAATGCAGAGACACTCCTCATACAGTTCTTTGCTTTTACTGCTGTATAATCGGTAGAAAGAATATACATAGCTTCACTTTTTAGTAATAATTGATAATCCGGGTGTGCATTCAGTTGCAAAATTATTTTTTTACAATGTGTCTGGTGCTATTCTTTACTTATTGTGGTATCTGCTGGATCACCAGTAATGTAATGAAAAAAAGAAATTCCTCATTTAAGAGATCATATATAAAAAGCAATGAAACAAGCAACATTTAATCTCAATGGCTACATTTATTGATAGGCTGCACCTGTATATTGTTGAAGTATAGGAATTAAATGTTAACTATATTAGCTACAAGTATAGACGACCTCTCTTGTTTCATTGCTTTTATGTAAAAATTCTAGCTTTTTAGTGGAATGTTAAAACTGACCACTATGACACACCACAGCAACTAGCCAGATGTAGCTCCAGGATTTGGAATGGGGCATCATAAAAGTGGGTAACTATATAAAGCAGGGGTACTGGGATGCAGCCCCCCAGAATCTAAAGATTTTATATGCTTCAAGACTGAAAATTTTAATTTAGAGGGAGGAGGAGGGTGCACATGCTGCCCTTGTGCCCCCAACTAGATCCGCCATTGTTAAATGATTGTAGTAAAGTGCAACTGAAAGTGGATGCAAACCATTTACTCACACCCTCTAAATTGTAAATTCTGATTTTTGGCATAACATGATTTAGATACAGAGTACATAAACTATAGGCTGTTGCTATTGTTCTGGCAGTCAAGTGAATAAAAATAAAACTTAAAAGGGTCCTCAAACAAAAAAGTGCAAAATCCTTGATCGGGCATCAAGCCCAGGACCTCTAGTATGTGAGCACAGCATTGTACCCACTTTCCCAACTACCCACTTCCCTTAGTTTCTACCTTATGTGTCCGAGTGGAAAAAACTTCTATATATTGAAGAAGAAACCAACCAACCAACCCTAACTCTAACCCTAAGTTTTGCCTGTGAACTACTTGTCATATGCCCTAAAGTACAAGACCCAAGGCAAACTACTGGTCGTGTGCCGTAAAGTCTGGGCCACCTCCTAGCTCGTACATGTGTTTGATAGTGAGAGAAATCTGGTGGACTGCCGGAACAATAGCCTCGCCAAAATATTTCCGGCTGCAGGAACAATAGCAACTTCATAAACTATAATCCCTTGTTGATTTTTTACTGAAAAGGTCACTTACGAAATGGACAAGTCTCTAATGTGAAATTAAATGGAATGGACAATACAGGGTTTGGCATCACTTCAGTATCCATTGACTCCCATGTTATGCTGATCATCATATTACTCTAAGGTAACAAATAAGATTGTTTTACTAGTGCACAAGATATATAGCTACACACTTTGCAACATACCTCACATGCTAAGAAGGTCATTGGAGTAAAGCTAAATCTTACTGGTACAGCCAGGGCGAAAGCAGTCACTGGTGACGCCAGAAGAGAAAACACCACCTCTCCATTCTCTACGAAAATGATTTCACCTGGTGAGTGAATAATAACTTATTTATAGTCACGCCCCAGAATTTTGTACCGGATGACTGTCCTGCAAACCGTTGCACATCGTCTGCTGTTGAGTACAGATGTAATGGAGCATTTTCCATTCCTTGCATATCAACGAATCTACAACGTAGCACCACTATAATAAAGGTCAGAAGTAACGCCCCCTTCATCATGGATCGCACTGAAATCATTTAATCCGCTCTCCAATAATACGACCCAAGTGTCATCGCCTGTACGTCTAAGATATCACGAGAACTAATCCTCAAGCCGCTTGGCGCCTAGCCATGATCTATAACCGCGTGGCTGCAAGCTGGCACATTAGCAAGTAATAATTTCTAGTATATAAGCGCCCATGCACTACACGTGACGTGCCTATTTTTATTGCCCTCGCTCGATTGCCCTAATTATTAGAACTTCACAGTGACCAGTACTGAAGATTTGCGACAACCGAATAACGGGTATATATTGGTAAAACCGGGAGGGGGGTGGGAGATTTCTTGGTAAAACCGGGAGCTGGGAGATCACGTACACAATACTGTTATTTTCGCACTAAAGATGGTTTGTTGATGCAGAAGAGGACTCATGCAAGTAGTCTCCCTTCCTTCCAAACATGCATATTATACGAACTAGCTATAGGCTAGGGAATTGCAATATTTTTTACAAAAAGTTAAAGATCACATACTAAGTCATCTATTTACATACAGTCTAATTTCTCCTTATCAATTTGGCTTTATGCTGGGAAGATCATGTTCTACCCAGTTATTGCAGGTATTAGATTGCCTTACTCAGCATTTAGTAATGGTTATTGTGTTGATGTAATCTACTTAGATTTTCAAGAAGCGTTTGATACTGTCCCACACCAACGTTTATTACAAAAGTTAACTTCTTTTGGCATTCATGGCAATCTCTTAGAATGGATTAAGAATTTCTTATCTAACAGAAAACAGCAAGTTGTATTGAATGGATATAAGTCTCATTCCTCTCCAGTCTCCAGTGGTGTCCCTCAAGGATCTGTGTTAGGCCCTTTACTTTTCACCATGTTTGTTAATGACATTCCATCAATTGTGTCTAGCCCTGTGTTCATGTTTGCAGATGATACAAAGATTTTCCGTGTGATAAGAAACGAAGAAGACTACGTTACATTACAGAATGACTTAAATTGCCTTTACAGCTGGTCACAACTCTGGCAATTGAAGTTTAACATCTCCAAATGTAAACATCTCCATTTTGGCCCAGCTCACCATCATGGCTTCTGTTATCTTAATGGAACTCCAATTGACACAGTTACATTCCACAATGATCTCGGAATTCTCTTTGATGACAAGCTTAAGTTTCATGATCATACCGCTAAAGTTACGACCAAAGCTAATCGAATACTTGGCATGATCAAGAAATATTTTGAATATCATGACTCGAGTATGTTGTCTAAGTTGTTTACCACACTCAGGGGCGTAGGGAGGGGGGTTCAGGAACCCCCCCTGTAAAATTTAGACTTTTGCAAGCAGGATCCTAACACACCATTTGGTGTGGCAGGACAAAATGAGTGAGCAATATAGTGTAATGGCACAGCACAACAATTGATAAAACTTACAGTCATCTCTCAGGGAAGGATTTACAGAGGTAACATGAGCCCTCTTCAAAACTTGTTAAAAAGATCGATATACTCTAATAGAGCAGTCAGGTATACTCTAATAGAACATGCATGTAAATATCCATGTCCATATGAAGTTTTTCAGACATTCCAACATTAAATGCAAAACTTAGCATGATCTTATACTGCTATAGCTTTGGTGCACAGTGTTTAAAGATATAGAGCTCCAGTAATTTATCACTTGTGTTATGCAAAATATATTCATGCTATGCATATTTGTATAGTTATATTGTTTTGATTGCCATTTGTATCAGTGGATTCATGGCTCCTATACCACAGTGAGATATAACCATCACTTACAGATTACTACATGTGTCTCTATGTGTTATGCTGTCTGTTTCCACTAGGTGACTTTATCTAGTACTACCTTCATCCCAGGGGCACTTAATGCATCATAATTAATGTACTTTTTGCATAAAATATAGCAATTTGCTGAGTTTTGATTTATTAAAATATTGAAAGTCTCTCAGCGGATGGGGGCTGTGCCCCCAGACCCCTGCTTCTAGTAACTCAATGCTGGTGCTGGAACCCCCCTTCAAAAAATTCTGGCTACGCCCCTGACACTAGTTCGACCCATCTTGGAATACGGTAATGCCATTTGGGGACCACTATTTACCCTTGATCAGAGAAAGGTTGAAAAGGTACAACGTCAAGCTACCCGTCTCCTCCCATCATTACATGACAAATCCTATACTGAGAGGGAGAATAAACGTCTTAATGATTAAGACAAATATACATTACAAGCATACAGGGGCCTAGAAACAGGGGTACCATGTGCTGATGGATCAGTACAGGAGCCCCGGCAAGACTTACATTAACTAAAGGTAAATTAAATTACAATACACACAAAAAAAAAAAAACTATATCCAACTCAATTTTCAGTCCAGAGGAGGGACTGAAAATTGAGTTGGTCAGGCCATTGTATATGTTGAAATTGCTACTATATATGGTGCTGCCAATGAGAGAGGAGTTGCTGCACAGTGTGCGAAGCACACTCTGCGAAGTGCAAAACACGAGCATTCTAGGGGGGTCTGGGGGCATGCCCCCACAGGAAATTTTTGAAAATTGAACACTCAGATATGCAATTTTAGTGATATTTCACTGGTAGCTAGCTAACTAAATATGCATACTCAAGCCTATCTGTTAGTCTCACATGGCCAGACCGCTTTTTTCTCTTTTTCATTGGGTAAGGAGAAAAAAGGGTCTGGAACAGTTCGAATCCCACAATCGTCTTGACACGTCACGAAGCTACGTCATAAGTAGCAACCCATGCGCTTAAACTCCATTGTAACAAGAATGCTACAGCACAACAATAAACAAAGACTTAACTTACCTAAACACTAACAATCGATTCAATCTATTATCGCCTCACAGGAAGCTTTAGATGCTGATAGCTACTATTTGAAAACACATCACGTTTCTTTGGTTAACACCCCCAATTATCCGGGGAGTGCCAAGACGAGTGTGGGATTCGAACTGTTCCAGACCCTTTTTTCTCCCTACCCAAGAAAGAAACGGTCTGGCCACGCGAGACTGCCTATCTGTTGCTCCTCAGACTTGCTATACTATGTAGATAAAATAGGTAGGTAATTGTAGACTTGACATACAGGGGACACAGCATGAAACTTGCAATATGGCTCAGTACAGTTAGTTATAGTGAGAAGTTCAAGGGGGTCTGGGGGTGCAACCCCCAGGAGCTGCAGAATTTTGCAATTTAAAGGCTTGAAAATGCCTTAAAATTGATGCTAAATTACTAGCTAGCAACTTTTCCCCAAACTGAATTAAATTTCACAGGGAACCCTATATTATGACTAGGCAGCTAGCTGCATGCAGTGAATTCACACAACTACCACAGTACAAAGATTACACAGCTAAAAAAAATGCAGTATACTATACTGGTTTGTCTGGAATGAAGTGAACACCTGGAATCATCACGTAAATATACTGGTGGACAATCACAACAGACCATACCGGGGTAGAGTAAAGGATCTTTGACGAGACCAATCAGCAGTGGCGTAGCCAGACTTTTCGCCATGCCTGGGCAATGGGTGGGCAAGCCATTTCCTATGTAACACACGTACACATGCCCATCTTCATATGGACATCAATATAACATTTTTAAAATGCATTATGTATCATCCTACACTGCTGTATGCAAGATGACTAACAACCTAATAGAAGCGAACGCCTAGCTAACTATTGGCCTTCTAACATATTACATACATCTAGCTACATGTGTCTTAATACCAGACTACAAAGGTTCTTGAATTAAAGCACGAGGCGCTCTATCACGTGATGACTATGCTCTGCCACTAGTTGTTAGCCTAGAAAAGTGGAAACAAAAAGAAAAGAATTGCTGACTGAACAAGTACTCCATACCGTTTGAACTGAGCAGTATCCACACGGATACATGGGTGCTAATTTCACAAATACCTCTAGACTGCTTTGCCTCCCGAGTTTTGACCACACCAATAGCTTCCGTGATCACTTAATCCAAATGTAAACCGTCCAGCCTACTATTGTGAAACCAATTCTTTGTCCTTCACTCCTTGCCACAATGCTGCGCGGGTTTTTGTAATCACGTGATCTTGCTTCTATTTATTTCCTCTATTTGTGCACAATCAAGTTACTCGTAGGGAAAATCCCTTGGATACCCCATCTCTGTTTAGCCAAAAAGAAGGAAACCATTGGCGAAAATGGCACGGTGAGTGTTGTATAAGTTGTGCTATACTTATTCTTGTACAGTGACTAGTTAAGTAACTTTAGCAAAATCTCGAGCTATCCAGCCCACGTCTTTATAATTACTCTAGGAGCTGATGGTGGGGCAAAGAAGTCTGATGCCCGGGCAATGCCCTGGCTTGCCCGGGTTTGGCTACGCCACTGCCAATCAGTATTCAAAAATGGCGTGATGTGGTGAGAGTTTGCTCAGTATCTCGACAGGACGAGTGGGTAGTTATTATTATTATTATATTGTTTAATTAGCAGAGCCCACCTGGGGCATAAGTGCTAATGTACATTAAAATTAAAAGTGATTGTATAATAATTGTTTGAAGCCGTCAGTAGTTTGTTGGTTGATGAAGTCTTGTGGTAGTCCATTCCATTCTGGTATTGTTCTTGGAAAAAATGAGTACTTATAGTTGTCTATTGATGTATGATAGTGTAGGAATTTTTGTTCATGATTAGATCTTATAATGGTGACAGGTGATAATGTTGGTAAGTAGCTGTTAGGTATTTCAGTTAGGTTGTGGATAATCTTGGTAGTTGAAGAGGAGTGATTTCTACTCAAAATCTTATCCAGATGGTCGCCATGTAAATAAATGTATGGGTGTACAGCTTCCTGCCGTGGAATGAGGCACCAAATTTGTCACTGTTAACCCTTCGCAAGCCAAGGATGACAATATTTTATGAAGATTGAATTGTGATATAAGTGTGCTGGTTTAGAATGAAAGAAGGCACCTACCGTACACGTGATAAATGTCAACTGTCAGCACACGTGATACGTAGAACCCACAATCATTTCTGTACAAAATGATGCGAATGCTATACTGTACCGTAAGGTACTGTACGTGTATTTTTGTGCTTTAGCTAGTTAGGCTGAGAAATACTTGTGCCATGCATTTTCGATAACATCTGTAAAATGTACGTGTAGATATGATCGTCCAGAGATTGCATGAGAGTAACTTAATATAGCTAGTTTGAGCTGGTCAGCTAGTTGGTCCAGCTCCAGATTATTTGTCCGTCTCCTCCGGCCTTGCGGCTATTGTGCTAGTCTCACGGCGCCCGACCCTTTTCGCCGCGAGACTACTGGACAATAAATGCATGCTGTTACCATGGAATTCCCATGATCCTCATGAAATGCCCATGCCGAAAAGTTGCACTTGGTATTTTTCATGGGTAATGAAATGCACGGAGCAAAATAATGTACCCATGAACGAGTGAGTTTTCATGGGCTTGTATGTATGTCCATGAAAAGCCTGTGAAATCAAACCTGTGGAAAGCCAATGAATGTTATTCATAGGTTTTCAACAGGTTTTTCATGGCTGTGATTTCAAAGGTATACAAATCCATGAAAACTCACTCGTTCATGGGTACATTATTTTACTCCAGCATTTTATGGGTATTTTATCATATCAAACAATTAAGCGACTCTTAAAAATTTTTTTTTCGTTTACAAGATACACGCGTCTACACTAGTCTCGCGTGGCCAGACCCTTTCCGCGCAGCCGCTTATCGATTTGAAATTATAAGCGCCGCGCTTATAATTTCCGATCGATAAGCGGCTGCGCGGAAAGGGTCTGGCCACGCGAGACTACGTCTACACTGGAAGCAGGTTTTCAAGGCTCTGTCATGGAGCGTCAGATAACTTTAAAACCTTTCCCCGGTTCTAGCAGGAATGGCCAGCATGACATCTACTTTCACGTAAAACGTAACAGCGAGCGTAACTGCTTAATACGGCCTTTTTCATGGTACAAAGTAGGGGGTTAACATTACACATAAAACCATTGGCAATGAAAATATTGGCTCACCCCAACAATCCAGGCGCGAACTTTTAAACGAATCCCAGTGATACAAGGCTAGATCGCTCCTTGCTTGAATACTTCAGCTAGTTATACCGTTCGTGACGAACGTTTTACATGATACAAATAATTTTATAAAAATCACCATCTCAATCCAATAGTTGCATACCCCGGCTGAGAACTGATTATTAGTGACGCGCGCTATATTGCGTGGGCGAGTTGCAATGGAGAAGCATTCCTTTCGTGAATGTTTAATTCATCAACTTTTCAATGGTCAATAGCCCTTGTACATCATGCTAATAACACGTTAAACTATTTTGATCACATGATACAACTTTGTAAATGTAATCAAATAAATAGCTGCTACTCTAGATAATTTTACTAATCAACTACGTAAGTTATTAATTGTATAACTATATTATCGTAACTTTTCTTTTTTTTCTTTTATTGTAATATATGCACCAGCGTTGAAACCGGGTCACTACTGCTGACCCGGATGACCCACTGACCCGGATAGCAATCCGGGTCAGACCCGGATGTGACCCGGATTGACCCGGATTAAATTAAGCCGAGGCGCGCGATAAGAGCTATGTTTCGGGTATTCTCGAGCGAGCGAGACAACGTTTTGAGCGTTCGATTCGTGTTGAGTAAACGAGTAGTTATGTGATAACTAAGCCGGTAAGTTTAGAATTTAAAATCAGTCAGTGGGTTTGGTTCCACGTAGCTACTGTGAGTTTACAGACAGCAATTGGATGTGGCTTCATACATACTTAGTATTGCAATTTCCCAATATATTAAAATGGGTGTGGCTCACAAAAGTACTTAATATCCTGCTGCAAGACTAGACCTAGACTATATACAACTCGTACATTAATCGATTAGTGGGCGTGGCTCCACGTAAGCTTGCAGACAGAAACGGACACAGTTTCATACTACAGACTGCACTTACTAATAAATGGGCGTGGCTGAGCGTATGTTTGTAACGCGATAAGTGGGCGTGGCTCATGAAAGAGCTACGCGACTAGCGTTTATACGTTCCACGTCGTCAAACGATCAATTTCGTTTCTCACGTGATCCAATCCGGGTCAGACCCGGATAATTTGTAAACCGGGTCAGACCCGGATGACCCGGAGAAAATGTGACCCGGTTGACCCGACCCGGTTTCAACGCTGATATGCACTATAACTCACTGATTGATTATATCTAGCAATTATATGTATGTACTGTATGCTGTAACTTATTATTTATGAATAGTAATTGTAATCAACACATGCACTGTTTATTATTAGTAATTGTAACATGCACATTGTAGCATACATACTTTAACTTATTGATTGTAACGCGTTTTGTGATTTACATCCTAAGCAAACCAGCTGTGCTGCCTGCCTAGTAATTAATAATAATAAAGAAAAATATTAATTTTTTTAAAAAATGGTCATTATAAAACTTTCAAGTTAGCTGTTTGCAGATCTCCAGCATGTAAACCTGTGGAAAAAACGGTCACATTTTAATTAGTGAATTTAAAAAAATCTTTATCACGCACACACACACACTACACTACACTACCCTACACACACTACGCTACACTACACTACACATTCACATAAAAATAAAACACTACAAGGTATGGTAAGGGTTGTTTACATTAGTTAATTTTGTGGTCCACCACATATAGCAACAAGGGAAATGTGTATCTGTGATCAAGAATTTAATTTAGATTCTAATATCATAATTAGATGGTCAGACTACCTTTATCAACTAGAGATGAACTGACTTTTGGTAAAAAGCGAGGGGTAGCCAATGCCTTGGGACTCTTGTACACTATGTGAGAAATCCAATCAGAAATACACAAATATTTTAGAAACCAAATCCTAAATCACGTAAAAATAATGGAGAAAGTGAGTTTAACAAAGTAGACAATGATCGATCACGAATAGCTAAAACAAGATGTAGATCAACAACTGTACAGGTAGTTACTAGTTTTTTTTTTGTTTTTTTTAATGTTATTTAGACAGGGAGACAGCATCAGCATAAGCAGCTGTGCCCTGAACAAGCATACAAAAACAATATAGGTACATATATACACACAATTAACTAAATATGACTTAAATAAGCTAGCTTAAAGCTATTTAATGAGTTCATCTCGGTGATTGAGGTAGGCAGGCTGTTCCATATAGTTGTGCCACGATAATATAGACTTCGTTTGCCATAGTTTAATCGCACAGCAGGTACATACAAACGATGGACATTACGCCCTGCATGACCTGTGACGGATAAAGCAGACCTGAAGGTGGAAAGTAAGTAGGAGGGTGATAGCCTTTTTAAGATCTTGTATACTTGTATGGCAATATGAAGTTAGCAATCTCACTAAATGCTTTTAAAATACATAAAGATTGGGACTCTCGTACACACCATTTGGGTGCTTTGCGTGGGCGTTGGCAACCCCTCTGGTACACCATTTCGGTGTTTTGCATGGGCGTTGGCTACCCCTCGAAAAAACAAAAAGACTATACAGAAGCTGAGCCTGCACAGAAGATGAGCCCTGCACAGCTACGTGGGCTTCTTTGTACAAAGCATACACTCACCTTATTTGCACAGTGCCCAATCGTCATCATGGACGCTTCCACCTCCCACCGTGCACTAAAGTAATAGAAACATCATTAAACATTAAAATAATAATATAACTTATATAAGCATTAATATTATTATACAGGGGCGGATCCAAGGGTTCCATGGAACCCCCTTTTGAAAGAGCCTCTCTTACTCGAGATACTCTAATAGAGCAGTCAAATCAATATACTCTAATAGAGCAGTCACAGTAGTCTTTTGAGAAGCAGTGCAGCAAGTTATGTATCTAGATATAAATAAGGAAATTTAGTTGGTAAGGGTGTCTATGGTGAGGGGCAGCTGTTGTCAGCAGGTGATGACCTTTTATTTTCTTTTTTTTTTTTTTTGGTCTTCAACTTACATCTAGGCTGAAGTTGCAATTCCAAAAATGGAACCCCCCTTTTTAATAGTCTGGATCCGCCCCTGTTATAGCATAACACAGCAGCACAATATTATAGCATGATAAACAAACCAAAGTATTTATATAGAAAACTACGTCCTAGACATTTAATCGTCTTTGAGCAAGGCCATTTTAACGAAGGCGCAAATTGTGCGTGGGCGGGCAATTCATTACATTCTGTTCACCGTTTATAACTATCACTGGCAAACTAATGTATATACAATATCAAAGAACGTATATATTTAAACAGTTGCATGATACTTATAGACTGTTTTCTCACTGTTAACCACTTCTTGTGCGTGGGCGACCCACCACCCCTCCCCTCCGCACCCTCCCACCCACCTACCCCCTATATGATATACGTGCTATACAGGTGAGCATATGAAAGTTGCTAAGGTCTTTGTAGAATCAGTTTTTTTTTAAATTCTAATTGAACAAACAGTACATTTTCATACTATAGCTGAATGATGACATTAAAATATATTGAATTGTTCTGATATGTTACCCATGATAAAAAAAAACCTACTGCAGCTTTCATGGGTATTTCATAGGATCATGGGAATTTCATGGTAATATATAGCATGGATTATTGTCCAGTAGTGTATTGTGTCGGCATAGTACACTAGTATAGTATGCCCCTAGTATTCGACTTCATATAGGGCACGCGACCAGTAGTTTTCCTCGAGTCTTGTACTTTTAATAGGGCACGCAACAAGTAGCTAGTATTTAGGGTTAGGGTCGGGGTTCAGCTTTGGTTTCTTCTTCACTTCAGTTGGACATTTATACTAATACAGATCGGTAGCTGCAGTGCCGGCATACCTCTCAACTCAGGCGTGATTCTCACGATTTGAGGTGCAATCTCACGCTCACATGCCTAAGGTATTGTATCTCACGCCTATTTTATTTGTTATTTTATTATTAATTAGCAAAGCCCACCAGGGGCAACACGCTAATATGCATTACAAATCACAAATTTTTTAGCTTATTACAATGTTCTTAAAAGTGTCAAGGTTAATTGTGTCAATGTTATCAATTTTCAAGTTATTCCAATCAATAATTGTTTTTGGCAGAAAAGAATACTTGTATAAATTAATTCTGGATTGCAGCTGTGCAAATTTGAGGGGATTATTGGCACAAGTATATGATACTGAGGTAAACAACGATTTGGTAGCACCAGTAAGTTTCTCACAATCTTGAATAATAAGATAAGTCTAGCATTCCTTCTCCTACTTTTTAAACTTGGCCATTGAAGGTAATTAAGCATATCTGTAATACTGTGTTGTTGACTGGATCTGTGCCATGTTTTATTAAGAACAAATCTTGCAGCTCAGTGTTGGATCATTTCTAATTTGCTAACTATTGTTTGGTGATAAGGATCCCAGATGGCTGAGCAGTATTCAATAGCCTACAAGTAATGTAGCTTAACTTCCACAAAAACGTTCAGTATTAGAACCAAAAGAGACTGTAAAACTTTGGATAGTTATGTAGTTGTGAACAGTTGTGTCACATGATCATTCTCACGTGATTCCTGGTATTTAAATGAGGAAATGGCATTGGATCAGACATGTGTGTGGGATTAATAATCTATGGTCAAAACACTAAACATGGCTGGGGATAACATGAGTGAGATGTAAAATAAGAATGTTTCGACTGCCTGGCATCTTAATGTTATTTGAGTTGTGCTGGGCCATGTATCATAAAATGATCACGTGATGCCATGGATACACCGCAAGACGAAAATAGAGAACAAGTGACTAAGTGTGGCTGAACACTAAAAAAATAGTGACATTCTAGTACCTTCAAAGGATAGCTATACGTGCACTACCAGAATTCAATGGATACGTCAGCGCAACGTGTGCTCAACTAATTCTAGTGTGTGGTATAGCAGATGGTGGCAGAATGTATTGTCAATTAATAGCAACTAAGCCTGCATAAACAGGTGGATAGATAGCGGAAAACATAGGTGCACAACTACACATTATCAGCCTAAGGGAATATTTTATGTATGTTGTGCTTGTTATCTCCATCAGGTTGCATGGGACGGATGGCAGTTCACTCCTGGCAAAGGCTACAGGTTGAGAGCTCTGCACCGGTGGTACAGTGGTTATGAGTACGGATGCCAGCTGAGAGAACTTTTTTTTCGCTTTTTTAGTTTTTTGTCCAAGTTTTTTTTTAAAATGCATGTAATTTCTCACTGTAGCCTCCACTGCCAGAAAAATCAAGTATCCGGCGAAACAGTGCAACTGGTACTGGTTCTATGTAACCTGCCAAAGCTATAGCTGTGTGTTCTCAACATAGCTGATAAACTTTTGTCCTTTTGCCTGTGCTCCAAAAATATTTGCAGCTGTTTAGCTACATATATGTGCATGTACACAAACACATATTTGTAGCTATCCTTTTTGAGAAACATCTATAATATGTTTACAAAGCTTGCTTTGAGGGAATTTGAACTGTATACTTATAGCTATATATGTACGATTTTTCTCTTTTTTTCCTGAGCATAGTTACCACCATTGTTGACTCAGGATTGCTCATGCTCAGTAAAAATTAATATTATTTTTAAAAAAGCTTTATGGTGTAAACACACCAAGGGTCTGAAGACAGATACCAACAGCCATTATCTACATTACCCTACACTACTTATTTACATGCATACGTACAGTTGCAACTAAGTTAAGTACAATATAAGTGTTTCAAGTTGAGGTAGATACCAGTGTTGCTGGAGTCATCACATAGGAATAGCCACTAGATCTGTCGATTCTGCCAAATAGTATGTAATTCCTCTCTGGTCAGATAAGGTTTGATTAGGTGCCAAAGACCGGTTACACAAAATTGATAAGGTACGTAGCAACTTAATTAGGATTGGAGACATTAAACTTTCCCGGACAGTGGAGATCTTGGATGGATGATCTAGACAGAGCAGGATCAATGTTAGAGAGAACAGTTATCACAGCATCCACATCATGCTTCTGTCTGATGATTCTGGAAGTTTTGGGCTGAGATTCATTGATTCCGTAAATAACAACACTTAACATCTTATTATAGCTAGGCGAATCAGCCATAATGCATATCTCGATACATATGCCAGTTAATGCATCAATTTTGTCAAGGGACTGGATTGTACAAAAAAGAACAAGCAGTTAGCCTGTAAACTTACTTCTCCACAGATAATAAACAAGAAGGCCTAACACAAGACATTACAAAAACAATAAAAAATACTAGGACATGCACATGAAAGAAACAAGTTAAAATAATAATGACAGAGGGCTAATCAGAATAAAACGTGACTGGTGGCATGTAGCTATATACCATAGCTGATTATGTATTAATTACATTAGATTATTGATTTACGTAAAAGACAAAGCCTACAAACATGCTCCCCTTACAGAGACATACATAGCTACAGGTACAAGTACAAAAACAACAACCATATGACAACAGAAACATGACACAACAATACCTGCACAAGAATACAAGACAAAAATAAATAAAGTCATTAGAAAACAACGAAGTGCCAACCAGAAATGACTGATTTGGTTAATTATAAAACCTCTGCAGGTACTGATCATCAATTCCAAAGGAACGGAAACTTTATTTTTAAAATGAATAGTGATATATGCATTGATGGTGGAAGATGATACATGCATGTTGCAAGTGAGGATCTAGTACAGTATTGTTAGAAAACTAAAAATTTAAATTAAATGGAATGGAATGGAAACCCTATTATATGTAAAATGTTGTGCACTTGAGCTGAGCTATGACAAAGTACAACTGACGAGTATGCAATGAAGGTCATTTAGACTCATCTTAGGTCCTGTAGACAAGATCAAGGCGGAAGATTTGGACCAGTTACAGGTATGAGGATTCCATCTGCTACCACCCAAGCGTTGTATCCAGTTGAACAGTGTCTAAATACCATACAAGTGCAACATATTTCAATGAGGGCCCATTAACAAGGCAATTGTAGGCAGCAGCTTTAACATACCATACCATATACCATCATTCACTATTACAGCTACATAACTATATATACACTACTTTTGTCTTGATGTTTTTCCTACCTAGAATCCTAGATGCGATTCCTTCCCTTGACTAATGTGGAACTGCAATTTTTTTTTGTGGAAAATTTCAATGCATCCTACTGACATGCAAATTCTCTTGTAGTATGTGGATTAAAATATACACTACTTTGATGAATAAGCTAACAAAAAGATTTCAATCCTATGCCCTTACTACTGGTTATTTTGTAAAGGCCTAAGAAGATAAAATAGAGACCTCTACTAATAATTAAATGTATTGTAAATCAATTGTATACTCAATAAGCCAGAGGTGGATTTAGGATTTGAGATGTTAAGCTAGCTAGGGCATCTATAGTGGGGGCTAAAATGTGACAAATGGTTGATACAACTCATAGTAGTAGCACACTCAGCATGAGGAGAGAAGCATGCTTTATCTAGGGAATCTGGGGGTACGTACTCACAGGAATTGTTTTTGCAAATTTGGCTTTCTGAGATGGATTTTAGCAATACTATTGACTGAATCTTATTGAATAAGAATTGTGGGCTAAGTGAAATCATTATTTCTAGCAGTAGTAACTACTTATACGTAGCTTTCATTTAAAGGAGATTCTGCAGTATGGTTTGTTCAAATCAAAGGGTCTATGTAGCGACACAAATTGAAATTTTGATGATAAATATTCTATTAGAGTGTTTAACTGTTATAAGAGTATTTCAATATTTTGAGCCCTTTTCTTATGTTGATTCCTAGAAGAGATTAGCTCTTCTCTTCTCACTCTCTTTCCATGTTTTTATTGCCCATGTACACTTTTGACCCCGGCTACTATACTTGAATTCTAAAAACTTATTTTATATGTAGATTATTGTAAGGAAATATAGTAGAAATATTAATTAAATTGTGGGTGGGGCTCCATAGTGCAGATACACTCAGCCGAAAACTACATTTCTATTACAATGTGTCACAATGATGAATCATAACCTGCTAGTACTTTTAAAGTACAAATCACAAGTATAATGAAAGATCCTATATATGCATTAAATGCATGTCAATAAAAGTTTATACTTTTAACGTCATATTATATGACATCTAATATAGTCATTTATCAGGCATATGATTTAGTTAAGTTTGCTTTTTCGATGTGAGGACTTTTCATTATATTTGTGGCTAATAAATAAAGTAAATAAAAGACAACTTACAATTTATTATTGTGACACAAATTATATCCAAAGATTATCAAAAATCAGGCTTTTCGACTACTTTTGACCACAAATTGCTCCACTCTAAGTAGGCACCAGCCTATTATGCCAGCATAATTTTGAGCATAATAGGTGCCTGAAAGTATCAGGCATAATGCTAGCATAATAGGCAGAGTAATTGTCATACTGTAAGCAAAAATGAAAAAGGTTGACTTACAATAATAGAACAGTTGATGTCACTTATATGGCATTAAGTAGTTATCTGACACAATTGTTATTATAGTATACAATGTAGCCAAATTCTTAATGCACAACAAGCACTTTTTACATTTAACCAGTTGTTCATAAGCCAAAGTTTATTACTATCCATAGAAAGTAACAAAACAGTGGAAATTTTTTGAGCATAATTATGAGCATAATAGGAAAAAGTTTTGAGCACTGCAGCATAGCATAATAGGCAAAATTAAAAGCATAATAGGCTGGTGCCTAACTCTAAGGTACTTTATACCTTTTGTTTGCTTTATTTATTAGCTACAAGTACAATGAAAGGTCCTGTACATCAAAAAGGCAAACTTAACTAAATCATACGACTGATAAATGACTGAATTAGATGCCATATAATATGCACATGACATTTTTCATCATATATACCTGTGACTTTGTAGAAAAGTGCTAACAGGTTTTGATTCATCATTGAAAAAAAGGTCATCACCTGCTGACAATAGCTGCCACCTCACCAACTATATTTCCTTCCTTATTTATAACTAGATATATAGCTTGCTACACTGCTCCTGAAATAGAAATGTAGTTTTCGGCTGAGTAGATTAGTATTATGGAGCCCCACCCACAATTCATTTAATATATTTCCTTACAATATCTACATATAAAATAAGTTATGAAAATTCAAGTATAAAGCTGGGGTCAGTAGCTACATACCGTAAATGCAACTGCACCTGTACTGTAGCTTCTACAGTAAAATTTTGATGGAGGTGCTTCAGCCCCTCAAGCCCCCCCCCAAAAAACATCCTTGATCAAAACAGCTACAAGGTAACATAGATACAAAATGAAATAAATTGTAAGTACATTGTAGTATATGCAATAAATTTAAAATATACTAAGTCAGATGAAACTGTCATTGTGACACACTTAAAATAATCATGTGCTTTACTCTATGGTACAAATATATATACAAACATCATCTGTCTAGCACTGACAAAGCTGTCACAAGGCTGCATTGAAAGCAAGAGGTGGATAATCAGGTGAACTATAGACAACAGCTTTCAGAGTTGTTGGCAATTCTTTAATGATGGTGTGTAACTTTGAGAAGTTTGTCTACTCCCTGGACTTCGTGACCAGCACTGTGTCATCACTTTTGTCACCTAGACCACAAGTGTCTTAATGCATAACAAAGTATTGACTTGTTACCTGTTGAGGATAACCAGTAGGTGGTTCCAGTGTCTTGTTAGTAGTGATAAAGGTGATCACCTCTTCATTAGTCAACCCAACATAAGGTTGTTGTCCATATGTGAACACCTCCCACATTACTACACCAAATGACCACACATCAGTTGCCATGGTGAACTTGCCATACATGATGGACTCAGGAGCCATCCACCGGATGGGTAAAACTGCACGTCCATGTACCCTAAACAATGGTAATGATGACCTAGCTAGAACACTGGAAGTCAAGCATTTACATAACTGTGAGCTAGCTAAGCATATACATGGAATTGAGGTAGACAGTGCTATATAAACAGAAAATAAAGCACACAGAAGAAGTACCGATGCAACATGACAGGTATCAAGGCCACATGTTGAATTTTTTGGTGTACAGCAAAACATTTGGTTTGATACATTGTTGAAATCATCTATAGCATGTGAAAATTGCTGCATCTTAATTATCATGCACCAATTATATGTATATATTGCATAAAGCGCACTTGGCAAGGTTTTGCTTGTTCATTACAAGTAAACACAATCCTTTAGCTACCTGTAGTAATCTGTAGAGTTGATATCTCATGATAGTCCAAAATCTGCTATCTTAATTTCCAGTCCTGTAGCAACTAAGCAATTCCTTGTAGCCAAGTCCCTGTGTACCAAACCCTGGTTACTAAGGTACTCCTTCCCTTCTGCAATCTGCTCCACTATGTGTAACAAGTCACTCAGTTGTAGGAAACATGTCTCTTTTTCTGATTCATCACAGTCGGGGCCCAAACCAATGGCAGAGCGAAGGTAAGAGTTGAGATCCCCAAGGTCCATGTACTCAAATATCATACAATATGGTTCTATTATAGTACACACTCCTAATAGTCCAACTATTCTAGGATGATCCAGTTTGGACATGAATGTCACCTCTATAGGAACAAGGCAGTTGTATAATATGTGTGTGACATATAATGTACAGTATATATATAGTAATGAAACTACAGAATACTCTTAATTAATTTAAATAGCTACTGCAATTGTCATGACTTCATGAGTTAAGCCCGAAGTTATGACGTATTGATGTTACATAAATCGAAGTGGCTATATTTACGGGCCCGTAATGTAGGATTTTTTTGCTATATTTACGGCATTCCTAAGTGCGCATGTGCAAGCATCTTGTGACTTACGGTGAAAATATTTACTGCGGTTTTCCAAGTTCTTGCAATGCAAAGCGTCATGCGCTAATAATATGTGTCAGTATGCGCAGTTCTTTAAATACACTTGTAATGTTCTGTGGCTGTCCAGTTGTATGCGTAGGCATGCCTAAAGTCCTGTGGGTCAGTAGTCTTCACTGAAAACCCACTGCTGAACAACTGCACACCACACGCTTGTACAACGCATGACGCTTTGCATTGCAAGAACGTGGAAAACCGCAGTATTTAGCCAGTCGTTTGTTGTATAACTCGAGTATCAAACACACTAGTTGTATGAAGGTAGGTTTTTGGGTGAGTTCAAGGCAAGCTAGGGTTGGAGCGAGCGAAGTGAGCGTCCCGGCGAAGCTGGGCCAACCCTAGCTTGCCTCAAACTCACCCAAAAACTTACCTTCATACAGACAGTAAAAGTCATCATTGTGTTTAACAGGCAAACGTCAGGTTAACATTAGGGTTAGAGTCGGGTTCAGCTTTGGTTTCTTCTTCACTTCACTGGTATGGGTTAGACTATATAGTATTTTATATTAGTAACATTTAAATAGTACAAAAACAAAAGGAATAGCCAGCAAGTACCGGTGGTACAGTGGTAGATTGTGGGTACTCCAAACCTGGATGTGTGGGTTCGAGCCTCAGTCACATCACACCTTTTTTCTTCATTTCTTATACCTTTTTGTGTCACGATTTTCTCAAAGTTTTTAAATAGCAAATGTAACAAGCTAAGTCACGAGATGCTTGCACATGCGCACTTAGGAATGCCATAAATATAGCAAAAAAATCCTATGTTACGGGCCTGTAAATATAGCCACTTCGTACATAAATTATACATATTTTATGAGTTCATCTGTATCATAAATTTAACTTATGTAGTAGCATTTTGCTATCAATAAAAGTTTTCATTTTTATCCAAATCTTGTGACGGTATTGTTCCCAGAAATGAAATGCAAAAGGTTAAATTCCTGCAAGTCAAGGGCATCAGAGTAGGTGTGACCAGTGAGACCAAAGCCTCACCACTTTTTAGCTTTAAAAAAAACTTTCAAACTTGATGAAGCCAAAACCAAAAGTAGTAAGTATGAAATATTTAATGGTAACAATTGACAGAAACAACACATATCTAACCTGTTTTTTACTCAAAACAGCTTCAAGTCGACTTTTTACATGTTAAGTGTCTCTAAAAATAATTGTATATTCAGCTTTCCTGTGTTTCTCTTTGCAGCTATTTTGGAATCATTCCTTACAGCTTATCTAAACTCAAATGATAAGCTTTAAGAGTTAGACAGTATTATGGAGGTGCTTTTTGGCAGTATCCAGTTATGTCATTAAACACTTGTCAGGTAGCTGAGCTAACTAGCACCTTGCACACAGTGCTAGTTACAGCCCAAAACTTGCTTCTCAAAAATTTCTGGGAAGGGGGAGACATTCCCCCAGACTGAGCCTTACCACTTTCACTTTTACTCTGACGCCCCTACTGCAAGTGTATGCAATTTAGTTAGATAGATTTGGCAAAGCCGACTTATAGCTTACACCAAAACAAAGAGTTCCTTCAGTTTTTGTATTCTTTACCTCTAACTTCAGTGGCGATAATTGATGAGTGTCACCAGTTATAGTGTGATTTTGGGGCATCCTACACACCAATGCCTGATGTTTAGTTTTGCTCTGATTTCCCGCAAGTTTGAATCTCACTTATGTATGATAAAAAATTTGGTGGAGAAAATTTTGATGAATCCAATACCACATTGTCTCCATCTTTTTATTAAGACTTTACAGGACAAGTGATGAAGGTCTGTAAGACTCCTGGTCCTACAGCCTGTTAAAAGATGTTACAGAAAGTATGTTTGAAAAGGTGGAGTAGGAGAAATTTAGTTTGTAAAAAAATGGACAAATTTTTTGGCAAGTTGAAACTGAATTGCCAAATTCACCAAAACTTTACCCCACTAAAATTATACATAGCTAACTTAATTCTTTCCGTTCCCAAATATTCTTTGATTATATGCTTACTTTTTTCACATTATTTATGCCAGACTCTACATTGACATACCGTAAGTTGGGAAAATTTGTCAAAAAAATTTTTTTCGTCACTGGCTGTATCAACGAAAATTAAAATGACATTATCTATATGAACAATTTGTACATACAAATATTAACATATGTGACCGGATTTGCGAAAAGGTACCTTTTACACACATTTTACGTACCAGTAAACAAAATAATGTAACTCTTGACTCCTTATACTGATTAGCTTCCTCTTAGCATCAACATGCAGCCAGTTACTGTAGCTATACTAATGGAAAATTTCAGGCAATTATATGTCATAATCAAAACAATATTAAGCTTCAAAGTTCAAAAATTGGATCAAATTTTGTGTGTGAAAAAGGTACCTTTTTGCAAGTCCGGTCACATATAGTTCTTCTGTCAAAAATATTTTCGTCAATTAGGTTAGTAACGAAAATACATTTAATACATGAAATTTTAATAATACACGAAAATTTTCTACATCAACATTTTCCTGATTTATGGGTAAAAGGTGTAAAAGTGAAGCTGTGTAGCTGCATGTAATACAGATGCAATGCTAATAACTTTACAAGTACACAGAAAAATTTGGAATTTTCAACTAGAGTAGGGACCATAGCACATCGATAAAAAGTACTGAAATAAGCTGGAGTAGTGCACGATATTAAATCACAGTAAAACAATAAGAAGTGTTATATCCCTACTGTGCATTTCCATTATGGTATCTTGAGCACAGTAGGGATATAACACTTCTTATTGTTTTACTGTGAATTAATATCATGCACTACTCCAGCTTGTTTCAGTACCTTTTATCGATGTATTATGGTCCCTACTGTAGTTGAAAATTCCAAATTTTTCTGCGTACTTGTTTTTTAAACTTTTTTTGTAAATAATAATTATGACTGTTGAACCCACGCATACTGCATTTGAAATGGCGCCATGCACCCCAATTATCGTCTGAAAAGTGAAGTATCCATTACGCTTCGTTGTCAGCTATGTTCAACCTGTTACACAACATTTCAAATCAAGAACTGTTCGAAAAGCACCTCTGCAATCCATGCATACCGAAAGAAAGAAATAGTGCCGCGCGACCCAGTTATATCAAAGTGAAGTATACATTACGCTTCGTTGTCGGCTATGTTCAACCCGTTACACAGCAGTATGAATCAAGAACTGTTTGAAAAGCACCTCTGATATCAAAATAGCTACTATGATGAATACAGACGATTTCCGTTACGAAGGGAAGCCATCACGTGCTATCACCAAATCAACACTTTTCGCTGTCAGCAAAGATGAATGGAACACAAAGGAGGACACTGGTAAGTCCATGAAGAATGCATTGTACATACTGCGGTATGCCAAAAGGCACCTGTTGGGCCGAAGTGATGTCAAACAGTGAAAAAATCAAGCCCATAGCCTTAGCCGTTATCGAGTTACGCTTGTCTGGAGGCATCAGTCAGTTACTTACTTACTCAGTCAGTAGAAAATTCCGTTTAATAAATTATTTTTAAAATTCCGTAGCAACTTGCTGAAAGCGTTTCGGGTTGATCTGAAAGCTTGTTTGGGCTTAGTTTCACCTAACCAATACTGCCTGATTGTCATAAGGGGAAATTGAGACAGTTTTTTGGGTGATATTATTTCGTGGGCCACGCCTACTCCTTTGTGGTCCCTACTATACACTACTATCGTAGTGTATGATAACAGTAGACAATCCTTGTAAAAACAGCTTGGCTGTAAAAGAAGGCCCATTGATGGCAACCAAATTAGCTGATATCCGGAGCAGCCAAAACTGAGCGTTAATACTATTACTACTATGTAACCAAAGTAAACAAGGTTTTAATATCTGACCATTATTGATTGTCAGTCTTGTAGCAAAAAGGCAATGAACCTTATAATAATTTTTTTTCTTTAAGTGGTTGACTGCTCTATTAGAATATCCATGTTCAGAACATAATATGACAATATCAACTATGTCCCAGTAGTCTCATTCAAAACATGCATGGTAGGATTTTTGAATCATCGTCACGTAGATTCTGCTAAAACCCCAAGTACCACTTATACTAGTATTTTCCAATGTAAACAAAACAATTGTTACAGTTATACTGTATGTTGATATTGACAGGATGAGACTGAGAAATAGAATGCATAATTGTATGGTTTTATAATACAGTAACAGGCTAGTGAAGAAATGATGGCTAACTAGTTAATTATGCACTACAAATTAGGGCATTGGCCAACTTCCTCAACACTGATTCGCCTCATGTTAGATGAATGACTTAGTATGGATACAAGTATTGTTTGTGTCTGCTACGAAATGAAAACTTGTTGCACATCCACGAGCTGAGGTACTAAAATATGTGAATTGTGGTGAGGATTGCGTGCTACATGTAAATAGCTCACAGCAGTGACTTCAACTTATTAATTGCTTAATTTAAGGGGTACACTTTATTTCCTCAGCAGCGTGACCAACTATGGTATATTGCTATATGCAACAAGTACACAAAAAATTAGAACTTTCAACTAGAATAGGGACCATAATTATATTATATATATAGCACATCGATAAAAAGTACTGAAACAAGCTGGAGTAGTGCACGATATTAAATCATAGTAAAACAATAAGAAGTGTTATACGTATCCCAGTGCACTCAAGATACCATAATGGAAATGCACAGTAGGGATATAACACTTCTTATTGTTTTACTGTGATTTAATATTGTGCACTACTTCAGCTTACTGATGTGATATATATGGTCCCTACTCTAGTTGAAATTCTATTTTTTTTTTGTACTTGTTAACTTTTTTTGTATTATTATGACTAGTGAACCCATGCATACCACATCTGAAATGGTGCTGCGCACCCCAGCTATATCAGTTATTGTCTGAAAAGTGAAGTACGTATCTGTTGTCAGCTTATGTTCAACCCGTTACACAGCATTTCGAATCAAGAACTGTTCGAAAAGCATCTCTGCAATCAAAATAGCCACTATGAAAAATACAGACGATTTCCGTTACAAAGGGAAGCCATCATGTGCTACTGCCAAATCAACACTTTACGTTGTCAGCAAAGATGGAGGACACTGGTAAGTCCATGAAGAATGCATTGTACGTACTGCGGTATGCCAAAAGGCACCTCTTGGGCCGAAGTGACGTCAAACAGTCAAGCCTGTAGCCTTAGCCGTTGTCAAGTTACGCTTGTCTGAAGGCATCAGTCAGTCAGTTACTCAGTCAGTGGAAAATTCCATTAAATTTTTTTTAAATACCGTAATAACTTGTTGAAAGCATTTCGGGTCAATCTGAAGGTTTGTTTGGGTTTTGTTTTGCCTAACCAATACTGCCTCATCATTGTCAGGGAATATTGAGGCTGGTTTTTGGGTGATGTTATTTCATGGGCCATGCCTACTCCTTTGTGGTCCCTACTAATCATACTGTATGATTTGTTGCCTACTTTATTAGAGTGTATAGGCATTCAATAACAATTGTTCAAAATGGCTACCCCTCTCTATGCACAGCATACAGAAGTTTCACAAAGTAACTGAACTTCTGTTAAAGTATATAAATAGCACCTCATGATCACTAGTTTATCACTGTTAATTGACTTGGACCAAAATATATTACATGCACAAGAAAGCACGACAAAACATACATGCATTAAATGCACTTGCAAAACTTGAGATCAAATGGAAAAGTGCAATTTATTTTCCATAAGCACAGTTGAGATTCTTGAGAACACTCAACTGTACCTACCACCACCAAGACAGCTGGATGGCACATGATGAGTAATCAGCAGCGTAGTCACACAAAAATTATTGGTAGTAAGATTACTCTCTACAAACAGGTTGGAAAACCCACAATAGGAGTGAAAAACGTGTGAAATCAAAGGTGGTGGCCATGAAATTGCTGCAGTGATGTTGATAATAAATTTTATAAATGCGGCCATTTTTAAAATTTATTATCATCCATATCAATAAGCTAGTACAATCCCAACTCAGCTGTTTAGTGCATATTATGTACTGGGTTTCAATCCACAACATACATATATAATATATGAAGGCTCCAAAAATAATTTTTAAAACATTTCCTTGCTTGTGCTATACTGATAATGATAAATCACTCAGAGCTTGATCTCATATAAGCTTTATTTAGCATTTTGGCCGTGAGCCTCGCATGCTTTATTATCAGTATATCACTCATGGCAATGCTTTAACATACACAAAAGTATTCTACAACCTTTGAAAAACTCCACCACAACAACATTATCATCCATAGTAGCATCAGTTTTTAACTGCTTCACCGCTACAATAGTAGAATCTTCTCCTTCAATTATATTAGTTGCCATCCCCTGGTAGACCCATCCAAATGCTCCCTCACCTAACTCTCTAACAAATTCAATCCTATCTGAGGAAAACTCCTTATCATGAGGACTAGATCGCGCCAAGGATTCTACTCGATCAAATATTGGATTACCAGTTTGATATTGCTCTGCCATCATCTGAATAGTAAAGACAACTTCTTGTGTTTTGTAACGTCGATAGAACCACACTATGAATAATGTCATCGTCACTGTAATAACTACAAACACTACAACAGGAACTGCCACTGCTGCTGCTACAGATGATGATTCCACAACAGTGTTTGGTGGTTTACTAGGAGGGTCTGTGTCATTAAAACATCCACCAGTAGCATTGAACATTGAAGAAAATGCTTCAAACGGAAACTCTGTAATGCCTGTAAATTCTTTTTAAAAATGAGAAAAAAAACTATCAGAATTGTAATATCTTGTGAGTGATTTAGTGCTCAATAATATGCAGATACACACATTATAATTTTTCGTGTAAATAACATAATTCAGTTTTTGTTACAAAATAAATATGAGTACAAAATCAATTAGTATATAATGCTAGCTATGCCAGTACACCAGCCATATCTTTTGTTCAATTTAAGGCAAAGTGTGACTATCTGGCTTTGATATTGTAGCTTTGAACTTTCAACTATGACACATCAAGTATTACAAAATAGGGATGCCACGGCATAGAAATTTTTATGTCACATGTCATAGAGGTTTATGTCACGACATGTATTATGTCACGACATGAGCAATTCTTAAAGTTTCAAAACTGAAGCTGTTACTTATATAGCTATTTTGATTCAAACATGCAAAAATATGAACTTAAACATCAGCAATATTAAATATGACATCAACAACCAACAATTGCTCATACTCATCTGTCAAATTTCCTCATATTTATTGCGATAAAAATGAATGGAAAAGTGTGCATTATTAGAAGACAATTATGTCACGACATAAAGAAGCCTATGTCATATCATACCATGGAGCTTTATGTCACAACATGTTGTATGTCACGACTATCGTGGCATCCCTATTACAAAAGTGGAGAGACAACACTACCATTGTACCAATGCCAAGATACTCTAATAAAGCAGTCATACAGTAGTAGTAGTAGTACAACAAAGTAAAGAGTAAAGCACATTAGGTTATTGTGCACTTGCAGATAATGCTTTTATTTGATGTATTCTGTCAGGAGTTATATGATAGGCAGTGTTGGGCAAGTTACTTTGTAAAAGTAACTAGTTACATATTACATATTACTTGCAACTGAACTATTTAGTTACAGTTACATATTACCCATTAAATAAAGTAACTGTAATAATATTACATATTATATTACTTTGTGTCCACAGCCTTAAGCTGTCACATGTGAAACTACCACCTTATCACGTGACATGATTGCGCTGTTGGACAATATGCAAATTTTGGTTATAAGTAAGAAGCTGGTGAATAAGCTTCATTCAGTAGGCCTCGTTACTTCGCTGTGGCTAGGCATTACTCAAAGAGATTAGTAACTTCGTTACTTATAGTAATAATATTACGTAATATTAGATTCGTTACAGTAACTATATTACTTAGGTAACGCGTTACATTTGTAAGTAAAGTAGCTTGCGTTATATTACCTGTTTTTATAGCGTATTTCGTTATATTACTTTGTTACGACAAAAGTAATAATATTACGTAACGCGTTACATAAGTAGCGCGTTACTCCCAACACTGACGATAGGCTTTATGTAAACTCAGTCTTCAAACGTGACTGGATTTTGGACAAACGATCCAAATCGCACATTAGAAGTTTCGAGATAAACGGTTTTAAAGAATTGAAGCCAGCATAACTCTCCAAGGATAGCAAGCACGCGTATGAAATTTACACAAAAGATGCATCAATCTGTTACCTTTCAAGCCACTTCCAGTACCTGTAGCTGCTTGTACAGTTTTTCGTCAAATAAGATAGAAAATCTGAGCAGTTGGACGAGCGAAGTAGTATCACGAGTGCTCACAAAGGGGTGGAGGCTGGGGGGTGGCGGGGAGGGCAAAAGATAGACCTCAAAATGGAGGCAGACCACGATTGGAGTCCAGACACGAGATTACAGGGCTGTGCTGGCTCCTTAGTGGCTGATATGTAGCAAAATCTACAGAGAACACGTCTGGCCAACATTACAAGGCTGTCCACCAGTAAACCACTGATTCTTGCCAGGCCAGGTCCTTCACAAGGCCTGAAACCGCCATTTGGGCACTCCACACCACCCAGAAAAGACGTCTATTAAAACCAGCCTCGTGTAGTTTGAGTAGTGCTGAGGGTCAAAACTTGTAGTACGATAGTGTAGCTATCCACTGGTGGTGTTAGTTTGATTTTGCCTGATGTGCGATTTGGTTCGGTTCTGTAAAATCTGGTCACAAATGTACTTCAAATATACTTCAAATGTAATTTATGAGTAAGTTTGGCTGAATGAAAGTTTCGCTTCAAACATGTATATAATAGCATACACCAATTAATCCCGGATGGAGCATTTGGGGAAAATGCACCCCCCCCCCCCCCTCCTCACCTTGTGGAGTAGCCATAGCTACTTCTTTTGATTAAAACTTTAAGTCAGGCCAAGATCAATTTATAACTCATGAAAATATGCACATTTTACTAGCATTTAATGTTACAAATTCACCTAAAACCAAGGCAAACTAGCAGTGAAATTGTCACCAGCACCTTCGTGTGTACTAAGTGTCTCTAAAAATAAGCTGTTGCTTTCATAGCCTTTTAAAGTCATAAAGTCTATCTGCAAAAGCCAAATAGCAAAAATCAACAGTGAGACATTAAGAGGTGATTATTTGCTGCTTCAAAAATGCAGCAACTAACAAGAGAATCTGGTTCTCTCCAAATGCCTGTTTGTGCCCCTCCCCTTACTAGCTCCTGGATCTGCCCCTGCATAGGAAGCTAAGCCAATAATTGCTATTGCTCTAGTTAATACTACTCAAGTACTCAACTATACATTATATATAGAGCCAAGAGTTCTATACAAACACTGCCATGAGTTCACCATTATATTGGTTAATGGGTGTTGAATACAATTCCACCTGTTGATAGGTGTTGAATAATATGGTGAAGCCTTTATTTTAAAGAAAAAAAGTGAAGTGTTTATGTGTACTCTACTGATTTTTTCTGCATTCGACAGAGTATTTTAGTGCAATATTTCTTCACAAGTTATTGGGGTGGTGAATAATTACCTAACTAGCCAACTTATTTGAGTAGTGTGTCATGTGGCCAAGAAAGCCAGTGTACCAGTGCAACCAGACCAAGCATGTGTAATTGGCAGGAGAAAATGTGATTTTTCACACACCATGCATGGTCCCTCTCCAAAGCAGTTTGTTTTTGCATTATAGCTGTCTGCCAGGTACGACAGGCCATACACCAAATTTGATTAAATTCGCTTCTACCATTCCTGAGATATAGGCACACACTTTGTTTGGTGTATCATGACATGCAGCACACAAACACTATTGGAATCACAGGTGGCCACACTGCTCTGTTAGTGGCGCACCTAGCTTCTTAGTACTATTACATAATTACAATGATACTGCACTATAGGATGGAACAGTTTGCCAACATTTCAACTTCACCTATCTAGACGTTTTATAGGGAACTAAGGTACAGTATGAAGCTAACCTGTACAGAGAAATGTTGGTTTTCAGTGTACGCTTACACATTGACATTTCCAAAAAATGTGCTTATAAAATAGGATTTATCATCAGCCAAACTATAGTTCAATAGTAGTTGTCCAACAATATGTAATTATTATAAAAGCAGTTACAGTATAACTATACACTGAGAATTAGGCATTACCTCTTGATGATCCACTTCCACAGAGTTTAGCAAAATACAATTCTACTGGATCAAAACTTTTTCTTGCAGTGAATGCATTTATAGTAAACTTGGTAACAACTCGTCTGCTCTCATTGAAGGCAGAACAAGGGTACACACTGAACACTCCTACACAGTAAATAATACAATTCATAAAGTATAAGCTATGGCAGAGTTGGTCAGTTATGTATCATTATGTGTGAGTGCATGTATTGATAACCATAATACAGATATTGGGAAACTGTTTTGTGGTGTCACAATACATAGGGAAGCAATGCATTGTGTTTATAAAAGCTATAGGTTCTTGTGGGTTCTAGGACACAAAATTTACAGGTATACAATCCGTACATTGGAATACGTTGATCCTAAGAGCCAATAGTTTGTCACTGCACAACAAAAATAATAATGATGCACATACGTATCTCAATGGAAGTGTTTGGTACCACAAACATGTTACTTGGGTTGTGGATTAGTAGTTATATAATAATCATAATTTCAGAGGAAATTGGCTGTTATATCCAGCTACACATGTAGATTATACTTTCTGTTACTAGTACTATGATTCTTGCATACACAACCCATTTTATACATCGGTGATGTTACACTTGTTTGGGCCCTGCAACTTTGTTACTATTACTCTGATTCCTTTTAAACCACAAAAGGTTTGAGATAAGATTGTTAACCTTTATTGTTTTATCAAGAGTTACCAAGAGTTAACAATAGAGAGAGAGGCTTGCAGTGTTTTCCTCGTGCTTTTAGTCTTCACCTGACGCTTTTTCTTAGGCTTTGGCTCTTCACTCTCCGCTGTAGCATTTCTTTTCTTCATGGTCACGTTGTCTAATCATAAGATCACTACACAAAAAATATAGTATTGATACTGGTGCTTACTCATGCGTTGCCATCTTAACCACACCTTTGAACCAATTATCGTGTCTAGCCAGAAGCCATTCATATGGTGTGCTCATTTTATACAGGCCTATTCAGCATTAGACACTCTCCCTCCCTACTATTATTAACTCTTGGTTTTATGATAAGTCTAATATTCCAGAAGTTCATTATGTAAAGATTTACAAAAATGATTTCTGCCAAAAACTGTTTAGTTTATAGTGTAAGTTGAAAAACTCCCAAGTCTTGAACATGAACAGTGTAACCTATCTTTGTGACACTTAGTTATCCCAGAGTCATATTATGTATATGTATACAGTATTTTAAAGAATTACAAGATTACAAGCATTTTATGAAAAGTGTTTAATGATTGGTCACTTAATTCTTGCAAACCAGGCCAACAACCGGTGCATGTACCATACTCTACTTGTCTACCATGAGGATTATAACTTGGAACAATAGGCAGCTCCTTCATCTTAACAATCTAAGCATGTCATATATAAGGCCAGGCAAACTTGATTACTTGTTTTTCATCCACAAAAATTTGGACTTCCTCGTTGGTGGGAGATCATATCTCATTATTCATTATTAAAGAAAAATATACTCCAAATCAAGCTGTGTGTTACAATGAAGTTAGCCTAAAGCCTTTTAAGAACTTATGTTTTACCACCGTTTCTGAGATACAAGTGACATTTACTGTGTTGTAAAATGATAGCCAGCCTTCTTAGCATCAAAATACATGTACGCGTGATTGATAACAGCAATAATGAAATTAGAGGCGGTGGGATAAAAAGGGATGAGGGTGAGGATGAGAAATAATTAATCGAGTTTGTCTGGCCTAACTGTCTATCTACATAGTTAGCTCAATGTTGTCTAAATGATGAATCATCCTTAAATGTACAGGCACTGATCCATACAATTGACATTATTCATTATTTTACAGATAGCTAGCTATAGGCCATGACATACAGTACACATACACTAACTACGTAAGTGCATGGTTTCCCGGCAGTTTGTGATGATCGCATTACAATATGGGATCACCACAAATAAATGTCTAACTAACTATATAGCTACCACTCACGATAAGGGCAAGTAGGAAACACATACTTGCTGAATGGGATGGTCATGTAAGGGTGTCCCATTATAGTGGTGTCCACATGATGTTCACTGTCATGTCCTACAATAATATTAGAACAGTTACATGTCATACAAGCTAGTTAACTACAACTACTGAATATCAAGTTAACTACCTCCAAACATGACAGGAAGGTTACTCCAGTGAAACTGATACTTTCTGGTACAGGGAGCAAGAGAGCACCTTCTGGTGTTCTCAGGAAGGCGAGCTCTACTTCGCCATTGTCTATAAATACGACTTTTTCTACAGTGAAGCAATATTAAAAATAGTACTAAATAGCCACTCCTACTGCGCGAAACAATTCTCACCGGTTGCTGTTTCCACTCCTGCGAATTGGTTCACGTCATTTGCTGTCGAGTACATGTACAAAGGAATTTCTTTCACTTCCTGCATATCACCAACTTCAGATCTGCCTACTAACAATATCACTAGCAGTAACAAACACCGACCCATAACACGACCGGTCAGTCGAATCGGATATTTTAGTAAAATGTTAGCGCGATTGCTGTTGACCTGCTTCTTGCTGTCTCCGCTCGTGGCAGGCGAGTGTCCTCAAGTCGCAGCTAGTTTTGGTGACGATTTGGATTTGTCATCGCTATGGGTAATACTGGACGACGGAGAATGTGATATCGCCAATGAAGCCAGTGGAGCCTGTAAGTTTTTAACAAGGTTGAAGGGCGGCAATTAGTGATGACCGCGGTTTATATAAAGCTGGGAGATTTACTCTCCTTAGGTTGTAGCCAATGTAGGGAGTTAGTGGTATTAAAGGTTCAATGCCTAGAAGAAACTGGATGCTCACAACACTGAGGCCTAGCTAGGATGGCTGCAGAAATCACTCGCTAAACACACTCAAATTAATGCTTACACTGTACACTTGCTATGGTTACTACCACTACAAACTAACACATGGGACTAGCTAGCTATCGTGATTCATGTTCACGCATTCTAGTTCAAGGGGGTGACACACAGGCAACCGCGGCCAAACTCTAAATCACAGGTCAAATTCATACCAAGTCAATGGTCAATGGCAAAAATTTCCAACCCACAACCAAAAAGTGCTGAAATATCATTGCTAAGTCACAGGTCATACACTCAAAAGGCTCTTAATCTCAGTCAAAGGTCACAGCAAAATTTTGGTAAGTCAAGACTTTTACCACGGTCGCAAATTTACCTACAGTGCATACCTACATGACACCCCTTGTGGTTTCACAAAGCCGGATCACTTTCTTATCTTTTGAGAGTGGCTAAGTCAGGAAACGAAAGGGTCTGGTGAACAAGACAGGTTTAACAAGAAGGTGTGACACTATATTACATCATTTTCCATAACACAATCCGAATTTGTGTAGGGCAAAAAGATAGGGGAAATCAATGTAGGGCAAGCGTTTTCGAAGTATTTCTGAGCACTGTAATACTGCATCAAGTAATCACTACCTGAAATACAAACCTTGTAGTCATACTTTATCAGTACTCGGGATTTACTGAAAAAGAATAACAGAGTGACTTCTGTACAACTAGTTTATGAACGTAAAATTTAAATTACCTCCTAAAAACTTACTTTAGCATATTGAAAGGTAGCTTATTTACCATGCATGAATTTATTTATGGTTTTAGTCCTGAAACTACCCGTTGTTACCGTTGCTTGATTGATAAGTTCCAGTTGACATCGCATTTCTTTTGCCCTACAAAAATGGCTGGTAATTTGTGCATGAGGTGCATTTTTATGACCACACCTCTTTGTTAAATACTTCTATAGTATTTTTTCTTCACTCAGATTTTGGAGACTCTACTATGCAGCTTCTGATCATTGCAAATGTTACAGGAAAACTTATAGCTAGATTAGCAAGAATGCTATGCATGCTGTTACTCTCTCTGTTGTTGCTTAACATCAATTAGTAGCTCTGCAATGGCACCTCCACTATGTATAGGTTGCAATCGATGGCATTATAGCTACACACACACACACACACACACACACACACACACACACACACACACACACACACACACACACACACACACACACACACACACACACACACACACACACACACACACACACACACACACACACACACACACACACACACACACATATGAAGTTGTCTATCTCAGTAGTCATTAAAGAGTTGTGTATAGTACCACAACCCCTGCATGAATTTGATCACCTCACACATTGATTCTTTTGATATATAAATGTTGATCTTTTGTTTGCACCTTCGTGTTATGGTAAAAACATAAGAACTGGTGGACTTCTAATAAAATACTCAATTTCTTATTAAATTCATAGAAGTTGTTTTTTTTTTTGGTATCTGTGTGCCGGCCTCACAGAAGCATATATATAAGATGTGGGGTGTTATGGTCAATAGAATTTTAGCAAATCCAAAAATTTGTTAATACCCCTGTGTACCTACATAGCTGGATTCGGTTGAGTACTCTGCATGTTATTAAAACCAAAGACATATGAATGTATCCTAGCATACCAGAATTAAAAACAAAGTGGTATAGTATCATTTTTTGATAGTTAATATGTGTGTCTATTGAGTTGTAAAGCTTTAACTAACACGTATGGAATTTTGTATGGTAGTGAATATCTGGTCCCCTTTCATACACCCAAGTTAAACTGAGCACTTACACTGAAGGCAGGCATACCAGTATTTTAGCATGTTAGATCTGTACACAATAGACAGATTTTTTGATGGGGTAATATTAATACGTATTACTAAGCTAGAAAACTGCTGTATAGGGGGAAAGTTTCAATGGCGAAACGTTTGTGGATTTTGCAGTTTTGTCAACAGTGAAAGTTTCCCCGTGAATGAGTATCTGTCCGGATTGGTAACGTGTGAAATAAAGGAAAATTCTGTAGCAGCCCAGCTTGTTTTGTGAGTCATTGTAGTCTTGTATCCAGACCGCTTTTTCCTCTTTTGTATTTGGGTTGGGAAAAAAATGGTGTATTGTTTACCTGTTCAGCTAAACGCTTTGAGCTGGTGCCACCATACTATTGTCCACCGTGAAAGTTTAACCACAAATAAGTTTGTTTACCCTCTACCGTGAACTTTCACCCATTGAAATTTTCCCCCTATACGGTAACATCTTACTTCACCTGTACAAAGCCTTTGTGGTTAGGGTGTAAAAATATAGTTCTCATCCTACTATTGTAAGCATAGAGCTATACAGTATACTTTGTGAAATTTCTACACTATAAATCTATTGTGCAGGTTAGGTAGCTGGTCCAATGAATATTTTATTGACAAAAAATTAGTGTGATCCACATCACTGATTTATAGGGACCAAATGTTTACATTACAACTTAGTGTAATGTTATCTACCTGTTGTGATATGGTTGAATAGTATGCTATGAATGTGATGAGTTAGTCATCTCCCACTATCATGTGGTGTCCAGTCTGGTCTACCTGTCTTGTGTACAGTAATGCTACACTGTGTGCCTACTACTTTCAATGACTGTTCATATGCTTGAGTGGAGTGTCCCATGGATGTGCAGTATTAGACTATTCTTTTGCACCCGCATCTATGGCTGTTACAGTAGATCCTACCATGATAATTTGAATAGCATAATAATCTACCAACATGGGTAGTGCTAAAAGCCTACCAAGATGGATATAATTACATTGTGTCGGGGAATGGTTACTGAAGACTATACCAATTCATCTAACTTAGCCTATTGACTGACTGTCTGATGTGGTTTGGTAATAAAGGTCAGTTCCAGTGGTTAACTGGTTTAGATAACTAATTGATCATAGCTCTGCTTATACAGAACTACTGTAGTTGTTAAACAGATGTTCTTACTCAGATTGCTAAGAACATCCAAACCTGGGTATATATGTGGTATGTGTAAATAGCCACTGGGAGATAAAGTATGGTTCACAATTTTATATTATTTGTCATACAGGTATAGAATTGGTGGCTGGTGGTGATGTGATTGATGCACCAAATATCATCGTGGAAGGGAATGCTTCATTGACACTGACTGCCATGTTGACTAATTCTTCTCAACAGGTACGTACTTTGTGACTGAATAATTAGTCTTTTTGCCTGTTGGAAATATCAAGAAACACCAGTTTAAAGTGAAGTATTCAGAGTGCTACAACAGCCCGACCATTTTAGATAAATTTATCTCAAGGTTGAATGTAACAGGCAAGCTTCACAATAGGGATGGTGCATGGGGATGGCAAAGGGTTGAAAAGAGGAAAACACAAAGATAAATTAACTGGATTTATGGGTTATTTAGGGCTCAAAACCGGCTAAAAGTTTCTGTACAGGTCTCTACCCACCACCATCGAGCTTTGCGACCATCCTCTGGTTGACAATAGCTTCATCAGTACCTCAGACCACCCAAAGAGCTTGCCATTGGGCTTTACTACTCGACTGCTGAATTTGACAGTGAAATTTGATAGTATACTGGTATTATGAACTCTCTAGTGTAACGTTTATGGTTAACAAAAAAAAACTGCTGTTCTGTGCAATAAGACTGGTTATTTCAGACCCTGTCAGATTTAGAGTTAAATAAATATAATGCTTCCTTTGAATACTAATTTAGTACGTGTACTTCATTAAAAAAAAACTCAGAATAATAATTTTGATGCTGATCATTCTAGTTATACAGTCATTTACGATTGACCATCATTTTATTAAAACTGAGTGCAGTATTGCTCAATTATTTTATTCCTCAAATCAGTACAACAACATTTAAACTATACTTCATGACATCTGTAATATGCACGTACCATTATAGCATAAATTGATGCACAGAAAGGATCCAAGATACTGATACACAGTAGCACAATGCTCCAACTCGAGTGCTAATATGTGTTCAAATTTTTCATAATTGTCGATCTACGCACACACCAGTGAAGTACCATGAATGGATAGCCACACCAATACTCTACATATTTGTACCACAGCCATGCCTCTGGTTTCCTCAGGTTGCTTTTCACAAGTAGATTCCTAGAAACATGTGCCAGCCACTGGGAACGTTCTGGCACCTTGTAATGCCACTGGCCAGCTGAAACATGAGACTATAGAACATGAACAGCCTTGGGCAGTTGTCCAGATATTTTCTACGCACATTTTCAATGGCATGGTGATCTTGAGAGCCCAATATTATGGGTGGAGACACCATATGACCCACTCAGCCATTTTCTGTTCATATATCAATCACCCACCCACCACCACCCATGGTGGCGTGCTTGTGTTACAGATACCGTCATGAAAAAGTTCTCAAAATTATGGTTATATCAATAGCTAGCTTGCTATGGATTGAAGTGAAATAAACACTATGGTTGGCTGCATTCATAGTGAAAATTTCAAACTCGTTGCTTTTGAAGTTATAAATATTTAAAATCGCATATCTTACAATCTATTGATGTGTGTTGATTGACAGTTTTCCCAAATTAGGTCACATTATAGTATGGAAGCCACATGTTAAACACTTTATTTCATTTATCATGTATGATAGGACCAAAAAGATGTAGCAAAAACCTATAATCTATCTTTTTTTTGTCACTAAGTGAAGGTTACTAGCTGACACTATTGTGTGTACTTCATAGATGTTCATGGTTCTGTCAACATACACCAACAACTCAGTACGAATAGGCAATGACATGACTTGTGCTGCCAGCAATACTGAAGAGCCCATAATGGGATCAGAAGATGTTGAATTAGTATTGTTGTGTAATGATACTGGGATCAGAACTGTTGAACTGTGTCTTACACTGTCCGATCAACCATTTCTGGTTGGCAACGGAACATATTACACTTTGTCATTACAATTGCAAAAGAACTGTACAGGTATGACTCCATCATTGTTAAACCTGTTTATACATGTTGCTGTGTTGTGTTATGTAGCAGTGGGAGACAATACAGAGCATACCTGTACAGCTGGTAATGAAATATTAGGTCTGTACTGCCTGACACTACGTCAGAGTGAAGTGTTGTTCAATTCTAGAATAGGAATGTGGCATACTCTAGTCAGTAAGTTACTGTAGTATTCGTGGTAGCGTAAGGTGTCCGTACAATAATGTTTCTATTTTCTGAATAAATTCACCACTCATTTTTGACAACAGTATGATAAATATACTCCACTGAGCATGTTTAGAGTAGAAATAATACACTGTTTAATGTCCATCTACTTTGTAGCTGCTATAAAGGATGGAGATTTCTGTGTCATCAACAAAGATGGCATAGTGTTCCTAGCACAAGTCAACAACAGTTTATTAGAGTTTCCAGTGTACCGTGAGCTACCACAATTGGAATTTGAGATCATTCACAACACAACCTCAGCATACCCTGTAAGGAAGACCTTATAACGGGACCTCAAATAATAATGACTGTTTAATTAGGGTATTTAATTGTGACCGTTCAATTAGAGTGTTTAGTTATATTGCAAATTGGAAAAGTTTCATGGATATGGTAAACAGTTGCTGGAAAACTTTCACAATTTTTAGAATTTTTGATTTTAAAATCCATAATCATTGACTGTATTCACAGTAAAAGTTCACACATCGGTAAAATCCACAAAACTTTTCCATTTGCAATATAAAATTGGTATAAAGTATAGTAAAAGGATAGTTTAAATGTATGGGCGAGATTGTTCAATTAAATTAGCACACAGCTGTGTGGATAATAGAGATCCAATTGGCCAATTCTATTCCATTGTGATACTGGTTATTACTGTTGTTGTTATGCACTACTATAGCTTGTGTTCCAGTCATCCTTTGTGTCAACCAATAACTCAATCAGTATGCCAACTACTAACAATATAACTACAGGAACAATACAACCTGGAGGGAGATTTGGTAAGTGTTGTTTTATCTATAAGAAATGTGTAATATATAAACTGTGTAAATATATATGAATTGTTATTATTTATGTCCATGGCCAAGTCAAGGATACAGATAATATACTAATCTATACAGATCTTATTGTTCCTTATATTTAGTGTTTAATGTCAGTCTGCCATGTTATATGGAGAAAGCTGTGCCGGTAAATGCCTTTATGACATGGTCACAACTTCAGCCCAATGGGTTACTTCGTCGTCAGAGTTTAGATCTGCAGTTCTACCGTGACTGTGTTCCTAATGGAACCAACGGGACTATCATTACAGGTAATCCTGTTGTGGTTTCTAAATAATGCATATAAAGTAATCATAGCATAGTGATAAATAGTGTAAGCATCTTTACACTGAATGGTGGTCAGTCTGCATGTCATGCATGTTATATGCAGAGTTGGGGTCGTTACACTAAAAATGTAACTAGTTACATATTACTTGTTACGTTTACGAGATGTAGCGTGCTACAGTTACATATTACTTACTGAAAAAGTAACAAGTTACATATTACTCGCTACTCTGAGGGCTATAACTAGTAATAATATTACATTTGTTCATTACAAACTATAAAGTAAGTCCAACCTTCTAAATACAAGTTACTAGCCTACAACTACAAGTGACACGAGCGAGACACGTGTTTCTCTGGTGTAGTTCAGTCACAAATACATACTTTGTTGTATCTTGGCCTCAAGGGCACTCCCCATACACTATCATTCTTTGTCCATGCCTATAACGCTATCTCCAGTCTTGTCTGGACCCAAAATGCAATCAATCACGTGCCTGGATACAATGCGCCTTAAAAGGAAGTAACGCATTACATTCGTTACAATTTCCGGATGTAACATATTACTCTCTACTTTGTCATGTAATGCGTTATATTACTTGTTACTGTAAAAGTAATATTATTATGTAACGCGTTTCATTTGTAACGCGTTACCCCAACTCTGGTTATAAATATGCATTTTAAACTCTGATTATCATTTTTTTCCTTACAGAAAGCAGCAATAATGTGGTGGTGATTGTTGTCCCAACTGTGGTGGTGTTGACAGTCTCATTACTGCTATTAATTGGTACTATCGGATTAGTATCGTATTATCATTCACGCCGTAAGAAATATGCGATCCAACAAAAGATTGTATTGTCCGAAGGAGCCTTCAATCCTTATTACACTCTACAAAAGATGCAGGCTCCATTAAAGACACTAGAACACTATGGTATTGAATATGACTACGAGAAGCTTCAGTTTGAGAAAGAAATTGGCCAAGGGAATTTTGGAGTAGTTTACAAGGCTAAGGCACCTGGACTGAAACGTGGAGCCTGGGAGTTGAATGCTGATGGGTATGTTGCAGTAAAGACATTAAAGGCTGATGCTGACTTTGACGTGATGTTGAATTTTCAAAAGGAAGTAGATACTGTTGTGAATTTTGAACATGAGAATGTAATTCGATTGGTCGGGATTTGTATTCAGGAAGTAGAAAAGACTTGTATGATCTTTGAGTACATGGATCTTGGAGCACTGAATGATTTACTGAGGACAAGTAACCCAAGAAATCCAGACTTCCTTAGGCTAAAGCCAGAAGACGTGACACTTAAAACATCACAGTTTTTACCCATATGTATCCAGCTTGCCAAAGGACTAGAGTATTTGGCTAACAAGAGATTTGTTCACCGAGACATTGCTTCAAGGAACTGCCTAGTTAACTCACAACTTGTATGTAAGATTGCTGACTTCGGTTTATCCCGAGATGTGTACGGGGCAGATTATTACAAGGTTGGTAGTGGCCGTGCTTGTCTCCCTGTTCGTTGGATGCCACCTGAGTCTCTTCTTTATGGACGATTCACTGTCAAAAGTGACGTATGGTCTTATGGGGTCTTGATGTGGGAGATATTCACTTATTCACAGCAACCATATTATGGTGCTTCCAACCAGGAGGTTATTGACAATATCCGAGGAGGTGTCCTGTTATCGTGTCCTCAACTGTGCACTAAAGAGATATATGACATAATGTTACAGAGTTGGGAGAAAATGCCTGTCAGGAGACCAACTATCAGCAATATCCTACAATTGTTGGAGGATCTGCAACAGAACAATGTCACTGTTATTAAAGATGTTGAGAATTATGTCAACATGCAAGCATTAGTTATGAACAATGATGAAGTAGCCCAATAATATATTCTGTTGTATATGATCATATAATTTTTATTGATATTGTAGTTCACAGCGTTTACATATAACATTTTATGGATGATGGCTTGATTTTTACTTTTAATTTTCTTTCTTTCAGTCCACTATAAGTTGCCTTAAAATCCTATAAAATAAGGCTTGCGTGTACGTAATTATATACGTAGATCTTATTTTTAAACTTTGTCTTTTCAGCTTGCTATTTTCTTAAATTACCAAATCTCAATCATTTCTCTAAAATTGCTTCCACTAGGCATGTTTACATTTTCAAAATTTCCCTGGAGGAACCCCTATAGACTCCACTAGTTTGATAGTTCACTAGCAAAATAATGAAGGTTTCCCATATATTTTATCAGTGGCTAAAAAACTACATAGCTCTAACCTGAGACTGCAGGAGATGCATACATAGTGAGCACTTCACACTGGTATATAAAGTAAAGAGAGGTCTTGTGTGACACAGAGCTTTGATTGGAGCTATTGCTCATATAAAGTATAGTACCTTTAATTTAATTGCTTATGAGTACACTAAAATAAAAATCTTTGAGATGTTGTTGTTTATATACTCATTGCCTGAGGTGCCTGTGATACTGTACTCCAGAAAGACTGTTTGGTAGCTATTTATACACACGCATGTGCCTAATAGGGATCAAAGAGTTCATAATTATGGATTTTGATTGTACAGTTAAACCTCTCTAATCCGATGTTCAATGGAAGCCATAAATTTTGCTGGATTAAGGAGGTTGTTGGATTATCAAGTCACCTCTGTAATCCGAAATTGTAGAATCATGTCGGATTATGCAGTAAATTTGCAAGTATTACAACTTTTTCTATTATTGTCAACCAATTAAATGCTTTGGTTGCTTAAATATTATTCTCTGTGATTGCTTTTAATGCTGCTATTATTCTATGTCGGATTACAAAAATCAAAAACAATGTATTTCCAACTCTAGCTAGGGAATCAAATTTTGTGTCGGATTACAGAGTACAGAGGTGTCGGATTACAGAGTACAGAGGTGTCAGATTACAGAGGTTGTTTTCTACACAAAATTGTTGGTAAATGACATTTTGGTCGGAATAGAGAGGATTCTGGATTACGCAGGTGTCGGATTAGAGAGGTTTGGCTGTACTAGTCTAGAACACACACTGTATTTTTTCTTTTGTCATTTGATGAGGAAAATAAGTGTTAATCTTGCTAGCCAGCCTGTATTTGGTGAGACCTAGGGACAGATTGATCAATGTACATGTGTGTGCATTTATTATTTATTTATTTATTATTAATACTGTGCAGACCTCCATTAGGGAGTATAAAGCACAGATACATGCAAGAAAACAAAATGTACAACATTTTAGACTATATAGCTGGATTAATACAAAATCCTTTTCTGAAAGTCATCTACATTGGTTGCTTCAATTGCAGTAGCTGGGAGGCTGTTCCATATTTTGATAGTGGCAGGGAAAAAAGAGTGCAAATAAATGTTTAAGTGGGCTGATACCTGTCTGAATCTGTAAGAGTGCCCTCTTGTACATGTGGTTATTGGCATAGGAAGGTGGTAACTGGAAATGGATGTTTCATTATGTAATATTTTAAAAAGCATGATAACCCGTGAAATTTCTCGCCTACACTCCAAAGATGTCCATCCAAGTGAGTTTAACATCCCTGTGACACTAGACATAAAACCATAATCACCAGTCACAAATCTTGCGGCTCTACGCTGCACCGACTCAACTAAGTTTATGTTTTTATTTGTAAAAGGTGACCACACAACACTAGAATATTCAACAACTGGTCTCACCATAGATATATAGCAGGCTTCTTTCACCCTAGCTGGGCAAGAACTAATGTTTCTTTGTAAAAAACCCCTAACTTGGTTTGCTTTATTAATAATTTTCTTAATATGTTCATTAAATGTTAAATGCTCATCCAGAATAACTCCCAAATACTTTGCATTAGGCACTGATCTCACCTCCTCACCATCCATATGATAACAATACCTTGAGGGGTTTTGTTTGTTTGTAATGCGCAGTAGCTCACATTTGGATAAATTAAACGTCATTTTCCATGTTTTTGCCCATTGTGTTAGTGAATGCAGGTCTTGTTGTAAAATATCATGATCTGCAGCAGAATGTATTGCTCGATAGAGTAACACGTCATCAGCATAAAGCCTAACAGATGATTTAACATTACCGGGTAGATCGTTGATATAGCAGAGGAATAATAATGGCCCTAAGACCGTCCCCTGAGGGACTCCAGATATCACATTACTAGGGCTACTGCTATATCCATTTATAATCACTTGTTGAGTTCTATTTGTCAGAAAATTCTGAATCCAATTGAGGGTATTGTTACGAATCCCATAATGTGATAACTTATGGCACAGACGTTGGTGTGGAACTTTATCGAACGCTTTCTTAAAATCTAGTAACAGCACATCAGTTTGCAAGCCTGAATTCAGATTTTGTAGAAAGTCATCCACAGTTGATAGAAGTTGGGTTTCACAAGAGTGACCCTTTCTAAAACCACTCTGATTATTGCATAAGATATTATTATCCTCCAGGTGTTTATAAATGTTAGAACTAATAATATGCTCGAACACTTTACAGCATATGCATGTTAGGGAAACCGGCCGATAATTCAATGGGCAAGACCTATCGTCTTTCTTATATATTGGAACCACATTTGCATTCTTCCAATCATGAGGTAATTGACCTTGTTCCAATGATGCCTTGTAAATCACAGATAAGATGGGTCCAAACTCAAAAGCAAGTTCCTTTAGAAGTCTAGTTGGAACCTTATCAGGGCCAGGAGCTTTAGATGTATCAAGATTCTCTAAAAGATGAATAATGCCCTCTGTACTGATGTCTATGGGAGGCATTTCTGGGTATGGTGTGCCATCTAGAACAGGCACCGTTGATGTGTCCTCACTTGTGAAGACCGTGGTAAAAGCCTCATTGATTAAATCTGCCTTGCCTTGTGGGTCACTAAAAACAATTCCATCATCCTGTAGAGTTGCCACACCACAGTGATCATTCCTTTGTGATTTGATAAACGACCACAATTTCTTTGAAACTGATCTTCCTTGTCCGGCCAGATTATAAATATAATTATTATATGCTCTTCGACATTGCTGTTGTGACTCCTTTTTAATTAGGTTATACTGTAACCAATCTGCATGTGTGCATGTGTGTGTACATTAACTATGTATCATATTGAGAGAAGCCTGTGTGCCCATGCTGTACAAATGTACCACAAGACAGCTTGCCAGTAAGCAAAGAAATCATTTCACTATAGGCCCGCATCAAATATGTCATCATATTACTTAGGCTGGAGTGCTCTGCCATCACAATCATATTGCAGGTGATTGTTCAGATTTAATTTCTTGATAACTTCCTAATAGAGCAGTCAGTGGAGATCACCCTACACTCTAATACAATGATCTACTGACTGACAAATGGTATCATTTTAATCCAGACAAATGTGTGAACATCTCCAAATATCCCTCAAAAAGCATCCCCTCACATCACAGTTGGCCACTAACCACAAATACTGTAAAGCAATAATTAATTATGATAGTAGTCTTATTTGATCTGATCATGTCACCTACATCTCCCACAAAGCAAACAATGCCGGAGGTTTCTTGCAAAGAAATAAGCCATCATACTGATCATTTCAATGATAATTCCTTTGACTGGAATGCTTTGACAATAGACACTATTTTATCATCCAACCTTAATTGACACGGATTACAATCACTACTTAATTTGAACATTGATTATGATAATGCTATGTACATGATACTGTTGCTGAGTATATTATGTACATTAAATATGTACATTAAATACACAATAGTAATTTTAAAAACATTAGGGCAAAATTTATAGAAATTTTATAATTATTTGCTTATCTTCAGCCCATATGTGGAGATGTGTGTATGAGTACATGCAACAGTGTGCGCGTTGTGCCCATGTTGCATAAGCATGTGCATGCATGTGGTTTTCACACACATTTCACAAACTTATTAGTTAGGCATAATTACCTCTGCATAATTATATATATATAACCTTGTATGAGTATGAGTATAAGTGCGTAGACAGCATTTAACTAACAGTATTGTGTTACAGTGCTACGTATGTATTAATCACCATGTCTACTAACAACTGAAGCTATTGGATTGCAGATCAAAAGTTGCATCATACATTATAGAATCGATATTGCATACACATAATGGAAGTGGACATGTATTAAATGGTTGTAGAGAAACACATCCTTGAGAAATCCTCCCTAGGTGAAAGTCAAGTTACGCTAAAATCATTGGCCTCTCTTGAAATTCATTATCTGACACGTGTACAAGTGACAAACCCACATCATGCATGGTATTATTATTATATTTGTTACTGTGCAAAATGTTGTGCACAGGTGTGATCATACTGATGAATGTTATGGTTAGCCACAGCCCCTCACTCTTCAGTAGCCTAATAAAAATATGAACCAGCAAGCCGCGTTTGATTTCATCATAGGGTGTGTGACCTATGGTTTCATGCTTTCATGAATAAGTCCAAACATGCAGCCGCATTAATAGTTAGGGCGCGCGTCAATTAGCCAGGCTATCAAGTTACCGGTAGTCACGCGCTTACCCACAATTTACCATCCAGTAACCGCTAATAATAAACATATGGCTGGACTACTGTTGCTAGCTACTTTACTCGGATCGCTGTCATTGGCAGCATATGGTGCTACTCCAAATGTGATATTCGCAATGGCGGATGATCTGGGATGGGGTGACGTCCAGTATAACAATGGTAAAGCTGCCACACCCAACCTGAACGAAATGGCACACTCCCCCAACACCATACTCCTACAGCGATATTACAGTGGTGGTCCAGTGTGTTCACCTACTAGAGGAACTGTATTAACTGGTAGGAACCATAATAGGTATTGTGTGTGGACTGCTAACGCCGGAAATAGTGATCCGGATTTTAAAAAACCGGAGCATATGCCTTTGCCTTACTCTGAAGTCACTATAGCGGAAGTAATGCGAGATTCCGGCTATTCTACTGCCATGTTTGGTAAATGGCATTTAGGAGATTTCAAAAAACTTCAAAATGGCAACTCAAAGTGGCCAGTGTCTCATCCAGGAATGCATGGGTTTGACCAATGGTGGGCCACCGAAAGATCTGCTCCAACGTGTACACTCAACTGTGCATGCTTCCCAAATGCTACCTGTATAGAAGGACATAATAAAGGCCAACCGCCATGTACAAACTATTACACTAATAATTCAAATACTATTGAAGGCTGGCCAGATGCTATTCCTGGAGATGACTCTCATTTTCTCTTTACACTTGCAGAGAAGTACATTAGGGAACAGGTCAAGTTGCAAAAGCCATTCTTCCTCTATCTGCCTTTCCACACAGTTCATATCCGTTACATTGCAACAGATGAAATGAGAGAGAAGTACCTCAAACAAAATTATACTGAGGAGCAAGCAGATTATTTTGGAGCCATAACTGCAATGGATGAAGTCATTGGAAATTTGCGTGAACTGTTGAAGGAATTAGGGATTAGAGATAACACTTTGTTTTGGTTTGCCAGTGATAATGGAGCACTTCACGGTAGTCCAGGTAGTGTAAATGGTTTACGAGGATACAAGACTTTATTGTACGAAGGAGGAGTCCGTGTTCCAGGAATGATAGAGTGGCCAGATGTGATCAGTAGTAACAAAGTGTCATGGTTCCCAGTAATATCTAGTGATCTACTACCAACTGTTCGTGATATACTGGGTGTTAAGCCTAGTGATGATCGTCCAATAGATGGTATTTCTATACTTCCATTTCTACAAGGAAAAATGGACCATAGAAATCATTCCATATATTGGGGCTTTGATATAGGTGGAAAATTTGATGGCAAATACAATATGTCTACCAGTGGGGACCAGTATAAGCTTATGGCTACTTATGAGAATGGTAAAGTGTTTCGTTATTATCTTTATGATTTATTGAATGATCTTGAAGAGACTACAGATTTGAAGGATAAGCTTCCTACCATAGCCAATAAACTGTTGAGTCAAATTGAGGATTGGAGGAAGTCTGTGATGGCAAGTGTTGAAAAAGTTGGCTGTCTTAATGTTTCTGTTGCAGATGATGAACAATATGATGACTCTTGGTATTAAGATTAAGGATTTGGTATTTGTAAGACTCTTGGTATTAAGATTAAGGATTTGGTATTTGTAACTTAATGTTAATCAATGCTTTGTCAAAGACTAATGAATCATATGTGTATAGATGAACCTACCTACCTTATTTTGTTGGTATCAGTACCTACTTGAATCATTATTTGCTATAACAATTATAACAACATGCAAACTACCAGCTATAGCGTATTCCACGTGCAAGACTACTTATAGTAGCTATAGCAACAGGTGACACTTCATAAACCGCATGCACATACATAAATCCGAGCCCGCCCCGCCTAGCTGAACAACTTCCGGCTGTAATATTACAGTAGCCTCGTATAGTGGACCTGAACTATGTTGGTATTGTTGTTGATACTTCACTACGTAGCACATCATTGTTACGGTGTTGGGCTCAGTCCGATCAACGTTGACCAGAGTATTGATTGTGACATTCGCAACCTCGCCTACCAGTACGCACAGAAACTACTTCCACAATATGGACAGTTTCATGCTGTCTACGATGCTCTACAACTACACAATTGTAATATCAGTCTGAGCTCTGAAAAGCTGTACGAATTTCGTCCATTTCGTTATCAAAGCTACAAAGAAGGGGTGGAAATATTCGTTGACGTTGTTAATGGAGATGACAATAATAATGGTGACATTAATCATCCACTAAAAAGTATAAAGGAGGCGTTAATGTTGTTCAGATCACAAGTGGTTAGGTCTGCTACTACAATATTTCTACGTAAGGGCACATATTATTTGGAAGAGACCATAAGGCTAAGTGCTGCCGATAGTGGGTTGACATTGGCAGGCTACAAAGATGAAGCACCAATCATTAGTGGAGGAAAGTTGTACAGTTTCACATGGAAGCCATATCATAGCATACTATATCCAGATCTGAAGATATTCACAGCAGATTTATCCCAACAATCTCCAGTTGCTTTTAGTCAATTATTCATTAAAGGTCGTCGAGCAGTGCGTGCTCGTTATCCTAACGGAAATCCTGAAACAACAGGTCTCCACACAAACCCAACAGGGTACTTTGCTGATGTCGGTAAATGGCACGTTAAACTACCAGCTGCTGGTACACCACTTGTAATAGATAATCCTATACGTAATGGAACACACTTTCCTTATTTTTCCTTAGGAGTAGGAGGTAGTGTGTCTGTGTTTGATCCTCCTGAGTCTTATTTCGGTACTGCTGATCCCAATTCTGCTCATACCTATCTTGTTCCTTATGCTATACAGTATCCGGCTAATGTCAGTTTTATAAATTGTACATGGAGTGAGCCGAGTACTGGAGAGTTGCACACATTTCAGGGTCAGAGATGGGGAAATTGGATATTCCAGATTGATAGCAGGGATGATAACACTAGGAACATATCATGGAACAAAGGAGGCTTTCAAGTAAGCATATGTTCAGTTTGTATACACATAATTTGACATGTGTACTGAATCTATTGATACATAATCAATGTTGGGCACATTACATTACTCCTTGCTTCTGCATAGTTACAATCTAAGGTAACTTAGCCATTACAGTAAAAGTTGCTTAGTGTAGCCCAGCTCTAGCTATGTCAGATCGAACTCATGCCTATAGCTATATGATAATAGTTTTAGCTGTAACCTGATGTATTATCACTAGCTTCAGATACTTTGTTATGTCTTCACACTATGAATAGTAACTCAGAAGCCCAAAAGTACTATTATTACATAACATGTTACTTTAATATTGTGTTATTCCCAACACTGCATGTACATAGCCAATATAATTATGTCCATTGCATGTCATATGCAATGGACATTGCATGATACAGGACTCAGTGGCCATGGTCTCAGTTTCTTATTGTTATTTTGTCAAGTTGTGGTTCTATACTAAATCTAATTGACATAATTGCCAATTAAAAGCAGTTACTAATAAATTCATTACTTACTATGTTGGTTAATTAGCCTGGTAAGCCTGTATTCAACCTGCTAAGCCTATATTTAGGCTTTCATCCATACAAACGAAGAAAGATCCTACAGCCACTACATTATTCACTAGAGTTTCAATGATACAGTGTGTAGACGTATCGATATATTGTCTCTGGTGTATCACGATACAGCGATATATTACACTATACAAAGTGGAGTCTATGCAACATTGTTTCGTGTTCAAAATTAATTCCGAGTTTTAAGGGTTAATTGTAGTGTTCAACATTGTATATACCACAACAGAGTCTTACCTGAGAGTTAATTCTTTCATCAGATTTACTAGCTAAGGCCTCAGACTGCATTTTTTTTGACATACATAACTTTTTCATCTGAAGTATTATGTTGCTCCTGTTAGCCTAGGTTGTAGCAAGAGTTTATAATATACAATATTACTACTTTATATTATGAACTCTTAGTTGTAGCTAAGTCAAGGTCATTGCTTGAACCACTTTGTTGCTTGGTGTAGCACTTTTAGCACTACACCAAGCAGTGCAGCACTTTATATTGTGATATTATCGTAACACACAATGGTGTAGCACTTTTACACAAAATTTATCAAAAAATTATTTTTAGGACATTAATAGAGACTTCTAGTAGTTCAGATGGTGTAAAGTGTTGTACTGCTATTTTTCAAGCGTAAGTGCTACGTTTGTCATTAAATTATTACCATAGTTGCTGTTTATGTTTCATGATAATTTATCGTATCATGATGAAAAGATGTGTAATAATCACAATAGGCGATGTACAAAAGCGTACGACACTATTAAAGTGGGTGGTATGATGAGGCACCATAATAAGGATCATAGAAAATCAATGAACCATAACTCCCACTATCCTAGCTCAAAATATGAAGAAAAAAAACACAATGTGTTTCACACGAACCTGTATACAACTTATAAGCTAAGCTTTATCCACAGTACCTGACATTCACTGTTAAATATACAAGTGTAGTTGCTGTATATATGTTAGTGTATTGGCTACTAGTGATACCTACTATATCTGATGAAGGTTCTAGCAGACCTCCCTACTTAATTCTCTCTCAAAAAAACATAAATGGTACAATGGGGTTGATTAACAGTTCAAATACCAAGTACAGAAGGTTTATATTGTATGTAATACATACTGGTCCATACTGGTCCATACTTGATACTCATGTTTAGAAAGCTGCACAAGCATATGAACATTGTATTTGCCATTGTAAGTTTAGTTGCACCATCTCATTGCATTGTAGTGATCATGTCAGGCACATACAGTGTCACACATGCTGCTAAGGTGTACTTAATGGTCTCACCAATAACGTCACCTGTTTTTGAAGCCTTATACTGTATAATAAATTCTATAGGAGGCTAGAGGATCAGGGATAGGAGCTGAATGGTTTGTAGAAAACATCTTTGAAGAGTTGGACTCACCTGGAGAATGGTTTTATGACACTAAGAGTAAGATGCTCTATTACGCACAGAATGGAACCAGCTTACCAGAAGAAGGTGTGACTCCAGTACTTGATGAACTTGTTACCGTCATTGGGACACAGGATCAACCAGTTAAAAATATTACAATAGCCAATTTGACTTTTACACACACGTCCACTACGTACATGTCAAGTTATGAGGTCCCCAGTGGTGGGGACTGGAGTGTACACAGGGGAGGGGCAGTGTTTGTTGAAGGAGCCAAACAAGTGTTAGTACAAAACTGTCTGTTTGATTCTCCAGGAGGAAATGGACTTTTCCTTAGTAATTATGTCCGAGATGCAGTTGTGGAAGGAAATGAGTTTGTGCGGGTAGGAGATAATGCAATTGTTGCTGTGGGTACTGCAGATCTCATTGATGGTACTAATGGTAATCAACCTCGAGGTACTCAGGTACTTGGCAATCTTGTTCATGAGATCGGCATTTATGGCAAGCAAGTGTGTGCATATGTACAATCCGTTGCCTGTCAAACAAATCTAGTTGGAAATGTTTTCTTTAATGGACCAAGAGCTGGTATCAACTTTAATGATGGATTTGGTGGTGGTAACATATTAGAGAATAACCTAATGTTCAACTTTGTGAGAGAAACTGGTGACCACGGACCATTTAACAGTTGGGACAGACAACCTTACTTGACTAAGTTAGCTAATGGATCAGCCTCCCTCATACCAGCACAGAGTTTCATCACTAACAATTTCTTCATCTGCAACTACCACTCCACTTGGCCTATTGATCATGACGACGGCTCTTGTTACTATACTGACACATATAACCTGTTAGTGTATGGTGGATACAAAAACCACCTCGGTAACAGCAAGACAGTTACTAATAATCTATATGTATTTCCCGATGCTGTACAAGGCTACAATGATGATGGTACGTTAGGTAAATACTTAACTAGGCCATTTTGCCAGAACAGTGATGGATCATCTATAACTAACCTACCATCAGGATGGGGTGAAGTATGGACCAACAATACTTGTGTTATCACCAGCTCTGTAGTGTATTATAATGACAAATGTAATGTTGCCCATCTAAAGGGTCTGGTACCATTCACTGCTAACAATCACTTCTACACTGCTGATGGTACTGTTGTTATTACTTGTGGTAAAAAGAAGCTCACACTAGCAGAATATCAGAAACTGGGTTACGATATTGGTAGTGTTGTGGATAAGTTACCATCTAATGAACAAATCATTTCATGGAGTAAAGAGCTACTAGGTCTGTAGTCACACAAACCAATAAAGATTGAATTAAAATTTATATAATTATTGCTTATATTTCCAGGCCGCAACTCTAAGGATATGGCAGTCATACTGGAATAATAGGTATTTATGGTAAATCAGGTACTTATGTTGACATTATGAAATACTCTATTAGAGAAGACAACTCTGATGGGTAAAAATGAAATATTCAATATAGCAACCATCCAGAAATATTAGAAACAACTTTACCAGAAGCCATGGAATGTTAATTGAATAACTATACTGGTGCTTGCTTTCCTGAAAATGTTATTATCTGGCCTATGCTTTGCCACAAGTCTATGAAAATAGTTTCATTAATACAATTATGGTCTAGGGATAGCTAACAAGGTCAATCAGTGCTTCATTGTAAGTGCACATATTGATAATGATTTGTAGTATGGTTACAGTAATCAAACATCACATGTGCCCAACAATGTAATATCACTATCTACAGAATAGATACTGTCATACAGTGAATGGCATTGAATCTTTTTGGTTTATTGCACCACTCAGTGCTGAAATGTACCATGTGTAGGTACCACCTTATAAATGCATTTAACCAAAACGTGTCAGTACACTATCCTAATTTGCTGCAACATCATATACATGTTATTGTTTAAGTCTGAGTCCTTGTAACTAGGTTAGGTAATCCTAAGGCTACAGCACAAGTTGCTGTAGACCTTCAGTGCTGGTCACTGTAAAGTGCTGATAATAATAACATGTATATACTACATTCTTGAAACCATATCTTCACCTATGAAAATGCAATTTTCACTCTGCTTGTGCCAATTTGTGTATATATAGACTGCTGAGTTTCATTTGGAATTAGGAGATACTTTGAACAAATTTGTATGATGATAACCAATGTGTGGTTTAGGAAGTACTCCTGGCATTGACAATCCTTACACATGCATGCTTTTATTTATAAATGAGCGGTCTATACTAGCACTTCAGAGACAGATCTAGGATTTCCCAAGGGGAGTGCTAAGCTAGGGGCATCTATAGTGGGGGCTAAATATGTGGTGACTGATTGATACAACTAGTAGCACATTGTGAGAAGCTCACTCATCATGAGGAGCATGCGTTATCTAGGAAGTCTGAGGGCATACCCTCACAGAAAATTTTTGTAAATTTAGCTTTCTGAGAATACTGAGATGGAATTTGGCAATAATTTAAGCATTGTGAGCCACTTTAAATATATGTGACTGAATTTTGGAAAATCACCCATATGGGCGCATTTGACACCTGAAAATAATGATCAAATCACAAACCTTATAGTGTAAATATACTTTTTAATAGTTGTAAGCCATTCTCAATACCATAAATTATAAGAAAATTGTTGAAATATTTTTAAAGCTGTGCCATGCACTTTTAGCAACCCACTAAACATGAAAATTCTATTTATTTCACGTGCGCCCATGTGGGTGATTTTCCAAGATTCAGTCACATATGTTCTTATTCTCTAGCAGTGGTAACCAGCTTTCATATAAAAGACACAGCATAAATGCTGCAGAATGGTTTGAGTTCAAAGTTCAAGTAGTCTAGGAGTTGGTATTTGTTCTTTACAGGTTAAATTTTATTGATGGATGTATTAGAGTAGTTGACTGTTCTATTAGAGTATTTTGATGTTTAGCAGTTTTTAATACCCTATATGTGACCGGATTTGCGAAAAGGTACCTTTTTCACACACAAAATTTGACCCATTTTTTGACCTTTGAAACTTCATAACATTTTGATCATGGCATATAATTGCTTGAAATTTTCAATAAATGTAGCTACAGTATCTGGCTACATTTTGATACTAAGAGCAAGGTAATTAGCATATGGAGTCAAGTGTTACAGCGTTTTGTTTGCTGGTATGTCAAATGTGTGGAAAAGGTACCTTTTCGCATATCCGGTCACATATAAATTTATCTTCCTAGCTACAGCACATAGTAAAATTTTGGAGGGAGTGCTTCAGCCCCCCATACACCCCCTCCCCTAAATCCACCCTTGCACTTTAGCAGACCACAGATGTATATATGGTATGCTATCTGCGGTCACTTAGTATGATGTACATGTTTCAGAAGTATTGATCATCATACTAAGTGATCACAGGTAGCATACCAATTAGTATGAGCTTCATATTTCTGAAGACTAGTAAACAGCTACAGATTAAGATTGATAAATGCTCTGATTATGGCATTTCTCATGTGTAGGCCCTTAAAGTATTGAAAAGGTGAATGAGGTCCCCACCATAAGTTTTCCATATGTGAATGTAATATTATAAACTGTCATGCAGTCCTAGCAAACATAATGTGAACACATAATTGTGATACAAAACTTTACACCGTCAGACTGTGACCAGTAGTACTTGTCTTAAACATGTACTGGCTATGAGTAATCCTCTATCTAGATGACCAGTAACCATGTGATCCATGTCACAAGTTAGTTATCTTACTAACATTTCCATTATAGATGATATTATGGGTCAAATGACTGTTCAATTAGAGTGTATGTTCAGTTAGAGGAATATTAATGTTCTACATCCATCAAGCAGATGTCACACATCATAACTATCTAATCACCTAATCAATGAGGCTATACATATAATATTTTGTATTTACTGAGAAACCGATGACCAAAGATCATTAAGTTTTTAGTTGGGACAGTCAAATATACTTGACTATATAGTTAATGGGTCAACCTCACTCACGTCAATGATAAAGACAGAGTTCATTATCTTGAAGACAGTTTTATCGGTACATCTATCCTGATGCCATAAAAGGCTATAATTAATGCTGATGATACATTAGGCAAATGTTTTAGTTAAGCTGTAATTACCGGAACAGTAAGGCCACATACTGTTAATTTTATATTTCAGATCCTCCCCCCACATTGTGACATTATAATGCAAGTTTTCATCATTGTTTCATCATCTCTATATATGTTTAATGATGATTGCATGGAAGCAAGAGACTAACTTGCTTACATAATTTAGTATAGAGGAAGGCAGGCTAGATGGGCTGAAGACCCACCTTAATGTCAGAGGATGGGGCTTTAATTAAAAACCCTATCACTTCTTAGGATAGCAGGATAGTGATCAATAACAGATCAAAATATTATGCTAATACACTAACTACAATAATATATGCAATTATATATAACAGTTGGGTGCATGTACATTATAATGAATAATGAGCTGCCAACCCTCATTAGATTAGGTGATCTGAAACATAAAGTCAATAATAAATGGCCTGATAGATGATCTACCATCAGGATGGGGTGAAGTGTGGACCAACAATACTTGTATCATCACCAGCTCTGTAGTGTATTATAATGACAAATGTGTTGCCCATCTGAAGGGTCTCGTACCATTCACTGCTAACAATCACTTCTACACTGCTGACGGTACTGTTGTTAGATGGTAAAGACAAAATCACACTAGCAATATATTATTGGGTTATGATATATTGGTATGCAGTGTCGTGGATAAGTTAGTGAACAGATAATTTCATGGGGTAAACAACTACTGTTACAGTGAACCTTAAAATTTATATGGCTGCCTTATTATTGTCATAACAATATTTAGCTGAACTAGCATATAAGATGTCACAATTGACTCCATATACAGCAGACAACAATACATGGTGAATCATCACGTACAACACAGCAAATAACTAGGGGACCACAATTACACAAAGCTAGGGTATAACATAATAGACTATGAAATAGTTTAAGACTCTATAGTGGTAGCAGTTACAGCTGGTTCATCCTGCTTGCTACGTTTAGCATCATCCTCCGGCTGGGCATTGTCCCTTGGCTAAGAGAACAATATATGGAGTAAAAGGTACAAGAGTTCACAACTTACCCTTTTGCGGACTAAATGTGAAATATCTGTAGCTGGAGCTTTGCTAACCTGTGTATAAAGATGATTACTTGATAACTAAGTATGAGGTGCTTACTGCTGCTGTACATGGAGAGTCAAAGGCACTAGAAGGGCCAGCACCATCTTGTTGCATAAATGACCTTATTATGTTGGCCATCTGCCGGTTAGCATCCTTTGCATCCTCGATCTGTAAGAAGAGTACAATAAATGAGGCAAGCAATTTACACATGCACATATACATGTATAATATTATCATGCTCCATTGCATTTAATTCATTTGTGTGAGCCTAACAAAGCAAAAAAAAAAATTGCTTTATGCACTATCCCATCACAGGAAAAGCACATATAGTCGCCCTTTATTGCTATACATTTGTGCACTGTGCATATATGTAGTGAAGTTGCAAACTGACATGAATGTGCTACTGGAGGAAATGTGTTGAAATACCACTTCCATCATATGTGATCATGATGTGCTGTATAGTCACAAATTCAACCTATTCTACATACAGTGGTACTGCCCAAGTGCAACATCACACTCGCTCGAACATGCAATTTTGCTCGAGATTTAAAAAAAGTGCTAATAAAGGGACATGGCAACTGTTTCGCTTGTGATTCTCGTGAGGGAAACAGCTGCCACGTTGTCTCACGAGCAAAACAGTTACCATGCCCTTTAATTAGCAGTTTTTAAAATAAAAATCTTGAGTAAAATTGCATGTGCGAGCGGGTGCAATGTTGCGCTTGGGCAGTCTGCAAAAACACATAATTATGTTGCAAATTTAACCTCATATGCTAAATGTACCCTTGGGTATACAAATCCAAGATTTTTTTTGCAGCGCAACTCATAAGGAGAAAGAGTAATTTTGGCAACCTAAATTAATTAACAAGTTTCTGTCTGGTTCCTTCTACATATACAGCACCTGACAGACTTTGGCAGTATATTTAGTTTGAGAAAAATTCTCAACAACTATATATAGTTATGTGCCAACTTGAATAATAGCTAAGCTGATTTCTTATGTAAGTCATCCAGCCATTGTGTGTAGGTGACTTTCTCCACCCAACTAGATGGAGATATAAGGCTATCACAAACAGCTAGCTTCAATGCACTAAAGACTAGCTAGTAATTATATGCACATAACAGGCAAGTTTCGTTTTACTAAGCTTCAACTATAACGGACATAAACGGAGATATGACATGCAAAGGCGCCTCGCGAAATATACCTACTGTGTTTCAAAATTTATTTTTGTAGCGCGAGAATTTTTACAGCGAAATCACATAGACCTGATAAACGCCGACATGCCACCCAAGAATGCACAAGATACTCGAAGGGACAACTTTAGCGCTCAAGTTGTAAAGATACTAGCTGAGCGCTCCGGTGGAAAGTGTGCCATATGTCGAGCACCAACTTGGGGACCCAACGATTGTGCTTTCAAGGCGACTAACATCGGACAAGCGGCACACATTACAGCAGCAGCGCCTAACGGGCCTCGCTACGACCCAACGATGAAGCCAGAAAAGCGACGTAGCGCGTTAAATGGAATGTGGTTGTGTGGAAATTGTCACCAAAAAATAGATAAAAATGTGGGTGAGTATCCAGTTAAAAGGTTGCAAGACCTAAAGAAGCAAGCAGAGGATGATGCCAAGAAGGAATTGGGCGTGGCTGCTGCAAAACCAAAATCCTTTAGTGATGACTCACCTATCACCATAGCAACAAGTGCCAGTGCAATCATGGAGATACGCAAGGCTAAGAGCATGCTACAAGATTCAATCCAGACTCGAGATACGAATTCACAAGCTGAAGATTTTTTAGAAGAAATAAAATACATTAGTGTGGCAGATCATGATTACCTACCAGCTGTAGGCACTGAGCTGTTACAATATTACTGGCTCCTTGTGAATTACGATAGCAAACAAACCACCTGGTTACAAATTGTACGTCTACTGAAAGAGGTTGCTGATGCGTACCACACTACTATGACACAAGATGATGTGGACACAATGTGTACCATAGTGATGTACATGATAACAAACAAGACCAAAGATGGTAACATGACGTACCAATCAGCAACAGTGTTCCTTACTAATCTTGCCCGACAGCTGAAAAACAGAAAGGATATCACTAACACTGCCCAAGATGAACTAAACACCGTAAAAGCAAACACAGGGCCAAAACGTGGTACTAGAACAAGACACGGTGGTAAAGATACAATAGACGGTGGTGATGACAGTGGTGATGATAGTGATGGTGACGAAGCATACAAGTATCCAGCTGTTGATGAATCACATGATTCCAATGAGTGGGTGTACCTCTCAGCAATGTGTGACCTAGTGGAGTTGGGAGATGAAGAACGAAGACAGAAGGAGGTTAGCTTGGAAAATGAAGGATACATAACTTACGTTATATAACAGATATTTTTATAGTTATCTAGAAACATTTATTTTATATATGTAGGAAAATAATTATTGTATATTATACCCTATTGTACTGTAGTACAGGTGTGTATGTATTGAGACTGTGAAGCTTATGATTTGGCTGTTAAGCTACACAATGAAATTAAAGTGTAAAATGATTTGGGTTGAAGTCTCAAATATCAAAACTTATGCAATACACAAATTTGATGGTTTAAAGCCATAGCTGGTTACTTTGTACTGAAAGAGATTGTAGATTGACAGCAAAGAGTGAGATGTCATTAGTCATGGAGAAACCTGGATTGTATAAAGTTTTGAACTTGAAAACAAAGGCTCACTTTTATAAGCCTCTGAAGTCAGCCTTCATTGACTTTCATGTTATGTTTTCTCCAGAGTATCACATACACACTACACACATGTGCACTACCTGCACATACAAATTCGCTACACATGTACACATTGAATACACAACCTGCCTGCCCACACACACACAGAGTACGGCAGCTGTGAGAAACACAGCTATTGCTGCCCAGCAAAATGCCTGTGCACTACTTTTGTGCAGGCAAATCCTCCTGGGACAGGATCAGTAACCTGCACAAGGACCGTCCAGATATCATGGAAAGAGGTCGTCGAAGCCCAAGTTCCACAACAACCCCAGTGCCACAAAGCGAGACCAGAACAGTTGGGCATTTGCTTCCCCCCTCCCTCTCCCACACACACTAATTGAGCCTTGAGAAATTCCAGAAACACTGTGTTTCCCAGACAACTTACTTTACTGTCAAGATCTGGCATCAACTCTTTTATGTCTCTTAACTCCTTCTGATACCCCTCCTTATCTGTTGCTATAGCAACACAACAATAACATGATACAAGTTAGTAACACTTACTGTTCTCATCAGCAATAAGTGAGTCAAGGTGTTCTAAATAAAGACCATTCAAAAGTAAATATAGTTTGTGATGATACATGCGTACTGTGTACAAGGGTGGAATACAGTTTTATCAAAGTAGGGGGTTACTTCTAATGCATTCTCAGTTACCTGAAAATGTGACATGCTACTCAAGAAAGCTTTGTACTTTAAAGTCTCTTAGATTACTTCTGCATTCTGAGGTACTTTAGAATAACAAGCAATTTGAAGCTGCAAATGCTTTTGGTGCGTTCTCAGGTACCTGAGAAAGTGATATGCTGCTCCAGAAATATTTGCATTTTAGAATTTAAGAGGGGTGAGAATTTGTCAAAGGGGGGCACCCCCCCAATTAAACCTTGAAGAGTCTAATATATTTGAAACTTTTATGGTTCAACGAGAATTCACAACAACAAACTTTTGACAAAGTTTTGATCGGAGGATAACAACCAGTTGTATCACATGAAGAACCTCAGCCAGGGTTTTTAGTTTACAAATGTAGTATTAGTTGAGCTGTCAAAACTGACCCATTGTTCCTGTTAAGGTGTTCTTGGCTTTTTGGTAGGCCTGCAGGTTATACAAACAGGTCACATGATCTCATACAGTAATATCCACTAACTTGTATGGAGTTATCGTAATCCTTGATCAACATGTATGATAGTCCTAGTTGGAAGTGTCTGTGGTACGACAACAGATTGTTAACACAATAATTATTTTCAATTGGACATTTTACAGTGGTTAGGTTTTACAGTACCTCGATACAGTGTAGTTTAAACACTATAGGCAGGGACACAGGGTGTATCCTATTTGAGCAGGCAGTATTAAGGATGGCACTTTTATACTAGCAGCCTTAAATGTAACTACTAGGGAGGCTATTATTGATGAACATATATATCAATATTACCAAATGACAGTGGTTTAGCTACACCTAGAACACAGGTAAAGCAACTGAAACTCAGCCTGTTAGTCCCCAAGTACCATTAGATGACCGCAGAAAACCACGACAGGCTGACTGTCAAGTGGTTTGTACGTAAACAAATAGGACCAATTGAGTTAAACAATTTATAATTGTGCATTCAAGAGATGCTTTATTGTACATGTCAGCTAGTGGGTGTGGCTTACAGTTCTGCAATGCTGCGATCATAGTCAGGTAGCAGGGATTGTCGGATGTCCAGACTGGCTGTGAAGTCCTTGATGGCTTGTTCAAACATGTCTACAAGGATCACATGATCCCTGCTGCACACAGCTAGCCACACCCACCTGACTCCAATCCTATCTCTCCCAATAGTGACATGATATCAGCTTGTCTCAGCTTGGCCTCTCTTGTGTCTTGCCTGAGGAGAAACATGCAGTATGTTGTTTTACCATTTCATCAAAGTAATAAAACTTAACAAGTGTCTTGGTCTGGTGACATTAACTAAGACCCATTACCAGTTTCACAAGAAATTACCCCGTAGGAGAAAAAAATTTCATGGGATACAAATTTTCATGGATTTCATGGGTGTCTTATCCACGAAAATTTTGTAGTTCCTGTACAAGTTGTATGGAGATCGATGTCTAAACCACAAAAATTGTTCCACGAAAATTTAATACCACAAAAATTTCTTGCCCTACGGTAGTAGAAATGGCACACATATTTGTAGCAGTTTTATGAAGGACAATAGCATGCAGTGAATAATAACCTGTCACTTATACCCCTGTACTGTATACCCCAACACTAAAAATTATCTTTGGAAGTAGCTGATGCTACAGCTACATGTATACTGCACATGCCGCTACATTCCAGTAGAACAGGTAATGGGTCTAAACATCACCAGACCACATACAGCCAGCATTTATAATCAGAATATTGATAAGTGCCTGGAGCATATTGGTCTGACAACGCAAGACTATATCATACAATACACAATGTCACTTTACTTGGATAAAATAACTCGTGATAGCTCAAGAACTTCCCAGGCTAACTGGAGACCAGTAATATCTTCTTGTACATTGGAGCTATTCCCTTGATCATGTGAGCTACCAGCTTGATCATGTGAGCTACCAGCTTGATCATGTGAGCTACCAGCCTGATCATGTGAGCTATCCTCCTGATCATGTGAGCTATCCTCCTGACCATGTGAACTACTCTCCTGATCATGTGCACTGGTGTCTTGATCAGGTGATTTACTTTCTGATGCTTCTACATCATGTTGATCTACTCCAGAACTGTTTCCTCCTTGATCATTTGATGATCCTTCATTGACAGATGTTTCTTTCACAGCTGATTGGTCAGATTGATCAGGACCCTCATCCTCATCCTCGGATGATGATGATGGCTGTCCATTATTGTCAACTAGCAACAGTAACAATGACTGACATAGAAAGATCATTGAAAAGCTCATCAAGAAACCTTTCAGTACATTTAGAAAATTATACATACTATGTCTGAGGTTACTACATCCAATAGAAACCTGTGGTCTCACCGGTGGTTGCTTGCTACATTCATAACATGAAAATCGGCAAAGCCAAATCAAAATGTTGCTCCTTACTGTTAGCTTACTTTCTGGACAAGACAAGAATTATTGACGTTCAGATTTAGGCATTCAATACACCAATGTCATTATGGTGCTGACACAATAAACTCAAAGGATAAATCTCAATGCTAGCACCTACAGTTTGCTCCCTAACAGCTCACTTTCTGGACAATACAAGCGTCATTCTAGCCTCAGTAGCCTGGCATAGTAACCACTTGATACTGGCACTATAATCACATTATGGTTATGAAGTCATGCTGGTGCAGTGGCACTGACACGATTTCAATGCTAACATGCATTCTTTCTTTAGCTACCTACTGTACTTCATTCAGAAACATTTTCTAAATCATTTAGAACAAGCCGACAAGGTTTCTATGCTATTTAGAGCCCCTCAGAAAACGTGGGCTTTGCTGTGGGTAGTATCGTCCTCAGGTCTCTAGCGTAGAAACCTTGTTCTAAAGTCTACTGATTAGGCAGACAAACTAGCATTGGAGGGCATGTTATCATGTTTAAATCACCAACAACTTTATTATAGTGATTATCACATGTGATCATAATGAAGACAGTACCATTGATATTATATACTACATATCTACGACGGCTCTTACCAGGTATAGAATCTCCCAACACAGATGGCTCTAGGCTAAAGTAGCAACACAAAAATACAGCATAATACAGTACACTCCTATAGTGCATCTAGATAAGTGCACATACCATAGTATTAACATATGATTCAATATCTAATGTATATCTTACTTACCGCGCAGCCTCTAGTAGCGCCCTCCCATACAAATAGGAGGGTTCTGCTAATTCTGCACACAACGGGCCATGCTCCTTGGCTCTAATGACACAAACAATGACACACACACTACCAGGGTATACGTGACACACTCACATCTTAGAACAAGCTCTAGCATAACACAATATCGCGTTATGGATGTTTTGGCAGGCCATATTTCGTTTACCAAGCGCTAACAACTCGCTATAGGACATCTCATCCGAAGGAGCACTAAAGTAGACGTAATAATACGTTCATTGTGTCACCGTACTCACTTCTTCTCTGAATCTTTCGGCATGTCTCTGATCTCGCGCCAACTGGTTCAAATCGCGGTAAAGAGGATCACGTGTCCCTTGTCGAATTGGAGAATCACGTGTGTGGTACACGTTGTCGCTTTCGCATATTCTTACTATCTTAATCAGTGATTACAGCCATGCCAGTCAACCCGGCCAAGTTACAGAAACTACAGGAGAAACAAGGCCAAGTCAGAATTGGCGGAAAAGTGAGTTTTTTTTTGTTCGCGGATTCGTTTCGTTTGTGTTCTCAAATGACCTGTTGTTTGGTAGGGCACAGCTCGTAGAAAGAAGAAGGTTGTGCACAAGACGGCTACTGATGACAAGAAACTACAGAGTACTCTGAAGAAGCTGGCGGTAAATAGTATACCGGGTATTGAAGAAGTGAATATGTTTAAAGATGACGGCAACGTGCTACATTTCTCCAACCCTAAAGTGCAGGCTTCACTACAGGCCAACACCTTCGCCATCAGCGGGAACTGTGAGGACAAACGTAAGTGGTGTGCTTTAGTTAGAATTGTCGTCGATTTCCTGCCCTCACTACATTCTATGGGTGTTAAATACTGTTTGGGTTAGTAATGTGGTGGTTGCCATGCAGTGTGTGTCCATGCATGCATGTGTGTGACACAGGCCAAGTGGTAGAATTGTCACAAGTTATGATGTGTAACTATACTTGCATGACTCCAGCTAACCTATTTTATAAATAGGAGGTAGAAAAGTGGCCTAGTCTATATGTCTGTATCAATGTAATAAACAGTGAAGCAGATACCATTTGAACTGTCCTCATCTTTGTCCAGGATTTGTACAGCATCTTGTCAATGTGTAGTTACTAGTTAGGAATTTTTTGGGGAGGAAAGTTGTTCAATATAGCTGCTGTGTGCAACTAACTCGTGGTGGTTTAGGACTCAAGTTTGGTCATAGTGGGCATAATAACTGGTAGTAAAATAACCTGACTGCAATTAGTTGGTGACAGTAGCACTAATGACAAGGCATCGTTACTGAAAATGATGTGGGCACAGATGATGTACTCTATTGATGTCATGTTGCCCAAACAGTATTCACATGTTCCTTGTAGGGAGAGATGTGATTAGTTGCATCATCCACATGTTGCTATGTATTCACATGGCACATTGAAAATGATTAGTTTTTTTAACCATCAAAAATATCACAAGGGTTGTCACATGAAATCCCTCAAACAAATCCAGAACTCCGGTGGGAATAAGAACTTTGAAGTAAACAATGCATCTTGGGGGATATCTTGAAACAATGTTGCCAACTTTCCCTTTGAGAAAAAAATGGTTTATTAGATACAGTGTTATAGGTTCCATAAGGCACCAAACGATGACTTCTGGGATATATTTTGACTCACCATCAACTTATACTGAAATGACCATTCCCATGTGCAAAGGCTAGTTTTGTTTAAACTCGTAGAAAATAGTCCTGAAAGAAGATTCGTGATAGAGATTGTTTGTTTCATGTTGTTACACTTACAGTACCCATTTTAGCCAATTTTACTCTTTACGTTTAATAACTTATAACTTTAGCGTTGTATCGATATGTGTATTTTTTTCAAACAGTGTTTATAGTGGGATCCAGACCTTTGTGAAGAGTGATTGGCTAATAGTATTTCTGCTTCGTTACTAATTCAAATACTTCCAAGAGTGGCTAATATTGACTGTTAACTGATTATTCAAACAATTATCGGTGCAACACTAAGGTGGTTAATGCTACTGTATGTAAACGACATGCCAGCAAAACCCCCTATTGCATAACACGCACTGTAGTCCACCATGGAACCAGCTTTCTGGCCATATACTTCATTGCTCAGGAGAAATTGCAGTCCAAGGGAAGCTGAATGTCGCTGCTACTGTATGAGTACTGTTGCTGACACTTTTAGCATCCCAGCGCTTTCCCAGCAAAATAAAGTAAAGCAGTAAAACTGTCAATTTGTTATTGACATCAAAGTCAATTTGTTAATAATGTACACTCTTTTACCACATCAAAAGAATTTTGAGTAAAGTAGAGCAGTGCTGTACCACTCTAGCACTCTTTAGGGAAGCCCCTGGCATCCACTATTTCCTTCAGCTGCAGTAGCTTCCTCTTCACGTTTTCAACATGTTCTGACTATTCAACCACTACTGTTTCTTATCGGTTAGGTAGCCACTGCAATTGCAAATTAGAGCCAAAAAGAATGTCATAAGGAGATAACCCTATGTTGGAATGTTTGGTGGTTCTGTACATAAACAGTAGGAGCTGTGTTTCTCTCACTGACTCTTTCTCCACATGAGTCCAAATCTAGTACCGATTTATCCCTTCAATAAGCCTATTACCCTTAAGATGGTATGGAATTTCTTGACTCCAAGGCCTTATAGAGAATCGGATAAGATCCTGCTCTCAAAATTGAATTCCAGATCAGAATGTCATTTCTTGGGTGGCCCAACTAAGGTGAATATTTCATCACTCAAATTTATACAATCCTCTCAGCTGTCTGGTCTGGCATTACCATGGCAAATTGCCAGTTTGAAAAATAATCTTGAGCATTGATTTCCATTTGTGGAGACAGGAATCTTGAGTATATATATATCCAATGCCACCATCTCCAGAGTTACCAGTTGAAATGGGGTGCAGAGCTTCGCTTAACACAGAACTTACAGCGATCTACCACCCTCCTTCCCATTCCAATCCAGTAGGCCATACCATATAGTTTGGACATTGTGCCGTCTACTCCCTGATGTCCTGAATTGTTGTGAGAAGTTAAAAAGAGCTTCTGGAAAACATCAATAGCATCTGATTCTGTCATAGTGGGAGACTTGATCTTGTGATACACAATGGATCAGTGTATGGTGAACTGTGACCAGAGTTGTCTGTATTGCTTAAAGGGAAACTTGGTCGGGAAATTTTTTGTGCTAAGAATTAATCACTACAGAAAGCACAGGATCTATTCTTTGGACCAATGGACTTGTACTATTTGTGCTGCCTCAAAATGGAGGGGAAAATGCAACCAAAGCAACTAATCATCTGGACTGCTGGTTTGTGTTGCCAGGGCGATGAACAATTGGAAAATTGTATGCATGAAGTTCCAAGGACCACATTTCCAGACATTGTGATCGAGCTCTACTAGACTTTGATGACTTAAGCCACTTCAACAGTTTGTGAGTTTGAATGACAATGGTGCACCAATCAGGTAGTGCCTAAACTTCCTAGTGGCCCATACTATTGCCAGACACTCTTGTTCAATAGTGGCATAAAATTCTCTGTTTTGGTCAGAGCTCTGCTTGCATACTCAACAACAGTACCATCATTTGTTGACGGGACAGTCCCAAGTCCCACATCTGAAGCATCTGTGGCTAATGTGACTGTCTCGCCCTGCTTAGTAGGATAAGCAACTATTGGATATGAAGATAGTGATTGCTAGAGAGCTTTATAAAGGCCTTCTTGTCTTTCTCTTCCAACTTCAAGAAGACTACCTTGTACCCAGTCAGGTCAGTGAATGATGATGTCTGCAAATCTGGGGATAAAACGAGGGTAGAAGCCAGCTAAGCCAAGGAATGATCTGATATATTTTGAGCACATAGGTCAAGGCCACTCTCTGCCATTGCGCTTACACCAATATTGGAGTATTCAAAACTGAGGTACGACACGCTGCTCTCATTTGGAGTTGGGGGGGGGGGCTGCATATATAAGTCAACAGTAAGTCCTGGGGGTACTTCCCTTGGGGTGGCTAGCAATTTGAGTTAGAGCAAAACTGTGTCTTGGTGGGCATTAATTAGATGATGCAGCTCAGTAGTGCGAATGTTTGGCTGGGAGACCTTGTAATGCTTTATCAACTAGCTTCTTAATGAATCATGATGACTCGTTGATATTCTCCCTTCAATATGAACTTCTTGCCATTCAGTTCTTCACAAGCAATAAGTCTCCCTTCTGAGGATAATCATGCCAAAAGAACCATCTCAGGTGCTCATACATGTCCACCTTCAAATTAAACATGCCCTGAAAGCGACTCGTTTGCATTGTCCCATTCATTATAGCAGTGTTTGAACCACAACTTGGTATCTTCTCCATGGATCGGCTCAGATAGGACAATAACTAGGCCTGCCATGTCATCTAAGGGTTTTGACACCAACGTTATTTGACAATGTGCTAACAATCTTTTATCATGTGACACACAATAGATACAAAGACGTAATTAGATTATAATGGAGAGAGCTAGAACATGATTGTGCAAACAGTGTATGCATGTAAAGAGTGATTCTCCCAATGTCACAGTTCATAAGGCATAAAAATATGAAAATCCATACAATTTATGATAACTAAGAGGTGGTATTTTATAATTATTACATTCCTAGCATATATAGCCTGCCTTAATCTTATATTTTCAAGCAGTTAACTCACATCATTGTTTGGATGGTCGTGAGATTTGGTTGTTACCCCATTCTCCATATCTCATATATGTTCTAGGGGCAATTGCCTCACTTCCTCAGGAATTATAACACGTCATAGAATTTGTTGATTTCTGTAGCTATGACAGAAATGTTGCCAGGTATTTTGACGCAGTTGGGAGCAGAGAGCCTGACTGGATTAAGGAAACTGGCAGCTAACTTCACACAACAAGGTATGCACCGTGACATCCCTCGAGTCTGTTTGTGATTTCCTCTGCTGATCTTCCAGGGGATACCCAAGACCAACAGATAGCTGAACAAGATGAAGATTCTGACGACGTACCAGGTATGAGATGTGATGGCAGGTAGTGTGGTGTAATATGTGTGTTGTCATCTCTATAGATCTGGTGGAAAATTTTGATGAAGCTTCTAAATCAGAAATGTGACAGTAGTTACCTGGCTGGCTATATAGCATCTAGTGTTGTATATTACTTATCAATTCAATTTTGATAATTTATTGTTTAATGTACACTCATACTGAGGTGTGAGTAATGTTGTGTCTGCTGCTTGGTGACGTACAGGTAGGTGACTGTTGGAAGGATTGCTAATTAGTTGGGAATGTGATATGGCTACACCTTGCACTCTCCAACAGTATGTGTAAGCTTGTACTTGGTGCAAATGTGTTTGTTCTATTAGAGTACATTTTCCAAAGAAGGTGGTAGTGGTAATTCATAAACATAAAGTACTTTGCTGGAGATACTACAAGATTTTGATATAAAACCTGCATAACTAATGCTTGATTAGCTATTAGTAATCCTGTATGGGGGGGTAATACCCACATTACTGGGTATTCAAGTGCTTGTGGCCAAACTAAGTCATAAGTGTCTGCCCAACACAATGTTTATTTGCCAGGTACCATGGTCTTTGTACAGAGGTGGTCTTTAAGAAGTGGCCACTAAAGGGTTTTACTCCAGGGCACATTTATACGACCATTTCTGTTTTCCACTTTCCGTTTCTGGTTCCCATTTCCACTGTTTCCAATTGCCCCAGCTACCATGCAGTGAATCAGGTTAAACCAGTTTTATATGTGTACTGTATAATAATGATGTTGACAATCATTGTGCTACAGTCTTAGTACTGGTTTAGAAAATGGAAGGAAAGGTTCACAATGCTCAAGGTATCCATGTGTTGGACAAAGTATTCCTGAAGTTTGACACATTCTTTAGGAAAATTGGTGTTTACTTTGAGATATTTTACTTAACTCCAAGATTGACAAGAGACAAGATCAATCATCTTGTTAATGTAGCTAAGAAGCATGACCCACATTTAAGTTTGTTTCTCAAGGCACTGATTGAGTCTCAAGCAACATGATGAACTGTTGGTAATCCTGCAAGAATCAATGAAAGAAAATGCGTCAACTATAAACAGTGATCAGCCTCGAGCTCTGTCTCAAAGTTTTGAAAAGCTGACTGTCAAAGATCCTGAAGATGACTATTCCGATAACGACTACTTTGATGCCGATGATGATGACTGTTCCGATGATTTGTATGAGGAATGCATCTGTTGTGACTTGACCAATATTTGCTGTTTGAAATGTAACACTTCAAATGTTATAGGGAACATACAACATATCACAGGCTTTTTTACATTCACCAATCCTGGAGGATATGTGCTTACCTTCTATACCATAGTAGATATTCCCCCACAAGTAGCTTAGAATTCCAAGGAGGTTACATTAAGAAAGATTCCTGGTTTGATGATTTCAGTTGGAGAATAATCAACTGTAGAAAATGTAAACAACATCTGGGATGGCACTATAAGACTTCCATTAGTAATGGTCCACCTTCGTTCTATAGGATACGCCAAGATGCTGTCTGTCTTTGTCACTAACTATTAAGATTTTTTGTACAATCTGTTGTTTTGTCCTTGTAGTCCAAGTAGTTTCATTAATTTTGTAATATCTTGTGTTACTGTATGTATGTGTTTGTGGGGAGTACGATTGTAGGTTTGTCCTTTTGTACAACCCAGTCTTTTGACAAATTCTTAATGACAAAATTGATAATAAATAGATAAAATCAAAATATGTGACGATATTTTGGAAAACCATACATTTGGGCACTGGTGTGCAAAATTTGTGGGAATACTCAATTGAAAGTTTCAGCAATTTTTTAAAAATGACTTTTTTGCATATGCTGATAAAGCAACTATTAAGCCTTCTTGCTGTGAAATTTCACACCCATATATAGCTCCGGTCCTTTATTCTAGGAGATATACTCAATTATATCAGGCCATGTAGTAGTTTCACAATGGGTGGGACAGCAATTAACTTACAAATTGGGTGATTTGTTCATTCCCAAAACCAAACAGTTTCTTGTCTGTAGACAATACTACAAGTGATTTAATTGAGGAAAAGCACAAAGAACACATAATTAAACTCTCAGGATCTCTTTTCATCCTGTAAGAATGGAGATCTTTGTCAACAAAGTGATTTGTCATCAATTTGTCACACCTGATCACTATACAGTTCTATAAACTGATAATGAAAAGTTAGTTTGTAATGTATTAGACAGTATATTAGCCATATCTTTGGAATGCTTTATTGTATCATCACAAAATTTTCACACAAGGTAGATAACCACTCAGTGCTTCATTGTAGCTATAAAAAAGAAATTTGGCCAATGTGCCCAAATGTATGGTTTTCCAAAATAGGGTCACATATTACCTTCGCATAATGTCCTACAGGCCCAGAGTATAATAATGTAGCATGCATGATGTAGATATTAACACTCACAAAATTAATACGAAGTGTTAACGTTACTATCATGGCCTTTTCAGCTATGATAACAAGTTTCAATTTTTTGGAGATCAAGACCTGTGGTAATGTGTCATTGACCAAAATTAATTACTGTACTAGCATGCACATGCACACACTTGCAGCTATGAATACAGCAATGCTGTACAAAAATCAGTAAGTACTGTACAATGTGTGGTTGGATTTGGATGACTTTATTGCAAAGCTGCACTTTAAAAGTAACCCACTTTTGCAACTTAAAATGCAGCTTTGCAATAAGGTCATCCAACCACACATTCTCCTACATTACATTATTAATTTTGGATATTACGACTATTTGGACAGAAAGACCAGGCATAATGGAAATTTGGGCCACTTGAATTTGATTAATTGCTAATCTTAAGTGTGCCGAGTCAGTAGGTCAGTATAAATAAAAATATTAACAAAAATATGAGTACAGAAGTAACAAAATACATGCACGTAAGGTCTCAATAAAGTGGCAACTTGTTTGCAGCCATAGTGTGTTAAGATATTTATAGGTAATTAAACAGTATAATGCATTGGACGAATACAAAGGGTTGTGCTCAGTTTTCATTTTCCAGATTTTTCAATCTATGAAAAGATGGGTCAGTCAGTCCCATGAAACAAGTTGACATGACCTTATATAGCTATTTTATTTTTGCATTTTTGGGGACTCTGTTTTGGCCTGTGTGTATTATCACCTGCCTCTTCAAACAGACTTACTGCTATTATGTAGTCACTATAGCTGTCATGTTATTATTCTGAGAACACATCAAAAACATTGGGCATGATTCCAGCATAATAGACACAATTTTCATGTGTTGGTTATGACACTCTTCATAATTTAGTGTATTCAGTGTACTGGCAAAATTAAGATTTACAGCTAGGGAAGAATGGCTAAAGATCGAGATACTCCTATAGAACAGTCACTGCAATTGAAATATCCTGATAGAACATTAATTTTACTGATGCATTTGATACTCTATAATAATAAAGCAGTTAAGATCTAAAGCATATTGGAGCATAATGGGACACAACTGGACATAATATGAGAATTTATAATTTTTGGAGCCTACTTAAACAATACTACCGTACTATTTGATAACCTTGACTTTGACTAAAAAATTCTTAATCAAATATTTTTGTAAAAGTTTATAGCCTCAAATTACAGATGTACATACTAAAAACAGTGGTCCATCACAAATTACTACTAGACTACTATAATTAAAGCATAATAGGAAAGCACATATAGGTTCAGGCCTACCAACGATAAAATTATAATAAGACACCCATACAGTTTTTTCATGAACAAATTGATGTGTGGGACAGTTTCATACTTTTATGACAAAGTGCACAATTCATGGATGATCACCTCATTATTGCTATACTGTAATCCAGGATGGAGATCACTAATAAGCAGCTATTTTACTACTTGTCAATCTCTATAAAACCTCATGAAAATGTCATGCACAGATCTGGACTTGATGGATAGGGTGTGTGTGTGTGTGGGGGGGGGGGGGATCTAAGAATTGAAGGGTTGATAGGCTCTCAGTGTGCTATCTAGGGGATGGGGGCATATGTAAACCACACAGGAAATTAAGAAAGGACATAACTGAATGTTTTATTTGAGTACATGACCGGCCTATTAGAGAATTTCGATCTTCAAAGAGGAGGCCCAGCTTTAAAATAAAAATAAATCCTGCTACACCTATGGATCACAATATATATAATAGACCGTTCTCATATTCACATTAGTGTACATTGTATGGCTTTTAATAGTACAACAGATTGATGGCTAATGTATACACTTACAAAACTTATCCTATTTTTTTGTCAGCAATTTCAGAAAGTGCAGATTTCAAGGAGGATGAATGAAGTATAGATTTATCAGCTTTGTATCTTACTTACTAGTTGATACATCAAGTAATCTTCTAAGGCTCTCTATGATGATATGGTTTTTAGGTGATCGCTCTATTAGGATTTATACTGTTGCTTGGCAATGTCTATTATCCACTACACTGTAGTTATATTATGAGAATGCTATTGAATATCAACAGGCAAAAGTTCCACACACAGAGGTGACTGTTTCTATGATTTAATCAATTTGTCTGTAAAAAAATCGTATATAAATCCACTGGAATGTTGATCAATATAAGTAATGCCATGCACAGAACAGTATAAGTACTATATAGCTGAGATACAGCTGGCCATTGTTTTATGCATCCACATGCATGGAAATTAAACATTATAACTTGTGGATATGCATGTATTGATTTTATATAAAACAAACCATATTTTTAATCATGCAAAAATTTATCTGGTATACTGTACGATGATACTACTCTTCCTTTGCCATCACGGAAACTTTCAGAACAAATTGACACAACACACCTTTTGGTCTCATGGAGTGAAATATACAATTTTGCAGATGACTGCACAAAACTGGACATGGTCCCAAGTACCACTATACAATCAGCATGTGTAGCAATCGTCTTTTCTAGCAATGTAATAAATCCTTTGTCTGTTATTCCACCCGCAGCTTTCAACAAACTTTTTTCTCTTTTTTCCATGTTAACACTACCATTAAAAACATCCAACAATACTTGATCTCGAAGTGGAAATAAACGTTTGTCATGGGACGAATTAAAATATCCATTGCTTCCATATGACCCTAAGTCATAGGTCAGAAATATATCCCATTTTGTTCTAATTTTATTTAACACATTACTGAGCTGTTTGCTGCAGTCAAGTAAATGCTTGCTCTGCTGATCAAAACCACCAGGTGAGTAATACATAACAGTATGTGTTCTAAAAATAACTGCAATGTACTTTCGGTTACCAATGTACTCAGAAACATAAGTTTTGTAGGCTTGTAACAATTTTGTGCTAGGTAAAATATCAGGTGACACATGAGAACCACTTTCTGGAAACATAAAACTGACACGGAGAGCCTTAAGAAAAGAGGCAGGTGCCAACTTGATTTGTATTCTCCACGTTGTTACACCAATACCAATCCAATTCACACATATCAACGTCACTTGAGTTGACTTTAAATCTCCAAATATATATGAATGGTACTTTTCTAAAGTCATAGGATTTGCAATTTTTTCATTACGAACAAAGGTTACAACCCTGGTTATGTTAAACTTCTTTTTTATCCAAACCATGTCAGTGTTTGCAATTTGCTCATACTTACCAGGTTTATATTTCATTATATCATCTTGGCCATAAGTAACAATCAGTGCTGACTGAGCTGGTCTTAGGATTGTATACAAAATTATTGCCTGACGAGGAGCATTAGGAAGAAACTGTTCCCACTCAATTAATGGACTCCCATTGTACTTATTTACCATTTCATTCCACTTTTCTTTGTCATAGTAGTCACGAAATCGTAACACTTTATTAAAGTCAGGAGCTGCTCCCATCACACCAAACATAGAGTCCACAGCAAACGGTTCTGCAACTGTCATGTTGGCCTGTTTAGCCCACATCTCCAACTGCCACAAGTTTCTAGCTCCATTGGTCTGTTCTTCAAAGCTACTATAAAGAAAAACGTGCCCTTGTGATTTCTGCTTTTCTGCAGGAGATGTTTCTGCTGTTGTCTTGTTTGCAGATGCTGCAGTCTCGTGGTTCTCTTCATTTGGGTGTGGCCCGGCTGAACTGTTTTTTGAAATGGTCGCAACTGAAGATATAACTCCTAAAATTGTTGAATTAGACTTACTAGTGTCTCTTGCTACTAATACGTATTGGTCTTGCTGCACTGAGCTGTAGCGCATCATCGTGAAACCAAAAATAATCACCATCACAGGTGCTGTGAACACAAAACATACTGCTGTACGATAGCTCAGAAGTCGAATCATGACTGGATACTGGGGAAAAAGACACAACGCTGAATGACCATATATGCGGGTGGTTACATCGAGTCGAGGTACATCTTGCTACGATTCAACTTGATACGTACATCGTAGGAGTGTGTCCCGATCTTCACAAAAATTACGGAAATTTATCCGGAAATTTATCCGGAAATTTACGTACACTTAAACTCACACCTTTGGCTTGGTTTTTTTTCACAAGGTGACCAGCACTACCCCAGCACCTTAGGCTTGTACTTGTACATCTACTGGATATAGACATCATATATAGCTATGGCTGTGCTTTTTATCATGACTGGACCATAGACAGTCATTTTATGAAAGGGTATAGCTACCAACTTTTTTCAAAGCGGGTCACAGTCGCTAAAATGCTTGCTCACTGCCTTATGTATAACATCTAGCTACCTGTATGTAGAGACCTGGTCCAAAGGTGTTTTGATTATCTGCACTCTACCATCCTCTATTATACATGAAACTTTATGTGCATGCCACCTTAACTCTCCATAGATGGCTGGCAATATCATTTGAATGTTATGTTAACCGGCTGGCAAACACATTGTATTAATGGTACCACAACATCTATATGGCCTCGCTGTGTGATATTTTCTTGGATTTTGTACAAATGGCACAAATGGTTGACTTCCCCAATAATATATTAAACATTTTGCCACAACCATCCAACGTTGATTATTGCATGTTTGTAAGCCAGTGCAGGAATTAGTGACTATGAGGCAGTCCTAGTTCACTCCTCAATAAAAGTTAACTTTCAACCCCATCAGCTACAACTGCATTATCATACAGTACGATAGTACTGTAGTAGGGACCACAAAGGAGTAGACATGGCCCACGAAATAACATCATTGAAAAACCAGCCTCAATTATCCCAGACGACGATGGAGCACTATTGGTTAGGTCAAACTAAGCCCAAAGAAGCTTTCAGATCGAGCCAAAATGCCTTCAAAAAGTTGCTACAGAATTATAAAAAAAGAATATTTAATGAAATTTTCTACTGATTGAGTAACTGACTGATGCCTTCAGACAAGCATAACTCGATAACGGCTAAGGCTACAGGCTTCATATTTTCACTGTTCGACATCACTTCAGCCCGAGAGGTGCCTTTTGGGATACTGCAGTACGTACAATGTGTTCTTCATGGACTTACCAGTGTCCTCCTTTGTGTCCCATTCATCTTTGTGCATTTCCGTTATGGTATCTTGAGCACAGTAGAGATATAACACTTCTTATTGTTTTACTATCATGGACTACTCCAACTTGTTTCAGTACTTTTTATCTATGCGCTATGGTCCCTGTTCTAGTTGAATATTCTAATTTTTTTGTGTACTATAGCTAACTGGGATTGTTTTACTTCCTTCATGAACAGATCATATCTGAGAGGAACAACGTATGTATAATCTAGCCCATCTCAGTCACCAACATTCAAGATGATTGGGCTGAGTGCTACCATCTTAAACGAGAATGCCAAAGTGAATTCTGCAACTATTTGAGTCTGATTGATGATAACAACAATGATGTATCTAAAAGAATGTTGACTTATGTAAAATCCAAAATATCGGCTGATTATTGTGGAATTGCTCCACTTAGAAAAGATGATAAAAGTTCACTTACTCAAAAAAAAGCTGAAGTACTAGTATGCCCAATTGTTTGAGTGTTTGCATCTAAAAATGCATCCAATTCTAGATCGCGACAATTTTCCCACTATTTTTTCAATAATCATCCAATAATCCACTATTTCAATTCTACAATTTTCCCACTATTTTTCCAATAATCATCTGTATGAAGGTGTCATTGATTTGCTATCTGATTTTATAATGAAATCTCAGCTGTATTATTGAAGAGGCTTTCATAGCAATGTATCTCCAGCTTTAACACACCAAGCCTCCCTCCATCAGTGTGAAGTCCCTATACAGAATGGAAAACAGCTATATTATGTTGTCCCAGTTTTTGAAAATGTGAGGTAACTACAGACCAGTATCCCTTACCTGTGTGTGCAGTAAGCTACTTGAGCACACTATTTATGGTCAGTATTAATTTTTAACATTCGAAGAAGTACAGTACGGTATATTGTGTACAGAGCGACACGGATTCTGACAGTACAGATCATGTGAAACCCAATTTCACAAAACATGAATGATGACAAACAAATTAAACTGATGTAAACCCCTATGGCCTTTGACAAAGTAAGTCCCTCATGTGCATCTTTGTCATCATACTGGCCCATGCGAGGAATGGTTCTTGCTCCACTTTATGTTTTATATCACTGATATCATGAAACTCCTGGACATCACTCCTGCGGTAATTTACAGACCAATTGATTTTAAAGATGACTATGAATTACTCCAGAGACTTAATCACTTATACGTATACCTGGCTAAGTGTGAAGTCCTAATAAGAGTTACAAACAAAAAGAATGTTGCCAACCTTTGATATTTCATTCAAAACCAGATCCAACAAGTGCAGCAGGCCAAATAGGCTTTACCCTACATACATGATCAGATCATGTTCCAAAAAGCAAACTTAGTAGCTATATGGTTTATATGTCAAAATCATTTAATACTTGTCCAACTCTGCACTGGTAATGTAAAGAGCTACTCATGCACACTATACAAAGTCTTGTGAGACCAATTTTAGAATACTCATAATTATGTATCATTTGGCATCACACTATCAGAATGACATACAACTCATTGAAGTGTTTAGAGGAGAGCAGCTAGGTTTGCTGTAAACTGTTATTCAAATACCAGAGTGTCATGTGTTACAACAACTTGATTATCCCACTCTACATGATAGAAGAATGAGTTTAAGATGATGATGATGATGTACGAAATAATTATGGACTTATCTGTATCCAGCATAAAAAAGACACCTCTCGGGCTGAAGCGATGTCGAACAGTGAAAAAATCAAGCCCGTAGCCTTAGCCGTTATCGAGTTACGCTTGTCTGAAGGCATCAGGCAGTCAGTCAGTCAGTCAGTCAGGCAGTCAGTAGAAAATTTCGTTGAATAAAAATTCCATATCAACTTGTTGAAAGCATTTCGGGTCGATCTGAAAGCTTGTTTGGGCTTAGTTTAATCTAACCAATACTGCCTCATCGTCGTCTGGGAAAATTGAGGCTATTTTTTGGGTGATGTTATTTCGTGGGCTACACCTACTCCTTTGTGGTCCCTACTATACACTACTACTATCGTAGTGTATGATACAACCAGCAACCAGCTAGGGTTGACTCCAATAAAAAATACTCATTTTTCCATTGACACAGAATCAGTATGTTGAACAGACTATAGTTACCTGCACCATCTGATCAGTATAGTACATGAATCTTTAATTATCTGTAATTAATTTGTATACGTTAGTTGTTATACTCATATACTGAGTTCTGTACTCTAACAATATAGAGCATATTAGCTATACCCCTCAAATATAGTAGTCAGAGGAAATTACGCCATACATAATGACAATACAATCATTTATAATTGCATGACTTGTGGGGGATAACTTTGGCAACTTAATATGCAGCCATAACCTTACCATATTAAATTTGCATGGTGTGTAGCTACTATTAATCATGTTATTCAAAAAAGTCATCCCTGATTTGTAGCAACATCCGTCAAAACAAATTATTTTTAGCTATACTAATATGATTCACATCATTGACTCACGGTGCAATATAAAAAACATTGCCGTGACTGTGGCTACATAACTATCACGACTTTCCGGTTTCTCAAGAAACGTGACGTAGTTATCAAGATAGGACCGGGGGACATGAAAATATATATGTTTTCATACATGAGTATAGCTATTTATATTAAATTGGGTAATACCAGTGTGTACTGCTATAGATACGATTTAGGCTACCTCGGTGATTCCCGGAGAATTAGCTATAGCTAGCTAACTCATAAAAACCCGCTGAGGCATGGAACTTGCCGCTAAGCCGGCAGAACTGTCTATATACATTGTAAGATAATTAATTGTAGCTGTTAATTTGCTGTTTTGGACAGTGTATCAAAACTGAGACGACTTTTAAATTCAAGGTGAGTATGGCTAGCTATAATTAGCTATAGCTACTTCATGATCAGTTTATAGCTACGTGATTCAGTACATAATATTATACGATCTAGCTGAGTTAGCTCCGAGCTGTAGCTATAGCTAGCTGTAGCTAACCTTATAGAATTCTTCCTATGCGGCTATAGCAATAGTACTGAAATGAAATGTTTCAGTTGCTCAGTATATGCTATGAGACCATGGCAATTTCACTTGGTGCATGTTGCTGCCCCCAGAGTATCCTATAGCCTCGGTCAGGCAAGAACATCTAAAGAGTGGCTACTTAATTAATCTGTAACTGACTTCATTCTGTTTTGTACAACCACACCCTTGCCATGCCTACGCAGGTACTTTTTAGGTCATGCTTGTAGTGTGTATGCCCGAGGACCGCCGAGGACTCACCCATGCATGTTTCATACGTAGCTATATATTTGTACAAAGTTTTCGTAATTCCATCAATGATATGGATGTTCTGTTGCTCTCGTTCAGGGTAGGCATACCTGGAGGCATGATTCAGTTTGCAGGTTTTCGTTCATGGCCATGGGCTTCAAAAACATTTACCAGAATTTTTTTAACTTTATGCCCTTCCAGGTTATCTTGCCAGTGTCAGCCCTCCTAGCACTATCCCCACCAAACTTTCTACCTCCCTTAGCAGACCTGACTTGGTCTTGGTTTCTAAGGATTCCATCTAATTGTTTGAGCTGACCATTCCCACTAATACCTATTGGCTGCACTGAAGAGAGCTCGGAAGGAAGATAGATATGGCTCTTTATTGTATGATCTTCAATGCACTGGATTAGTTGTTGATCTCATTTCTATTGAGATAGGATGTCTGGGTCACTTTATACCAGAAACACTTGCTCAAGTGGCTATTGCTTGTTGTGTGTCGAAGAAAACTGTCCAGTCATTGTTTGAGCAGGCTGCTCGTATTGCCATATCATCTCCTGCTCTTACAGAATTTTCAATTCTAGAACTTCCCAGGAGTGGGATCTATTGGACCTCTTGACCTGAACTTTATTACTGTGTAGCTTTTATTTATTTATTTATTTGGGGCGAGCCTGAGCGAGCCCCACACTAGCGAGTCGCCCACGTGACTTTCGTCTCAGCGACCATGCCCAAAAAACTACAGAAGAAATCGGAAAGAGACCCTGAAATAAACGGACTTACCGTGAAATAAACGGCGTAAATCACAGCACTTCCATATATGTTCGTCTCATCGACCATGCCACGGAGAAATATACGATGTAGATTACAGCACTTCCATATATGTTCGTCTCATCGACCATGCCACGGAGAAATATACGACGTAGATTACAGCACTTCCATATATGTTCGTCTCATCGACCATGTCACGGAGAAATATACGACGTAGATTACAGCACTTCCATATATGTTCGTCTCATCGACCATGTCACGGAGAAATATACGAAGTAGGTTACAGCACTTCCATATATGTTCGTCTCATCGACCATGTCACGGAGAAATATACGACGTAGATTACAGCGTATGAAACACGTGTATCAGCGCGTGAATATGAAAATCACCTAAGGTTGGCTAAATGAATGCAGAAGAACGGCTTAGAAGAAGGAGACAGCTGTACAGATTGAGAAGGGACCGAGAAACACCAGAAGAAGCTGAAGAAAGACGAAGGAGAAACAGAGAATACTCCAGAACAAGATATGCTCGGCAAAGGGACACAATCTTGCAGCAGAGAAGGCAGAATTAGTATGTAAAATAATGAATCAGTCACACAACAATAACATTGATTTATCTTCATAATAATTTTGTTTGCTTGCTTATGCTTTACGTTGTGTTATCAGATTTGTATATGTACCATGCTAACATTGATTTTATTTGTTTTGATAGTGCTTCGAATCTCGGTACAGACACAAATCCTGATGTAAACATCAACGGATCACAAGATGCCGAATTGCCAGCATGCAATGACCCTGCTGTTATTTCTAAGATTGCGGAATTTCATGCTGAATTAGCTTCATTGGATCCAGTCAGATGTTCAACCTGTTATGAGTTCACCATCCAGTTGAACACTGCATGACAATCAGTAGCTGGCTACCTAGTGAATTGCAATAGCTATAATGCAGTTAATATAGCATGCATATATTATACCACTTACAAACAGTAGCAAGATCTCATTTGAGCTATCTCTGTTTCATCACATCGTGCTACCACGTTCACTTGAATATACACTCATCATCAACTACCTATTGCTGCTATGCATACTCCCATTAAATATGTTCAGGCTCGCCCCACGATGCTGTTTGCATCTGTCTAGTTATTTATTTAGGCTTTATGGTGTAAAAACACCAAAGGTCTGTTGGTAGCAACCAACAGCCATAAAATACGTACAATTAATACTAACTACTTAAGTAATGACATAGTTACATAATAGATTATAAGTGGTTAAAATTGATAGTTGGAGGTTTAGTTTGGTGACAGTTAATTTTTTGTACTGTAAGTTAAGTAATGTAAGTCTTGCCAGGGCTCCTGCACTGATCACTCTTTGGCTATCAGTGTATGGTAACCCTGAGTATAGGCCCCTGTTTCAGCGTTGAAACCGGGTCGGGTCATCCGGGTCACATTTTCTCCGGGTCATCCGGGTCTGACCCGGTTTACAATTTATCCGGGTCTGACCCGGATTGGATCACGTGAGAAACGAAATTGTTCGTTTGACGACGTGGAAACTTATAAACGCTATCGCGTAGCTCTTTCGTGAGCCACGCCCACTTATCGCATTACCAACATACGTTCAGCCACGTTCATTTGTTAGTAAGTGTAGTATGTAGCACGAAATTGAGAGTATCTATGGTGAGGGGTAGCTATTGTCAGTAGGTGAAGACCTTTTTTTTTTTTTTTTTTGGTCTTCAACCTACAGCTAGGCTGAAGTTGCAATATTTACTCAACACGAATCGAACGCTGAAAATGTAGACTCGTTCGCTCGCTCGAGACTAGCCGAAACACGTCTCGGCTTTAATTAATCCGGGTCAATCCGGGTCACATCCGGGTCAGTGGGTCATCCGGGTCAGTAGTAGTGACCCGGTTTCAACGTTGCCCTGTTTGTATACTTGTCTTAATAATCAATAAGATGTTTATCATCATTATATCAATGGTTTCTCTCTTTCAGCGGAGTGATCCACTGTAACCAACTGGCCATCATGCCCATGCATGCACAATCACAGATTTTGCAAGTCACAGTGGAAGTCAGTGACTAACCGTGGCTTGAAGGATCTCATAAAAGCTTGACATTTGCTAACTACATGCATAAGTGATACCCCTGATATGGTCTTGGTCTCAATCCAAGCCATGCTCATGCTGCTAGTGCATGCCTAAAGTTGTACGTAGATTTACATGTTATTTTAATGTTGCAATGATGAATATGACACATAAAGGGTTATGTTATGCACAAAGTTTAGGAGAGACAGACGTGATTTATGGTGATTTATATCCACATACTGTAGTTGCTATCTGCAATGTACACTAAACTACGTAACTATAGGTTAAATTTTTGTAGCTACATATATACACTGTATCTAGCTATACAGTTTTATTAATTTGTTGTTTCATGATGCAACACTTAAGCTTACTATTAAAGCATATGTGCATTAACAACATTGTATCAGCAAAATTACAATTGCCAGTGCTTATACTAAATGGCTGGTACTTGCTTAATTTTGTTTATTCTTTACTAGACAGTTATGTGGTTGCCTTGATCGTGGTGATTGGTAATAAGTTCCAGTCTCAGATAGTTTCTGGGAAATACCTACGTACCTGTAGTGCAAGTATAATGGCTAGTTCTAGAAGTGGGTACTATATTGAAAATGTTATGGGTGTTGGAAGTGAGCTAGTTGATTGACAAGTAGTGGTGGTGGTTAAGGTATAGTGAACTAAATTGTGCAGACCTATTTTCCAGCTCTTTTGAATTCTGCCTCTGGAACTGCATATGGCTTGATGTTCTCCTTGTACCTTCTTTGGGCACTTAATTAGCTGAATGTTGAGGTTTTCTTGTTTACATCTTGGTGTTTTCATTGTTGTCAAACATATGGATCCTCCAGGGTTTGACAAGGGGGGAGCACCATTACCAGGGTATAGTATAGGTAATAAAGCAGGGGGTCTGGGGTGCACCCCCCAGAAGCTATAGGTACTTGACATGTTTCTGGACTGAAAATTTTGATATAGATCAGTTTTATCCGTAAACGATTCTAAGGGGAGCCAGGTTGGGCCATATTATTCCCCCCCTAACACCTGCTGAAAAATGAGTTTTGAAAAATCTTGGGGAAAAGTTGCAGTATAGGCTGGCATTGTTATTTTTTAGCATTTTTTATGCTTTTAGCATAAAATTTAAGCTGTTTTCAAGCCTTCAGATTGCAAAAATCCTGCAGCTTCTGGGGGTTGCACCCAGACCCCTCCCCTGAAATTCTACATCCATACAACAATAATCATGCTGTACCCTACTTGGACCACCTGTAGGTCAAGTGTATAATCGCCACTGGTTTTATCCCGGCAAATCATAGCATATTTTCTAGGTGGTCTACATTGATGTAGCTAGTGATCATAACAACCATGAGTTCAGCTTTAATTGTCATATCACCATCATACATACAAAGAACCAAGTAAGTTTAATTTGCAAAAAAAAATTCTTGGAAAAATTCCTTTAGAACTTCAAATGTTCTGACAACCTTGCTCCATCTAATTAATGTGTCTACTTTTTAAAGTGGTACTAGCTACCTGGTAAGCTCTGCAGAGTTTAACCACTTCTTTTCTGAATCACTTCATTGGCCTAATGATCCTTGTCTGTTTAGAATACTACATGTATAATATGTACATAAGATTCCTTGTCTGCAGCTAGTGCTGTTTAAGTATACAGATTGGTCAGGATTCCAAATCTTAGCTACGTGTGTATAGATCCTTTGATACTACTTGCCTGCATACAGCATATGTTTGATGTTTACAGTTTATAGATTACAAGATTCTAGCTTGTTGTATCAAGAAGCCTATAGCCTACTCATAGGTATGTACTTTATGACCAACTATTACTGCATGTCAGTGAAGCTGTACTGTATCATTCTTTTAGACTGACAGATCATGTGACAAAAGTATATGGTACTCAAATATGATATGAGCATGCAGATGCTGTCTTTATCATTTACATTAACGAAGACTTCAAAAGAATTTTATTAATTGATGTATGCAAATAGACAATTTTAAGAGTTTACGTAGCATGTCATCCTTGGTAAAGAAAAGGACTGACTTGAGCAAAAATTACTGCAGTGATTGCATGGCATTTTTTAGATTTTTAACAGATTTCATTTGTAAAAATCATGTAATTCTAGAGGTGGTGCATCTCAACCTTCTCTGCTGACAATTATAAATATACCATGTCTGCTTTGCCACCGTCAGTGTGCATACATGAATTATGCTCTGCTGGTGTAAATTTAAGAAAAAGTAATGACATCATGCTCACTTTAACACCAAAGGTTTTGCTTTCTCTCTATAGGTGACTGAATTTGGGTTCCCACACACATCCACTATTATGACTTTGAAGCACCATAACTCAATGTAGGAATAGTGATATTTTACAATGCTATGGAAGAATTGAGCAAAAAGTTTAGGCCAATAGCTTATGAGCAGTCAAGTTACAGTTGGTTAAATTCAGAAAATTGGATGTGTGTGGAATCTAATTCGGTCACATATGATACTGTATAGATTTCATCAGAGCATTACTGAATTGTTATAGACTGTTGTGAAACCTGTATATTATGGTATGGACACCTTGGGACCAACCGGAAGTGTCGTGATCATCAAGGTTTTTATTGATACTTTGGGATCATTATCAAGTGTCCAAATTATGCAGGTACAAGCATGTCTTTATTCTAAGTGAGTGTCTGTGCCCATTAAGGACTTTAATCAGTTAGTGAAATCGCATGATATTATATGATCTGCAAGAAATAATAATGCAGTTCGGTTGTCAGGAACATTTAAGTGTTACTCAAATCAGTACATAGGTGTAGCTACTTGAAAAATTGCTTATCACCTGGTGTAAAATATGTCACAACAAGAAGCTAGTACAGTATGTGTGGGTATACCGAACCATTAACATTATACTATACAAGAGGGTATACAATACTGTATAGCCGGTAATTTTCGAAAGGTTTTTATTTTCGGATATTTCGAAGAGGCCCTTCTCTTTGAAAATAAATTCCCAAGTCCGGTTGTTCTTCGAAAATAAATTCTCACAAGTGAAAGCAGCGATCCAACTTTTGGTGATTCGCTTGCGTATTCCTCGAGTTTTAGCTCAGTATTACTGATGATAATGGATAAACTGTAAGTTATCATTACTGTGCCAATAACCAGAAAACAGGTGATCCAAATGGGAATTGATGCCATCTGCTCTAGAATCAGTACGGTAGATAGCAAACTACGATCGAGTCAGTGAATTTACTCCACTCGAGACTCCCTCAGTCTTCTCTCCAGTACACAGAGATGGAATTATTCCATCAGTAAGTCGGATTTTGGCAAAGATTCACGCATCTTCATTATTTTGTGACACAAATTTCCGTTTATTTGAAATCCATCCGGACTTTGAAATATGCATTCTTCCGAAATTAAAATCCTTCGAAATTCAGATTTTGCATCTTGTGCGAAATTTTCTGTTTTGAAAATAACCAGCTATACGGTAGTAACATACAGCTATTTACATAATTATATATTTAAAAACTAAAATTTTGTGATCTGCATTTCAGCCACCTATGGGCAGCTATTTTTCCTATCTGATTAAGCAAAGCAATCAGGTCTTACAGACAAAACAATTTATAATGCAATGTTGTTTAAGTATAGTTTGAATGCAGAGGTTCCAGACTGATGTTGTGGCTTTTGGCACACGTCTAGACTGAATGTTGGAGGATCTAGTAAACAATAAGTTTGGAATTTTTCTGTAAAGAGTTTTGATATAACATTTCCTGTATTTTAAAGGTTTTAGCCTATACACTAGCAGATAGATGTACTGGCTTTAAATAAAATTTAAGAGGGTGTAATGGTGTTTCTCTGTGCAAGATTGATGTAACAAACAGCATCAAGGTACTGCTTTATGGTGACTCCAAATCAACAAGATTATAAACAAGACCTTACACATAGTTCAGTTCAACTACATCATATAGTGTGTACATTTGTGTGTGTGTGTGTGCGCATGTGTGTACATGCATGTGTGTGCACGTGCGTGTATGTGTAAATTAGGCCCTCTAAAACACAGACACACAAATGCATTACAGTATTGTGAAAGCAGAATATATAGAGCATCATTTGAGCAAAAATGTTACTGTTCCATGCCATCATTGTAATATGACTATATACTTAGTTGCACACTTACTTGGTTTCGATGCTGCAACACAGGACGTGCAATTGGTTCACCTGACCCTTTTGTGTTACCTCATAGTAAATTCAAATTATGGTAGCTAGTTAGTTAGTTAGTGGCCTATAAGAAAAGCAAATAGCGAACAACACTCTTGCATGCGTGGGGCTTGCACATGTAATACCGTGTCAGAAATCAGTCGGTGTGACCTTGCATGTATGGTGTATACTACTGTATTGTGCATGTTCATGCCACTGAGTAACGTCCCTACATGTCTATTTTGATACATGAGGTAGCCATATATTAGTGTGAGGCAGCCATATATTAGTGTGAGGCATCCATCACTGGACTGAAATTATTTATTAGAGTATTAATAAATTTTATATTGCACTGATTATTATGAAATTAGTAATAACTACACACTGTGATAACATTATTAGCTATGATTATGTTTTTAAATAGTTGTCAACTTAGTTAGCTATTTCCTGTTTATTACTAAGTCCTACAACATATCAGTACTCTGATTTCCTTACTCCTAGCTGAAGATTGTGTGTATGGCTAGCTGGAATCGATTTTCTCAAAATACAAAAACTCATAGCTAGCTAAATGAGGAGCACAGTCACCATAGAACTATAGTAAGAATTAACTGAGCTTAGTTGCTGCATCTCCCAACAGTGTTTCAGTGAAAGAGCACTTTAAGTGAGTAGTTGAGCTAACTATAGCTAGAAGGTGCATGTATGTATACATCATAGATTCTATACTGAGCTGTATACATACCTGTACCCTGTACATACAAATCCTTATGTATAAAACTGTAGTGTACTCAAGCATACTAAAATGTTTTTGCCTCATAATAGCATCATCATGATCCAGTTAAACCTTATACTGTATTTCACTTGCGAATGGACTAACTTACCACCGCTTTCCACAATCAATTAGCTCTAGATCTGCCTACCTGCCTACCACTCCTGTTGTTTGCTGCTGCTGATTGCTGCTGTTGCTTACTGCTGGTGCTGCTGCTACTTTCTACTGCAGTTGAATCAAAAATTATTAAGGGTCTTAGAGAATCCCTTGAGAACTGAAACAAGAATACATTTGAATAGATTCAGTACAGATGGCTTTGTTCCAGCAAAATTTCTTATACTGGTATAGTGATTTCTGAAGCTCTGTGTTATTAAACACACCATGCGTGGTCACCTGAGCTCCAGCAAAAGCCAGTAGTTAATTTCCCAAATGGTTTAGTTCTGTGACAGTTGTTTTGCATGTTCAAAATGTGTTCATTGCAAGTTTGTGCCAAAACTCACCCAAATGCTCATCTGTAACCTTTTTTCCACATCAAAACCTCATCACTAAAAATAGCGGCCTAATTTTGTGTAGGATAATTTAATAAGATATGTGTAAAATCTCATATTGTTCTTACTTTTAGTAAGCAGTTCCAGCTGAACATTAAAGGGATTCACATTTCTGCTGAGTGATTTGGTAGATGGCCTGCTTTACAAAAGTATTGAGAGGTGAATGTAGGTCACAGGTGCATAGATACTGTAATAGATATTAGAGCCTACGCACGTGTACTCAAATATCTATGGTTACTGTACAGCAGATTGTATTTCCTTTTGTTAAAAATTGCACCGAGCATGCGCTACTTTAATACACACCGGTTTCAAAGAAAATCCTTCACAGAGGTACTTTTACAAAATGGAAAGCTAGTCCCAATGTCACAAACTTGTTCCGTATAACAAAGCATTTCAGTTTCGTGCACGCAATTTTTAAATGGAAAATGCAATCTGCAATAACTACTATCACGTAGCTACAGGACATTCCGACATTGATACTGTTTAAAGGTGGAACCGCTAAACTTAATTCCTCGTGTAAAAACTAGAATCATAGAAATATCACTTTTACGGAATAGTTCAACATCAAATAGCTACAGTAATGTTAAAAACATTAAGAAAACACTTACAGGTGCCGGGTAGTAGATAGGTAGGTACACCATCTATTAAATTTACACCGTGAAAATTATACCGTCTATTAAACATGGCGCCATAGCTTCCGTATACTTTGATTTACAGAGATCTCTATGGCTCATCAGAATCCTTGATGAATGGTGATTCGAGTGATGTATAGGAGTTGGTGAAGTGATCAAGAAAGAGCAGGATGTAAAGCCTTGTATAGGCATTTCAACCCTATTTTTAAATTTTGGAAAAATGGACTTTTATATGCTCAAAAGATAGGGTGTTGATTGCCGATCTCAGAAATATATAGTTTGTTGGGTTGGAATTAGCTACTTTGGCATGCACAGTGCTTAAGAACTGAAAAAGGGTACATTTTTTGTCTGGTACTCCCCATACATTTTAAGGGAAAAATGGCATAATTGAATCAGCTAGCCATCTAGCAATCTGGACTACATATCTTGAAACTGCAATTGCTTCTAGCTGCAAGTTCATACATGTAATGAGAGTAACTTCAGATCTTATCGGATCTCAGTGATCTTTGTATGCTTTGTGGTGAACATAATATGTTTCACCTACTGCACACTTCTCAATAAAATGGTGTATACCCATAGGAAAGTGGCTATATCAAGTAAACAAGAACATCAAGTTAACTTATAAAAGTAAACAACTGAAGTGGAGGTGCCGCAATGATGCAACAATATATACTCCTAAGGTGGAGTTGTGGTTTCAATTACAGCATTGTTGGGCGGCCGACTTTGAAGTGGTTTATACTTTTGAGCTGATGACCAGCCATCAGAAAATTGTTCTGGAGCTGAAAATCGCTAACCCAAGAAAATGAACTACGCACTTTAAAGTAAGCACCAGTGACTACCTTCCACCCGGCAGTACGTTTTAAAGTATTCTACATACATTACAAGGTTTGAAAAGATTACAAAACAACACAAACTTACTTACATGTATAGACGTACACGATAAAACTAAGATTTTCATGATGATCAGCGTGTGGACAAATCCCATAGCGATTTTCATCCTCATTGGAGCTCGGACGACGGAGCAACCCCAAGTTAAACACGAGCTGTTATTTTGTGCCAGGATTTTATCGGGGAGTATACGGAGGATTTTTTTATTATTAAAAAGTCTCGGATACTGGAATGCCTACCTTGTACTGTATCGTGTCGAGTTAGGTTAGTCTCGCGTGCCAGACGGTTTGTGTGGGGGCGGCGGTTTATTTTCCACCCCATACAAACCGTCTGGCACGCGAGACTAGAGTCAGGTACTGCAGGCCTGTCAAGTCACACGCTTTCAACCTTTTTCTAGCGCTCACACGCACACAGCCATCGATCTCACGCAATTCAAAAGTCTCTTCAGCAGTGGGTGTTCCTTAGCGCTAGTAACAAAGCCTTCGAGGTGTGCATTATTTAGAGTAATATTACCGGTGTCACGTGATCAGTTAATTCAAATGTAATCTCGTGCCCCCACCCACTGCGTTGAGTAGGGTCTGGTGACAAACGCAAGAGTTTTAGTCCCCACGTCATTTTTCCTTCTGACCAAACAAACGCTTTAATTCAGTTGTAATACAATTTGATAGGCTAGAACAATGAAGATGGCTGACTGGAACCATGGATACACATGCATAAACAATATGGTGGCGGCCCCAAAAATGGGTTTTACTTTTTTCACCACTTTTCGTAATATTAAGCTCAAAAGCATCCAGACTTCCTACTGTAGTTGTTGTTCTCTCTCTTCGACTTTAGGGCGTGCGTTCAGTAGTTGCCACAAGTAGTCGACTTTAGGGGATGCGTACAGTAGTTCCTGCAAGTAGTCAACTTTAGGGGAAGCATCCAGTAGTTGCCATGAGTAGTCGACTTTAGGAAGCGTCTAGTAGTATTAGCGTTAGGGTTAGAGTTCAGCTTTGGCTTCTTCTTCACCTTTAGAGTTAGGTTCTTCTTACTATATACAGCTTACTTCGTAAGTCACATTTATAACATAGAAAAGAAGGGAATCAAGGGAGCTAGCAGCAGTAGCATAATCAGTAGCACGTAGATCATCTACTGGGCTGTGGACATGGACCCATGTGTATACGTAGGTGATATATCATGCTTTACTTCAGGACAACACTGGTTGCTGTAAAAAGCAACGGTGTGCTGGCTCCTGATTGGATTGCCCGGGTGATGTTTATCACCCTGACTTTGTGCATGGGAAGCCTGCGTACTTCGATGTTACTGTGCGTTGTCCATTACAGGAATCTTTGTTGGGTCGGTCTGCAGTTTCAGCAGGTGTGGCTGCTGCTAAGGGAGAAGAAGACCAGGATGCTCACCATGATGGCTTGTGCAGGCTGCTGGAGGTGTCTTTGTCCCCCTGGTGGTTGAGTGCTTGGGTTTGTGGTTTGCTGCTAGTCATCCTGTCTTGCAGGATATTGCTTTGAGGACAACCACCAGGAGTGGCATAACAAATGGCATTTCTCGTAGCCTAGCATACCACCGTCTGCTAGAGCAACTCTGTTTGTCTGTGGCACCACAATGCCCAGACATTTTTACATCTATTTAGCCTGTTGCCTGGCAGTCCTTTGTGGGAGTTGAACCATGTTTCATGCTCCCACTCCTTGCAGTTCGGTCAGTAGTCTGCAGGGCTTTCTTCTTAAGCAGTGGTGGATTTAGGGGGTTTCAAAGTTTCTACGGAAATCCCCTTTGAAAAATGATTGCGTAACAATTAATATTGCGGCGTGCGCCTCGATCGAGATACTCTAATAGAGCAGTCACAGTAGCTATTAAAGCAGTGTGTAGCAAGTTATTTAAGGTATTTTATGTATTTTATGTACTGTCAATAGGCTGTGACCTTTTTTTTTTTTTGGTCTCACCTTACCAAACCAGACAATGTAGTGCAAACTTTTGCGTATCTAATGTCAGTGTATATCTCCACCTTCTAAACTGGAAACTAGTCTCGCGTGGCCAGACCCTTTCCGCGCGGCCGCTTATCGATTAGAGATTATAAGCGGCGCGCTAGACCCTTTCCGCGCGGCCGCTTATCGATTAGAGATTATAAGCGGCCCGCTACAAGGCGCGTCGCTTATAATCTCTAATCGATAAGCGGCCGCGCGGAAAGGGTCTGGCCACGCGAGACTAACTGGAAACCCCCTTTATAAATTCCTAGATCCGCTACTGTTAAGGCCCCTGTCCGGGGGTTTTGCTGTGTGTATGCTGGCAGTCCATGCGGTGTTTTTGTAGGTCTGTGTGTTTTTTTTATTATTATTATTTTATTTTTTAAATTTATTTATTTATTTTTTAACCCGGGCTTGATGGACTGTGTAGGCTCTGTAGGTTTAGCTGCTTTTTGCCTTTTATAGATTACATTAGGTTTAACTTCTAGCCACAGATCGGGGAGGATGGGAGTGCCATTAGGGCCGAAATAAAAAAAATTTAAAATAAAAAAAACAAAACAAAAAAATATTTAAAAAGTAACACATAGTCTGGCACCGCCCGCCCCATTCGCACTTTTTGCGAAGGGGCGGGTGGCGCCAGACTAGCTGGGCCATCACACTGGGATCCCGGGTTCGATACCCCTTCAGGAATGCACCTTTTTACGCCTTTTCGGTTACCGTTTTTTGTCTAAGTTCTGTAGGGATATGAAATAGGGTGAAAAGAGTGATACCCGCCCAAAAACGTAGCGTAAGTCGCCAGACCCCACTAACGCAGTGGGTGGGGTCTGGTAGGGTCCGCAACGCGAAAAACCGATATCCTCCAATCAACTACCTAACTATTGCCATGTGTTAGGCTAAGTGTAACTTGAATAACACCAGCGTGGCAGCCAAGTTTGTCACTTTCTTCTGGTAGAAAACGGTACAAATGTCTTAAAATCACGTGATTTTTCGTTGCAGCGGTTCGTAGGGTTCTTTGTATGCCACGATATTCACTCTCAACATTGTTCAAGTAGTCTATCATCAACTCAAAGTATTGGTGGTTTGATTTTATTGGTCAGTTTCTGGTGGCAGCACGATCTGTGCAGCTTTTTGGTGACAGACAAAATGTTTCTTCCTCTGGAGCACAGGACAAGCAGAGCAACAACTGCGCCGTGGGTCAGCAATGACCAGTACTGGATAAAGTACCTGCATGCGGAGTATGGTTATAATTGAAGCTTGTTAGCCATCTGGCTGAGCCATCTATATGCTGGAATTCGGCCAAAATGATGCGATTTTTACAAACAAATACCAGAATAGTTGATACATCAGTGAGACAGTCTCTAATAGCAAGGATACGAAGCTTATAAACACCTAACAATACGGCTATCTCGCCCAGTAAACGCATAGGGCAATCCAATACATGAAATAGGCACTCACGTGATCGAAATTCAAATCGCGGAAATACCCATGAAATCGCTTTCATTTCTGAATAGGAACCATGCAGTGTGCTCCTTTTGTAAAAAAATTGTTCACTCAGGCGTGGTCTGGGCCAGTGCAGGTGTGTTTTATGATGTGATGGCATCATAGGGAGAGTCTCAGACTGCTGGGCTAATCGAGATGCTGAACCTAATGCACACAAACTGATTGTCACTTGATTCCAAGTGATTATAACGTCATTGGAATAGATTATAGTTGTATTTTCCGAGATTTGAATATCGATCACGTGAGTGCCTATTTCATGCATTGAATTGCTCTATGCGTTTATTGGGCGAGATGGCCGTATTGTTAGGTATTTATAAGCTTCGTATCCTTGCTGTTGGAGACTGTCTCACTGGTGTATCTGTTCTATACCATATGCGTATTTTGTACCGTACGCGTATGGTATGTACCATACGCGTATGGTACATACCATACGCGTACGGTACGATTTTCCGTACCATACGCGTACGGTATAGACATACGCGTATGGTACGTACCATATGCGTATTATGCCTTTTCTCAGTATCTTCTAGTCTTGCCATCACCTAGCTACAATGGGCTGTCTTTACAAGCATTTCTACACTGTTAAAAATAAAGAGTAACCACCATTCTGAGAGTTCCCAGTGTAGGGAGGATTTAACACCCCATAGAGAGTAACCAACACTCTGAAGAGAATAACCATTACTCTGAAGAGTAAGTGACACCACCTTCAGAGCATGTGTTACTCCCCAGTTACTCCTTTGGAGTAATGGTTACTCTCCAGGGGTGTTAAATCCTCCCTACACTGGGAACTCCTTGAGAGTTGTGGTTACTTTTCATTTTAACAGTGTAGCTGAGCAAACTTAGAACACAACACAATAATCTGCTTACTACTGAGCTGTAACTATAAATTTATTCATCAGCACACTGCATGCATTTTATCCTTGCCATGCATGCCCATGCATTTCCCACTATAGTCCTATACTAATGTACCTAAATCTTATGTACATGACCTCACTTTGTCTGCAGAACTTTACATAAATGGTACTGTGCATGTATGCTACTTTATACAGTAGCTATCAGAAGCATGCAGATGGTCTTATATATATACTCAATTATAAGTGTGGATAACTGACAATTTACAACAGAATTGGGTAAATAAGCAAGGAGAGCAATTACAACATGCATGGTAGCTAGTAAGCTCTAACTGAATTATACATAATATATGCATATACTGCTTGTGCAAAGCAAATAACTGGAAAAATGAACTTTGTAAGTGTCATCAGTTGTGCAGCATGGCTCCTCACTGTATTTGCATTTTTATATACTATGTACACTCTTCTTCTTTTGAAGATCCAATGTCTTGTTTACGTACTTTTCTTGTTTATACATACCGTAAATAGTATATTCATCACACTGGACCTACAAGCACAAATTAATGTGGATGTTGTTAACTTTAAAGAGTACATTCAGATAAGAGTAGCTAAACACATTGTCTTCCCATCCACAAGTATGACAGTAAGTAGCGAGTAGCTATACAACGCACTTAACAATAATAAAACAATGCTACTTAATATACATTCATTACTGAACTATACATTAGAACTCATAAACTCACCATAAAATCTCTGCCACGTTGTGTTTTCCTACTTCATCTCAGCAGGCAATGTACATGCCTCATTCAATAGCAAAGATTCAGCGAACTACAGTTAAAAAAAATTATTGCACAATTAATTACTATGCACATCAGTCTTAGAGTATAGCGTGTCTAATATTGCTATATTAAGCTACAGCCATGCAGATTTACATTAATTTGCAAACTAAAAACATTACTTTCTCTACAGTTATATCTCTTTGCTACCTCCCTCAATGTTATTGTATCAACATTCTCCAGGTCTTCCTCTGTTTGAGCAATCATTATACATTGTACTTCTCGAGCTCATCTGATTAAAATTGTCTGTTCAACACACCTTTAGTGCCACCAGGCATATAAATATCCATTTTTAAGTGGAAGCTAGTGTACTAACAAATTAAAGGTAAACAATAGATTATATGTAGCAACAATAGAATAAAATATTTAATGAAATAATATATATATGCCTGAAAAAATTGGCTCCATTTGCCAATGGATGCAAATTATTTAATATGGTTGCTATGTTGTAACCAATCAGAATGCGCAGTATATGGATAATTATATCAAAATCTTATGTTTATGTTTAGCTACAATGCTACCTCTACTGGCTTAGTGTATGCATTCCAGTTATATTCATTGAAAAATCGTGAATATCAATATGCTGGCACAATTCTACAGCCTAAAAGAAATGAATGTCTTTTGTCCTAAATAATGCTTTAGAAGATCAAACTTCAAATTTCAGTTTCTGAGTAAGACAAGGAGCATACTACTCTTGTTTTATGTTGAAGGGATAATTGGGCACCTTTAAACCCAAACACATTTTTACAAAGTTCATATATACAAGTATAGAGAAACCCCTAGTAGAGTTTTGGGTAATATCGCTCTATATAGCTTTTAATTATTGTACTAATCTTTGACTATCTTCAGGAGTATTTGTAAACACATAATATTATGTGTGGGTATTGTTCTAATTGTAGGGAAGTGTAGGCAGACCATTTATAGGCAAAACAGACTACTGTATATAATATTATTAATCAATAACTGAAAGTACACAATAACAACTAACTCTTACAACTACAGTAGTACACAATAATAATGTTACAGGTATGCATAAATTACATTATATTACATCATGTCACATCATTACATTACATGCATCATTAACTCTATTATAGATATGAAGGAGGAGTAGCATTTGTAATAATGGCCTAGTTTTTGAATTTTCATTGTATCAACAATGGATCATGAATCCAATAAGAAGCAATATATGTGTATAGCAATTGCAGCCACAATGTACTGTGTGGAAGAAGAAACAAAAATTAAAATTTACCACACGTTGTCAGTGTGTGCAATTGCTATGCAACAGCTAGATAATTTGTGACTGGATTTGCAAAAAGGTAACTTTTTCACAGACAAAATTTGACCCATGCATATTTTGAAATTCGGGGTTTCATAAGTTTTTGAACATATACCTTATAATTGCGCATGCCTGCATGCAATTATCCATGAGTGTACAGTAGCTACTAGTATCTATCTGCATTTTGATACTAAGAGCAAGTTTATCAGTGTAAGGAGTCAAGTGTTACATCATTTTGTTTTCTGGTATGTAAAATGTGTGGAAAAGGTACCTGTTCACAAATCTGGTCATTTTAACTCAACTATTCTAAAGAACATATACAGTATAGCAGCTTGTGTACTTTCAAATCAATTACACTGTGGATAAATGAAGTCATTTATTATAAAAATGCAAGATGGAAATCCATGACAAATAAGGCAGTAGACAGCAGGATGAGGCAATAAATCAATATGTACAAAAGTCAGAAGACATCAAGAAAATAATCCACAGGTGCTTACATAAACCATCATAATTATATGGGTGATGGCTCTATTGCATGTATTTTGTGGAACTGTCAGATACTTTGATGAAATGTCAGATACTTTGATGAAATGAAATGAACAGAAAGACTAGCCCCTCCCCCTCCTTCGAACAGAAATGAAAGCAGAGTGCCATCAGGCGTAGTCAATAGGTAAGGCAGTGTAAAAACCTTCTGCTTGATATTATACGCATACCAGGTTAGCTATACTCAGATGGTACGATTTTCCGTACCATACGCGTATGGCTGTACCGTACGCGTATACGCATATGGTATGTACCATACGCGTATGGTACAAAATACGCATATGGTATAGAACATATCAACCATTCTGGTATTTGTTTGCAAAAATCGCATCATTTTGGCCGAATTTCAGCATATAGATGGCTCAGCCAGATGGCTAACAAGCTTCAATTATAATCATACTCCGCATGCAGGTACTTTACCTAGTACTGATCATTGCTGACCCACGGCGCAGTTGTTGCTCTGCTTGTCCTGTGCTCCAGAGGAAGGAACATTTTGTCTGTCGCCAAAAAGCTGCACAGATCGTGCTGCCACCAGAAACTGCATGACCAATAAAATCAAACCACCAATACTTTGAGTTGATGATAGACTACTTGAACAATGTTGAGAGTGAATATCGTGGCATACGAAGAACCCTACGAACTGCTGCAACGAAACATCACGTGGTTTTAAGACATTTGTATCGTTTTCTACCAGAAGAAAGTGACAAACTTGGCTGCCAACCTGGTGTTATTTAAGTTACACTTGGCCTAACACATAACAATAGTTACAGGGGCGGATCCAGGGGGGCTTTACTTGATCAATATGCTGGGTATTATAATGAAATTTTGTCTTAGCATAATTATATGATCACTAATAATACAAATACTCATAAAACCACCTTATAAACATCTTTTCAAGGTATTATCAGTGGATTTATGCTAACGTTTATGCAACAAGGACCTGGATCAGCATTGGAGGTGTACAAGATCGAGATACTCTAATAGAGCAGTCAACTAACTACTCTAATAGAACATTCACTGGAAACATGTAGTTGGTTCTGTTATGGAATTTTTCCAAATCTGCCTGCGTCTATACATACAACGAAGTGCATTGGTCAGTTTAAAGGGCTTCATTCATCTACTTGTGTAGTTAATATGCATGGCAATACTTAATTCAGGTACACAATTACCATTGAAAATGCTCTCAGATTCAATCTTGTATTGTTCAAATTTCAAAATTTTCCACTTTCAACATTATTATTCTAACATGCACCTATTCAGTGTTGTGCAATTGTGAGAGGGGTGCATCATGTACTTGGTTGTCTGTACCTACCCAAACTTTTCCATTAGCAAAATGCTTCAGAGAGCCATACCTATAATCTAAAGGCAGTATATAAAATATCTACAGGCAGAAAATATTATGAATTTTATGTGGAATTGTCTCCAAATTGCAGTATTTTAGCATTTATTTTTCAAAGTTTTCCTGGGGGGCATGCCCCCAGACCCCCCTAGTTCCAGCATGCTTTGCATGCTGGGAAGTGTGCTTCGCACACTTCTACCCAAGAGATTAGTACCTTGAGTTAGTCCCCCCCTTTTATAAATCCTAGATCCGCCCCTGAGTTAGATAGTTGATTGGAGGATATCGATTTTTCGCGTTGCGGACCCTAGGTCTGGGCACGAGACTAATTCAAATGTGAATATTACCGCCATGTAGCGCAAAGTAATGAACAGGAGCAGAGCCAAAAGTTATCAGGCAGGAGACTCATAGTTTTGGGTGACCTCAACATGTCATTATTTTATACCAGCAATTTTCTGATAGATGTCTGAAGTCAAGATTATGATTAAATACGGGTAAAAAGCCTGTATACCCGATCAATGCGTTATACAAAAGTAAATCTAAAATCTAAAAAATAATTATCTAACAGCGATTTAAAAGTGTTAATTGAAGAACTTTCTACAACAGAGGTAGGTAAACTGTTCCACTCATTAATCACTCTGTTCATAAATAATTAGATCTGCATAACAATCTTGAATGTTGCTTGAACAATTTAAACTGGTGTCCCCTGGTAGTAGTAGTAGTGGAGTAGGTGTATAGATTAGTAAAGTCAGAGCTGAAGTAGTTGTTAAGAATTTTGTATAGAAAAATTAAATCACCCCTCTGGTGTCTATACAACAGTGATGGTAAGGATAGTATTGATAGCCTCTCAGTATAGGATTTGTCATGTAGTGATGGGAGGAGACGGGTAGCTTGACGTTGTACCTTTTCAACCTTTCTCTGATCAAGGGTGAATAGTGGTCCCCAAATGGCATTACCGTATTCCAAGATGGGTCGAACTAGTGTGGTAAACAATTTAGACAACATACTCGAGTCAAGATATTCAAAAGATTTCTTGATCATGCCAAGTATTCGATTAGCTTTGGTTGTAACTTTAGCGGCATGATCATGAAACTTAAGCTTGTCATCAAAGAGAATTCCGAGATCATTGGGGGATGTAACTGTGTCAATAGGAGTTCCATTAATATAATAGAAGCCATGATGGTGAGCTGGGCCAAAATGGAGATGTTTACATTTGGAGATGTTAAACTTCAATTGCCAGAGTTGTGGCCAGCTGTAAAGGCAAATTAAGTCATTCTGTAATGTAACATAGTCTTCTTCATTTCTTATCACACGGAAAATCTTTGTATCATCTGCAAACATGAACACAGGGCTAGACACAATTGATGGAATGTCATTAACAAACATAGTGAAAAGTAAAGGGCCTAACACAGGCACCACTGGAGACTGGAGAGGAACGAGACTTATATCCATTCAATACAACTTGCTGTTTTCTGTTAGATAAGAAATTCTTAATCCATTCTAAGAGATTGCCATGAATGTCAAAAGAAGTTAACTTTTGTAATAAACATTGGTGTGGGACAGTATCAAACGCTTTTTGAAAATCTAAGTAGATTACATCAACACAATAACCATTATCCAAATGCTGAGTAAGGTAATCTAATACCTGCAATAACTGGGTAGAACATGATCTTCCCGGCATAAAGCCAAATTGATAAGGGTCACACCCTTGTTTCTGTTGGCTTACATACTGTACGTCTTCATCGCTTTTCTTGTGGCCCTAAAACTGCCATTTCCATGGCTGTTGCTAAGGTTATCACCTCTTCCAATGTCAAGCACTTTTCAGACAATAGGTGCTGTTGCATCTCAGACCACACATGAAGCGGCCTTGCAAGGCCTGCTCCAGCAATGCTCCGAAATCACAGGACTGTGCCAACTTTCATAGTCCACTGAGAAATAATTTATAGACTCCCCAGTGTGTTGGTCTCTCTCGTGAAAAGCAAATGCTCCATGGTTTGGGCTTGTAATGCTGCACCAACAAAGTCTTTAATTGTCCCAACTCACAAGCAGCTGGTAACCTTGGCACTGTCAAGTTTTTCAGCACTGACTATGTCTTGAAGCCGATACAACTGATGAGGAGGTAAGCCACTACTTTTCTGTTGTTTTTCACTATTTGTATTTCAAAAAAACAAAAACAGTTGCAATCTGTCAAAATACTCTTCAATATTATCTGCTTTGTCATAAGTTTCAAAATGGGCTATGGTGTTCACCATGCTCGTTTCCAGTGTAGAGGGTTCAGCTTGTGTCATTACACAGTCATCAATTGTTGCAGGATGACATGCACTGTAAGGAGGCACAATACATTACATGGTGCTTTGTGCATGTGAAAGCTCCTTAAAGCCTGAGATCATCATTTCTTTCAAGAAGAGTTGCACAATTGTTTGGATAGTGGTCCTCAAGATGATGATACCTCACTTATTCTGGGTGCTCACAATTTCAGTGCTATGATCAGGGCAAGCATTACAAAAATAGTGAAGAGCACTGGATGGTCAACAATGAAGTAAGGAAAGGATAACTTGTGCTTTCAACATAGTTAATGATGAATCAAAGGATGGATAATTTGCACTTACGTAGTAATGTTTTCAAAGAAGTTAAAACATGGCAGCAGGAGGTTTGCCTGATATGTACACCCAATGCCCAAGAGCGTACTGCACTCGAGGGAAAAGTGTACATATCAGGCAAATCTCTAGCACATCCATGTTACCAACTATTATGTAGCACTTCCTAGTAAGCTGACTTCCTTATTACACATAGTTTGCAAAATTTGTAAAATCTATACAGTTGATTTTTGTTTCAAGTGTGGGATGAGAAAGTGGTATGACCTGAGTGGACCCCATAAGAATGGAGAAAAATGTGTAGAACTTGCTGAAGTGTGTCTCTCATGACAAAGAGTGAAATCTGAAGTAAACTGTAGTGCAGTAGTTTACTGAGACAGGTTTTGTTGTCGTGATATTGATGTAAAGAAACTATAAGATAATGGAACACGTGACACACGGCTAGAAAGTAGTGGATCTAGTTTTGATGTTCTATTGAATATCAAAAAATAAGCATGTGAGTGTTGTGTCAGTTTGTATTTTCTTTCTAAAGCGTACTTCGCTAGTAGAGCAGTACAATGACTGAAGTGTGTGCTGTTTATTGATCAGTGAAGTCTGTTTAAATGGAATACAGTGATTGTGAAACTGTACGGCTAAACAGTGTTTATTCAGATTTGTACAGTGTTTTAAAACTTTGTATCCCACAATTATAACAGTATTATGCATGGCTATTTTAGGCTTGTAAAACATTTACATAGTAAAGGACAAGTGATGCAGCATGTTGGATAAACTTTAAAAGGGTCTGGAATTTGTACAGTATACGTAGCTGCATTCCAATGAAGTTGTAGCATGGCAACTGCAGAAAGGGGATGGGTAGGTTAGATGGAGCAGCATAGGGTTAAATGAAGTTCTCTCTGGTTGCAGACTAGTACAGACTGCTGTAATTTGAAGGTTGTTGGTGAACAGCATGACTAAGGAACCAGAGGAAGTTGTAGGTTGATGGCATGAACATCTTAAAAATTCATTGAATATTCAGAGTGTTTATGTAGGGTGTTATGGCTGTTAGCCTGTTGCCACCATTGCTTCACCTCCTGTATACTAATGAGAAGCCTGAGGTTACTTTATAACATGTCCAGGAACATCTGCAGGTGGGGTTGCTCCCTGACTCTCAGTACTAGTGTGTGATTTCCACAAGGTAGAGGATGCACTGATACGATCTTTGCTGCTAGAAAACTGATGGAAAAAGACCCAGAAGCATGGTGATCACCTGTCCAATTGTTTTTTTTTATTGATCTGAAGAAGGCATACAACTCTGTACCTAGGGATCTAGGAATGCATAGTTGACAATTTTGAAAAGCGTGGCACCTTCAACATCTCTTCTATGGAAGCACCGGAAAGTTTACAGCAGCACTGGACATGTGTGTTTAAATCAGTTGGAAGAAGCTTTGTTCAAGGAGCAGGTCAGTCTGAATTCATCCCAAAACCAAGGGTATGGCTATGGGGGCTGGCATTGGTGATGATGATGTTAGGGGGTGAAATAGAGATAATGACTGAATTTTCTTACCTGCATGGGACAGCGTCTTTGTAATGAAGGAGAAGGTATTGATGAGGTGGCATGTCGAATTGTAAAGACCTCCAAAGTTTTAGGCAATTTGCAAGATTACATTTTTACTTACATTAAATGGAATGTATATAAGGCTTTATTTTACAGAAACTTGAATGATATAGGCTCCTGATGTAAGGAGTCTTACCACCTTTCACAACCAATCTGTCTGAACTATTTTGGGCGTATCTTGATACCAACAGTGGAGAGAGCATATCACTACCAAGAATTTTGTCAGAGGCATGGAATGCAGTGGCCAATTACTGACTTTATCATGGAGAGGAGCCTTCAATGATTGGTTTACTTTGGATGCATAGGTGATGATACTGCAGGCTGCAGCTACTGTTTGGAATAAGTGGCCTCTTGGAGTGATGAGGATGTTTTCCAATCTGAAGGCCATCATCAATATTGATGATCACTGGTATGGTCTATGCCAAGATAGGACTAAGTGGACTAAATTACATAATGTGCAAGTGTATGTAAAGTGCCTCATGCTCAGGCTAGAAAACAGAACACCTGTCCTGGAAATTCTCTCCCGCAAGGAATTTCCTGAAAAGCTTTTCAGAAAATTGTTGCCTATTGTGGAAACAATAGCTTGTCACTAGCCCTTAATATAGGACCCTGCTATTGCTAAACTTGACTTCAGTGGATGGCATCACGAGATCAAGAGGAGTGTGCATGTGTGGATATTGAGTGTTAGTGTTCATTTAAAATTTCTGGGGAAAATGCTGCAACATTTTAAGTGATGTTTTATATTGTTGATGCAGCATCGGGGCATATTTGAATGATTCAGAACTACCTTTGAAATGGCTTACAATACACATATAACACTTACTTATATTGGTATATACCTTGAATCATAGTGCTGGGTCAAGGGACTGAAAGTCATTGGGTACAGCTGGCTGGTATTTTAGAAGTATTCAATGAACACACACACACATATATGCCATATATAGACTGTATACTTTATATGACTAATCTATTTGTATGTATCCATTTTCCAGTTGCACTCATTTGCAACCTTTTGCTCAGACCAACTGTGAAGGCTTCATCTCCCATCCCATTTATTATAGTATGATATTTTTATTGTCACAGGTAAAGCAAACTCTGAACACTTCAATTTTCATCATGAGTTACAGTATAAATGATTTTAGATCTCAAAGTAAGTTTAGTATACTGTCATAATTCAGCAACTATGCATATAGCACATGTAAAAACATAATATGAGTTACAAATTATACGTTACAGAAAAGTTATACATATTCATGCAGTTGATGGATATGAAATCCCATTGTTTAATATGTAAAAACTAAGATGCTGTTTATTAGCCACTTACATTGGTAGGTACTGTATTTCCCAGTTAACTTTTTAAAACCCTAGCTATTTTGAGGTCACTCAGCCTCTGTTTACAGTTTGACTGTAGCTACAACTGATCACTTTGTAAGATTTTTGGAAGTATTCATAAAATGTTGTAATCAGGTTGACAAAAGTATGTCTATTGTATTTATTCTTAGATTGATGAGAAGGGCCCTATCCTCCATTATTTACTATATAAAAGCTAATACTCCACATGAGTACCTACGTATCATGTAACTTTATTTCTCAAGGTGGATCCTAGTCGATAACTTTTTACTAATAAGTGGTTAGGTTTTGTTCAGTGTGTGTTTTGCTATACTATATTAATAACTATGTGATTTTCTTACTTACACATGTAGGTTTTACAAAGCCTGCTTTAAAAGATTTGTGCAATTTTGTCACTCTCGAATATGGTGTTCACTGGAAGAAGATAGGTACTCTTCTACAATTACACAAAGGTGTTCTTGACATGATCGAAAAAGACCACCGCAAAACTGAGGATTGCTGCAATAACATGTGGCAAGAATGGCTTGACAATGATAAAAATGCATCATGGGGAAAACTTTTTGAGGTCATTGATTCGTGTACAAAATTCCATTACAATAGCTTGAAAGATAATTTTTCGGTGGTGTTGCATGATACCAAAGAGCTACTACAAGAATTTTATCAAAAAGATCGATATAAAAATTCCAAGGATGATTGGCCTCATTACCAACCTGAAAATTATGTTAACGTAGCACTTATTCACCACAAGGAAAAGTGTACTAAAGGTTCACTAGTAGTTTCAATTCAAAAAAGAATGTATAAGGGTGAGGTAACCCTAGACAGATGGTGCAAGTCAGGCAGTGATGATGAACCCAATCTATTAAACCAATCACCAGAGTATGGGCAATTTAAAAGCTACAAGTACACAAGAAATCTATTGGATGTATTTTCATTAGTTGAAATGAAAAAAGGAAAACTAAATGGTTCTTATATGGTGCTTATTGAAGGAGCACCTGGTATTGGTAAAACCATTTTATCAAAAGAAATCACTTTTCAATGGGCTACTGGAAGCCTCTTTAAAGGTAATCTGTTGTTCATGCTTTGTTTACGTAATTCCAGCATTCAAAATATTGCATCATTCTCTGATCTTGCCAAGTATATTACATACTCCCATGCATGTCAACAAACCGCCAGTAAAGTTGATGTCTTTGCAAACTATCTTGAGCATTCACAAGGCAAAGAAATAGCAATTTTACTTGATGGATATGATGAATTTCCTGAAAAGCTGAGAAATGAATCATTTGTTGCTGATATAATCAATAGACGTGTTTTGCCATTTTGCAGTTTAATCATAACATCACGACCAACAGCATCAGCACATCTTCATAGAAGTGCAGACCGCAGAGTAGAAATTTTAGGCTTTACTAATGAGGATAGGAAGCAGTACATACAGTGTGCATTGCATGATAGTCTAGAGGAAATTGAAAAAGTAACTGCATATTTAAAAGAAAATCCATTTATCAATACTTTGTGCTACATACCGTTAAACATGAGCATACTTATTTGCATTTTAAAGGAATCAGATGGTTGTAGGATGTCAAAAAATCAAACGGAGATCAATAATCAGTTGATTTGTATGACAATTGCACGACATTTAATGAGGGAGAAAATCTTAACTTTGGACATTAAGTCATTTTCAGAATTGCCTAGTCCTTATAACAAGCTGTTGGCTGAATTATCTAAACTAGCATTTGTTCTGCTTGGTAAAGACAAAGTTGCTTTTTGCTCTTCAGATATCGAAGACTGTTGTCCAAAGTCAAAATTACTTAGGGACTGCATAAACGGTATGGGCTTGTTACAAGCAATAGAATATTTCAATTTTACAAATCTCACTAAACAAACATCTTTCAATTTCTTACATTTTTCAATGCAAGAATTTTTGGCTGCTTTCTACATAACTTCATTATCAGTACATGAACAGATAGAACAAATGAAAGAAAACTTTTGGAGCAGTAAATTCTTGAACATGTGGGTCATGTACGTTGGGTTGACTGGTGGCAACTCTTCAGCTTTGAAACACTTTCTATCAGGTAAACGGTATACATGGATGAGCAAACTAGTTGGAACAAAAGGGATAGCTTGGAATGAATATGATGATAAAGTTAAGTATCTTTTCTTGTTCCACTGTTTTTTGGAAGCTGGTAATGATCAAATGTGTCAAAAAGTTGCAGCTGGTAACTTGTTGGAGGACAAAATTATTGATCTTAGTTATACCACCCTTTCACGCACTCACATGCACACCCTAGGGTTCTTTATAACAAGATCAGCTACAAAGCAATGGTATAAACTAAATTTATCAAAGTGTTCAATAAGGGACACTGGTTGTGAGGTACTATCAACAATGATTTCCAATGCTCGGGTGAATTTTGAACGTTTGGATCTTTCTTGTAATCAGCTGATGCCATCTTCTCTTCGAGCAGTTTGCAACTTGGTGAAGCATTTCAAACTGCAGAAATTAAAACTTTCAAATAACAATTTGACTGATGCAGATTTCAGCAGATCATTTTTCTCCTTTGTGTTGCATGAAAATGAATTTGCTTTAAAGAAACCATTGTCTGTAACATTCAGGACACATTTAAAAATTTCTACCGATGTTTATTTGATTAAGCTCAACCTAAGCAAAACAAAATTTCTAAGTGATTTCGATTTCATTGACAGACTTCATATATGGAACACAAAACTTCAAAACAGTGATATAAATGAAATCGCCAACTCCCAAAACATCAAGAAAATTGCAGTATTTCAGTCTGGGCTGACAGACATCGAATGTGATGAAACATTCTCATTGCTGAAAAGCTTTCATGATCATGACAGAATAGCTATTATATTGTTATCCAAAACTAAGATGATTGGGTGCAACAGTGATGCAGAGCAATTGACTCAAATTCTGCAACAGAAAACTCTAATGATGACAGTTATTCAGCTAACCAAGTGCTCACTCACTACTGAAACACTGAACCAAATAGGGACAACTATTGTTACTAGCAATGATGGACAATGGACTCTTATTGACTTATCTGAATGTGCCATCAAAGATAGTGGATTTAAGTCACTTTTTGACCCAATTTTTTCTAGACATTTTGTGGTTTACATTAAAACTTTGAATTTTTCTAAGAATATTTCAACAACTGCAATTATACCAATGTTGGTTGAGTCTCTTCAGTGCTGTGTAATAGAGGAACTGATAGTGTCTGTTGATGATGCTGCTCTTTGTAACACCATTGCTGCAACAGATTTTGAGAATAAAATTCTGAATTGGAAGTCAAAAATTCCTTTAGTTATCAAAAACAGACTTACTGACAAGGAATTTCAAAATAGGTTTACTAGTATCTACTTGATAAACCACACCATAGATCACCATACTTTTAAAAACATTGAGATTTTTCTGCACGAACAGAAGAAAACAACTATACACAATCTTTGCATACTACAGAGGAATCTATCAGCAAATGATCTTCAAAGGTTGATATCAATGTTGCATCCAAGATCTGTTCACATAAGCAAATGTAATTTACTAGAAAATGATGCAATACGCCTTACAAATGTACTTGAAAAGACAAGAATTCTGAAGTATTTACTGTGTACTGAAACTCAGTTGTTTTGCCATGGTATTGATGTCCAAGATGTGATTAACGCTTTACAATACAATCCATCACTTAATTTTCTCCAGCTAAACAATTGTTGCATTTCACCTTCCCACACCTATCAATTAGGATGTGACCTAGCTAGCTTTTCTAAGCACTGGGAAGTGATTGACTTTTCAGGCTGTAAGGTGGAAGATCATGGCATTAAACTACTTTATGATTGCTTTTCAATGGAATCTAACAAACATCCAATCAAAGTCGATTCATTTAATCTTTCTGACAATAATTTAACAAATGTATCAGCAAAAAAGATTAGTGACTTTGCGTCTTTATTACACGTCAGACAATTAAATATATCCTATAACAGCTTGAATGACTGCAAAGTAGCCAATGCATTTGCAAGCAGTACAAAATTTGCAGTGCACTCCAGTGATCCATCAGTTACAAAAATAATCAATAACGATCATATGACCATTGTGATAAACAAGAGTACGAACATCAGTAAACTTTTTCTGTCACTCTTACATGTTCCCTGCAGCAGTGTTTATTTTTTAATGGTAAATTGTGACATCAACAAGCAGATGATTTCTGAATTGTGCATTTGCAAACAGAAGATGATGTCAAAAGTTTACCTGTCTTATCAAAATATGCAGTTGTCCAAAGTCAAACCAATTGTTAAAATGTTAAGGGAAATTGCACAAGTCAAGTTGCAAGTAAACGGGTTTAAGAGTCAGTCTAATGTCAATGATATAGCTAATGGATTCAACTATGATAATATACTAACATTTTCAACAAAGCCCTCATTACTGAAGGTCTGTGAAACCACTGATCAGTCTGTGCAGATAGTAACATCAAATACAGAAGACAATACTGAAATGAAAGTTCATTATTGCAAAGGTGATCATTTACTAACTAACTGTCTACAAATAACTGAAGAAGCTAAAACAGAAACAACCAAGATGACACAACTAGCAATTCACAATGTTAACATTGACAGTGCAATGATCAATGAAATAAATGCTCTAGCAAAAACAAACTATCAGTTAGAATGTGTGGCATTTTCCAACAATAACTTACATGATGAAGGAATGGAAAAGGTTACAAAATCACTAAGAAATCTTCCATTAAATAGCATTACAATAAATAATTCTACAATTACTGATAAGGTCGCTGAACACATAGCAGTCATTGTTGCTGATCCTGATTTGCAATCATCAGATGCAGAGCAGATTTATAGCAACATCACTTGCATTAATAAGACTATGCCCCTGTTAACACACCTTAATTTAAGTTCAAATTTCATTACTGACAAGGCAGCAGAAATATTAGCAAACGCTATTGTGAAGAACACAGTTTTACATCATCTGGACTTATCAAATTGTAAACTACAAAAGCAAGGATTATTGTGCATATCTCAATCACTAATACACCTATCATCATTAAGATACCTTGCATTAAATAGCAACACAATTCCAATTGAAATTGCTACTCAATTGGCAAAAGCTATTTTAAAGATTACCAAGCTAGAAAATGTACAATTGCAGAATTGTAAATTACAAGGGAATGGAGCCCTTGTCATTTTTGCCAGCTTAAAGAATAAAGTAGGCTTAAACAGTTTAGATGTAAGCCACAACAAAATAACTGTAAAAGGTGCTAGTCAATTATCACGTGCTCTGTACACCATTACAAATACTTTAACACACATCAAACTTATCAGCTGCAAACTAAAACCATCTAGTTTGGCAGAAATTTTTGACTCACTGCAGTTTGCTACATCCCTAGTGTGCCTTGATGTCAGCTCAAATACAATAAGCATTGATGTCGCTAACACGTTGTCATCTCTTATTGATCAGAACTGTAACCTGGAAATCTTGAATGTTGCCAATTGTGCTCTACAACGTGAAAGTTTTTTAATGATCATGAACGTCATTAAAGCATCCAGAAGCATCCAGCAACTCAATATCAGCAGCAACATCATATCTGGGGATATAGCAAGGTCCCTTGATATTTTTCTCACCAATAGCAACTCGCTAAAGCATTTAGAGCTATCAGATTGTCACATACATGAGCATGGGTTACCAACAATACTCGAAAACGTGCAACGTTTGTCATATCTTGATTTAAGCTTTAATAAGATATCAGATGAAGCAGCTAAGAAACTAGCTATATCATTAAAGAACAATGTCACATTAGAGTTTCTGAGTTTAGCATATTGTCATCTCCAAGAAATAGGAATAAACAGCATAACACTAGCTGTGAGGGATAACACCAGTTTAAAAGCACTGAATTTGTCTCATCACATCATAGACAGCCAGGCGGCAAATTACTTATCGTATCTGATTATTACAAATGCTCTTCTCCGTGACCTTGATTTAAGCCACTGTACATTTAGTGATAATGGATATGATGTGATTACAAATGTTCTACGGGTGAACCCACTATTGCGTTTAAAAATACATAGTTGTAAACAAGAATTAAAAAACATAGTTGCACCATTTCGAAACAATGCTCCACTTAGGAATGTAAATTTAGAGAACATTGATACCAGCAAATCCGCAAGCAAGATAGCACAATTAATTACAAATTCATCAACATTGGTCTCCTTAAAACTCAGTCATTGCAATTTAAAAACTGCTGGAATTTTAAGAATTACTGATGCCTTGTCAAAAATAATGTTTTTAAAAGTCTTAGATCTTAGCAGTAACCCTGTTATTGATCAACCTGCAGATGGAATAGCCATAGCTAATGGAATTGCTAGTGTTATTGCTAGTAACTGTCAGTTGGAATATCTGAATCTGTCAGACTGTAAACTGTCACAAACAGGAATGATAGAGATTCTCCGGGCTGTCAAGAATTTAATCAAATTAGATTATCTTTCATTGAAATCAAATGAGTTTAATGACAGAGTAGCAGAAAACATGGCTGTTTGTCTAAAATACAAGAAAGTATTGCGACACCTGGATCTTTCATACATCCTGGACTCAGAGATTTTAATCATTGCAAATTCCCTTAATTCAATTACATCTCTTGAACACCTAGGACTGGAATTCAGCAATATCACCAATGAAGCTGCCAATTTGATAGCAAGTGTTATTACAAGTAATAATACATTGCAACACTTAAATGTGTCAAACTGCAATTTGCAAGAGGAAGGAATTATCATGATATCAAAGGCATTAGGCAAAAACAATTCCATTAACAAGTTACTAATGAATTCCAATTCTATAAATGATACAGCGGCTTGTGAATTAGCAATCACCATAGCCAAAAATTCATCATTAGAATCACTAGGATTATCTGACTGTGAGCTGGAAGAGATAGGATTGATACACATTACAAAGGCCTTAAAATGTACTCTATTAAAAGAACTTGACTTAAGTTGTAACATAGTGAGCAATGAAGTGGCTATATACATATCAGATCTTTGTGACAGTGTGGTATTGAAATATCTCAACCTAAGTCACTGTGGTATGCTTGGTGCTGGAATTTCTATGATACGTGATACTGTGCAAGATTTAGCTATGTTGAATTTTGACAGTATGATGCTATATAAAAAGAATACAGTATAGTAGCTTTACAGAACAATAAATTTGTGTTATGTTTGTGTACACTATTTTATGCTAATATGCTTCTATCCCACTGTGAAGTATATGTATCTACTATAGTATATTGATAGAATGAACAGTGTATACCTATTTATAAAAAAGCTCTTTTATCATATTTTGTGGCTAATCCTCGGAGGCTGTCATGATCTAATCACATTTAGTTAAGCAGCAGCTCAGAACTAGTTATTTAGCTGGCAATGCACCACACTCTATGCTAACATTTGCATGATCACCAAGATCTAAGGTCACAAAGCCAGACACTAACAGCCTTCTCTACCATTTGGTATATCCACATGATGGCACAAGCAAAACAAATTGAACAATGCCTGAGCTATACATCAAATTATACTGTCAGCAGCATATAGCATTGCCAATGAACTGATACAAGCATTTAAGTTGCATCATCCGATAACTATTCTATCTACAAGCTACAGAACGCTGATGTACATATCATGAATTGCAAAATTATAACCTGCCATAATGTCCCTACCTGAGGAAAAAAATGGAGTATGTAAATTAAATGTTTGTAGAAACTTACCTATAAGCCCATGCCTTGCTACTCTGACTACAAAACTTATCCAAAGGAATTATACCATGGAAACTGGCATCATAAAAACTAGCACCTTTGGATGAACCGCACATCATCCAGAACAGTAACCATTTACGAAACTCATCCAACTAATTAAGTTATAGGGGGAAGAATCAGTACACACAGAAATTGGTATTGGTCTAGCTATTCCATATCAAAAATTGTGATCTCTAGTTCAGTGACTGAACACAACTACAGTTCTGAAGACAATAACATACTGCTGCCATGGTGTATTTTGTACTTGTTAAATGGTTGTTCCTCCCTACAAACTGAGATAGTGGAACTCCAATGACAAAATTATCAAGGTGTTTCATTTCAAGCTAAGGATGTGGATGTGAACATTGACTTGGTCAAGGATCCTTTCTAGATGACTCTGTTTTGGTCTGTGTGTAACATCACCTGCCTCTTCAAACATACTTACAGCTATTATGTAGTCACTATAGCTGTCATATTATTATTCTGAGAACATATCAAAAACATTGGGCATGATTCCGGCATAATAGACACATTTTTCGTGTGTTGGTTACGACACTCTTCATAATTTAGTGTATTCAGTGTACTGGCAAAATTAAGATTTACAGCTAGGGAAGAATGGCTAAAGATCGAGATACTCCAATAGAACAGTCAATGCAATTGAAATATCCTGATAGAACATTTACTGATGCATTTGATACTCTATAATAATAAAGCAGTTAAGATCTAAAACATATTGGAGCATAATGGGACACAACTGGGCATAATTGAAGCATGATAGGAGAATTTATAATTTTTGGAGCCTACCTAAACAGTACTACCATACTATTTGATAATCTTGACTTTGACTAAAAATTGTGCTAAAAATTCTTGATCAAATATTTTTGTAAAAGTTTATAGCCTCAAATTACAAATTAATGTACATACTAAAAACAGTGGCCCATCACAAATTACTACTAGACTACTATAATTAAAGCATAATAGGAAAGCACATACAGGTTCAGGCCTACCAATGATAAAATTATAATAAGATCAAATTGACACCCATGCAGTTTGTTCATGAACAAATTGATGTGTGGGACAGTTTCATACTTTTATCACAAAGTGCACAATTCATGGATGATCACCTCATTATTGCTATACTATAATCCAGGATGGAGATCACCAATAAGCAGCTATTTTACTACTTGTCAAACTCTATAAAACCTCATGAAAATGTCACACACAGATCTGGACTTGATGGATAGGGTGTGTGTGTGTGGGGGGGATCTAAGAATTGAAGGGTTGATAGGCTCTCAGTGTGCTATCTAGGGGATGGGGGCATATGAAAACCACACAGGAAATTAAAAAAGGACATAAATACGTATCTGAATGTTTTATTTGAGTACATGACCGGCCTATTAGAGAATTTCGATCTTCAAAGTGGAGGCCCAGCTTTAAAATAAAAATAAACCCTGCCACACCTATGGATCACAATATATATAATAGACCATTCTCATATTCATATTGGTGTACATTGTATGGCTTTTAATAGTACAACAGACTGGTGGCTAATGTACACTTACAAAGTAAGGAAACCTATCCTATTTTTTGTCAGCAATTTCAGAAAGTGCAGATTTCAAGGAGGATGAACGAAGCATAGATTTATCAGCTTTGAATCTTACTCACTAGTTGATACATCGATATCCTTCAAGTAATCTTCTAAGGCTCTCTATGATATGGTTTCTAGGTGATCGCTCTATTAGGATTTATACTATTGCTTGGCAATGTCTATTATCCAATACACTGTAGTTATATGAGAATGCTATTGAATATCAACAGGCAAAAGTTCCACACACAGAGGTGATTGTTTCTATGATTTAATCAATTCGTCTGTAAAAAAATTGTATATAAATCCACTGGAATATTAATCTATATAAGTAATGCCACAGAACAGTATAAGTACTATATAGCTGAGATACAGCTGGCCATTGTTTTATGCATCCACATGCATGGAAATTAAAACATTATAACTTGTGGATATGCATGTATTGATTTTATATAAAACAAACCATATTTTTAATCATGCAAAAATTTATCTGGTATACTGTGCGATGATACCACTCTTCCTTTGCCATCACGGAAACTTTCAGAACAAATTGACACGACACACCTTTTGGTCTCATGGAGTGAAATATACAATTTTGCAGATGACTGCACAAAACTGGACATGGTCCCAAGTACCACTATACAATCAGCATGTGTAGCAATCGTCTTTTCTAGCAATGTAATAAATCCTTTGTCTGTTATTCCACCCGCAGCTTTCAACAAACTTTTTTCTCTTTTTTCCATGTTAACACTACCATTAAAAACATCCAACAATACTTGATCTCGAAGTGGAAATAAAGGTTTCTCATAGGACGAATTAAAATATCCATTGCTTCCATATGACCCTAAGTCATAGGTCAGAAATATATCCCATTTTGTTCTGATTTTATTTAACACATTACTGAGCTGTTTGCTGCAGTCAAGTAAATGCTTGCTCTGCTGATCAAAACCACCAGGTGAGTAATACATAACAGTATGTGTTCTAAAAATAGCTGCAATGTACTTTCGGTTACCGATGTACTCAGAAACATAAGTTTTGTAAGCTTGTAACAATTTTGAGCTAGGTGAAATATCAGGTGACACATGAGAACCACTTTCTGGAAACATAAAACTGACACGGAGAGCCTTAAGAAAAGAGGCAGGTGCCAACTTGATTTGTATTCTCCACGTTGTTACACCAATACCAATCCAATTCACACATATCAACGCCACTTGAGTTGACTTTAAATCTCCAAATATATATGAATGGTACTTTTCTAAAGTCATAGGATTTGCAAGTATTTCATTACGAACAAAGGTTACAACCCTGGTTATGTTAAACTTCTTTCTTATCCAAACCATGTCAGTGTTTGCAATTTGCTCATACTTACCAGGTTTATATTTCATTATATCATCTTGGCCATAAGTAACAATCAGTGCTGACTGAGCTGGTCTTAGGATTGTATACAAAATTATTGCCTGACGAGGAGCATTAGGAAGAAACTGTTCCCACTCAATTAATGGACTCCCATTGTACTTATTTACCATTTCATTCCACTTTTCTTTGTCGTAGTAGTCACGAAATCGTAACACTTTATTAAAGTCTGGAGCTGCTCCCATCACACCAAACATAGAGTCCACAGCAAATGGTTCTGCAACTGTCATGTTGGCCTGTTTAGCCCACATCTCCAACTGCCACAAGTTTCTAGCTCCATTGGTCTGTTCTTCAAAGCTACTATAAAGAAAAACGTGCCCTTGTGATTTCTGCTCTTCTGCAGGAGATTTTTCTGCTGCTGTCTTGTTTGCAGATGCTGCAGTCTCGTGGTTCTCTTCATTTGGGTGTGGCCCGGCTGAACTGTTTTTTGAAGTGGTCGCAACTGAAGATATAACTCCTAAAATTGTTGAATTAGACTTACTAGTGTCTCTTGCTACTAATACGTATTGGTCTTGCTGCACTGAGCTGTAGCGCATCATCGTGAAACCAAAAATAATCACCATCACAGGTGCTGTGAACACAAAACATACTGCTGTACGATAGCTCAGAAGTCGAATCATGACTGGATACTGGGGAAAAAGACACAACGCTGAATGACCATATATGCGGGTGGTTACATCGAGTCGAGGTACATCTTGCTACGATTCAACTTGATACGTACATCGTAGGAGTGTGTCCCGATCTTCACAAAAATTACGGAAATTTTTCCGGAAATTTACGTACACTTAAACTCACACCTTTGGCTTGGTTTTTTTTTCGCAAGGTGACCAGCACTATCCCAGCACCTTAGGCTTGTACTTGTACATCTACTGGATATAGGCATCATATATAGCTATGGCTGTGCTTTTTATCATGACTGGACCATAGACAGTCATTTTATGCAAGGGTATAGCTACCAACTTTTTTCAAAGTGGGTCACAGTCGCTAAAATGCTTGCTCACTGCCTTATGTATAACATCTAACTACCTGTATGTAGAGACCTGGTCCAAAGGTGTTTTGATTATCTGCACTCTACCATCCTCTATTATACATGAAACTTTATGTGCCACATTAACGCTCCATAGATGGCTGGCAATATCATTTGAATGTTATGCATATGTTAACTGACATTGTATTATAATGGTACCACAACATCTATATGGCCTCGCTGTGTGATATTTTCTTGGATTTTGTACAAAAGTATGTTGGCACAAATGGTTGACTTCCCCAATGAAACATTTTGCCACAACCATCCAATGTTGATTATTACATGCATGTTTGTAAGCCAGTGCAGGAATTAGTGACTATGAGGCAGTCCTAGTTCACTCCTCAATAAAAGTTAACTTTCAACCCCATCAGCTACAACTGCATTATCATACAGCACGATAGTACTGTAGTAGGGACCACAAAGGAGTAGGCATGGCTCACGGAACATCGCTGAAAAACCAGCCTCAATTTTCCCAGACGACGATGAAGCACTATTGGTTAGGTCAAACTAAGCCCAAAGAAGCTTTCATATTTAGCCAAAATGCCTTCAAAAAGTTGCTACAGAATTATAAAAAGAATATTTAATGAAATTTTCTACTGATTGAGTAACTGACTGAGTAACTGACTGATGCCTTCAGACAAGCATAACTCGATAACGGCTAAGGCTACAGGCTTCATATTTTCACTGTTCGACATCACTTCAGCATGAGAGGTGCCTTTTGGGATACTGCAGTATGTACAATGTGTTCTTCATGGACTTACCAGTGTCCTCCTTTGTGTCCCATTCATCTTTGTGCATTTCCGTTATGGTATCTTGAGCACAGTAGGGATATAACACTTCTTATTGTTTTACTATCATGGACTACTCCAACTTGTTTCAGTACTTTTTATCTATGTGCTATGGTCCCTATTCTAGTTGAATATTCTAATTTTTTTGTGTACTTTAGCTAACTGGAATAGAGCAGATTGTTTTACTTCCTTCATTAACAGATCATATCTGAGAGGAACAACGTATGTATAATCTAGCCCATCTCAGTCACCAACATTCAAGATGATTGGGCTGAGTGCTACCATCTTAAACGAGAATGCCAAAGTGAATGCTGCAACTATTTGAGTATGATTGATGATAACAACAATGATGTATCTAAAAGAATGTTGATTTATGTAAAATCCAAAATATCGGCTGATTATTGTGGAATTGCTCCACTTAGAAAAGATGATAAAAGTTCACTTACTCAAAAAAAAGCTGAAGTACTAGTATGCCCAATTGTTTGAGTGTTTGCATCTAAAAATGCATCAATTATTCCAATTCTAGATCACGACAATTTTCCCACTATTTTTCCAATAATCATCCAATAATCCACTATTTCAATTCTACAATTTTTCCACTATTTTTCCAATAATCATCTGTATGAAGGTGTCATTGACTTGCTATCTGATTTTATAATGAAATCTCAGCTGTATTATTGAAGAGGCTTTCATAGCAATGTATCTCCAGCTTTAACACACCAAGCCTCCCTCCATCAGTGTGAAGTCCCTATACAGAATGGAAAACAGCTATATTATGTTGTCCCAGTTTTTGAAAAGGTGAGGTAACTACAGACCAGTATCCCTTACCTGTGTGTGCAGTAAGCTACTTGAGCACACTATTAATGGTCAGTATTAATTTTTAACATTCGAAGAAGTACAGTACGGTATATTGTGTACAGAGCGACACGGATTCTGACAGTACAGATCATGTGAAACCCAATTTCACAAAACATGAATGATGACAAACAAATTAAACTGATGTAAACCCCTATGGCCTTTGACAAAGTAAGTCCCTCATGTGCATCTTTGTCATCATACTGGCCCATGCAAGGAATGGTTCTTGCTCCACTTTTATGTTTTATATCACTGATATCATGAAACTCCTGGACATCACTCCCCCATAAGACTGTGCAGATGATGCGGTAATTTACAGACCAATTGATTTTAAAGATGACTATGAATTACTCCAGAGACTTAATTACTTATACGTATACCTGGCTAAGTGTGAAGTCCTAAAAAGAGTTACAAACAAAAAGAATGTTGCCAACCTTTGATATTTCATTCAAAACCAGATCCAACAAGTGCAGCAGGCCAAATATCTTTAGGCTTTACCCTACATACATGATCAGATCATGTTCCAAAAAGCAAACTCAGTAGCTACTTGGTTCATATGTCAAAATCATTTAATACTTGTCCAACTCTGCACTGGTAATGTAAAGAACTACTCATGCACACTTTACAAAGTCTTGTGAGACCAATTTTAGAATACTCATAATTATGTATCATTTGGCATCACACTATCAGAATGACATACAACTCATTGAAGTGTTTAGAGGAGAGCAGCTAGGTTTGCTGTAAACTGTTATTCAAATACCAGAGTGTCATGTGTTACAACAACTTGATTATCCCACTCTACATGATAGAAGAATGAGTTTAAGATGATGATGATGATGTACGAAATAATTATGGACTTATCTGTATCCAGCATAAAAAAGACACCTCTCGGGCTGAAGCGATGTTGAACAGTGAAAAAATCAAGCCCGTAGCCTTAGCCGTTATCGAGTTACGCTTGTCTGAAGGCATCAGGCAGTCAGTCAGTCAGTCAGTCAGTCAGGCAGTCAGTAGAAAATTTCGTTGAATAAAAATTCCATATCAACTTGTTGAAAGCATTTCGGGTCGATCTGAAAGCTTGTTTGGGCTTAGTTTTATCTAACCAATACTGCCTCATCGTCGTCTGGGAAAATTGAGGCTATTTTTTGGGTGATGTTATTTCGTGGGCTACACCTACTCCTTTGTGGTCCCTACTATACACTACTATTATCGTAGTGTATGATACAACCAGCAACCAGCTAGGGTTGACTCCAATAAAAAATACTCATTTTTCCATTGACACAGAATCAGTATGTTGAACAGACTATAGTTACCTGCACCATCTGATCAGTATAGTGCATGAATCTTTAATTATCTGTAATTAATTTGTATACGTTAGTTGTTATACTCATATACTGAGTTCTGTACTCTAACAATATAGAGCATATTAGCTATACCCTTCAAATATAGTAGTCAGAGGAAATTACGCCATACATAATGACAATACAATCATTTATAATTGCATGACTTGTGGGGGATAACTTTGGCAACTTATTATGCAGCTATAACCTTACCATATTAAATGGTGTGTAGCTACTATTAATCATGTTATTCAAAAAAGTCGTCCCTGATTTGTAGCAACATCCGTCAAAACAAATTATTTTTAGCTATACTAATATGATTCACATCATTGACTCACGGTGCAATATAAAAAACATTGCCGCAACTGTGGCTATATAACTATCTCGACTTTCCGGTTTCTTAAGAAATGTGACGTAGTTATCAAGATAGGCCGGGGGACATGAAAATATATATGTTTTCATACATGAGTATAGCTAGCTATAGCTATTTATATTAAATTGGGTAATACCAGTGTGTACTGCTAGATACGATTTAGCTTTATATAGGCTACCTCGGTGATTCCCGGAGAATTAGCTATAGCTAGCTAACTCATAAAAACCCGCTGAGGCATGGAACTTGCCGCTAAGCCGGCAGAACTGTCTATACATCAGTTGTAAGATAATTAATTGTAGCTTTTAATTTGCTGTTTTGGACAGTGTATCAAAACTGAGACGACTTTTAAATTCAAGGTGAGCTATAATTAGCTATAGCTACTTCATGATCAGTTTATAGCTACGTGATTCAGTACATAATATTATACGATCTAGCTGAGTTAGCTCCGAGCTGTAGCTATAGCTAGCTGTAGCTAACCTTATAGAATTCTTCCTATGCGGCTATAGCAATAGTACTGAAATGAAATGTTTCAGTTGCTCAGTATGCTATGAGACCATGGCAATTTCACTTGGTGCATGTTGCTGCCCCCAGAGTATCCTATATAGCCTCGGTCAGGCAAGAACATCTAAAGAGTGGCTACTTAATTAATCTGTAACTGACTTCATTCTGTTTTGTACAACCACACCCTTGCCATGCCTACGCAGGTACTTTTTAGGTCATGCTTGTAGTGTGTATGCCCGAGGACCGCCGAGGACTCACCCATGCATGTTTCATACGTAGCTATATATTTGTACAAAGTTTTCGTAATTCCATCAATGATATGGATGTTCTGTTGCTCTCGTTCAGGGTAGGCATACCTGGAGGCATGATTCAGTTTGCAGGTTTTCGTTCATGGCCATGGGCTTCAAAAACATTTACCAGAATTTTTTTAACTTTATGCCCTTCCAGGTTATCTTGCCAGTGTCAGCCCTCCTAGCACTATCCCCACCAAACTTTCTACCTCCCTTAGCAGACCTGACTTGGTCTTGGTTTCTAAGGATTCCATCTAATTGTTTGAGCTGACCATTCCCACTAATACCTATTGGCTGCACTGAAGAGAGCTCGGAAGGAAGATAGATATGGCTCTTTATTGTATGATCTTCAATGCACTGGATTAGTTGTTGATCTCATTTCTATTGAGATAGGATGTCTGGGTCACTTTATACCAGAAACACTTGCTCAAGTGGCTATTGCTTGTTGTGTGTCGAAGAAAACTGTCCGGTCACTGTTTGAGCAGGCTGCTCGTATTGCCATATCATCTCCTGCTCTTACAGAATTTTCAATTCTAGAACTTCCCAGGAGTGGGATCTATTGGACCTCTTGACCTGAGCTTTATTACTGTGTAGCTTTTATTTATTTATTTAGGCTTTATGGTGTAAAAACACCAAAGGTCTGTTGGTAGCAACCAACAGCCATAAAATACGTACAATTAATACTAACTACTTAAGTAATGACATAGTTACATAGTAGATTATAAGTGGTTAAAATTGATAGTTGGAGGTTTAGTTTGGTGACAGTTAATTTTGTACTGTAAGTTAAGTAATGTAAGTCTTGCCAGGGCTCCTGCACTGATCACTCTTTGGCTATCAGTGTATGGTAACCCTGAGTATAGGCCCCTGTTTGTATACTTGTCTTAATAATCAATAAGATGTTTATCATCATCATATCAATGGTTTCTCTCTTTCAGCGGAGTGATCCACTGTAACCAACTGGCCATCATGCCCATGCATGCACAATCACAGATTTTGCAAGTCACAGTGGAAGTCAGTGACTAACCGTGGCTTGAAGGATCTCATAAAAGCTTGACATTTGCTAACTACACACATAAGTGATACCCCTGATATGGTCTTGGTCTCAATCCAAGCCATGCTCATGCTGCTAGTGCATGCCTAAAGTTGTACGTAGATTTACATATCATTTTAATGTTGCAATGATGAATATGACACATAAAGGGTTATGTTATGCACAAAGCTTAGGAGAGACAGACGTGATTTATGGTGATTTATATCCACATACTGTAGTTGTTATCTGCAATGTACACTAAACTACGTAACTATAGGTTAAATTTTTGTAGCTACATATATACACTGTATCTAGCTATACAGCTTTATTAATTTGTTGTTTCATGATGCAACACTTACTATTAAAGCATGTGCATTAACAACATTGTATCAGCAAAATTACAATTACCAGTGCTTATACTAAATGGCTGGTACTTGCTTAATTTTGTTTATTCTTTACTAGACAGTTATGTGGTTGCCTTGATTGTGGTGATTGGTAATAAGTTCCAGTCTCAGGTAGTTTCTGGGAAATACCTACGTATCTGTAGTGCAAGTATAATGGCTAGTTCTAGAAGTGGGTACTATATTGAAAATGTTATGGGTGTTGGAAGTGAGCTAGTTGATTGACAAGTAGTGGCGGTGGTTAAGGTATAGTGAACTAAATTGTGCAGACCTGTGTACATGATTGTAAGTCTTGAAATCTGTCAGCTAGAAGACAATGTTGCCCATTGCAGCTCAGAAAGCGTTTACGATACACTACTCTCCAATGCAGTTATAATATTATTGGATTTGACCTATGCATCTAGCAGCAATTCTCTGCACCCTTTTGATAGCACAATGTCTTTTGACAGATGAGGGTCCCAAACTGAAGGATATGGTGATGTTGTGACAGAAGTATAAATTTTATAAAAAGAAGTTATGGAATTATAATCCAATTCATTACAACTTGCTTTCTTATCAACTTAAATAAACATTGCCATAATAAGCTTTGAAGTACATCCTCCCTTAACAATGTTGCCATTCTTAATGTGTTCAGGAAAAGGACAATTAGTAAGGGATTCAATTATGTGGATATCCCCTATTGATTTCTATAATTCCCACAATGATATACATTAAATTTATTTGAGTCTTGTTTGTTTACAGTCAAATGTTCAGTTACTAAAATTAATATCAATGTTCGTCCCAGCCCTAATGTATATAGCTACGCAACTAATTTATAGTGTGGTGTGTAGACCAGGCACTGGCATTGTTTTATGAGACATTCTCTGGGCTTTAATTTAAATATCCATCTGTTCCATCTGACCCTTAACCACCTACCAATTATATACTCAGAGGTTTTGTCATTGTGGTTGTTCTTGCTAAGCATAGTGTTAAAGCTAGCTCTGAAGGGAGTCTATATAAAATGTCTGCACCCCCAGCATTTCAAGGAGTTGATTTCCAAGACCACTGCATGGGAAGGATGGGGTTAGTTTCCTGCAGGTGCTTAAATCTTTAGTCAACTGTACCTACATTGTTCAATCCCTCCTGTTTTTTATTGAATATTGTGGCTGTAAGAAAATGTGATGGTGGTCTGTGCCCAATCATTGTTGGCAGTGCATTTTGGTGTCTCGTTTAAAAGATTGTCTGTCTTATCTAAAACTTTTCAGCCCCTTTGTCAGTGAGTTACAGTCAGTCACACCTGGTGTTTGTCCTTTTTGATTCCTTGGAGGTCACCTCATTGGGTTCCTTTATAATCTTAACACACACTGTCTAAGTTTTAGTCCTAGTATGCATGGCAGTATTCAGAACCTTATAATTATCATCTGGAAACTTTGTTTGCTCATGATGCCTCTTAGCTACCTGTTGTGTCATATATTGCTTGCCATCCCCAAGCTCTTTACCTCCTACACATTTCTTCATCCTGGAGAATTTCTGGAGTTTAGATAATTTCATTTGTATTTCCCGGCTGTTACAAACATAAACATCTAGTCTATTCTCCTTGTTGCTAAAAGGGGTTTAGAGATTTAACTTTGCATTGCCCAGTTATATTTCTTCTCTTCATAGTACGTCTTAACTGTATACTGTTGAATCTGTTTTCTACATGAGGTTCTAAACCAATGGTCTACTGAGTATCCAATGCCTCCTGAGGAACACTGCAACATGGATGGTACTGTACATGAGTACCATTTTCCAGCTCTTTTGAATTCTGCCTCTGGAACTGCATATGGCTTGGTGTTCTCCTTGTACCTTCTTTGGGCACTTAATTAGCTGAATGTTGAGGTTTTCTTGTTTACATCTTGGTGTTTTCATTGTTGTCAAACATATGGATCCTCCAGGGTTTGACAAGGGGGGAGCACCATTACCAGGGTATAGTATAGGTAATAAAGCAGGGGGTCTGGGGTGCACCCCCCAGCAGAGGCGTAGCTAAGGGGGGGCAAGGGGGGGCATTTGCCCCCCCATCACTAAATGATTTTTTTAAAACCTTCGTCACATGTTTACCAGTATTAAACTGACACGCAAATGACTGTAAATTATGTACACTACTACGCGGTATCACCAGGGGTTGCTAGTGAATGCGCACACACAACATTCAACTCGCTCGTGAATCCATCGAAACGAAAATATTAGAGACATACTTCTATATTTAGCCTAGATTACTCGCGTGATAGAACATTTTTGAATCTAAATAGAGTGACCCGCTTCTCCGCGGCAGGAGTCACAACTCACAAGTGACAAAGGAGACCAGATGACGCTACGAACCTGCTGCCTACGAGGTGATAAAGTGTTATCTAAATAAATGTACCAAGTTTATTTTATCGAGTCGATCACACTGGACCTTTGTACGTACGGCAGTGCAGTCTGTTTTTACTTTGTCAGTCAGTCAGGTGGATCAGTCAAGCTTACAAGTTCTGCTAGCAAGACAGGTGGGATTTCGTGCAATACATGGCATATGAATTTCGCCGAGTGAAGTGAGTGAATACGTCATCCTGTCAGCAGTGTGCTAGGACTGCAGCACAGGCTGTGGCTAACGTAAAGTAACTTCTTTTTGCACTAAAGTATTAGCTCTACCGGACTGTGGATGAATTTGTTGGAGTACAGTTGTGGCACGTGCGATGATGCTCGACGAATATAGCTACCTCGATTGGAAGCAGTCAGTACTGAAATAGTTACGTAGCTAGTTATTTAAGCTGTAATAATACAACACCGTATGTTGGCTAGCCCACCATTGGGTCATTAGCCTTTTTGCAATCATGAATGATTTTGAACGTTTCGTGGGGCCCCTCCATCACCTTCTGGCTAGCTACGCCCATGCCCCCCAGAAGCTATAGGTACTTTACATGTTTCTGGACTGAAAATTTTGATATAGATCAGTTTTATCCGTAAACGATTCTAAGGGGAGCCAGGTTGGGCCATATTATCCCCCCCCTAACACCTGCTGAAAAATGAGTTTTGAAAAATCTTGGGAAAAAGTTGCAGTATAGGCTGGCATTGTTATTTTTTATGCTTTTAGCATAAAATTTAAGCTGTTTTCAAGCCTTCAGATTGCAAAAATCCTGCAGCTTCTGGGGGTTGCACCCAGACCCCTCCCCTGAAATTCTACATCCATACAACAATAATCATGCTGTGCCCTACTTGGACCACCTGTAGGTCAAGTGTATAATCGCCACTGGTTTTATCCCGGCAAATCATAGCATATTTTCTAGGTGGTCTACATTGATGTAGCTAGTGATCATAACAATCATGAGTTCAGCTTTAATTGTCATATCACCATCATACATACAAAGAACCAAGTAAGTTTAATTTGCAAAAAAAATTCTTGGAAAAATTCCTTTAGAACTTCAAATGTTCTGACAACCTTGCTCCATCTAATTAATGTGTCTACTTTTTAAAGCGGTACTAGCTACCTGGTAAGCTCTGCAGAGTTTAACCACTTCTTTTCTGAATCACTTTGTCACATAATGAAACAAAAATTGTCCACAATTTTTGAACAATGCCACCAACAGTCAAAGTAAACAGATTGGGGCTTCATGTTTCAATTTTATCTATGTGGCTGCGTAACGGGTTGACCATAGTCAAAAACTGCTTTTCATTGAGATAATGAAATGAGTTATAGCCTCATTTATCTGTCACAGGGCCGGAGCCTACGGTCCGGCCGGTCTAGCATTGGCCGCCCGGGACCACTTTTCAGCTACTTGAATTTGTAAAAAGATCAAGATACTCTATAATAGAGTGGTCATCAAAATATACTCTAATAGAATAGTCATCGTGATACTCTAATAGAGCATTCAGTAAAGACTACAGCCACTGTTCTAATTGCATTGTTGTTCAAGCCATTACATCTCTGGTAATTGTGTTTCAATCTAAATGGTTTCTGTATAGAACTACGTAAATATTTACTTCAAGAATTTTTGTATCATGAAAATGAAATTAGCTATGACATTCAATTGATTGGTACAGTAGCACAAAATTACCATTGATGTTAACAAAAAGGAGAAAGATACTTTACATGTAAAATAGCCTCCAGATGCCATTTCAGAGCATCTATTTTCAAAACTTTTCCTGGGGGAGCATGCCCCCATCTTGGCATGCTGTGCGTGTGTCTGTGTGTACTTAGCACATGCAGTTGAGTATCACAAAAGTCTTAAAAAATAGTGTGCGTGCCTATGACCTCCTTGTAATCCATGATCATGGCTGGACCACTAAAAATTTCCGGGCTCCAGCCCTGATCTGTCACCATTCTTTCCTTTGATGTGGTGTTATACTGATGAATGGTCTATATAAGTGTAAGAAAATAAAGGAATTTCACAAGCTAGTAGGGATCACTACAATAAAAAGTGCCTTAACAGGGTCATCACTTGGAGTGTAAATATTATCTCTACTTTAGCCATGCAGGTTTATTGCTACGTAATTTGCACTTCTAGTGATGATCCCCTTGTTTAAACATGTTTTATTGCAATATGATTCTTTGTAAAATTCATATTACTTGTTAAAGGTTGTTTAACCTCCTTATAATGATTGTTGTGCTGTAATTGTTGCAGGTAGACTTATCATGGATTGTAATCATCAAAGTATAGAAAGTTTCAGATCTCAAAGTAAGCTTACTACCAATTCATTTGCTACTGCATGTAGATGTATTGCTACACAACGCACAGAGCACAAAGTACAAATTAAATTAAACTGTTCTATATGCTAATAACAAACATTTTCTGTGTATACAAATCTCTATTATTTTTATACCATTAAGGTGCAGATTATTAGTTGCTTGCAAGAAAATATGAAACAATGAAAATGTTGCAGATAAATTTCTGAACATTCGTGGCACAAATTATGATTAAAGTACTTGGTAAAGGCAGAGTCTGTATACCAGAAGGCCTTATAAAGGCCTAAGATGTTTATATTAACTTCACTAAGTATGTTTGAAAAGGTGGAGAAAGAAGAAAAAATCCATGACTGGACCTGGGCAGCCTCGAACCTACAGCCATTCGATTAACGTTTGAACACTTACAGGAGTCTGCCAGGTGGTCTATCACCTCAAACTCACCAAAAACTTACCTTTGTATATATACAACTAATGTGTTTGATACTAGAGTTATAATGGATGAATGGTGTACAAATAGTAAAAAAGACATGTGGTACAAATTGCTACTGCATTAATTTTATGGGTGGTTTCTACTGTGGTGTTTTTGTTGAGTTTTCTATTCTGTCTGAGAAGTTTAGCAAAAAGCATAGGAGATCTCCATCATGAACCACTACTCATGATATCTAAAAACTGCATTTCTCTCAACATTTGTGGTATATCTAACTTTGATTGGAAATCTGGCTATAAACAATTTCTTTCACGCATCCTAGATAGATGACCAGGTCCCAGAGTGGGCAATTATGTTTTAACCTTCAAAGGGAAATTCCAAGAGGGTGCAGTTTATAGATATCATGAACGACTACTGTGTTCGTGATGGAGATTTGGCAAACGTCTAATAGAACACTCAACAAAACACCACATTAGAAACCACCCATGGCATTAATGGAGTGGCTATTCATACTACAGTGTCATACAGTTTTTTTTACTATTTGTACAACAATCATCCATCATAACTCTAGTATCAAACACATTAGTTGTACGGAGGTAAGTTTTTGGTGAGTTTGAGGGTTGAAGCAAGTAAAGCAAGCATCTCAACAAAGCCAGGCCAACCCTAACTCACCTCAAACTCACCAAAACTTATCTTCATACAGACAATGAAAGACATCATGATGTTTAACAGGCAAACCTAAAGTTAACATTGGGATCAGGTTTGCTTTCTTCTTGAACCAGCTAAATACATATACACATTCTTATTGGTTCGAACTGTAGGGGGTCCCGTGATCCTCCAAAGTGTTTTCTTTGTTTGGGGTCCCTTTTTGGTCTAATTTTTATTTTAATTTCATGACTTCCGTACAAATAGCAACAATGGCCACAAACTCTTAGAAATTGATTTGGAGTAGTACAGATCCAGTAGTGGATATGGAGTCAGAAGGAACCAATAAAAGAATTTAACATGCACTTTACTCCTTTAGTTATTTTTCACTGACCCACAAGGAAATGTGCGATAAAATTATATCTATACCGAAACAACCATGCTGTAAAAAGGGTAGCACTCCCCCAAAAAAGCCAGGACGAAAACAAGATTTAAATCCAAGATAAAAATAGCTGTGACAGTATTCATGTTTCCTCCTTGATTTATTGGGATTCAACACTTAAATCACTTGAATTTTTGTAATTAAAGTTTTTTGGGATTTATAGCCATTTCTTGGCTGCCATTTTACAAAATATGAAGTGACACCTATGCCAAAACATCAAAGCTGTGAAAACCCGATGTGGCCCTAAGCTTTGGGACTTCTTTTTACTTGTCTTTTGTTTTACCACAGGAGTAAGAGTAAGACTTTGTTATTTGTATGTGACCATGTGTCTATTTGAACTGTATAATATAATTTTGTAACTGTATATCAGATTAACTAATTTGCAGCTGACCACCCAAAGCTGAACTCTCTACAGGCTGATTTGTTATGTAGCTGAACTCTCTGCAGGATATAACTTGTAATGTAGCTAAACTCTATACAGAGTTATGCATATAGTCTTGAACTCTCTATAGGGTGACTTGCAACATAGCTGAGTTTTCTACAGAGATACTTGTAACAGAGCTGAACTCTCTGTAGAGAGACATATAATGCAGCTAAACTCTCTACAGGATAACTTGTAACATAGTTGAACTCTCTACAGGGTAATTTTTAACATAGCTGAACTCTATGCAGGGCGACTAGCAATGTAGCTGAACTCTCTACGGAGTGTGACTTGTTTGTAGCAACAGAATGAATTGTTTGTAGCCAAACTCTCTACAAGTGACTTGGTATGACTTGCAATACCGGTCTGCAGGGTGATTTTAACATAGCTAAATTCTCTATTCGGTTACTTTTAATGTAACTGAATTTGTTTGTACCTGAACTCTCCACAGGGTGAACTTGTAACATAGGTGAACACCCTACAGGGTGGCTTGTTATGCAGCTGAACTCATGATTTTGTAACACAGCCTAACTCTCTACAGGATGACTTTTGTTTGTTGCTGAACTCTCTAAAGGGTGATTTGTAGAATTCTCTACAGATGACCTGCTTGTAGCTGAACTCTCTACAGGGTGACTTGCAATATAACTGAACTTTCTACGAAGGACTTGTAGCATAGCTGAACTCTCAACATGATGACTTGTTTGTAGTTGAACTCTCTACAGAATGACTCGTAACATAGCTGAATTCTCTACAGGGTGACTTTTAGCATAGCTGAACTCTCTACAGAGTGACTTTTAATCTAGCTGAACTCTTTACAGGGAGATTTGTTTGTAGCTGAACTCACTACAGGGTGACTTGTAACATAGCTGAACTCTCTACAGAGTGACTTATAATGTAGCTGAACTCTTTACAGGGTGACTTGTTTGTAGCTGAACTCACTACTGGGTGACTTGTAATGTTGTAGCTTAACTCTCTACTTGATGGAGTGACTTTTAATGCATTTGAGTCTCTCTGTCTGTTCTATTCTTTGCACATGCATCACAGGCTTCACAAATCCATCAAGGGTAGGTGTGTTCCTGCTATCTGTCATTGTTGTTTTAACATCCAGACAGTATTGAGTTGATTGCTTTGATTCGGAAGGTTTGTTGTACTGCCTAAATAGACAAATTCTTTCTTATATACAAATAGTGTACATGGCCTTCCAGTGGTTTGTAAAGAACTCTTAAACAACCAAAACTTGCAGTTACTTCCAACTGTGTGTTTATACCTGATGACACATTTCTCATATCAAATTTTGTGCAATGTGTATGCATATAGATAAACATGCAATATTCAAGCCAGATGCAAACCCTATGTCAGCTTCAAAGCTTTGGATTATTCAAATACTTTATCTCAGCCAGTGATTAATAGCCTTCTTGTAGGTCTCTAGCAAGATAGTGACTAATAAACAATGATAAATGAATATATAGCTTAGTTAGCAACTAGCAATATAGAATTGTGTAACAGCAATCCTTTCTACTTATCCAATGAAATATATGTACATCACAAGGGTATGTGCCATATTCATTGAAACTGAATTGAGACTTACATGTGAAAATTTCAAGTAGACTAAAATAATGTGTATTTGTTGCTTTAATACGTATATTGGTGATAGTAGTGGTATGTGTTTCTCTCGCACAGTTCACACAAAGCCTGCTTTAAAAGATTTGTGTAACACTGTGACTCTTGAATATGGTGCTCACTGGAAGGAGATAGGCACTCTTCTGACATTACGTAGAGGAATTCTTGACATGATTGAAAAAGACCACCAAAAAACTGAAGATCGCTGCAATGATATGTGGAGAGAATGGCTTGATTACGATACAACTGCATCATGGGGAAAAATACTTGAGGTTATTGAAAAGATACCATATTGTAATGTAGCACCATGTACAATGATTCATTCCAGTAGCTTGACAGATAGCTTTTCATTGGTGTTGCATGAAACTAAAGCTCAACTACAAAAATCGTACCAAGCAGTTAGGTATATTCATTTGGAGGATGATTGGCCTCGTTATCAGCCTAACGACTGCATCAACATAGCCCTTATTCATCATAATGAAAAGTACACCGCAGATAGCATGGTAGTTTCCATTCAAGAAGTCATGCATAATGGTGAGATTACCTTAGATAGACGAAGCAGGTGTGAGAGTACTGATGATGACAACAGTTTTTTGAACTTCAACCAACCATTGCAGCGTGGTCATTTTAAAAGCTACAAGTACACAAGAAATCTGCCTGATATATTTTCACCTGTTGAATTGAATAATAAAAAAACAAATAATCCTTACATGGTGCTAATTGAAGGAGCACCTGGAATTGGCAAAACTATTTTATCAAAAGAAATTGCTAATCTATGGGCCAATGGTGAGCTCTTTAAAGATAATCTTTTCTTCATGTTGCGTTTACGAGATTCTGGCATTCAGAAAATTACATCATTTTCTGACCTTGCCAAGTATATTATATACTCTCATGCACACTCACAAGCCTCCAGTAAAGTTGACATTTTTACAAAATATTTTGAGCAATCACAAGGTGAAGATATAACAATATTACTTGATGGATTTGATGAATTTGCAAAGGAGCTAAGAGATGAATCATTTATTGCTAGTATAATCTACAGAAATATTCTGCCTTTTTGCAATCTAATCATTACATCACGTCCAACAGCATCAGCACGTCTTCATGAAAGAGCAGACCGCAGAGTAGAAATTTTAGGCTTCACTGATGAGGATAGGAAGCAATACATACAGTGTGCATTGCGTGATAGTCCAAAGGAAATTGAAATGGTAACTGCATATTTAAAAGAAAACCCCTTTATAAATACTCTGTGTTACATACCGTTAAACATGAGCATACTTATTTGCATTTTAAAGGAATCGAATGGCTGTAGGATGCCAAGAAATCAAACAGAGATCAATAATCAATTTATTTGTATGACAATTTCACGTCATTTAATGAGGGAGAAAATTTTGTCTTCGGACATTAAGTCACTTTCAAAATTGCCTAGTCCTTACAACAAACAACTGGCCGAACTGTCAAAACTTGCATTTACTTTGATTGGCAAAGACAAAGTTGCCTTTAGCTCTTCAGATATTGAAGACTGCTGTCCCAAGTCAAACTTACTTAAGGACTGCATTAATAATGGCATGGGCTTATTACAAGTCATAGAATATTACAACTTTACAGATTGCACTAAACAAAAGTCTTTTAATTTTTTGCATTTCTCAATACAAGAATTTTTGGCTGCATTTTATGTAACTTCATTATCACAGCGTGATCAAACCAAAGAAATGAGAAAGATCTTTTGGGACAGCAAGTACCTAAACATGTGGGTGATGTATGTTGGATTGACTGGTGGTGGTTCCACAGCACTAAAAGATTTTCTGGCAGGGAAACGGCGTGCATGGCCATGGAGTAGCAAAGCAAATGAAATAGCTTTAAATGAGTATGATGATAAAGTGAAGTACCTTTACTTGTTCCACTGCTTTTTGGAAGCTGGTAACGATCATATGTGTCAAAAAGTTGCAGTGGGAAACTTATTGGAGGATAAAATTATTGATCTTAGTTATACTACTCTCTTACGCAATCACATGCACACACTAGGTTTCTTTATAACAAGATCAGCTACAGAACAATGGCAGAAGCTAAATTTATCAAAGTGTTCAATAAGAGATGGTGGTTGTGAAGTACTGTCCACTATGATTTCAAACAGTCGGGTGAGTATTGAATCTTTGGATCTTTCTTGTAACCAGTTAACACCATCTTCTCTTCAAGCAATCTGCAACTTGGTGAAACATTTCAAACTTCAGGAGCTAAAACTTTCAAACAACAACCTGACAGATGCTGATGTCAGTAGATCATTCTTCTCTTTTGCTTTGTTTGAAAGTGGATTTGTCTTAAGCAATCCATTAAATGTAACAAATAGCACAAAATCGAAGTTTTCTACAGTTGTTTATTTACTCAAGTGCAACTTCTTAACCAAAACAAATTCTTTCAAAGAATTAAATTTAATTGACAAACTTTATGTATGGAACTCAAGACTTCAATGCAGCAATATAAATGAAATTCTCAACTCCTGTAAGGTAGTTAAGAAAATTAGTATATTTGAATCTGGGTTAACAGACAATGAATGTGATGAAACATTCTCAATGCTAAATAGCATAATGCATGATGATCATGGTAGAATCGATTTCATATTATTATCCAAAAATAAGATGGTAGCTTACAATAGTGATAAACATCAGTTGACTCAAATTCTACAGCAGAAGACTCTATACATGACAGTTATTCAACTTAATAATTGTTTGTTTACTACTGAAATGCTTAGCCAAATAGGGACAACTATTGTTTCTAGAAATAATGTACAGTGGACTCTTATTGACTTATCTGAATGTGGCATCCAAGATGTCGGGTATAAAGCACTTTTTGATGCAATTTTTGCTAGTGAATCATTAGTACGCATCAAAACCTTGAACCTTTCTAAGAATTTTTCAACAACTGCGATTATACCAATGTTGGTTGAATCTCTTGAGTGTTGTGTAATAGAGGAACTGATAGTGTCTGTTGATGATGCTGTTCTTTGGAATTCCATTGCTGCAACGGATTTTGAGAATAAAGTGCTGAATTTGAAGTTAAAAATTTCTTTAGTCATTTTAAACAATAGCTTAGATAAAGAATTGAAGAAAATGTTTACTAGCATTTACTTGATAAACCATGACATTAACTACCATACCTTTGAAAACATTGAGATATTTCTGGAGCGACAGAAGATAATAGCTATACAAAGCCTTGCTATACTGAAAAGTGAGATATCAGCAGATGGTCTTAGCAGATTGGTATCGACCTTGCATCCTAGCTCTCTTTATATTTGCAAGTGCGATTTACTGGAACAAGACGCGGTTTGCCTTACAAATATGCTTGAAAAGGCAAGGGTAATGAGGTATATACTATGCGCAGGAACTTACTTGTTTTGTTACAACACTGATGTACAAGAAGTGATCAACACTTCGCAATACAATACTTCACTTAACAATCTTCATCTAATTAATTGTAGCATACCATCTTCATGTATTTATCAATTGGGAAGTGATCTTGCTGGCATCTCTGGGCACTGGGAAACAATTGACTTTTCAGGTAGTAAAGTTGATGATCACAGTATTGCACTGCTTTATGATTGTTTTTCAAGTAAATCCAAAAAACGTTCAATCAAAGTTGAGTCACTCAATCTTTCTGACAATAACATAACTAATGTATCTGCAAGAAAAATAAGTGACTTGGCAGTTTTGTGGCATGTAAGACAACTAAATATATCCTACAACAGTTTAAATGACTGCAAAGTAGCTAATGCTTTTGCAAACAGTTTGAATTTTGCAGTACATTCCAGTGACCCATCTGTTACAAAAATAACCAATAGCAATCATATGACTATTGTACTGTACAAATGTACACACATCAGTGAACGTTTTGAATCATATTCACATGCTCCTTGCAACAGTGTATACTTTGTAATGGTAAATTGTGATATTAGTGATTTGTGCATTCTTAAGAAGAAGATGACTTCAAAAGTTTACCTGTCTGGTCAAAATATAACATTATCCAAAGTCAAACCAATTGTTAAAACATTGAAGGAAATTGCACAGATCACTTTCCAAGTTAGTGAATTTGAAAATCCATATAGATTTAATAACAATGAGATAGCTAACAGTTTTAACTATGGCAATATAATTACATTTTCAACCAGACTTTCATTACTGAAGATCAGTGAAACCACTGATCAGTCTGTGCAGATAGTAACATCAAATATAGAAGACAATACTGAAATGAAAGTTCATTGTTGCAAAGGTGATCATTTACTGACTAACTGTCTACAAATAACTGAAGAAGCTAAAACAGAAACAACCAAGATGACACAACTAGCAATTCACAATGTTAACATTGACAGTGCAATGATCAATGAAATAAATGCTCTAGCAAAAACAAACTATCAGTTAGAATGTGTGGCATTTTCCAACAATAACTTACATGATGAAGGATTGGAAAAGGTTACAAAATCACTAAGAAATCTTCCATTAAATAGCATTACAATAAATAATTCTACAATTACTGATAAGGTTGCTGAACACATAGCAGTCATTGTTGCTGATCCTGATTTGCAATCATCAGATGAAGAGCAGATTTATAGCAACATCACTTGCATTAATAAGACTATGCCCCTGTTAACACACCTCAACTTAAGTTCAAATTTCATTACTGACAAGGCAGCAGAAATATTAGCAAACGCTATTGTGAAGAACACAGTTTTACATCATCTGGACTTATCAAATTGTAAACTACAAAAGCAAGGATTATTGTGTATATCTCAATCACTAATACATCTATCATCATTAAGATACCTTGCATTAAATAGCAACACAATTCCAATTGAAATTGCTACTCAATTGGCAAAAGCTATTTTAAAGATTACCAAGCTAGAAAATGTACAATTGCAGAATTGTAAATTACAAGGGAATGGAGCCCTTGTCATTTTTGCCAGCTTAAAGAATAAAGTAGGCTTAAACAGTTTAGATGTAAGCCACAACAAAATAACTGTAAAAGGTGCTAGTCAATTATCACGTGCTCTGTACACCATTACAAATACTTTAACACACATCAAACTTATCAGCTGCAAATTAAAACCATCTAGTTTGGCAGAAATTTTTGACTCACTGCAGTTTGCTACATCCCTAGTGTGCCTTGATGTCAGCTCAAATACAATAAGCATTGATGTCGCTTACAAGTTGTCATCTCTTATTGATCAGAACTGTAACCTGGAAATCTTGAATGTTGCCAATTGTGCTCTACAACGTGAAAGTTTTTTAATGATCATGAACGTCATTAAAGCATCCAGAAGTATCCAGCAACTCAATATCAGCAGCAACATCATATCTGGGGATATAGCAAGGTCCCTTGATATTTTTCTCACCAATAGCAACTCGCTAAAGCATTTAGAGCTATCAGATTGTCGCATACATGAGCATGGGTTACCAACAATACTCGAAAACGTGCAACGTTTGTCATATCTTGATTTAAGCTTTAATAAGATATCAGATGAAGCAGCTAAGAAACTAGCTATATCATTAAAGAACAATGTCACATTAGAGTTTCTTAGTTTAGCATATTGTCATCTACAAGAAATGGGAATAAACAGCATAACACTAGCTGTGAGGGATAACACCAGTTTAAAAGCACTGAATTTATCTCATCACATCATAGACAGCCAGGCTGCAAATTACTTATCGTATCTGATCATTACAAATGCTCTTCTCCGTGACCTTGATTTAAGCCACTGTACATTTAGTGATAATGGATATGATGTGATTACAAATGTTCTACGGGTGAACCCATTATTGCGTTTAAAAATACATAGTTGTAAACAAGAATTAAAAAACATAGTTGCACCATTTCAAAACAATGCTCCACTTAGGAATGTAAATTTAGAGAACATTGATACCAGCAAATCTGCAAGCAAGATAGCACAATTAATTACAAATTCATCAACATTGGTCTCCTTAAAACTCAGTCATTGCAATTTAAAAACTGCTGGAATTTTAAGAATTACTGATGCCTTGTCAAAAATAATGTTTTTAAAAGTCTTAGATCTTAGCAGTAACCCTGTTATTGATCAACCTGCAGATGGAATAGCCATAGCTAATGGAATTGCTAGTGTTATTGCTAGTAACTGTCAGTTGGAATATCTGAATCTGTCAGACTGTAAACTGTCACAAACAGGAATGATAGAGATTCTCCGGGCTGTCAAGAATTTAATCAAATTAGATTATCTTTCATTGAAATCAAATGAGTTTAATGACAGAGTAGCAGAAAACATGGCTGTTTGTCTAAAATACAAGAAAGTATTGCGACACCTGGATCTTTCATACATCCTGGACTCAGAGATTTTAATCATTGCAAATTCCCTTAATTCAATTACATCTCTTGAACACCTAGGACTGGAATTCAGCAATATCACCAATGAAGCTGCCAATTTGATAGCAAGTGTTATTACAAGTAATAGTACATTGCAACACTTAAATGTGTCAAACTGCAATTTGCAAGAGGAAGGAATTATCATGATATCAAAGGCATTAGGCAAAAACAATTCCATTAACAAGTTACTAATGAATTCCAATTCTATAAATGATACAGCGGCTTGTGAATTAGCAATTACCATAGCCAAAAATTCATCATTAGAATCACTAGGATTATCTGACTGTGAGCTGGAAGAGATTGGATTGATACACATTACAAAGGCCTTAAAATGTACTCTACTGAAAGAACTTGACTTAAGTTGTAACATAGTGAGCAATGAAGTGGCTAGATACATATCAGATCTTTGTGACAGTGTGGTATTGAAATATCTCAACCTAAGTCACTGTGGTATGCTTGGTGCTGGAATTTCTATGATACGTGATACTGTGCAAGATTTAGCTATGTTGAATTTTGACAGCATGATGTTATATAAAAAGAATACAGTGTAGTAGCTTTACAGAGCAATAAATTTGTGTTATGTTTGTGTACACTATTTTATGCTAATATGCTTCTATCCCACTGTGAAGTACATGTATCTACTATAGTATATTGATAGAATGAACAGTGTATACCTATTTATAGAAAAGCTCTTTTATCATATTTTGTGGCTAATCCTCAGAGGCTGTCAGGATCTAATCACATTTAGTTAAGCAGCAGCTCAGAACTAGTTATTTAGCTGGCAATGCACCACACTCTGTGCTAACATTTGCATGATCACCAAGATCTAAGGTCACAAAGCCAGACACTAACAGCCCTCTCTACCATTTGGTATATCCACATGATGGCACAAGCAAAACAAATTGAACAATGTCTGAGCTATACATCAAATTATACTGTCAGTAGCATATAGCATTGCCATTGAACTGATACAAGCATTTAAGTTGCATCATCCGATAACTATTCTATCTACAAGCTACAGAACGCTGATGTACATATCATGAATTGCAAAATTATAACCTGCCATAATGTCCCTACCTGAGGAAAAAAATGGAGTATGTAAAGTAAATGTCTGTAGAAGCTTAGCTATAAGCCCATGCCTTGCTACTCTGACTACAAAACTTATCCAAAGGAATTATACCATGGAAACTGGCATCATAAAAACTAGCACCTTTGGATGAACCGCACATCATCCAGAACAGTAACCATTTACGAAACTCATCCAACTAATTAAGTTATAGGGGGAAGAATCAGTACACACAGAAATTGGTATTGGTCTAGCTATTCCATATCAAAAATTGTGATCTCTAGTTCAGTGACTGAACACAACTACAGTTCTGAAGACAATAACATACTGCTGCCATGGTGTATTTTGTACTTGTTAAATGGTTGTTCCTCCCTACAAACTGAGATAGTGGAACTCCAATGACAAAATTATCAAGGTGTTTCATTTCAAGCTAAGGATGTGGATGTGAACATTGACTTGGTCAAGGATCCTTTCTAGATGACCTAGCTAAGAAAAAAGATAGTGACCTACCTTCTGAAAGTCATGACATCACATTCAGGAAAGCCAAGCTGATACTACCAGGAGATCTTCCCACCAGCCTCACAATGTTTAGAGGCCTGTTGACCATGATTTGCTATGCTGTAGCTTTTTGTAGTTATGTGTGCTGCAAATGTGTTCACCATATTTGCACATATCTTTCCTATTCAGTTAAGTGTGTTGCATAATATGTTTACGACCAGAAACCAGCCTCACAATACCTTCATGGCACCTTGTTGGTATTGGTTAGGTATACTGTGAAGTGCTTTCAGACCTGAAATGTTTCCAATAGGTTGCTATAAAAACTTTTAGAAAAATATATTCAGTGGAATTTTTGACTGACTGCCTAACTGCCAAACTGCCTGACTGTCTGGTGCCTTCAAACTAAGGCTAGAAGGTTGATTTTTCACTGTTCAATGTTGCTTCAGTCAGACAGATGCCTTTTGGCATACTGCAGTATGGCCAGTATGTGCAATGCATGTTTCATGAACTTACCTGTGTCCTCCTTTGTATCCTTAAAGTTTGCTGACAGTGCAAAATGTCAATGATTTGTGGTAGCACCATGTGATGACTTCCTTACATGTTTGTATTGTGACTGGATTGATTGCAGAGGTTCTTCTTGTAGTGTTCTTCATTTTCAATGTTGTGTAATAGGCTGAACATAGCTGAAAATGGAACGCAATGGCCACTTTATGATTTCAGGAATAATTGATAATCAAGGCATGCATTCAGACAAAAAAATAAGCCTGGTTCCATTCTTTCTTCTGATGTGGTATATATGCATCAGTCCACCAGTTATAATAATGTTACAAAAATGTAAACAAACAAGTACAAGGAAAAAATTAGGAATTCTAAGTTCGATTAGGAATTACAAAGATAAAAATGTATCGAAACAAAGTACACCTGAAGATATACTAGTTGACATTTAATCCCCAATTCACTCATGGTATAGAATGAAGTAGGGATTAAATGTCCACAACCTCTGTTGTTTACACTATCTTTATATATTTCTTTAATTTCATCCCTAATCGAACTTAAAATTCCTAATTTTGTACCATACAGTACATGTGCCCTTGGGCTCTTAAGAAAGTGATAATGCACTCTAGAAAGATATCTGCCATGCAGATTTGCTTTGAACAACTAGTATGGGAGTGTTACCAATGTGCAGGTTCATCTAGGGGGCAACCGCAGCATTTTTCAGACATCCAGCCTGTTTGGGGCCCTGGTAAAAGTGTATTTGGCATATACTGTAAGGTTATATTTTCTGCCCCTTGCCCCTGGTTGCCCTGCCACTGTGCTCTTAGATACAAGAAATTATCTGATGATGAAATAAATATACTTTGTTGGTTCCCACCTTATCCCACAAACCCGGTCACTAAAAAGTTATACTCTTGTGTAAAGTTAGGGGTTTCAACTGAGCCATTGCACTGCTAGATTGTACGTGCTATTACTATGTGTGTGTGGCCAACAATCTTCCTTGCTCAAGTGTACAATTGCAAGGTCTCTCATACTTTAATTGTATTCACTTGCCCTGCACACTGGTAACACTCTCACATATGATGAGTATTTGTTCAGAGCAAATCTGCATAGCAGATGTCTTTTGCGTAGATTGTACAGCCAAGTGTGACTGAAAACAGTTAGACCTTGCATGAATATGATTGTGCAAAGCCAATATATTAGAACCTACTACCACTTTATACAACATCCCCAGACTATTGGCTGAACAAGCCATTTTTATGGCAGCAACCACCATAAGAGAGTTGAAGTTATGTATGTGATTCATAGGTGAATTCTTGGCTGGCTGCTGTATGCGTACGTTAGACAAAATGACTGTTTAATCCAGATGACAAATGTATACAATTAATTTGTATGGGAAAATATTTGGGATCTCATGACAATTGCCATTATTCCCAATTATACAGAGGTGATTGCCTAATTCACGTGACTGTTAACACAGGTTTCACTGTATAAAGTAACAACAACTATGTAGTTGAGTGTCAAAGTACATGAAGGGGTCTGAAGATTGTCCTGTGCATGCATGATGCAGCACCCAAACCAAGTTAGTGTGTGCTACTGTATAGCTAGCCATGTTGCAGGTAGTTGAACATCGTATTATAATCATTATAGGACTCTAAAAGAGCATACATGCAGTAAATGTATCTAAGTAATAATAATAATAATAATCAGTAGCTAAGAAATAGTATTTGAAATCTATACCTTTCTGTTCCCATAAAGTTACACTTGGGTCTCTTTGTTATATAGTACACACATATGTAGAGATGTTATCTAAATCTTTAACTTTAATACTGATTTGAAGTAAAGCTTATAATACAGTAAGTAGTAGCATATAGTTCTTTTATGGCTACGCATAGAAACATGCCGGCACAGTAAAACTATTAGCTACAATTTCATTTAATGTCATGCATGTTCCCAGATATTTGTCTGTTAGTGTTGACCTGCTGTAGTGACATGTCAGAAGGTTAAATCCTGTATATAACAATACAATAGGTGTCACAATCTTGACACTAAAACTTGAATGCAGAAAAATCCAAACCCAGTGTTACTGTAGATACTTCAGCAACACTCAGGCATGTACCAAAGAGGCCAAATTTGGAACCTTCTCTTCATCATTACACAATATTGACTTCTCACCAGGAAAGTGCTTTGTCTCTACATTGAGACAAGGAAGATGAGAAATCAAGACTCACAATGTCGTCCATCCAAGAAAGAATAAGTGCACCCAAAAATAAAACCATGTGGTACTATATGCATGCATTGCTATGTAGTAGGAGGGATATCTAATCCTCACAAAATTTACGGAATCATTTTCCCCAAAAGTTGCATGTTAAATTATAGCTGATTGTACGTAATTATAGCTGATTGTACATAATTATAAGAAGGAACAGGCCTGCACCCATACATCCCTTGTACATCAATACACTTTTACTTTGTGCCATCATGTGGCTACCAAATGGTGCATGTGCAATAGACTGTGTTGTTTTACAAAATGGCCTATAGCTTTTGGTTTTGTGGGCATGGATCTTGGCAATTTTAGATCTTATTTCTGAATTAATTTTGCTGTTAGTAATGATTTCCAATTTTTTTTACCATAGGTACCCTGCTTTTCCACATACATTGTAGTATAAACAGATACGCTAGCATTACCAAATGATAAATTTCCTGGGTTGATCTAGTTTGCAAAGTAGAAGGACAGATGCTAAATTGATTATGCATTATAAAATAATTAACAATATTGTTGACGTAGATTTTGATGATAACATGATACTTACGTATATCGTTGTACACGTGTTCACTTGATACAACCTTACACAAGAGTGAACACATATAAATGCTCCTTTATACCATCAGCAATCAAACTCTGGAACACTCTACCAAGAAATTTGGTTAATCAAGAGTCAGTAAATAAATTTCAAGCTAAATTGCATACATACACACACACACACTTGTAACTAACTAACTAACTAAGTAACAACCAATGTATACACAATCACACATATGATTTAGATATGTACAACAATGCTTCACTCCAGAGGTATGTACATCAAACATAATACATTGTTATTATTATTAAGTATATATGCTGCTTCTGTGCAATGGGGAAAACATAATTATATGTATTAACAGTGTACACAAACATACAAACGTAACACAAATTTTAATGCTATGTAAAACTACTACTTCTTCCATATAGCATCATACTATCAAAATTCAACATAGCTAAATCTTGCACAGTATCACGTATCATAGAAATTCCAGCACCCAGCATACCACAGTGACTTAGGTTGAGATATTTCAATACCACACTGTCACAAAGATCTGATATGTATCTAGCCACTTCATTGCTTACTATGTTACAACTTAAGTCAAGTTCTTTTAATAGAGTATATTTTAAGGCCTTTGTAATGTGCATCAATCCTATCTCTTCCAGCTCACAGTCAGATAATCCTAGTGATTCTAATGATGAATTTTTGGCTATGGTAATTGCTAATTCACAGGCCGCTGTATCATTTATAGAATTGGAGTTCATTAGTAATTTGTTAATGGAATTGTTTTTGCCTAATGCCTTTGATATCATGATAATTCCTTCCTCTTGCAAATTGCAGTTTGACACATTTAAGCGTTGCAATGTATTATTACTTGTAATAACACTTGCTATCAAATTGGCAGCTTCATTGGTGATATTGCTGAATTCCAGTCCTAGGTGTTCAAGAGATGTGATTGAATTAAGGGAATTTGCAATGATTAAAATCTCTGAGTCCAGGATGTATGAAAGATCCAAGTGTTGCATTATCTTCTTGTTTTTCAGACAACCAGCCACACTATCAGCTACTCTGTCATTAAAACTGTTTGATTTTAGAGAAAGATAATTTAACTTTATTAAATTCTTAACAGCCCGGAGAATCTCTATCATTCCTGTTTGTGATAGTTTACAACCTGACAGATTCAGATACTCCAACTGAAAGTTACTAGCAATAACACTAGCAATTCCATTAGCTATGGCTATTCCATCTGCAGGTTGATCAATAACAGGGTTATTGCTAAGATCCAACACTTTTAAAGATGTCATTTTTGACAAGGTATCAGTGATGCTTAAAATTCCTGCAGTTTTCAAATTGCAATTGCTGAGATTTAAGGAAGCCAGTGTTGACCCAAATTTTAGTAATGGGGCAATCCTACTTGCAGTTTTGCTGGCAATATTAATGTTTTCTAGATTTACATGTCTCATCAGTGGAACATTATTTTTAAATGATGCAACAATGTTTTTGAGTTCTTGTTTACAATTATGAATTTTCAGACGTAGCTGTTGGTTCACCTGTAATACATTAGTAATTACATCATATCCTTCATCACTAAAACTGCAGTGGCTTAAATCAAGGTCATGGAGAAAAGCATTGGTGATAATTAGGTATGATAAATGTTTTGCTGCTTGGCTTTCTATGGTGTGGTTAGCCAAATTTAATGTTTTTAAGCTGGTATTGTTACTCAAAGCTTGTGTTATGTCGTTCATTCCTATTTCTTGTAGATGACAATGTGCTAAACTCAGAAACTCTAATGTGACATTGTTCTTTAAGGCCATAGCCAGTTTGTTAGCTACTTCATCTGATATCTTATTAAAACTTAAATCAAGATATGACAAACACTGCACTTTTTCAAGTACTGTTGTTAACTCTTCTTTATGCATGTGACAATCTGATAGCTCTAAATGGCTTAATGCATTGTTGTTGGCAATAAACATACCAAGGGACCTTGCTATATCTCCAGATATGAAGTTGCCACTGATATTGAGACGCTGGATGCTCCTGGCTGTTTCAATGACTTTCATGATCATTAAAAAAGTCTCACGCTGTAGAGCACAATTAGCAACATTTAGGATTTCCAGTTTACAGTTCTGATCAATAAGAGATGACAACTTGTGGGCTACACTAATGCTTACTGTGTTTGAGCTGACGTCAAGGCATACCAGTGATGTAGTGAACTGCAACGAGTTAATAATTTCTGCAAAACTAGCTGGCCTTACTATGCAGTTGCCAATTTTGATATGTGTTAATATATTTGCAATTGTGCGCAAGGTAGAAGATAACTGAGTAGCACCTCTTTCTGTTATTTTGTTACAACTTACATCTAGAGTCTGTATGCACTTTTTGTTCCTCATACTAGCAAAAATTACAAGGGCTCCATTCTCTTGTAATCTGCAATTTTGTAACCCAATGTTTTCTAGCTTGGTAATCTTGGAAATAGCTATAGCCAATTGAGTAGCAATTTCGTTTGGAATTGTGTTACAATTTAATGCAAGAAATCTTAATGATGATAGGTGTATTAGTGATTGAGATATACACAATAATCCTTGTTTTTGTAGTTTACAATTTGATAAGTCCAGATGATGTAAAATTGTGTTCTTCATAATGGCGTTTGCTAATATTTCTGCTGCCTTGTCAGTAATGAAATTGGAACTTAAATTAAGGTGTGTTAACAGGGGCATACTCTTATTAATGCAAGTGATGTTGCTGTATATCTGCTCTGCATCTGATGATTGTAAATCAGGATCAGCAACAGTGACTGCTATATGTTCAGCGACCGTATCAGTAATTGTAGAATTATTTATTGTAATGCTATTTAATGGAAGATTTCTTAGTGATTTTGTAATCTTTTCCATTCCTTCATCATGTAAGTTATTGTTGGAAAATGCCACACGTTCTAACTGATAGTTTGTTTTTGCTAGAGCATTTATTTCATTGATCATTGCACTGTCAATGTTAACATTGTGAATTGCTAGTTGTGTCATCTTGGTTGTTTCTGTTTTAGCTTCTTCAGTTATTTGTAGACAGATAGTCAGTAAATGATCACCTTTGCAACAATGAACTTTCATTTCAGTATTGTCTTCTGTATTTGATGTTACTATCTGCACAGACTGATGAGTGGTTTCACTGACCTTCAGCAATGAGGGCTTTGTTGAAAATGTGAGTATATTGTCACAGTTGAATCCATTAGCTATATCGTTGACATTAGACTGACTCTTAAACCCGTTTACATGCAATTTGATTTGTGCAATTTCCTTTGACATTTTAACAATTGGTTTGACTTGGGACAACTGCATATTTTGATAAGACAGGTAAACTTTTGACATCATCTTCTGTTTGCAAATGCACAATTCAGAAATCACCTGCTTGTTGATGTCACAATTTACCATTACAAAATAAACACTGCTGCAGGGAACATGTAAGAGTGACAGAAAAAGTTTACTGATGTTCGTACTCTTGTTTATCACAATGGTGATATGATCGTTATTGATTATTTTTGTAACTGATGGATCACTGGAGTGCACTGCAAATTTTGTACTGCTTGCAAATGCATTGGCTACTTTGCAGTCATTCAAGCTGTTGTAGGATATATTTAATTGTCTGACGTGTAATAAAGACGCAAAGTCACTAATCTTTTTTGCTGATACATTTGTTAAATTATTGTCAGAAAGATTAAATGAATCGACTTTGATTGGATGTTTGTTAGATTCCATTGAAAAGCAATCATAAAGTAGTTTAATGCCATGATCTTCCACCTTACAACCTGAAAAGTCAATCACTTCCCAGTGCTTAGAAAAGCTAGCTAGGTCACATCCTAATTGATAGGTGTGGGAAGGTGAAATGCAACAATTGTTTAGCTGGAGAAAATTAAGTGATGGATTGTATTGTAAAGCGTTAATCACATCTTGGACATCAATACCATGGCAAAACAACTGAGTTTCAGTACACAGTAAATACTTCAGAATTCTTGTCCTTTCAAGTACATTTGTAAGGCGTATTGCATCATTTTCTAGTAAATTACATTTGTTTATGTGAACAGATCTTGGATGCAACATTGATATCAACCTTTGAAGGTCATTTGCTGATAGATTGCTCTGTAGTATGCAAAGATTGTGTATAGTTGTTTTCTTCTGTTCGTGCAGAAAAATCTCAATGTTTTTAAAAGTATGGTGATCTATGGTGTGGTTTATCAAGTAGATACTAGTAAACCTATTTTGAAATTCCTTGTCAGTAAGGCTGTTTTTGATAACTAAAGGAATTTTTGACTTCCAATTCAGAACTTTATTCTCAAAATCTGTTGCAGCAATGGTGTTACAAAGAGCAGCATCATCAACAGACACTATCAGTTCCTCTATTACACAACACTGAAGAGACTCAACCAACATTGGTATAATTGCAGTTGTTGAAATATTCTTAGAAAAATTCAAAGTTTTAATGTAAACCACAAAATGCCTAGAAAAAATTGGATCAAAAAGTGCCTTAAATCCACTATCTTTGATGGCACATTCAGATAAGTCAATAAGAGTCCATTGTCCATCATTGCTAGTAACAATAGTTGTCCCTATTTGGTTCAGTGTTTCAGTAGTGAGTGAGCACTTGGTTAGCTGAATAACTGTCATCATTAGAGTTTTCTGTTGCAGAATTTGAGTCAGTTGCTCTGCATCACTATTGTACCCAATCATCTTAGTTTTGGATAACAATATAATAGCTATTCTGTCATGATCATGAAAACTTTTCAGCAATGAGAATGTTTCGTCACATTCGATGTCTGTTAGTCCAGACTGAAATACTGCAATTTTCTTGATGTTTTGGGAATTGGCGATTTCATTTATATTACTGTTTTGAAGTTTTGTGTTCCATATATGAAGTCTGTCAATGAAATTGAAATCACTTAGAAATTTTGTTTTGCTTAGGTTGAGCTTAATCAAATAAACATCAGTAGAATATTTTAAATGTGTCCTAACTTTTACAGACAATGGTTTCTTTAAAGCAAATTCATTTTCATGCAATGCAAAGGAGAAAAATGATCTGCTGAAATCTGCATCAGTCAAATTGTTATTTGAAAGTTTTAATTTCTGCAGTTTGAAATGCTTCACCAAGTTGCAAACTGCTCGAAGAGAAGATGGCATCAGCTGATTACAAGAAAGATCCAAACATTCAAAATTCACCCAAGCATTGGAAATCATTGTTGATAGTACCTCACAACCAGTGTCCCTTATTGAACACTTTGATAAATTTAGTTTATACCATTGCTTTGTAGCTGATCTTGTTATAAAGAACCCTAAGGTGTGCATGTGAGTGCGTAAAAGGGTGGTATAACTAAGATCAATAATTTTGTCCTCCAACAAGTTACCAGCTGCAACTTTCTGACACATTTGATCATTACCGGCTTCCAAAAAGCAGTGGAACAAGAAAAGATACTTAACTTTATCATCATATTCATTCCAAGCTATCCCTTTTGTTCCAACTAGTTTGCTCATCCATGTATACCGTTTACCAGCTAGAAAGTGTTTCAAAGCTGAGGAGTTGCCACCAGTCAACCCAACGTACATGACCCACATGTTCAAGAATTTACTGCTCCAAAAGTTTTCTTTCATTTGTTCTATCTGTTCATGTACTGATAATGAAGTTATGTAAAAAGCAGCCAAAAATTCTTGCATTGAAAAATGTAAGAAATTGAAAGATGTTTGTTTAGTGAGATTTGTAAAATTGAAATATTCTATTGTTTGTAACAAGCCCATACCGTTTATGCAGTCCCTAAGTAATTTCGACTTCGGACAGCAGTCTTCGATATCTGAAGAGCAAAAAGCAGCTTTGTCCTTACCAAGCAGAACAAATGCTAGTTTAGATAATTCAGCCAACAGCTTGTTATAAGGACTAGGCAATTCTGAAAATGACTTAATGTCCAAAGTTAAATTTTTCTCCCTCATTAAATGTCGTGCAATTGTCATACAAATAAACTGATTATTGATCTCCGTTTGATTTTTTGGCATCCTACAACCATCTGATTCCTTTAAAATGCAAATAAGTATGCTCATGTTTAACGGTATGTAGCACAAAGTATTGATAAATGGATTTTCTTTTAAATATGCAGTTACTTTTTCAATTTCCTCTGGACTATCATGCAATGCACACTGTATGTACTGCTTCCTATCCTCATCAGTGAAGCCTAAAATTTCTACTCTGCGGTCTGCACTTCTATGAAGATGTGCTGATGCTGTTGGTCGTGATGTTATGATTAAACTGCAAAATGGCAAAACACGTCTATTGATTATATCAGCAACAAATGATTCATTTCTCAGCTTTTCAGGAAATTCATCATATCCATCAAGTAAAATTGTTATTTCTTTGCCTTGTGAATGCTCAAGATAGTTTGCAAAGACATCAACTTTACTGGCGGTTTGTTGACATGCATGGGAGTATGTAATATACTTGGCAAGATCAGAGAATGATGCAATATTTTGAATGCTGGAATTACGTAAACAAAGCATGAACAAAAGATTACCTTTAAAGAGGCTCTCAGTAGCCCATTGAAAAGTGATTTCTTTTGATAAAATGGTTTTACCAATACCAGGTGCTCCTTCAATAAGCACCACATAAGAACCATTTAGTTTTCCTTTTTTCATTTCAACTAATGAAAATACATCCAATAGATTTCTTGTGTACTTGTAGCTTTTAAATTGCCCATACTCTGGTGATTGGTTTAATAGATTGGGTTCATCATCACTGCCTGACTTGCACCGTCTGTCTAGGGTTATCTCACCCTTATACATTCTTTTTTGAATTGAAACTACTAGTGAACCTTTAGTACACTTTTCCTTGTGGTGAATAAGTGCTACGTTAACATAATTTTCAGGTTGGTAATGAGGCCAATCATCCTTGGAATTTTTATATCGATCTTTTTGATAAAATTCTTGTAGTAGCTCTTTGGTATCATGCAACACCACCGAAAAGTTATCTTTCAAGCTATTGTAATGGAATTTTGTACACGAATCAATGACCTCAAAAAGTTTTCCCCATGATGCATTTTTATCATTGTCAAGCCATTCTTGCCACATGTTATTGCAGCAATCCTCAGTTTTGTGGTAGTCTTTTTCTATCATGTCAAGAACACCTTTGTGTAATTGTAGAAAAGTACCTATCTTCTTCCAGTGAACACCATATTCGAGAGTGACAAAATTGCACAAATCTTTTAAAGCAGGCTTTGTGAGACCTACATGTGTAAGTAAGAAAATCACATAGTTATTAATATAGTATAGCAAAACACACACTGAACAAAACCTAACCACTTGTTAGTAAAAAGTTATCAACTAGGATCCACCTTGAGAAATAAAGTTACATGATACGTAGGTACTCATGTGGAGTATTAGCTTTTATATAGTAAATAATGGAGGATAGGGCCCTTCTCATCAATCTAAGAATAAATACAATAGACATACTTTTGTCAACCTGATTACAACATTTTATGAATACTTCCAAAAATATTACAAAGTGATCAGTTGTAGCTACAGTCAAACTGTAAACAGAGGCTGAGTGACCTCAAAATAGCTAGGGTTTTAAAAAGTTAACTGGGAAATACAGTACCTACCAATGTAAGTGGCTAATAAACAGCATCCTAGTTTTTACATATTAAACAATGGGATTTCATATCCATCAACTGCATGAATATGTATAACTTTTCTGTAACGTATAATTTGTGACTCATATTATGTTTTTACATGTGCTATATGCATAGTTGCTGAATTATGACAGTATACTAAACTTACTTTGAGATCTAAAATCATTCATACTGTAACTCATGATGAAAATTGAAGTGTTCAGAGTTTGCTTTACCTGTGACAATAAAAATATCATACTATAATAAATGGGATGGGAGATGAAGCCTTCACAGTTGGTCTGAGCAAAAGGTTGCAAATGAGTGCAACTGGAAAATGGATACATACAAATAGATAAAAGGAGTTATTTTAGTTATATAAAGTATACAGTCTATATATGGCATATATGTGTGTGTGTGTGTGTTCATTGAATAATTCTAAAATATCAGCCAGCCGTACCCAATGACTTTCAGTTCCTTGACCCAGCACTATGATTCAAGGTATATACCAATATACGTAATTGTTATGTGTGTATTGTAAGCCATTTCAAAAGTAGTTCTGAATCATTCAAATATGCCCCGATGCATCAACAATATAAAACATCACTTAAAACGTTGCAGCATTTTCCCCAGAAATTTTAAATGAACACTAACACTCAATATCCACACATGCACACTCCTCTTGATCTCGTGATGCCATCCACTGAAGTCAAGTTTAGCAATAGCAGGGTCCTATATTAAGGGCCAGTGACAAGCTATTGTTTCCACAATAGGCACCAATTTTCTGAAAAGCTTTTCAGGAAATTCCTTGTGGGAGAGAATTTCCAGGACAGGTGTTCTGTTTTCTAGCCTGATCATGAGGCACTTCACATACACTTGCACATTATGTAATTTAGTCCACTTAGTCCTATCTTGGCAAAGACCATACCAGTGATCATCAATATTGATGATGGCCTTCAGATTGGAAAACATCCTCATCACTCCAAGAGGCCACTTATTCCAAACAGTAGCTGCAGCCTGCAGTATCATCACCTATGCATCCAAAGTGAACCAATCATTGAAGGCTCCTCTCCATGATAAAGTCAGCAATTGGCCACTGCATTCCAAACGCCCCTGACAAAATTCTTGGTAGTGATATGCTCTCTCCACTGTTGGTATCAAGATACACCCAAAATAGTTCAGACAGATTGGTTGTGAAAGGTGGTAAGACTCCTTACATCAGGAGCCTATATCATTCAAGTTTCTGTAAAATAAAGCCTTATATACATTCCATTTAATGTAAGTAAAAATGTAATCTTGCAAATTGCCTAAAACTTTGGAGGTCTTAACAATTCGACATGCCACCTCACCAATACCTTCTCCTTCATTACAAAGACGCTGTCCCATGCAGGTAAGAAAATTCAGTCATTATCTCTATTTCACCCCCTAACATCATCATCACCAATGTTAGCCCCCATAGCCATACCTTTGGTTTTGGGATGAATTCAGACTGACCTGCTCCTTGAACAAAGCTTCTTCCAACTGATTTAAACACACATGTCCAGTGCTGCTGTAAACTTTCCAGTGCTTTCCATAGAAGAGATGTTGAAGGTGCCACGCTTTTCAAAATTGTCAACTATGCATTCCTAAATCCCTAGGTACAGAGTTGTATGCCTTCTTCAGATCAATAAAAAAAACAATTGGACAGGTGATCACCACGCTTCTGGGTCTTTTTCCATCAGTTTTCTAGCAGCAAAGATCGTATCAGTGCATCCTCTACCTTGTGGAAATCACACACTAGTACTGAGAGTCAGGGAGCAACCCCACCTGCAGATGTTCCTGGACATGTTATAAAGTAACCTCAGGCTTCTCATTAGTATACAGGAGGTGAAGCAATGGTGGCAACAGGCTAACAGCCATAACACCCTACATAAACACTCTGAATATTCAATGAATTTTTAAGATGTTCATGCCATCAACCTACAACTTCCTCTGGTTCCTTAGTCATGCTGTTCACCAACAACCTTCAAATTACAGCAGTCTGTACTAGTCTGCAACCAGAGAGAACTTCATTTAACCCTATGCTGCTCCATCTAACCTACCCATCCCCTTTCTGCAGTTGCCATGCTACAACTTCATTGGAATGCAGCTACGTATACTGTACAAATTCCAGACCCTTTTAAAGTTTATCCAACATGCTGCATCACTTGTCCTTTACTATGTAAATGTTTTACAAGCCTAAAATAGCCATGCATAATACAGTTATAATTGTGGGATACAAAGTTTTAAAACACTGTACAAATCTGAATAAACACTGTTTAGCCGTACAGTTTCACAATCACTGTATTCCATTTAAACAGACTTCACTGATCAATAAACAGCACACACTTCAGTCATTGTACTGCTCTACTAGCGAAGTACGCATTAGAAAGAAAATACAAACTGACACAACACTCACATGCTTATTTTTTGATATTCAATAGAACATCAAAACTAGATCCACTACTTTCTAGCCATGTGTCACGTGTTCCATTATCTTATAGTTTCTTTACATCAATATCACGACAACAAAACCTGTCTCAGTAAACTACCGCACTACAGTTTACTTCAGATTTCACTCTTTGTCATGAGAGACACACTTCAGCAAGTTCTACACATTTTTCTCCATTCTTATGGGGTCCACTCAGGTCATACCACTTTCTTATCCCACACTTGAAACAAAAATCAACTGTATAGATTTTACAAATTTTGCAAACTATGTGTAGTAAGGAAGTCAGCTTACTAGGAAGTGCTACATAACAGTTGGTAACATGGATGTGCTAGGGATTTGCCTGATATGTACACTTTTCCCTCGAGTGCAGTACGCTCTTGGGCATTGGGTGTACATATCAGGCAAACCTGCTGCTGCCATGTTTTAACTTCTTTGAAAACATTACTACGTAAGTGCAAATTATCCATCCTTTGATTCATCATTAACTATGTTGAAAGCACAAGTTATCCTTTCCTTACTTCATTGTTGACCATCCAATGTTCTTCACCATTTTTGTAATGCTTGCCCTGATCATAGCACTGAAATTGTGAGCACCCAGAATAAGTGAGGTATCATCATCTTGAGGACCACTATCCAAACAATTGTGCAACCCTTCTTGAAAGAAAAGATGATCTCAAGCTTTAAGGAGCTTTCACATGCACAAAGCACCATGTAATGTATTGTGCCTCCTTACAGTGCATGTCATCCTGCAACAATTGATGACTGTGTAATGACACAAGCTGAACCCTCTACACTGGAAACGAGCATGGTGAACACCATAGCCCATTTTGAAACTTATGACAAAGCAGATGATATTGAAGAGTATTTTGACAGATTGCAACTGTTTTTTTTTTTTTTGAAATACAAATAGTGAAAAACAACAGAAAAGTAGTGGCTTACCTCCTCATCAGTTGTATCGGCTTCAAGACATAGTCAGTGCTGAAAAACTTAACAGTGCCAAGGTTACCAGCTGCTTGTGAGTTGAGACAATTAAAGACTTTGTTGGTGCAGCATTACAAGCCCAAACCATGGAGCATTTGCTTTTCACGAGAGAGACCAACACACTGGGGAGTCTATAAATTATTTCTCAGTGGACTATGAAAGTTGGCACAGTCCTGTGATATTGGAGCATTGCTGGAGCAGACCTTGCAAGGCCGCTTCATGTGTGGTCTGAGATGCAACAGCACCTGTTGTCTGAAAAGTGCTTGACATTGGAAGAGGTGATAACCTTAGCAACAGCCATGGAAATGGCAGTTTTAGGGCCACAAGAAAAGCGATGAAGACGTACAGTATGTAAGCCAACAGAAACAAGGGTGTGACCCTGGTCTGTAGAAAGGTGGTCTTTGCATTGGTAAAAGGGCTTCAGTTTTTCATGCACAGGATTACCAGGTCACCTTTCCATGACATACTGATACACTGTTGCCAATGTGTCATCTTTACTAGTTTCAACTGCTGTTTCTGATGCAGTCACTGGTAGCTCATCTACAATAAAAGCGGAAACACAGATACAGGTTCTTTAAGTGCTGCACTTCCTCAGACAGGAAATTTTGATAAACCATGAGCATTTGTGTGCTGTTTACTGCTTTTAAACTCAATGTCGATTGATATGCTGACAAAAACAATGCCCATCATTAAAGAGCTGCTGCCACAGAAGATATGGCTGTTTTCACATTGAGGATTGGTTTGTGGTCAGTGACCATCATGGCATGATAAAAGAATGACCAAACAGGATTTTTATATCAAAGACAAGTGCTAATGCCTCCTTCTCTATTTGCCTGTAATTTTTTCAGGTTTCACTACCAGATACGATATATGAAATACCCATGAAAAATTGCCATGGTTTTACCTATGAAATTAAACATTTCATGGGTACTGCACTCATGGAATCTGTGCAGTGCCATCTGATGCTAACATGCATTTCATGGCCAACGAAAAATTCATGGTACATTCCATGGGGACAATCTGACATTTCATGGTAAAAACATAGGCATTTCATGGTATACTTCTCTGGTAGTGAATTTGCTAAGGGTTCATGTTGTGTTTTGTATCATAATGGACTAGGATGACTTCACAAGTTAACAATTGTTTGCATTCATAAAAAACCTTTTCAAATTCTTCAGTCCACAGCTATGGATGGTAGAGATGCACTGATAAGGATTTTTTTTATTTGTATAGCATGATGATCCAATTTATCTGTACCATAAAGAGCCAATACCAATTATACCAAACCAATATTTGTATATTTGTATACACTGTGAAATGTAGATAAAAGAATACTACAGATGTACTGGTGTGATAGTGTAGTGTACTGATGTGATAGTGTACTCTGATATGAATTTTTTAGTATATAGAAAACAGAGTACTGTAACTTTAGCTACAAAGTACCTGGTTACCTGTGGTGGCTTTCATTACACTTTCCAGACAATTACACACCACAAATTAAACAATTTAAGGCATGCTCCACTCCACGTTATCAAGATGCATCTGGCTGGTACAGCAGATTATTTAGTTTACTCTGGTATAGTGAAGTTTAAAGTGTGACAACTGTTGGTTCAGAAGACCTAAGTACAATATCAAGGAGAGGGTGGCCCCCTATAACTGCCCCCTCCCCCTACTGACCCAGATAATACCAAAGTCAAGATGGCAAAGAAATGTGATGCATTTTCAAATAGTAGTCATGAATTGCAAACATGCATTTAGCTACAAACTAATCAATGTCTATAGTTGCTTTGGTATCTATACCAATGATTGAGTCAGCTATAAGTCCTTTACTGATTCACAAGTAAGCAGACTTTTTAGTTATTGTTGTACTGTGATAGTTTTATTACAATGGAATTTAAGCATATGGTGCCATAAATACTGCATACCATAGCCTAAATAATTATTTGGCTGTTGATAATTGCAACTAAAATATCCATGCCCTATCCTAGTTACACATTTTCCTAATGGCCTAAGAGCACTGTTCCTAATCCTAGGAGCACTGTTCCTAATCCTAGGAGTGCTGTTCCTAATCCTAAGGGCACTGTTCCTAATCCTAGGGGCACTTTTTCTAAACCTACAACTGTGTTTCTTAACTATACGGTCAAATTCCTAATGTTTATACAATAAATGACCGGCTAAATAAATATTTGCACCGTGACGATTGACCGGCTAAATATCCACTTCGTAATCAGTAGTTTCAAGGCAGAAAATTTTCACTGATTTCCAGTTTGAAGTTTTGGGGGTTAGCTAACAGCAAAAATTTTATCCATATATAGTATGTTCACGTTGAGCTGAATCCTCAAAAACATTAAATAATTCATGGATGCAATTACACATGATCTTGAAATTTGGCTCATTTGTAGTACTGCTTGACCCGCTAAAAATATTTCAAAATCTTTTTATTCAAATGTTTGACATAATATTTATGGCCAATCAAAATTTTCACAATACATTTCCTATGGGGAAGCCATATAAGTAGAGTGTCCATTACAGTCCTTTCCCGAACTTGTAATGGAGCCAAAACGTATGTGTCTGTTGTTGACACCTTTGCTGTTACCAATAATCATCTGGTTGGCTGAAATGTTAACTCTGTTGAGAAAAAATCCACTTTTAATTTTTAGCTGTTTTTCAGGATTCAGCTCAACGTGAACATACTATAGTCTAGTCTAATACATTTTGAGATTGTTTGAAAATCTGTGACAAATTTAAATTAAGTAACATTGATGCTGGCATTGCTCAACCTTGAAAATTTTGCCTCTCAAAATATTTATTTTATATATACATATCTCTGGCTATATACGGTACTTTGTAACGTAAGTCAAATGATTATAGTGGGATTTGAACCCGGCCAGACCCTTTTTTCCCTACCCATGACAAAGACCTGAAAGAGAAACAAACAGCCTGGCCATGCAAGACTAAAGTGTTGATACAGAAATTTAACATGGTTTAAAAGCAGTACAGTACAAATTCACTAAACTTAGTACCATTCTATGTGGCAACGCCTGCCAATTAAGATCTGCCGAAGTAAGTGCTTATTTAGCTAACTGATTACTATGCAGAATTAAATTGCAAAACACATGGAAAAAACAGGGTTTTTCCATGCCAGTACCAGGGCTGTCAAGTTGAGCAATCCAGAATGAGTGAGATTCTTCCAAGCCATGGAACCGTATCATGCAACCATCAACATTTATAACCAGCAGCCTAGGATTTCATGTCATTATATCAGCATGAATTTCCATGCAGTGCCGGTTATAGCAAAATTAATTGTTAACCAATACATTTACACTGTACCGTGGCTAGCTATTCTATGACTATCTACAGCTACGTGTGGGTATATTACAGAATAATATATTATGGGTGTGGTATCTAAACTAGTGAATTAGCTAATCCTACCCAGATAAACTGTACTTTCTGGCTGGTCTCATGTGCACTAGCATAATCCCAATCACTGAGGACTTCATACAATCCTTGTACAATTATATCATAGACATCTGTAAACTTTTCAATGCAGATTCATTTTTGTCTGCAATCATTTCACCATCCCATGTCGCCGGATCATGTGCAACCAATATTGACTCAATCTGACTCTATTATTGAAATCACCCCTGCAGTTGTCTATGACAAACTAATGAATTTGCAAAATAACAAATCCGCTGGACTAGATGGTTGGCCTATATCCATAATTAAATCTGTAAGTGAATTTGTTTCAGTGCCACTATCCATTATATTCAACAAGTCATATAGTAGCGGTATTTTACCAACGGACTGGAAGTGTGGCAATGTAATGCCAATTCATAAGAAAGGTCCACGGAAGCTTGCTAGTAATTACAGACCAGTGGGTTTAATGTCCATCTTCAGTAAGATGATGGAGTCTATAGTTAAAGATCACATACTAAGTCATCTATTTACATACAGTCTAATTTCTCCTTATCAATTTGGCTTTATGCCGGGAAGATCATGTTCTACCCAGTTATTGCAGGTATTAGATTACCTTACTCAGCATTTGGATAATGGTTATTGTGTTGATGTAATCTACTTAGATTTTCAAAAAGCGTTTGATACTGTCCCACACCAACGTTTATTACAAAAGTTAACTTCTTTTGACATTCATGGCAATCTCTTAGAATGGATTAAGAATTTTTTATCTAACAGAAAACAGCAAGTTGTATTGAATGGATATAAGTCTCGTTCCTCTCCAGTCTCCAGTGGTGCCTGTGTTAGGCCCTTTACTTTTCACTATGTTTGTTAATGACATTCCATCAATTGTGTCTAGCCCTGTGTTCATGTTTGCAGATGATACAAAGATTTTTCATGTGATAAGAAACGAAGAAGACTACGTTACATTACAGAATGACTTAAATTGCCTTTACAGCTGGCCACAACTCTGGCAATTGAAGTTTAACATCTCCAAATGTAAACATCTCCATTGTGGCCCAGCTCACCATCATGGCTTCTATTATATTAATGGAACTCCTATTGACACAGTTACATCCCCCAATGATCTCGGAATTCTCTTTGATGACAAGCTTAAGTTTCATGATCATGCCGCTAAAGTTACAACCAAAGCTAATCGAATACTTGGCATGATCAAGAAATCTTTTGAATATCTTGACTCGAGTATGTTGTCTAAATTGTTTACCACACTAGTTTGACCCATCTTGGAATACGGTAATGCCATTTGGGGACCACTATTTACCCTTGATCAGAGAAAGGTTGAAAAAGTAAGTACTTTTTGCGAATGGGGCGGGCGGTGCCAGACTATGTGTTACTTTTTAAATTTTTTTTGTTTTGTTTTTTTATTTTAAAATTTTTTTATTCCGGCCCTAATGGCACTCCCATCCTCCCCGATCTGTGGCTAGAAGTTAAACCTAATGTAATCTATAAAAGGCAAAATGCAGCTAAACCTACAGAGCCTACACAGACCTACAAAAACACCGCATGGACTGCCAACATACACACAGCAAAACCCCCGGACAGGGGCCTTAACAGTAGCGGATCTAGGAATTTATAAAGGGGGTTTCCAGTTAATCTCGCGTGGCCAGACCCTTTCCGCGCGGCCGCTTATCGATTAGAGATTATAAGCGGCCGCGCGGAAAGGGTCTGGCCACGCGAGACTAGTTTCCAGTTTAGAAGGTGGAGATATACACTGACATTAGATACGCAAAAGTTTGCACTACATTGTCTGGTTTGGTAAGGTGAGACCAAAAAAAAAAAAAAAGGTCACAGCCTATTGACAGTACATAAAATACCTGCTACTGTGACTGTTCTATTAGAGTATCTCGATCGAGGCGCACGCCGCAATAATTAAAACATTTAATTGTTACGCAATCATTTTTCAAAGGGGGTTTCCGTGGAAACCTTGAAACCCCCCTAAATCCGCCACTGCTTAAGAAGAAAGCCCTGCAGACTACTGACCAAACTGCAAGGAGTGGGAGTATGAAACATAGTTCAACTCCCACAAAGGACTGCCAGGCAACAGGCTAAATAGATGTAAAAATGTCTGGGCATTGTGGTGCCACAGACAAACAGAGAGTTGCTCTAGCAGACGGCGGTATGCTAGGCTATGAGAAATTCCAGTTATTATGCCACTCCTGGTGGTTGTCCTCAAAGCAATATCCTGCAAGACAGGATGACTAGCAGCAAACCACAAACCCAAGCACTCAACCACCAGGGGGACAAAGACACCTCCAGCAGCCTGCACAAGCCATCATGGTGAGCATCCTGGTCTTCTTCTCCCTTAGCAGCACACCTGCTGAAACTGCAGACCGACCCAACAAAGATTCCTGTAATGGACAACGCACAGTAACATCGAAGTACGCAGGCTTCCCATGCACAAAGTCAGGGTGATAAACATCACCCGGGCAATCCAATCAGGAGCCAGCACACCGTTGCTCTTTACGGCAACCAGTGTTGTCCTGAAGTAAAGCATGATATATCACCTACGTATACACATGGGTCCATGTCCACAGCCCAGTAGATGATCTACGTGCTACTGATTATGCTACTGCTGCTAGCTCCCTTGATTCCCTTCTTTTCTATGTTATAAATGTGACTCACGAAGTAAGCTGTATATAGTAAGAAGAGCCTAACTCTAAAGGTGAAGAAGAAACTAAAGCTGAACTCTAACCCTAACGCTAATACTACTAGACGCTTCCTAAAGTCGACTACTCATGGCAACTACTGGGTGCTTCCCCTAAAGTTGACTACTCGCGGGAACTACTGGACGCATCCCCTAAAGTCAACTACTTGTGGCAACTACTAAACGCACGCCCTAAAGTCGAAGAGAGAGAACAACAACTACAGTAGGAAGTCTGGATGCTTTTGAGCTTAATATTACGAAAGGTGGTGAAAAAAGTAAAACCCATTTTTGGGCCCGCCGCCATATTGTTTATGCATGTGTATCCATGGTTCCAGTCAGCCATCTTCATTGTTCTAGCCTATCAAATTGTATTACAACTGAATTAAAGCATTTGTTTGGTCAGAAGGAAAAATGGCGTGGGGACTAAAACTCTTGTGTTTGTCACCAGACCCTACTCAACGCAGTGGGTGGGGGCACGAGATTACATTTGAATTAACTGATCACGTGACACCGGTGATATTACTCTAAATAATGCACACCTCGAAGACTTTGTTGCTAGCGCTAAGGAGCACCCTCTGCTGAGGAGACTTTTGAATTGCGTGAGATCGATGACTGTGAGCGTGTGAGCGCTAGAAAAAGGTTGAAAGCGTGTGACTTGACAGGCCTGCAGTACCTGACTCTAGTCTCGCGTGCCAGACGGTTTGTATGGGGTGGAAAATAAACCGCCGCCCCCACACAAACCGTCTGGCACGCGAGACTAACCTAACTCGACACGATACAGTACAAGGTAGGCATTCCAGTATCCGAGACTTTTTAATAATAAAAAAATTCTCCGTATACTCCCCGATAAAATCCTGGCACAAAATAACAGCTCGTGTTTAACTTGGGGTTGCTCCGTCGTCCGAGCTCCAATGAGGATGAAAATCGCTATGGGATTTGTCCACACGCTGATCATCATGAAAATCTCGTGTACGTTTGTACATGTAAGTACGTTTGTACATGTAAGTAAGTTTGTGTTGTTTTGTAATCTTTTCAAGCCTTGTAATGTATGTAGAATACTTTAAAACGTATTGCCGGGTGGAAGGTAGTCACTGGTGCTTACTTTAAAGCGCGTAGTTAATTCGCTTGGGTTAGCGATTTTCAGCTCCAGAACAATTTTCTGATGGCTGTGTCATCAGCTCAAAAGTATAAACCACTTCAAAGTCGGCCGCCCAACAATGCTGTAATTGAAACCACAACTCCACCTTAGGAGTATATATTGTTGCATCATTGCGGCACCTCCACTTTAGTTGTTTACTTTTATAAGTTAACTTGATGTTCTTGTTTACTTGATATAGCCACTTTTCTATGGGTATACACCATTTTATTGAGAAGTGTGCAGTAGGTGAAACATTTTGTTCACCACAAAGCATACAAAGATCACTGAGATCCGATAAGATCTGAAGTTACTCTCATTACATGTATGAACTTGCAGCTAGAAGCAATTCCAGTTTCAAGATATGTAGTCCAGATTGCTAGATGGCTAGCTGATTCAATTGTGCCATTTTCCCCTTAAAATGTATGGGGAGCCCCAGACAAAAAATGTACCTTTTTTCAGTTCTTAAGCACTGTGCATGCCAAAGTAGCTAATTCCAACCCAACAAACTATATATTTCTGAGATCGGCAATCAGCACCCTATCTTTTGAGCATATAAAAGTCCATTTTTCCAAAATTTAAAAATTGGGTTGAAATGCCTATACAAGGCTTTACATCCTGCTCTTTCTTGATCACTTCACAAACTCCTATACACTCGAATCACCATTTATCAAGGATTCTGATGAGCTATAGAGATCTCTGTAAATCAAAGTATACGGAAGCTATGGCGCCGTGTTTAATAGACGGTATAATTTTCACGGTGTAAATTTAATAGATGGTGTACCTACCTATCTACTACCTGGCACCTGTAAGTGTTTTCTTAATGTTTTTAACATTACTGTAGCTATTTGATGTTGAACTATTCCGTAAAAGTGATATTTCTATAATTCTAGTTTTTACACGAGGAATTAAGTTTAGCGGTTCCACTTTTAAACAGTATCAATGTTGGAATGTCCTGTAGCTACGTGATAGTAGTTATTGCAGATTGCATTTTCCATTTAAAAATTGCATGCACGAAACTGAAATGCTTTGTTATACGGAACAAGTTTGTGACATCGGGACTAGCTTTCCATTTTGTAAAAGTACCTCTGTGAAGGATTTTCTTTGAAACCGGTGTGTATTAAAGTAGCGCATGCTCGGTGCAATTTTTAACAAAAGGAAATACAATCTGCTGTACAGTAACCATAGATATTTGAGTACACGTACGTAGGCTCTAATATCTATTGCAGTATCTATGCACCTGTGACATACATTCACCTCTCAATAGTTTTGTAAAGCAGGCCATCTACCAAATCACTCAGCAGAAATGTGAATCCCTTTAATGTTCAGCTGGAACTGCTTACTAAAAGTAAGAACAATATGAGATTTTACACATATCTTAAATTATCCTACACAAAATTAGGCCGCTATTTTTAGTGATGAGGTTTTGATGTGGAAAAAAGGTTACAGATGAGCATTTGGGTGAGTTTTGGCACAAACTTGCAATGAACACATTTTGAACATGCAAAACAACTGTCACAGAACTAAACCATTTGGGAAATTAACTACTGGCTTTTGCTGGAGCTCAGGTGACCACGCATGGTGTGTTTAATAACACAGAGCTTCAGAAATCACTATACCAGTATAAGAAATTTTGCTGGAACAAAGCCATCTGTACTGAATCTATTCAAATGTATTCTTGTTTCAGTTCTCAAGGGATTCTCTAAGACCCTTAATAATTTTTGATTCAACTGCAGTAGAAAGTAGCAGCAGCACCAGCAGTAAGCAACAGCAGCAAGCAACAGCAGCAATCACCAGCAGCAAACAACAGGAGTGGTAGGCAGGTAGGCAGATCTAGAGCTAATTGATTGTGGAAAGCGGTGGTAAGTTAGTCCATTCACAAGTGAAATACAGTATAAGGTTTAACTGGATCATGATGATGCTATTATGAGGCAAAAACATTTTAGTATGCTTGAGTACACTACAGTTTTATACATAAGGATTTGTATGTACAGGGTACAGGTATGTATACAGCTCAGTATAGAATCTATGATGTATACATACATGCACCTTCTAGCTATAGTTAGCTCAACTACTCACTTAAAGTGGTCTTTCACTGAAACACTGTTGGGAGATGCAGCAACTAAGCTCAGTTAATTCTTACTATAGTTCTATGGTGACTGTGCTCCTCATTTAGCTAGCTATGAGTTTTGTATTTTGAGAAAATCGATTCCAGCTAGCCATACGCACAATCTTCAGCAGTGCACCAAGCTGAATGATGTAGGAGTAAGGAAATCAGTACTTATATGTTGTAGGACTTAGTAATAAACAGGAAATAGCTAACTAAGTTGACAACTATTTAAAAACATAATCATAGCTAGTAATGTTATCACAGTGTGTAGTTATTACTAATTTCATAATAATCAGTGCAATATAAAATTTATTAATACTCTAAATGATTTCATTCCAGTGATGGATGCCTCACACTTATATATGGCTGCCTCACACTAATATATGGCTGCCTCATGCATCAAAATAGACATATAGGGACGTTACTCAGTGGCATGAACATGCACAATACAGTAGTATACACCATACATGCAAGGTCACACCAACTGATTTCTGACACGGTATTACATGTGCAAGCCCCACGCATGCAAGGGTGTTGTTCGCTATTTGCTATTCTTATAGGCCACTAACTAACTAACTAGCTACCATAATTTGAATTTACTATGAGGTAACACAAAGCGGTCAGGTGAACCAATTGCACGTCCTGTGTTGCAGCATCGAAACCAAGTAAGTGTGCAATTAAGTATATAGTCATATTACAATGATGGCATGGAACAGTAACGTTTTTGCTCAAATGATGCTCTATATATTCTGCTTTCACAATACTGTAATGCATTTGTGTGTCTGTGTTTTAGAGGGCCTAATTTACACACACACACACGCACGCATGCATGTACACACATGTGCACACACACACACATGTACACACTACACACTATATGATGTAGTTGAACTGAACTATGTGTAAGGTCTTGTTTATAATCTTGTTGATTTGGAGTCACCATAAAGCAGTACCTTGATGCTGTTTGTTACATCAATCTTGCACAGAGAAACACCATTGCACCCTCTTAAAATTTATTCAAAGCCAGTACATCTATCTGCTAGTGTATAGGCTAAAACCTTTAAAATACAGGAAATGTTATATCAAAACTCTTTACAGAAAAATTCCAAACTTATTGTTTACTAGATCCTCCAACATTCAGTCTAGACGTGTGCCAAAAGCCACAACATCAGTCTGAAACCTCTGCATTCAAACTATACTTAAACAACATTGCATTATAAATTGTTTTGTCTGTAAGACCTGATTGCTTTACTTAATCAGTTAGGAAAAATAGCTGCCCATAGGTGGCTGAAATGCAGATCACGAAATTTTAGTTTTTAAATATATAATTATGTAAATAGCTGTATGTTATTACCGTATAGCTGGTTATTTTCGAAACAGAAAATTTCGCACAAGATGCAAAATCTGAATTTCGAAGGATTTTAATTTCGAAGAATTTTAATTTCGAAGAATGCATATTTCAAAGTCCGGATGGATTTCAAATAAACGGAAATTTGTGTCACAAAATAATGAAGATGCGCGAATCTTTGCCAGAATCTGACTTACTCATAGAATAATTCCATCTCTGTGTACTGGAGAGAAGACTGAGGGAGTCTCGACTGGAGTAAATTCACTGTAGTTTGCTATCTACCGTACTGATTCTAGAGCAGATGGCATCAATTCCCATTTGGATCACCTGTTTTCTGGTTATTGGCACAGTAATGATACAGTTTATCCATTATCATCAGTAATACTGAGCTAAAACTCGAGGAATACGCAAGCGAATCACCAAAAGTTGGATCGCTGCTTTCACTTGTGGGAATTTATTTTCGAAGAACAACCGGACTTGGGAATTTATTTTCGAAGAGAAGGGCCTCTTCGAAATATCCGAAAATAAAAACCTTTCGAAAATTACCGGCTATACAGTATTGTATACCTTCTTGTATAGTATAATGTTAATGGTTCGGTATACCCACACATACTGTACTAGCTTCTTGTTGTGACATATTTTACACCAGGTGATAAGCAATTTTTCAAGTAGCTACACCTATGCACTGATTTGAGTAACACTTAAATGTTCCTGACAACCGAACTGCATTATTATTTCTTGCAGATCATATAATATCGTGCGATTTCACTAACTGATTAAAGTTCTTAATGGGCACAGACATGCACTGAGAATAAAGACATGCACTTAGAATAAAGACATGCACTTAGAATAAAGACACGCACTTAGAATAAAGACACGCACTTAGAATAAAGACAATCACTTAGAATAAAGACACGCACTTAGAATAAAGACACGCACTTAGAATAAAGACACGCACTTAGAATAAAGACACGCACTTAGAATAAAGACACGCACTTAGAATAAAGACATGCACTTAGAATAAAGACATGCTTGTACCTGCATAATTTGGACACTTGATAATGATCCCAAAGTATCAATAAAAACCTTGATGATCACGACACTTCCAGTTGGTCCCAAGGTGTCCATACCATAATATACAGGTTTCACAACAGTCTATAACAATTCAGTAATGCTCTGATGAAATCTATACAGTATCATATGTGACCGAATTAGATTCCACACACATCCAATTTTCTGAATTTAACCAACTGTAACTTGACTGCTCATAAGCTATTGGCCTAACATTTTTGCACAATTCTTCCATAGCATTGTAAAATATCACTATTCCTACATTGAGTTATGGTGCTTCAAAGTCATAATAGTGGATGTGTGTGGAAACCCAAATTCAGTCATCTATAGAGAGAAAGCAAAACCTTTGGTGTTAAAGTGAGCGTGATGTCATTACTTTTTCTTAAATTTACACCAGCAGAGTATAATTCATGTATGCACACTGACAGTGGCAAAGCAGACATGGTATATATTTATAATTGTCAGCAGAGAAGGTTGAGATGCACCACCTCTAGAATTACATGATTTTTACAAATGAAATCTGTTAAAAATCTAAAAAATGCCATGCAATCACTGCAGTAATTTTTCCTCAAGTCAGTCCTTTTCTTTACCAAGGATGACATGCTACGTAAACTCTTAGAATTGTCTATTTGCATACATCAATTAATAAAATTCTTTTGAAGCCTTCGTTAATGTAAATGATAAAGACAGCATCTGCATGCTCATATCATATTTGAGTACCATATACTTTTGTCACATGATCTGTCAGTCTAAAAGAATGATACAGTACAGCTTCACTGACATGCAGTAATAGTTGGTCATAAAGTACATACCTATGAGTAGGCTATAGGCTTCTTGATACAACAAGCTAGAATCTTGTAATCTATAAACTGTAAACACCAAACATATGGTGCATGCAGGCAAGTAGTATCAAAGGATCTATACACACGTAGCTAAGATTTGGAATCCTGACCAATCTGTATACTTAAACAGCACTATAGCTGCAGACAAGGAATCTTATGTACATATTATACATGTAGTATTCTAAACAGACAAGGATCATTAGGCCTGCCTTAAGTTAACCAGCAATCATGTTCACTAGATCTCAGATAAGTGAAACTGGCCATTATAGTTCATGTGTATCCAACCACAATGTTACACATGCAGGTATCACAAGTCACAACACATTAATATGGCTAGGTGTTGAACATATTTTGATAGGGTTGCATGACCGTGATGAAAACATGTGTGGGGTCATCATCATAATTTTCCTAATTTGTCTTGTAAAGGTGTCCATGGTGCTTTTTCTTCAGAGGCGATAAGTAGCAACATCAAATTCTTTCACAGCTGTGCGGGACTTTTAGAAAAACAATTACAAGCGCTACTTTTGCCAAGGGTGATGTACGATGGGTTGGACAAGGCTATATCTGAACACCAGCAGCACTGTACAGCTTTGGTTATATCACTGACACATTAAACAGTATATATGCAGATTGGTCAGGATTCCAAATCTTAGCTACGTATGTAGCTCCTTATTGCTTTGATACTACTTGCCTGCATGCAGCATGACGAGATTGTAGACACTATCAACTGGCCTATAGCTTTCTCATAGGTATGTATATTATGACCACCTATATCACTACTTAAACAGCACTAGCTGCATGATTTCTGGTTGATATAAGGGCCTTATGATCCTTGTCTGTTTAGAATACTACATAATATGTACATAAAATGAAACTGGCCATTATAGTGTATAATGTTACACATGCAGGTATCACAAGTCACAACACATCAATATGGCTAGGTGTTGAGTATGTTTCATTGATAGTAATTTTCACTCTGTAGGGTATTTGTGTTGTAAAGGTGTCCATGGTGCTTTTTCTTCAGAGGTGACAAGTAGCAATGTTAAATTTTTAAGAAATGGACCACACTGAGCTGCACAGGACTTTTAGAAAAAAATTTGTAAGTACTTTTAAAACTATAAACACAACATAATGTGTGATCATGATTTTGACTGGGAATACCAGCCTTAGTGTCTACATATATATTTAGAACTATCATTTTAAGTATTCACAGTGTTTGTTATAGCACACACTGTGAATACATTTTCACACACTTTACTATTCCTTACCTTCCAGATCATTCACTTTACAAGTAGCCAACAATCACCATTTTAGATAGCCTTTTTGTGCGATTGAAATTATTATATAGGTAAGGGGGTGCATGTCAGGGAGAGCAAAGAGTTGTCAGTACCCAAATGGTAAAGTCAAAACTTACTAACAATCTCTAGTATATCATGATACATTGATATAACTGATTGGCTATATCACCACCTTGGTATGTTAATATTATCGTGGCAGCACAATTTTATTATTATTATTAACAAAGCCCTGTAAGGGTAGCATACTAATGTAGGCAATCAGAATAGTAAAGTGTTCAAGAGTCATGTGGGGAAGCCAGACATATGGTATTTGGAATTTAATTATGTTATATGTTGATGGTTTAGTCATGCCAACGCCAAAGTAAACTATATACTATGAGGTTTTAAGGTTTATATCAGCCACTTGTCTCAACTGTATAGCAGTAGTAAAATGCATTTAAAACCTTGTAAACATGAGTAGCTTTTACTTCTGGTATACATCCACCTTAAATTTTAGCTTATATCAGCGATTGTGTATATGTTTGTCTTGCAAATATTACAGTTATTTCTGCTATTGTTTGTCTTGCAAACATATGCGAAAATAGTATCAAAGGATCTATACACACGTAGCTAAGATTTGGAATCCTGACCAATCTGTGTACTTAAACAGCACTAGCTGCATGATTTCTGGTTGATTTAAGGACCTTATGATCCTCGTTTGTTTAGAATACTACATGTGTAATATGTACATAAGATTCCTTGTCTTTCACTAGATCTCAGATAAATTAAACTGGCCATTATAGTGTATAATGTTACACATGCAGGTATCACAAGTCACAACACATCAGTATGGCTAGGTGTTGAACATGTTTTAATAATATGGTTGCATGACCATGATGAAAACATGTGTGGGGTCATCATCATCATAATTCTGTAGACTAATTTGTCTTGTAAGGTTCCATGGTGCTTTTTCTTCAGATGTGACAAGTAGCTAGCAATGTTAAATTCTTAAGAAATGGACCACACTGAGCTGCATGGGACTTTTAGAAAAAAAATTGTAAGTGCTTTTAGGCACAACATAATGTGTGATCATGGGAATACCAGCCTTAATGTCTACATATATATTTTACAACTATTGAGAAATCTCATTTTAAATATTCACAGTGTTTGTTATAGCTCACCCTGCAGTGGTTGAAGATATACACGTACCAAATTTTCACACACTTTACTATTCCTTACCTTCCAGATCATTCACTTTACAAGTAGCCAACAATCACCATTTTAGATAGCCTTTTGGTGCCATTGAAATTATTATATAGGTAAGGGGGTGCATGTCAGGGAGAGCAAAGAGTTGTCAGTACCCAAATGGTAAAGTCAAAACTTACTAACAATCTCCCTATTAGTAACATTACTGGCTTGACTCTTGGACACTTTACTATTCTAATTGTATATTTGTACATTAGCGTGTTACCCTTACAGGGCTTTGCTAATAATAATAATAATAAAAATAAAATAGTGCTGCCAATAATATCGACATAACAAGGTGGTGATATAGCCAATCAGTTATATTCATGTATCATTATATACTGTAATGATGTGGGGGAGGCCAAACATATGGTATTTGGAATTTAATTAAGTTATGTGTTGATGGTTTAGTCATGCCAACCCCAAAGTAAACTGTGAGGTTTTAAGGTTTGTATCAACCACTTGTCTCAACTGTATAGCAGTAGTAAAATGCATTTAAAACCTTGTAAACATGAGTAGCTTTTACTTCTGGTATACATCCACCTTAAATTTTAACATATAATGGCGATTATGTATATGTTTATCTTGCAAATGTTACAGTTAGTTCTACATCGTGATATATGTTCATATGGTGATAAAAAACCCTGGTGATATATGATATAGAGTTTTTCTATATCATGGCAGCACTATAATAAAAGATTCAGGTAAAGGCTGTACGAGATTCAGCTGTGTTGCATACCCCTTGCTGTGACGTGTATTGTGTGAGCATCTAGTACACGGCAGTACTATTAATGCTATTGATGGATACTATTAACCTATTATGATAGAACTAATAGTGCTGAAACATGAATTTCCTAGCATACTAGTCTCCTCCCCGTTTTCGACAAAGGATCTTTACTCTTAGTTCTCCTCTTGGGGTTAACAATCAATAAGTTTCAGTAGTACCTTGGTTTGGATGTCTTGTCTTGCCTGACTCATTTCCATATAAGACTATTTGAAATACGACAAACATCAGGTCTTCAGCAGATTATGTTATGCAATGGCAGCACAATAGTGAAGTTTATAGCAGCTGCTAGTACCAGTGCCTTGTTAATAATCTGATTCAGCTTAGAACCTTAGACTAATTTTGGTGCCATTTTCATATATGCTTGTCAATGTGATTACAGTGGTGTCTTACCAAGAGTTCATATGACACACAATAGTGTGCCGTGCAACCAAGTACAGCCGATGCGGGTGTGCGACAGACAAGTATGAAACCAAGAAAACACTGCATGTTTTTCACGTATCCGTAGCTCAATAAGTCAGTACCTGAATGGATTTTTGCTGTGGAAATCCTTGGTGTAGGGTATCTCCCATTCCAAATTAGAGTTGAATCCACCCTGAGATACACGCCTTCAAAGTTCATCTTATTTTCTTCATATTTTCTTCTTAATCATCTTCTATTTTTATTTATTTATCAATACTGTGAAAACTAAAAATGAAGATCATATATGCTAACTGTAAAGCCCATAGTAATAGTTTCATAATGATCATTTGGAAGATTTAGTGATAAGTAAGACTCTTTAGAGAAACTTGAATCTATAATCCAATAAATAAATAATGGTTATGTAGTAGAACAACTGAGTGTTATATTAGAATGGATGACTGCTCTATAATATCTCAATGCAGAAATATTTTTCGCATTTCTAAATCTTAATTTCAATAATATTTACCAATGCAGTAAGCAAAGTGGTAGGTGGGTGGTTGACTGAAAACAAAGAATTAATGTTGGCCTAAGGACAATGTGAAAGTTGGGTGGACATCAACAGCCAATGTCCAGCTTATAGAATTATACTTGAAAGTTTTAAATCTGGAATGCGGCAAGTCAGTATAAGATTAAATCTTCAACTTTTGTTAGTCACATTCATTTTTAGACAGCACCAGACATTAGCCCTTATGGTTACTTCAATGTTGATGGATGATGCAATCTTCTTTCATAGCCAAGTTATTTTTGCATGAAATGCAATTTATATAGCAAAATCCAAAGTAAATTCAAGGCTTTGTTTTATAATGGTGTAAAATGCAACACTGCAGTAGGATTGTTACATTTTATGTGCTTAAACAAATTGTGTTAGTTTAACCAAATAGTGCATTAGTGTTTTACTGTTTGTGTGATCCATGTTCAGTCTTCATCATTGATAATGGGTTGGATCATGGTATCATGAATCACATTACTATCATTAAAATCCCTCCTTCTGTTACATGTATAGTACCAATAGTAGAAATAAACTTCTACATATGATTATAAATTTTATGATTGCCACTATCTGTGATTGTATCTGCAAATACCTGACTTATTAGTATACAAATCTTGAGGCATTCTTTACATGTATTATATTTATCAAATACAACTGTGTAAGTACTATAGCTAATTTTATACCAACATTTTTGTAATAATAAGAAGTGGAATACCATCTCAAGAGAAGTCTAATTTGCTACTTGCACTAGAAAAGTTTAAGTACAGTATTTGCTTGAAAATTTTTTGGTGGACGAAGACTTAATCCAGGACCTTCATAGTTCATACCCAACACTTAAAGGATTGTATCTATTATGTGCTACCAACTACATGATGCCTTCCTTAAAAGTGAAGGTTCCGGTTTAATTATGCCCTAAAAGTAAATTTGAAATGTAGAAAAGTGAGTATTACATTATTATATTAAATTGTAAGCAAAAGCAATTTAAGTGACTGTTATGTTAGCATGTAAAACTAAATTCAATTTTGACATTCATTGCATAAACTAAAGGTGCCATTTAACAGGATGTAGCCTTCAAAAGCATGCTAGTGTGTGGCCTAATTGTACACTAATGATGTCATAATATAACAATGAAGCATGCTAGTGTGTGGCCTAATTGTACACTAATGATGTCATAATATAACAATGAAGCTTGGTAGTGTGTGGCCTAATTGTACACTAATGATGTCATAATATAACAATGAAGCTTGGTAGTGTGTGGCCTAATTGTACACTAATGATGTCATAATATAACAATGAAGCTTGGTAGTGTGTGGCCTAATTGTACACTAATGATGTCATAATATAACAATGAAGCATGGTAGTGTGTGGCCTAATTGTACACTAATGATGTCATAATATAACAATGAAGCTTGGTAGTTGTACGTACATAGGATATGTATGATATCACAGAATTCACGATACTTGTGATCAGATCTAGTCTTATAGCCCTTACAACTTATCGTAGTTTGTGTTGTAAATAAGGTAGCAACTTGACCGGCTTGATGTTGTTGTTGCATAGCCCTAACATGTTTGAAAGTTTCAAGCAGATTCTATAAAAGCATGGGAAGTTATGAGTTGTCAAACTTTGATATCTGATCTGACTTATGTTGCCGGACCAGGGTAAAATCATGTACTTGCAGTTAGCCAGTATGTACATGTGTGCACACATATTCACACATGCATGTAAATACATGCGTATAGGAATTGCATCATGCTAGTTACACATATATACATACATACATACATACATACATACATACATACATACATACATACATACATACATACATACATACATACATACATACATACATACATACATACATACATACATACATACATACATACATACATACATACATACATACATACATACATACATACATACATACATACATACATACATACATACATACATACATACATACATACATACATACATACATACATACATACATACCAACTATGGTAGCATTCTTCCTTGTACATAACAATATCAATATCACTCACGAGGAGTACTTTGTTGTTTTCAGTGGTAGTAACAGGTTTGGGTTTGCAGTAGTGTGTGAGAACTGCAGGAAAAATTTGTCACATAGTATCCCTAACAAACCACTACTGCTTAGTGTAATTTCACAATGATGGGGTAAAACATGAGGAGTTATGATTAATGAAACTTGTAAACTTGGAAAGGCTTTAAGACACCTTGTAGATCCAGTCCCTTACTGTTCCCTTTATTGATGAGGTCAATTGTGCACCACATGCTGGAGTACTAGTGATACATGATATCATATATCAGAATGATAAAATATACGGAAATACGTAACTACATTTTTCCTGCCTTTGAGCTTCTTTACATTAGTTGGTTTTGTTTACGTACTGTAGAAATTTAAACTCAGCAGTTTGCCAGTTTTCAAGTGTGCAGTTTGCCAGTTCTCAAGTGTGGAGATATTTTGGTGTTCTCATAAAAATTTAACTGGCATACCAATAAGACCTTCCTATAGAGCCAACGATACACTCTAGGAATTAAATTGGCATGGTCTTTAGAAAGAGGTGGTCTTATTCTGAGGTGGTCGCTTTAAAGAGTTACGTAATCGGTGATCACTAGATGAAATTTTCTAATGTATTGTTCCATTCCACCATCCCATTCCAATGAATCCAGACGCCCTTGATTGTTGCATGATACTTGTATTAGTTATTGGCAATGCCATGCTGACAATTTTTGACAAATAATACACTTTTACGGCATCAATACACTTTTGCTTTGCACCATCATGTGGCTACCAAATGGTGTGCCATAGACTGGGTTGTTTTACGAAATGGCCTATAGCTTTTGGTTCTGTGGGCATGCATGGATCTTGGCAATTTTAAATCTTATTTCTGAGTTGTTAGTAATATATTGTTGTGTACACAAACATACAAGCACAATATATACAAATTTATTGTTCTGCAAAACTACTAGCTACACTGTATTCTTTCCATATAACATCATGCTGTCAAAACTTAACGTAGCTAAATCTTGCACAGTATCACGTATCATAGAAATTCCAGCACCAAGCATACCACAGTGACTTAGGTTGAGATATTTCAATACCACACTGTCACAAAGATCTGATATATATCTAGCCACTTCATTGCTTACTATGTTATAGCTTAAGTCAAGTTCTTTCAATAGAGTACATTTTAAGGCCTTTGTAATGTGTATCAATCCAATTTCTTCCAGCTCACAGTCAGATAATCCTAGTGATTCTAATGATGAATTTTTGGCTATGGTGATTGCTAATTCACAAGCCGCTGTATCATTTATAGAATTGGAGTTCATTAGTAATTTGTTAATGGAATTGTTTTTGCCTAATGCCTTTGATATCATGATAATTCCTTCCTCTTGCAAATTGCAGTTTGACACATTTAAGTGTTGCAATGTTTTATTACTTGTAATAACACTTGCTATCCAATTGGCAGCTTCATTGGTGATATTGCTGAATTCCAGTCCTAGGTGTTCAAGAGATGTGATTGAATTAAGGGAATTTGCAATGATTATAATCTCTGAGTCCAGGATGTATGAAAGATCCAAGTGTTGCATTATCTTCTTGCTTTTCAGACAACCAGCCACACTATCGGCTACTCTGTCATTAAAACTGTTTGATTTTAGAGAAAGATAATTTAACTTTATTAAATTCTTGACAGCCCGGAGGATCTCTATCATTCCTGTTTGTGACAGTTTACAGCCTGACAGATTCAGATGCTCCAACTGACAGTTACCAGCAATAACACTAGCAATTCCATTAGCTATGGCTATTGCATCTGCAGGTTGATCAATAACAGGGTTATTGCTAAGATCTAAAACTTTTAAAGATGTCATCTTCGACAAGGTATCAGTGATGCTTAAAATTCCTGCAGTCTTCAAATTGCAATTGCTAAGCTTTAAGGAGGTTAGTGTTGAATTTAATAATGGGGCAATCTGACTTGCAGTTTTACTGGCAATATTGATGTTTTCTAAATTTACATGTCTCAGTGGAACATTGTTTTTAAATGATACAACAATGTTTTTGAGTTCTTGTTTACAATTATGAATTTTCAGACTTAGTTGTTGGTTCACCTGTAATACATTAGTAATTATATCATATCCTTCATCACTAAAACTGCAGTGGCTTAAATCGAGGTCATGAAGAAAAGCATTGGTGATAATTAGGTATGATAAATTTTTTGCTGCTTGGCTTTCTATGGTGTGGTTAGCCAAATTTAATGTTTTTAAGCTGGTGTTGTTACTCAAAGCTTGTGTTATGTTGTTCATTCCTATTTCTTGTAGATGACAATATGCTAAACTCAGAAACTCTAATGTGACATTGTTCTTTAAGGCCATAGCCAGTTTGTTAGCTGCTTCATCTGATATCTTATTAAAACTTAAATCAAGATATGACAAATTTTGCACTTTGTCAAATATTGTTGTTAACTCTTCTTCATGCATGTGACAATCTGATAGCTCTAAATGGCTTAATGCATTGTTGTTGGCAATAAACATACCAAGGGACCTTGCTATATCTCCAGATATGATGCTGCCGGTGATATTGAGATGCTGGATGCTCCTGGCTGTTTCAATGACTTTCATGATCATTAAAAAACTCTCACGCTGTAGAGCACAATTGGCAACATTTAGGATTTCCAGTTTACAGTTCTGATCAATAAGAGATGATAACTTGTGGGCTACACTAATGCTTACTGTGTTTGAGCTGACATCAAGGCATACCAGTGATGTAGAGAACTGCAAAGAGTTAATAATTTCTGCAAAACTAGCTGGCCTTACTATACAGTTGCCAATTTTGATATGTGTTAAAGTATTTGCAATTGTGCGCAAGGTAGAAGATAACTGAGTAGCACCTCTTTCTGTTATTTTGTTACAACTTACATCTAGAGTCTGTAAGCATTTTTTGCTCCTCATACTAGCAAAAATTACAAGGGCTCCATTCTCTTGTAATCTGCAATTTCGTAACCCAATATTTTCTAGCTTGGTAATCTTGGAAATAGCTATAGCCAATTGAGTAGCAATTTCGTTTGGAATTGTGTTACAATTTAATGCAAGGTATCTTAATGATGATAGGTGTACTAGTGATTGAGATATACACAATAGTCCTGGTTTTTGTAGTTTACAATTTGATAAGTCCAGATGATATAAAACTGTGTTCTTCACAATGGCATTTGCTAATATTTCTGCTGCCTTGTCTGTAATGAAATTTGAACTTAAATTAAGGTGTGTTAACAGGGGCATAGTCTTATTAATGCAAGTGATGTTGCTGTATATCTGCTCTTCATCTGTTGATTGCAAATCAGGATCAGCAACAATGACTGCTATGTGTTCAGCAACCTTATCAGTAATTGTAGAATTATTTATTGTAATGCTATTTAATGGAAGATTTCTTAGTGACTTTGTAATCTTTTCCATTCCTTCATCATGTAAGTTATTGTTGGAAAATGCCACACATTCTAACTGATAGTTTGTTTTTGCTAGAGCATTTATTTCATTGATCATTGCACTGTCAATGTTAACATTGTGAATTGCTAGTTGTGTCATCTTGGTTGTTTCTGTTTTAGCTTCTTCAGTTATTTGTAGACAGTTAGTCAGTAAATGATCACCTTTGCAACAATGAACTTTCATTTCAGTATTGTCTTCTGTATTTGATGTTACTATCTGCACAGACTGATCAGTGGTTTCACAGACCTTCAGTAATGAGGGCTTTGTTGAAAATGTTAGTATATTATCATAGTTGAATCCATTAGCTATATCATTGACATTAGACTGACTCTTAAACCCGTTTACTTGCATCTTGACTTGTGCAATTTCCCTTAACATTTTAACAATTGGTTTGACTTTGGACAACTGCATATTTTGATAAGACAGGTAAACTTTTGACATCATCTTCTGTTTGCAAATGCACAATTCAGAAATCACCTGCTTGTTGATGTCACAATTTACCATTACAAAATAAACACTGCTGCAGGGAACATGTAAGAGTGACTGAAAAAGCTCACTGATGTTCGTACTCTTGTTTATCACAATGGTGATATGATTGTTATTGATTATTTTTGTAACTGATGGATCACTGGAGTGCACTACAAATTTTGAACTACTTGCAAAAGCATTGGCTACTTTACAGTCATTCAAGCTGTTGTAGGATATATTTAATTGTCTGACGTGTAATAAAGACGCAAAGTCACTAATCTTTTTTGCTGATGCATTTGTTAAATTATTGTCAGAAAGATTAAATGAATCAACTTTGATTGGATGTTTCTTAGATTCCATTGAAAAGCAATCATAAAGTAGTTTAATGCCATGATCTTCCACCTTACAACCTGAAAAGTCAATCACTTCCCAGTGCTTAGAAAAGCTAGCTAGGTCACATCCTAATTGATAGGTGTGGGAAGGTGAAATGCAACAATTGTTTAGCTGGAGAAAATTAAGTGATGGATTGTATTTCAAAGCGTTAATCACATCTTGGACATCAATACCATGGCAAAACAACTGAGTTTCAGTACACAGTATATACTTCAGAATTCTTGTCTTTTCAAGTACATTTGTAAGGCGTATTGCATCTTTCTCTAGTAAATTACATTTGCTTATGTGAACAGATCTTGGATGCAACATTGATATCAACCTTTGAAGATCATTTGCTGATAGATTGCTCTGTAGTATGCAAAGACTGTGTATAACTGTTTTCTTCTGCTCGTGCAGAAAAATCTCAATGTTTTTAAAAGTATGGTGATCTATGGTGTGGTTTATCAAGTAGATACTAGTAAACCTGTTTTGATGCTCCTTGTCAGTAAGGCTGTTTTTGATAACTAAAGGAATTTTTGACTTCCAATTCAGTACTTTATTCTCAAAATCTGTTGCAGCAATGGTGTTACAAAGAACAGCATCATCAACAGACACTATCAGTTCCTCTATTACACAGCACTGAAGAGACTCAACCAACATTGGTATAATTGCAGTTGTTGAAATATTCTTAGAAAGATTCAAAGTTTTAATGTAAACCACAAAACGTCTAGAAAAAATTGGATCAAAAAGTGACTTAAATCCACTATCTTTGATGGCACATTCAGATAAGTCAATAAGAGTCCATTGTCCATCATTGCTAGTAACAATAGTTGTCCCTATTTGGTTCAGTGTTTCAGTAGTGAGTGAGCACTTGGTTAGCTGAATAACCGTAATCATTAGAGTTTTCTGTTGCAGAATTTGAGTCAATTGCTCAGCATCACTGTTGTACCCAATCATCTTAGTTTTGGATAACAATATAATAGCTATTCTATCATGATCATGAAAGCTTTTCAGCAATGAGAATGTTTCATCACATTCGATGTCTGTCAGCCCAGACTGAAATACTGCAATTTTCTTGATGTTTTGGGAGTTGGCGATTTCATTTATATCACTGTTTTGAAGTTTTGTGTTCCATACATGAAGTCTGTCAATGAAATTGAAATCACTTAGAAATTTTGTTTTGTTTAGGTTGAGCTTAATCAAATAAACATCGGTAGAAAATTTTAAATGTGTCCTAACTGTTACAGACAATGGTTTCTTTAAAGCAAGTTCATTTTCATGCAATGCAAAGGAGAAAAATGATCTGCTGACATCTGCATCAGTCAAATGGTTGTTTGAAAGCTTTAGTTCCTGCAATTTGAAATACTTCACCAAGTTGCAAACTGCTCGAAGAGAAGATGATGTTAACTGATTACAAGAAAGATCCAAACATTCAAAATTCACCCGATCATTGGAAATCATTGTTGATAGTACCTCACAACCAGTGTCCCTTATCGAACACTTTGATAAATTTAGTTTATACCATTGCTTTGTAGTTGATCTTGTTATAAAGAACCCTAGGGTGTGCATGTGAGTGCGTAAAAGGGTGGTATAACTAAGATCAATAATTTTATCTTCCAACAAGTTACCAGCTGCAACTTTCTGACACATTTGATCATTACCAGCTTCCAAAAAACAGTGGAACAAAAAAAGATACTTAACTTTATCATCATATTCATTCCAAGCTATCCCTTTTGTTCCAACTAGTTTGCTCATCCATGTATACCGTTTACCTGCTAGAAAGTGTTTCAAAGCTGAGGAGTTGCCACCAGTCAACCCAACGTACATGACCCACATGTTCAAGAATTTACTGCTCCAAAAGTTTTCTTTCATTTGTTCTATCTGTTCATGTACTGATAATGAAGTTATGTAGAAAGCAGCCAAAAATTCTTGCATTGAAAAATGTAAGAAATTGAAAGATGTTTGTTTAGTGAGATTTGTAAAATTGAAATATTCTATTGCTTGTAACAAGCCCATACCGTTTATGCAGTCCCTAAGTAATTTCGACTTCGGACAGCAGTCTTCGATATCTGAAGAGCAAAAAGCAGCTTTGTCCTTACCAAGCAGAACAAATGCTAGTTTAGATAATTCAGCCAACAGCCTGTTATAAGGACTAGGCAGTTTTGAAAGTGACTTAATGTCCAAAGTTAAATTTTTCTCCCTCATTAAATGTCGTGCAATTGTCATGCAAATGAACTGATTATTGATCTCCGTTTGATTTTTTGGCATCCTACAACCATCTGATTCCTTTAAAATGCAAATAAGTATGCTCATGTTTAACGGTATGTAGCACAAAGTATTGATAAATGGATTTTCTTTTAAATATGCAGTTACTTTTTCAATTTCCTCTGGACTATCATGCAATGCACACTGTATGTACTGCTTCCTATCCTCATCAGTGAAGCCTAAAATTTCTACTCTGCGGTCTGCACTTCTATGAAGATGTGCTGATGCTGTTGGTCGTGATGTTATGATTAAACTGCAAAATGGCAAAACACGTCTATTGATTATATCAGCAACAAATGATTCATTTCTCAGCTTTTCAGGAAATTCATCATATCCATCAAGTAAAATTGTTATTTCTTTGCCTTGTGAATGCTCAAGATAGTTTGCAAAGACATCAACTTTACTGGCGATTTGTTGACATGCATGAGAGTATGTAATATACTTGGCAAGGTCAGAGAATGATGCAATATTTTGAATGCTGGAATTACGTAAACAAAGCATGAACAACAGATTACCTTTAAAGAGGCTTCCAGTAGCCCATTGAAAAGTGATTTCTTTTGATAAAATGGTTTTACCAATACCAGGTGCTCCTTCAATAAGCACCACATAAGAACCATTCATCTTTCCATTTTTCATTTCAACTAGCGAAAATACATCCAATAGATTTCTTGTGTACTTGTAGCTTTTAAATTGCCAATGCTCTGATGATTGGTTTTTTAAAAGACTGAAATCATCATCATTACTGTCAGACTTGCACCGTCTGTCTAGGGTTATCTCACCTTTATGCATTCTGTTTTGAATTGAAACTACTAGTGAACCTTTAGTACACTTTTCCTTGTGTTGAATAAGTGCCACATTCACATAGTTTTCAGGTTGGTAACGAGGCCAATCATCCTTGGAATTTTTATATCGATCTTTTTGGTACAATTGTTGTAGTAGCTCCTTGGTATTATGCAACACCATCGAAAAGTTATCTTTCAAGCTATCAGAATGGGTTATTGTACATGGTGCTACATTACAATATGGTATCTTTTCAGTGACCTCAAATATTTTTCCCCATGATGCATTTTTATCATTATCAAGCCATTCTTTCCACATATCATTGCAACAATCCTCGGTTTTGTGGCGATCTTTTTCTATCATGTCAAGAACACCTTTGCGTAATTGAAGAAGAGTGCCTATTTCTTTCCAGTGAATGCCATATTCGAGAGTGACAAAATTGCACAAATCTTTTAAAGCAGGTTTTGTGAGACCTACACGTGTAAGTAAGTGGAAAATCACATACTATTATACTAGTTAGCATTATATAGCATCACACATACACACACACACATTAAGCAAAGCATGTTTTAAAGAGATTGAAATTTAAGTTACATGGTGTGAAAGAACTGTCAATACTGCAAAGGTTTATCATACATGACTATATATCATTTTTCATTTTGCATAACATTATCATTCTTATGTGCTGTAGGTGACTGCTGACCAAGTGCAATATTAGAGAAAGTGACTAGGTGCCAGTCATCAAGTAAGGGTAACAGGATGGACCACTGCTTCAATTTTTAAAGCATATATATATATATATACAAGTACACAAAAAGTTTGGAATTTTCAACTAGAGTAGGGACCATAGCACATCGATAAAAAGTACTGAAACAAGTTGGAGTAGTCCATGATATTAAATCACAGTAAAACAATAATAAGTGTTTTATCCTTATCATGCTCAAGATACCATAACGGAAATGCCACAGTAGGGATATAACACTTCTTATTGTTTTACTGTGATTTAACATCATGGACTACTCCAGCTTGTTTCAGTACTTTTTATCAATGTGCTATGGTCCCTACTCTAGTTGAAAATTCCAATTTTTTCATGTACTTGTTTGTTAACTTTTAATTTTATTATGATGTGAACCCACGCATACTGCATCTATGTTCAACCCATTACACAGAATTTCAAATCAAGAAGTGTTCAGAAAGCACCTCTACAATCTACGCATACCAAAAGAAATGGTGCCACACACCCCAATTATATTAGTTATCATCTGAATAGTGAAGTATCCATTACGCAGTTTACGCTTTGCTGTTGGCTATGTTCAACCCGTTACACAGCAGTACGAATCAAGAACTGTTTGAAAAGCACCTCTGCAATCAAAATAGCTACTATGAAAAATATGAACGATTTCCATTATGAAAGGAAGCCATCACATGCTACCGCCAAATCGACACCTTTTGCTGTCAGCAAAGATAAATGGGACACAAAGGAGGACACTGGTTAGTCCATGAAGAATGCATTGTACGTACTGCAGTATACTAAAAGGTACCTCTCAGGCCAAAGTGGCATTGAACAGTGAAAAAATCAAGCTCGTAGCCTTAGCCGTAATTGAGTTACGCTTGTCTGAAGGCATCAGTCGGTCAGTCAGTTACTTAATCATTCAGTAGGAAATTCCATTGAATAAAAAAAATTTAAAATTCCATAGCAACTTGTTGAAAGTGCATTCGGGGCGATCTGAAAGCTTGTTTGGGCTTAGTTTTACTTTAAAAATACTGCCTCCTTGTCGTCAGGGAAAATTGAAGCTGGGGATATTATTTCGTGGGCCACACCTACTCCTTTGTGGTCCCTACTATACAGTTACTATCATACCGTATGATCCATGCAATTAAGATAATGGAGGATAGGGTCCTTCTCATTAATGTAGAAAATGTGGTAGACATATTTTTGTCAACCTGATTACAACATTTTTACAAAAGTGATCAGTTGTATCTACAACCAAACTTTAATAGGGCCTGTGTGACTTCAAAATAGGTAGGGTTTCAAAAACTTATAAATTCAAAGGTGGTGGCCAAGAAATTGCTGCATGTAATATTTTAATTGTTCTGTGCATGTCCAAAATATAGAAATTTTTTAGGAACTAGGAATCCTCTTAGATATACAATATACCAACTGATGCAAGTGACTAATAAACAGCACTTTACTTTTTGCGCAAATTATTGGTATTTCATATCCATCAATTGCATGAATATGTACAACTTTAAAATCTAATGCATTTCAAGTTATGATTATTGTTCATATTATATGTTCTACACAGGATCAGATCCAAGAGCTGGCAAGGGAGAGGTACAAACAAGCTATTATCAAGTTGCAGATGGTTGGAGAGAGACGATTCTCTTGTCATGGTGTATGTGTAGCTGCTGAATTACAACAGTATACTTAGTTACTAAACTTACTTTGAGATCTAAATTCTTGTATGCTGCAACTCATAATGAAAGTTGAAGTGTTCAGAGCTCTACCTGTGACAATACAAATATTATACTAAATATGCACTGTAAAATGGGCAACAGTAAAGGGGATAGGAGATGAAGCCTTTATGGGTAAGAGGTTTGCAGGCTGGAAACTTCTTATATAATAAATAATGAACTCTAAAATAATACTAGCCAACTAGCTATACCCAATGACTTTCAGTCCCTTGATCTAGTGCTATAATATACCATTATAATTGTTATACCGTAATCAGGAAAAATTCGCCGTCAAAAATTTTTTATCACTGGCTGTATTGACAAAAATTGAAACAATGAGTTCTTTTTAACTATAAGAATAATTGGCGCATACAAATAATCTTAATGTTAGGTAGCTATTCCATCAAAAATTTTTCGTCCATTATGCCAGTAACAAAAATATGTTGCATTGAAATTTTAATAGACGATTATTTTCTTTCCTGATTTACAGTATGCATATTGTGAGCATTTCAAATGTAACCCAATGCATCAACAATATAAACATTATTTACAAAGTTGCAGAATTTTACTCATGCAGAGATTTTATATACCCAGTTTCCACACCAGCATGATCTCATATGTAATGCCATCCACTGTAGTCATGTCCAGCACGACATAAAGGGTCCTACTAAAAGTCCAGTGACAAGTTTCTGTTTCCACAACATCATGTCAAAAATGGAACTGTTGACCACAGAAACACTCGTATAAGGTATATACTCCTTGCAGGAGAGAATTCGTAGCACATGTGTTCAATGTGGCAATTCACACACTTGGGCATTATATGTAATTTAGTCCGCTTAGTCCTATCTTGGGATAGACCATACCAGTGACCATCAATATTGCATGATGATGGTCAGATCAGAAAACATTTTCATCACTCCACTGTTTTCTTGATCCCCACTTCCTTCAAACTGCATGTAGCTGTCGTACAGTATCATCACCCATACATCTAATGTGACCTGACTAATGAAGGCTCCTCAGAGCCAGCAATCGATAACTGCATATACCAAAATTAATGCCTCTGACAAATTATTTGCCTCCGCTGTTGGTATCGAGACACTCTGACACATAGCTAGTTCAGAGAAATTGGTTGTGAAAGGTGGTAAGGTCTTACATCAGTAGCTAGTCTATGTCATTCAAGTTCTGTACCATGAAATGAAGCCGGAGCACAATAGCCTTGTATAGCTACATATATTCCATTTGGTGGACACGGAAAAGGTTAGATACATGACGTAAAACTAAATGTAGCTAACCGGGCTCAGTATATGAAAAGCTTTGGAGCATGCACAACATACTGTAGCTAAATGCGGCAACAGCGGTAACAACACCGTCAACAGCAACATCAGGTGCACCCAAGGCCGGAGGAGATGGTCCAGCTGGTCAGGCCTGAGCCGGACCAATAATCTGGAGTTGGACCAACCATAGATTATATTCCCTAGGGAATATATAACCAACTAGCTGACCAGCTCGAACTATATTACTTTCATGCAATCTCTGGATGATCATATCTACACGTACATTTCAGATGTTTTTGAAAATGCATGGCGCAAGTAGTTACCTACAGTTTTCCAGCCTAACTAAAGCACAAAACTACACATACAGTACTTCCAATTACCTTACAGTACAGCATAGCATTTGCATCATTTTGTACAAAAATGACTGTGGGTTCTACGTATCACGTGTGCTGACAGTTGGCATTTATCACGTGTACGGCAAGTGCCATTGATTCTAAACCAGCACACATATCACAGTTCAATCTTCATAAAATAATCATTAGCATTTCTTGGCTTGGCTTCTTTTACTGGGCGAAGGGCTGGCAGTGACAAACTAGGCACCTCATTCCGTGGCAGGAAGCTGTACACCCATAGATCTACATTACATGGCGGCCATCTGGATGAGATTTTGAGTAGAAATCACTCCTCTTCAACTACCCACTCGTCCTGTCGAGATACTGAGAAAACTCTCAGTCTCACCCCACATCACGCCATTTTCGAATAGTGATTGATCTCGTGACTATCCACCAGTATTTTTACATGATGATCCGTTCACTTCATTGCATACAAACCAGTATAGTAGTATACTATATTTTTGTAGCTGTGTAGCCTTTGTATTGTAGCTGTGTGAATTCACTGTAGTCGTAAATACTAAAAATAAATTAATTATAGATATAAGGTGCCAAAGGTGGTCATGCTGCATGCTGAGTGGGTTCCCTGTGAAATTTTTGGGGGAAGTTGTTAGATAGTTTTACTTTAAAATTTAGCATCAATTTCAAGGCATTTTCAAGCCTGTAAATTGCAAAATTCTGCAGCTCCTGCGCACCCCCATGCAGACCCTCTTGAACTGACTGTACACTAGCTGAGCCATAGCTATAGCAAGTTTCATGCTGTGTCCCCTGTATGTCAGGTCTACAATTACTTACCTAATATAGAAAGTCTGAAGAACAACAGATAGGCTTGAGATTTATGTTGCTAACTAGCAGTGAAATATCACTAAAATTGCATATCTGAATGTCTAACTTTCAAAAATTTCCTGTGGGGGCATGCCCCCAGACCCCCCTAGAAAGTAATCTGGTACATCACAGACCCTATCCACTGGGTAGAGATTATAAGCGCCCTTTCCAGCGGGCACTTATAATCTCTAATCGATAAGCCCCAGCGGATAGGGTCTGGGATGTACCAGACTACCTAGAAAGCTCGTGCTTCGCACTTCGCAGAGTGTGCTTCGCACACTGTGCAGCAGCTTTTCTCATTGGTAACACCATGTATATAGTAGCAACTTCAACATGTACCCCTTTTCAGCTATAAGTAGGCATTCCAGTATTCAAGATTTTTTAATAAAAAAATTCTCCATATATTCCCCAATAGAACCCTGGCACAAAATAACAACTCACGGTTTAACTTAGGATTGCTCCGTCATCCGAGCTCCAATGAGGATGAAAATCGCTATGGGGTTTGTTCACACGCTGATCATCATGAAAATCTCATGTGCGTTACATATAAGTAAGTTTTGTGTTGGTTTGTGATCTTTTCAAGGCTTGTAACGTATGTAGAATACTTGAAAACTTTAAAAAACGTACTGTCAGGTGGAAGGTAGTCACTGGTGCTTACTTTAAAGGGCATAGTTACTTCGCTCGGGTTAGCGATTTTCAGCTCCATAGCAATTTTCTGATGGCTGTGTCATCAGCTCAAAAGTATAGACCACTTCAAAGTCATCATAACAATGCCGTAATTGAAACCACAACTCCACCTTAAGTATTGTTGCATCATTATGACACCTCCACTTCAGTTGTTTACCTTCATAAGTTGTTAACTTGATGTTTTTACTTACTTGAGATAGCCACTTGCCTATGGGTATACACCGTTGTATTGAGAAGTGTGTAATAGGTGAAACATATTTGCTCACCACAGAGCATACAAAGATTGCTGAGATCCGATAAGACCTCAAGTTACTCTCACTACATGTACAAACCTGCAGCTAGAAGCAACTGCAGTTTCAAGACAGTCCAGGTTGCTAGATGGCTTCCTAATTCAACTGTGCCATTTTTTCCTTTTTAATGTATGGGGAGCACCGGAGAAAAAATGTATTTTAAGCACTGTGCATGCCAAAGTAGCTAATTCCAACCCAACAAACTATATATTTCTGAGATCGGTAATCAATACTCTTCTATTGAGCATAATATAAAAAGTCCATTTTTCCAAAATTTAAAAATTGGGCTGGAATGCCTACTATAAGTCACTAAGTCTAAGTCCTTGAAATTAGGTTAGGTAAAATCCTAAGGCTGCAACACATGTTGCTGTCAGACCTTCAGTGCTGGTCACTGTAAAGTACTAATAATAGCAATATACAATGGCCTGACCAACTCAATTTTCCCTCCTCCGGCCCTGGGTGCACCTACGTAGCTACATGCAGTAAGTTGTTTTTTGCATGGTCCGGCATGAAGTTGGACCCCTAGTTGGCGACCTGGCCCGGCCGCAAGCCGTTAACTGGATCATTATGATGGGACCAGTAGACCTATATGCTACAACTTTATACCTAGCTACATCATAGATTTATAAACCCCATGCCTACATAGACTATGCGTACAGTACATAAATTCATACGTATATAACTAGCTATACAGTGCCGTCAACATACAATTAAATTAACCTTGAGTGGTCCGGGCTCAGGCTGTCACTGCCGGGAGAAACAGCAACTAAGTTTTTACAGTGATTTCTTCAGAGAGTTCTATGCTGACTGTGCTTAGCTAGCCACTGACATGGTATTTTATCAGTGAGATTTGTATTTTGAGGAGAGTCGCGATGAGGTAATCGCAGCTGGCTATATAAATCACCCAACATCCGGTTCATGTAATGTGCATGCATTAGTCTAGTGGCGCCCGACACTTATCATGCGAAGAGGTGGGCGCTGCCAGACCATGCATGCATGCAGGGTATTTTCATGTCGTATAACTGTAGGACTCTCCGTCGACATTTCTTAATAAACAGAAACAGGAAATAATTTAACTTATAGCTGAACAGCTGTAGGAGTCATCAGTACAAAATTCCGGCATTGCTGGGCCATGCATTTTGTCAGTATATGACTGACTCCTGTCGAAATTTTGTATGACATTCATACTTCCAATTTTACAGTGTAGTCTATTTATACCCAAAGTACCGATAACTATGTGGGAATTATTCTTGTCCTCTTTCTCCATAATTGTCCAGGCTAGATACTGTATCGAAGCAGGTTTCGTGGAAATATACTTTCAAATGTGTAGATATGAATCAATAAAACCGCAGAATACAAAATCACTATAAAAACCAAAACAATATTTAGAACTTTCAATTTGCATGAACTTTTAAATCTAATTTTCTCATGTCTATAAGGTATTAACATATAGCACACTTTGCTAGTGCCGAGAATAAGTAGCTAAGGCAGTCAAGTTGAACACAGAGAGTTTCCACGCAGATCCCGAAACTGATGTGGCTTCTTTGGCATGCAGGATCTATAGTAGTCAACACTGAGGTGAGTTAGGGGTATTTTTTCTACATTCAATCAAGTTTTGATATTAATTGACTCTTCCTGTATTTTACAGGCTTTGTAGCCTGTATATATAGTTAACTGCAACCTTTAATAAAATTGTCAGAGGATGCATGCATGGTGTAATGGTGTTTCTCTGTGCAATTAAATTAAGTTGTAAAGGTACTACTTTATAGTGTGCACGAATGTGTGTTTAGCTGGTGTAGGTGAAACAGTTGGAGTGAACAACCTTAATTCAAATGGGATGTATGTTGTAGTGACTGAAAAATGACAGCACAGGCTCCCTTCCTGTTATCCTTACAATACATATGTATTAGAGACTTTAGTATACAAATATTGGTTAAATCCATGCAGTAGTGAATCCAGAGGTGGGCACAGAATGAATGTACATACCCTTCTTTCTCACCCTTCTCCTGCAACCTGTTTTTGTAAACTGCACATGCATGCATGTGTGTGCATGTGCGTGTGTGTGTGTGTGCGTGCGTGTGTGTGTGACGAATAATAATCAGGACACTTTCAGTCAGTCCCAAGGTGTAACTGCAGGTTTCACAGTATAGTCCCTAACAATTAACTCTATTCCTTATAAAATTATTTGGTCAATGATCACATAATGAGGAAGGATGTATTTCAAAACTTGTGGTAAAAACATGATTATTACACATGACTTCATAAATTTTCACCAGCAAAGCAAAATTCATGTATTTACAGTATCGAATCAAACATGGGTTGGAGAATGACTTTAGGATTGTCAGCAGAAAAGATGGCCCACCCCTATAGAACTACATATGGTTTGTACAAAAATGGCATGAAAATGATAAATCCAAGAAGAAATCCTATATATTTATGCAGCAATTTTTCCTCAAGATATATCAAGTTGTGTGAATCCATAATATTCTTACAACTTAGATCAAGGACCATTGTAATAGTAACCACCTTTATGTGTTTATCTGAATGTAGCTTCAACTATTGGACGGTGAGCTATAACTTAAAACTGACATTCCTCTACAAATGTTTCAATATAGGCAACCGTGCAAGCTGCTGGTATTCCCAGAGACAGTTATATGTTGTGCCTGTGACTTTAAAGAAAATACTATCAAGTCCCTTAATACCATGTAAGAATTGTAGTCATTAAGTTAATACTCATCACCTCTGAAGAAAAAGCACCATAGACATCTTTACAAGGCATAATATTATAGTCATGCACAATGTCTAACATGAATGGTCATACAACCCTAGCTAGCTGTCCAACAAACATCTGTATATGGTCAGCATCTATACAGCTATAATGTGTAGTAAGACCTACTTGTGTTATAACGTTGCAACCTTTTTGTGGTCACAAAATTTTTGCACACCTTACCTTCCAGAGGATCTTCTGTGCAAGTAGCCAAATTTCCTGCCATTTTATGGTCTATGGGGTTGAACGTACATATCTAGTCAGGGTGGTATGAAGAGGGTGTCTGGGAGGACAAAGGGTTGTTATTATCAGGAGCTTCACAAGTGCTAAAGGCGCATATAAAAGTTCCTGTTGTTATATAAAAGAAGACCACTAGAGATGAATGATGACAAGTTTATTGGATAAAATATGGGAGGAAATTCACAGCACACTGAAATCTTCATCCTTGCAAGCACCAAATCCTCAAATTTTGCAGCAAAAACAAAAACAAAATCACTTTGTGATAAAAGCATCATTTTTTCTGTGAAAGTTTGAGTAAATGGTTTTAGATACAATGCCACCCAAGGGGTTCACAGCAACATGCATGCAGATTTTGACTGACATGATTTGGAACCTTTACTAATATTTTACTGTTTCTGCATTTAATTCCTCACGCCAATTCAGCAATTCTTGCAATAAGGCAAACAAGTAAGGAAACATGGAGAAACACTAAGATTTATAGGATTTTATATAATTTTTGGTTCCTGACTCCAGAATCAAATCTCAATTACCATCAAAATGAGTTGTGAACCCCTTAATGGGACTTTTAAAAATGATGCAAGTTTTTGCTATACTGCCCATGGTTGGAAGACATACAACTTGATATATACACATTATGGGAGTAACAGTGATCCAAAAGCCTTACATAACAAAATGTGTAGTACTTTCAAATTACATCCTCATAGTGTTCAAACAACAACATTAGAACTGCATGTGCATGAAGCAACTGTGATCATTAATTATTACAAAAAGCAATAAAAGATTGATCAGACAAGTATTGTATCCATAAATATAATGACAACATGACAAAGTAGCTTTCCTTATGTATCATCAGCAATACAAATTTGAACGCTCACAGTAATTAAAAATATGTACACCAACACATACATTTTGTAGTCGTATCAAGAGTCCATAATATGTTCACCATTGCTGCATTATAAGTATTATGAACTCTTGGATGTACACTGTAAATATCAAAATATCAAAATATAATATAAAAAATTATACACTCCATATATCACTATAGACTAACTGGCTTAGTAACACTCGTAGGGAATCCAGTGTAAGAATCATGTGAAGTTTGTCTAATGGGAGACTTGGTTACTGACTGAGCATTCATTGCAGCAATATGTGTTCGTAATCTTGTGATCTCAATTTCAAACTGAGTTTTCTGCATTCCCCACTCCTTTGCATTAAGCTGTAGCTGTTCTTGTAGTGCCCTCACTCGTGCTTCACTTCTTTTAAGGTTATCTTCCATGCCAATATCAGAGATAGGCACAGCACCAGTACTCTTCAATTTCTCTATCTGCTCAACAAGTTTAACATCATGCTTGTGTTTGTTTACCTCCTCACTAAAGTCTTCTTCCAGCTGCCTTAGTTGCCCACGCAGTCTAGCATTTTCTTCACTCAAAAACACTTTAGCATCTCCTGCTCCTTGCTGTTTGTGTACTTGCTGCTCTAGTACAGCTTCAAGTTTATTAATAATAACTTCTCTGTCTTGAATAGTCTGCGAGTAACGTTGATACTTCTCCACTTTGCCCTGCAGCTTTTGCAACAACTTTTGCTGAGCAGTATGTGCATTTTGAAGTTTAAGGTGTTCCTTTTCCAAGTCATTCTTTTGTATGCGTGTGTTACGTAGGGACTGTACCTCCTGTTTCATAGAAGCATTGCTAGCTGACAGTACTGTGTATTTTCTGTAGAGCTCCGAGAGCTTGTGAATAAGTTCTAATTTAGAGCAACCTTCCAATTCTGTAGCATCCACAACAAGAGTACTCTCACTTGAGGATATTATTTGTTGAAGACGAGTCACCTCTTCACTTAGTCTTGCATTCTCTGACCTCAGCCCTAAAATATCTTCTCCCATGCGATGAATTGCAGCCCGATATTCCTTCACCTCACCAACCAGATGAACATACACATCATCCTCTGCAACTATTCTATGTGGAGGTGGTCTAGTATTTGGAGACGTATTGCTCATGTCTCCGTGGATATGAATAGGTGGTTGAGGAAGAACATTTACCACAGCTTCAGCTGATGGCAATTCATTTACAGGTGCACTTCCAACTTCTGGTAGCTGATCTAAGTCAATACGTGCATTCAAGAATTCGTCAGAGTCATTCTTATGTCTAACCACAAAGTCAAACTTCTTAAGGTGGCCACTATCACTACTTGTGTCATCAATGTTTGATTGATGCCATCTATAAGGCTGGCCCAGCTTTAAGCTAGCAATGTTAAGAGAAAGGGATGAAAATGAGGGAGACTTCCACCATGCTTTTGTCTGGCCTTGAGGCACACAGTAAAACAACAGGTGGAGTGTATCGTGTTTGATACTGTCAGCAATTGGAAAAAAATAATATACAGGGAAAGCACTGCATGGTTGAGAAGGAATGACAGCTAATTGACCGCCGTTATCAGTGGTCAATATTTTATCAAAGCTAACAGGTGTGAAGGGAGGTTTATCAGGAATAAGTGTAGAAGGAAATGAGTCTGTACCAATCAACCCATACACTACTATTGTATGGTGATTGAATTCTTCCTTTGTTTGTAAGTCAAACATTTGCAGCTCTACCCCAACATATCCTGAGTAGTGTTGCAAGGGTGGACGTAGACATACACTAAATATCAGAGAGCCCCACCCACCAATCAGCTGCAGAGGAACATGCAAATGAACAGTACTAAATGGAGGAAAGTTGTTCAAAGGGTAGGACAAAGAAACCAGTAGCATACCACGATGTTGGTCAGCAAAGTGAACCTCCAGAGTATTATGGTTGACATGGTGTGATAACATTATAAAACTTAATATTGACTGCTGATCTTTAATAGTGTGTGAGACTTGACCCAATTGTGCGAAGTGCTGTGCATTGTTGGTCGTACTCAAACAAGCTAAGGATACAAGAAATTTGTGTGAAATACCCTCAATGGTATGATAACAAACTTCAACAGTGGAATGGGCATCCGCAAGTAGTGTGGAAGAAAGCAACTGTTCTTGTTGGATGCTCAGTATTTGAGTAAAGTTTCCTGCCGTCTTATTATCGGAATGAGGATGAGCTGTTAGGGCTGGTAATGATGCCTGTAAATTGGTAGTTAACGGTGATTTGGTTGCTATCTTGACAGTAATGGTACCAAAATATTTCTCAAGTTCTTTACATTCTGACAAAGCAGTCATGATTACTGATTGTGAAATAACATTGCTGCCACTTTGAAATAGTTCAAAACGATGACGATTTTCCAGATGCACTGTTGATGATCCCTTAGCTATTACTACTGTGGACTTACCATCTTCAGCAACCAAAAACTCTACCACTACTTTAGGTGACAGCTGATGAAACCGTAAAATCACTTCACCGCAGTCCTTTGCAATAGTTGACAGGCTGCAGTTAATTTGTAAGGAGTCGCTTGTTTCATTGGCATATTCAGAACTGACTTGCAGTACATAATACCCAAATTCCAATAGTCGTACTTCGCTTATTTGCATCGTGAGTTCCATGTCGTACATAGGTGAGCACTATACAGAAACAAACATCACCATGGATGCGCTTTGCCACACCTCGGCAAACATAATACAATATCTGGTAAGATGATTAGTACGAAGATGTTACACTTCACTACAACGTACCTAGAAGCGTGCGCCTTGTTGGAAACGTTGAAAGACCAGCAACTGAAAACCAGGCCTAGCGAATATATTCGATTCATAAAGCGTGTGGGCGGAACGAACAAGAGTAACTTAAAGCGTCCGGGCTTTCTTTTCTGTTGGTGTGATTCAGCAAATATACCTGGCACCTAGCTGATGCCGCTGAGTAGGGACGGGAAGACGGTGACATGCACTGTGTAGATGTTTATGGGGTGTCTATGGCCTGATCCCCGGGCTTGATGGTGCACTGTAGCCGCTAGCTGCTGTAGAGTAGGGAGTGCTGGGTGATCATGGCGCGAGTATTAAGTGTTACTTTAATATCTTAATTTTTTTTCATTAGGTCATACCAAATTAAGCAGACTACCTATATATACATGACTAATACAACTGAAGTCAAGTACCTGCATGACTTGTCTTGAATTGTTTGTTCTTTTGTAAAACAGTTGTAATAGTTATTTATGTATGTTTGTTGAGTGTAGTTTTATTTGCTGTGTATTATGTGTACTCTAGCTAAAACTGATTGTTTTGTTAGACGTTAGCTATATGACTGCTCTATTAGAGTAGCTATTTCGATCTTTAAAAGTTAAAGTCCTTCCGAAATAAAGTGATGGAGCTCCATTTCTTTCCCCTTTGCTACTACACCTGTTACTGGAACACCCTCCCAGAACATATTGTCACATCACCAGACTTGGACAAATTCAAAGCACTTTTATAGAATTACTTAATAATTTAACTAATCACTTGCATGTTTACATGTACCATATACTCAATTCTGAGTCCTGTACATTACAAATAAATAAATACTGTTAGCACAATAGTAAAAGTCTACAGCCATATTAGTACTCTTTAAGAGATCACGTGATTTGTTTTTGGGTTTGCCAAAACATTGAATATCTATGATCCACCACATCCATGAAACATAAGTTTAATTTGTTATGGCTTTACTTACTGAACTAGCTTTTAGCTATAGGAGTCCAGGGGTGTGGTTGGGATTTGCTGAAAGGAACATGTCCTGAGATTGTCATAGACACTACCAGATCACTACTCCCAGTTCCCTTTAAGACTCTGCCCAGTTGAGTATAGAAAGTCCTGGTTCAAATTGATTAGAGATGTATATGCAAAATGCGCCCTTTATTTTTGACTTAAGGGGTGACACACAGACACTCACTGTAGGTAGATCTACAACCGCAGTCAAAGTTAAGATCAAGGCTGCTAAAATGGTGCCAAGGAAAATCCCACAGTATAAATATCCATCACTAAGTCACAGGTCACACACTGGAGAATACTCAAAACCATAGGTCAAAGTGAAATTTCAGTTGGTCAAATTTTTGACCACGGTTGCAGATCTACCTACAGCACGTGTCTATGTGATACCTCTAACTGTATCATCAAGAGTTAATATTATTAACCCCTGTGTGTGCACCTAACTAGCTATAGGGTACATAGAAGTGTTGTTGATGGTAGTTTTACTTCAATGTCATACTGAAACATGAATTTCTTAGCACACTAGTCTCCTCCTAACCTAAGTCCCATTTTTGACAAAGGAGCCTCCCCTCTTGGCAATCAAAAAAGTTCATATCTTGGTTCAGATATCTTGTCTTGCCTGACTCATTTTCAAATCACAATGTGACAAACATCCAGTGCCTTGTTAATAGTCTGCTTCAGCGTATACTAATTTTGGATGTAGTTTTTTGCCATTTTCATATATGCATGTCAATATGATTACAGATATGTTCTACCAAGAGTTCATAATTTATGATTTTATATATATAATGTATACTCTTGGACCTACTGATAGCATGCAGTTATTGTATGTTCAGGGGAACAGCAAAACCTATATACTGACTGATACTAACTCCGTATTTTACTCTGTACTGCTCTGCAGCTGTCTTAGGACTATTATTCAAATTCTGTCAAGATTTGCACTGTAGTAGACTATACTGCTATGACCACTGATCTATACTTTTGCCGCTGTACTTAAACTTTTTTCCAAGATAGAGTAAGACTGAGTAAATGCGGAGTTAGTATCAGTACATGTGTTTTGCTGCACGTGGGGGTGGTTTTCTAACTGGTTTCTGACTCCAGTATAGTGAGGTGACTCTTGTCCATGTGAGGGAATAGCCATGATCAGTCGTGCTGTCACATTTAATAGTGACTGTTTTATTAGAGTATATATACATCAGGCACATGTACCTCAGCAGGATTTTTAAAAACCAGTTCACTTTCACACACCTACAACTTATCTAAACAATTTTCAATAAAATAACTCTAGAGAGCTAGCTAAGTGTTCTAATCCAAAACAATCAAGGTATGAAACAGGGTAATATTGAAAATATGTGATATTAGTCAAAGGTTACAGTGACCAAGAAATGGTTACAAATGTCAATTACTTTGTAGCATTACAAATATTATTATTGATTGGCATGACATCATTGCAGCCATTGATATAATCTTTTTCACACAATATCCTAATTTTGGAAGGTTGCACCCCCTTTTGCAGCTTGGCTGTTTAGATGGAGTTTGACTTGTTAAACAATATTAATGGAGATAATTTTTGCATGTTTGACTCATTATGGACAATGATTACCACAATAAACATGGCTGGTTCGTGTGGTCTACAGAACCTTATACACAACAACTTAATCATCTTGTATCTGCAAGATATCTTGGCAGTTACATCTGGCTTCCATCATGGCTACAAAGGTTGGTTGTCTACAATCACTGGACTAGACTGGTGGACTGTACCGACCCTTTTCCCTGCAGCTATATGCATCAACTACCAATGGATAGAATAGCAAAACAGTTAACTGTCACCACTTAATTTTGATCTCAATTTTGTATACTTAAAGGATACATGGTTACGTAACTATACTATACAACATAAACATAAGTAGAATGGTAGTCATATACAATGGAGATTATGCCAAGAGAGAAAAGTTTGACTGTAAAATGGTAAATAGATCTTTCATCATTTCAGTGATGTAGCTAACAACTGCTGATCAGAATTCAAAACTGATTAGCAAACAATACCTGCTCAACTAATTATTGTTGAGCTAATTGCACACAATACTAACATGAACAAGCAGTGCCAAGTAGTCAGGTCTACCTGCATGGTCTGTATTTAATGTAGCAATATCTACAACCAGTTGGTCAATATGTGCTGAAAAAGAAAAATAACTTGAGCCTATAGCTAGTAGTCCCCAGCCAGTCCAGTGATTGTATACAACCACATAGGTTGTACCATTTCCAGTTTCCATTTCCACTTGCCCAGTTGTACAGGGGTTTTCTAGTTCTTGCAACACAGAAGGAATAAAGGATATGACTTCCTTTAATTGGCTAAAGAATACGTCCATATTAGGAATAATAACAGTAAACAACCAGTGAACTATGCATGTCTGTGGCTAGTTATAACATATAAGGAGCCATACCACTTTGCTCTCCAATAATGTTGCAAGAAATAATAAATCCTTAATTGCAATAACAGAATAATACAAAAATCTGTCAAGAGTGAAACACTAATGTACAAAGGATATTACAAAAGCTTTACATCCTCCAAGAGCCCTTTCTAGTTCCTTCAAACAGTGCTTGTTGTCCATATAAAGCTCTTTTCAGTCATCTGAAAGAAATAAACTGCCCGCATTCAGAGTTCTGACCACCATCAACTTTCAATATCTTTCATGGTGCATGGACAAATTCATGCTGACTGTAATTGCACTCAATTATATCACTCGTTTTAATCCCAATAAAGTACATGCACCATTTTGTGTTACTAACACTGACCTAACAATTACTTTTCTGTTTACTAATGCACAATTATCTTGCAAGAGTTACAAGCCATTGTGTAGCAACATTCCCCACGGGTTATAGCTACTGTTGACTCACGACGCAACAGTGATGTGGTTGACACTGAGCTTCACCTCCAGGAGATATAATTCGTTTTACAGTGATGAATCGTTCCCATGTTTAACCACCATAGAAAAGGTGACTATGAAGCTATGAATTGACTATTTCAATGGGAAGAACTTATTTGTAGTGATAGTATAGAAGCTACTTGGGATGCTGACGAATAATGCTATGGTCCAATTTGTTCCTACACCTCAACTCCCAAAACCAACAATTCTCCTCCTTGGTAGATGAAAAGTGTTGCTGAAGCAATCAAAGCTAAACATACTACTTTCTCTAGATATAGTATAACTCTGACTAAACTATAAAGCTAAATGGAAGAATGCACTGTAAGTACGCAATTGCGTGTATATGATTCCTATACACATGTTTTTGCATGCATGTATGAATATGGGCACACACAACTGCAAGTATCATAATATTCACTGTAAAGTAATTTGTATGCAAAAATTATTTTTATTGAAAGTAAATTTTAAAATGAAAAATTTGCAAAAGACCGAGTCACATAAATCAGATTACATGAAAAGTTTTATCAAGATTATTTTTACTGCATGGTTTGGAAAAACAGATAACACAACAATCACTTAAATTGATTTGCTTGCATGCAATTAAGTTAGCTATATATATGTAACACTGACTTTTCTTTCCTACTAGAACAGATATAATCAAACCGTAACTTTCAGTTTTTACAGTGAAAATTAAGGAGACTATGTAGTTGGTGGCAATTACATAAATAGATACAATCCTTAAGTGAAGGTCCCTGGAAACCAAATTTTTATTTTCAAACAACTATACCGTAGGCGGGGAAAGTTACGCGTGGGAAAAATTTCGCGAATTTCGCGATTACAGTAGCTATCGCGAAACTTTTATGCCGGTTAGCTTCTACATGCACAGTAATAAATTATCAGCATCGTGAAACTTTTACGCCGGTAATACAAATGTGCAATTCGCGAAACTTTTCCCACGCGTAACTTTCCCTGCCGCGGTACTGTACTCAGTATACTTTGTTAGCAAATTATACCTCTTTTGAGATGGTCTTTCACTTCTTAGTTTAAAATGTTCATTACAAAAATATTGTTTTAAAATTATGGAACTTAATATTGATAAATATTGTACATGCCCATTGCAAAAAAACTATGATGCCTCCTCAGCAGCTAAGATTTGTGTACTAACAAGACAGGTATTTGCAGACCTGGCCACAGTTAACGGCAATCATAGAATTGACCAAAAAATCATAAATTTTATGATAATTATATTGATATATTCATCTACAATGCAAGTAGCAGAAGGAGGGATTCTAATGATACCATCCACTATTGTGAACCCATTATGGAGATGACGAATGATGCATGAAGATTGCATATGGACATACACAAACAGTAAATACGTGTAATAATCCTGCTGTACAATGGCATTTATTTTTTCCTGCAATTATGGACTAAACCCTTGACCTTTGCTTTGAATATTGCTACACAAGTTGTTAATGAATTTTACTATGCGAATACAGTCATTCTATGCAATTAACCATGCATGCACATAATTTTATGTATATTTATATAGAGAGATCCACCAATAGTAGAGGGCACGTTAGGAGGGCCTTAATGCACCCTCTAGACTACGTACTATACTGCAGGGTATCTATTTTCACTGTCCTTACAGTTCAACCGTGGGGTTCAGAAATTTCAGTTAGGGTTTGGGTTCAGCATGCATTATTCTTTATAGACTACTATCTTGCAATTTAAGCATGGCTAAAAGTCAGGGTTTTGGCAACTGACAGTTATGAAAAGTGATGAGTTCAAATTAAAACATTTTCTGCAATTTTTATGTTCACTTGCAAGTTTTACGATTTAGAGATGAATGAATGTCTGTGCATATTGCTGTTAATTCCACGCAAAAGTAACTTGGCTATTAATGAAGAGTACACTGCATCATCCATCAACATTGAATTGACCAGAAGGAATCAATTACACCTGGTGCAGTCAAGAATGAATATGGCTAACAAAAATTGAACTGACTTGCTGTATTCCAGATCAACTCTAGCTGGAAATCTGGCTGTTATTCAGTGCAGAGAACAAATGACCAGCTAATGTAGATGCTATACATGGGAATGCATCAGGACTGCATGTAGAACATGACAAGCATTAGACCAATTCTCTGATATTTGTTCATTGTAATAATACCTCCATGTAACAATAGTTGTAAAAAAAGGGGGCATGTCCATGAAAAAGTTATGTGTTGGTGGTTTGTTAGCCATAAGCAATGCTCAATAGGCATTTCAGCCCATTAAATATCGTAAACAAACTATTCAAAGCTACAGCACAGTGCTAATGGTGATGAAAGTAGGCTGGCACTAACCTCCCTAGGCAATGCTATATTTCTGCCACAAGCCTTTGTGGGTGCCCATATCTTGATTGTTTATTTAAACGTTGTTTGAAAGCTGCAACTGTAGGTGCTAAACTCAGGTAAAGAATTCCAAAGATGCACAATTCCATTTGAGAAAAAGTTTTGTCTACTGAGTAACCTTGACCATTATTTGAATAGCTTAAGCAAGTGATCCCTGGTGGAGGATGAGGTGAAAAATGTGTAAATGTTTCTAGGTCATAGATCTTATTGAGTATTTTATATGTTTCAATCATGTCACCCCTTTGACGTCTGCAGTAAAGGAATAAAAGTCAAGTAAGCTTTCGCATGGTAGATGAACAAGTCCATGTAGGCACATCGACATCTCTGTACTTTCTCAAGAGTGTCACTATCCTTGGCCAAGTAGGACTCCAAGTTTCTACACTCTAACAAGGCCAATAACCTGTGTAGCCTTTACACTTTTTCACCCAGGCTATTAAAACTTCAACCAATTCAAGTCCCCTCTTTTGAAACTGAGTAGACTTTCCAAAAATTATAGATTCATGCCTCCCGAGGCCCTTAGTGATACACAGGTGTACACACCATACTGTTTTATAAGATGTCATGTAGCAATGACTTGTGGGTTTGTACTGATCTATGACATCATCAACAACACTTTGTGTGGCTAATTACCTATACCGTGTGCCAGTCTGGTTAGTGTGTGTAAACTGTGGATTGGTTGGGTAACCATGTTACACACTATAAACACAACAAAGTGTTTTAGTACTAATTAAAATTGATGAATTGTACTGAATTTCGACTTCACACATGTCCTATAGCTATACTTGGCCATTGGAAAGATGGAGGCCACTTTCTGAAGAACTCAGAAACCCCCACCTAGCTATCTGCAAAAATCCTTTGTGCGATATGTAGATTAAAAGAAAAGGGGTAGCTAAAACAAGCTCAAGGCTAGCCTATGGGGAGTATATATAATATAAATACTAAAGAAATGAAATCCACTTCAAAACAGCTAACATGTGAAAAGGGGTACCACTGCCATCTTCAAAAACCAAACCTTTGTGAAATCAAAGGTGGCAGTCAAGAAACAGCTGCAATGTAATACTGGCCAATTTCAATGTCATTAACTGATGTGAGTATCATTGCAGCCATTTCTTGGCTGTCACAATTATAACACATTCAATACATCATACTGGTGTCCCGCTGGCTATTAGTTCATGACGGTTACAAGGAAGTGTAGCAAAATATATCTTCTGTTCTTCGGAGTATCTTTTTTCAACTTGTCCCTGTATCACATCTCTGTACGACCATTCTCTCCAGTGATGGTTAAACTCATCAAACAGCTTCAGTCTCATCTCATGGCTGGGAACACAGTCTATTGGATACCTATGTTCCAACTGTGGAGCCAAAACTGTCCTAAATATAAGTGCACCTCTAAATGCAAACCACCCCCCATACTTTGGGTGCATGGAAACTCCATACATGGTATTGTCATTAATCCAAGGGTGTTCCCCTAAACACTCTCGCTGATAGTAATAAGCAGCTCCAGCAACATGGCCAGCTGTTTGTACTAGAAGTTTTGGCCTCCGTAATGCATCCATTTCATAATCCATTATTAAGTCCACTTGATGTGCAGGAAATTTCTTAACTAATCCAGTCAAATATTCTTTAATACAGTAGTCTAAGGGATCATTGTCTACCGACCATGATGGTTTACTAGCTGTGTATGGTTTGAAAAGAAGTTCAAACATATCCGGAGTGCTGATAAGTAATACGGCCAGCGTATCCGGAGGGTAAGAGAGTTTGAATACATCACTGTTAACTTGATCGTTATACCAGCCCACCTGTATATTAAATATTGTAGACGTCGTACACAAAACACAACTCCTTAAACGTACTAGAAACGGATACACCTCCAGACCTTTGTTAGTCACGAGAGCAGTTAGCTCCTCCGTCAAACTTTCCGCTGACATCTCCGTATATTAGCCAGTCTGTTAGCGCACGTGTCGTGCATTCAGAGAATTTTTTGCATACTCGTCTGTTTTTGGGCTGAAGATCGAGACTGTAGTGTGGTTCACTGACTCGCTGACGCAGCACAAGGAGCTTCAGTGTAGAGAATGATCAGACACCATCTATCATCACTTTAAATGTCTGGACAACGAGGAAACGTGAAGCGGTGAGTGTACGCTGTACCAAGTGGTAGAAACTTGTACGGACGAGACGTTAATGGCACTATCTGATAGTGCATGATAAATAATCTGGAAAGGGAAACCCTGTAACATTATCGCAGATCAAGTATTGACAAGTAGTTGCGTTCGGGGAAACTGAAATGGTATTCTTGGAATGTGCAATATATTTCATAAATGGCTCAGACCACGAAGTGGTTGCCAGCTATTTGGAATTATATGAAGAGGGTGAAGTCGAGCATATCGTAGCTGTTCAAAGAGAAAACTGGCCAAACACCATTGATATGTGAGACTGAGCCCTCTGAAATATAAATATATGTATATCAGCAATAGATTGTGCACATAAGTACGTGGAACAGGTAATACAATGTAAGGGATGTTAGAAGCTGGGTGGACTGACTCATGGGGGGCTTATAATATATCGATATGTTTGCTTGATAGGATCTAATGTCACCTCACCTGGAATTTCAACCTCAACAAACAGTCTGTGCATTATGTGCCTATCAATGTAATGTCCGATTACCACAGGTATGGGCTGAAGGTCGGAGTTGGTGGGGAACGAATTGTTAAGTTTCCCCTAGGTAGTGGGGATTTGTCAATGTCCAAGAAGCACACTGATGCAGCATTTCATGGATGCTGACTTACTATATGTCATCACTAAAACCTGCTTGAAGTAACTTGCAACTGGAATAGCTACACTGTACACAATGGGCGATGGTGCAAAGCCCGATTAACCCCGGGCTTCTCTACTGGGAGATTTGTCAGGTTATGTGGGTGTTTGTATCACCAGTACTTCCCCAGTAGGTGGGGAATTGTAATTTTCAGTGATACAAACCCCCACCTTCCCCCACCTCAGCCCATACCTGTGGTAGTCAGGGATTACATCAATAGGTGCATTATACCTGGTAACTTCGTGACTGATGTGTGTGGCTGTACACCTCAGCCTACATAGAAATCCTTGGAGTACACCTTTCTGATGTGTGCATAGTCTTGTTCTTGTGGTCTACATACTGAGGGTTGCTAGTGTGTAAGCCATGGTAACGATTTAGACAAGAAAGTGCTCTATAGCAACCACTTGGTAATTTCATACATAAAGACTTTACTTAGTAATTAAAACAATTATGACTGTTAAAGTTGGGATCGCGGGGTTTGTACTTTCTCACAAATAAATATTGACCAGAAGCCAGCTTCACAATACCTTCATGGCACCTTTGATTATTGGTTAGATATGTTCAAGCCCAAAAGTATCTTCAGATCAACCTGAAAAGCTTCCAGTGTGTTACTACGAAATTAAAAAATATATTTAGTGAAATTTTCTGCTGACTGCTAACTATTGTAATCCTTCAGATAACGGTGACTCAATAATGGCTAAGGCTTGGTTCTTTCACTGTTAGACGTTGCTTCAGCCCAACAGGTGCCTTTTGGCATGCTGCAACTCTGTATGTACTGGGATCATTCATGTTTTCCATAGTAACTGGATTGATTGCAGAGATGCTTATCACTCATTTGTAACACTAGCTGATCTTAACTGGAAACAAAGCATAATGGCCACTTCACAGTAATTGATGGTTGGGGAATACATATGAATAGCGCCTTCTTTGTTATGGTGCAGTATGTGTGGGTTCACCAATCATGCTGTAATTACATTATAAAAAAAGTTAACAAACAAGCTTAAATAAAATACTGCGGTGAAATACTTATCTCTTTTTGACTGTGCACATGTTATAGTGTAGCCTGTCCATTTGAAGGGGTGCATGCTCCATGATCATTACCATATTTACTTTGTTAAATGTTACAAATAATGTCCTAATCTCAGGCCAGCACAAATTGTATCATACACTACTAGTAGGGACCACAAAGGAGTAGGCATGGCCCACAAAATAAAATCACCCAAAAAACAGCCTCAATTTTCCCTGACAACAATTGGGCAGTATTGGTTGGGTAAAATTAAGCCCAAACAAGCTTTCAGATCGACCTGAAACGCTTTCAACAAGTTGCTACGGAAGTTTAAAAATAGTTTATTTAACGGAATTTTCTAATGACTAACTGACTGACTGACTGACTGACTACCTGATGCCTTCAGACAAGCGTAGCTCGATAATGGCTAAGGCTACGGGCTTGATTTTTCCACTATTCGACATCACTTCGGCCCGACTGGTGCCTTTTGGCATACCACAGTACATACAATGCATTCTTCATGGGCTTACCAGTGTCCTCCTTTGTGTCCCATTCATCTTTGCTGACAGCAAAAAGTGTAGCACATTTTGCTGACAGCTAAAAGTGTAGCATTTGGTAGTAGCACGTTATGGCTTCCCTCCGTATCGGAAATCATCCGTAGTGGCTATTTTGATTGCAGGGGTGCTTTTTGAACAGTTCTTGATTTATACTGCTGTGTAACGGGTTGAACATAGCTAACTAAGAAGCGTAATCGATACTTCACTTTTCAGATGATAATTGACATAACTGGGATGCATGGCACCATTTGTTTTGGTATGCATGGATTGCAGATGTGGTTTTTGAACAGTTCTTGATCCGAAATGCTGTGTAATGGGTTGAACATAGCTGACAACGAAGCGTAATGGATACTTCACTTTTCAGACAATAATTGATATAACTGGGGTGAGCGGCACCATTTCAGATGCAGGGTTCACCAATCATAATTAGTTACAAAAAAAGTTAACAAACAAATACACAGAAAAATTTGGAATTTTCAACTAGCAGTAAGGATATAACACTTCTTATTGTTTTACTGTGATTTAATATCGTGCACTACTCCAGCTTGTTTCAGTACTTTTTATTGATGTGCTATGGTCCCTACTCTAGTTGAAAATTCCAAATTTTTCTGTGTACTTGTTACACTATTACACAACCAATGCTTTTATCACAATTAAGACTATATGTTGATAATAGCATGTAAGAATGATATTCATTAGGGTGGAATTTATAGCATAAAGTAGCTATGTAGCAATTGTATAGGTGTCCATCTCTCATCAACGACATTTGGCTAATGCTCCTGCATGAAACAAATTTCACACCTATGTAATGCTGCCGACCATCATCGTGTAGCGTAATAATTTTTGAATGGTGTACGTAATTTTATGGCTTTTGCAATGACATGTATAGCCGATTACAACATTTTATGCTTGAAGTAGATTGCTACAGACAACCTCATTAATATGACAATCAAGGACCAAAAAAGTAATCTACAGTAAATACAAGAGGCCATGAGGTAGCTAAGTTTTACATGGCCATTTTAGGAGGCAATCTTGTGACTAACTGTACAAAAGACCCACATCTCTGTATTTTAAACCATTGAGATTGTATTTTTATGCAATCTGAATAGAAATAAGTTGGCTTCTTGGAATATAAAGATACATGTTCACCTTGCTACTGATGGACAGGCAGAAGAACACACAACAAATGTACATGTATTCCTGGTAGCATCTCAATATGCTTGTTGTACAGAACACCTGCTGGTTGTACTGTTTACACAATCAATAACACTCACTTGTTGTACTAGACCCTATAAACACAATGAAGTAATAAGGTTATGAAATACAATGCCACCATATTAACCATCAAAAGGATACCTTTGAAATGTGTACATTCACCTAAGCAATCAGATCAGGGAATGTATCCAACCAGAAATCACATTTATGAGTTTAGGTGTTCTAAAGGGACTGAGTGCTATAGAGAAGTTTTGCCATAACGAGAAGGATGATCGGCCCATTGCAATGAAATACAGTTATGCAAAAAGGAGGAGCAAACCTGAAAGCCAGGTGAAGACCAGCTTTGGGGCTTGAACTGCAGTAAATAAAAACAGTTAGTTGAACTGTGAAACAAGTACAAAAGATCACAAGCATAATAAATCAAAGATGGCTATTAATAAATGTACGATCCTCTATGTGTTGTTACATTGTAGTAGTACACATAGTTGTACAATTCCACAGGTTGCAGCACAAGCTGGTAGTATGTGGCAGTGCTGGTAGTGGTAAGAGGTCACTGAAGAACAACTGGTCAATGACCACATGGAGTACTGTAGTGGAGAAGATTGCAGATGTTGATATCATCACCTGTCAGGTACTACCTGTGTGTACGTGTGTACGTGTGTACTCCTTAAACGTAGTGTGTATCATACAGTATGTCATAGGGTTGGGAGGTATTTAGATATAGTTAAAAAGGTATTTTTCAGATACCGTTGTGGCTTTCTAAAAATACCGAATTTAATGTATTAATTAAAGTTTTGGTGGTTTAGTGGTGGCTACACATGAAGTCAAGCCCCACACAACCATGTGTTTATGCTGTGGACAAGACAAACACAATACTTTACCTTTTGAGATATTCAAACCTTACTTTGTGGTACAATTGTCATTTCATTTGTTCCTTTAAAAGATAACTTTCACTACTAGCACAATGTGGGTATAAGTGTAAATCATAGCTTATCCAGGTTTTTAAAAAGTGTACAATATACAAGGTATTTTTAGTGATACCGAGGTATTTTTCCTAATACCGTACCGTTCTTCAAAAAAGCAATACTGCCCATCCCTACAGTATGATATTAGAAATTACGGTGGTTTGCACTTTCTCACAAAAAATAGCGACCTTTATAGCACCTTGGCAGTATTGGTGAGGTATATAAGCCCAAAAATGTCTTCAGTGCAATCTGAAATATTTTCTCAATATTGGAAGTTATCTTGTATTTTGAAAATACATAAATAAATTTCATGGGAAGCTTTCCATCCCAATTCCAGGGTTATATACAGTAGATGTTGAGTACGTACCTTCAATTATAGTGTCCAATGTAACACCATATGGTCTAGTAGAACATACATGCACACACAGACACAGATTGTATTTGCAGTGGTTGTATTAAAGTTATAAAGTATTATTACACAGGAATTTTCTCTACGTGCAATCCAACAACCTTATGACTGTGTGAGCTTTGTTGTCATCTACCTGCCTGAAGACCAGGTAAGCTTGTGATGGGGTACAGAAGACCTTTTGGGAAAATTTTCGTGTATTGGTTGTACAAAGTGGGAGATATTTGTACTGGCGTACCACATTTTAAAGAGATTGGGACCTTAATTGGGGTGCTGTGAGTGGGTGAGCTTTTTGTGGCTAAGGCTGTATGGCGCTGTGGCAGTTGGTCATGGGCCCAGCAGTCTCCCCCTTTACTGAGCCCTGTTTTCTCTCACTTGGTATCCACTAGTGTTATTAGTAGTTCTAGAAGATGGTACTGTTACAACCAGTAAACTGCTGGGATTTGGTGACAACACATTATATTCTTACAGTCATTGTTTAAAAATATTGTTTAAACAATGGAATTTTGACCCAGTGATTGTGACAAATGCATTGAGTAAATACGTGACTTGAGGGGGAAAATTTTCACAGATAGCTAGCAATCTGCAAACATTTTTCTCCTCAAAAAACCCCACTATGTGGTATTTGTCTGCGTCTGTTTATTTTAGGAAAGTGTAGCGGCAGCTCAACAAGCACTAAGAGGTATTTATGAGTCTTTTGATAATGCCAGTGTCACCCTTGTGGAGAACAGACTTGGGGAGTACAAGTCACCATCCCTGCAACCAGAAAAGGTAAGCCACATCCACACAAACATGTGCACCAACATGTGCACCAACATGTGCACAGCATAAACCATTCCCACTGTTAGGTTCCAGTGTTGGTCCAGCTCACTATTGATACAGAAGCCCCACCCATATTCTGGAGAGTGAGTGTTGCAGAGTGTATGCAGCTAACAGGAGTGTTTATCAGTTGTCTGGTGAAGCCAGTACTAGTGAATATTGGGACCAGTAGGAAGTGTGAGGTACAGTGTTATGTGTAGTAATGTATGTACAAATACGATAAATATTGAATAGTATAGCGGTGTATGGTTTTAAGCGTGTCTGTAAACAACTACTATAGCAAATAGGCTATAGTTACAGTTTGCAGTAGAATACTCACCAAAGTATCAATATACATGTAAAAATCGTTCATGGTCAGTGCAGATATATGTAAAGTATGTACGTCTTTCCACATTCACATACACAATGTATTACATGTGTATACTTTCTTCTTTTTTAGTTGCTGTGTTGGGCTTGTAGTGAAGGCAAGTTGGATGTTCTCAAACTCCTTCTACCGTATATGGATAATGCTGATCCTGCCAATTATCTGTGCTGCATTGCTGCAAAACTGTCATCCGCCAAGGTCAAGTCTGATCGTTCTATGATGTCCAAACTTTGTCTGATGGTGGATTACATCGCTAATTTTGGTGACAGAAGGAGAGTGCTAAAGAAAGTGGGGACATTGGTGGAGCAATATCCAGATGAGTGTTCAATCATGTTGAATATGATGGGGGAACAAGCTGATGATAAGCTGGTGTGCAGTAAGTTGAGTCTCACTCAGTTACCGGCATCGTGGATCTCACAGGATGATTACACTGTCATAGATATCTCCCACAACAGCTTACAAAAGGTGCCGATGGAATTATTCAAATTAGTGACCCTCAAGAAATTGAATGTGTCACACAATCATCTACAAACCATACCATCTCCTCTGCAGTGGAATTGTCCTAAGTTGCAGGACCTTTCGTTAGCCGCAAATGATTTGCGTAGTGAACGATGGCAGATTTTTATAACTTCTCCAGCAAGCAAGAGGAATTTGGCAACCAGTCATCCAGCTATCCCAACAATGTTGGCAAATTCTTTGATGAGAGTGAATATTAGCGGTAACTCAAAGTTAACACACCTTCCGGAGTGGTTATGTCTTTTATCATCACTCACTGTTCTGGACATGAGGGAATTACCCCAGGTACATTCCATCCCTCCACAATTATCACTAGTCCGGAACTTGTGTGTAATAAAACTCAGTCCTGGGTACATAACATCACCGCCTGCTTCTGAGGTTGCTTTAGGAACCTCAGCCATAATGACCTACCTGAGATGTCGCCATCGAGGGTCGCTGCAGTATCGTCACATCCGTGTTGTGTTACTAGGAGCACCGACCACTGGAAAGTTTACACTTTATTCGAATCTTGTCGGAGCAACTGATGTAGCCAAGTTGCATAAAACTTACATGAGTGTTGGCCGATATGAGTACCCTCAGAAGAAACTGTTTAGTAATGACCCACGAGTTACTTTCCATGTGGTCTGCTTTACAGGATCTGAGAGTAGTCACCACTATATGTCACAATGTTTCTTCACTTACCGGTCTATTTTTGTGCTGCTTTGGAAAATCACTGATGGCAAGGAAGGATTAATGAGACTGCAACAACAGTTACACAACATTCATGCTCGTGTTCCAGGCTCTCCAGTAATACTAGTAGGAACACATGCTGACTTAAATAATGTTGTCAGTGTTACAACTGTGTCTGAATGGGAGGAAGAATTGTTTAGTTATGTTCCTCAAGATTTAGCTGGTGCTCTAATCAGCAGCCCACTCCCACCCATCACCCATAGTATTGTAATGAATTGTAAGAGCAAGAGAGATGTTGAACAGCTACAAAATGTGTTGTACAAGATGGCATTGGATATGAGAAATCCTAAGACTAAAAAGTCAGTCATTAATGAGATGGTTCCTCGCAGCTACCTAGAGTTACAGTCGCTGATACAGTCAGAGGTTAAGGCTATTCGTAGTTTGAAGGAAGCTCCTGTGAAGCGTCGCAGTCAGTTTATCAACTTTGTGAAGTCACACACTTTTCATAATACAGAACTTGAAGATGACGAAACAGAGATGGATGCTGCCTGCCGATTCTTACATGAAGCTGGTGTGATTGTACATTATGACATTGATGAAGTACGTGACATCTACTTCCTGGATCCACAGTGGTTGTGTAATCTACTCTGCTCGCTCACCAATCCTCTAAACACCTCAGGCAGTATACTACGAGTTTCAGACGTTGCTAGTTTTTTAAATGAAGTTGGAGTTGCCAGCCTTCAACTACAACTACTTAAGATAATGGAAGTATTTAGTATTGCTGTTTGCCTTGACATGGACCGTGAGAGATTTCTGGTACCTTCCTTGCTGAGCAATAAGAGGCCACCCAACTATCCCTCATATGATTTGTGTGCCATAGACATCAATTGTAAACATTTTTGTTTTGGCTACTTGCCCAATGGTTTCTTTGCCAGACTCATGGCACAGACTCTTCTTCATATTAAACAGATGTCAGCTCAGCTTGTGGCGTGTACTACAGAGCATAACTCAGCAGATCCCTTGCCTCTATTCGATGGGGAAGCTGCAGTAGCCATGCCAGAATTCGATGATCACCATGCGAAATACACTATCGATAGACGGAGTGGTTATTTGGTTCAAGATGACAGCTCTGCTGATGCAGAAGTGACTGGAAGTCATACTGAGCTAAAGAGGAAATTAATGACATTAGGGACTCTCCCCAGATCACCTGCAAGGGATAGTAAGATCATTACATTGGCACGCCCCATGATGCAGCCATTGAAATCTGGTCATCACTCGTCGCACAGTGACTTGTTGCTAGGCTGGGTGTTCTGGCAAGAAGGAATGTACTTGTGTTTTCCTGGTCACACTCAGTTGTGGCTGGAGTCTACAGTGGAAGGTGTGGCTGTTGTGGTAACGGGTGATCCAATACCACGTGTCAAAGTGTTGTCATACATCACCAATTGTGTGGATATGTTGTGCGAGGAACATTATTTGGGGTTAACCGTTTCTGTTGAGAATCCTTGTCCATCCTGTATAAAGAAATGTATCTCAGATACTGGGAACAAAGATCACACTGTGAATGGTTCCTTGCTAAATAGCTCAAAAACTCACTCCGATAATACAAATGTTGAGCTTCAATCATCACAGGCTCAACCTACTGACACACAGGATGCTACTGATAGTTCACACAACGTTGCTAATAGCTCACATGATCCTTCAGAGACTTCTGAGCATGCAGAGAACTTTAACTATGCTCCACCAATGAGTCCAGCTAGTGGAGAAGTTACGTCTCCACTTTTAGAACTAGAATTTTCCTTCGACTCGGTATCACAAAATGATAGTGTCCGTAAAAACTTGTTTGATTCTCCTAATGAAGATGACACAGAGTTTCTTTTTCCTTCAGTGAATGCCCCAGGGGATAAGGCATTGCCGAGGCTGGATCATGTGAGATCACATGTGAACATGTTTACCAACACCGAGTGTATCACAAAGGCATCAGCAGATCATGTGATCCTATGTGGATCATGTGATCAAGAGGTGTTATTACGAAGTGTTGACCCATCAGTGTTACTGGAAGACTTCACCGATCACTTGTTGGTCGACCCTAACCAACTGCAGTTTGATGTGAATGGTGAGGAACTGGGCTCTGGGAGTTATGCTAAGGTATGTATATACGTATGTGTCATGCATCATCGTATATGTGCAGTAATGCTGTATAGTAGGGATCATGAAGGTTGGAGCTTTTTGGGAAAGCAAAAAAAATCACCCTAATACCTTATCTTGGCATCATCAAAATTGGCTCTAAAGGTATAGTCAAGCCCAACAATGTCTGCAGAGTAGGGTTGGGTGGTATTGAATTTTGTGACATGCGATTATTGCATGAGTCATTTAATGCGATTATTGTAATATTGCATGTGAAAATTGAAACACAACCACACAGTTTGAAAAGTCCATATGACTGCTTGTTTTCACTGAGAATTAGTTTACAAACACAACTCCTTTGCTAACAAGTTAACTAATTGACATAGTTAGCAATAATATGCATGAACTGTATCAAATATGAGGTACAGAGGAGACAAAAATTAGATGATAAATGCGATAATTATTGCCTATGCGATAATATTGCGAAGGTAAAATACATGCGATAATGATATTGCGAGCACTTGCTTAGGTGATATTGGCGATTTATTGAAATATTGCCCAACGCTACTGCAGAGTAATCCTAAACTCTTCTTACAACTCTCTCTGGCATTTAAAATAGTTTTCCATTTACTCACTGTTTAGCTATATAACTAATGTCTTCAGTCAAGTGTAACTGGTTAAGACTATGGGCTTGATTTCTTCGTTGTTCAATATTGTTTTGACCTGAGATGTGCCTTTTCGCTATCAGAATAGTCACTTTGCTTTTCAGTAATGAAGTGTTGGGGAACGTGTTTTGTCGCATCTCTTTAGTGGTTAGTGTTGCACCAATAACCAAAGTAGCCGATTATTCCGATAACCAATATTAAGCAACAGAATTAGCCGATACCAATAACCGATCTAATATACACTAATAACACTAACACTCATCCTCATCATTATTAAATGACTCATATTGGTGACATATCCATTGATATACAGCTCATTCGCTAAATTGTAAAGTTAGATATATACCACAAGTAAAAGTTACTCATGGTAAACAGGTTTTAAGTACTTTTTACTACTGCTATACAGTTGAGACAAGTGGCTGGTACTACATAGAAACCTAAACTCAGTTTACTATGGGCATGGCTTGTAGTCACTCACTGCTAAACCATCATCACATAACTTAATTAAAATGCCAAATAAATAACTTATGTCTAGCCTCCCCCACATCATTATACTACACAGCACAGTTAACATCGACTTTGATTTCATCAAAACTGATTAATCAGCTAGTAGCCAATATCGGCAGTTTTAGGTGCTTCTTGTACTGTTCATCATTTGTAATGTCGTTTAATGGGTGGAACGTAGCTGAAAACGAAGCGGTATGGCCACATTGCTTTCCATTATTTAATAGTCAGGGCATGTGTTTAATTGCTTGGTTGATTTTTATAATCTGTCTGGCTACTGCCATTCTCGATGCAGTTTATGCATTGGTGTACTAGTCATAAATCATATTACCAAACAAGTGTGAAGAAGAATTTGAAATTTTACATTTGAGTAAGGATCACAGAAAGAAAAAAAAGCATTGAAACAAGGGAGGTCATCTACACCTGCAGCTATACTAGTGAATGTTTAAGTCGTACTTCAGTCATGGCTATACCCTGTCTGAAGTAAGGGTTTAATTTCCAGATGTTTGCCTATGCATGATTGCAGTATAGCGGACACGCATCAGTCGATCATGTCATTTAGTACTGCTGCTATGCATTTATAGGATTAGAAAGATAAAACTTAAGAAGGATAAATGCAAGAAAACCTGTGACTAGCACCGAAGCTTCGAATGTTCATTTTATTAGCAAATGTTCGAAGGTGAATTTCAATATTCGTCCCAGCCCTATCTACAACCATGACTGAATTCTAGTATATCTGCAGGTATAGGCAACCTTCCTTGTTTCACAACTTTTTGTTGTTCCCTTGTTTCACCAAAAATGTCTTCAGACCAACCTCAAACCTCAAACCCTTCCAAAGACTTTCTATGGAATTTCAAAAAAGAATTTTATAATGTTTGATTACCTAACTGATCATATGCCTTAACTTCTTCACTGTTCGACATTGTTTCATCCTGAGATGTGCCTTTTCACCAACCACAGTACATACAATACATGCATCATGGACTTGCCTTTGTCCTCCCTTTGTTTGTTTTGCTGACAACTCAAGGTGTCAATTTGTTATAGCGTGATGTGGCTTCCCTATGGCTATGAGTATTTGTTGGTTATTATGCTTATCACACATATTTTCCATAACAACTGGATTGAATGCAGAGACGCTTCTCGTACTGTTCTTCATTTGTAACACTGTGTAGCAGGCTAAGCATAGCTGAAAACAAAGTGTAATGGTCACCTCCCTTTCTTGGTTGTTGGGGCATGCGTTCTGACGCAAAGTTACTGTTATGGCATTTCTGCACCATACTTTCTTATAATGCAGTGTGCACTGTTTCATTTGTCATAATTGTGTTATAAAAAGGTAAAAAAACAAGTAAAAGGAAAAATTTGGGATTTTAAGTTGGATTAGGGATCAAAGAAAAAAGTAGAGTGCCATTAAATGCTGCCAAGCTGTCATGAAGGGAAATTCAGACTGGTTTTAGGGTGATTTTTTTTTGGCTGGAAAAGCTCAGTTCTTCATGATCCCTAATATACAGCTGCAATTACTATGTCCTTATACAGTATGTAATAGTTATACCATGGCTGTGAGGGATTTTGCTGATATATACATATTATACACCCAAAGCCCGAGGGCTGCGGGTGTATATGTCAGCAAAATCCCATGTAGCCATGGTACAAGTGATATATATCACTTGGGACGCACTTGCCTAATAGGTGAAAGAACTAACGAGAACTCATCCCATTTGTTTTATACAGTAGCATCTGAAGACCGATTGTGGTTTTAATAGCGTGGGCTAATAGCCATCAAAACGTTGTCCATACGTTAAAACATTATTAATACGTTACTATGCTTCAACATGCAATGTTAGAAAACTTGCGATTGTGGGATGGAGTTTATTATTGTTATCATTTTTGTACTAAGTTAAGCCAACTAACTTCGCTATTGGGACAGTAAGTAAGTTATTATATTAAGTTAAGTACTTAGGACTGTAAGTTGCTAACCTATTTCAATGTAGCAGTAGTAGCTTTGCTGTTCTGTGGTTTGTTCAAAGGCTGATACATGGTGGGTAGAAATACGCTTCCACAATTGCCCAAACAATTATTTTGTGTCTTCATTATCCTTTAGTAACAACCAACTAGTCTATCTTAGCAAATGTACTAAGCTTAGCAACCACTACAAAAACGAATCCCCCAATACAAAGCTTTATGTTACTCAATATAACGAGTCAAAGCGCATCAATTCTTTGAACTGGCTGGGTATCAAAGTCATTGGCAAACCGCTTTCCCATGATATTGCCTGGGCAATATGCAAGTTAAACACCGAGCGGTGTCTTTGAACGCCCACGCTAAGGTGGTATATACACTGTATAGTTGCTATTACTTTTAAAGTGATACAATACACAGATTTAGTACATAGCATGTATTGAATGGTATTGATGTTGTATTGTTACAGTATGTTGACAATGCATGTAGTCTACCACAGCCTGCTTTCAATTTATTTCACACATGAATTTTGCAAACTTTATGTTATACTATTCCACAGATATGTACAGTCCAGTCTTAGGCTCAGTTGTTTTACACATAAACTTTTTAGTAGCTGAAAGTTTAGTCATTGCACAAGCATAGTATGTACACAACATGTATTGTGTAGTTTGTACTGTTCTTCAGTAAACTGTTGTGTTGGCAGGTATGTAAAGCACTGTATGGTGGGGTCGATGTGGCCATGAAAGTGTTCAATGGTCGCAACAAACAGAACATGATTTTGGAACAATCATACAAAGATCTTCGGAGCGAGTTATCCATTGCAAGCCAACTACATCATCCAAGGATCTCCATGGTGATGGGTGTGTGTCTGAACCCACTTGGAATAATGCAGGAGTTGGCTCCTCTCGGGTCATTACGACAACACATTGCTAAGTGTCCATTTGGCATGACATCAGATGTCGTACATGCCATTGTTCAACAAGTGAGGGTATATGTGTGAAAACTTTTATATAATGTTCTACCATTTTGGGAGCTCAATCTAGAATATTAAGTTGGGGTTGGAGGTTGGGTTGGTTTTAGTGGTTCTATAGAATTCTGACAGAGGATCATTATAAGTGTGCAAAGTACACTCAAAACGCAAGGCATGATATTTTTTACTAGGGGGTCTGGAGGCATGCCCCCAAGAAAATTTTGAAAAATTGGGTCCTGACACACGATTTTAATGATAGAATTTTTGTGGTGTCACTGAATATTGTCCATTTGATTATACAACTTTAGGAAAGAATATCAATTAAACCTATTCATTTCTAAGTATGAGTAAAGGCTTTAGGTGGATAAACCTAATGCAGGAGTTAGCTCCTCTCAGGTCATTATGACAACACATTGCTAAGTGTTCATTTGGTATGACATCATATGTTGTAATTACATTATATGTATGTAAACTTTTATGTACTATTATCAAACTTGGAAGTTTTCGTGCAAGTGATATTGTTCTTTGCATATTTGTTAGCTACACTGTTCACAATAAATATAAAGCTTTCTATCTTTGGAGAACAGACATATAGACTTTGTTAGTTATGCCAGAATCGTTGCGTTCTTGACACATTTCCTATTACATTTTATTAGAGGTGCACTGATATGGAAATTTATCAATATTAGCTACAATATTACCGATACCAATATTTTTTTAGTGTTGGGTTACATCTAGGTTTCAGTATGGACACTACAATAAATAGCTAATGTGGTGATTGCCAAAACGTTTCTGTAAAAGATGTGATGAGAAGATCTGAGCAAAGAAAAAACTAAAAGCAGCTTTACTTGGGAATTGAACCCTTGGTAAAACAGGTAGCATCTTTTGTCTTACGTTTTATTGTGATACCGGTAATGATGCCGATAGTTATATCGGTGCACTTCTACATTTTATAGTCACAGTACATAGCTATTATGCTGCAAAACGGTAGCTTATTATTTAAACATCAATGTGATATAGATTGCTTTTAGCTCTGAATGCTCATAAACAATCAAGATTGTTCTATTAGAATGTGCAGTAGAGTTGGAATGACTGTTCTATTAGAGTATCTATCTTTTGTTCATGAAATATACTGACTTCAGATATTATTTACCCTTCTCAAACTGCTGGAATAGTTTTAGTACTAGAATTATGCTCAGATTTATTCTACTACAGCCATACAAATAAAATTATTGAGCACTTCAAATTATTTAGATCCCATAGTCCCAAGATGACTATTGGATCACTACAGTACTATTCCATGTACTACAACCTTAATACTAGTGTACTGTATACAGAAATTAAATTGAAATTATTATTGTTGTTCCCCCAGATAGCAGATGGACTACACTACCTCCACTCATTGTTCATCATCCATCGTGACATCAAGCCAGGAAATGTGCTTGTGTGGTCCCTGTCTTCTCAAGATGGGGTGGATGTGCGTCTGACAGACTATGGTGTGTCACAGTTCTCGTCACCTTTAGGGTTACGTAGTGTGAAGGGCACAGAAGAGTACATGGCACCAGAATTGTGTAAATATGGAGAACAATCGTGTTATGATGAAAAGGTATGTACGTATGTAGTATATATGAAGTAAGTGTGTGTGTGTGTGTGTGTGTGTGGTGTGTGGAGATTCATGTATTTTTTTTAAATTAGATTAGCTTTCTACGTATCTTATTTCCAGGTGGACATTTTCTCTCTGGGTCTGGTGATCCATGAGCTGGTTACAGGCCGTCATTTATTCTCTCAGATGATACACAAACATGATCAGTTACATCGTCTCTACCATACTCCTCCACCACAGCTAAGCCATGCCCTTGAACAATCACTCAGCAGTACTGAACTACTAGCATCTCTTCCACGTAAGACACACCCAGGAGCACGTTACCCAAATCAACCAATCAATACTTGTCATTCTAATTGTTTCCAGCGTCTCATGGAGGCATGTTTGTCCCGTTCACCTAACCAGCGACCTTCTGCGAAGGCCATTAGCACTATGTTGGGAGTTTGTCCAGCATCTTTACCACAACAAAGCTTTTTTATTGGATCAACCGTCACAGGGGCATGTCTGGGATTGTGCAAGAGTGGTGACATGATAATAGGGTATTCCCCACACAAATGGGAACTACTTGTCATAATCCCAGGAGTCTGGAACTACATGCATCATCCGATCCTTCATCCGGAGGACTCTATCACTGCTGCTACATGTGCAAATGGAGAGGTGTGGTTAGCAACCAAAAAGTCTCACATGATCTACAGTTTGACATTGCCAGATGTTGAGGAGGGTCACATGAGCTGGTCTAAACTTGCTGAACAGCCAGTGTTTATGATGACGTACGAAATCAACGAGAACACTGCCATATTGATAGGACTGACTGAAGGAGTGGCAGCAATTTATGATGATTTTACTCTACGACACATGTTAGATCGGAATGCTAAGTTTGTTGACGTGGCTGTAGATATTGAGGGGTGTGCTCCAGTGGCTTGTGGGTGTTACCATAGCAACTATTTGTGGTTGGGCTGTGGATGTCACCTAGTTGCCATAAATCCAACCACTTATGGAGTGACACAGACATATCTGCTCAGTGAACATTCATGTCTTACTAAAGTTGTGTCTACTGCAAATAAGATTTGGGTCACCCTGAAAGATTCTTCCAAACTCATTGTGTGTCATTTAGATGACAAAGAAAAGTTATATATGAGGTACGATGTTGTTATATAATTCGTGTACATGATATTATGCATTTAACCTTACTTACATGAAGGCCAAGAGTAGAGGTGGGAGAGTCTTTATTGCATACTCCTGCTAAGACTGTATACCTACTTCATTATTGTTGCCAGGTCCCAAATATAACTATATGCATATGTTGTTAATGATGCTATGCTTTTGGTGTCCAATTGTGAGTTTGTTGGATTTCCCAATAGGTCATTACATTTGATACCTAATGGAATTCCCCATGATAAGACCAGCATTGTTGCCATGGCAGCAGCCAGGGATGTGTTGTGGGTGGGAACAAATGGAGGATACTTGTTTGGCTTCAATGCCAGGTCATGTGATCTCCTTGTGATGAGGCAACAACATTCAGCAATTGAGGACATTGTGTTACTAAGCAACCCTCGACAGCTGGTGACCTTTGGCAAGTCAAACTTGCTAGGAGTAAATGATGAAACTAATGGGTCATTTATTGTGTGGGAGATGTATGCCCAGCCAGAGAATAATAGCAAATTATGAAACGGTATTTATATTTTTGTACATAGTGTTTGTAGTCAATTTTAGTCACGTCATGGTTGACTTGATTCACCTGCAAAATGTGCACATTTTTAATAATTTATTTTTCATACAATGTAACTATGTAGATGGTTCACTAACACACAATGAAATCACAATACTGAAATGGTGTATTTTGTACAACTGTAAAAAGTGTTTAGCATTTTTTAGTTTCAAAGACTCCTGTTACTGTCCGGCATGACAATTAGTAGTATATTTGGGAATACCTAAGCATGCTCACAATGGAGAAAACTATTGGCGACACCGTTCAAACAGTGCTAGCGTATGTATCTGATATGTACTCTAATAGAGCAATCATGTACCATTATAACAGGCACATGTGACTGCTCAGGTTAGCTTGCAATTGACCTTTTGTTATACAGTTGCAGAAGGCAATGTTAAATTTGTTCTATTTCTGGAATCACTTCAGGATATAATAATGCTATTGGACACATCTCAATACAGAGGGTTTCAATGAACATAACATTAATTTTACTCCTGGTAGTATTCCTCCTCATGTATCAAATTCTTAAAGAAAAAAATAGCTAAATGTGAAGTACATTCAGAGAGTCTGACTTGGATCTAGAAACTATCTCTAAGGAAAAGGTGTTTAGAGTGGCTGGGTCATTTGACACAGATGCCTAACCATGCACCGTGTCCCATTATTTGGATGGCTATTTCCCTCATCCATTTCATGGACCATGACCAAGGAAGAGATGCCTAAAGATGATTTTGTCATTGCAGGGGGAGTTGGTGATGGTGAGTGGCATGATAAAGCTACAGTGATAGGGTTAATTAGAGGCAGGAGTATGTGGAATCAGTATACCTGTAATCAGCAGGAACATTAACTGGCTAGACAGGTTGATGGTCTGATGTACAGCCTGCAGACAGTGCCTGTATAAGAAAATTTAGAATAAATTAAAGTGCATCATAAGTGTACTAAAGAGAGACAGTTGCAAACAATGTGGTGCTGCGTGTACAGTGTTTATACTGACCTATAGCTAGTTATTCTTTAAAAGCTATCCGACTATAAACTAGCTAGCTAGCTGTAGGCCACCTCAGGATGAGTAGCCAAACACATTAGCCTGCCAATGTGAAGAGAGGGAGTGTAGGTTCCATTTTGGCAATAAAGTAACAACATGAACATGTGTGCAGTACAACAGTTTATGGGAAAGGGTCCACACTTGAAATTAAAGTTTGTTTATGATCAAGATACTCTAATAGAGCAGTCAAAGGCATTCATATTATTTGAAGGACTCAAAATATCACATGACCAAAGAAATGAATAATAAAAGTGTTTAAATAGCTAGCTACCATACAATAATCTGTAAATTAAGTTTTGACTACTGAATGGTATTAATTAATGTCTTGCCTATTATTCTTTTCTCAGTGGAAATGCATGAAAACACTAAAGTTCAGTACTCCACATTATTTCCCAAATAAAGTTTATGAGCAGTACACAATTTTATAATAAAATATCATAGCAGTAGAGAAATTGGTTATGTGGACTACTCCAAAATGCAGTAAAATAAAAGCAGTGTATGGCACAACTTAACCGTAATATTAATTAATACAGTCAGATTTCCTCTTATTTCGAGAGTGAAATATAATCAGATGCAGTCAAGTAGCAGTGATGCTGTCATTCCATTTATACAATGGTTGTAATTGTATATATATATAGTACAATTATACATTAATCATTCTATAGCTCATGCCAAACAATGACTTCTAATAGTTATACATAAAGTTTGACTCACTCTCCATATTGAAAAACGACAAATGACCACCTACCCATGCAGTACACTGCACCTATAGCTACCCTTGTGCTTTATGTTGAAAAACTGTTGACCTTTGACAATTAACTATTAGCACTTAGCAAGCTTATCGGGGCAGTGTAATCTAAGCCGGCATGAAGCATAATGGTGGAATAATTTCAGGAATGATAGCTACGTACAGTACATATATGCAGGCAGAAGTTTCCTCTTCTGACAATTATTAAACTGTATTCTATATAGTGCTCTCCAAAATCACATTGATAGTTTTACTACAACTTCGATTCTTTCTCAGTCATAGCATATGTACACAGCACACTATAATGGAAAACAAGCCATGGTGATTATCGAAGTTTCACCAGATTCTCAGTGCATGGGGTATAGCTAGTATTGCATTCATTAAAATTTGAACAGCAGACGTTGTCAGGTACAAATGAAATGAAATTATATGCTTTAATTTGGTGGGTAATTCAGTAAATTTATAAAAACATAATAGATTCAAGCCTATAGCTAACTATATGAATCAATTTTGTATAATTAAATGCATATATACACAGGCGATGTATGTAGTTAAATCTGAGTGCGAGCTTAAAATAGTAGTTAATAGCAAAGATAATGCTAATATATTCATACTATAAGTTGTTTAGGACATGTAGCTAATACTCTTGATATAGTACTGTAGTCTGCTCAGTACAGTCTGCAGTATACATTATTATTCCTAACATAATTATGTCAGTGAAATTATAATTAGTTCTAAAATTATTCTATAATAGAGGGTAGTCATAGTAATAGTCAAACTGCGAGACCTCGCATGACTGTAGGCCTAGGCAGCTGTCTCAATTCAGCACCTCAGCTGACCCTGTTGGCCAACAGGCTTCCAATAGCTAATCAAAAATTTTTTACACGACACTGAATTGTTATCTTGTCAGGCTGCTAGTGATTATTCTCGGTAGTCTAGTGTAACAGCTATGCTGAATCAACTTGATTGGCAATCATTGGAGAGGCGAAGAGATGATTCAACTCTAGTTATGTTTCATAAAATTATCAATCAGTATTATATAGATATCCCTTGTGGTCATATCCTTCATAAAGTCCCCAGTTTCACCCATATAGCAGCAGGAATTTCCTACAGCTACCCTCAAGAATTGATCCTTTCATGTACTCATTTTTCCCAAGAGTAATTCAATTATGAAATCATTTATCCGATCACCTTGTGGAAGCTGACAATGTTGGTACTTTTTAAAGCTTTATTATTTAATGTTTAGTTGTTGTCAGCTTGAAGGCAGTTATCTGATGGTACATCACCAGGTGAAGGTAACTGTTTCTTGCTTCCTGCTAAATTTTGTGCAAAGAGATTCAGGTCTGTAAAGACGGCTCCAGAAATTTTGGCAATAAGTTTTCAGATTCCTGTTGAATGCACAAGGTGTCTGAGGGACATGCTCCCCCCAGGTAATTTTTAACACTGCGTGCTGGGTGCCTTTCTTTAATAGATTCACCAAAAAGTCTTGAAGAATGACATTATTTTTAAGCATAATAATGGTAGAATACGACTTTGGAGTATTACTACTGTGTTGGTCAGTTCAGGTAGCTAAACTAGCTAACTTTATTGTGACATGTTCTGGGTAACTGACTGCTCTATTAGAGTATTTAAACTTAGCAAATCAATGCAAAATGCCTCAATACAGTTGACCGGTTTCAGAAACCTCCTGGATCCGCTCTTGATCTGTACCGTATAGCCTCAATATTCTGAGGGGAAATTTTTTTGCTGATTTTGCGGTTTTGGGGGTTACCAGCAAAACTATTATCCTTGAAATATTTAGACCTCTGCTTTGGGAGTGTTTGCAAATCCGTAAATTTAATTTCAGCAACACTGCTCAACCTCAAAATATTTCGGCTATATATACGGTACATTATACAGTAACAATAGCAAGTGCCAGCGCCCATAAAGTTTTAATAAATAAGCGCCCAGCGCTAGACAGACATTATTAACTCGTGACATATGAACCAGGCGGATTTTGCAATCGCAAAAGGCCTAATGAGTTTAGTCTGGTCAGTCCATTATAATTTGGTGATCATGCACACAGCACCCCAGTAATACCACAGCTCGTGCTACAGTAGGTTACGTAACGAGACAATCCTTAGAGCGAGTGTACACGTATGGAAAAGGACATGAATCATGAAGGACTAAACCAGTTTAAAACACCTGAGAAGGGTAAGTATACTATTATCATAAGCTTAGTGTGGCATTCGGAGTCCGCTTTATACAACAGCTTCCAGTACTCCACTACTGAAGGATCTTCATAACCACACCAGTTCAAATTATGCTGCTCGTTGGAAAGTGATCGGATCATTACTGGGTCTACCCAAAAGAAGACTTGACATCATAGAGTATGACAACCACCACAAAGCTGAGCCTTGTTGTAATGCTGTGTTGGAGGAGTGGCTTGAAATCGACCCCTTCGCTAGTTGGGAAAAACTGTTGAAAGTGATTGAGTCACCTACAGTGCTCATGGCCAGTGAGCAAATTCCTGAAAAAGGTGACTAGCATGTTATACATTTGTGTGCATGATAATTTACTACAGTATATGTGTTAGTCTCGTGTAGCCAGATCCTTTTCTTTCTTTTGTGTGGGGGTGGGAAAAGAAAAGAACATTGTATAACATCTTCGTTGGCCTATCCTGAGACTGTGGGGATTCTACTGCACAGCTTCCAGATTGTTTGTGGGTGTGAATGATGTGTTTTGCTAATCATTACGTCATTTGCATTCTGTTACCATAGATATAAAAGCAGTAGCTATGGTAATAGGATGCAAAGATCAGCAGATCACTTTTTCAAGAATTTATTTATTAAGGCTTTACAGCAAAGGTGCTGCAGGTCTGTAGGACACCTGGTCCTATGGAAACAGAATGCAAATGACACAACGATTAGCAAAACACATCATTTTCACCATAATCTGGAAGCTACGCATGAGCAGTAGAATCCCCACAATCTCGGGATAGGCCAACAACGATGCTATACTGTGTTCACCAGACCCTTTTCTTTCCCTGCCCCCACACAAAAGAAACAAAAGGATCTGGCTACGTGAGATCATATAATTATGTGTAGCTGTTGGTATTAACAAGCTTTTGTGTATGTGCAGTGTCTTTGAAACCTGATGTGGATAAGTCAGTGGATAGTGACCAAGGTAGAGTGGACACATTATATTTTGTGCTTCATTTTATGTGTTGTTATTCATTGCTGTAGGAATCTCCACATTGTCAAACAGGGCGAAACAATTTAGTACACAAACACGGTTTGCTATTGATGAAGATATTTGGCCACCACATCAACCGAAAGACTTTATACCAGTTTTACTAATTCAACATCAAGGCCAACACACTTTTAAACAGGCAACTGTACTTCAATTGGCTGAATCAGTCCAATTAGGTGGTGTTCATCCCAAGCTTTACCCAAAGGACACCCATCAATCACTGAGAGAAGTACTCAACAACAGTAAGATTACTAAACAGCTAGGTGATATCTTAGCTCCTCTACAAGAGAGTGACAATGCACATCTAATTTTAATTGATGGTTTGCCTGGCATTGGGAAGTCTTTATTATTGCAAGAAATTGCTTACAATTGGACAATAGAAAAGTTCTTACAAAAGTTCAAATTAGTTCTCCTTATACAGCTGCGTAGTCCAGCCGTGCAGCAGGTGTCGCTGGTTGATGATCTTCTTACCTTGTTCTGCAAAAGAGACAGGAAAGGTACAGAAATTGCCATTGCATCTAGTGATTACCTATATAAGAATGGTGGTAAAGATGTTGTTTTTCTTTTTGATGGCTATGACGAATTCCCAGTTAACCTACAAAAGGATAGTTTAATTGCCGATATACTGAAACGTCATGTGCTACCTCATTGTGGCTTGGTAGTGTCATCTCGCCACATGCCTCAGTGAGACTCCGAGAACAAGCAACCATCAGAGTTGATATCTTGGGCTTTGCTGAAGAAGAACGAAAGCTGTACATTGAACACTGCCTAAAGGGACAATCACATGCAATTGACGAGCTTACCAAATATCTTCAATGTAATCTGACTATCAACGGCCTGTGTTTCATCCCCTTCGATATGGTTGTCTTGACTTACCTGTACAAACAGGGAATTCCCCTTCCCAGTAATTTTACACAGCTCTACAACTACTTCATCTGTCTTACCATCCGTCGACATCTTGCCAAGTGTAGGCAACCTCTTGATAACACCATTACTGATCTAACCAACTTTCCAGAGCCCTGTAACATAATAGTTCGGCAATTATCAAAACTATCATTCCAGAGTCTTAATAGCAACAAGCTAATCTTTACCTTGGAGGAGATCAGAGCAGCTTGTCCAGGCATTGAAGGTATTGAAGGAGCTCTCAATGGCTTTGGACTGCTGCAGGCCATTCAACACTTTGGGCTCACTGGGAAAACCATGACTTTTAATTTTGTCCATTTTTCTATTCAGGAGTTCTTAGCTGCTTACCATATTTCTCAGCTTCCACCTGACGAAGAGCTGCGAGTACTTGAAGCAAAGTTCTGGAGTGATATTCATTCTAAAATGTTTACAATGTACACCTCACTTACTAAAGGGCAGAGATTTGCTTTTAAACAATTTCTCTCTGGCAGAGATAACATGATTGCCATTTCTGAATTATTCTTGGAGAATCAACTAAAGTGTCTTCGACTTTTCCACTGCTTCCTTGAAGCCAATGATGAAGCTTTTTATGCTTGCATTCAAAATGGAAAAACTTTTAATGATAAAGTAATCGACTTATACAACACTAGCCTAACAGTTTATGATGTTGAATGTGTTACACTCTTCCTTACATTCTCACCTCACAAATATTGGAAGATGATTGACTTGTCATACTGCCATATCCAAGATCGTGGCCTTCATGTCCTTCACCGTGATTTAATGAATAGTGGTATCACTATTAAACAACTCAATTTGTCCTATAATGGCCTCACGAGATCATCTTCCTCCTCCATCAGTGATCTCGCTGTTCACTGTAGAGTGGAATGGTTGGGTATTAGTGGTAACCGCACCATCGGAGAGGACCCTGCTCTGTATGACATGTTGTCCCACCCCTCCTCTGTGTTAGCTGGACTGGACATGAGATGGACCAGCTTATCATCACCATCAGCAACAATTGTCCTTTTCACTGCACTAGTAAAGAGAAACAAACTGCAGGGTCTCAACATTAACAATAATTCCATCACTGATGAAGCTTGTGATGTGATAGCTGCTTCACTGAAAAACAATATCTCTCTTGTCAGGCTGGAGGTGTATCGCAACAAGATGATCAGTTCAGAAGCTGCTTGTCGTCTTGTACAAGCCCTACAACATAGCGACACATTAGAACTGCTATGGCTACCCCGTTACACTGAAGATATTGAAAAGAGGATTGGATCACTGCAAGAAGAAGTCAACAAGAAAAGAGAGAGTAGAGGATGTCAAACAAAGCTGAATATTTACTGACATTATTGTAAATGTCTATTAATTAATTAAAAAATGTTTTTTAATGTGACAGTGTCCACCATGTGATGTTAAAATTTTCATTTTAAAGCAAGATTTGAAACTTGTACTAAAAAAAGAACCAGTTAAATGTATATCTACATATATAAGTCTTTTCCAAAATATCAGCAACACTTGTACCCCAGTACCAGACCTGGTTGGTATGACTGCTCAGTGATGGGATGACACAGTTACAGTACACCAAGTCCTCAACAATGGCATGGCTTTCCACAGACAACTTTAAACCTAGGCCTCTTTCTACACTACGGAGATTGCTACAGCTACTGTACTAAGGAAAGGTCTTGTTGGCACTCTTGTAGCTAATTTTGTGTCTGCAGTACGGAAATGGTATTATAGTTCAACAAATTAATAGCTACTAACATATCATCAGTGTTGGATCGGGGGGGGGGGGGGGGGCACGTGCCCCATCCCTTTCAAAAAAATTGCATACAAGATCAAGATACTCTAATAGAGCAGTCAATCACTCTGATAAAGCAGTCACAGTGTTCATGAGGCAGTGTAGCTTAACTATGAAGCTATGAATAAGGATCTTTATATACTTCATAGTATATAAAGGACAGCCATTGCTGCTGTGACCTTTTATTTGTTTTTGCTTGCTCATCAACTTTTCAGCTAAGTGCACCTCCCCCCTTTCCAAACTCTGGATCCGTCCCAGATCATGAACTTTTAAATTTGATTTCTTAGGGGTATATCCAGAAGGCAAATACAATGGTACATTAGCTAAATTGAAAAATGAAACTATTTCCATGAGTAAAGAGTGAAATACTCCAATAGAGCTGCATATGGCCAGAAATTTCCAAGGAATAAAACTTTCGCAAAACTGTGTATAATATGATTTTCACATTTTTAAATTTTAGAAAACAGTTTGGTAAGGTGATACATATGTATAATCTTAAAACATTTCATGATTATATTTCCATGAAGCCATCATTACTCACGAAATTCACAAAAGTCTTGTCCTTTGAAAATTTCTAGCTATACGGTAGATCAATCGCACAAATACGTAGTTTTCATTAATGAAACGGTTGTATGTAACTGTACATATGTCTTCTGTGGCTGTGGGCACATGACTTGCAGGAAAAACTTGCAATCAATCACCACAAAATACACCTCATAGCTAACCACCCATAAGCTACAACCAAGTCAAGCTCTTGCAAATGGCTATTATGTAGGCATGCAATTGCGTGCATGCTTGCATGTACCAAGAGGATGAGCTGTATATCACTTTACAGTATGCACTAACTTTATGACTGAAAACATTCTAATACAAACATGATGTTCTCTTACGTAACGAATGCATTGTAGGTATGTATAGAAAGTACGAATAGACCAGTTACGAGAGTATCTTCATAGTGATAGATTCCTTGATGTGCATAACAGAGTAACTGGAAGGAGGAGCCCAATCTGTAGTTCTTGTGGCGGGAGTTATAGTCTGAGCCACGTTTGCTACCCCTACTTTTGTATGGATTCACGATGATTGCTTATCGTTAAAAGTTCTTATACAGTAACTTTCTGGGCTTATATAATATGTGTAGAGAAACTCTCTGCGAGCACAGTGATGCTAGAAACCTAAAGTCTGGCTTGTCAAAATGGCTTAAACTAATCTGGTTCTCCCATACATTTTGTGTTGGGCATTTCTGGGCCATGTAATATAAATGGTGTAATATCTCACGATTAAGGCATGTAATAGATACCTCAAATTCAGGACTAGATTTAATAGAAATTACAGCCAATTTCAGCTCGAGGTTGACAATCACTTTCTTGTTCTATGGTGAATGGATATTTGGAAGGGAACATTCTAAGGCCTTGATTGTTTCTCATCCACGCCCGCATCCATTTTTATCCCACCCTGCCTTTAAGACTGGCTATCATTTTACAGCACAGCAAATGTTACTTGCATCTCAGAAGCGGTGCACATATATGGTAAAACATAAGCACTAGCTCTTAAAAGGCTTAGCTACCTTTATAGTAACAGACAGCTTGATTTGGAGTATTTTATTTTAATAATGAATAATGAAAAATAACCTCCTGCCTGCATGGAAATCTGAATTTTTGTGGATGAGAAACAGTTAATCAAGTTTGCCTGCAATTCCAACCTCTTGACACCTATTAGTGTTATGCTGAAACTAAAGTGTTGTGAATTAGGCCACTAGCTCCAACAAAATTCCTTGTTTCCCATTTCATGGACCTCAAAAATACATGCGGGCGGGTGGTTCATTATCCATTATTCATTATAGATATTTCCACTTCTTTTTTTGAAATAACTTACAGGTAAGAATACAGTAGAAATATTTAAACTACTAGGTGTACCCGCGCAAAATTCGCGTGATACTAAGACAATTGTCATGTGTTATTGTGTAAATACACTTAGACTCTATTTACGCTGTTTTGGGTGGGTAATAAATCTCATATACTCCACCTTGTTTTCTAATATACTCCACGCCTTCACGCACAATATAACATATGCTCAAAATCCGGTTTGTCCAATCGTTATGCGTTGTTCACGTGTAGTGATTTAACGAGCGCAATTATTTTGTCACGTGAGGACGTATAGTTGCCATGGCGCTAGTATTATCGTAAGAAAACCAGCCGCTTTTGCCAAGCCTACAGCAGAAACAGCCGTGGATGAGGTAAGTAATCTGAGTGTAATGTGAAATAGAGTCTAAAGCAGTTATACGGGCACAATGTGGAGTCTATGAAATTTATAAACCCTCAGGCCCTTAGTAGCGCCCTCGCTTCGCTCGTGTGCTACAGCCCGGGCCTTCGGGTTTATAAATTTCATAGACTCCACATTGTGCCCGTATAACTATTATTTAAATTCGAACATTACTAATGATCAAGGAGTAATCACATCATTACATACCAACAAAGTCATGTTTACGCATAGCTACTGATGTGTACGCATACTTTAAAGTTGGTATGTAATGATGTGAATACTCCTTGATCATTAGATTTCTTCAATTGTGTGTGGCTCTAACATCTAGCTATAATGTTGGTGGCTTCATGAACAAAGAGTGACTGATGTCATAGTTTTTATAATGTAGGTTAGCCTTGTGCACTGGAATTTCTGCGCAGTACTCAAGCAGATGGCTTATCAAGATGCATGTGCCCAATTACAGGCTCTATACATGCAGAGATCTACACAGTCCTAAAGGTGGCATATCAAGATGTGTCCCATTACAACCATGCACATAGATTAGTTTTGAGCAGCAGACAAATACCACAATTGGAATGTACTCTACTTCATTCGGATGATGTTGCATGAACTAACAAAGCGTCTGAGTGTGATATGAGGATCAGTTTACCAATAGTTGGTGCATCACCACAATGAGCTATATTCTAATTCAACTTGCATTCATTTTATATTTAGTTAGAATGTGTTGTCAATAACTGAATTGGAGTTTTGATATTGTTGCGTACTTATTGCATGACAAAGTGTATATGCAGTACAGTATCAAGTATTCAAGTTATTCGGCTGTACTGAGCAAGGTCAACACCAGCACATGTATTTGAATAGAGAACAGCAGACAAATACGACAACTGGGATATACTGTACTTCATTTGGATGATGTTGCATGAACTAACAAAGTGTATGAGTGTGATATGAGGATCAGTTACCAATAGTTGGTGCATTACCACAATGAGCTATGTTCTAATTCAACTTACATTATCGTGGTTTATTGTTTGTTGGCTATTAGAATTGGAGTTCCATTTCTACATCCTAGTCATGGTATTGTTGTGTTGTGGTTGCTCAATTACAGGTTGTGTGTGTTCTATTAGGGTAGATAGCGCACAGTGGTGTAGATTTCAGGACATCTATCCTTGTAGTGGGCAGTGCAGTAGGGTGTATTCCAGGCTAGTCTTTCTTGTGTAGTCTCTGTCAAGTAACTTGATAGGAATGATAATTGCTCGTAGAATTGCCACACCCTCTATGAAACTCTCCTTTTATACTGGTGGCTGTGTTTACCGGTTGATAGCGTACACACCAAATCACATGATCAAATTCGTTGATGTGATTGGTTAAATCCTGAAAAGTGACTAATCCTATTGCATTATAAGCTTTTAGATAGTTAAACCATGACATCATCTGATTTCTATTGGCAACGCGTGTATAACGGAATGCCGTATACGCGTATCGTAAACTTGTAATGGCCATTGACAGTGATAAGTATCTTGCAACCAAGGTTAGCACGTAATGATAGACACCAAAACCACCTTTTGACACATTGATTTTGACGAGTAGTTGGTCTAGCGAGTTTGAAGCTAATCAGGGGAAAAACCTGGGAGGAGTTTGTATTTGAAATTTTTATGGCCTCGATTTTTACGTTTCTCATTCTGTCGTCCACAGGGGGAGAGAAACGTCTAGTGTAGGCTGGGATGGGGAAGACTGGTAACACGATAAGGGTCTCCAGAATGTTTTGGACAGATTCGTGTCTTCCTCAGGTAGTTACGGTGGTTTAAAGGGTATTTCCCATAGTTTCACGAATCACCACCAATCTGGGATCAAAAGATTTGTTTCAAATTTTAGATTTGAATGGTACCGATCTGATTGGAATCCGACCAAGAATGACGGAACAGTGCTAGAAAAACATGTGCATGGGCGATTGGGAATTAGTATATAGATGAACCTGAACAGTGAAAAGCTAGGGCTTTCTGAATGCTAAACTAAATGCTGCTATGCAATCACAGGATAAATAATGAATAAAATGTTCAGTTGACAGCAATAATGAATGACCATGCGGGAAGAGAATCTGCATGCGGGTGGGAAATAATGAATTATCTTGGAGTGGCCTTAGCCCTGCAAGTTAGTTTGTGAAATTTACAGATTAAGTCCGTTCAGATGTTTAAAACCGGGCTGCTCTCCCAGCCAAATTCCTGCACCTTGTCCTGCACTGATGAGTCTTTTCCAGTTGCAACAAGCAGTGAGTCACCACATGCTACAAATCCATATGTGTGTGTGTGTGTGTGTGTGTGTGTGGGGGGGGGGGGTGCTGTGCATGGCTCTGTAGCTTGTAGTTCAACAACACATCTCGCAACACATGTATTGCAGTTTGTATATGATTCGAAAAAAGGCAGACACCTCAACTCTCACGCATTATGTGTGAGACACACTCATTGGATTGTTGTCTGATGCACTGTTTTCCATCTCACACATCGAAAATTAAGCTCTGATGTATTTAATTTCACTTCAAACCTCTTGGCAAAGCACTAAACAGTGCTCTAATGGCTAAAAATGGAGAGTAATAACTGAAAATAGCCAAAGGAAGTTGCAAAGTTTGCAACTGTAACAGGAATTTTCCTACTAAGACAAGACCTCACGCATAAGTACGCATATCGCACGCATTTTAACCTCAAGTCTCTATGGTCTCACTCCACGTGCACTTTCCAGGTTGAGGTCTCTGAAAAAAGGAGATCGCCTTGGCATTGTTAACTTTTATGACACAATTGAGATGAGTGTATTGGGTCACTATCTGCCAAGTTCATTATCTTCTTTTCGGAACTGTGTGAACTTCATTCAAAATAATTTCACTATGTTAAAATCTCAATGTAAGAGAATCTTTGATTTAGCAGCGGCAATTTCAATATCCTCTTCTAGGAGAATATTTATGGCGAAGAGCTGCCAAGAATGGTGTGTGGACTTTTGAACATTATGTTGGCAAGACATTTTTCATTATTAATTGTGTGTTTTGTTTTTTGTTAATTGTACTCCTTGCCATGCCCACCTGTGGGGCTTTTTATGCCCTATTTTTGTGGTAGCATGTGTCCGAGGACATTTGATGGTAATTGTTTGTGTCATCAATAATACTGATGGTTCTTCTCCATCTTCTTAGTAGTGTTTCTCTTATAGACTAAGCTAGTACTATAAATACACCAAACACTTACTACTTTGATGGGAATGATGTGATAATCTACTCCACCCTTCGTCTAATCACTGTCACGTGAGTGTATATGGCGAATTACTTCGGCAGAATATGGCGAGGTGCCATGCTGTTCGCTGGATCAGGCGCTACCTTAGCCATGGTCGCGATGAGTTACGATGACGACAGGGGAGCTGAAAATGCCAACAACTTGCGCGCATCAACACAGTGGGACGATAACTGGGACCGGCGCGCGCCACCTCCTGATGCGGCTGATAGTACAGACGGTGACAAGCCCACCAAAGCCACTGCCAGTCGTCATCTTATACTGATACGCCATGGACAGTATGATCATAGATATGATTTGGCCCACAAACCAGATGAACTGAGGGTATTAACACAATTGGGACACCAACAGGCAACCATCACTGGCAAGAGACTAAAAGAACTCCAGGCTGCAACAGGCAGTGGCTACAATGCCCTTATACATTCCTCATTGAAGAGAGCTATAGAGACAACTATTGACATAATACCATCACTAGAAGTGGTACCACCTGTGTCCAGTTGTGATCTGTTGATAGAGGGGTTACCATGTAAACCAGATCCAGGGCAACCAGTATCATGGAAAAACAGACATGTTAGTAACAGTAATTTGGTCTCACATGGCCAGACAACTATTTTTCTGCACAACACTTATCAATTAAAAAATATAAGTGCCTGTTTTGAAATAGCAGTCTGGCTACGTGAACTAGTAGTGAAGTTGTTGTCAGTGTTCTGCTTGCTATAGATGTGTATACAAGACTTGCCTTCTGTGTAGCCTCAGGAACTAACTTATGAATTAATTTACCTGTTGCACACAACTAAGATGTCCTATGTATGTTTGTATACGTTTGTGACAGTGTGTGAGGCCATCAATGTTATACAGATAGTGAGGATTTTGTTCGTAAGTAACCCAGGATGCTTTTAGCATTAATAATGTTTCCCTAATATGGTGTGATTGTGATTGAACCATTGTTTGTACATCCTTATGTTGTGTTTAACTTTGTTTGTAAATACGCAGTATTAAGTTGAAAGTGTTGATGTGTGTTTTTTTAGTGACCACTTTATGATTGGTTAGTTAGTTCTGTTGTTTGTCACTTTTCGGTGATAAGGTTTGAACAACATCAACAGGTACACACTTTCAGAGCTTCTATAGTAGTGTACTATTGTAGGTAACTGGAAAGCACTTGGTATTTATTCTAATAGAACACACAGGAAGGATGCACATTCAAATGCATCCCTGGCACTACCATAGCGCTATATCTGTGTAGCTCCACTGAAATACATTGGGAGTATTGAAATTGCCAGTCACTGCGTTCTAACAAAAGACAAAGAACAGACAAGTAACGTACCACCCAAGCAAATGGTGTTTTTTTTTTGAAGTATTGCCATTCAGTCTTTTTCGACATTTGTGATTGCAAACTTTGATGCATGGGGTAACCATGTCTGACACATATGCACAACACAGAGAATTGTTCAGTATATAGACTTGCATCACCACTAAACAGTGAAGTGATGTTACCTTACTTACTGATCAGCAGGAGAATACAAACCATCAAATTTTCTAGCGATTGTATTACAAGGTAGTGATATGAACTGAAGTATATGTTTTGTATAAGGAAATCCACCACACATGGTGACTGTCCAACAGTTCCTAAGAATACTGTGTGGTATCCCACTATGCTAACAAATTATGTGAGGATTTTTCTTGTTAATGTGCAGTACGTATTATCAAGTGGGTGTGGTTCCACGTAAGTCTACATGCAACTACAGTAATTAAGAATTTCCAGAAGTTAGTTACCTACATTTCCAGTAGCATCACGGATCCTGTGATGGCATGTATGCCCACAGAGAACAGCTGATACAATTCTGATAAGTGGGTGTGGCTCTACATATCCTGCACAGACAGCAAAGGATATTCCTGAATGGTGGGTATGGCTCCACGTAGAGTGTTTACAACTGCATTTCCACCAATACAATCAAGCTTGTTAACTTATAGTCACACGTAATCTCATCCGAGTCAGACCCAGACATTCAGTGAAGTGGATAAGACCCATTTGACCCGGACAAAATGTGACCCAAATGACCTAGATAATCCGAATGACCCGGCCCACTTACAATGCTGATTCTGTGCTCATGATAAGACGGTTGCTTTCATTATAACATTCAATAGTTTCAAACTATAGCAACATTTTTTCCTAGTTTGCACACATAAGAAAAAGTTGGTCTGGCTGCATGAGCTTGACCTGCACTAAATGTGAAGTTTGGGCTATAATAATGACTAGTACTTTTGGCCAATTATTTTAAATATGTACGGTAACTGATGTAAATCCTGGTCTTTCTACAAATATAAAGCTTCATACAAGTTGATGGTATTGCAGATTATCGTTGAAATTTAGCTCCTTATGATTCTCATATTGCAATGAGATGTTCTAGTCTCATCCTGGTTGCTTCTTTCGCAGAGGGGGCACTTATGATCACTAATCAATGAGTGCACCCCAGAGCAAGGACGAGACTAGCAGTGTGGTTTTTAATCACATGCATGATGTTTTAGTTGTGGTAAATACAGCTGAGGTCCTCCGTGATACTTTAAGAGTACACTAAGTGATGGTGTCAATGTCCAGGAAGGTAATCAAAAGAGACAACTTACAGACTTTAAGGTCAGATGCCACCTGATACTGCATGTTGATAGATCCTTTGTGATATTAGATGGCTCCAGGCCATTTATTTTGCAAGTTTATTTATGGACATCAGTGCTATAGTGATCTGACGTAGGTTGAACTGATCTACATACTGTACTTGTGCATCATGTTCAAACATTCACTTCAAAAAAATTCAATTCTCTTGAATTGTTACGTAACTACACTGTAGGCCAGGCTGGCCTTAATGTTACCCACTACATCTTATGCTGCAGCTGATAGACTAATAGCTCTGCCTACATGAACAACGCGTAACTATAGCGTGTAGATTGTACCTCAACAACAAGGTAAATAGTTAAGTACTAGGTGTACCTGTGCAAAATGCATGTTACTATATAATGCTCTCTGTATATAGCATGTGGGACACACACAAATGCCGCTTCTTCATTCATATACACACAATCATTACCCATTCATTCAAACCAATGCATATGCAATGCACATATACATCCACAGTATGATAAACTAATAGCTCTACTACTTGTACCTCAACAACAGGGTAAAGTATGTACAACCACTAATTGCACTGCAGCTTTTTAATTTGATTTAATGATTTGAAGGGAGACTACATCAGTTCTAAGAACTGCTTCAGTGCCCTATACAAAGTACACAATATTATACAACAACATGCAACAAAAAATACTTACACAAGACAAAACAAAATTTACAAAACATAAATATGTACAACACAATAATGTTTTAATTAACAAAACAATTGTTTGTAAGTAGCCTTAAAATTTGACAAGCAGTCAGTACCACACAAATTTGGAGGCAAGCTATTCCAAATAATTACTCCACAATAGTAAAAACTACTCTTCCCAATTGATGAACGGATTTGCGGTACATACAATCGATGTTTAGGCCACTACAATGAGATAACTTGTTTCTCATCAACTTCTCATAGAGTAACACATGCGGGCGGGCGGGTTATCTCATTATTGCACAAGCCATAGCTATAAATTGCAGGATGTATATATTTGTACAAAACCAGTATAATAATCCTTTATTTTAGGTTATTGGCTGGGTGCACACCAAGCACTGGTGCAGACTAAGGGTAAAACTCCGACTGAATTCACATAAACTTCAACTTCAGTAACAAAGCTTTCAAGTCCTTTACGAGACTTCCACCAGTCTTGGAGTCATGTATCATACCCCAGTACAGCAGCGGTGTTAGGACGTGTAGGCTAGTCAATTTTGTTAGAGGGAGGGGCTGTGCAAGCTTGTGGCAGAAGTAGCAACACTAAAGCTACTATGACTTTTCAGTAAGATATGATGGCCCTCCTCCACATAGGGCATGCAGGTCACAGTACCAATGCTAGTGTATATACACTGTATCACTCACTGTTGATGCCTTGGTGGTTGTTGATGCTCCAGAAAGCACTCTAATCAACACAGAAGTAAAAAAAAGCCTCAAAAATAGTGTCTGTATCTCAATGGGATTGCGGTTTTCCATAGAAATAGTGCTTTTCTACGTGATAATTAAACCCACTAACACAACACTCAAAAAAGCCATGCTGCAATCTCGTGCAATAATGAGTTTGCATGGGCAAAAGAAAATTTTAGTGCGGGCGGTTGATGAGAAACAAGTTATCTCATTGTAGTGGCCTTATTTCTTCCAGTATGCCCTGTATATGCTTCAGTTGAAACGAACCAGTCTTTTAAATACCTGGGAGACAGATGATGTAAAACTTTAAACACCTGTACAGCGGTATGAAAATGTCGCCTCTCTGCTAGTGTTAACTTGATACAGCTGCATCACGTAAATTTTATTTGAGGGGAACCACCTGTACCCCGTGTGCATGTCGAATTATTGTCACGTGAGTCTACATGGCGCATTACTTGGGAAGAATATGGCGAGGTGCCATACTGTTCGCTGGATCAGGCGCTACATTGGCTATGGTCGCAATGAGTTACGATGGCGACAAGAGAACCGAAAATTCCAACAAGTTGCGCGCGTTAACACGGTGGGACGATAATTGGGACCGGCGCGCGCCATCTCCTGATGTGGTTGATAGCACAGACGGTAACAAGCCCACTAAAGCCACTGCCAGTCGTCATCTTATACTGATACGCCATGGACAATATGATATGACACACAAACCAGATGAACTGAGAACATTAACACAATTGGGACACCAACAGGCAGTAATTACTGGTAAAAGACTAAAAGAACTCCAGGCTACAACAAGCAATGGTTATAATGCCCTCATTCACTCCACAATGAAGAGAGCTATAGAGACAACTAATGACGTAATATCATCATTAGAAGTGGTGCCACCTGTTTCCAGTTGTGATATGTTGAGGGAAGGGTCACCGTGCAAGCCTGAACCAACATCATCGCTATGGAAACCACAAGAACATGTAAGTACTGTATTGGGAAATTTATTACACAAGTTGCTGAAGGAATACTAGTCCATTATCTGCACAGTGCAAACATACGTATCAGGCTTGCCTTCTATGTGCATTGATACTATCTGGTCTTGTTTGTATGTAAAGATGGTTAAACTCCAGTAAAATTCAATTGCTATATGCTTGTATCAAGAGTTATTAACTCGTACTTGTACCGTATTCACAGTGCAAAATTAATGATTGATTTTTTGACCTGTCTCAAATTTTTGAGTAAACTTGAGTCCCTACGTACCTAGTGAGTCGTCCTTTGAGTTATTGTATATGTTGCAGGTTGTCTTGAGTGTTATAAGTATAAGTTTGGGAGTAGTTCAAATAGATTTATCCTCTAGGTGTGGTTGTGTTTGAAACATTATGGTGCCGAGTTCTTGTTCAAGGTTTGACAAAATAATTTTCATTAACCATAAACCACTGTGGCCAGCACATGTTCTTGACGAAAACAGTATTCCTACAAAACATGACTATGCACACTCTTGACCATTGTGTATAATATTTCACAATGGAATTTGTGTCCATGACATATGTGATGATATACATACATGTACATGTGTCTTGACATGATGACAAATTGTCACGGTGTTTTGTATGAGGCCAGACATATTGTTTTGCTGTAACATGTCAACATTGTCATTAGTTGAGAAATGTCAGTACCTGTTTTGAGGCCCCCAAAGTCGTGAACATGAATATTTTTATGGTGCATTGTATAAGTGTACAGTATCTACTCATCATACAGTCCCTATGGCAATTTCTGAACAGTTTACTGATCACAGTCACGTAATGTTAGGGTACGTGTGTTGTGTGTGTCCCCATCATGTTCATAGTGCATGATGATGAAAGTTTGCATTTTCCTGTTAAAAAACAATCGCACAAAGCCATCCTCATGCATCAATCCTTTGCAATAACTTGGCAGAGTAATGGTCATGCCCAAATATGTCTCTTAACACGCTCTGGTGTGTGTGTGTGTGTGTTTTAAAAAAATTGTTCACAATTAGATGTTGCTTTGTCCAAATGCATGCGGTTTAGAGTACTGCAGGTAGTGCATCCATGATTTTGTACCACGCCTTGATGGCTAGCATACTCCACATATTGTTGTTCTCGGTATGTAAGGCTGTGTAGCAGGCAGAACATAGCTGAAATATCTGTGACGAAATAACTGCTTTGCTTGCCAGCGATTAGTATTGGGGGCGTGCATTTGTCATACAATTACAGCCTGATACACCTGGCTCCATTCTTTCCTTTGCAGTCTATAGGAGTTCACAAATGATGAATTATGTACTACACCGTAACAAACAAGTGTATAGAAGAATTTACAAGCTAGTAAGAATCAAAAAGTGCCGAATCAATGTAAAACATCCCGTATTTTAGCTACAGGCTAAAGAGAAATTAATTTGGTCTCCATTCAGCACTTTTTTTTATTGTACTAGCTTTTGAATTTCTTTACACGAATCCCTTGTCTAAAATCAGGTCACTTACGTATTTCAAACTTACACATTTCTTGTGGTCTTATAGAGGTGCCCACATCAATCAACACTTTCTTCCACCATAGAAATTCAATCCCACAATACAAAGGTAATATGGTCACTTTATAAGAGAATGCTGACAGTAGCTGAACTGGTTAGAGCTAGCTCGAGTCCACTTGTTATCTTAGAATTTTTGGAAAAGTTCTCACTAAAATTAGTAAGGACTTTGAAAGGAAGTGTTCCTGACGTCGCATACTATGACTTCATTTCTGAATGATGTTGTAATGAAGCATGTGAGGTTGGAAATGTATTAAGCCAGATTTGATGTACCAAAATCTTTTTCTTTTTGCTGTATGCTCTATTAGAGTATGTCATGTTTTGGTTTCTGTAGAAGTTCTATCAAGAGGGAGCTAGGATTGAGGCAGCATTTAGGAAGTACTTCTACAGAGCTAACCCGGAGCAGAAGAGTGACACTACTGACATCATTGTATGTCATGCTAATGTCATCAGATACTTTGTGTGCCGGTATGTGTGTGTATGTTTGTTTGTGCGTACGTGCGTGTGTGTGTGTGCAGTAGTGTAGATTGTAGTGTGTCTGTATATATGCTTGTGTGGGTTACTACAAATCGAATAACAAAAAGTAAAGAGCTTGTTAGTGAAAAAAAAGAGAGCCCACACTGTTAGTACAGTACATACAGTAAATTGGCCTTGTTCATATGAACATGAATACACATTTTTGTGTCCATATTACACAGCTCCATTTTCCAACCAGGAGGCCTACTATATTATAATGTAATTACATAAACTAATATTGTTAGCTGGGTGTATTGTCTAGTACTGTTATATTAGATGGGCAGCAGGCAGGCAGGCAGTGTTATAGTTAGTCTTTATCAGAGAGATGTCCTGAATTCATTGTAGGATAATTTGTGTGTGAATATATGGGATGCTTTTACTTGTTCTAACCTTATTAAGTTCTAGTCTTTTAAGGGACTGCAACTTCCAACAAACTTGTCTAACAGATGTTCCCTGAGGAAAGAGGGTCTAGAATACTTAGGTATAAGCTAGTTTAAACTCTAAACAACTTATGATTTCAAAATGAGATGGTGTGTTTTCGCCATCACACTACCTGTTGTAATTGCCTCGTAAGACTACACATTCAATCAGAGGTCAACTGATCTCACACTGTTTTCCATGTCCCTGATCATGGTGATCTGGCTCTCTTCCTAAATAAGGAAGTTAAGGGTGTGCCTAATAAGGAAGTTACGGATGTTCCTAAATAAAGATGTGTCTCAGAATAGCGTACCAGGTAGCCATTTAGCACACATCCTTGCTAATGAATAGGACCTTGTGTGTGATCCTTATACTGGGATACAATGCTACATTGTGGTAACACCTTGGCCCTAGTGAGAGCAATATTAGGACATGTAGTGTGTCTATTATATGGTGATTAGCTGTGTTGTGTTAATGTGTAAACCTTGAACCTGTGTGAACATCTTAACCTGTTCAATAATAATTGTGCTTTGTTTAATGTGTTTGTTTAGTTTATTACACTTCAAACATGTTACTCTTACATGGATGGCCAATGTGTATCTGTGTATGTTTTGGCCAAGATAAAATTGTTCAATTTGAAACATTATCCCTAGGACCTCCTTTGTATGGTTTAGGACCATCTCGTGGTGTCCATGTTATAGAAGTGTCTGGGAATGTATTTATATAATTACAATTATAGGGTCCATGTACAGGTGTGACTGTGTCTGGTATTATCATCAAAGCTTGTGTCCTTTTTTTGGGACCATATTGAAAGTTTCTCTTTTAGTTATCAGAAAATAAGATAAGGTCTATTGTACACACTGCTCCTTTGTAATCCTCGTAATGCTTCAAACTTTAAATTTAGCAAACATCTTGCGTGACAGAATACCATTATCCTTGTCAGTGACCTGGTGATAACTTGTATAACATGTTTACAGCTGAATGATGCTAGTCAGCAAACAGCACACTAGACTTCTTGGACCTGTTTATACTACTAGCTCTACAGGCGTTAAACAATAAATTCAAAACACAACTTAAATTAAAATAACAACTATTGGCTTCTCTTGCCAAGTACTGTAGGCACTTGATTACACTGTTTCTTTATTGGTCAATATTTTCTATATTTGAAGATCAGTGGTTTCTTGTAATGTCAGTATTTAGTTTCTTTACATGGTTGCAAATTGGAAGGCTAAATTTGGAAATTGAAAAGCAAGGCTTGGCCCCTAGATACTTGTGATACTAGAATCTGCATTCCATGTTAGCTGCACGCGTAGTAAAGAGTCCCTGTGGAAGATAGTCAGTTTGTTTGTAGAAAAAGTTGTAAAAGTTAGTGAAATAATTTTGCCATTGACAGTCATAAGAAAGACCATACATATGTACCTACCTATGTAGAAAGACATTTACTCTGTAGAACACAGCATCCCATATACTTACTGTTATATATGTCTGAGACACTTGGTTAACAGATCACAGCTTAACAATAAAATAGTTCAGTGAACATTAAAACATTTTCACTTTGTCACTGACCTTGTTTTTGTGTTTGCACTAGAGAAGTGTGTATGTGTCATGAGGAGCCTGACATGTTGTGGGAGGTTTGTTTAGTGGTGTTGACTAGATGAGTTCTCAGAAACCACTTTGTTTAGTTTAACTGTAGCCTCTTTTATTAAGTGCTTATGTATAAACACTAAAAAGTTGAAGACTTGAAACTTCTGACCACTTCTGTATCCAGACCACTTAAGTTATAGTGGCCGAGACAAATAGGTCCCAAATGTAGCTAAGGTGTACTTCATGACCTCATTAATATGACGTAAGTTCCACCAAATACATCAACTATGTCCCAAAATGAGTAACGTTATTAATGAACAGCCACCTCATCATCGAGGCCACATTGTTTTTACTCCCATTAGTGTACTTCCCTTGTAAGAAGATTTCAGTGTATGTACATGGACAACTCAGTAATCTGGACACTTGTCTTCACTACCAAAAATATAGCAACTGTACGTGTGTACACTTACAAACCAAATCAACCCCTTAATTCAGTACACCTCTGTAATTGAGGACACAATGTGGTATACAGTAACTAGGTGTATTAGAGACTATAGCTTACACATATCCCCCAACCTGGAAACTTATAGCATTACCATGTGTAGTGTGGTTCACTGGTTGTGTCACAATCAGAATTTGTTTGGACTTCTGGTTTGGTTGGGCAACTTGATTTCATTAGCAATGCAGTAATCATTAAAATTAAAAAGGACTTATCATGTTTTTTGCTGGTAAATTCAATTTGTAGCATAGTGGTGCTGGGGTGTTACCCAACTTTGATTATTGACATAATACTGCTAATGTGCTTACAACTGTTGCTACTCCACCAAAGTTAGATCATAGACTTGTCTCTCTTTCTCTGTACGTGTGTGCGTGTGTGTGCAGGTGCATGCAAGCGTGTACATTCATGCACGTGTGTCAAGCTTGTATATGTATGGTCCGTTATACATAGTAAGAGGCAAATACACAGGTGCACTAATGCATGTGTGGGTGTGGGTGTTTGTGTGTGTGAGTAGTGCAAGCACGCATGATGTTGTGGGACAACTTATGCTCAAAGTTTTCACAAATCAACTCACATTGTTTAACACCTCACAATTACAAATTGGCATGGTTACTAATCGCTTCATAGTAACATCTAGTCCTTTGTCTGTTTTCAGATTGGCATAAAATCTGATGCCAAACAGCAGATGTGTAAAAATAATAACAGCTCCATCTTCAATCAGTCTCCATATGTTTATGGGAAGTGTTCTTGGCCTCTTACCAGAGGTTATATATTCATTGATGTTAATAAAAACATATGAACCCATAATTTCTCTTCCTTGTTTGATGCTTGCATATGTTGGGCCAAATATTTTAATGAAATTTGTACCATAGAAATGAAGCTTCTCATAGAGTAAAACCTCAATATATCCACCTTGATATTTGACACTTACTGTAGTACGTACCTTACAGTGTGTACAGGGAACTTACCATTAGTTCTCAAATCAAATGTGCATATAAAAGTTTTGATACATACAAATCAACCCAGGACACCTCTCTAGTTAGGCCACATTCTTGTGGTAGTAGTTACTGTAATTAACCACTGCTTGTTATGAATATTATTAAAGAAGTGTACACACAATCTGTTTTGGCATTTGTGTGTGTATTTCCAAAGGTGTCCTTGTTTCTGGTGTGCATGCATATATGACAACCAGTTTGCTCAGTGTCCTGATTTTTCTAGTTCATTTCATGTAACCTTAACTGTGTCAATATCTACACTATAGAGTGCCTACCTAACCTTGGTAGACTTTACTTTACTGTAAGTTTGAATGTATATTTTTTACCATGGGACCATGGACAGGTGTTCTGATTATTGACATGTCCACATTATTTCAAGGTGTCCTTTTAAGAAGTCAGACTATCAGTATGTCTGTCACTCTAAAAGTTTAATCAATATAAACCATTTTTAAAAATATACACTCAAGCCAATTAAATTATGATATGTATTCAGTACACAGATGGTAACTAAGTTACCAACTTGATTTCTGACAACACAGCTGTACCCTACCCTATTCAAGGCACAATGTGACAACATTTACTAAGTTGAAATGCCATGGGGAACTAATGTAGGGCTTCTATGGCACAAGGCAGTGTCTCTGTGCACCTGCCAATTATCACATTAGCTCTGACTGCCCTGGAAAACAGTTTTATTTAATGATCTGCGCCTGTCAATACAGCAATAAAACTACTTGTGATTCAGTGCCCATTCCTTGTATAGAAACTAGGATGTGTCTGTTCCTAAGGCAATCAAACTACTTGCACACCCTGTACTAATGAAGTGATAGTGTGAACACTTGTGTTTTCTCACACGAATCAAGTGGCTTGATATGTTTAGTAGATACTTTTGTGGCACTTAAGAAAGTCATCATTGAGAGGAAGAAAAATTTGGCAGTTATTTACAGTGGGTGGTCACAGTTCCTGCTATTGTTGATGGAGGGTAGTGATCCATGTTTATGGTATGTGGTGATGGTATGACTGTGTTAAGTGGTGTTTGTCTTTTCTTTGTCAAGGTCCTTGCACAGGTGTTTAATGAGCATTATTTCTTTGCATAAGGGATGGATCCCACTTTATGGAAGGGAAGTGAAATTTGAAAATATAGATGGCAAATTTGCCATAAATTTTGTAAACTTCCAAGTATTTAAAACACAGGTTATTTAAGACACAGGCTTGTGTGTGCGCGTGTGTGTGTGGCATGGTGGATTTACCAAATAAATTATTGTTTGTAGGACCTACGATATTTTGCCATATTTAGTGTTTTAGAAATTGCTTCTTTATTAGCAATTCATTGATGACAACTTTACTAAGTTACAATTGACCAATCCTTTTTTATCACAGGGCTCTGCAGCTACCCCCAGAGGCATGGCTAAGGATGAGTCTTGCTCACTGCAGTATCACTCGGATCACAATACGACCTAATGGCCGTGTGACTCTCAAAGGCCTTGGGGATGCTGGACACCTCCCTGCAAATATGATCACGTACTCTTGAGAATTTTGTCCATTTATTAAATTTAAATGTATTAATTTATTATTCCTTTTTTGTGTATATTATTTTATTAATCATGGCTATGCAGTGTGGAGTTGTGATTTCTTGGTTTTCGGTTTTGAAATTCCAAGAATTTGCACTTTAAAAAACCCAGTGCAAGTTTGTGCGTAATCATTGTGTGTGTGGCCCAGTTAAATAAACCACATTTGACATCATTGAATATTGTGACAATAACAAAAACAAAGGCAGCAGTGTACAGTTGAGAATATTACTTATGTATAGCGGACAAATTAAAATGTTATCTGAAATGCTAAATTTCCAATTCTAATAAGATACAACTAATTATCAGATACAATTACTCATGTAAGCACTAAATAATAAGAATACAATAAGGATTTATATATTATAATGTATTAGACTTTGTCCAAAATGTAACCTGTGTCATAATGATAAAAGGAGTAAAATGTTATTAAAAATGTCCCAAGTGATATAGAGACTGTACAAGAGAGTTGATTGTTAGGTCTGTTAAAATGGCCATCAGCTGAAGGTGTTAAAGGGAATCAAACCATACAATAATTTGTGTTGCAATGATTAACATCATTATGAAATAGTGCCCTGATCTTGATGTTTTAGCAGATGAGTTAAAAGGTGGTGCTGTAGGGGGTGGAGTTGATGTGGTTGGGGACGGCGGTACACTAGATGTTGCACTCACTTCTGTGATAGTAATAGAAGGCGTTGGAGTCACAGAAACAACAGAACAAACACTTGTAGCATTGTAAGTGCTCGTACAGGTATATCCATCTTCAACTTGACAGTTAAAACAGCCATCGCTAGATTCACTATTATTATCGTCACACTCCTCGTTGAATGTTCTTAATCCATCACCACATGTTGTAGGTCGACACATTGATCTCTCCAACTGTGTAGTGTCACATTCGTAATTGTCATGTGGCATACACTCACTGTTACACCCCTCTCTGCCAAGGAAGTTCATTATTCCAGTGTCACAGAGTTCCCCTGCTTGGCGGATGCCATCCCCACATGTTGTATTGCTGCGTAGAACATCAAGACGAAAGAAATCAAAAGTAATTGTTGATCTAATGTAGTGGTAGTAAGAGCTATTTAGATTGTCTGGGAGAGTATCGGTACTGCTTGGTGACCAAGTAACAAAGTGATATTCTGGATTGTTAAAGTTTTGGAGGGCTATTGGTGCCACATCATCACACAGTGTATTGTAATCAGTGGATAATGCACCAATGTACTGGAAGCTCTCTACTGGTCGATGCAACTTACCTGCAATCAATTCTGGTCCATTTAGAATGTTCACTTCATCTGCCACAATATTGTCATCCCCAGAAATTATCGTACAGAACACAATGTGTCTTGCAGCTGCTAGTGAACTGACTGGTTCAAGGACATGGCTGGTATTGGGGTGACTACAAGTATCATTGATGGCTCTGAATATAGCTGCCGCTATTGCACCACCATAGTAATCACTGACACCAATCTCTTGGGCAATGTAGTGGATTTGTTCACCAAGGACAGAAGGATTGTTAGCTATTTCATCAGACTGACACAAAAGAGATGTATTTCTTTTAAAGCAATCTTCGAAAGCTTTCAATGCTGAGAGCTCAAATTGTAAGCAGGTGGGTGGATCTGGTGAGGGACACGTCTGAGCACGAGCCAACTCTTGTACTTTCTGTTTTAGACACATCTCATGATCTCCGAGCCATTCTGTCAACCATGGTGTTGTAATGTTTGAACGAAGTCGCTCAACAGCTTGACAGTGAGCCATACCAAAGGCTAGAGCAAATCCATTCTGTCCACATTCCAGTAAAGGTTCTACACATTGTTCGTAATGATCACATGATCCCAGAATACCACTCTCAGCACAAGATGATGATGATACTGGAACTACACAAAACAACACAGCTAATAATTATTGTACAATTAATCTGTCAAAAATAAATCTAGTACATTCCTAACTAATACAACACAATTTGTATTGGATTATCCAGTATCTAGTTTCAGTTGCATGACCACTACTAACCATGAGAAACACGTATGTCACACCAGCTGTTCGTTTCGCTGTTTTTCAGCACTTATAAGACTTACTAAGGTAACCAAGCCATGATCTAGGTGGAATACACAACGCCCGCGTTATGTCTGATTAAGCGGGCTTCGCTCCCAGGGCCCGCAAGTTGTATTTGGCGCGTGAAGGCTTCTTTTGTAGATTAAGTCGGGTTAGTGTACCACACATTAAAATGAAACCCTACACGTTTACAACAACTCGAGGGATGTGATTTTTATACAGCGACCACAAGTAGCTAAGATGGGTTGAGAAAGCGGTTATAATGTGACCTATTCAGTACTGAAGTAACTCATCCCACTCTTCCGCTTTGGAGGATGTGCTAACCGACCATTGAAACTTAATCTATTGCACGCGACTATTAGTCGTTTACCTCGTATGTGAAAGCAAACAAATCAGACACTATTTACGTTGCGAACATTAAAACTGCTAACATTACACAAAACAAAAGCTCCACGTTCGAAGAAATGAATGGATTTTGCACAAAAAATTTGCGTCACATACTACGATTTCTTGCACAACACTTACAGCCTTACGAGGCTGACATACAATACGTGTACTACTCTGATATTATATGATACTTACAGGAAAAGGCTGAAGGCAGCGGGTAGACAATAAGCAAGATTGCAACCAGTGAGACAGCAGCAGACGAAATCATTTCTGCGTTGTTTCTCTTCTAAAATAACTTAAAACAATTCTCACTACTTAACTGTATCACAGAGCTCAGTAAAAGCGGGGCAACTGCAGACAAACAGCAAAGCAACCAGATATGAAGCGTTCCTTCCAGCAGCCTATTTTATAGGAACCATCGCAATATAAACAATTAACATAATCACGACTAATATGGCTTCGTGTTCACGTGGGAGATGTTTAATTACAAGGCTACAAAATAAATATTATTGCATGAGTACACAGGGTAGGAAAGGTTATTTGTGTGATCTTTGCTTCTCTATGGCACTGAGTGCAGCGTGCACACGAAAATGAATCCGGTTTTCAAAAGTATAACCTTTATATTGCGACCTAAAAGACATAACAACAATACTTTTACACTGGAAAGATGATACATACTTTGCTGCCTCTAGTTTCTTGCTAGCTAAATCATATTTTCCTTCTTCCATCAAAAGTAGACCTAGTTGCCAACATGCTGCAGGAGGTGTGTAGTGGTCATGCTGTAATCTTGCAGCACTGTGAAAAAAAAGGAGAAATTTTGAAGTAGAATTAAAACAAGTATTTTTTACCTTGCTGTAACATCTTCAAAGCATCGTGTGGCTTCTTCCATTCTTCCCACACTCTTAAAACAAAGCCCCTGCATTAAGCTAATAACACAATGATCATCTGTTGGCCCATTATTGCCAGCTGCATAAGAGAGACAACGACATTTGTTTGTTTGTGTAGGAATAAGAACACAAAACAAACAGTGGTTGACTAGAGACATCCCATGGTAAGCTTATCTGTTGACCTTTAGCTTCCACTGTGGACGTAACACACTCCCAAACTGTCGCCAAGTGTAGTTTGGCTAGGTGCTGTGCTTTTTCCAAAACAGCAAACCCATTCCAAGCAAAAACCATCTCCTACAAAAGGAGAGAAAAAATAATATTATCAACACTTTAGGAATGGAATCTTAGTTATTCCTTGTACCATAGAACTCCCTAAATTCTGCACTAGTTAAGAGCACAAGTGTGGAGTGGATAGGATTTATCACTGTGCTAGGGTGGATCACACACATACATCAACTCTGCTGGGTAGTAAGGAAACTGGTGCAAAGCAGTTTATTTTACCTGCATGTGCCCCCGCTTGTTGCCTGGGTGTAGCAGCAGTGTAAACAATGTCAATTTGTGGCCTTTCCTTACAGACTATCACAAAGTTTGCAGGTAATTGCTGGCTAAGCCAAGCATAAACCATAAATTCGAGCACATAATCTTATTTGGTGAATAAAAGCCTTGCTAGAATAATGATGGTTATGATCACTAATTATACACACTACAATTTTTCCATCGATGATACATTGTGTGGCTTTGATCTTACGTTACGCATGCATGGTGACACCTAGGTACAAAGAATAACTATTAACCATCCTCCTGTATAAACAGGTTGCCACATCAGACAGATTGTCAGCACGTACCAATCCACAGAGTGGTATAGCCTCCCCTTGAAGATAACGCTCAGCTTTGTTGATTGCAAACTTTTCAATGGGTAGTGATCGACCGGCAATTCTTTGCTTCAGAGTAGGAACCTTCCTATGACACATACACACATGTAGAGGATCTGTTAAGGCATACTGTTCCTGTCACATGATTCTTACTTCATCATTTCTATGATTTCATCGTCAGTGGCATCAAATGATGGCACATCATTTCCCACAACTGGTGGATTATTTTTTTCACCTCTTTTAGCCATAAGTAGAAAGGCTGCCTTCTGGTATAGGAAAGTTGCCTAGAATAAATGTCAGATTTAGTTCAGAAGAGAAATGATATGGGATATTGGGTGAATATTGTTACTATATAACAAGACAAGCTACTATAAGTCACAGATGGCTTCATATAGGAATGTACTAGAATAATGAATACTAGCTGTGTGCTATGTACAATCTACATGAGTCAGTGGGAATGGTAGCAATCGTGCATTCCATGTTGTAACAAAAAGAAACTGCAACCATCAACAGATGTGTGCAGAATACCCACATGCAGATACAGCACCTTCATATAAGGTGAGGAAATTTAAACTGCTATCATTTCTTAGTGATAAATACTGTGTCACATATGACCCCATTCACTGACATATGTTACGACTGAATAGACACTGCTGCTTTATGTGAGTATCTCTCAAGAACCAGTATGTGTGTGTGTGTGTGTGTGTGTGTGTGTGTGTGTGTGTGTGTGTGTGTGTGTGTGTGTGTGTGTGTGTGTGTGTGTGTGTGTGTGTGTGTGTGTGTGTGTGTGTGTGTGTGTGTTTCCTCTTGTGGTATATGTGTGTATCTCTAGGGTGCGTTTCCGTGGCCACCCAATAAACCAACAATCAAAACGATAAACAGCACCTGACGCTATTCTACAAACGTCCATTGACTCCCACCAAACCAATACCCACAACAAAACAGCTTGTTGATATAGCAAAGAACAGGTAGGCCAGTTGATCTGAGCCACTCATCCATAACTTACTGAAGCCACAAGCTTTACAGAGAGCTCATGTATTAAGTCTTTACTGCTACTACAGCACTTGGAAGATATCCCAGCCCATAGATAGGTTGTAGACAAGTAGTGCCAACCCACCGAGGCACCCAACTTAGTGCTGTATTGGATAACATAGCAATTGTCTGGCATACTGCTGAAAATCAGCTCTGTTAAAACATCCATTGTGAATAATTACTTGACAAAGGCTTCTGTTGAGAAATATAGTCTGTTTCTGATATTGTGATAGAACAAGTGCCAAGTGACAACTGAAGACCTACAAACTACAATCTGTGTGTGCATGTGTAGTGTGGGTGTGTACATGTGCAGTGTGGGTGTGTGTAGTGGGTATATATGTGTGGTGTGTGTGTGCATGTGTGTATACACAGGTACATAAAATATCCATAAGGAATCATAACCAAATAAACTTTTATTACATGTAGCACCCATTAATGAATTGTTAGCACAGGTGAACTATTGTATACCCCTTATATTAATGCTCCTAATTTAATTTATAACAATACAATTCTTTCTAAACATTTGCCAACAAGGGAGGCATCCAACCAAAAAAATATAACAAACATATTTTCAATAAATATTAGCATACGTAGCTAACAGTGCATGTGGGTTTCACAGTAAAGCTAGTGACAACTATTCCACACACACAATTGATGGGAGATTTGCTGACAGTTGATTGTGAAAAATGTCACCGCTCACCCAAACACTACCTTATCCATTATCACAGGTAGGCTGGCTAATGAATCACACGATTATGTGACGAGCATGAAACAATGAATAGCAGTATTGTTGACAAGTGTGGGAGTCCCACGTGGAGCTGAATAATATCATAGCTTTAAGGAAGTCGCTACACTATGTGTGTGGGGTGATTTATAGATTATTTAACATCCTACAAACTGTACTAATGGCCCTATTACCAGTGTGTCTATAGTGAGGTCGCTGTAGTTATAAATCATAAACTCAGTTTAGTCAATGTGTATGCTATGATTTACTACACCTGTACTTCCCAAAATATCTATTTTGTAAAATGCATACTTCTATGGCAAATTCCGATCCTTTGAAATCAGGCCACCTCTGAGATAGGGACATCCTTAGTTCGTAAGGTAATGACCCAAGTAGTGCAAAAACAGAACTATGTAACAGGTCATGCCAGCTAGGCAGATTTGCTTATAATAATTGTCAAGTATTTTTGTCATATTGAAAACCACTCTCTCTATGATGGTATGTACACTGTAATGGATTGTGGTCACTGTTTCAACTACACACATGCTCCACACATGTTTACGACTATACAAGCAATACTTCCCACTAATTCCCCTTAGCTCATTGAGCAGGACATGTCGCTTCACTGGAAAAAGTGTTGTGAAATTCTGTGGGTGATTTGTACATCATATAGCATATAATCATAGCTGGTGGAGGACCGTGGACAACTATAAACATGTGTCCATTTTGTCACTTTCCATAATAGCCGAATCCATCCCACTTTATTTTCACACAAAACACGTTCACAGTTGTACAACTTTATGATGTTATTGGACCAACCGTTGCCAGGACCTGACAATAGATTGTGTGTGGTCATTATTATGTTAGTACCGATTATGGTACTGTTCTAATAGGACTTATGTACATAGTTTAGTAACAGTTTCTTGATTGAGACAATAGGCCAGCTAATAGAATGCCATACCACTCCACCTTTGTAATAATAGCACTTGTCTGTGGTCCCTAAAACTTTCTAGTTTAACTGCTAAACTAGGTCATATTCTTAGAGCATTACATTCTTGTGACCCTAAAGTTCGTGTACTTTTAACATCTTCTATGACACCTGCGAATTCTGGATGATTCTATTGCCTAAAAAATATAATAAATATGTACACAAACAAACTCATGGATGGCTTTGATGCTGATAAGGAAACTGATTGTGTACACAGATGCACATGTACACACACAATAGACATACTCACTTTACTCCATCTGCTATTATTATACAACAAGTCTGCATAGTACGCTGCAGCCCTCCAGTTACCCAAGAAACTACAATACCAGTACAAATACAATAACCAGTCCCAGTCTCACTCACCAGTAACAATACATCAGTTCCCAATAAGCTATGACATGTATCTTCTTCCACTGGCTCATCTCTTCTATGCTCCGTAAGAACTTTGCTATAGCCTAACAAATATGTGACCGGATTTGCGAAAAGGTACCTTTTTCACACATAAAATTTGACCCATTTTTTCAACTTTCAAACTTTGTAACTTTTGTATCACTGCAAGCATGTATCTGTAATTTTCCATGAGTATGCCTACATTATGTGGCTACATTTTGATACAAAAAGAAAGTCAATCAGTGCAAGGAGTCAACAGTTATGACATTTCATTTGCTGGTATGTCCAATGTGTGGAAAAGGTACCTTTTCGCAAATCCGGTCACATATAGTATGTGCTGTTGTACTGTATGTATGTAGCACAACATATCATGTTACACAGCAGTACACAGAATGTGAGATGCATACCTATATTGGACATAAGATAATATTTATTTTTATAAACTCATTAATTGTTTTCCTTGAAGAATTTTATAATAGAGTTTAATAAAAGCCATAACTATTTGTTTACGTCTGATAATGGCAATCATAATATAATATTAGTATACTTGTATACACTAAAGCCAAAACACATTCAGTCTACTAACGCCAGTGGCACTTGAATAGTCTCATACACATGGCTTCACCCTAGTGGCAAAGACCACAAATACCACCAACTCATTAAGAAGATTTAAATTCAATTAGACTACCAAAACACAATTGTTATTCAAAGCCACTTAATGCCTGAAGCCTTTTTAGCCCAGCATGTTGTCATTATCAGGAAGGTAAGTTAATAATATCTGTTTTCTTGGCATATATTAATATTTGCTTGGCATATCATATGTTACCTCATCCACCTTTCCTTGTAATAACGCTAGTCGTCCGCTGAAAAACAGTAGCACACCACTCTACAAAAGGACACACAGTTGTCACATTAGTAATGAAAGGAAATTTACAGTGTAAAGGGAAACAGTGTGTGATTCTGTAGAAATAGTGGGCACCTTTTTAGCTAACTAAGGAACATGTGACACTTACAATGGGACAATTACTTCACTGTTTTTTCCTGGAATATGGATATACTCACATTGGGGAACTCTGTTAGTTGCACTCTCAATATGTCCGATGGTATGCTGAGGTCTTCATAAGCTCCAAATCCTGTAATGCCATAAGTACCACTCAAATCATATTAACAATGGCCTCAGTTTATACAACATGTACTTGACGTTAGTCTCTGCCAGTGAATGGGAACAAAATAATTGCATAATTAGTGGCAATATTTCACATGTATTTATGGACTGTTGAAAATATTTTACAAACAATTCCACACTGTAAAGGATGTGATGGATTATTGGGTAAGAGGACGAAAGGGATGAATGACAGAGTTAGTAACTGATGACTTATAACTACATACACCAAATAATATAACGAAAGTGAAATGTCCGTCTAGACCTGTCTTGATGTGATTATTGTAGTGTACACACATGTGTACATTGTTATACACACAATACATACAATACTACAAACACATGTGAGTACACATACAAACGTATATATTATGGATAGAGCTGCGCGATAGTAGAAAATTCACTATCACGATAGATATTGAAGTAATATTCACGATACGATAATATCACGATAATTACACTTTGAATGATCTTCAGTAAAGTTCCAAGTATTCAATGCATGTTAAGCATAATTAACACCATCATAGATTACTATTTGCTTGGTTTTCTTCTTGTAAGTGCATCAATTAGGTAATTAAATGCGTGGGCGGCTGATATTTCTAGTTTTTGTTACAACATTGCAGCCAAACTTTCCATGATAAAGTAAGCCAAGTAGTTATAAAACAGCTAAGCCAGCTTCTCAAGCAGCATTTTTAGTGGAATTATAGACCCTTCGCAAAGCGATCAACTAATTGTGTGGGTGGCCGATAAATATACACAGCTTGTTATAGCCTTGCAACCAAACATTTCGCGAATAAGCAAGCCTGAAGAGTTACAAAACAGTTAAGTAACTTGGTAGCAATGTATCTAGTAATCTTACAGCAATATCGCAATAGTAAGCTGTAATTATCATATCGTGATAATAATTTTTTGATCGCGAGTATCGAGCTATCAATATTATTGCTCAGCCCTAATTATGGATGCACATTTATACACACACGTGTGTACGCACACGCACAAAGCAAAAAAAGTGATTGAATTCCCCAGCACCATGAGAAGCACATCTATTGCCATCCAGTGAACTAACATTAGGATGCACCATTTAGACATTTGAGTCTTCTGCAGGTAAATACTCCTGGGACAGGACTAGCAACTTGCAGGAGGACTACCCAAGTCTCACGGAGAGAGGCTACAGAACCCAAAATTCCACAATGACCCCAACACCACTAAGTGAGACAGACACACACGCGCGTGCACACACACACGTACGCACTCATGCACATACACGTGCACACACACACACACGCACGCATGCATGCACATACACACACACATAAGCACACTTGCAGTTCATATTACAATGGTAGTATCAGATATCAGATCTCAGGTACATTACAGCAAGTGAAAACCAAACCCATTTATACCAAAACTATTACAAGAATTCCCATGAATTTTCATTTCATCCACATGGCCACCTCATTAAATAACTACCTACACTTGTGACAAGATTCCACCTTCATTGCCATAGTGACAGAGCAAAGTGTAACACTTAGTTACCACGGGAGACAAGCAGCTGTTTGCTACACTCATCATAAAGCTTATGGTTTTTCTTCAAATGTGAGAACGTTGTAATGTTAAAAACACATCGAACATTGCTCCCTACTAATTGCTGGCTTTTGATTAAAGCCATCTAATGGTTTTCACAGTAATTCCATTACAGTAATTGACTTCCATAAGATGTAGCTATAGTATCTGTTACAACTCTTGTATAGATAATGTCTAATTGTCTGGTGGCTGCGGTAAAGTGTGTGTATATTTTGACAGCTCTAGGGTCTCTGAATTAGCATGTAACATTGTTAAGTGAAATTTGAAGACACTAGTTGAAATGTGGACACCTCAATACTTGTTCAAGTTCCTCCTAAAAATCTTCCAGTGCATAGTGGAACCACTCTATTTTAGACCACGCTGATATTCTATGAGGTGCCTTGGGTAAATGCTATATGTACACATGGGACCATGGACACAAGCTCTGATCATCAGAATGCCGAGTCCCTTCTATACAGCTAAAATCAGAATACCTCTCTAATTGAGGATGTACTCTCATGGCACCCCAAACATTCCCATTACTGCCACTCAGTAAATTAATTTTCTATGGTTTGTTAGTCTTTAAATAACAAATACACACAAATTTAGTCATCAAAAGTATGCTCTAATATTAGTAGGAAGAGAAGTGATCAGAACTGATGATCACTACAAATGGTAAATTATGTCTTTGTTCCTTGTAAAGGAAGAACTATGGAAAGACAATTAGTAGAAGCTTTCACCAGTACTGGGTTTGGATGGAAAACACATAACATTTCCACGAGAAAAACCTACGGATGAATCTACTTGACATTCTTACACTTTTGGTTGTAGCACAAACTTTTTGCCTATGTATGTATGTATGTGAATGTGTGTGTGTATGTGCGTGCGTGTGTGTAGGTACATGTATGCGTGTTTGTGCGTGTGTGTTGACTCTCTCTGCATTAGCCAGTGAAAAGTTTAATGGTCAACACTGAACTACTAAACAATTACTGTTATTGTAATCCATTGACTATGCATTTGTTGAACATTTTTGCTAACCTAGATATGTCTCTAACAGCTGAAAAATTCACTACACCCAACAATGAAATCCATATATGGTGCTCTAGTGGTTAGCAGGGAGATATGAAAGGAGATACAAACAAACTAATCAATACTACTTCAGAAATGATTGAAATTGTTGTAATACATAGACGATGCACACACATGTTTTGTGTGGAAGTTTCAATAACAGATGCACATGGATAATATTTTTTCTGCGAAACATAATACACTGAGAAATGCGACACCAACTAGAGCTAGATGTTAAATGGTAGATTAATGTAATTGTATACAACCTACAGATATCAGGAAAATATTTCCATTACTTATTCGTACAGAATTAATAATGCATAAGTGATATACCTTTCACTTTTAAACTCAATATTAGAAGTTGGTGAACTACAGTAAAATCCCAGAGTGTATGACAGTCAAACATGTACATAGGTATATACTGCTATTATACAGTATTATGTAAAATTGTATAACAACAAACACTATCTTTACACACGAACCAAAGCAAAGCCTACGGCAGCCATATTAAGCGCAGCTATTGCCACCTGGCAAACCAGCACTGGGATACCTGTGCACCAATCAGGAACTTGAGCCTTGCGCAGGCAAATCCTCCAGGGGCAGGGCTAGTAACATGCAAGAGGACTGTACAGGTCTCATGGAGAGGTCACAGAACCCAAAGTTCTACAACAACCCCAATACCACAAAAGGAGACGAGGACAGCACACGCACACATGCCCTCACTATACACACACACACATGCACACATCACATACCGGTGTAAGGGGCGATCACACAATAGTATCCCAACAATGACATAGAGCAGAGTGGTGAATGACAAGTATTGCTATGGTAACCAGACGTCAACAATCTCATCCCTAGTATACGGTCACCAGAAAATCCAACAAACTCTAACAACCTTAGTATCCGGCCTGGTAGCAGGGAAATCACCTTGACAACAAAACAGTATGTCATGTAAATATTACAGCCATGATACAGTTTGAGAATAAAGTGTGGAAACAGGGTATTTGTCCTCAGTCCCTAATTGTACACATACACGCACATACAAATCATACTGGATGCTTTAATTTTAACAGTACTCATGGACAGTATAAAGGGTACATACATACATGTACATATATAAAATAAACACGACTAGCTTTCTAATAACTGGACACTCTTGAAGTAAAATGTCGTACACAAGACAGGCTACATGGGAACACATGCAACACTTAAACTGAGTTTCACATACGTCTGAAGTGAACTAAAGTAATTCTTTGAATGGTGTCGGACAATAGCTATAAATTATCTTATGGTTGGTGTTTGATTACAACAAGCTGCAGCAAACTTTGATCTATAATTTGGTCTGGTCACATCTGAAAACAATCACTACACTTATCGTAACCGAATGATGAGACTGAATGTCTTCAGTTAACTTGTACCCATTACAAAGGGTTACATGGTCCGTACTCTTCTTAGTGATAAAATGATATATGTGTGTAGTAAAGCTATGAATGTTTAAAGAGTGTGGCATTCTTCACTGGTATAGTGGCAGCAATTATACCAGTAATATATTGTTATTGTTGTTACAAATTGGAACCCTTAATAAATTGCCTTGTGAATCTGTAAAACTACCAGGACGACTCCAAGCATGCATGTGCGCGCATTCACACAGCAGCATGTGCACATACACTTGTACATCACATACGCCACACACATACGTATACATAAACACAACACACACATCACTACAGGTCTTGGTTAAGATACAGGAAACAGGCTTAAATCACTCTAAAACTAATCTACCCAAAGGCCAAATAAAAGCCATACACTGTCCCAATATAAATCAACACTATATAATTCAGATAACCAGTTTCAATTGGTCCAGTAGTCAATGTTCTCTGCCATGATAATCAGTTAAAGTAGTACATTTAACATGATTGTTTAACACTTGTTCTGAAAGACATGATGGCTCTTAAGCTCAATTTGTTGTACTACAACACTAATAGGAACACATTTGACACTGTCTCCTCTGTCTAGTTCTAAATGACCTCCAGACTGTCTCCCAGTAACTTTCCACTGTGATTCATGTAACCATGAGATTGGCAGAAAACAAGATTAAAGCAAAAACACTACATCATGTGTGACAGTGTGTGTCTGTGTCTGCTGAAATTTAAGTCCAAATTAAAAAGGCACACTTTTGTACTAATGCATGCATGTACGTATTTGGTCAGTATTTTGGCTTGTATATTGTCAGCATTGCAAACGTGTGCTCAAGAGTTTTGAATCACTATAGAGTATACACATTATAATGGGATTATGAATAAGGCTATTAGACATCTGGATAATAACATTACTAAAATACAAGCCATTGATATTTCTCATTCTTTTACTGCATATTCACATCAGAATAATTTTCCATATATTATCACTTCATTAGCCCATCAATGTTCCTCACAGTAACCTTTCATTGCCAAATGAATTGATTTAAGTACTAAAATTACTCTATATACATACATACAACGCTTATATTAAAGGCTTCACTAACATTAGGTGGGTGATATTAATAACAAGGCTACCTTACCAATGATTGCAATACAGGTGTCTTCCCATTATCAGCAATTGACACTGCCTTTGTGTAAGTAAAACAATAAAGCTGTATTGATGTTAATGGTTTCACCTTTGATTTATCCTTTATCAATTGTAGTTGCTATTTTGTCACTCATATCAGATGTGATTTAGTGACATGAGATCTATCACAAAGTACCAGCTCAGGTTTTGTGCACTTTTGAGTTAGAATGCATGTGAAGTATTCTTGTAATAACATACACACAACTCACTTTTAAATGACAAATTGGTAATTAGGAATTTTAACACAACCAAAAGAATTACGTTTCCTTTGTTAGTAATTGATTTGATGTACACACACAATTACATACATAGATTATCAAAATTTTCTCTATACCGGTAGAGAGATTTGTATGGAGCCAACATGACAATCTACCGCATGTAATTTGTTAGTTGCTTTTTGACTCGATATTGCTCCAATCAAAGCATAATTATACAACACTAATAGGGGTACTCAGAAACAGTTTCTATTGGTCAGGAATTCCACTTATTTCAAGTGACGATGCACAATTACAAGAACATCAATAACAGGAGAGACTACCAGACAGTACACTATCCGTACCCAATGAGGATGTGTAGTGGATAATTTATCATACAGCATGTCTGTACCATACACACATGTACATGTATGGTAAGGTAACGCTCTTCAAAGAAGTCAGCCTAATTTAATGCCTACTCTATGTATGGATATAATACTGCTCTAGCAGAAGTCCCAAATAATTAACCCCAGGATTTCTGACCTAAAAAGGTTAGTAGCTGACTTACAGAAGCATTAAGTAACATCTTTAAACAGGCTGTAGGACCAGGTGTCCTACAGACTTTCAGCACTTGTGCTGTAAAGCCTTAATAAATAAATAAATGATTACACATATCTCTATGGGATTGACAGCTGTCTTTGACAAAGTGTGTGCTTATACAGGTGACTGTATGTACACATGTGTGTCTGTCATAGGGGTGACAATTACATTGCTACATATAGCATAGCATATGTCATGGGACTCTTAAGCTTTTTAGGAATGTGCAGTAAAAGTTGACACTTATATTACACACAACTGCTACAGATGGATATTACATAAGACTTCGGTAAAGAAGTTTACAAAAGAAATAATTCAAAAGACACAATACAGGAAACACATAGGATGTGCTGTTATTACACAAGTTACCAAAAAACAAATGTCATTTTGGGAGATAACTACATAACACAATTTGGTAAATGAATGAAACCACTTTGGCAGGAATAATAAGTCTTGACCGGATCGTGTGAACAAAGACCAGTAGACCATAACTAAAGCCATACACACTGTACGATGTACTGTATTATAGTAGCTTCAATGTGGGATGGTTTCTATGGGATTGAAATCTTAAAACAGATAGCCCCCAATAAACCCTGAGGCTATTACCATTAACTCACCCTAAGCACTGCAAAAACTCTGCATGTGCATATATATTGTATAAAATACAGGACACCTCTTTTTGATAAGGATACATTCCTAAAGGTGTATGCTCACATAGAAAGATCAGGAAAGTACAAATTTAGTGAAATAGTGTTAATTCTTTTGGTAAATGTAAAGCAATAAAATATTAAATATGTTACACTGAGCTACACACATGATATCTATTAATGGAATTATGTATCCAAATATGGTCACTGTATCAGGGCTGGCTGGTTATTCTGATGAGAAAATCATTTGAATTTACATGGTGACAATTTGTAACTAATCACATAGCAAAGTAACATTCACACAACACTCCATGGTAACCACTACTCAACCATCATGGAAGTAGCCTTGTGACTGCTACAAGTGATGGCTAACAAATTATGTATCTCTTGAAGATGGATGAGGTAATCTGGACATGACTAACTTTGATCTTTGAAATAATATTACTTGAAATACAATATTATGTTATGGTATGTTCATAGCCCTTAATGGATGGTCTCATTTGAAAGGTGTCCTAACTTCTGGGGTTAGTTTGTGCGTTTTTTTATGTGGATGCATGCACACGTGAATAAAATTACTCTATTTTGGACACCTTAGTACTAGATATTTGCTGATTCAGCATCTACATGAGGCCGATAATGAGTGTACTAATTACTGAGGTGTCACATTTCATATAGTGATAATTACAAATACACCCCTTACCACATTAAATACACCAACTCCAAGGTGAACACCAGACACGAAATGTTTATCAATGACGGCAGGAGAAGTTGCTGACTGTTGAGATGATGTGGTATTGACTTCCTCTAGCCAGCTATGACATTGTCTATAAAACATTACATGAGAAATCACATGATAATGACGGAACAATAGACTACAATAATACAGAAAATTCACACTCACATTAAAAGAATAACTAAACTATTGTGCCCATTCACAACATAAAATAGTTGTTACCACAAAGTATAATAATAATGGTTTCTGTCAAAGGAATGATTTCAACCGTTTTTTCCTTTATGATCACTCTAGCACTAAAGAGCTGGTTAAATGACATAATCTGTTGAATAAGAGTTTCCCATGGATACCGTAAAATGCTACCAGACACTTGGGTAACAGGCTAATGTAACAATAGAACAAGTTAAAAGATATCTTGAATTAGTGTCAGCGTGAGATACTGTAACCAATAAACAATTGTAACACTGAAACGAGGACACCTTAATATTCAGTATGGTCCCCTAACTTTCTTATAATGACAATGGAGTCCTGGGAACACACTCTGTTAGCAATGTGTCCTGATTTCAAAGAACTACGTAAAAGGATACACATGTATGTATGTATGTACACTAAGGCAAATGGGACCACATCAAGGTGCCCATTTTATGGTGTCACAAATAAACCTCAGGACATTCTCCTAAAAATCGAAGCATTCTTGTGGTCCTAGATGTACCCACAGAGGTTCACCAGCTACACTATAATGAAATCATGATTTAATCAGATTTTACCCCTCCACACACACATGCACTCTATCACAACCAAATGTACTTAGCACATATAATTATCATTATCTGGTCACACTATGAATATCAGCTATAGCCACACATGATCTCAACCACAGATGAGGGTAACAATATTAAACCAAACAGTTGTGTGGTAGGCCACAAAGTTACCACTACAAATTATTATTAATGTGACGAAGAAATGATCTCTGTGGTGTTGTGTAGGGGTGTAGGGGGGCATGTTGATGGGTCGTGTGGAGGCACACGTTGATCATTACAAGCCATCAAGGTGATGTGTAGTGGACAAATCGGTTGCTGTCATGAGCAATGATCAACACATTTGTAATCTTTTGATATCCCTTCAAAATTGGCACCTCTTAGACTAGTAAAATGTGCTCAAAGAAAGGTGACCCAATCTTAGTGAATAGATTTAGGAAATTTAGGTAGGTGTTTAAGCAAGGGGGCCCATTTGCACTGATAAATTAGGCAGTATACCATACAATGCTTGAAACCATTTCACGTGAGCCAGCAATGATTACTGTACAATATGTTGATGAAGAGGTTTGGCACGCATTCAAGTTCTACTCCAATTGTGCTTACAATGGTCTGAAGAAAAAAACAAAGCTACTTAAATCAAACTTCCAAAATGACGATATGTAGCAGTCACCAATTTGCCACTAACGGTCTCTGCATTAACCAAAATCAATTGTCCAAGGTGAAAATATCCCTGTAGAGAGGTAGAAGAATCTGTTTCAAAGCGTAGCACTGAGGATCTTATGTAGTTCCATCGATCAGTTCGTGTACATAGCTTATCCTACAACCTTGGGAGGTCACGGGTTTTAAGCTTTGTACATGTACGTACAGCTATGCTAGTATATACATCATACACAAGTATGTGTGCACACACACACAATACTATGCTGAACTGCTTAATGATTATTCAAAACAGCATAACCACACATGTACCAAGGAAACAAAACATACAATGTTAAAATTACTACATACATGGTACACATATAAGAACTAAACAGTGATGAATTATAGCTTAAATAAAATCACACAACATTCGTGGAACTTGTAATACTACATACTCTACTACTATCTAGTTACACATGTGTACACTTCCAATAGTGACCAATGTCACTACTACCCTAGTCTGATAATGTGTCATGGCAACAGTGGTCGCTTGAGCTGGATAAAATATGTGAATCCTCATTAATTGCCAATGATTTATAGCGATTTAGAGGGTTTTGGTCAGACGTTCATATACGACATACAGATAAGGCATCCTGTCTCCTACTGGATAAAAATACCCGTTCCACATTAAAATTTGGTATGCAATGAAACGAGGCTCAAATTGGTATGCACCATTGGATTTGCCTGTTTGTGGAGAGCAAGATTGATATCAAATTCTTATTGATTTAAGTAGTTGCATTATACCAAGACCCATTAAAATTTGGTATGCAATGAAACGAGGCTCAAATTGGTATGCACCATTGGATTTGCCTGTTTGTGGAGAGCAAGATTGATATCAAATTCTTATTGATTTAAGTAGTTGCATTATACCAAGACCCAGTCAGAGTGATTGGTATGGTCACTACTCAAATGTTAGCGTGTATTTGAGTGAGCCGATTATCGGTGATTTAACATTTATCATTGGTTATTAAAGTTTTGGAAATCTCTGATTGATTAATCGGTTATTCAGTAAAAGTGAACAGCACTAATATTCGTATTTCCTTGTATAAAAGCTGTATTTGAACAAACAACCTATTTAATTGTGAGCCAGGAGGTTCCAACACATTTGGAAATAGGTATCATATACAACTGTTTCCCAATTGTTAGTAAGCTTTTACTACACTTTTTTGTATAGTCAACACAGTTTTCTAAGCTGCTACAATACTGGTGTTCGACCAGGACTCAAAATCGATTACATGCCGGGAGTCACTTGGACCTACCCAGAATAAATACCTGGTCTATATTGTCTATATATGTGATCATCTCAGCGAAAACCTGTCTAGTTCGCACAACCTCCAAATTGTATTTTTTAAATTTCTCAGCATTATCTGCATTGTCCAAGGAATGGTTCACCAAAGTTTTAGCCTTCTGTGGTGAGTAGTTTTGGAATTACAACACTAGAAAGTAGGAAGAACAAGGAAATCGATTTGTACAGTGACTATACTAAAAAACAAACTACAGGCACTTGCATTTGAAGCCATAACTTCCATTTGGATTAGTCTACAAAGTTGGAATTTGGCTTACAATGTTCACCATGGATTGGTAAATCAACCAAGGTATAGTTGTAGCTTTGCAGTCACTTGCAATTAGGCGTATGAAGGCAGAAGAAACGGCGATAATTTTGTTTACGTCTACCGCTTCGTAAACAAACACACGTGCCATGCAAATCATTCGGGCTACAGAAATGAAACAAAGATTTTCGAACTCTCCATGAGTAGGCGAATAAGATGGTGTATAGTTTTAATCAATTTGAGTCTTCCTTCTTACTGGACCGATAATAACTTGCATATTTTTTCTTGTAGCATTGTAATTTTACGAATTATTTTATATTTCACTTTTCTCAATACGCATGCTTGTACGAACTAGACGGGTTTTCACTGAGACGGTCACATATTGTACTGCCAAGCATTGTTTTGAAAATCATCTATTGTATGTTCCTACTATAATGAATATGTGTACTAGGGCTGGGATGAATATTGAAATTTACCTTCAAACATTCACTAATAAAATGTTCAAACATTCGAAGCTTTGATGTTAACTTTCAAGTTACAGGTTTTCTTGTATTTATGCACATCCTTCTTGGTTGTATCATTCTAATCATATTTAATAAGTTTGCAAGCATTCGGAAAGTGCATAGCAGCAGTACCGAATGATGTGATTGGTCGATTGCAATTGGGCTTGTCCGCTATACTGCAATCATGCATAGGTAACACCAACTAATGGCTAAAAAGGACATTTCCATACATCACCTATCATTTTATAAGGTGTTTTAAGGCTACAACTACGGTAGCACATGAAGATTGATCATGAAGAGACAAACATTGATTGTGCAAATGAAAAAGCAGCTGCAATAAAGATAACAACGTTTATTTGTAATTCTTTCGTAGACTATGAGTTCCCGTTGAGTGTATTACGAAGCTTCAAAGGATACTTTTATAATTCGAACTTTATGTAAGCTTTGAACCCATGAAATTTTCGAAGCTTCATCCCAGCTCTAATGTATACATACCATGTATGTCACAAACAATGTATATTGGGTTAATATAACAGTAATTATTAACCCACTAAGGTGCACAAGAGTGTGCATACATTACATAATACATTAGCTATGATTATACCAACAATAAGGTTTGTTATATGTGTACTTGTAACACATGTACATCCACATGTATTTCCTGCAGACCAGGTTCACCCACACCAGCCACCAACACATGAGACAACAAACATACATACACACTCTTCCTCCATCCTATCCATGCATATTCATTACACACATACAAACACACAATGTTACATACACAAATGCTGCACCACACACTACACTGACTCACTTAAACATGCTGTGGCAATTTCTGATCTTCAGACCAGCTCTGATGAAGCTCATCAAACTCTCATCCTATTGTAATTAGTAATGTGTCACTTGTACAATACTGTGAGCCAAACACAATTACTGGTACTGGTGTGTTGATAAATTTCTGCATAGAGTGTGATTGTGTGTGTGTGTGTGTGTGTGTATGTGTATGTGTGTGTGTGTCCCCGTATTATGTAGATGCATCTATGTCTGTATATGGAAGTACAGTAAGGTATATGGAAGTACAGTAAGGTGTGTTTGTTAGTAACTACTCTAGTGCTTGTCAAACATGAAAATGCCAAACACTCTAATAGAGCACACACTAATTGATCAGTGAGTAAATTATGTTATCACCTATGTGATAATGTGGTATAGAAACACTAGGGTGATAATTGAGAACAACCACCACAGTTGATTGTCAACAGGGAGCCTTTATTCCGCGGAATAGCGGAATAGCAGAATTACGGAATAAGCGAAAATCACATTCTAAATATTTTGTTATTGTTTATAGCCTTTATAACGTTTTAATATACATTCCTCACCTCGTAGAGAACACAATCACGATGGCACCGATCCTCGGGGCGATCTTTAAATAGGATATGTGCAAAGATATTCACTCTAGAACAATCTAACTAAGCTATAACTACCATCAAATACACTTCACTATACAATCGCTAGAAAACTAGAAGTTCTTTGTGTTATACTTACTCATACCAACTGTCACACATGAGTAACCACCCAAATTTATTAGAGTTATATACGAAGTGTTAGAGCCGAGGTTGGAGCTATGATGTTGGGAGCTGAAAGCAGTATTATTCTCCGAATTTATTTGAAACACTTTAGGAAATGGCAACAGAGTTATAAGAAAGGTCAGATTATTCCATGCATGCAAGGTAGCTACTAGGGGGTGGATTGTTTTGTCCTAAACTCTTCGGCCAGTTAGCTAGCTGCTCGTGCGTGACAGCTGGTATGAAGACAAAGAACTTCTAGTTTTCTAGTGATTATGTAGTGAAGTGTATTTGATGGTAGTTATAGCTTAGTTAGATTGTTCTAGAGTGAATATCTTTGTACATATCCTATTTAAAGATCACCCTGAGGATTGGTGCCATCGTGATTGTGTTCTCTACGAGGTGAGGAATGTATATTAAAACGTTATAGAGGCTATAAACAATAACAAAATATTTAGAATGTGATTTTCACTTATTCCGTAATTCTGCTATCCTGTATTCCACGGAATACAGGCTCCCTTGTTAACAGGAGGCATAAATACAAAACTATGAGTTTGAAATGAAACACACATCGCTAAATATCCCATATTATTACAGATTTTTGTAATTGAATTCGTCACCTTTGCAATTGATTTCATCCCGTTTGCATTAGTATTCATTGCCTGTGCAGTAGAATCCATCCGGTTTACAATTGAATTCATCAGTTTTGCAATTGATTTCGTCCCGTTTGCACAAGAATTTGTCATAATTACATTGACTGCAAGAAACCACCCACACATGAGACACTAGAGAGTAATTGAAGCTGATTATATGCAAGCCATTAGCTGTCTATCAAGTTAATTAGCTTGTTCAAGAGAGTGACCACACCCATCACCAATGTTGCTGAAGAAGCTGTAACAGAGTTGTTTACAACAGTTGTACTTCAACAAGATCATGGAGCAGCTGCTACATCTTGTTTTCGTGTTTATTGCAGCTGCCAATCTTGCTACAGATAGATTCTTGTGCAAATGTGACGAATTCTAATGCAAAAGTAACAAAATCAATTGCAAAACGGACTAAATCAATTGCAAAACCAACGAATTCAATTGCAAATGGACGAAGTCAATTGCAAAGGTGACGAATTCAATTGCACAAACCTGTATCATCACTCAATGAACAATAATAATGTGGCTACCTCTGATACAATGTATATAGTGCTAATAGTGAGCTCCAATGAATACACTATCAATGCCAATTAGCATAATGAAGTTTACTAATAGGCAACAATAGGATTGAAAGGAGCTGTCAAAGCTTTGGTATGTATAAATAAGGTTTGAATTGATCTTACACATAAGGAATTGGAACGCATGTGTCCATATAAACATGTATGATGTTTTTGTTAGTGTATGAACAAATTATGCATGTCTGTATAGCATAATATACATGAATGTATCACAGGTATAGACATGCACTGTGTGTCTCTACAAACAGAGTGGGCCTGATTTGTAGTGTTGGAATAACTATACAGGGTTTTGCGGAGTTCTTGCACTTGGAAAATTTTAGCGCATACGTATATTCGTCACAATGGCTACATTAAATAGCCTGAAAGCAACCCTATTATGTATAATTTGACGTCCTGGATAGCCACCATTATTCAAAACGGTCGTGTGATTACTAAAAGTAAGCAATATTTGAACAGTAGGTTGTTTTCTCGATTCAAGTGTGCATGCGCTTAAAATATAAAGTTGTAAGAACTCCGCAAAACCCTACAACTAAAATACTTTTTTAGTTCAGCATTTTTACTTTTAGTAAACTATTATTTAAACTAAAACTAAAATTTAAGAAACTAATCAAAACTAAAACTAAAATCCTTTTCCATATCACTAAAATACTTTTAGTAAAATAATAATCAAAAAAAAAAACTAATCAAAAAACTTAAATTAACGTTCCATACTACAACACTACTGCTTTGTAAGTAGTTGATACCATGCATTTGCCTGTGAAAGAAAGACAGTCCTATATTTACTCACTTGTAGAAAAGTCAGCAGTGCTTCCAGCAAAGAACATTCTGCATAGAACACTTCAGCATGTAGTTCAACTAGGACATCGCATTGTGGATCATGTGACCTGACTACTCTTCCCACTCACCAACAGAATATCCGTCCAATCGTTTTCCATACCACATGCCGGACAATGTCCCCCACATGTTAGTGGTGCGACGGTGTCTAGATGTTATCATTGACTGGGGTACTGAGAATACCTACCATAACTCACTTATTACACAACTCCAGTGCTTGCTGTATGTTAGTGTGTGTTCTCTCAATGCTCTCCTATTGATACAATATGAACACACAGCCTGTTAGGGACTAGCAAAATTTTGACGACATGCTACAATAAAGCATATAAGAGAATACACTGAGGAAAAAAAATGCAAATTGTCAGTATTTCCATTAAACTTTCGTGCTATATGTTGTTTCCTTACTCGGTCAAAGCTCAGAGCAGCTTGTATGAAGACAATCAAGGCATACCCTACTCCATGGTACAAACTGTCCTTGGCTCTGTACATGATAACAAAATCACTTGCCAGTTCACATGAACACAAACAAACCTACTTATCTCTTAGTATGGCCTCTGCCTCCACATATCTGTTAGTAATGACGAGTTTTACCGCGTTCTGGAGTACCTCAAGTCCTTTACTCACTTCCTGAGAATATCCGCTGGTGAAGGAAACAAATTCAAGCCATTTGGCGGTTAAACTATGACTGGTCTTACTCCGTATCAAATAATTTAGTTTGCAATGTAGTCGCAGCATCTTCAAACTAACACAATACGTAACGCAGTTGTTTTAAGATACAAATTGCAACGTGTTTTTACTAACTTCTTCGTCGCTAGAGCCGTCTTCTGTCATCGTTACGGTGCATCCATGTATTCCAAGTAGCGCTCACTCTTCTCCGTATAATTACCGCACATTATCGCGTTTCTCAATGTGGACCCTCCCAACATTATTATTATTATTATTATTATTATCAATTTACCAAAAAGGAAGGCATACACAAAAGGCAAAGCCTGTACAAGGTGTCCGCCTACAAAAAACAAACATATACATATACCTACAGTACACTACAAACTAAACAGTACACAACAAAACACAAAACAACGATTAAGAAGTTACTTGACACATAAGTAATTATAAAGGTGATGCCGGAAAGACTTTTGATTACTGTCTTCAAGGATATGTAATGGCACAGTGTTCCAGAAGAAAGTTGTGTTGACAAAAAAAGAATATCTCCTAGATTTAATGGTGGACTGTGGAGGGACTATAGTGAAAGATGGTGACTTCTGGTAGATGCTATGGAATTAAATGAACAGTGACTATTAAACATATCCAGTGCAATGACTGATTCAGCAGTTCTGTACATTATTATGTGTAAAAAGGAAAGAAGGCAAAGCCTGTGGTACCTAAAAGGTTAACTTAAAACTAAAGATAGTACAATACAATTAGAAATCAATTAGAGTCATTTTTGACTTGTCAGTGCGTGAAGAAATCATCACTGAGCTGGTTCTTAAATACACTACATAAACTGTTCGAAGGATTTACTGCTCTTATTGAAAAAAGTGACATCTTTCCCTGGTGGTAGCATGGGGCTAATGGCTTGTACATGTGGCCTCTAGTAGAAGTGAGGAGATGTTCACAAAATCAATGCCAATATCATCGTTAACAAGCGTATCATATCTGACACTTCTTAGTCTGCATGTCTCGAGTTCCATGGGAAGTTCGGTCGGAAGCCGGTTCTTTTAATAGCAATTTGCTCATGAAGTTGTTCACCCTCCAGTCCGTAGCTAATAAAAGCTTTTTTTGTAAGTGAAAAACTGCAAATTTGCGGTATGTTAACAAGGACGGTGCACGTCTTGCAACTGTGTTGTGTGGTGTGAGATTGAATTTACGATTCGCTAGTTTTTCAAACATGCTCGGCTCTTAAAACAGGCACAAGTCGACTGAGTGCAGTAGCTACAATACTCTAATAAAACAATCACTTGAGTTAGCGTTTGTTATGTCACTAGCTATAGCTAGCTATGCACCTGTTTGTAGTTAGCTAGCTATGGGGATAGGTAGCTAGTCATGAGAATGTTTTTTTGGTGGTTGTGCACTGTGACTTTATTTTTGAATGCAAACACTGAATGATTGTAAAAGAAATGTAGCTACACATAGGACTAACGTGATTTGAATAAGTTTCTGAACTGGAAGAAATTGAACTTGAGAAGAAATTGAACTTGAAAAATTGAACTTGTAATGTGTGTGTGTGTGTGTGCATACGTGCATGCGTGTGCGTAGATTTGTGTGTGTGTGTGTGTGTGTGTGTGTGTGTGTGTGTGTGTGTGTGTGTGCATGTATGTGTGAGGCAGCAAAAAGTGCAAACAAATGTATTATTGAGGGATTGAAGCCAGTTTATCACCAATAGGAAGCTGTTCATTGTTCTATCTGTTATAAATGGTTTCATAGCATTGGTGGATAATACACTAGAACCTTGTTGTAAGCTTTCCACTTACTTGGGGTTGCATGACTGTTTTACTGGCAGTAAATAGAAGGAAGGGAGGCAGCATAGCCAGGTGGCTAGAGCACTGACCTGGTAATTGAAAGGTTCCAGGTTCGATGCCCGGTTATGCCAATTTGGTGTCGTTGTTGTTGTTAAAAAAACTTTGCCCATATTGTTCCAGTCTACCCAGCTGTATATTTAGTTTAGTCAACTGGGGAAGCAGCTCACCCAGCTATGTGTTAACTGGGGAAGGAAATGCCCTTATCATGTTTAGTGGTGTTGGGATCATTGTAAAACTTTGAATTCTGTGACCTCTCTGGACAGTCCTCCTGTGGGTTACTAGCCCTGCCCCAGGAAAATTTGTCTGCACAAGGCTCAAGTGCCTGAGTATAGTGCACAGGCATCCCAGTGCTGGTTTGCTTGGCGGAAATTGCTATGTGGGGGCTGCCATAGGCTTTTTTGCTTTTGTGTGTGTGTGCATGTGCGTGTGTGTGCATGTGTGTACGTGTGCATGTACATGTGTGTGCGTGTGCATGTGTGTGTGCATGTGTGTGTGTGTGTGTGTGTGTGTGTGTGTGTGTGTGTGTGTGTGTGTGTGTGTGTGTGTATGTGTGTGTGTGTGTGTGAGTGAGTTAGAGAGGTTGTAGGGTGTAATATCCTGTGGAAATGCACCCCAGCAACTATATATCTGGTCTTGAGTCAAGATCCTTCTTAATGAATGTATACTACAATTATTAATCCTATGGTGGTTATCAGGCATGGTTCTATAGTGGAATTTTTCCAACAGCTTTAGAACAGTGAAACAATTTTTAAGAAAAGGACTGACCTACTCTAATAGAACAGTCATATATTTCACTATTATAGAATAGTCTACTACTCTAATAGAACAATCATCCAAGTTTGGGAATTGTTTATTGGATGGCCAATTAAATGTTACTTAAGCATCTGCAGGTAGTCTGGGAAGCATCTGTACTTTACTTACAGTATCTTTTACAATAGATGAGGAGCAACTACTCATAAGACGTATGTTAGTGTCATCCGGGCTGTAGTAACTTTCACTTTTCTGGCTCCAGATAGCAGACTCATTAGACCATGATTAACATGAGAAATGTTAGCCAAATAGCTAGTGTAGCCTCTTGTTAGTGTTTATTTTTGTGCCAGAATAGCTAGTTTGTTTTTCAAAATCAGCTGCAGGTAACATTCAGTTGGTAGGATAGTAGCTAAATTGTAAACGGCTGTGTGACATAAAAATTAATAATTATGCTCAAATATATTTTATGGAGTTTTAATTTTGCTTTTCAGTTTTGCAATGGCTGAGTAGTATAGCTGAAACCTAATAATAGATAACGTTAATAATTATGTACTCAATTTGGACCACACATACTGCTTCACTGAGATCTTACAGACATATAGCTAGCTAGCAAGCACAAATAACTGGCCTGGATATAAAAATAATAATGATTGTGACTCACTTCACATATAGGTTGAATACTTGGTGCTTTTTGTGATGCCAGGGTCTAGCTATGACATTATAGCTAAGAAAAGAAGGAAACAGTATTTTAGCATTAGAAGTATCAAATACTATGTGTTTTGTTGACTGTTGTATCATGGTGACTACATGCTGTGTTTTATTTAATAGGGCCCCTCAATCTTACTCGACCAGTTTCTGAGGTTTTCAGAAAACCCCCCTGGAGCTGCCCCTGGGCAACTGATCATTAAGTGTAAAAAAATTTTTTTGATGGAGTTAGCAATTCTAAGTTATATTATTATTAACATAATAGCTATTAGAGTATTTGACTGCCCTATTAGAGTATTTTACTGCCCTATTAGAGTATTTGACTGCCCTATTAGAGTATTTGACTGCCCTATTAGAGTATTTTACTGCTCTATTAGAGTATTTGACTGCTCTATTAGAGTATTTGACTACTCTATTAGAGTATCTTGATCTTTTCAAGTGGAGTAGAGGTGTTCTGGCTGCTTTCATCTTATAGCTGAGACAACTTGAACAGTATCCAAATAAACACACACTATGCACAATACATCCATTAAATAAAATTGCACAATATATCCATTAAATAAAATTGCACAATATATCCATTAAATAAAATTGCACAATATATCCATTAAATAATATTACACAAGGAAGGAGAGCACTATAGCTAAAATAATTCTGAAGAATGAGGGAGGGGGAACTGACCCCACCTTAAATCCGCTCCAGGTTGCAGTCCCTTAGCTACCACATTAAGATGCATACAAAACATCACCCATAATTGTGACTGGATTTTTGAAAATACCCTTATGGGCACATTGTTGATTCAGAGAAAAAAGTATTTTAATAATTTAAAGCTTTGTTACTGACCAGCCTTGGCAGCTACACGTTTGGATTTTTCAGCAAAGATGGAGCAATTCACAACCTTTAAGAGCAGTTAGTGGCCAAGGTAATCCCTGTAGAGTTTCCTGCCATTTTAAATAGGTTTTTTCACCAGTGTTGCTGTATCACGAATCCTCAAAAAGGGGTGGAGGGTGGCGGGTGGAGGGTGGCGGGCGGCGGGGTGAGTAAGAGATAGACTACAAAACAGCCTGTCAGAGGCAGAAAATAGACATACATCACACATTCAGCTCCCTACTCATCTGTCCAGAGTGTATGAACCCCCCCAAAGCACTTCCCTGTTGTTCACAGACCTGTACAGACGTCTGGGGTGGTTATACAGGCCACCAGAGAACAGTCCACCAAAAGCAGACCCGACAAGTTGAAGGCGAGTTTGATATGGAAATTGTTAGCCTGATAGTGCAGCAACTTCATGCTGGTGTTATCTCACTTTTAGGTCTTGCACCCATATGGTTGATTTTGCTAAATCTGGTCACGATTACACCTGCGACCATCTTTTCACTAACCTGACCAATATCTATACCAGTAGCTACTCTATAGTACAATGTACCTGTCAACAAATTACTGGTTGTAATGGATAACTTGACATAAAGTTGCTCCGGTTGCTCTAATATAAAGACATTGGGTCTCCCTGGAATGTCTTTCACTGCTCAATTGTGCATGTAATGCACATGCATGTAAGCTACTATATATGAAGATGCATATAGCCGGGTGCGGATCAGGAGGTTTCTGAGGTTAAAATAAGATTTAATTTTAAATAATTAAGGAGGGCCAGGCATGTATATACATGTTGGTTATGCTATATATAACAGGAATAATATTGTAGCTATTTTTTGCAGAATTCATGCTGTTTGGTTGCTTATATATCAGCCCTTTTGAATTCTGTGAATATACACATTCAGTTTAACCCACTGCCACTACAGTGGAACCTCCCTTATCCATACCTCTATTATCCGGGCACCACAGCCCATGTGGCTTGTAGTTTATTGACCATAATGAAGTTTGGTTTAGATGAAGCACAAAGAGGAGCCCAAAGGTTGCTGTTTACCTGTTTGGTGGCTTGTTTGTTCTACTAATAATAACTACCACTTGGTTGCTAAACTTTAACAGCCCAGGGGAGTGACCATAAATGCTCTGTAGCGACTTCTTCCTCTGTCTGCTAAACTGCATAGCACTAACTCATAGCAATAACAACATTACTTGTATTTCCTAGCATAATAGTATGTTATTCTTAGTTACGGACATTTCTGAGATATGGACAGTAGTATGTACCATACTGCCAGAGGTTCCACTGCAGATACAAATTCTGGTTAAAGGCCTGTAAACTGGTATGGCACTATAGTATGTTCTGATTACTGAGAAGACAGCTAAAATAGAAAAGAAATTATTTTTAACCATTAATTTTCCTCTTACTACACTGTAAATTTAAAATTATGAACTTCATGCTGAAGGGATGACCCCTGTAGCCACTGAGTATAGATTGCCACAGGAGTCATGATCATCACAGGCTTTAGCCTTCTCACAGGTCCTTAGTGGGATAGCATTCACAGTGAGACAGATCTCTCCCGTATAAAGTTCATACTTTTGAATTTACAGTGTACCGTAAAGGTGCAAAGAAGAAGTGTGTGGTTTGGCTCAAAAGTAGTTGCACAATTTTATGGCTTACCAATAGGAAATGTATGGTGAAAAGTTTTATTGACTATAAATAAAAGTTATGTAAGTCTATGATTCTTGCTGGGTATGATCATGCAATACTACAAATGAGCTAAATGTCAAGCAATTGCATCCATAAAATATTTTTTGAGGAATTAGCTAGCTCATACAATATCAGAGATATGATATAATCTAGACTATAGTACCTGACTGTTTTATAGTGTCATCTATGTATACTTCTCTATTCAAAGTAGTTTGGCTATAAAAAAAGGGCATGTCCATGAACAACAGGCTAAGACACAAGTTACAATGGTATAGTACTGTCAGTATAATATCTACCAGTGAATCTCATCCTTATTAAGCGACTATCACTAGGCACCAGCCTATCATGCTTTTAATTTTGCCTATTATGCTATGCTGCAGTGCTTAAAATTTTTGCCTATTATGCTCGTAACTATGCTCAAACTTTTTGCTACAGTTCCCATGTTTTGTTACTTTCTAATGGATAATGATAAACTTTGGCTTATGAACAACTGAAATGTACTCGTTGTGCATTAAGAATTTGGCTACATTGTAAACTATAATAACAGTCATGTCAAATAACTACTTAATGCCATATGAGTGGCATTGACTGTTCTGTTATTGTAAGGCGACCTTTTTCTGTGGCATGCATTATTGCTTACAGTATGACAATTATTCTGCCTATTATGCTAGTATTATGCTTGATGCTTTCAGGCACCTATTATGCTCAAAATTATGTCAGCATAATAGGCTGGTGCCTAACTATCACCAAAGAGTAGTTTTGACAATGTTTCATCTGATTCTGTAGCAATAGCATCTGCATGGTGTCCCTCGGGGAACTGTTCTGGGCCCCATACTATTTATAATGTATTCAATGATGTAGTTGATGACATTATGCACAGTAAAATCCGCCTCTTTGCAGATAACATCATACAAAGATCTAAAAATTGTAACAGTGAGTGATGCTCAGCAACTCAGATCTCTACAATTGTGGGAAGCTACTTTAATTCAGTATGCCCAAATGTCCAGTCAGTTACAAAAGCCACCAAACATAAGATTAGTTGAAAATTGTAAGTATTTGGGTGGAACCATACAAGATGGTCCGAACACATCACCAGCCGTACACTTCAAAGAAATGAAATTGTTTTGGGTACAGGATGTTTGTGTGAGACATCAAGAGTTGTTTATAGTAGACCTCTTCATTGACTAGCAATGATCAGGAATGCATGTATTAGTGGCATGTAGGCATTGGTGGTAAGCATACATGGTAACTATGCAGTCATAAGTTAAAGGAATTTTCTATAAATTAAGCCCATTGCAAAGAAAACATGTTAAAAAGAAGAAAATTAATCACAGAGCTGAAAAGGTTTATCACCAATAATTTTTATTGTATATCAGTACTGTATCCAATGTGCAAGAAACTAGAACACGTAGACAAAACTCTCATTTTTATTATTTTTTCTTCAAGATCGTTCACAACTTAATATGTACGTATCTCACTTACTGGTGTAACCTCATCTAACACTATAGCAACAGTACCCACCATAACACACTATGTACCAGTTCCATTCACAAGAACTGAGTAGTCCTTAGGACTCAATGTCTGTAAACTTGCCAACAAGACCAAAGAAATTACTTCCATTGAAGTCTTCACTTGCAAAATTGACACTGTAATAATAAAAAGTAAATTAACTATATAGTAATGAGAAGAGCTGATATCTGGAGAGGCTAAGAATGAATGTTAACACAATTATTAATATTGGACCCTTATCTTGACTCATTTTCTACATTCAGCCTTGCTGCCGACATTCATTCCTTTTAGCTAGAAATTTAGCCATCTTTTTTGCACTAATAATTAAAATAAGGTGACTAAATCACTAAACAATTAGAGTTAATTAGGAATGTAGCAAGACTGAATGTAGAACATGAGTCGGTGCAGTTGTATTATTATTAAGGATATTTTTCCAGTTACCTGTCTTTCATCTTGGTCACAAAAGTACGGCAACAGAATCATGGTCACACTAATGATTGATATAAATAAACAGATTTGTAGTGAAATCCTCCATGCAAAAAAACTTACCTAAAAAAACACCCATGAAAGTAAATCCAACTGGCAACAGAAAATTAATGCAATAGTGTAGTCATCCTAATATAGCAATCAGATAAGAAATCAATAACTTTATTAGAGCATTCAGCTATGTTACAAGTCACTTGTTTTTACAGTAACACATTGGGCAAGCCAAATGCTGGGTTTGGTTGATAAAAAATTCATTCTTCTGAAATCTTTTCTTGCTTCTAACATTGACACTAGACACACTGAGGCTCTTTAAGGTACTTTTCATCATGGAGAATATTTCTGTGATGGTTTTAGCAGCAGTGTTTTGGAAGGTGACCTTGATTCCCTACTATACAGTACTACCATATATACTGCATGTGATACTGTCAAACTATCATAAAGGAAAGGCGAGGCTGGGATTAGAGCGAAACATTTGGCAGGAAAATGCACACCTATAATCATTTGCCTTGTTACAATGTCTGGTTTGTATTCTTTCCTCAGCGGAAAGAGAAATTTATATGAACACTATAAAAGTATACCAGAGAGTATCTCAAACTTACAAACCTCTCTGTCCTTTATCTAGATCTTCTCTGTGAGGAACAATTGTATTGTTATGATATTATCATAGTGTTGTACTGCATAGGTTTATTGCTACCAAAGTGTTAGCTAATTAAAATCCTTGGAAACCCTCTTCCTTTGCTTCACAGCTACCATATTAGGATAGCTGATTGGAGTACCACAAAGCACAATAAGCATGGAAGGTTGTTGTATTTTTTGACATACTGCATCACAAGGTGTGGTGGTCATTTAGTATGGCCACAGATCAGTATGGTTGCAGACTTGTATGTAGTTATATACAAATACTGCAGAATATTACTAACATTGTGGCTTCCTATATAAATGGTATTACATTACAGTAGTCAACATAGTGGACTCTGCACCCACTGTACAAGTCTATACACTGTACCTTGTTATCAACTAAACCATCTAGCTGGTGCCGCATTAGAATACAATTACTGTGGACACTCAGTTATTCAAACTCTAATGATCTCAGGAAATGGCAGAAGTGCTCAGATAAGTGAATTGTGTTCAGAAAACTTAAGCCTATATATTTATACACAGAGCTCTGTTGAAATACTCTAATAGAACATATACCTCTACTCAAAATACTTTAATAGAATAGTTATTTCCAATCTCAAATAAACAAGGGTACGGATAAACGAGGATTATATAACTGAGGGTCGACTGTAGCTTGCATTAAAACTGCATTAATGCATTCATTAGAGTTAATAGGAGATATGGGTAGAAACAATGGATATCTAGTGATCTAATGTGTATAATATCCTTGAGGAACACTGAACACGGAGTGCACGACTTAATTTATTCTGTCTACATTACAAATTGTACAGATTGTTTGGATGAATATATAATTATCCAACTCTATTATGTGTCATGTAAAAATAATATGGGTACTCCATAATTATGGTGAGACTAATTTCCAAACTTACTCACTCAATTTGCAAGTGCCAATAGTAACAAAAAATCCAGATCAAAATTGCATTATATAGTTATTATAGCAGCATATCTCATCCAGTCATGATGCATAAAGGTTCCATGCATTCTGAATGCGATACTGCTAATTTCTTTCAGAAACGGCAATGCCAATTTTCAGATTGGCAAAGAAAAACTGAAATTTCCCACCTCCACAAAGCTGTTATCAATATTTAGTTAAGTAGACTTATCATACATATTACAAGACCCTTACCAATGCTGAAAACAAGCTTAGCTAGACTACTCACATGAATGTATTCCCTAAATTGCAGGATTTTTCCAAGGAAGTTTACATTCCCTTTAAGTTGTAAATTTCAATCATGGTAATATGGCTGGCCAGGTACTGTAGTGATCCAAAAACACATATACAAATTCTAATAATAAACTTAAGATATTTAGCTGTTAATCTATTCAAGATAGTCTTATAGTATCCATTTAAAAAATGAATGTTGTTATGAATGTTCTATTAGAGTAGTTAGACTGTTCTATTAGAGCATACCCTTGGCCTTGTTCTCCCACTTTTGAGGAATCTATGTAATAAGATTCCTATTACACTGTACCCTAACCTGTTCCCATTTACTCTAGGTGTTCTGCTGAAAACCTACAAGCTAAAATTTCAGGGGGTGTCTGGATCCCAGGAAACCTTTCTAAATATGCCACTGTTGATAGTACTGCTATTTTGCGACTGTAGAATTCATTAATACAATAGTAGCCTGGTATGAAGGTGTTGGTTTTGATTGGGTTAAAATATTAATACTTCTAATTTTGACAAAATGTGAAAATAATTTTTAAAAGACTATAAACACTGGCACAATCGCATAGCAAGTATACATATACAAACCTTTCATGTGGAGATGTACAATCATTAGTAGTTAACATTGTGGAGATGTGCAATTACTTTTAGTTAACTTTGTTAGTAACATCAAGGTAGATGAAACAGAAATTATCGTGAAATCATCATGTGTATACATTAGCACATTTAAATATGGCTTTATTAACTTAGACTGTCTGTCTACAGTTGGAAAGATATAGTGTTGTGATGATAATAATTATGGCACATAGCATATTTTCTTTATCCTCCTTCCTCATTCAAGTACGTAGCATACAACATCCCAGTAAAGATCATAATATAACTTTGAGCATGAAATGTTTAATAATTCTTTTTATGGCCGGGGTACAATATACATATGCACCGGGGAAAACATGCTTACTGGATCAACCTTATGTGATAGCATTACAAACAAATCTCTAACATCAGATCTGTACATAGTTAGCTACTACACACAGCAAGATAGTAATATAGCCAGGTTTCTACAAGCAGATATTCTTCCCAAATATATTTCACTATACTTTGGTGACTAATTTAAGTGCATGGTTGCAATGTGTTTTGCTCACATACCTCACAAGTGCTGGGAAAGCAGTGATGATAAAAGCATCTCTGTATGTTGTTTATATGACATGATATAATTATTAGCAAGTTTACTAATTAAGTATTGTAACCACTGAAGATGGTTGTTGATTCGTCTCCTCTAATGTTGACTAGTATAGAAGTAGCTGGATTTGACATCATATTCTGCAAATGCCCTGTTTCTTCATCTGTCAACTCTTGGGAGATCCAACAATTGCAGCTCACTGTGGGTGAGGCTAGTATCGTGTGTCACACACTATACCTGCTAGTTAGACTCATCTATTTAATTTTCTTGCTCTCCTGGGAAGGAAGTTAATGGCTGTACTGTTGTTAGGTATTAATTCTGATGATTATCATACATAAAATTAGTTGCTGTTAGAAAGTAGCTACATCACAATAATATAGCTACAGCATGATAGTACACCAAAATAGTCTTGGCCTAAATTAAGTGTTATTCTGTGAAGGAACTCCAAAAGCATCAGGCAGCTATGAATATACTGTAAGACAGACACCAGTAAACAACAGTTAACTGCATTAACAAAATTATTTAATGCCCGCCACAAACTAATCCATATGTGTAATAGTAACTGCAGTTGGCATATTCACAAGTTACATGTTGTTGCTATGTGATGATAATAGTGTTAGGGGGAACACCAACTGATCTTGTTATGCTTATTACATAAGTAACTTCAATTAACACTTAACTTGTAGCTATTTGTGTTGAGCCAAAGCATGTTAAGACTAAAAATTAAATTATCAAAATAAAATGGTTACTTGAGGGTAGTCTTATGAGAGTTGTGCTGAAGATAGTTGTAGCGAAGTAACTTATAGTTGATTATGGATCAGTAGATACAGTAAGGAAGACCACAATTGTTGCTATAACGAAATGTTAAATATGTATGAGAGCAAATTGTACTTTTCAATACTTTCAAACTGTACTAAACACTGAAATTGAGGCTATGCAGAAAAAGGGCACATGTTTTCATTAGCACTTATCTCTTGGGTATCACCAAACCCATAAATATTTTTAATAGATGGACTTTAAATTAAAAATTGTTTAGGCTTTCCAAAAATGTGGTCAGAGTTCAATTTGTTAATAGTGTTAGTGTAATGTTGTTCAATGACATCAAGATATGTACAGCTGTAGGTAGTGCCTGTGTACTAAGTATTTGCGTTATTAGTACAGGGGTATAACATCTAAAGGTATCAGAAGCATTTTTTGTGTAACTGACACACTCAGGCACAGCCGTTACATTCCTCATACCTGCTACACCTATTGCCATGCAAGTATGGGTAGTTACTGCCTGCTACAGTGTCAACTTCCTAACATCTTCATTGTGGTCACTATGGTGATGATGTAGCAGTATAGGTAATAACAAGTGTGAGATACCGAATGCAACATTAAATTTGTGATGTGTATAATGCTCTAGTGAATGTATAATGGCTCTGACTTTATTATTAGTGAAAGGTATAAAATAAACTGCACCTTTAATAGTGCTATTGACAAACCGCTGTACATTTTATAGTGCTATTGACAAACTGCTGTACATTTTATAGTGCTATTGACAAACCGCTGTACATTTTATAGTGCTATTGACAAACCGCTGTACATTTTATAGTGCTATTGACAAACTGCTGTACATTTTATAGTGCTATTGACAAACCGCTGTACATTTTATAGTGCTATTGACAAACCGCTGTACATGCATCCAACAGCTATCACTTCATTAATACATGATTGTGTTAAAGTTCAAAGTGTTACACTCCCTCAGTTAGAAGCTGTTGGCACTGATTGTATTAGTAAAACTAATACTGATATCACCGATAGCTAACGACACTTAATGGTTGGGCAGGTACATGTCAAGGAGCCACCCCTGTCATAGATTCAGCAAGGAATTACAAATCCATCATAGAACTTTGTATGAGTTACTAAAATTCCATGCATGGTACTAAGTGATAGCACTCACAGATTCAACTACGTATGTGATTTGCTAGTGGTATCTAATATCATCACTACGTATGTCATAAGAATCATAGATTTACAATATTTAGCTACATGAAATTAGAAAACAGTGAAAAACTAACCAGAATAAATTGAATTTAGTGGGCTAATTAATTGACCAGATTTAGAGACTCTACGAGATATTTGGTGCTGTTGATGCTGTTATAGCCTAAATTTGTCCCTACAACTAATTGATGCAGTTAAAGAAGTGGTGAAGTAATACTTCTCATAAATGATTCTCATACAAAGAGTGGAAACATTTTTTGCTAGCTATGCACACACTGCTGTACAGGTCACATCAGATAAGGTTGCCTCGTGATCCTTCAACATAGACATTTCAGTTCCACACCAAGTATCCTAATGCATAAATTGTGTCATATGCATGCATCCCAGAATCCTTATAAAGTTTTGTCAGCTACTCCAAACACAACACGTTGCTTTCCTAGCTATTAAGACACAAGGCTCAATACTGATGTCAGTGCATCTTGGAGCCAATAAAACTTTGCTTACAAATTAGTTACATTTTAAAAGTTCAACATGAATTTGACAAAACCAGGCTTCCGCACACATCCAATTCTTTGACTTTGACCAACTGTAATGTGACCTGTCAGCATGCTATTGATCTGAAAATTCTACACAATGTTTCTATAACATTACATGACTACAGATAAAGATTTGAAGCTGATGGCATATTCCTATACATCGAGTTATGACCTCTCAAAGTGATAAAACTGGATGTGTGTGGAAGCCTGGTTTTGTCAAATTTGGTCACATATATATACTGCAGTTGTGGATCACCAACACAGTTAACAATAATATTAATTTTGCTTGCATCAAGTTAAACTATTCAGTGCCAACAACATGTTCTATCACTATCTTTACTGTTGCCAGTGTGATTGTTTTTCTGCACTACCTTAACTAGTTCAGCAGCTGATTTTTGGTTGAATCCATAAAATGATTTTAATTGCATGAATAGGATATAATAACATTGAAAGTGGCACTGTCAGCAGATGGCAAACAAACAGGATCACTTGATAAATAATTAAGTTTGTCAGTAATCTAGTAGAGGTGTATTGCGTGAAAACCATGCTAACATGGTGATCATCAGCTGATCTTCTCACTTATACACAAATTTTATGGCCTTATATATCACTCAACTGTGCTGTAAAGCCTTAGCTAATAAATAAAATGATATCCATTTGGTTCCACATGGGGTACAGTGAGATAATAAAATTACTCTCTAGGGTTCCTATGGATACAAATACATAAAATTTGCAGGAAAGCAGACTTCTGTAAGTGTTTGAACATAAATCGGATGGTTGCAGGATTGAGGATGCTAGGGCCCAATCATGCTCCTTTCTGCAACTTTTCAAAGATACTTACAATCTTTAAACAGGCTGTAAGACCTGGTTTTCCTGCAGACCTTCAGCACTTGTGATGTAAAGCCTTAATAAGTAAATTAAAATAATAAACAAAAAGTGATAAAGAAAATAACACAATATTATGCAGTCAAGTATTTACTAGAAGTATTCAATTACTCACAAATTATTGAGAGTAGTATCAAATCAGTACCCACCTACTTAATGTACATTGAAGGATTTTCTGTGTGTACTGTTACCAGAATGTTGCAATAACTTGCAATGATCAAGATAGGAAGATAATCTGGTTTGTCATCACATGGTGATATCCAAAAAAGTGACCAATCATTTGAAGCAATGCTAAAGAAAAACTACTAGTGCTATTACATGAGGTTGTATTTTGTGGCATTGATTTTTATTATTGGGATTACATGTGTAAAATAGTTTTCACTACCAGCATGTGGTTACATATTACAAGATAATAGGTAATAGGTTTATTACCTTACCGCTCTAGAGAGTAAATTACCAAAACATTTAGTTAACAGAAAAGGAATAGCATACCACTTAGACTAATTATCAGTAATCAGATTGATAGTCGGACAGGTGTAGCTCTACAAATAGAATTTTTCTGCTGTTATCGTATTGGCAAAGTGGTCTCATGAGATTATTGCTTTACGGATAATTCATTGTAGTATCAACCATATCAACAACAGCACCAGTGCAGAGTACACATTTAGGCTGGCAAAGCCATTGAAGCACTAGTCCACAGACTTGTGGCATAGACTATATCATACAATAATATCTCTATGCCTCTACCACAATATTGATACCATACAGGTTATGATGCTTAACAGAATTACTCATGCTCTCATAATGTTGTTCCCAACATGACATCAGTACTCATGAGAACTTGCAGCTCTAATAATAACTTCTTCACCTTTCATCCTTTAAATGATTTTATCTGTAATACACAAGAAGGAATATAATCACTATATTATATATGCCAATGAAGAGCCAATTCACTTTTATGATTCTATATGTAAATAAAAGTGTATAAGTGTATTGAATTTAAGGCAGAGGATACAGCAAGTGACTGGGCTGAAAAATCCCTTCAACTGAGACAAATATAAAGTTTTGTAAATTTAATTCATAGGTTGAAACGAGTATCACAGATACATGTTATACATGTTATGTGTTGCAGAACTGTCTCTCACTTATGTAATTAGCAGTCATCCCTTTTTATTTCATTTCATTCTTGAAGAAATATGAGATATGGCTGCCCAGATTTAGTACATTAATAACCACATCAGACTCAAGACTTGTCATTATAGCACATATACACTACACGCTACAGAAATCTGACTGGACCTGCCACAAGCTTATGAGAATTTTAGTGAAAAGTTGCTATCTTCAACATCAGTGCTGAAATTAGCACAGTGTATCATGACAGACAAAAATTCTTGAACATGCACGATGATTATTTTCAGCTGGCAATTCAATGGTGCTACCATAAAACCTATATATTTTTCTAAAAATCAAGGGAGTGTAATTCAGCACCCCTGAAAATAATATGCACTGTAAGAGGTCTTATAGTTTCACCCATTAGGTGTTAAGGGTGTCAAGGGGTGTTTCTTGTGCTTCTGAGAATGAAATCCCACAATTAAAAGTTTCTTTGTTATAAATACATATTGCAAATATAAAGTGTAGAAAGACAAGCAAGTATATATACTATATATATTTGTAATCCTGTTGAATTATTGTATTTCACAGGTCACATGTGTTTCTTGAATAAACCATAAATGCAAATGAAGGGATGAAAAGAGCTCCACTCCTTTGAAAATTTACAGCAGACACCTGGTGTATCACTATAACACCCCACCTCCTAACACTCTGGGTTCATCTCTTGTAGCACCTTCATACTCTGGTGTACCGTGTTACACTTATTACAACACCTTAGCACTCTTCTGTAACCATGCAAGTGTCATCACAGCACCATTTTAACACCTGAAAGGATTCATGCAAGTGGGTGCCCTTAAAGGTACACCCAAATTTTAACAGTGCAGTTATTATGAACCATACAAATAAACATTGACCAGTCTTTAAAATACTGTAAGTAGGTGTAAACCTGATAATTATAAAGCATTTTAAAAACTTTGTTAGTACACCAAGAATCATCCTGTAGCTAGTATGTAAAGTTTCAGAACTAGTAAAATGTTGTATGTAATTTAATGTAAATGCATTAAAAAACAAGAAGTTATCCTTAAGTTGTACCACATTTTTATGTCATATGAACAACCAGTTATAACCTTGATGTCACTTATTAATGAACTTCAATTCATGGGGGAAAGTGTCGTGCATGTGTACGTATACCTGCAGTAGTTACATACCTCAACCATTCAACAACATCACTTCAGCTGCAGGTAAGCATATTCAGTACATTATACATAAAAAAAAGTTGATCTTGTGCTACCAAGCATGCATCCATAGGCAATTAATTAATCATGTACAAAAATTATTTGTTTAGCTAGCTAATTTTTCCCTACCACTCTCAGCACTGGTTGTCAAGTGCTGGACAGCTGGAGGGTACCAGCTACTGAAACAATCCAATCTAGCTAATTTGTCCTTTGTAAATATTGCTGTTTATTCATGTATTCGTAATTTATGAAATATTTCATTAATTATGTTGCTTTGCGCTGCTTAAACAAGCTGCTTTATTTAAACCACAAATTATGCACAAAAGTATTGACTTTTCTCAACTGTTTTATATATAGAATGTCTGTTGTGTTAGCTATTTACACAATTTCTCTTGATCTTTATTTTTATATGGTAAGGCATCATCCATTATTTTCAGCATTTTTGCAAGAGTACAGAGAGTACGCTAGGGGGAAGGGATAAATTCACCTGTATGCTTTTTTAAAAATGTTGCACCAAATAAAGTAATAATACTGTATTAGTATTTGGTTAGAATGTTTAATGTGGTGAAAGCTGTGCATGCTGGACTCCGAATGACTGCTTCAGGAGCTGACTATGCAGCAGTGTACACAAGATTATTTATAAACAATCAGCACTCTTTCAATGCCTGCATTCTGACAAGTCAGAGGATTAGCAGGCAGATACATTGAAGAAAACCATAAAAAAGTTAACACTGATCATACAGCTATCACATAGACGTTTTTATAGTACACTTCTGGGTAGGAGGGAGGGGGTAAGCAAAAAGAATACACGAATACTCTCTGTATGTTTGTGAAAATGCTGAAAATTATGGATGCATGATCTCTAAGCAAAGACATTTTCCTTTCCACTTTGAAGGAGCTATAGTTTAGGAGGCCAAATATGCTGTTTTAATGCCCATATAGCCCATTGTAATAGGCATTCACAAACATCTTGAGGAACTTGCTTTACCCATACATGATACTGGCATGCTTACCTATCTGGAAGGTAAATACCAACTGGCATGCTAGGGTACCCAGTGTTGTGTAAGAATTGACTCATTTTGTCACTACAAGTTAACACTTCGAGTTAAGTGTGTAACGTACACAACAGGGCAAGACCTGCATCTGTAGAGCATGCAGGTACCAGTTTATAATATATACAAAAATTCATTTCTTTCTGCTGTCATAGCTAAGTTAAATATCAAGTTGAAACTGAAGAACAGTGTTACATGTACTTGAATGAAATGACAGATACTACTAGCACCACCAAGTTTACACCTAGCTGTGAGGTAAGCAGTGGCGGATCTAGAAATTTTCAGACGGGGTTTCAGATTCCATTCAACATCAGCCTAGCTGTAAGTCGAAGACCAAAATAAAAAAAAAAGAAAGGCTGTTGCTATTGTTCCAGCAGTCAAGTGAATAAAAATAAAATTTAGACAAAAAAATCCTCAAATGAAAAAAAAAGAAAAACACAAAATGTCTTGAGCAGGAATTGTACCCAGGACCCCCAGTGCTTGAGCCCAGAGTCTTAACCAATGTGCTACGTGGCTCCCAGCTATGCAACTCCCTTAGTTTCTACCTTATGTGTCTCTGAGTGGAAGTGAAGAAGAAACAAAAGCTAAACCCGACCCGACCCTACCCCTAACACTAAAACTACTTTTCGCATCCCCTAAAGTTGAATGCTCGGGGCAACCTACTAGATGCGTCCCCTAAAGTTGAATGCTCGGAACAACTGTGACCTACTAGACGCACTCCCTAAACTCGAATAGTCAGGGCAATCTAGCTACTAGACGTGTGCCCTAAAGTTGAATACTCGGGGCATAGCATACAACTAGTATGCTTGATAGTGAGAAATCTAGTGGACTGCCGAAACACTGAATAGCCCTGACAAAATATTTTTCAGCTGCCGGAACAACAGCAACTTCGAAAAAAACAGAAGAAAAAAAGGTTACCACCTCCTCTTGAACACCGTAATTGTGATTTCAAAGGCAAAAGTTGAAGTTTCACCAGTAGAAAGTCTTAATTCCCCACACTATGTATAACTTGTGGTGATTTTATCACCCACATGACGGGTCCTCAAATATATAGGGCGCGTGCTATTCTCAGGGGGGGTTTCAGCTGAAACCATTGCAACCCCCTGTATCCACCACTGGGTAAGTACATTGTACCATACTACTAGTTTAGCTACATCATACAGTTCTGCTGTTTAACTTACCTGCATGCTTACATCATTTCAGCATACATACTTGTAGGATGGTATATATAATGCTTATATGAAGTGACTTCATGTGTATTCTACATGCATGAATGGTGCTGATGTTTAATGCTAGGTTCCATATTAATGTAGGAATTTTACATGTAGAGCAGGCAACAGTGCTAGTTTACTGATAAAGTTACACACTACGATTTAGACTGCTATTATACTGGATTCAATGGAATATGAACACGTGTAGCTAGCTATAACAAAGAGTACTGATCTGGTTTAATAGGTAAGTTTACCTTAATTGAAATGGTGTATGGGCAGATCAAAGGCTGTCACCAGTGACACAAATTAGTTGTTTACAAGTGGGTGTATCATGGCTAAGTGCCTCCTTTAATCTGGTCACTAATTAAGGATCAAAAGAAACCATACATAGCACCAGCACAGAAAGTCACAATACAAGGAAATGAATTTGGCAGCTGATGGATTGCTACATACTCTGCTATGGATATCCACAGCTTTGCACTTACTCACATCTGGATGAATTGGAAGCAGTATAATGGCTGAGCTGAATCAGCATCAATACACCACACACATTGTTCATGCTAGTCAATGAAGAATAAACTACGTAGCTACCAATAAATTAGCTAACCATTAAGACCGTAAAATTGTTCCATGTCAGCAATAGTCAATATTAGCCTGGCTTTCTTGCTCCTTCTGTGTTACAAATGGTGCCTTGGATCCCCACATACCCCCATGCCAAAATCTATTTGGTATGTATTTGCTTGTAAACACTCCACTCTCTGGCCTGCAGTCCTTGTGCTTAAAAATCAGATACAAACCTCATGGATGTGCTACAAGCATTACTTGTATACCATGCAGTATTAGTTATTTGGGAAGGGGTGCCAATCAAAAAACTTTGTGCAAGAAAAAGAAATCAGGGAAGAGTATATGACAGTGAGGTACCAGAGTTATTTGGGACCTACTAGGCCCACCCCTAGATACGCCACTTAAGACAGGTGGGAAGAGTGTATCTAGTTGTTGAGTATGTGCATGTGTAGTCTCATAATAGTTATTACGCACTTTACAATTTGTAGACTATGTATTTTGCTGTATTTTAATGTACTTAATGTAAAAATAACATTATGTAAGTAGTTACAACTTGGAGGACAGAAAAAGTTAAGGTTAGGTGGGCAAGGAGACTTGGAGCAAGCGCTGCAGGGACAAAGGAAGTGGAAACTGTGAAGATTGTCCGAGTCAAACTTATTAGTAAAATGCTGCCAAAAGATCTTGAGTACCTGTGATTTAATAGTGGAAAAATTTGATTGAAGTCAAGTCCTGATAGACAGTTATAAATTCTTGCATAGGTAATCTATTAAAATAGAAGTTGCTTTGTTTGTTGAAGTTTGTTGGTGGTGGAGGATCTGGGTAGGATGGTGGCAAAAGGTAACGTAGTTGCAGATATTGAAATGATTTGTTGGATGCTGTATTGATTTTATGAAAAATGCATATGTTGTACTTAGGTGGAGAAACTCCATGCACTATCATCATGTTATTTTGTGTCGCCAGCAGTGCACACAAAACGTGACATAACTAGCTAGCACATGCTCTAGTCTAGCAACCAGACCCTATTTCCTCGAGGGTAGTACTTGTTGATTAGAGATTATAAGCACCTCCAGGCATGTCTCTGATAAACACTACTTATAATGTCTAATTGACCCCCGAGGAAATAGGATCTGGGTAACTGTGAATTTAATTGTAAATGTAAGTTGTATATGTACAGTATCTATAACTTTCTGGCTGAGGGCACAAGTTTCCCCCAGACCATCAATGCAGTCCTTGCCTGCATTAATAAAAGGAAGTGGTTACTGAACCGAAAGGTTTTTATTTTCGCGTCTAGTAATTTCCCCGAGTATTTGACTTTAGGGGACGCGCCCAGTAGTTTCCCGGAGCATTCGACTTTAGGGGATGCGAAAAGTAGCTTTAGCATTAGGGTTAGGGTCATGCTCAGCCTTGGTTTCTTCTTCACCTTTAGGTTACGTTCTTCTTACTACATACAGTGAGACTACTACGTGAGTAACATTTATAAGGTAGAAAAGTATAGGGATAGTGGGTAGCTAGCAGCAGTAGCACAGAAGTAAGCCCACCACCTACAGTTCCAACAGTCCAGGGTTCGAGCCCAAGTTGAGTTTTGTTTTTTGTTTTTTTTCGTTTAGTGACATGACCCTAAGTTTTACTGTCGGTTCATTAGCGAGTCCTGCTTATTGAACCGACTTCCGGTTCAGTAACCACTGCCTATTAAAATGCAATATAATGTAATAAGTATATAGTTAGGTAATAAGTAGTAGTATGGTGTAGTTTTCAGTATGTACGTGTGTTATGAACATATAATAAAAATTATTTGTTTTATTGGAGACTGAGAAATTACAGATGGGTATAACGCCTTTAACGCTAGCTATATATAATAAACCGATCGGTTAGTCGTGGACCACGTGATTTCCATATCTACTGAAATCCAATGCCTTCAGTAGTCTCCTATTTCGCTTTCTGATCGGAAACACTAAGCGCCCTTCGTTCTCCGCACGGCGCTTATTGATTGTAAATTACTCAGTATAAGCATAGATATAAGCGTCTCCTCCGTTCGGTAGGCGTTATAATTTCCAATCGTGGGAAATAGGGCTTGGCTACGCGAGACTATATATAAGTAATTACTTAAGTAGTTAGTATTAATTGTACGTATTTTATGACTGTTGGTTGCTACCAACAGACCTTTGGTGTTTGTTTTTTTTAAATACCATAAAGCCTAAATAAAAAAAATGCCTTCAGTGTGGTGTGAAGCGATAGCTACTGATATCATCAAGTGTTTCTCCTCGCTACACTTCACCACTTGAGGTGCCACCTTGCAGCCACGTGCTTGCTCACTTCATTAACTAGGCCTCGAACTAGGCACGCATACACTGAGACGGTGTGCTTTATTAAGAGCAACAAAATCGTCAAGCAAGGTACAGCGTGGGCGGTGTGAATGCATGTTAGAACAGAGGGCGGAGATTTTGCACAATGCGAACTGATATGATTCCAATAAATACCGAACTTCAAGCAACCATTTCACTAGTTTCAGTAAGAGATGTGGCACCAGAACGCGATCACCCAGCTGTTATTGCTCGCCACTTCACTCGCGGCAGTGTTGCTCACTTCGCGGGTAGCTGCAAACAGCAAAGCTGTCACCGCTGCAACTATTAGCAACGAGCTGGGGTGGAAGATCTTCTCGTGTGCGGCGGGCTCTTCAGACCAGCACAATCTTTTCTACTCTCCCGTGAGCATTTCCACCCTACTCGCCTTGATGTGCTATGGAGCTGCAGGAGATACGTTGCGAGAGATAAACAATTTGCTGTTACCTGCAAGAGCCTCCACTAGCAGGCATCGTTGCGAGTTAGGGCCTTACTTCATGTCGTTGCTAGCCGTTTTGGACAAGTACAACACGATGAATGCCACCATCGAAGTTGCCAACAGTGCATGGCACATTGATGAGCTACATGCGATGTTCAAGTTGAGAGGGAACAAATACTTCAATTTGGAGGAGATTCCTATGGACCCCAGTAAACCTACTGAGCTGGCAGCTCAGATAAACAATTGGGTGGAAGAGAACAGCCATGGAAAGCTGACTGATTTCTTTGATGCTCGTGATGTCAAACGTAATGATGGGGTCTACCTCTTTAATGTACTGTACTTTGTAGGTGTGTGGGCGGAAAAATTCTCTACAGGTGTTTTGATGAAAAAATTTATAACTTGTGCTTCTTGTATGAACAGTAGTCCGAGCATCGTTACTGAGAGTGAAGTGGAGTATATGAAACTGCTGAGTGCAGTTCCACACTGCAATCTGATGGGCTCAGACATGTTACAAGCCATACAATTACCCTATGCTGATAATAACATTACGATGACCATCATATTACCAAAGCTATGTGCTATGAACCAAGTTGTTGATCAGCTAACCAACTCTGATCTCTTCCAGCGTATTAACAGGTGTTTTGATGGTCAACGTCAGCGACCTGCTCTACCAGAAGTTACCATTGTCTTACCAAAATTCAAATTGTCTGAGGATTTGCCTGTGCAGCACATATTGAGTAATTTAGGACTTCAATCTGCCTTTTCACCAAGTGAGGCTTTATTCCCTAAGATACTAAAGAGCACAAAATCACTGCATCTGTCAAAAATGACTCATAAAGCTGTACTAGAAGTTGATGAAAATGGTAAGAGTTAGCTAGCTACTGTACATGCTTGGCTGTGCAGCATTTGCATAACTGCTTAAAAACTCAGTATCGATATTATGTGCCCATTTTAAATGTCTTTCAGTAACTCTATCAGCTATAGCTACAATGTTGCTAAAATCTCTTTAGATTTTCATTTCCACTGAAGTCATTCAAGTGAAGCCATTTGGTGTTTACAAATGAATTATAGCACTTAAGTGTTATCTGTGTGTTTCTGCTGAAGTTGTTAAACTAAATCATTTAGCCTGAATGATGTTGGCACTACAGACTTTGTGTGTGTGTGTGTGCATGCGTGCGTGTGTGTGTGTGATTATGTTGATACGTATACGTTTCTGCAGGTAGTGAGGCTGCTGCAGTTACTGGTGGTCATTTAACTATTATTTCATTTAACGACTTTCAAGCAATACGTCCATTCATTGTTCTAATTAATGAGTACACTACTGGAGCTCTATTGTTTATGGGACGAGTGTGTTCAGTCCACAGGGATAGTGAGCCAATTGTTATCAAGTCTGGACCGCATTGTAACTATGACAACATACCGATGTCTGGGTCGGGAAGTGGACAATAAACAGTACTACTATAGCTATTAGCCATAGGCTATTATTGTATTTTTAGGTGTAAAACAATTGCATATATTGAAATTACTCTGATATTATGTGAATGGTATATTTTACAAGGTGATTGGACAGTATTTGATGCTGTAATATTGTGTCACTGTAACTGTATACCCCACTACATTTATGTTATATCCTCAATATTTATATATCAAAATTATGTAGCTAGCTACAAGGAAAACATAGTATTGTGTATACTGCATTCTGATCAACATCAAACAAGTTAAAACATCAAATTGAAGATACAGAAATATATGATACTATAAAATGGCTGGTGAGGAAAATGATTGAAAGCTAATTTATTTATTGAATATTTTCTGGCTTGTGGAAATCAAATAGTTTAGTAAACTAAGTGGCACAACTCTCCTGTCCACTGCATTAATATAATACTCTAATTAACTGTTGTTAAATATGTTAAATTATGTACCTAAGGTGTGTTACATCAGACAATTAAAAAAAATCACACAAAGTTCATCATGTGTGTTTCATCAAACTATTGAAGGTGAAGGCAGCTGCTGAAAGAAGCATCTATTATTGATGTATCATTGGCTAAACAAGATAACTAGGTACTCCGATTTTGCAGTAAACAGTAATAGTACATTGATTCGCTGGATGACTGCATGACTCATGCCACTGCTGCTACAGATCACAAAATGACATAGTATTAAATACCATCCCACTAGGGACTTGTTAGAATGTTAGACTTGGCATTGTAGGCATCACAGATAGTTTGTCTAAACTATCATTAAAAACTCTAGGCCATACACAGTGTGGTGACTTCAATCCAATGCTTCAATTAATCATAAACTCCTATATAATAATAATAATGATGATATTTTAATAGCATGTATGTGCTTTAATGCTAACTCACTCAAAGAAATCTACTAACACTGAAATGCCATCTCTTATTGTGAACAACAGCTTGATAACATGAGGTGGAAGTTGTTACATGATAATGCACTAACTTATGTCTACCTTGTTTTGACAAGCTGATATAGTCTAGTTAAATGAAGGAAGTGTGGCTAGACAGGACTTATTGTACAGGAAGTGTACACACCTCACACATTATCAGCGATGGGATGGCTTGTGGTGGATGGACTACTGGACTACAAGCTCTCTGCTATATATATAAAGGGATAAATCAACATAATTATTTTGCCACAAAGCTAACTGCATATACATTAAATTTTACGATAGCTAGGGAGAGGAAAACCTCAATGTATAGCTATTGGAGTGAACAATAAGATATGTTTGTTAGAGTTTTTAAATTTTCAGGGGCTCTCTGCAAGTGTGATTCCTGAATCATCAGTATAGTAGTAGAGGTTTGCAAAGTGCCAATGTAATTTCCAGCAATATATTTTTACTACTATACAAATTTGTCTGACACAAGTAATTTTTTGTACTGTAAGTTCTTAATGCACTTGAACAGAAATAGTGAGTGGCTGTAGCCAAGCTGTAAGTTTCAAAAATCTTGCAAGCTGGTGTTCAGTATAATTATACAGTACATGTGCATACATGTTGATGATATTTTGAGTGGAAAACTCAAACCTTTATGATCTCTACTGATCAATGTCTTCTAATTTACTACTATTTTGTTGCTTGTGCCTTTCAATTTCAATGTGTGTGTGTGTGTGTGTGTGTGTGTGTGTGTGTGTGTGTGTGTGTGTGTGACACAACTGCATGTTGTATTATTGGTAGCATATAGTCAGCAAAATGTCATAACCAGTTGTTCATTGTCTTTAATGCTAGAATACAATTTCCATCCTATTGTCACAATTTTTGCTAGCATGATGTGTGTTTCATAACATTAGAACAAGTACTATTAAATATTGGTAATTATTTAGCTGGTGCAAATCAGTTTTATTATCGTATTTTATATTGTATTGTTGCAGTATTATGCATATTACATAGTATTTTGTAAGTATTTAGTTAGTTGGTATAAATATTAAAGTAACTGTTACAATAATGTGCATATATGTGTGTACATTATTTATATATGTGTGTACATTATTTTCATTATCCTGCGTAGCATGTCAGGTTTATACAGCTAACTAGTGATGCATTACATACATTGATATTACATGATTGTTCAGTAAATGATAATGAGCTTTATTATCAGTGTTTAGTGTACTACTGGGTTTCTATGCCTTAGGGATTCAAGTTCACTGGACCAGATCACCATGGAAACATTTCAGTATAATGTTTACACTACTAGTATATTTGTAGACAATGGATGGTAATAATTAGTACACTTATCAGCCACTCCTGTGTCCTGGTGAAACCATCAGTTCATAAGAGAAACATGGAATGTACCATAACCAGACAGCATATGCAATTATCAGGAGAAGACTGTTACATCAGTAAAGTTAGTTGAGGTATAATGTTAATTTACATGCCTAGACTACATGTTGCTGGGGATCAAGTCACCACTGGGTCTGGGATTTTTTTCTGCGTTCTTCATGTTTCAGTTACATGTTTATGACTCCCTGTATTCACAAACTTTCGCCTTCTCACGGGTCCCTAGTGGGATAGCATTCACAGACAGACAGATATTTTGTTATATATATGCTACTGAAATCCAACATAGCATTACAAGCAATTATTATATGTCACAATTTGATAGATACAGTATATCTGATAAACTAATAGTTTCTAAACAGCTTTAGCCCCATTTCCTTTTCTACTGCTACCTTTACACCACAGCCCATGTAGGTGTATAACTATACTGTACACATCATCAGCTCCAGAGAGGTTGTCTTTATGTTACTGCTCTTCCACCTCCTTACATTTTTCACTCACCAGTCTTATGAGAGTACTATAATGCAATGCAGCCAAATGAAAACTTCTGCAGGTATTTGGACACTGTATGCTTTGATAGGTAAGTAACTGCTCCCTCAACAATACATTTTGTGGTATTCTGAAGTAACAAGCCTGGTTGAATTTTAACTTGTCAATCTTCTGCATGTGAACATACCAAAATCTACTCTATGTACTTAAGTTGATGATCTAATACACAGCAGCACAGATGATGATTATTAAAAAGTAATGTCTGATCACATACTGCAGGTAAACAGTGTTACTCTAGTGGTACTACTGTTATATGTATAGTTCTGTGTTGTAGAAGGTGGTTGTAAAGAACAAGCTGGTTTTATCAACCATCACTAATTAATGCATGGAAGCATCTGTGTGATTTATTGATAAGTCACGCAGACACCTCCTCTTGTTAATTACTAACCTGCAGTAGTGATGTTAAGTCAATATAAAGAGTACATACAGTCTACACTCAGAACTGTTCTCTTGCAGTGGCTAGACACCAGCCTATTATGCTGGCATAATTTTGAGCATAATAGGTACTTTGAAGCATCAGGCTTAATGCTAGCGTAATGAACAGATTTTGCCATACTGTAAACTGTTATCAGTGAAAAATACACATCACAGAAAAAGATTGACCTAACTATTCTATCTGTGAAGTCTTGTGTAGCCATACCACTACTTTCCTACATACTAAAAAGGAAAGTATATAGTGGTCTGTAGCCTAATGAGTAATTCTAATCAAGTAGTCAGGTACATAAACATTTGACATCAGAGCTGTTGGACTGCTAAACGGTTAACTATGAACAATTGCTTTCAGACCAAACATTATTGTCATCCATATACTGCATAAAAGCATAAAATTATTAGTTAACCGTGGAGGTTGAGGCAAAAAGTATGAGCATAATTTTGGTTAAATTCTTGAGCACTGCAGCATAGAAGCATAATAGGCTGGTGCCTAGCAGTGGCATATACTCTTCCATGTGGTAGAGTAATGGTTGGAAGCCGTGAATACTAATGGAGTAAGAGTCTGACAGTTATGTTGCAAACATTGAACTGACATCATTATGGCAAGTATGGGTGGGGTAATATTGAGACAGAAGCCAGCAAGAATAGCAGTGTGTAATTTAGTGCCTCAGCATTTCCATATGCATTGGCCAAGGCTGCATCTTGTTATACTACTCCACCCAGGACCTACACCTTTAGTGTGGATACATTACTATATAGTTAGAGTAATACAATGATGTTATAGTATTTTAACAGGATTATTAAAATTTTAGTTAATCAACTGAACTAAGCAACTATAATGTCAGTTCCTTTTAAGTGTAATAGACTAATTAATCATGTGATCTATGCTAGACTGTGGAGGTGGCCTGATCTGCACAAGAATGAAGTAGCTTATATAATAAGTTTTACTGTATAATGACTAACATTCATTAACAATTTTGAAATGATCATAAGTTATTTTTATCTGAGTACTCTGTAGTTTTGATAATTGAGACTCATGTCGAACACTGATAATATAATTATACTAACTACATACTTGTCAGTAACTACATATTTATGTAAAAAGTTTCCAGGATGTGACATATTTTAAAGTGGTGTTCTGCTTATGGCATATTCGCTATAAAACAATAAGTAGTTTTGAATTGCTTAATTCTTAAAAGCAATGAAGGCACTGTATTCAACAACCACTCATGTCAATGTCCCTAATAAGCTATATAAGTGCATTAAATTCTGCTTCTTTCATGGTTGCTTTCAGAAATACATTATGTGAGTAGGCAAAAATGGTTCATATGTAAGTACTTGAGAAGCAATTTTATTAGTTCAATACCAAATCTTTAATATGAGCATCAAAGGGTTGCAATATTTATCTTAGTATTGGCGCTCTCACTTAAAACTAAAACTGAAGACTAAACAAATGCTTATAATGCTAGAGTGAAGCTGGAATAGCTAGCTACAGATTCAGGACTTTTACGCATCTTTACACACACACACACATGTACACACACACACACACACACACACACACACACACACACACACACACACACACACACACACACACACACACACACACACACACACACACACACACACACACACACACACACACACACCTTATCTGCAGTTTACAAATCTTTCTACTGGCATGTTCACACTTCCACTTCGCAGCAAAGTAGCAGTGCTGTAGCCAGTACTAGCCACCAATACCTACACGCACTGATGGTTGATATTAGATCTTGTCCTTCACACTAGTATAGCAAGCATACATGGCATTGATCATGTTATGTTACTTAACCGGTGAAATGCTCACCACCACTGTTGTCATGGTGACTATCCTATACATGATAGTAACAGGGATTAACATTAGATTCCCATTAACAGAGTTGCAGTGTTGTGGTGTGACTCCCTCCCTGTTCACTAGCCTGCTGCATGTAGATCCCTAGTGGGATAGAAGTTATAATCATTGAAACATAATGTTATAACATTGCTTGTATGTCAGGGAAAATGATCTAATAGAACAGTCCACAACTCTAATAGAAATGACTATTAACACTACAGACATCACTGTTTTGTTTGGGTATAAGAATCAAATGTTTTGTAAAGTTTCTACACAAGTAAAAAGGTTTTCCAAAGCAGAAATAGCTTTACTTTAATTTTAAATAGTTGCTTGCAAACCACCAGAAAATGATGGCACAATGAGCAGAATATTATTACATAGCTGCAGATTGCCTAAATTAAATGGGTTAAACCATCATCTTCATGAATATTCAGCATGTTGACAACCCCACACCAATTAAATTACATATTCAGATTATGCAGTTAAATTTGCTTATTTTCATGCTTGATTTAGAGAATTTAAAGAGATTTTTAATTTAAGTTTCAGATACGTGAACAGTGATATGACACTACTGGTCTTACACATGTTGGTTCAAACTGGCCAGGACAACAGATGATAGCTAGTTACATACCAGTGGGAGCTGTTTGAGACAAGGTAACATGATTAATATAATTATTTGGTTGGGTTAATAGTGACATAGTCACCTCTACATGACACACTGGTAAGATAACTAACTCATGCAGCAGATCAACATTTTTTTTGTCCAGTTCTTCACATGAGCTTCTCTGAACTGTAACAAAGATTGCTGGCTAAATATTCTATATATTATATACAGTCTTATAGATCAGTCACCATAGGAAGGTTTGGTTGCAGGTATATAACATGTTTGCTGTCTGATTGTGCTGTTAGGTTGGTCTGTCAGTAATAACATCATTTGATACTAATTGCAACATATTTAGGAGGTTATTATTTTAGAAATAGGTCACATACAACCAAGAACATTCACTAACAAGTTAGCAGGGCAAGGCGTAACAGTGTATAGGAAGTACACTGAGTACAATACATACACTTCCAGTTGAGTATAATATGAGCACCAGAAATGTAACAGTACATGAAATTTTTATTGCATACTTCTCAGCATGATTTTCTAAGATAACCATAAATGTGACTGCTACAATGGAATTATGGATTTGAAACTACCACACCAATGCTATAATATGTTATCACTGATGTATTCCTAATTTACATGCAATAATTAGACATGTCATACATTATAGTTTTGAACAGTGCAAAAAATGACCATACGAGTTTATGAAAAAGGTCTAATATCCCAAAATCATGGTTTAATAATGCTAGCTGATTGCTGAATGAGAACAGGTGTTTCAGTTTCAAAAAGCTAAAGTGGTCAATTATGTGAATGTCTTATTAAGGTATTTCATCACTGATTGACTACTCTATTAGAATATCTCTCTGCTGTATGGAAGTATATCTCTAACCAAATGTATAGTGGTTTAAGGCATAAAGCTTCTCACTCCCAAAGCTTTATCAGAATGCCAGTGCTTTCCACGCATACCTATTATTCTTGAATTGTGCCCTGTTGCATGCATTCCTATTCATTAATGTACAGGTGTGATTTGCGTGTGAAATACATGTGAAATACATGTGAAATACATGGGAATGTTGCAAATATCAATAGCTATAGCTGCTTATGAGATGATAGTAGCTCCATTTGCATTGTGTCAATAGTAAAAATTAGTTATATTATGCTTTGCTTACTTCATTCAAAGTTTTAATGATAAGCATGTAACTCACAACTCACTTATCCTGTATCAATGTAGTTGTACAGAAACCAAATTTTAGATATGGCAACATATAGGGGAAAAAATTGTTGTAAAAGCATAAAGAAACCCAGGTATAGGTATTTAGGGTTTTAGGATTTCATAGTAGTTTGTTAGCTACATACTAGCATGACAAGTCAAAAGTATAGTTGTGCATTCATGTTGTTGTGGGGTGTGACCAAAGGGTGGTGGTGGGTAGTCTGCATGGGGGAAATATGTATATAAGATGCTGTGCAGCAATGTTGTGATGAAAAAATCTCAAGTTTTTGTGAAAAAACAAAAACAAAAAACTTATAAACTGGTTGTTCCAAAATGTTTAAACGCTATAATATTGCCACATATGAGAGCATGACTGATTGCACCTCAAATCATTAGAATCCCCCTCATGGAGTTGATAGGTTTGGCATTGTCACCATGTCAGTGCAACTCTAGCATGGCTTATGACAAGTATTATACAGTAGTAGAGTATTGTATGCTACTTTGTGTAGGCTACAACATCTTCTTTTCCTTGCTTTTTAGCATACTTTAAAAATAAAAATAAATCTTTATAACAATCTATTACAGCAAGTTGTCAATATAATATTCCTGAATTTATGTCATGACAGTATTTTCATTGTAAAACCATTGTACAATGGTTTTACAATGGTGTAGCTATACCCAGGAAAGCTATACCCAGGAAAGCTATACCCAGGAAAGCTATACCCAGGAAAGTTGTATACCCAGGCAAGTTGTCAATATAATATTCCTGAATTTATGTCATGACAGTATTTTCATTGTAAAACCATTGTACAATGGTTTTACAATGGTGTAGCTATACCCAGGAAAGTTGTAGATAAACAGAGTGCATCTTTTGTAATAAAATGGTACATATTGATTGACCTATTTCAGGGGCAATTTAGTTACCAGATTTGGTGGTGAGTTATAGGTGCAGGGGTCTAGGGGCACAGCCGAAATGCTTCAAAATTTGCTCAATTTATGATTTTATGAATATTATATACTATTTTCAATACACGCATGCTTGGTTCTCTTTAAGTCATGGCTTATGGGTGGTCAGGCATTGGCAATAGTCATCTAAATGCAAATCTAAACTTTCTAATTGAAATGAGAAATTCAAGTATTATTCTTTAAATTTCAAATTACAAAGTTTTGCACATTAATACCATTTTTAAGTTATAAATGCTCTATTAAAGTAGTTTTGACTGCTCTATTAGAATACATCTGACTGCTCTATAGGAGTATATAAAGATTTTCAATACATACCCTCGTTTTTCTTTAATCCACTTTTGAGGAATCAATGTATGCAAGGGCATGATCTTTCATGTCCATGTAACTGTGGATGAAGTCAGCAGTCTTGTTTAGAATAACACACAGAACGAAATTAATGGTAGGGCAGTATAACTACAGTGTAATACGAAACTTACATTGATTCCTCAAAAATGGATTAAGGGAAAACAAGGGTATGAGAGTATTATTACCCACACTTGGACATACATATCGGTCAAACCCTCATGGCTATGTATTATGATATTCATTACTTCCTGTGTATGACAATGTGTAACAGATGTAGGTAAACATATGGTGAAATCACTACTCCTGGACTGGAACTGAAAATGTTTATTAAACATAAGAACATAAACATGGATGTCTTGACATCACATGTAATCCATTAAATTTGTAAACAAGCCTGTCGTATTAATTCAGTTTACAAAATATCTAATGTTCATTCCAATTTGGGGCAATGTTTGTGATAGGCTCCAGCCTATTATATTGAGTGTAATAGGTATGCAAACATCAAGCATAATTTACGCCATATTGCAAATGAAAATAGCTATACATATGTCACAGAAATATCCACATACCCTAATAGAGCAGTCAGTCAAAGTGCCAGCCACACCAACTCAATTACTTAACCACTTCCTTTGTTGTTTTCATAATTATCTAAATTTGTACATGCATAGCGTGGTTGAGAAACTATAAGAAATAATAAATAAATATCCTTGCACTTTGACTGACTGCTCTATTAGGGTATGTGGATTTTTCTATGACAATATATATAGCTATTTTCATTTGCATTATGGTGTGAATTGTGCTTAATGTTTGCATACCTATTACACTCAATATAATAGGCTGACAAACATTGCCCCAAATTGGAATGAACATTGGTTATTGTTTACCAAAATGTTAGTGCCAGCACTTGTAAACTGAGTTAATACGACAGGCTTGTTTACAAATTTAATGGATTACATGTGATGTCAAGACATCTGTATTTATGTTCTTATGTTTAATAAACATTTTCAGTTCCAGTCCAGGAGTAGTGATTTCACCATATGTTTACCTACATCTGTTACACATTGTCATACACAGGAAGTAATGAATATCATAATACATAGCCATGAGGGGTTTGACTGATATGTATGTCCAAGTGTGGGTAATAATACTCTCAAAGTGCGTTAGTGATACGCTATACAGCCTGTATGCAATATAGCGATTGTAGATTTTACTACCATTTCTAGCCAAGTTACTACCTAATGTATGCTAAGGTAAGTACTTAATATATAGCGTATTGACCTTGAAACACCTGAGCCAACTTGTCACATGGTTGAAATGTGTTGTGTAGAAAAACTATTCTATACAATGCTAAGTTTTAAAAAACCAATACTTTTCCTTTAAAAGAGCACAGTCTAACTAGACTAATATATTCAGAGTCTATGCTATACTCAAACCCACAATGTAAAACTTTGAGCAGCTTAATATGGAATCAAAGGAGACTAATGCTTTGTACTGCATCAGCATCAAATGCATTTGTGGTCAGGGCTATAATTGCTCTAAACACAGGGTGATATCATGGTATCATCCTGTGGTCAGGTAAATATATAAAACATAACCCTGTGGTTTCCTTTGATCTGAGGTGTCAAAGTGTTATATGTACTAACTAATGTACAGCAAGCCACATGTTTTAAGCATGGGTATGATTTTTCACTGTGCCAAGTAGTCAAACCTAAAAGTCCTGATGTTCAGTACTCTGCAACTTCACTGAGTTAACATGCACATGTTTTCTGGCCATTAGTGAGTCTTACCCATGCCTTTTAAGCAGGGCATTTTACTTGATCACATTTTCTTTAGAAGTTTGAAAAAATGTTTTATTAAATTTAATAAGTAAACCCTTGAAGTACAGTAACAATGAATGTCTCCTTGTTCCTTTATTGTCACTGTGTGGTTATAATAAAATTAATAGCCAATAGCCATGCACATTCAGCCATTCTCTTACTACATATGATATGCGCAAGGATTACACTTCACTTCGGAAGGCTCAGTTTCATATCAACATGTAATTGGCATAACTACAGGATATGACAGCTGGGACGTGGTGTGAACTTAAAACTGCAGAAGCCAAAGGAGGTAAACAAGACGGTGGCAAAGATTGAATTATTAAACTCAGTACTGACATACTGAGATGTAATAATTCATCGTTACTGGCATGATGAACCATATCAAATGTCAGGAAGAATTATCAATTTATGCCCGGTATGTAAGTACAGTAGTACAATTAATAGCCACAAAATTAATTAGTCTGCATAGCATTGGGAACTTTGAGGATCATAAAAGCAATAGTTCTGTATATGTACACAGCTCAAATTACTCACTGGTATGCTACATGTGTATTTTATCATTTGTGTAGCTCTTCAAGTATGCAGTCCAGATGATGATACTTAAAAAAGTCTTGACATAAAGACATACATATATCTTAACTTTGAAAGTTTTTAACCTTGTAGCTAAGTCATCTAACTCTGTTATTATATAGTATTAATTTCGTTGAGGAAATTTTAAGTGCAATGCAAATCAAAACATGCATTCCTATTAATTCATCTTTCCTAAAACCAGAGAACACTTGTAAAACTACATGAAAACTTTTTGCAGCTTTAGTTAATCCAACTGGAAAATTGCCATAATATTATTTCTGTTGATTTCATCAATGCTGTAACATGACTGCTATTGTCATACTTGTAATTTTAGAAAGTACATGTTGGGCATTTATAAAAACGAAACAAAAGAAGCAACTGTCATATTATACCACATTGCTACATCACATAGCTATTGCAATGAAAATGATACATTGAAAAAATGTACACTATACTTTGTAATCATTTTTACACTAAGTACCAAAAAGCAACTAGCTGAGTTTCATAATTACTTTGTAGGTGAGTTAGCAATAAGGGAGACCCCTCATCTTACTGTTATCAACTCTTGGTACAATGCTACGTAAACAGTAGATTGCAAAATAGGGATAAAGTGTGCTTGCACCTCCCTCCTTCCAAAGTATTTGTACTACAGCACAATTACAAATGCCACGAACATAGACATTCAAGTTACGTCTATGCATAGGTATGGTTTCAATGGTAGTATAGTTAACTAGATGTTTAACACATTAGCCTACCTACACAGCTTTGCCGAGAACTATATGTATATATATACGTATATATATATACATTACATTTGCTGATGTCGTAACAGTAGAACTATTAGCATAATGTATACTGTTGAAGTGTAGCCATTCTTCAGTTGAAATGTATAGTATATACAACCTGAGGACAGAATATATAGTGGTCCACCACCACTAATACTTGTAAACAGTACTACATATGATTATGATGTAGTTGGAGGTCATTCTTCATCACTACTTTAGCCAAAAGAATTACTTAGCATTGTACACTATTGAAATCTTACCTCCAGAAATATTATCCTATGTTTGAATCAGAGAAAATGATGATAAATATATTACATATGCGATAAAGTGTCTATTGTCTGCAAAAAGAACTGTGAATTACAATTGGACTATGTACTATGCTGAATTGTGAAAAAAAAACAAAAAAAAACAACTCAATAATTGATTGAAGTAAATAAAAGTTGGCCATGAAACTCTCCACAATCAATAGAAGTTAAATTTCCTATGAACAGTAAACGATTAAGTGTATTGCCAACAACATCATTGACAGCTAACAGCTCAGGGTATTCACTCAAGTATTTGTATGCCTTACAGAATCGGACTCTTCCCTTGGATAGGTATGTTCTTAACATGTTTCTAATTTCTGTATTGGTTATATTTGGGCACTTCTCCAGTAGTAGGGCAACAGTTCCAGTGACTAAAGGAGTACTTTGAGAAGTTCCAGTTCGGAATCTTTGACATGTATTGCATTCATCTCCTGTAGAGTTGTAGCAGGGGATGTTAGGGATACATATGTCACTGCTAAGGATTCTATAGCCTGGAGCAAACACATCTACACATGATCCCATGTTGGTGGATAAAACTCTGCCATCAAATTTACCCATCAATGCATTATCATCCATGTCAGTAGCAGCTACATTGATAACACCATTGTAACCAGCTGGAAAAACTTTACAGGAGTCATAATTCAGTTTTCTAAAGTCCCTACGGTTTTCATTCCCAGCAGCAGCAGTGACTATTACATCTTCTGCTATTAATTTCTTGACAAATTTACTAACAGTATCCATTATTTTACTTCCAGCAAGGGACAGATTAATAATGGCTCTGGTTCCATTTCTGCTTTTTCTGTGCTCATGTACACACATTAGTCCATCAAGAAGAGATGCTTCAGAAGCACGACCTCCACAGTTTGCTACCCTAACAGAAAATAAAGTCACACCAGTCGCTAATCCAGTACCATTTCCACCAACAAGACCAGCTACATGAGTTCCATGTCCATTGCAGTCTTCCCCCTCACGTGTTTCATTTCTTAATTTGTCGATTGGATCACAACCTGGATAGTGAGCTCTATAATCGAATGCACTGTGATTATAGTGAATACCAGTGTCCAGTACATATACATCTACCGACTTCCCAGTGTACTGGCTAGCAATATATTTCTTATCCAGTGGCAGTGATGGTTGGTCTACTCTATCCAAGTGCCATCCTGGCTTGGCAGATGTAAGAGAATCAATTTCAGATACCAAAATAATGTATTCATTTTCCTTTACTTCAAGAACTAATTTGTGATGTGTGACCTACACATGACCATATACAACCTTAACACAAACAATAATAAAGACAAAAATGTAATTAACGGAAGGAAAAATGCAATTCATGGAGTCATGTGTTTCAGTGGTTGATTATCATTATTGATGAATGTAGTTATGAATAGCTACAGGAAACTCATTAGGTGTGAAAAATAATTGTGTGTTATGTTGGTGGCAAAATGTATACAGGTGATCATTCTCACCCATTTTAAAGCACTTTCTGACAGCCTTGCTGTTAAGCATTTGATGATAGGATATTCTGAAATTATCTTTACTTCAATTTTTCCCCTTACATTGGACCTCCTGTTCAGCTGTTTAGCAAACTGCTGTAGCTGTACATCAGTTACACTGTCTGCAAACTGGACTATGTAAGTTCCTGGGTCACGTAAATTTTCATCAGCAGATTGCTTAACTCTTGCCACACCGCAAACATCTTGGAATGTGACACAACCAATGACTAGTGCAAGAATTAGGCACCAATAATGTGCCATTGTTGATCATGAACTGCAGGAATATGTAATCAGTAGTAACCAGCTACTCAGTATAGTGACCTAGTTAAGTTATGTAGTTCATACCTTCAGATCACCTAGACACAGTAGGGCTAACTAGTAGTACAAGCAGTTAATGATGTTGTCAAATACCTCTCCAGTGTTTTTGATGTACAGTACACTCCAGCTAGTGCTTTTATAGGGTACAGAAAATATCAAATGTATGGCTTTCAGGAAGGTATAGTTTCATCAGAAAGCTTCTAAGTGCTAAATAGCCGTAAGAAGCAATTGCAAAATATTATGGGTAGGTGTATGTGTACAGCAGATGTTAATGAAGTCCACATACATATGCAGGTGAATTAGCAGCACAAGTGAATGAAAATTGCTTGATCATGTAGATATGTCTCAGAATACTTCATGCATTTACAGTAAGCTGTGTGAAAATGTCTTTAAAACTAATGGTGAGGTTAATGGATAGAACAATATGTATAAATGCAAAAAGTGTTAGCTACCAGCACAAAACCACAAATGAAATACTAACCTTCCTGATACTCACACATCTGACAATGTATTCTTTACAATGGTGCACAGAAGCAGCTTTAGCATGGTGCATCAGTTTAGTGCACATGCATGTGAAGAAACCTGCACTCGAATACTGTTGCACAACCTTCATCGTGAATATGTACAGCATATCCACTTTATAATAGGCATCAATCTTTCACACACTTACACACACACACATGTACAAACACACACATACACGTACATGTACACACACACACACACACACACACACACACACACACACACACACACACACACACACACACACACACACACACACACACACACACACACACACACATGCACACACAAACACAGTGACTGGCAACTGCAAATTCATCTTAGATCTAGTTCTATTACCCTCAGTCAACTCTAATTTTAGTTACGTTTTAGTTCTAGTACCTTCAGTCAACTCTAGTTTTAGTTCTAGTACAACTCTACTTTTAGTTCTGGAATCCTATTTTAGTTTCAGTACCCAATGAATACTAATTCTATCAGTTTTAGTTACACCTAGTTTACTATAGATCATGGGTGAGGTCTTGTAAGTTGCTACAGCTTCAAATTATTAATAATAACAATGCTTCTTTGCATGCCAGTACAATTTCTTTGCATTCACATTTTAAAAATCCTAGCATGGAGTGTACAGCGTATGTTTTGGCCCTCGAAAATGACATCTTATAGTGTGCATGTGATTTTATAGAGGACCACTCCCTAGATCACACATAGTCTATAACAAAAGTTTACAAAGTTGCATTTTGACTATTTACTCAGCTACATATTAACTTCAGACTAGTGAGACTGTATCACAAAGAACAATAAAACAGCAGTAAATTAAATTAAATAACTTTCAAATGAAAAAAAGTAAAAAATGAAGGCTACATAAGCAGATTTGTCTGTTAACACTTTAAACGTATCACTTGCAGACAACAGCAGCTTCAAAGAAAAGTATTAAATAGCAGCAGTTACATATGTATCTCTATTTAGTGAGTGTGTCTTATGTTACTATAATAATGATTATTATATGTAGAGTGTTCTTTTAAAGGAAAAATTTTGCACATAAAATCTTTTAGTTAGTTCTTGAATTAAAAGTTCAGCAGATTCTTTAGTTTTTGAACCAAAAATTGTAGCAACTTTTTTTAGTTTAGGTTTTTTATGAATCAATTAAGAGTTTTAGTTTAGTTTTAGCTTTCAAACCAACATTGCCCATACATTTCGATTAGTTCTAGTATAGCTACTAGAAGTAAAATTTAATTGCTGGACTAAAAGTTCAGTAACAGAACACACACACATACATAATACAGTACAGCAGAGGATATGTGTATGCAGGGGCATTTGCTCTGCTGATTGGACTATTGTTTCATTAGTCATATAGATTTTGTGCTGTAAAGCATTAATAAATAAACTAGTGTCCATTTGGTTCTACTTGGGGTACTTAGAGATAATGAGTTACTCTATGGAATTCCTATGGATATAATTACATGAAAATAACAAGGAGTAAACATCCTGACCACCTGGTAGACTCCTGTAAGCGTTCGAGCATAAATCGGATGGCTGCAGGTTCGAGGCTACCTAGGTCCAGTCATGGATTTTTTCTCCTTTCTCCAACTTTTCAAACACACCTTAAGTAGTTAAAGTCTAAGTAGCTAAAGTCTTTGAGCAGGCTGTAGGACCAGGTGTCCTACAGACCTTCAGCACTTGTGCTGTAAAGCATTAATAAATAAAAAAAATAAAATAAAAATCATTACTGGTAACAGCAAATTTATAGCAAGCTAATGCATTATACTATCCAAGAGGTTTACTAGCTGAATAAGGAAAGATAGGACACGTCAAAGGATTCATAAGACTCTATTGACACCCACAATCCCACAAATACATATCTTTTGTTCAATGACATACTGATATATGTAAAAGATCACCAAAGCTATAGCTACAGCTGCATATGTGTAGTGTGCTAAAGCCAGTAAGAATGTATAGAGTATGTCAGTATTATCTTTATTTGAAATATCCATTCATATATTACAACAATTCTAGCAAATGTCTGTGCCAAAAAGATACCTGAAATATATACACTATAGCTCTAAATCAGGGTGTAACAACTTTCCAGTTGTGGTATATACATACTAACAAGCATATAAACACCAGTACTGTTAAATATATTCCATGCATAGGTGTGAACACACACTTACACAAGCATTATGGATTCTGCTTAAAAAATAACTGTTAAATAAAAATTTTAAATGTTTTGATTTTGGCAGAAATGGTACATAGTTGTACTTAGCTAAAGATACATGGAGATACATGCAGACTAAAAATTTATGAAAATCATTCCCAACTTTGTACTATTTGTTTAGTTCTGTTATAATGCCTGCATGTGTAAAGACACAAAAATAGATTGATCAAGCTAAAACTGGTAACAATGCTACAGACATACATACACCTGTACTTGAACCCAATTTGGTAACCAAGTGCTACTAACAGGTGGTTATTAGTATGGTGTTTGTCATCCAATGAAGGACATCATGATTAATCAACTAAATATGTCAAGGATATTCCATATTGGTTGTGTACCACACAAAACAGTGCTTTGGCAAAGTACGATAGGTGTTAACAAATTATAATAATTATGTGGATGAACCTTTCAAAATAGTTTATAACATACAAACCTAGAACTAATTAACTATATTTTGTACCTGATATTAAATTCCATTTACTGCCTAGGTTTTAGTTGTAACAGAGAAAAATGTACTATGTAACCAACTCTGGAAATAGGTTGATAGCAGGGCTAATATTTATCCATGCTATAATTACTAACTGTTAGATTTCACTGTCAACATCAATTAAAGGTGAGTGATCTACTTTTCCTGGATGTCTTTTAAAGTCCTGTATGCCAGAATGATCCGAAAAGCTTGACAGAGTTTTGGTCATTCTAGATGGCTGGATCTGGCAGTATACTTCTCTGTGGAGTTAAGCAACCAACTTTCACTTTTAAAACTGGTTTTGAACTCTTTCTATAGCAGCACATCTCAACACAACACTAATCTCTCCCATTTTGAAAACAATTCACTTCCCCAACCTCTTAACTACCATCTAGAGCTTGCTTGTTATGTTCAATTATTGCAGCCTCATGAAAAATCTACAAACAACTTGGGTGCTGGTTACAAACATGCCTGTACAGCGGATGTCCTGTAAGAAAAGGAATTGTTTGAAAATTAGTGGAACTTTGGTACACATGGTTTTAACCGTTTGTGAACTAATGATAAATAACACATTGACTAATTCAATTAAGTCTGGCATTTTTAGATACTTGGGAATAGACTATATATAAGGAAAGCTATCCCAGCAATGGTTACATATTTTGGAATAACTCAGCATCATTCTTACGATTTATTTGGAATAGCTAAGCAATAAAAACAAGACAGGAACAGAGTACAAGTGGTTGCCAAATGGGTACAAGTGGGACCTGTAACATACTTAGCATACAGCCCACAAGTCATAATGCTACCAAATAGTAACAAGACTTTATCAATTACAAGACTTATTTGGAACATGAAAGAGCACATGAGAAGGACACAGAATACATTGTCAAGTGGTTACTGAAAAGGAAGTAGGTGAGACTTGCATAAAAGATCTAGAGTGTTACATGCAAATGTTTTGTATACAAAAAGCTTATTTAGGATATTAAATGAAAATATGATAGGGACAAGGTACAATTGCTTTACTAAAAATAGGTCTTGTTATTGACTACAATGCCTGCAGGTAAAAACAAACACTAAAGCAATGCTTTCTTATGTGACGATACAGATATACAGAGTATACATATCAGTAGCAGTATAGACCACTATTAAATACTTTTACTTTCTTAGTGCTACCTGTGCATGCCCCTACTATATCCATCAACGGATTATTGTGGTAATTGATGACTGAATTTAGCTATATAATCATTTATTTATGGATGTACTATGATTATTCAAAAATAAAAGTTTTGGCTCCATGCTTTTGTTTATATCCATGTCCTGTAACTTCCCAAAACAATAATTTTCTGTTTGAAGGAGGTGCTGAGACTACGTCGGATGGTAAGGAGTTCCACTCATTCTGAGTAAAGAGGTTTACTTTCAATTGCAGTCTAGTTGGTTTTTTACAACGTTTCAAATGATGACCTCTTGTGTGGTGTACAGGGATTAATGTAAAAAAAGTCAGACAAGTCAATATTGTAGTGGCCGTTCAACAGTTTATAAGTCTCAATATGGTCTCCGCAACTTAATTGTATAGTTAATATAGCCAAAACTGTATTCTGCACTAGTCTTAATCATGAGCTACCTAATTCACAATAGCTAGTACAGGTGTAAATCTGCCCATGCACTCTCATTTCTATTTTGAGTGTTGTTGTTGGATAACAACAGTGTACACCTGCATTTGTAGCTATATGTAGCATTTCATGCACAAAATCATAACAAAAATTGCTACAGAATGTGTAGCTATACATATAATGATAAAATTAGTTTAAAAGGCTTTACAGCACAAGTGTTGAAGGTCTGTAGGACACCTGGTCCTACAGCTTGTTTAAAGTTGTTACAGAAAGTGTGTTTGAAAAGGTGGAGAAAGGAGAAAAAAAATTCATGACTCGGCTGGACCTGGGCAGCCTCGACCTGCAGCCATCCGATCAATGCCCGAATGCTTGCAGGAGTCTGCCCAGGAGTCTTGCCCGTCCTGGAAGGCAAGATGGTGTTCAAAAATTGAATAGGAATGTCATGGACAGTGATTAACCGAGGGATTAACATTAAGTATATATATATATAGATATGTATTGTGGGTTTTGTATATTGCTCACGTGCGTATGATTAGTTCAGCAGTGTGTGAACACGTGTTAGTGTTTTACCTTTGGTCTCGTACTCGGTCGACGTTACAATATTCTACGAGTGTCAAACATCACTAACGGTTTGATGCTGTAACCAGGATTACTATCTCTACAGGTAACGTAGGAAGGCCAAGGGATAAATTAGGCCAAGTTTTGAGCCATTGAAGTCTCACAACTGGCTAAAATGAAAGGAAATTTACAGCAGAGGTACTTATTCAACACCACAGAGCTGTACAGCCACATACAGTCATTCCCAGGCTGACCAGAGCTCCATTAAGGTCCCAAACCACACGTACGGATCGCCACTGGGCTCGGGAAAAGCAGCCAGCAAAACCAGACCACTCAAGTCTAGCTGATTCTAAGTGTGGAATTAGATAGTTTATTCATGTAGCTGTGTGTTCTGCTGACATGGGCGATAAGACCGGTTTTCTCAGACTGGGTCACATATGTCTATGCAGGGGCATTTGCTCTGCTGCTTGGACTATTGTTTCATTAGTCATATAGATCATTACTGGTAACAGCAAATTTATAGCAAGCTAATGCATTATACTATCCAAGAGATTTACTAGCTGAATAAGGAAAGACAGGACACGTCAAAGGGTTCATAAGACTCTATTGACACCCACAATCCCACAAATACATATCTTTTGTTCAATGACATACTGATATATGTAAAAGATCACCAAAGCTATAGCTACAGCTGCATATGTGTAGTGTGCTAAAGCCAGTAAGAATGTATAGAGTATGTCAGTATTATCTTTATTTGAAATATCCATTCATATATTACAACAATTCTAGCAAATGTCTGTGCCAAAAAGATACCTGAAATATATACACTATAGCTCTAAATCAGGGTGTAACAACTTTCCAGTTGTGGTATATACATACTAACAAGCATATAAACACCAGTACTGTTAAATATATTCCATGCATAGGTGTGAACACACACTTACACAAGCATTATGGATTCTGCTTAAAAAATAACTGTTAAATAAAAATTTTAAATGTTTTGATTTTGGCAGAAATGGTACATAGTTGTACTTAGCTAAAGATACATGGAGATACATGCAGACTAAAAATTTATGAAAATCATTCCCAACTTTGTACTATTTGTTTAGTTCTATTATAATGCCTGCATGTGTAAAGACACAAAAATAGATTGATCAAGCTAAAATTGGTAACAATGCTACAGACATACGTACACCTGTACTTGAACCCAATTTGGTAACCAAGTGCTACTAACAGGTGGTTATTAGTATGGTGTTTGTCATCCAATGAAGGACATCATGATTAATCAACTAAATATGTCAAGGATATTCCATATTGGTTGTGTACCACACAAAACAGTGCTTTGGCAAAGTACGATAGGTGTTAACAAATTATAATAATTATGTGGATGAACCTTTCAAAATAGTTTATAACATACAAACCTAGAACTAATTAACTATATTTTGTACCTGATATTAAATTCCATTTACTGCCTAGGTTTTAGTTGTAACAGAGAAAAATGTACTATGTAACCAACTCTGGAAAATAGGTTGATAGCAGGGCTAATATTTATCCATGCTATAATTACTAATTGTTAGATTTCACTGTCAACATCAATTAAAGGTAAGTGATCTGCTTTTCCTGGATGTCTTTTAAAGTCCTGTATGCCAGAATGATCCGAAAAGCTTGACAGAGTTTTGGTCATTCTAGATGGCTGGATCTGGCAGTATACTTCTCTGTGGAGTTAAGCAACCAACTTTCACTTTTAAAACTGGTTTTGAACTCTTTCTATAGCAGCACATCTCAACACAACACTAATCTCTCCCATTTTGAAAACAATTCACTTCCCCAACCTCTTAACTACCATCTAGAGCTTGCTTGTTATGTTCAATTATTGCAGCCTCATGAAAAATCTACAAACAACTTGGGTGCTGGTTACAAACATGCCTGTACAGCGGATGTCCTGTAAGAAAAGGAATTGTTTGAAAATTAGTGGAACTTTGGTACACATGGTTTTAACCATTTGTGATAAATGACACAATGACTAATTCAATTAAGTCTGGCATTTTTAGATACTTGTGAATAGACTATCTAATCAAAAACAGCCAAGCTGTAAAAAAAGGAGTGCGGCCCTTGAAAAGGCTATGGTGAAAAAAGATGTGAAATCCAAGGTGGCAGCCAAGAAATGGCTGTGATGGTAGGTTAATGGTAAAAATTTTAATAACGACAATTCAGGTGAATTTGGTGCCGCTTGGTCAATTGGCACAAAATTCACCTGAATTGTCGTTATTAAAATTTTTACCATTAACCTACCATCACAGCCATTTCTTGGCCGCCACCTTGGATTTCACATCTTTTTTCACCATAGCCTTTTCAAGGGACGCACTCCTTTTTTTACAGCTTGGCTGTTTTTGATTAGATTTCACTTCTTTTTGTATTTGTATACCCCAAAGCCGGCCTATGGCCAGCTTTGGGGCTTTTTAACCTATATATTTTTCTTTACCACAGGAAAAAGAAAAAGATGAAGCAGATTTTATAAATACTTTAACTCATTCTGATTTTATCAGTAAATGTACACATTATATATATAATGCATATATCAAGAGTTCATTATATTATGAACTCTTGCATATATTTATTACATGTCAATTAGTCCCCACAGGATAATCTGCAGCTGATCTGACTTGAAATGTAGCTGAACTCTCTACGGGGTGATCTGCTTGTACGTAGATGAACTCTTTACAGGATTCTCTCTATAGGGTGACTTGACTCTAGCTGAACTCTCTGCAGGGTTATCTGTTTGTAGTTGAATTCTCTACAGGTAGGGACCCGCCGATTATGCTGGCATAATTATGAGCATAATAGGTGTCTGAAAGCATTGAGCATTATGCTAGCATAATAGGTAGAATATTTGTGTAATAGTATGGATTCTTGCTTATCAAAATAGCTATCACAGAAAGATCGATATACTCTAATAGAACAGTCAGTAACTCTAATAGAACAATCATATAGCTGACTGTTCTATTACAGTATATCGATCTTTTCTGTGATATGCATTTTGACAAGTAAGTTTGTGCTTCAGCCATGCACTTATTATTTATCCATAAATTGGAAATTATTAGCAGAGCATGAGAACTGAGGCATAAATAATTGGGCATAATTTGAGCATAATGGGTAAGCATTGAGCATAAATTTAAGCATAATAGGTAAATTTTTTAGCAGTGCAGCATAGCATAATAGCTAAAATTATGAGCATAATCGGCGGGTCCCTATCTACAGGGTGATTTGTTTGCAGCTGAACTCTCTACAAGGTAACTTCTTCTAGCTGATCTGTCTACAGGGTGACTTGTTTCTAGCTGGTCTCTCTACAGGGAGATTTGTTTGTAGCTGAATTCTCTACAGGGTGATTTGTTTGCAGCTGAACTCTCTACATGGTGGTTGCTTTGTAGCTGAACTCTCTAAAAGGTGACTTCTTATAGCTGAACTCTCTACAGGATAATCTTTTCATAGCTGAACTCTCTACAGGATGATTTGTTTGCAGCTGAACTCTCTACATGATGATTTCTTTGTAGCTGAACTCTCTACGGGGTGATTTGTTTGTAGCTGAAATCCCTACAGGTGATTTGTTTGTAGCTGAACTCTCTACAAGATGATACTTCTAGGTGATCTCTCTACAGGATGACTTGTTTCTAACTGAATTCTCAACAGGGTGATCTGTTCATAGCTGAACTTTCTACTGGGTGATTTGTTTGCAGCTGAACTCTCTACAAGGTAACTTCTTCTAGCTGAACTCTCTACAGGGTGACTTGTTTCTAGCTGATCTCTCTACAGGGTGACCTGTTCATAGCTGAACTTTCTACAGGGTGATTTGTTTGCAGCTGAACTCTCTGCATGGTAGTTTCTTTATAGCCGAACTCTCTACAATGTGACTTCTTCTAGCTGAACTCTCTACAGGGTGACTTGTTTCTAGCTGATCTCTCTATAGGGTGACTTGTTTCTAGCTGAACTCTCTACAGGTGATTTGTTTGCAGCTGAACTCTCTACATGGTGGTTTCTTTGTAGCTGAACTCTCTAGAGGTAACTTCTTCTAGCTGATCTTTCTACAGGGTGATTTGTTTGTAGCTGGATTCTCTACAGGGTGATTTATTTGCAGCTGAACTCTCTACAAGGTGACTTCTTCTAGCTGAACTCTCTACAGAGTGATTGATTGTTTTTGCAGCTGAACTCTCTACATGGTGGTTGCTTTGTAGCTGAACTCTCTAAAAGGTGACTTCTTCTAGCTGAACTCTCTACAGGGTGATCTTTTCATAGCTGAACTCTCTACAGGATGATTTGCTTGCAGCTGAACTCTCTACATGATGATTTCTTTGTAGCTGAACTCTCTACAGGGTGATTTGTTTGTAGCTGAACTCCCTACAAGGTAACTTCTTCTAACTAATCTTTCTACAGGCGATTTGTTTGTAGCTGAGTTCTCTACAGGGTGTTTGTTTGCAGCTGAACTCTCTACATGGTAGTTTCTTTGTAGCTGAACTCTCTACAAGGTAACTTTTTCTAGCTGATATTTTTACAGGGCATATTTGTTTGTAGCTGAGTTCTCTACAGGGTGATTTGTTTGCAGCTGAACTCTCTACAGGTGATTTGTTTGCAGCTGAACTCTCTACATGGTGGTTTCTTTGTAACTGAACTCTCTACAAGGTAACTTCTTCTAGCTAATCTTTCTACAGGGTGATTTGTTTGTAGCTGGATTCTCTACAGGGTGATTTATTTGCAGCTGAACTCTCTACAAGGTGACTTTTTCTAGCTGAACTCTCTACAGAGTGATTGATTTTTTTTGCAGCTGAACTCTCTACATGGTAGTTGCTTTGTAGCTGAACTCTCTAAAAGGTGACTTCTTCTAGCTGAACTCTCTACAGGTTGATCTTTTCATAGCTGAACTCTCAACAGGATGATTTGTTTGCAACTGAACTCTCTACATGATGATTTCTTTGTAGCTGAACTTTCTACAGGGTGATTTGTTTGTAGCTGAACTCCCTACAAGGTAACTTCTTCTAGCTAATCTTTCTACAGGCAATTTGTTTGTAGCTGAGTTCTCTACAGGGTGTTTGTTTGCAGCTGAACTCTCTACATGGTAGTTGCTTTGTAGCTGAACTCTCTAAAAGGTGACTTCTTCTAGCTGAACTCTCTGCAGGGTGACTTGTTTCTAGCTGATCTCTCTACAGGGTGACTTGTTTCTAGCTGAACTCTCTACAGGTGATTTGTTTGCAGCTGAACTCTCTACATGGTGGTTTTTGTCTGTAGCTGAACTCTCTACAAGGTGACTACTTCTAGCTGACTCTCTACAGAGTGATTGATTTTTTTGCAGCTGAACTCTCTACATGGTGGTTTCTTTGTAACTGAACTCTCTACAGGGTGATTTGTTTGTAGCTAAACTCTCTACAGGGTGATCTGTTTGCAGCTGAACTCCCTACAAGGTAACTTCTTCTAGCTGATCTTTCTACAGGGCATATTTGTTTGTAGCTGAGTTCTCTACAGGGTGATTTGTTTGCAGTTGAACTCTCTACATGGTAGTTTCTTTGTAGCTGAACTCTCTACAATGTGACTTCTTCTAGCTGATCTCTCTACAAGATGACTTGTTTCTAACTGAACTCTCTACAGTGTGATCTGTTCATAGCGGAACTTTCTAATGGGTGATTTGTTTGCAGCTGAACTCTTTGCATGATTGTTTCTTTGTTACCCCTACTCTCCACACGGTAACTTCTTCTAACTGATCTCTCTACAGGGCAATTTGTTTGAGCTGAACTCTCTACATGATGGTTTCTTTGTAGCTGAACTCTCTATTAGGTATCTTCTTCTGGCTGATCTGAATACAGGGTGACTTGTTTGTAGCTGAATTCCCTACAGAATAACTTGCAATGTAATATAATTGAGTAAATTATAAATGCAGCTGAATACTTTATTAGGGTGACTGTTCTATTAGAGTATCTCGATCTCGCATTTGTTACACGTAGTTGTCTTTCGAATCATAACTCAGTGGTTTGTAATCCGATTCTTCTATACTACTGCAAGGACTTTCTATGATGATTATTCCAGCTACATACTGATTTTCAGCTTGCTGCTCTAAGCGGTTTGCCTGGTAGACACGAAAACTAATAGTTGTTTTATTCATAAAAATCGATCGCGTAATTTTGACACTGGTTGGGTTTTGTGTCATATCTCCATGGTCTTTATCCCGATTCCTTTCAAACCACAAAAAGGCACTCCTACGATGGTTGCTCCATCTACATATCAATTTTCAACTGATTCCTCAAAGGAGTTTACCCTGTAGGCGTGACAGACCTTCGACCTTATTTTACGCAAATAATCGGTCATAACTCCGTGAATGTTCATCGGATTCCTACCAAAGTTGGTACAGAGACCCGCCTTAATGAGCCCTTTAAGTGTGCCAAACTTCAGCCCGATCCGAGCACGCATTCGTGTTTTATGGCGGATTTTGCGAAGTGTGCGAAATGAAGAAGAAAAAAACGAAGAAATTAAAACGAACTTTTGTTCGCTCGTATCTCGTAAATGGCTGGAGCGATTTTCTTCAAATTTGGTGTGTAGACTCCCCTATCTGGCCGGCACGTCTGTAGCAAATTTGGTTCCAATCGGATAAGGGATCACAGAGCTACATAGGTGTGAAAATTGCGTTTTCTTTCTTCCTGTTAATATGCTCACGGGTGGCACGCCGGCTTCTTGGGCCGCACGACACACTACCGTGTGTCTTGATATAATAGTTAGACACCAAGACCAAGGGAACTAAGCGATTTAGTAACCCTGATGGCCCGAGGCTGTAGCGTCCCGAGCGCAGCGGGGTATCACTCTTTTCACCCTATTTCATAACCCTACAGAACTTAGACAAAAAACGGTGAACCAAAAAGGCGAAAAAAAATTGCAGTATTGAAGGGGGATCGAACCCAGGATCCCAGTGTAATGGTCCAGTGTGCTACCGATTATGCTACCTCCCTTCTTTTGTATCTTATAAATGTGACTAACGAAATAAGCTGTATCATGATAGCTAGTAAGAAGAACCTAACCAGAGGCGTAGCTAAGGGGGGAAAGGGGGGGCATTTACCCCCCCATCACTAAATGATTTTTTTTAAAACCTTCGTCACAAGTTTACCAGTATTAAACTGACACGCAAATGACTGTAAATTATGTACACTACTACGCGGTATCACCAGGGGTTGCTAGTGAATGCGCATACACAGCATTCGACTCGCTCGTGAATCCATCGAACGAAAATATTAGACACATACTTCTATATTTAGCCTAGATTACTCGCGTGATAGAACATTTTTGAATCTAAAAAGAGTGACCCGCTTCTCCACGGCAGGAGTCACAACTCACAAGTGACAAAGGAGACCAGATGATGCTACGAACCTACTGTCTACGAGGTGATAAAGTGTTAGCTAAATAAATGTACCAAGTTTATTTTATTGAGTCGATCACACTGGACCTTTGTACGTACGGCAGTGCAGTCTGTTTTTACTTTGTCAGTCAGTCAGGTGGATCAGTCAAGCTTACAAGTTCTGCTAGCAAGACAGGTGGGATTTCGTGCAATACATGGCATTTGAATTTCGCTGAGTGAAGTGAGTGAAGTGAGTGAATACGTCATCCTGTCAGCAGTGTGCTAGGACTGCAGCACAGGCTGTGGCTAACGTAAAGTAACCTGTATTTGCACTAAAGTATTAGCTCTACCGGACTGTGGATGGATTTGTTGGAGTACAGTTGTGGTACGTGCGATGATGCTCGACGAATATAGCTACCTTGATTGGAAGCAGTCAGTACTGAAATGGTTATGTAGCTAGTTATTTCAGCTGTAATAATACAACACCGTATGTTGGCTAGCCCACCATTGGGTCATTAGCCTTTTTTGCAATTATGAATGATTTTGAGTGTTTCGTGGGGGCATGCCTGCCCCTCCATCACCTTCTGGCTAGCTACGCCCCTGAACCTAACCCTAAAGGTGAATAAGAAACCAAAGCTGAACTCTAACGCTAACACTACTAGACGCTTCCCCTCTACTACTCGTGGCAACTACTGGACGCTTCCCCTAAAGTCTACTACTCGCGGCAACTACTGGACGCATCCCCTAAAGTCGACTACTCGCGGCAACTACTAGATGCGCGGCGTGCCCTAAAGTAGAAGAGAGAGAGAGCAATAACTACAGTAGGAAGTCTGGATGCTTTTGAGCTTAATATTACGTAAGGGTTATGAAAGGTGGTGAAAAGAGTAAAACCCGGACGCTACAGCCTCCGGCCATCAGGGTTACTAAATCGCTTAGTTCCCTTGGTGTCTAACTATTATTTAATGGTTGGGCAGGTACATGTCAAGGAGCCATCCCTGTCATAGATTCAGCAAGGAATTACAAATCCATCATAGAACTTTGTATGAGTTACTAAAATTCCATGCATGGTACTAAGTGATAGCACTCACAGATTCAACTACGTATGTGATTTGCTAGTGGTATCTAATATCATCACTACGTATGTCATAAGAATCATAGATTTTCAATATTTAGCTACATGAAATTAGAAAACAGTGAAAAACTAACCAGAATAAATTGAATTTAGTGGGCTAATTAATTGACCAGATTTTAGAGACTCTACGAGATATTTGTTGCTGTTGATGTTGTTATAGCCTAAATTTGTCCCTACAACTAATTGATGCAGTTAAAGAAGTGGTGAAGTAATACTTTTTCATGCATGGTTCTCATACAAAGAGTGGAAACATCTTTTACTAGCAATGCACACACTGTTGTGCAGGTCACATCAGATAAGGTTGCCTTGTGATCCTTCAACATAGACATTTCAGTTCCACACCAAGTATCCTAATGCATAAATTGTGCCATGTGCATGCATCCCAGAATCCTTATAAAATTTTTGTCAGCTACTCCAAACACAACACGTTGCTTTCCTAGCTATTAAGACACAAGGCTCAATACTGATGTCAGTGCATCTTGGAGCCAATAAAACTTTGCTTACAAATTAGTTACATTTTAAAAGTTCAACATGAATTTGACAAAACCAGGCTTCCACACACATCCAATTCTTTGACTTTGACCAACTGTAATGTGACCTGTCAGCATGCTATTGATCTGAAAATTCTACACAATGTTTCCATAACATTACATAACTGCAGATAAAGATTTGAAGCTGATGGCATATTCCTATACATCGAGTTATGACCTCTCAAAGTGATAAAACTGGATGTGTGTGGAAGCCTGGTTTTGTCGAATTTGGTCGCGTATATATATATACTGTAGTTGTGGATCATCAACACAGTTAACAATAATATTAATTTTGCTTGCATCAAGTTAACTATTCAGTGCCAACAACATGTTCTACCACTATCTTTACTATTGCCAGTGTGATTGTTTTTCTGCACTACCTTAACTGCTGATTTTTGGTTGAATCCATAAAATGATTTTAATTGCATGAATAGGATATAATAACATTGAAAGTGGCACTGTCAGCAGATGGCAAACAAACAGGATCACTTGATAAATAATTAAGTTTGTCAGTAATCTAGTAGAGGTGTATTGCATGAAAACCATGCTAACATGGTGATCATCAGCTGATCTTCTCACTTATACACAAATTTTATGGCCTTATATATCACTCAACTGTGCTGTAAAGCCTTAGCTAATAAATAAAATGATATCCATTTGGTTCCACATGGGGTACTTTGAGATAATAAAATTGCTCTCTAGGGTTCCTATGGATACAAATACATAAAATTTGCAGGAAAGCAGACTTCTGTAAGTGTTTGAACATAAATTGGATGGTTGCCAATCATGCTCCTTTCTGCAACTTTTCAAAGATACTTACAATCTTTAAACAGGCTGTAAGACCTGGTTTTCCTGCAGACCTTCAGCACTTGTGATGTAAAGCCTTAATAAGTAAATTAAAATAATAAACAAAAAGTGATAAAGAAAATAACACAATATTATGCAGTCAAGTATTTACTAGAAGTATTCAATTACTCACAAATTATTGAGAGTAGTATCAAATCAGTACCCACCTATTTAACGTACATTGAAGGATTTTCTGTGTGTACTGTTACCAGAATGTTGCAATAACTTGCAATGATCAAGATAGAAAGATGATCTGGTTTGTCATCACATGGTGATATCCAAAAAAGTGACCAATCATTTGAAGTAATGCTAAAGAAAAACTACTAGTGCTATTACACGAGGTTGTATTTTGTGGCATTGATTTTTATTATTGGGATTACATGTGTAAAATAGTTTTCACTACCAGCATGTGGTTACATATTACAAGATAATAGGTTTATTACCTCACCGCTCTACAGAGTAAATTACCAAAACATTTAGTTAACAGAAAAGGAATAGCATACCACTAAGAGACTAATTATCTGTAATCAGATTGATAGTCGGACAGGTGTAGCTCTACAAATAGAATTTTTCTGCTGTTATCATATTGGCAAAGTGGTCTCATGAGATTATTGCTTTACGGACAATTCATTGTGCTATCAACCATATCAACAACAGCACCAGTGCAGAGTACACATTTAGGCTGGCAAAGCCATTGAAGCACTAGTCCACAGGCTTGTGGCATAGACTATATCATACAATAATATCTCTGTGCCTCTACCACAATATTGATACCATACAGGTTATGATGCTTATAACAGAATTACTCATGCTCTCATAATGTTGTTCCCAACATGACATCAGTACTCATGAGAACTTGCAGCTCTAATAATAACTTCTTCACCTTTCATCCTTTAAATGATTTTATCTATAATACACAAGAAGGAATATAATCACTATATTATATATGCCATTGAAGAGCCAATTCAATTTTATGATTCTATATATAAATAAAAGTGTATAATTTAAGGCAGAGGATACAGCAAGTGACTGGGCTGAAAAATCCCTTCAACTGAGACAAATATAAAGTTTTGTAAATTTAATTCATAGGTTGAAACAAGTATCACAGGGTTTAATCTGCATGTTATACTCTGTTGCATGTTTTAGTGTTTTTGGTGTTGCAGAGCTGTCTCTCACTTATGTAATTAGCAGTCATCCCTTTTTATTTCATTTCATTCTTGAAGAAATATGAGATATGGCTGCCCAGATTTAGTACATTAATAACCACATCAGACTCAGCACTTGTCATTATAGCACATATACACTACACACTACAGAAATCTGACTGGACCTGCCACAAGCTTATGAGAATTTTAGTGAAAAGTTGCTATCTTCAACATCAGTGCTGAAATTAGCACAGTGTATCATGACAGACAAAAATTCTTGAACATGCATGATGATTATTTTCAGCTGGCAATTCAATGGTGCTACCATAAAACCTATATATTTTTCTAAAAACCAAGGGAGTGTAATTCAGCACCCCTGAAAATAATATGCACTGTAAGAGGTCTTATAGTTTCACCCATTAGGTGTTAAGGGTGTCAAGGGGTGTTTCTTGTGCTTCTGAGAATGAAATCCCACAATTAAAAGTTTCTTTGTTATAAATACATATTGCAAATATAAAGTGTAGAAAGACAAGCAAGTATATATACTATATATATTTGTAATCCTGTTGAATTATTGTATTTCACAGGTCACATGTGTTTCTTGGATAAACCATAAATGCAAATGAAGGGATGAAAAGAGCTCCACCCCTTTGAAAATTTACAGCAGACACCTGGTGTATCACTATAACACCCCACCTCCTAACACTCTGGATTCATCTCTTGTAGCACCTTCATACTCTGGTGTTACACTTATTACAACACCTTAGCACTCTTCTGTAACCATGCAAGTGTCATCACAGCACCATTTTAACACCTGAAAAGATTCATGCAAGTGGGCACCCTTAAAGGTACACCCAAATTTTAACAGTGCAGTTATTATGAACCATGCATACAAACATTGACCAGTTTTTAAAATACTGTAAGTAGGTGTAAACCTGATAATTATAAAGCATTTTAAAAACTTTGTTAGTACACCAAGAATCATCCTGTAGCTAGTATGTAAAGTTTCAGAACTAGTACAATGTTGTATGTAATTTAATGTAAATGCCTTAAAAAACAAGAAGTTATCCTTAAGTTGTACCATATTTTTATGTCATATGAACAACCAGTTATAACCTTGATGTCACTTATTAATGAACTTCAATTCATGGGGGAAAGTGTCGTGCATGTGTACGTATACCTGCAGTAATTACATACCTCAACCATTCAACAACATCACTTCAGCTGCAGGTAAGCATATTCAGTACATTATGCATAACAAAAAGTTGATCTTGTGCTACCAAGCATGCATCCATAGGCAATTTATTAATCATGTACAAAAACTATTTATTTTGCTGGCTAATTTTTTCCTACCACCCTCAGCACTGGCTGTCAAGTGCTGGACAGCTGGAGGGTACCAGCTACTGAAACAATTCAATCTAGCTAATTTGTCCTTTGTAAATATTGCTGTTTAATTTATTCGTAATTTATGAAATATTTCATTAATTATGTTGCTTTGCACTGCTTAAACAAGCTGCTTTATTTAAACCACAAATTATGCACAAAAGTATTGACTTTTCTCAACTGTTTTATAGAATGTCTGTTGTGTTAGCTATTTACACAATTTCTCTTGATCTTTATTTTTATATGGTAAGGGATCATTCATTATTTTCAGCATTTTTGCAAGAGTACAGAGAGTACGCTTGGGGGAAGGGATAAATTCACCTGTATGCTTTTTAAAAATGTTGCACCAAATAAAGTAATAATATTGTATTAGTATTTTGTTAGAATGTTTAATGTGGTGAAAGCTGTGCATGCTGGACTCTGAATGACTGCTTCAGGAGCTGACTATGCAGCAGTGTACACAAGGTTACTTATAAACAATCAGTACTCTTTCAATGCCTGCATTCTGACAAGTCAGAGGATTAGCAGGCAGATGTATCGAAGAAAACCATTAAAAAATTAACACTGATCATACAGCTATCACATAAATGTTTTTATAGTACACTTCTGGGTAGGAGGGAGGGAGTAAATAAAAAGAATACAAGAATACTCTCTGTATGTTTGTAAAATTATGGATGCATGATCTCTAAGCAAAGACATTTTCCTTTCCACGTTGAAGGAGCTACTCCTAGTAGTTTAGGAGGCCAAATACGCTGTTTTAATGCCCATATAGCCCATTGTAATAGGCATTCACAAACATCTTGAGGAACTTGCTCCACCCATACGTGATACTGGCATGCTTACCTATCTGGAAGGTAAATACTAACTGGCATACTAGGGTACCCAGTGTTGTGTAAGAATTGACTCATTTTGTCACTACAAGTTAACACTTCGAGTTAAGTGTGTAACATACACAACAGGGCAAGTCCTGCATCTGTAGAGCATGCAGGTACCAGTTTATAATATATACAAAAATTCATTTCTTTTTGCTGTCATAGCTAAGTTAAATATCAAGTTGAAACTGAAGAACAGTGTTACATGTACTTGAATGAAATGACAGATACTACTAGCACCACCAAGTTTACACCTAGCTGTGAGGTAAGTAGTGGCAGATCTAGAAATTTTCAGAGGGGGTTTCAGATTCCATAAGACCAAAAAAAAAAAAAAAGGCTGTTGCTATTGTTCCAGCAGTCACGTGAATAAAAATAAAACTTAGACAAAAAATCCTCAAATGGAAAAAAAAGAAAAACACAAAATGTCTTGAGCAGGAATCATACCCAGGACCCCAGTGCTTGAGCCCAGAGTCTTAGCCAATGTGCTACGTGGCTCCCAGCTACGCAACTCCCTTAGTTTCTACCTTACGTGTCTCCGAGTGGAAGTGAAGAAGAAACAAAAGCTGAACCCGACCTGACCCGACCCTACCCCTAACACTAAAACTACTTTTCGCATCTCCTAAAGTTGAATGCTCAGGGCAACCTACTAGATGCGTCCCCTAAAGTTGAATGCTCAGTACAACTGTGACCTACTAGATGCATTCCCTAAACTCGAATACTCAGGGCAATCTAGCTACTAGACGCGTGCCCTAAAGTTGAATACTTGGGGCATAGCATACAACTAGTATGCTTGATAGTGAGAAATCTAGTGGACTGCCGAAACACTGAATAGCCGACAAAATATTTTCCGGCTGCCGGAACAACAGCAACTTCGAAAAAAACAGAAGAAAAAAAGGTTACCACCTCCTCTTGAACACCATAATTGTGATTTCAAAGGCAAAAGTTGAAGTTTCACCAGTAGAAAGTCCTAATAGCTAATATAACACACTATGTATAACTCGTGGTGATTTTATCACCCACACGACGAGTCCTCAAATATATAGGGCGCGTGCTATTCTCAGGGGGGTTTCAGCTGAAACCATTGCAACCCCCCTGTATCCACCACTGGGTAAGTACATTGTACTATACTACTAGTTTAGCTACATCATACAGTTCTGCTGTTTAACTTACCTGCATGCTTACATCATTTCAGCATACGTACTTGTAGGATGGTATATATAATGCTTATATGAAGTGACTTAATGTGTATTCTACATGCATGAATGGTGCTGATGTTTAATGCTAGGTTCCATATTAATGTAGGAATTTTACATGTAGAGCAGGCAACAGTGCTAGTTTACTGATAAAGTTACACACTACGATTTAGACTGCTATTATACTGGATTCAATGGAATATGAACACGTGTAGCTAGCTATAACAAAGAGTACTGATCTGGTTTAATAGGTAAGTTTACCTTAATTGAAATGGTGTATGGGCAGATCAAAGGCTGTCACCAGTGACACAAATTAGTTTACAAGTGGGTGTATCATGGCTAAGTGCCTCCTTTAATCTGGTCACTAATTAAGGATCAAAAGAAACCATACATAGCACCAGCACAGAAAGTCACAATACAAGGAAATGAATTTGGCAGCTGATGGATTGCTACATACTCTGCTATGGATATCCACAGCTTTGCACTTACTCACATCTGGATGAATTGGAAGCAGTATAATGGCTGAGCTGAATCAGCATCAATACACCACACACATTGTTCATGCTAGTCAATGAAAAATAAACTATGTAGCTACCAATAAATTAGCTAACCATTAAGACCGTAAAATTGTTCCATGTCAGCAATAGTAAATATTAGCTTGGCTTTCTTGCTCCTTCTGTGTTACAAATGGTGCCTTGGATCCCCACATACCCTCATGCCAAAATCTATTTGGTATGTATTTGCTTGTAAACACTCCACTCTCTGGCCTGCAGTCCTTGTGCTTAAAAATCAGATACAAACCTCATGGATGTGCTACAAGCATTACTTGTATACCATGCAGTATTAGTTATTTGGGAAGGGGTGCCAATCAAAAAACTTTGTGCAAGAAACAGAAATCAGGGAAGAGTATTTGACAGTGAGGTACCAGAGTTATTTGGGACCTACTAGGCCCACCCCTAGATACGCCACTTAAGACAGGTGGGAAGAGTGTATCTAGTTGTTGAGTATGTGCATGTGCAGTCTCATAATAGTTATTACGTACTTTACAATTTGTAGACTATGCATTTTGCTGTATTTTAATATTACATATGTACTTAATGTAAAAATAACATTATGTAAGTAGTTACAACTTGGAGGATAGAAAAAGTTAAGGTTAGGTGGGCAAGGAGACTTGGAGCAAGCGCTGCAGGGACAAAGGAAGTGGAAACTGTGAAGGTTGTCCGAGTCAAACTTATTAGTAAAATGCTGCCAAAAGATCTTGAGTACCTGTGATTTAATAGTGGAAAAATTTGATTAAAGTCAAGTCCTGATAGACAGTTATAAATTCTTGCATAGGTAATCTATTAAAATAGAAGTTGCTTTGTTTGTTGATGACAAATTTATATGTTGAAGTTTGTTGGTGGTGGAGGATCTGGGTAGGATGGTGGCAAAAGGTAACGTAGTTGCAGTTATTGAAATGATTTGTTGGATGCTGCATTGATTTTATGAAAAATTCATATGTTGTACTTAGGTGGAGAAACTCCATGCACTGTCATCATGTTATTTTGTGTCGCCAGCAGTGCACACAAAACGTGACATAATTAGCTAGCACATGCTCTAGTCTAGCAACCAGACCCTATTTCCTCGAGGGTAGTACTTGTTGATTAGAGATTATAAGCGCCTCCAGGCACGTCTCTGATAAACACTACTTATAATGTCTAATTGACCCCCGAGGAAATAGGATCTGGGTAACTGTGAATTTAATTGTAAATGTAAGTTGTATATGTACAGTATCTATAACTTTCTGGCTGAGGGCACAAGTTTCCCCCAGACCATTAATGCAGTCCTTGCCTGCATTAATAAAAGGAAGTGGTTACTGAACCGAAAGATTTTTATTTTCGCGTCTAGTAATTTCGCTGAGCATTTGACTTTAGGGGACGCGCCCAGTAGTTTCCCGGAGCATTCGACTTTAGGGGATGCGAAAAGTAGCTTTAGCGTTAGGGTCAGGTTCAGCCTTGGTTTCTTCTTCACCTTTAGGTTACGTTCTTCTTACTACATACAGTGAGACTACTACGTGAGTAACATTTATAAGGTAGAAAAGTAGGGATAGTGGGTAGCTAGCAGCAGTAGCACAGTGGTAAGCCCACTGCCTACAGTTTCAACAGTCCAGGGTTCGAACCCAAGTTGAGTTTTGTGATTTTTGTTTTTTTTCGTTTAGTGACCCTAAGTTTTACTGTCGGTTCATTAGCGAGTCCTGCTTATTGAACCGACTTCCGGTTCAGTAACCACTGCCTATTAAAAATGCAATATAATGTAATAAGTATATAGTTAGGTAATAAGTAGTAGTATGGTGTAGTTTTCAGTATGTACGTGTTTTATGAACATATAATAAAAATTATTTGTTTTATTGGAGACTGAGAAATTACAGATGGGTATAACGTCTTTAACGCTAGCTATATCAAGACTCACGGTAGTGAGTCGCGTGGCCAGTAAAGCAGAAACGCGCGCCGCAGACAATAAATGATGCGACCACTACGTAAGGATTTTACAAGAACGAACGTTGTCAAATTCGGCCTTCTGGCCACTCCAAGTCATACCTTAGTTTCTGGTCACTCCCAAGCCTACAAATGGATGCGGGCGGGTGGATGATCAGGACTTCAGGACTATAGACTCTACTGTGACAATATACTGTATGGTATTATTATTTGTTCAATTTAGCAAATTCATGTTGATTTTATACTTAACCAACAACATAAGTAGTTGTGCTTCGGCAAAAAATGCACTAGGAAAGTTGTTGATGGATCATGGCTAGCTATACACTGATGTATAGTATTTAAGTATATATTTATTTATTTATTTAGAATATACTATAGGAAATGTTTTGCTCATGTAGCTACTTATGCTTTCCAAGTGAAATAAATGTCTCATTAGCTATGTCAGGAAAGTATTACTATGACTTATAGCTAAGTTGTTCAAATGATCATGATACACAATGAAATTTAACTTCTATTTTCACATCAGAAATTCTTCATTCAAATGTAAAGTCTTAGCCCACTAGCTATGTGTTTCCAGCCTTCTATTCAGTAACCTTGAGAAAAGTAACTGTCAAAGTTTTGAGTCATTGAGTGCTCCAGACTACTGTTTTTTAGTGATCATCTGGGAATGTTTAAACTATAAGGGTTTCTACTTGCCAATCTAATTTTAGTTATGGAAAAGTTTAAGTTTAAGCTCACCGAATGTTGCCGGCTTTCGATACCCCTGTAGTGTTCAGTGATAAGGAATTAGACTAATCATTAGAGGACTACATTTGAATTATAAAGTTAAAGCTATGGCCCATCTGCATGGACTAGTAGTTAATGCTACTGAAATTACTTTGGTTACAGAAGCTTTAGTAACAGTTATAATCTGAACAGCTATATAATCAAGGACAAAACTAGCTATAGTTAGAAACATTTTATTAGTGTGGCATATATACCTAATATATACCTAATATTAGAGTTAAGAGTAGTGTGACTGCTCTATTGGAATCCCTGAATGCTCTATTAGAGTATATCGATCTTTTGCAGTAAAAAATAAGTGTCTTGCTGGGTCACGTGCACTTAAGCACCTGTAATATTAATAATAGTCCTCATAAACTAGGGTTTCAGGTTTACCATGCGGGCGGGTGACCAGAAACTAAGGTTTGACTTGGTGTGGCCTTATCATGATATGTGCTAATCGCCTTTTTACAATTAAGTTTTACAACACAAATACATGTATAGTTAAACTCACCAATTGCGACTAAATCCCTTCAACACGAAAAGACAAGTAATGAGACAACCTTGGAGACAACAGCCACACAAGCCTATTCTGGTGCGTTTATTTAGTAGTAATATAAATTTTAAAGGCGTTTATTTACAACAGGACATAATTACGCGCCCCTCTATTGTCTCTGTACATACTTGCCTTTTCTTTACTATTCTCATTTCATTTCACAAGATCTCTTGGCAGGGGCGTAGCTTTTTCACTTGAATTAGTCAATGCTTGAAGTAGATCGAGATACTCTAATAGAACAGTCACATTTCTACAAGTGCCATATTTTTATATTGTAAAGTCTGTAAGTAGCTAGTAATTTAAACTATACAATCCGATGCTAAGCAAAGTTGTAACTATGCTAAATATTGATTGCTGTGTTACAGCTGTTTTGTGACTGCTCTAATAGAGTATCTTGATCGTTTCAATGCAGTACAAGATGAAAGGCAAAGTGTTGTTAAGGGTTTACTAGTTAAAATGGGTGTTAGTTGACTGCAGTTGCATGCCACTAACAGGGCCGTCCAGAGGAATTAGAGGGCCCAGGGAAAAGAGTTAAAGAAGGGCCCAGGGGCAAGGAAGGGTCTAGATCCTGACAGCTCTATTAGAGTATATCGATCTTTCTTTAAACAGGTATTCAAGTGGCCCCTTTCGGGCTGTGGTAGGGGGCAAAATACCCCAGTTACCCCCAATGTGGGCGGCCCTGGCCACTAAAATTACAGTTATATTTTAATATTCTGTCACTGTAGTCTGGGGTTTCTGTCAAAACCATGGAAACTCACCTACTGTTATCAACAGTGCATTGCTTATTCTAACAAAAAGTATTGAAATCCCATCCAAAAACAGCTTATAGCTGTAAAAAAAGTGCGCGTCCAAGTAAAGCAGAGTTAACTGCGACAAAAAGTAATGATATCATAATGCGGCCATGAGCGAGGTGTGCAAGTTGTAAAATTAATATTAGCTAATCAGATAATACAATGTTATTGTTAAAGTGTTAATGAGAACTATGTGATGCTGCTAGTTTTTAAGTGTGTGAGCATCTTCATAAATGCCACATAAATTTAATTCTCAATAAAGCAATGTGTATAGATTCTCTGATAGTAATAAATAGTTTGAGTTTGGCCGCCTTTCCTGTATACAGCAATGCTACGAACAAAGGAAAGGTGGCCAAACTCAAACTATTTATTACTATCAGAGAATCTATACACATTGCTTTATTGAGAATTAAATTTATGTGGCATTTATGAAGATGCTCACACACTTAAAAACTAGCAGCATCACATAGTTCTCATTAACATTTTAACAATAACATTGTATTATCTGATTAGCTAATATTAATTTTACAACTTGCACACCTCGCACATGGCCGCATTATGATATCATTAGGCATTCCAGCCGAATTTTTAAATTTTGGAAAAATGGACTTTTTATATGCTCAAAAGATAGAGTATTGATTGCCGATCTCAGAAATATATAGTTTGGTGGGTTGGAATTAGCTACTTTGGCATGCACAGTGCTTAACAACTGAAAAATGGTACATTTTTTCTCCGGGGCTCCCCATACATTTTAAAGGTGGAAATGGCACAATTGAATCAGGAAGCCATCTAGCAATCTGGACTATCTTGAAACTACAGTTGCTTCTAGCTGCAAGTTTGTACATGTAATAAGAGTAACTTCAGATCTTATCGGATCTCAGTGATCTTTGTATGCTTTGTGGTGAGCAAATATGTTTAACCTACTGCACACTTCTCAATACAATGGTGTACACTGATAGGCAAGCGATTGTCTCAAGTAAGTAAAAACATCAAGTTAACAACTTATAAATGTAAACAACTAAAGTGGAGGTGCCACAATGATGCAACAATACCTAAGGCGGAGTTGTGGTTTCAATTACGGCATTGTTATGCTGACTTTGAAGTGGTATATACTTTTGAGCTGATGACACAGCCATCAGAAAATTGCCCTGTAGCTGAAAATCGCTAACCCAAGCGAAGTAACTACGCACTTTAAAGTAAGCTCCAATGACTACCTTCCACTCGGCAGTACGTTTATAAAAATTTTAAAGTATTCTACATACATTTCAAGGCTTGAAAAGATTACAAAACAACACAAAACTTACTTATATGTAACGCGCACGATAAAACTAAGATTTTCATGATGATCAGCGTGTGGACAAACTCTATAGCGATTTTTATCCTCATCGGAACTCGGACGATGGAGCAATCCCAAGTTAAACGCTAGTTGTTATTTTGTGCCAGGGTTCTATTGGGGAATATACGGAGAATATTTTTATTAAAAAATCTCGGATACTGGAATGCCTAATATCATTACTTTTTGTCGCAGCTAACTCTGCTTTACTTGGACGCGCACTTTTTTTACAGCTATAAACTGTTTTTGGATGGGATCTACTTTACCAGTTAGGCACTGGAGGGTGTACACAGAAGGCAGAGCCTGTTCGAGGTGTTTACGCATAGCCTAGGAGCCTTTATTTATTTATTATTTCTTATTGTTTCTCAACCACGCCATGCATGTACAAATTTAGATATTTATGAAAACAACAAAGGAAGTGGTTAAATAATTGAGTTGGTGTGGCTGGAACTTTCACTGACTGCTCTATTAGAGTATGTGGATATTTCTGTGACATATGTATAACTATTTTCATTTGCAGTATGGCATAAATTATGCTTGATGTTTGCATACCTATTACACTCAATATAATAGGCTGGAGCCTATCACAAACATTGCCCCAAATTGGAATGAACATTGGTTATTTTTACCAAAACGTTAGTGCCAGCACTTGTAAACTGAGTTAATACGACAGGCTTGTTTACAAATTTAATGGATTACATGTGATGTCAAGACATCTGTGTTTATGTTCTTATGTTTAATAATATTTTCAGTTCCAATCCAAGGAGTAGTGATTTCACCATATGTTTACCTACATCTGTTACACATTGTCATACACAGGAAGTAATGAATATCATAATACATAGCCATGAGGGGTTTGACTGATATGTATGTCCAAGTGTGGGTAATAATACTCTCAAAGTGTGTTAGTGATATGCTATACAGCCTGTATGCAATATAGCGATTGTGGATTTTACTACCATCTCTAGCCAAGTTACTACCTAAAGTATGCTAAGGTAAGTACTTAATATATAGCGTAGGTCAGTTATTGACCTTGAAACACCTGAGCCAACTTGTCACATGGTTGAAATGTGTCGTGTAGAAAACAATTCTATACAATGCTAAGTTTTAAAAAACCAATACTTTTCCTTTAAAAGAGCACAGTCTAACTAGACTAATATACTCAGAGTCTATGCTATACTCAAACCCACAATGTAAAACTTTGAGCAGCTTAATATGGAATCAAAGGAGACTAATGCTTTGTACTGCATCAGCATCAAATGCATTTGTGGTCAGGGCTATAATTGCTCTAAACACAGGGTGATATCATGGTATCATCCTGTGGTCAGGTAAATATGTAAAACATAACCCTGTGGTTTCCTTTGATCTGAGGTGTCAAAGTGTTATATGTACTAACTAATGTATAGCATGTTTTAAGCATGGGTAAGTTTGAAAAAATGTTTTATTCAATTTAATAAGTAAACCCTTGAAGTACAGTAACAGTGAATGTCTCCTTGTTCCTTGTGTGGTTCTAATAAAATTAATAGCCAATAGCCATGCACATTCAGCCATTCTCTTACTACATATGATATGCACAAGGATTACACTTCGGAAGGCTCAGTTTCATATCAACATGTAATTGGCAGGATCTGACAGCTGGGACGTGGTGTGAACTTAAAACTGCAGAAACCAAAGGAGGTAAGCAAGATGGTGGCAAAGATTGAATTGTTAAACTCAGTACTGACACACTCAGATGTAATAATTCGTCATTACTGGCATGATGAATCATATCAAATGTCAGGAAGAATTATCAATTTATACCCGGTATGTAAGTACAGTAGTACAATTAATAGCCACAAAATTAATTAGTCTGCATAGCATTGGGAACTTTGAGGATCATAAAAGCAATAGTTCTGTATACGTGCACAGCTCAAATTACTCACTGGTATGCTACATGTATATTTTATCATTTGTGTAGCTCTTCAAGTATGCAGTCCAGATGATGATACTTAAAAAAGTCTTGACATAAAGACATATACATATATCTTAACTTGAAAGTTTTTAACCTTGTAGCTAAGTCATCTAACTCTGTTATTATATAGTATTAATTTTGTTGAGGAAATTTTAAGTGCAATGCAAATCAAAACATGCATTCCAGTTATTTCATCTTTCCTAAAACTAGAGAACACTTGTAAAACTACATGAAAACTTTTTGCAGCTTTAGTTAATCCAACTGGAAAATTGCCATAACATTATTTCTGTTGATTTCATCAATGCTGTAACATGACTGCTATTGTCATACTTGTAATTTTAGAAAGTACATGTTGGGCATTTATAAAAACGAAACAAAAGAAGCAACTGTCATATTATACCACATTGCTACATCACATTATTCACATAGCTATTGCAATGAAAATGATACATTGAAAAAATGTACACTATACTTTGTAATCATTTTTACACTAGGTACCAAAAAGCAACTAGCTGAGTTTCATAATTACTTTGTAGGTGAGTTAGCAATAAGGGAGACCCCTCATCTTACTGTTATCAACTCTTGGTACAATGCTACATAAACAGTAGATTGCAAAATAGGGATAAAGTGTGCTTGCACCTCCCTCCTTCCAAAGTATTTGTACTACAGCACAATTACAAATGCCATGAACATAGACATTCAAGTTACATCTATGCATAGGTATGGTTTCAATGGTAGTATAGTTAACTAGATGTTTAACACATTAGCTTACCTACACAGCTTTGCCGAGAACTATATGTATATATATGTATATATACATTACATTTGCTGATGTCGTAACAGTAGAACTATTAGCATAATGTATACTGTTGAAATGTAGCCATTCTTCAGTTGAAATGTATAGTATATACAACCTGAGGACAGAATATATAGTGGTCCACCACTAATACTTGTAAACAGTACTACATATGATTATGATGTAGTTGGAGGTCATTCTTCATCACTACTTTAGCCAAAAGAATTACTTAGCATTGTACACTATTGAAATCTTACCTACAGAAATATTATCCTGTGTTTGAATCAGAGAAAATGATGATAAATATATTACATATGCGATAAAGTGTCTAGTGTCTGCAAAAAGAACTTTGAATTACAGTTGGACTATGTACTATGCTGAATTGTGAAAAACAAACAAAAAAAAAGAACAACTCAATAATTGATTGAAGTAAATAAAAGTTGGCCATGAAACTCTCCACAATCAATATAAGGCAAAATTCCTATGAACAGTAAACGATTAAGTGTAGTACCAACAACATCATTGACAGCTAACAGTTTGGGGTATTCACTCAAGTATTTGTATGCCTTACAGAATCGGACTCTTCCCCTGGATAGGTATGTTCTTAACATGTTTCTAATTTCTGTATTGGTTATATTTGGGCACTTCTCCAGTAGTAGGGCAACAGTTCCAGTGACTAAAGGAGTACTTTGAGAAGTTCCAGTTCGGAATCTTTGACATGTGTTACATTCATCTCCTGTAGAGTTGTAGCAGGGGATGTTAGGGATACATATGTCACTGCTAAGGATTCTATAGCCTGGAGCAAACACATCCACACATGATCCCATGTTGGTGGATAAAACTCTGCCATCAAATTCACCCATCAATGCATTATCATCCATGTCAGTAGCAGCTACATTGATAACACCATTGTAACCAGCTGGAAAAACTTTACAGGAGTCATAATTCAGTTTTCTAAAGTCCCTACGGTTTCCATTCCCAGCAGCAGCAGTGACTATTACATCTTCTGCTATTAATATCTTGACAAATTTACTAACAGTATCCATTATTTCAGTCCCTGCAATAGAAAGATTAATAATGGCTCTGGTTCCATTTCTGCTTTTTTTGTGCTCATGTACACACATTAGTCCATCAAGAAGAGATGCTTCAGAAGCACGACCTCCACAGTTTGCTACCCTAACAGAAAATAAAGTCACACCAGTCGCTAATCCAGTACCATTTCCACCAACAAGACCAGCTACATGAGTTCCATGTCCATTGCAGTCTTCCCCCTCATGTGTTTCATTTCTTAATTTGTCGATTGGATCACAACCTGGATAGTGAGCTCTATCATCAAATGCACTGTGATTATAGTGAATACCAGTGTCCAGTACATATACATCTACCGACTTCCCAGTGTACTGGCTAGCAGTATATTTCTGATCCAGTGGCAGTGATGGTTGGTCTACTCTATCTAAGTGCCATCCTGGCTTGGCAGATGCAAGAGAATCAATTTCAGATACCAAAATAATGTATTCATTTTCCTTTACTTCAAGAACTAATTTGTGATGTGTGACCTACACATGACCATATACAACCTTAACACAAACAATAATAAAGACAAAAATGTAATTAACGGAAGGCAAAAATGCAATTCATGGAGCCGTGTGTTTCAGTGGTTGATTATCATTAGTGATGAATGCAGTTATGAATAGCTACAGGAAACTCATTAGGTGTGAAAAATAATTGTGTGCTATGTTGGTGGCAAAATGTATACAGGTAATCATTCTCACCCATTTTAAAGCACTTTCTGACAGCCTTGCTGTTAAGCATTTGATGCTAGGATATTCTGAAATTATCTTTGCTTCAATTTTCCCCCTTACATTGGACCTCCTGTTCAGCTGTTTAGCAAACTGCTGTAGCTGTACATCAGTTACACTGTCTGCAAACTGGACTATGTAAGTTCCTGGGTCACGTAAATTTTCATCAGCAGATTGTTTAACTCTTGCCACACCACAAACATCTTGGAATGTGACACAACCAATGACTAGTGCAAGAATTAGGCACCAATAATGTGTCATTGTTGATCATGAACTGCAGGAATATGTAATAGTAACCAGCTACTCAGTATATAGTGACCTAGTTAAGCTATGTAGTTCATACCTTCAGATCACCTAGACACAGCAGGGCTAACTAGTAGTACGAGCAGTTAATGATGTTGTCAAATACCTCTCCAGTGTTTTTGATGTACAGTACACTCCAGCTAGTGCTTTTATAGAGTACAGAAAATATCAAATGTATGGCTTTCAGGAAGGTATAGTTTCATCAGAAAGCTTCTAAGTGCTAAATAGCCGTAAGAAGCAATTGCAAAATATTATGGGTAGGTGTATGTGTACAGCAGATGTTAATGAAGTCCACATACATATGCAGGTGAATTAGCAGCACAAGTGAATGAAAATTGCTTGATCATGTAGATATGTCTCAGAATACTTCATGCATTTACAGTAAGCTGTGTGAAAATGTCTTTAAAACTAATGGTGAGGTTGATGGATAGAACAATATGTATAAATGCAAAAAGTGTTAGCTACCAGCACAAAACCACAAATGAAATACTAACCTTCCTGATACTCACACATCTGACAATGTATTCTTTACAATGGTGCACAGAAGCAGCTTTAGCATGGTGCATCAGTTTAGTGCACATGCATGTGAAGAAAACCTGCACTCGAATACTGTTGCACAACCTTCATCGTGAATATGTACAGCATATCCACTTTATAATAGGCATCAATCTTTCACACACTTACACACACGCACGTACACGTACACACACACACATGTACAAACACACACATACACGTACATGTACACACACACACACACACACACACACACACACACACACACACACACACACACACACACACACACACACACACACACACACACACACACACACACACACACACACACACACAGACACAGACACATGCACACACAAACACAGTGACTGGCAACTGCAAATTCATCTTAGATCTAGTTCTATTACCCTCAGTCAACTCTAATTTTAGTTACGTTTTAGTTCTAGTACCTTCAGTCAACTCTAGTTTTAGTTTTAGTACAACTCTACTTTTAGTTCTGGAATCCTATTTTAGTTTCAGTACCCAATGAATACTAATTCTATCAGTTTTAGTTACACCTAGTTTACTATAGATCATGGGTGAGGTCTTGTAAGTTGCTACAGCTTCAAATTATTAATAATAACAATGCTTCTTTGCATGCCAGTACAATTTCTTTGCATTCACATTTTAAAAATCCTAGCATGGAGTGTACAGTGTATGTTTTGGCCCTCAAAAATGACATCTTATAGTGTGCATGTGATTTTATAGAGGATCACTCCCTAGATCACACATAGCCTATAACAAAAGTTTACAAAGTTGCATTTTGACTATTTACTCAGCTACATATTAACTTCAGACTAGTGAGACTGTATTACAAAGAACAATAAAACAGCAGTAAATTAAATTAAATAACTTTCAAATGAACAAAAGTAAAAATTGAAGGCTACATAAGCAGATTTGTCTGTTATCACTTTTAAAAGTATCACTTGCAGACAGCAGCAGCTTCAAAGAAAAGTATTAAATAGCAGCAGTTACATATGTATCTCTATTTAGTGAGTGTGTCTTATGTTACTATAATAATAATTATTATATGTGGAGTGTTCTTTTTAAGGCAAAATTTTGCACATAAAATCTTTTAGCTAGTTCTTGAATTAAAAGTTCAACAGATTGTTTAGTTTTTGAACCAAAAATTGTAGCAACTTTTTTTAGTTTAGGTTTTTTATGAATCAATTAAGAGTTTTAGTTTAGTTTCAGCTTGCAAACCAAAATTGCCCATACATTTCGATTAGTTCTAGTATAGCTACTAGAAATAAAATTTAATTGCTGGACTAAAAGTTCAGTAACAGAACACACACACATACATAATACAGTATATGTGTATGCAGGGGCATTTGCTCTGCTGCTTGGACTATTGTTTCATTAGTCATATAGATCATTACTGGTAACAGCAAATTTATAGCAAGCTAATGCATTATACTATCCAAGAGATTTACTAGCTGAATAAGGAAAAACACGACACGTCAAAGGATTCATAAGACTCTATTGACACCCACAATCCCACACATACATATCTTTTGTTCAATGAGATACTGATATATGTAAAAGATCACCAAAGCTATAGCTACAGCTGCGTATGTGTAGTGTGCTAAAGCCAGTAAGAATGTATAGAGTATGTCAGTATTATCTTTATTTGAAATATCCATTCATATATTACAACAATTCTAGCAAATGTCTGTGCCAAAAAGATACCTGAAATATATACACTATAGCTCTAAATCAGGGTGTAACAACTTTCCAGTTGTGGTATATACATACTAACAAGCATATAAACACCAGTACTGTTAAATATATTCCATGCATAGGTGTGAACACACACTTACACAAGCATTATGGATTCTGCTTAAAAAATAACTGTTAAATAAAAATTTTAAATGTTTTGATTTTGGCAGAAATGGTACATAGTTGTACTTAGCTAAAGATACATGGAGATACATGCAGACTAAAAATTTATGAAAATCACACCCAACTTTGTACTATTTGTTTAGTTCTATTATAATGCCTGCATGTGTAAAGACACAAAAATAGATTGATCAAGCTAAAATTGGTAACAATGCTACAGACATACATACACCTGTACTTGAACCCAATTTGGTAACCAAGTGCTACTAACAGGTGGTTATTAGTATGGTGTTTGTCATCCAATGAAGGACATCATGATTAATCAACTAAATATGTCAAGGATATTCCATATTGGTTGTGTACCACACAAAACAGTGCTTTGGCAAAGTACGATAGGTGTTAACAAATTATAATAATTATGTGGATGAACCTTTCAAAATAGTTTATAACATACAAACCTAGAACTAATTAACTATATTTTGTACCTGATATTAAATTCCATTTACTGCCTAGGTTTTAGTTGTAACAGAGAAAAATGTGCTATGTAACCAACTCTGGAAAATAGGTTGATAGCAGGGCTAATATTTATCCATGCTATAATTACTAACTGTTAGATTTCACTGTCAACATCAATTAAAGGTGAGTGATCTGCTTTTCCTGGATGTCTTTTAAAGTCCTGTATGCCAGAATGATCCGAAAAGCTTGACAGAGTTTTGGTCATTCTAGATGGCTGGATCTGGCAGTATACTTCTCTGTGGAGTTAAGCAACCAACTTTCACTTTTAAAACTGGTTTTGAACTCTTTCTATAGCAGCACATCTCAACACAACACTAATCTCTCCCATTTTGAAAACAATTCACTTCCCCAACCTCTTAACTACCATCTAGAGCTTGCTTGTTATGTTCAATTATTGCAGCCTCATGAAAAATCCACAAACAACTTGGGTGTTGGTTACAAACATGCCTGTACAGCGGATGTACTGTAAGAAAAGGAATTGTTTGAAAATTATTGGAACTTTGGTACACATGGTTTTAACCATTTGTGAACTAATGATAAATGACACATTGACTAATTCAATTAAGTCTGGCATTTTTGATACTTGGGAATAGACTATATATAAGGAAAGCTATCCCAGCAATGGTTACATATTTTGGAACAACTCAGCATCATTCTTAAAATTTTATTTGAAATAGCTAAGCAATAAAAACAAGACAGGGACGGAGTACAAGTGGTTGCCAAATGGGTACAAGTGGGACCTGTAACATACTTAGCATACAGCCCACAAGTCATAATGCTACCAAATAGTAACAAGACTTTATCAATTACAGGACTTATTTGGAACATGAAAGAGCACATTAGAAGGACACAGAATACAAGTGGTTACTGAAAAGGAAGTAGGTGAGACTTGCATAAAAGATCTAGAGTGTTACATGCAAATGTTTTGTATACAAAAAGCTTATTTAGGATATTAAATGAAAATATGATAGGGACAAAGTACAATTGCTTTACTAAAAAATTGGTCTTGTTATTGACTACACTGCAGGTAAAAACAAACACTAAAGCAATGCTCTCTTTTGTGACGATACAGATATACAGAGTACATATCAGTAGCTGTATAGACCACTATTAAATACTTTTACTTTCTTAGTGCTACCTGTACATGCCCCTACTATATCCATCACAGATTATTGTGGTAATTGATGACTGAATTTAGCTATATAATTATTTATTTATGGATGTACTATGATTATTCAAAAATAAAAGTTTTGGCTCCATGCTTTTGTTTATATCCATGTCCTGTAACTTCCCAAAACAATAATTTTCTGTTTGAAGGAGGTGCTGAGACTACGTCGGATGGTAAGGAGTTCCACTCATTCTGAGTAAAGAGGTTTACTTTCAATTGCAGTCTAGTTGGTTTTTTACAACGTTTCAAATGATGACCTCTTGTGTGGTGTACAGGGATTAATGTAAAAAAAAGTCAGACAAGTCAATATTGTAGTGGCCGTTCAACAGTTTATAAGTCTCAATATGGTCTCCGCAACTTAATTGTATAGTTAATATAGCCAAAACTGTATTCTGCACTAGTCTTAATCATGAGCTACCTAATTCACAATAGCTAGTACAGGTGTAAACCTGCCCATGCACCCTCATTTCTATTTTGAGTGTTGTTGTTGGATAGCAACAGTGTACACCTGCATTTGTAGCTATATGTAGCATTTCATGCGCAAAATCATAACAAAAATTGCTACAGAATGTGTAGCTATACATATAATGATAAAATTAGTTTAAAAGGCTTTACAGCACAAGTGCTGAAGGTCTGTAGGACACCTGGTCCTACAGCTTGTTTAAAGTTGTTACAGAAAGTGTGTTTGAAAAGGTGCACGGAGAAAGGAGAAAAAAAATCATGACTCGGCTGGACCTGGGCAGCCTCGACCTGCAGCCATCCGATCAATGCTCGAATGCTTGCAGGAGTCTGCCAGGCGGTCAGGATGTTTCTTCTTGTCAATTTCATGTATATACTTATCTCAAAGTACCCCATGTGGAACCAAATGGATATTAGTTTATTTATTAAGGCTTTACAGCACAAGTGCTGAAGGTCTGTAGGACACCTGCAATTAGTATACACCTCGGTATACACACTGGAGATAACAAATAGAACCTGTTAGCTAGCTAAATGGCACATTAAGAATTATTTTCCTACATAGCTAGACGAGCTAAGTAGTCGTGTGAGGTGAGTAATGATTATCTAGCTAGCTACATAGCTAACTTTAGTCAACGATTTTCGCTTAGGTTCCTTTGGCTCGTGGTAAGCACCTCGTAGCTACAGGCTCTGCCTCTAGTGTTCGCCCACCGGCAGTGCCAAACTGGTATAAAACAACTAGTTTTCCGGCGCGTTAGCCTGTGATAACTACCGTAGAGTAGTTTGGCGTACCTTCGCACAAAGCGCGAGGGTCTGGTGACAGCCGCATTGTGAAACTCCCGGTGAAAGTGACCGCTTTTTCTCAGCACGGCGCGCTTATCGATTGGAAATTATAAGCGTTCCAATCGATAAGCGCCGTGCGGAGAAAAGCGGTCTGGCCACACGAGACTGCGAATGCAGTGAAAAACGCGCAAACTTACACGTGCACGCGGGAATTCAATTAGTTTACGTATTATACAGTGGCGGTGGAAGGTGGGGGCTAGAGCCCCCCCCCTCAACTTTCAGATGAGAGGGGCAGAGCTCCTCCAATAATTAGCTTCTATGATGTCACGAGTGTGTCATGAGATTAAATATCGTCGCGGTTTCCAAACTGGTAACTATATATATATGGGTTTCGTTACTTTCACATCGTTTGATGCCCCACGTAAAATTACGTAACAACATTGCGTTAGAGGCGCTTTAATAAAATAATTATTAAGCACTGACTGAGACACGCGAGGACACGCTTTATCAAACCAGATACATAGAATCTAATGGGGAGAGGTAACAGCAGCCAGCTAGTGATCTGTGACTAAGGGGTCTGCCAGAATAACAGAGGTAAGTAATGTATACAGCAGTATGTATCACATCACCACCAAGATCACTTTAATATGCCTGGTTGTAATGTTTTATGCTGCAATACCGCTATTAATGCTATGAACAGAACTCTTAACACAGACATGGTAACAATTTCCTTCACTCCAGATATATTTCAACCTGCCTTGGTCAATTATAGTAAGGCCAGAGGCTCAGATTGTCCCATGCAGTTGCAGTGGTGTTGATGGTTTTGCAGCAGTGTTCATAGTTGAAGTATTCTTTACTAGAGGAATAGCATAACTGTAGCTAATGGATAATACTGTAGCCTCTTTCCCAAGGGTCTGAAACTCACATAATCTTACAATTTCTGAAACAGTTTTTGTTACTTTCACATTGTTTGATGCACCTCTACATACCATTATGTAACAACACTACATTATAGGCACATTGATAAAGCACTGAAACACGTCAAACTCAATAGGTGACAGCAGCCAGTCTTGTGATGACTGAAGGTGATGTGCGACTAATTGGTCTGCCAGGATAACAGAGGTATGTATGCATTATGTATCACATCACCTCTGTTACCTTCCATTATCCTTGAGTGTACTGTTTTAAAAATGCTATGAACAGAATTCTTAGCACAAGCATGGTGATAATTTACTTCAGGGATATTTCAACCTACTGGTGACCATCTTTTAATAGGGACCTAGTGTACGTTTGTTTCACTGGGGTGTCACACAAGCACTCACTATTGGATGATCTGCGTCAAAGACAAAATTTACCTTAGCCTTTGGCTTATAGCTTTTGACCTTACTTGAATGCATCTTCCTGAAATTTTGTCTGCTGTTTTAGGCTTAATTGTTAGGTTTTCATTGGATGTGGCCATTTAGCATTTTTAAAAGTTAGTATAGCTAGCTATAGTAAACCAAGAAAGCTGCTGTCTGGGCCATGTGAGCCAGCTAGATATAAATCCGTACACCTTCATTGTTATTTAAGTGTTGAAGCTATTTAGGTTTATTATATCCATTTACCAAACACACCAGTCCTGTGCTTTAAAATTTCTTAATACATCCTATCTATATAACCAGGGGAGTAGGACAAGACCACGTGAATGCGTAATAATGTTGCACAAGTACTTAAAGTATTTCATGTGAACTGAATAGACCCTGTACAAAAAGTAGAGGAAGGGGCTTGATACATATTTTGCTCTATTTAGTTCGTTGCTTGCAATGGTGTGATTCATGATTGGAAAGATGCTGCTGTTATGGCAAGGGCTAAAAAGGGGGCCAAAAAGCTAGTTGTAAATGACTTTTGGCTAGTTGCAAATGGTGATTGGGCTAGTTCTAAAATTTAGACAAAATAGCCAGGTTTACCACAGGAAAGTATATACTTACGTATTGTACCTCTTAACTCTTTTACAGATTTGACTAAAAGTCTTAAGATACATCTTGAGATAGCCATTTTCAAAAATTTTCTATTTCATGGTCTACTACTCTGATTAAAAATTACCTTACTAGTTTTAATTTCTTTCTTACAGTTCACTATAAACTGAAAATCAACACATTCATCAAATCAATGCTTTCATGCACATAATTATATACATAGTTATTTTGTTCCTTCAGCTTGCTAATTATTTCCAGATCTCACTGATTCTCTAAAATCATTTCCAGGTTCAATCATGGCACACTTATGTTTCAAAATTCTTTGGGAGTATGCCCAGACCCCTAGAAATCCCTCTTTACTGCCACTTTGTCTCATGACTTTCACGTCAACAGTAACAGTAGGCATCAATGATTACAATACAATCGTTGTTGTATGATCTATTACTTTCAACAGGTAGTATGACTATGGTTTAATAAAATATTTTTGTTAGTGCTTTGTAGTGCACGTGATCTTGTCTTACCCCTCTGATCTACAACTGTGAAAGATACATCATTGAAATCACAGTGAAATTGTTTCAGAGCTTTGAAACATTTTAAGTTTTTCTATCTCGTAAGTTTTAATATTTATTTATAGGTAACTCTGAGTTTTAACACTTCTTCCCATCTCCCACTGTAGTGATATTTTGTAGTCTTGACTGTTGACTGTGAGTTTGACCACAATTACAGATTGAGATTGACTTAGTAAGTGATACGTGATACCCCTAGTGTTTTGTTTTATAAGCCTAGCACTACAATTAAACAGGTGATTCTGAAGTCACAGTCTAACCCCCTCCACCATACTCCAAATAACCCACACCCTGTTTGCCCATTGTAATCTAAAACATCTGGGTTTTGCACCACTAGCAACTGTAGCAGGCTATCTATCATTGTTACCAAACAACCAACAACATACTTAGTAACCAAGATACAAGACAATAACCATACGTAAGTCCAGGAGCACGACTACCTGAAAACTTACATTCATAAGTGAATAGAAAATAATGAAAGACTAAATACAACAATGGAGAGTGAGGGCTAGCAACAAGAAATCAAAACGTAAAAATTTTGAACCATCCAGCACCAAGATGATTCAGGGAAAAACCCACTGGGTTTTACCCACATACGCATGTTACGCACATCAGTAATCACTGAGTTTCTTTCTGTAGCTATGTATGTGTTCACTTCTTCATTTTGATGACAGTAGTGACTTTCCATGTAGAATTCTGCCGTTCTCCTAATACAAATGTCATTTTGCAAAGTTTTTTTTGGACATACTCTGTAAAATGAAATACAATAGTAATTGTTTTGTTTGTGTTTGTTAATACAGGTAGCAATGATTTCATCGTCTAATTGTGGGTCAGTCATGACTACTCGCACAGCAGGTGAAATTGGCCAGTATCTCCTCATATTGTACATAGAACTCTATCATCAAGGGTGACTTTTTTTGCTGAAGAGCTGCAGCATTTGCAATAATGTGATGCTAGACTGTGGTACATCGCTCAATAACTTTTTGTTCCAAGTTTTATGTACATGCTGTAACTGATCATATTATTGTTGTTTAAATATCACATCTTTTTATTTACAAATAACTAACCCTTTGTTATCACATCTTTATAGTAGATCCAGTATTACCGTAACTTCTTTCTGTAACAGAACATGTACAGTATGTTACCTCTATTACATTCAGATGGTAGCCCTAATAATATATGAATGGAATGTGGCTTATTCGTAGTAATGCTTGACCTGCTAAAATACCTGAAGCTTTTATTTCAAATGTCCTATGTGGTCTGACAATTTCACTGTTTTATATGTACTAGGAAACACACCATTTGGTCTTCTTTTCTGAATTTGGAACCAAACCATTATTTCTTTATTTATTATACTGGACAGTCTGTAATTATTGATGCATCCAGTGGGGGGAGGGGGAATGCATAATCAATAGAGACACTAACAATAATGTTCATGTAAGTTTAGACAGTTCAAGAGTGTCATTATCTACAACTTCATAATTATCATTTGTACACTCAGTCAGATTGTTATCACCAGGAACTTGTCGCTTCTCCAACAGGGGGACATTACTTGTTCTAAGTACGATTTCACCATTAAGTATTATTCACAACCTTTCCGTAGTTGACTCTCCAACAAACCCCATACATATTCACTGTACACAGAATCACAACTGCACTTTACCTTTGATTTAAACCCCTGGGTTACCATACATGAATTGGATCACTTCATCTGAAGCCTATACGTACTTAATGTCCCTAGCAGTGCAAAACACGCTGTGCTGTACATGATACGAAAGCAATGGATTTTTAAACAACCTTTTGGTCTAATAAATACAGTAGTTACAGTTGTACAGGAGCAGCTTTACATAGTAATAGCATGTTTCAAGCCTTAGTGAAGGGGGAAAGGGTCCTGATGTAGGGAAAGAGAATAGTGCACGTGCTGAATTGTCGCTGCTAAATATAGTGCAGACCAGCTAAATAAATTACTTCACACTTGGACACGCTGACATGGTCCACATTCTGTGGGTATGCCTTACAATGACAGTGTACAGGACAAAGTTCTTGTAAGCAATTTCAATTTAGTACGTACATACTGTAACAGTATAGTTGGTATTTTGAAGGCACACACATGTTGCTGTACCTTAATTTGTTTGCTATTGATTATGGAGGATGATTTGATACCTACCAACTGAGGCGATTCACTTGGTTTGTCTTTTAACTCAGACTCTACTGATTGTGTGCAGTGTAACACCATTTTGCAGTAAATGTACTTGAAATTTAACTGTTAGACTGGAGTGATTCAATTATATCTAATCACGAGCAAGAGTTGAACTTGCACACGCCGGATAACAAATGGCAGAAATGATAACCCTCTTGAGTTTACTTAATATTGGGACAGTCTGTACTAATATATTGCAGGTCCCTATGGTGAATGGGTGAATCCCCCAATTCCCTGTATCCGACCAGTCCCAACATAAGCAGTCCATTGTGTTTATGTTATGAAGTAACAGCTGCTCGTGCCTAGTTGTATAAAATAACAAAGGTTATCTGCACGCACAACATGGGGCAGGATACAAAACCTTGCACGAGACTGTACTATCAGCAAAGATTGCAAATGTAATTTAATGCCAATATTTCTGTATTAACTAATTCAATGAAATATTAAAAATTAATTAAGGTGTTTAATCAAGCAATACAGCTACTCAACCTATACAGCACTGTGCATGACAATAAATTGATTTCAGTGGCTGCTTTGAGCTTCAGTAATGGTGGAGTAATATATAACATACACTTGTAGAATGGCATGACCCACACACTATAGCTAACTGTCACAAATGAAAGGCAGACAACGCTGCACAGATGATTAGGTATGCAGATATTTAACAAAGTTTTACAGATACAACAGGAAGTACTGACGAAAGAAAAATTTGAAGAATTCACAATATTATTAATCAGCTTTGACGAAATAAAATTTGACGAAAAGCAAAAAATAACAGGTCTAAACACTGACTTTTGAGGTGCTTATTGGACAAATGAACCAATTTGTCAAATTTTACTTTTGTAAAAATTTTCCTATTGTAAATTTACAGTTAATATTTCAGAAATTGTACTATAGTATTATCCAATAGCTACGTAGTTATGCTCACAGGCAATTCTAAGGGGAAGAGGGGGGGGGGGGGGGGGGGGGGCGATTCTGTAGGTCTAGTTCAACTACCAACACTGCAAAACCGTCAACACCACTGCAACTGCATGGGACAATCTAAGCCTCTGCCCCTCTACTGGCAAGTTGAAATACATCTGGACTAAAGGAATTATCACCATGTCTATGTTAAGAATTCTGTTCATAGCATTGTAGCATAAAACATTACAACCAGGCAAACAGTGGTGATCTTGGTGGTGATGTGATACATACTCATGCATACATAACTCACTTCTGTTATCCTGGCAGACCCCTTAGTAGCACGTCATCACAGGCCACTGGCTGCTGTAAAGCGTGTCAGTGTGCTTAATAATTATTATTTTATAAAAGCGCCTATAGCGCAGTGTTGTTACGTAATTTTACGTAGGGCATCAAACGATGTGAAAGTAACGAAACCCATATATATATATATATATGGGCGTAGCCAGAATTTTTTGAAAGGGGGTTCCAGCAGCAGTATTGAGTTACCAGAAGATGGGTCTGGGGGCGCGGCCCCCAGCCGCTGTGCCGCCGCAGCAAAGTATAGGCAAAAGCATCATGGAAGCCTTATGTTCTGTGCTCTTTGACAAAAATTCAAAATGAGACCCCTTTATTGCTGCATTGACTATGCCATGCATATTTCTCTAAACTGTGCAGTTAATTGGCAGAAATTGACAGAACTGGTTGCTAAATCTTTCTGGACTTGATGTTTTACCTGTGCAACCTTAGACTCACAATTGCAACCATCATGCATGCTTTGAACATTAACAGAGTTTAGAACTTAAAACATATAGCTACAGTTATATAGTATATTCTTGAGTGACTCAATTATATAGCTATTTGTATCAAACTTCTACAGAAAAATGTAACAGCTGTTGTCATAATAATATGCTCACTCAAGGGAGGTACCTCCAAAGTAGTACATACAGCTACCTATGCACTAAAATAAACAAGTATATACGTAGCCTATAAATAAATTGCATGGATGACTTTTTATAGCTATAGCTATAGCAAATCTGAAGTATATTAAATACATTTATCCCAGTATACAGGCTGTGCATGCCTTTGCTGGTACTTTAATCATAATCATGATCTGTTCTAGTAGAGTATAGCTAGCTCTATTTATAGTATAATTGACTGCTCTGTTAGAGTTAGTACCAATAACGCGGGTGTATTAAAACTGAACATGCGGGCCCCGGATGACGCGAAACTGCATGCTAGACCTAATACAACGCTGGATACGGCTAAGAAAGCATTTTTGCTAATTACATGAACTCATTTATTTTGTGGGTGAGAAAATTGTTTGTCTTCAGTGACTCTGAAACATCCGCGAAATGTGTCACATTTTCAAGCTAATACTGGTAGCTAGCTAGCTCATAGATAGTATATTCTCCGTACCCGTACGGAGAATATATTATCTATGGCTAGCTATACTAGCTATACTAGCTATATATGGGCATTGCTGAAGCCGTGACTGAAAACTTGAGTTATAAGGAGTTATCTATTATGATTATGATTATGATTAGATACTGGAAAGACAGCACTCAGTGCTGGTTACATCCAGGAGGGGGGGGGACCCTCAAAACAAAAAGGGGGTTAATTACATCTACTTAGATAAATTGAAAGACGAAATGAAGCGACTACAGGTAGGTAATAATCCAAGGTTGCATGACCTTCATTATAGAACGTAGCTAGCTATTTTACAGGGTAGTCTAGCTATGCTGTAACTTATAGTGGTTAAAAGTGGCTGAGATACCAGTCAGTGCATCTAGCTAGCTAGTTACGTACTGGTCTACTGAGTGCGCAGTAAAACTAGTTGAAGTTGTTTGTTGTTAGCTATCAGTTTTAAACTGGTGAGGAGGCTGTACTGTGGCTAATTTGTCAGGTAGCTAAAATAATGTGTCCTCCACTTAGCTCAAGCTCCCCATGTTAAAATAACTGAATAAGATGTACATCATAATATAAAACTAAACCTTATTGCATATTCCAGCTTTCCATGCATGCGGTCTTGATATCCCATTTGCATATGGTGCATGTATTTGTGATTATGCTCACCCTTTTTTGCCTGTTTAGCTTTCATTGTAGTACCTGTCTATTCTATTGCATATTAACTACTAGCTGTCAGTAATATTATTACATGCATATACACACATGTGATTATGATCATTCTCTCTCATATATGTTTACTTTATGCATGGCAGCATGGATAGCTAAACTCTTAGCTACTAATTGGCTTTTATCATAATGGTTTAGTCATCAAATTTTAAAGCTTGCTGTTTTGCAATAGGTTTTTATTTAGCTATACACAAACTTTGCTTTGGGGTGATTTATTTTACTCAATATTGTTTGTACTCCATGGCATCAAAATTATTTGTGCAATTCCTTATAATTATGTCTGATCAGCCATAATTGTTATAATTATTAGTATTATATTCTGTTAATTATCATATTATTGCAGCAAGGTGTTAAAAGCAATGATAGAAACCTTATCTTGAGAGGTAAACAGTCAAAGATCATTCAGCCTGTATGGAATTTGAGGATTCCCTCTCCACCATTACCACGAGAATCAGACAAGGAAAGTGGCTTGTCAAAACATATTGCAATCGTGTCTGAATTAAGTGATGCAAAGGATAGAATAAACAAGGTAATGTAAACAAGGTAAACAAGGTAATAATACTGTTTTAGGAACAAGTGCACGGCTATAGCCTGCTAGTTGCATGGCAGCTACTCCTCAATCTATATATTATACGTATAAAGCTGAAATACTGTCTGTCTGTCTGTATTCCTTCCTTGTAATACCACTAACTCAACAGCCTAATGATGTATTGACATGACACTTCCACAAAATTAAGCGCACATCATCTAGCAACCCAAGTTTGTTGTTGCAAATTGCTACATGTTTTCATTCATCCTCTATAGTGCCGTGAAGATGGGAGCGTCGAGCCAAATCTCAGTGAAATTCTTTTTGTAAACCGCATGCATGCATGACCGCAACCAATGCTAGTATGTTATAAACATTCCATTACATATAAATATCCATACCATCAATGATAAAAGAATGAATCACAAAACTACTTTGAGAGTTAGATACAAAATTCATGTATTAATTACAGTTACAGTAGTGTAGGAAAAGAGATAACATTGTTAAATATCATTAATGTTACTGATGTTACTTTGAATTGGAATAACTAGAAGGTTTCAGACTTGCTCACAGTCCAACAAACAGTATATAGAATGGTTTATGTTTTATTATGTAGCACTCTCAATCCACTTATGTGTATATGCAACTAAGTCAAATGTTTTCTTGGATTAGACTCCTATAGTGTGTGGGTATACCTCTTCCATTTTCAAAATGATTGAGCTATTTAACAAACTGTGTGGTTGCAGTTCCAATTTTATAGACCACAGATCCACAGTACTTTTGATTTCTCTATTCTTGCTGCTTAAAAATCACTGCAACAAACTAATTTGCAAAAATACTGGTGGTGTTATTTGACCACCAAGTAATCTAAAGACTGATGTTGCTTGAAATGCTTTGGTGTATGCTATTATATTCTGAGAAACATATCTACTATTCTTCCAAGTTAAGTCTAATACTATTACTCTTGAAAATTTTCGAGTATGCTCCCAAGAATGTTTGATCTAAGCTTCAAACCCATACCCACACACTTGATTACAAAAGTTTATCCCCACATTTGGCTTGCTTCACTACATCCAGAGAATTGATATAAATTATAAATAATCCTGTTTCAGATTTTACAAGACTATGAAGAAGACTGCACTCCTAACACAGTGAGGAACATGGCACTGCATGTATGTAGTTACATGCAGTTTTGCTCTACAGGATTATGAAGTTGAACACTTCACTGGACAACAGGAATATAGTTCGGTATTGATGACAGTAAATTTATAATGTTCTGCGTAATGTTTATTGGTTTAGAGAGGGTGTTCCTTTGATAGTCCAAGTGAGGGATCAAACACCATGGTATGGATTTTGTGGGTGTGTATATACATTGTTTTAGTTTATTTCTTACTTTAGATTTTGACATCACTGAGAAATGTGAGTATAATTAAATGAAATGTTGTTGTGTTAACTATGGAAATGTACTGTGATGGTTTAAATAATTTTGTTCAAAAGGTTAGCATTTTAATAGAAATCAATATTAACAAGATACTTAAAACCATCCAATACTGGATGCATTGTACCACATGCAAATGACTGTCATATTACATGAATAAGGAAGTGAGGGGTCAGTTGTCATGTTAGTTAGCCATATGCTCTTGTATGTTATAGTGCGTGAAAAAACATCAATAAATCAGTTGTATAACCAGTTTACAACTGGTTGTAACTTAAAGCCGAGTGATTTTACCACCACTTAGTAGTAGTGGTATATGCATCCTATCATGGTGTACTCATGCAATTTTCAGACTTTAATAATTTATTGGTTTTATAATGCAAGTCATTACTGCACATAATTATTCTATTGTATAACCTATTGCACAATACTTGTAATTGGCCACATAACTGGTTTTAGCAGTTTTGGTTACATTTATTTCCTGGACAGAATCATGCAGGGTATGTCATTGTTTTAGCATGCAAATTTGTCCTCCATTAAACAAGACTTCACCACAACACTCCCCAAACCCTTTAAAACCACTATTTATTATTGCAATACTGTAGGAATCTTATATGCTTTTAATTATGCTAAGCATCATGCAGTGCTCAAAAAATTTAGCCTATTGTGTTGTCTTTTAATTTCATGTTTGCTAACAAGCTTACATGCCAGCATAATTGATGGTGTCTATTTACTGTAGTCTGAAATTAGATGGTCTGAGTGAATTCATTACAAATTGAATGTATGCATTTTACAGTCACTCAAGAGGAAGTCCAATAACTTTTTAAAAGATGTGAGCTTTTTGCACCTATATCTGCATATATAAAATACTGCTCCTTACATTACATGCAGGATTATGCGGTAGAAACTGAAGAACCAATCACAAAGGAACTTGCGTAAGTATCCTTATTTTACTAATGATCTATGTATATCCATGCTTAATGCAGTTCAGCCATGGAATTGACCAGTAATCATTAGGTGAAATTAATCAAACAATCCTAAAGCTAGCAAGGTTTGAAAAGTGTTTAACTGCAGTCAATGTTGTTTGTGTGTTGATACAGGAGCCAAAAAATGGTACAACCTGTTCAGCAAGAACAAGATAAGACATGTACAGGTAATGATATAGCAGTGCTTTACGACTGACCACATTATCACATTGTGTGACCACTGTATTGGTATACTAAAGAATAGCCACTATACTATGATGCTTAAAACTGCACATGGCAACTTTACAGCATTGCATGGCATCATTTGTTTTCTTTTACTACTCTTGTATGTCAGTTGTTATATATAGTCACTAATCTGAAATGTTAATGATGTACTCATTATGATGTTCCTCTAGTGATTTACACTGTACAAATTTGCACATCCATGTATGACCTTACACTTTTTACTGGGCCTGGAAAAACTGGTCAAATATAGCTCTCAGTTTTTCCTAGTGCTATATTTTTCTCTTGCCCACCTATATATATTCACACACTATATTTCATGTATAGCACCCATAGCCATGCATGCTTGAATTATTACGTATATGTAAGAATAAAATTATCACTATGTATACAGGTATACGTATGTGCATGAAATATACAGCATGTAAAAAAGTGGACAAGAGACAATAAAGCACAAGGCAAAACCAAGTGCTGTATTTCATCTTGAGACCACTCTTTGAGTGCTATGTTTCTTGTATAGCATGCATGAGCAAGATGATGCTTTAACTGGTATAGAGGGTTGTCTAAAACCTCAGGTAAACAACGTGTATATTTAATACTTGTGGAGTAGTCTTGAAATCCATCATACTTAATTGATTCACCTTTGAGCCCATTCAGGGGCACCTTCTCCTGGCTGTTAATGTCTCAGCACCTACTCATTGCTCAGGTTGGCTCAGGTGCCATTCTAAATATAGAACTTCGGTCATGTAAATCATCCTATATGGAAAATATAGAACTGTTTTTACTTTGATCTCCCCATGCACTATTTTATACATAGGTGGTGTAAATGGGGAACTAGGGGGACATCGCTCCCTCAATTCATTGCACAGTGCATGCAAAATAAGATCGAGGTACTTTAATAGAACAATAAAATCATCTAAGGTACTCTATTAGAGCTTCTAAAATGCAAAATTTTCACCCCATGAATAATATCCATATTTGTTGCATACTACAAACTCCACTGTGAAAAATTAATCATTAAAACCCCCTTCCACTATTTTCCTGCTCCACCACCCCTAGTTTATATATGTACATGTGCATGTGTGTTATGTATTCATTCTTTTTGTATGGTCAGCAAGTGGCCCAGATGATTACCAACATGGCCACCTGATGAAAATGTACACCAATGAGGCAATGAAATCATCAAAGTGAGTATCATCTTTAAAACCACCTAATCCAAAACAGCCAATCTGTGAATGGAATGTGACCAGCTAGTTTGAAGAAAATACGAATCAAATGTGGCAGGAAACAATGGCTGCAATGACATCGATATCAACAAGTTTGCAAAGTACAGTGTAATATAACACTCAACTATAATATATGGATTTACTCCTTCTTTCACAGCTTGGCTGTTCTTTTTGTACTGTATTTAGTGTGTGTGTCCTACTTACACAAGTGTAAGCCGACTCCCTGTATTCACAGGCTTTAAGCCTTCTCACAGGTCCCTAGTGGAATAGCATTCACAGAGTAAAGATAATTAGGAATTTTACCAAAAGCATTAAACAAGGGAGATTATCATCTGAAGTTCCTACTTTAGCCCATATAATTACAACCACTATGATTAAAGTAGGGATTAACCTTGCACTTCAGGTGGTGATCCTCTTTGTTTAAACATTTTAAATATCCCTACCGGCTTGTAAAATTCCTGCATTTGTTTGCTGACTTCATTAGTGACTTCTATAACACTGCATAAAAAGAAAGAATGGTGCCAGATGGATGAGGCTATCAGTAATAAAATGTGTGTCCCCATACTAATTATTAATAAAGTAATGTATCCAACTTTTGACTATGTTCTGCCTGTTACACAGCATTACATGTGCACAAAGCAGTGCTCAAATTGTAAAATATCATGGAGGTATACTAATTTCTTAGTATGAAGACTGGGGGGTGAGTTAGCTAACACTTTAGGGTTGTAATTTTAACCATCAGAGTTTTATGTCATCTGTTCACAATATTAAGTTTATATGTATGGTGTTTGTCACGCAGTATCTTACAAGTCCAAGCAGAGATTATATATTCCATATGCCCAGTCAGTATTTTGGCCACAATTAGCAGTCTTACTTCTAGCTCTTGGATGTTGGAGATGTTAGATAATATGACAACAAACAATCTTGAAATTATTACTGAAGATTTTATAACAGTAGAGTATACATGTACTTTACTTAACTGTTCTATTAGAATGTATGTATGAATGTTCTATTAGAGTAAATTGATCTGGGACCAGATCCTGTATCCTTACATACACTGTTGGGATATTTTGAGATAGGTCTCACTTCTTCACCTGTGATATTAACTGCAGAAAAATCTGTTTCATGAGCTTTGCATTATATTTTTAAACTGCTGCAACTTGAAAAGCAGTTGACAAGGTGTTTCTAAAAAAAAATTAATAAGGCATACTTTGTATACCCTCATTTCGAGCTCTAACACAAAGAAAACAATACATGAAGCTATACTACATCTGCATTGACTGTTGGAGTGCTGGTTCAAAAATTATGGACAATATTCAGCACAAAACCATGGGTGGTCCAAGGGTGATCCAGCATGAATTGACTGTCAGTGAAAAGAAATGGGACACAAAGGAGGACAAAGTCTATGATGCATGATTACTCTATGTACTGCAGTATGGCTGAAGTGACATCTAAGTCCATAACCTTAGTTACACTTGTCTGAAGGCATCAGGCAGGCATTCCATTAGTTAGTCAGTCGTAACAGAATTCTACTAAATATAAAAATTATAGCAACTTATTTAGGGTCACACTGAAGGCACTTTTGGGCTTGATTATACCTCACCAATACTGCCAAGGTGTCACGAAGGTATTGTAGGCTGGTTTCTAGTAAATCTTCATAATCCCTACTATATAACATTACTGTCCTGTATGATTTTTATCTTACCTATTCATGTATCACTTACTTACTTAATTTCTTGTTACAACATGGCTGGGATAATATTAGAATACTGTACTTGGTTGGTAATTAGAATTGTCTAGGGTATCTTGATCTAGCCTTAAAAAGTGAACCTCTGTTGGAGTTGTTACACATGACAAATCATTAAGGGATGTGGCAATGGTACTATGCAAAGAGCTATTATTTGTATCATATATTCATACTGCAGTTTTTGTCTATTATAATTTCTTTTGTTGAGTACTGATTTTTTGTGTAGCTTTACATGTAGCTAGTTATGTATCGTACAGTGCAGTGGTACTGTATGGTAGAGATCGTAAAGGGTTGTACCTTTATATACACAAAATTGTTGACCAGAAACCTACCTCACAATACCTTGGCAGTATTGTTTAGGTATAATTAAGCCCAAAAGAGCCTTTAATGCAACCTGAAATGCTTCCAATTAGTTGCTACAAAAATTGAAATATTTTAGCAGAATTTTTGCTAAGTAATTAGTGACTACCTAATTACTATCTAATGCTTTCACACAATTCAGGGGCTTATCCAGAGGAGTTTTTGGGGTCTTGAGAAACCTAAGAGAGAAATGGCAAGGAAGAAAGCAATAGAACGTGAAAGATAAATATACTCTAATAGAGAAGTCACAAACTATTCTAATAATTATAGCAATCAGACTATAATGATAGCATCACGTGATGATAGCACACATGATATGGATTGCTTGAAATTTCGGCAAATGGTGGAAGATATGCGCTTACTGTTAGTGGAAGAGCTAGCAACTACAAGGAAGCAATGACATTTATAGTCACTGATATTGTTGCATGCTACTCCATGAAAAACAATCCTGCAAGAATATTTTGCAATATCTTGCAAGAAAAACTGGTCAATCTTGGATATTGAAACGACATTTCTTGCAAGAACTTGCAGGAGTCCTGCAGGATCTTGCAGGAGTCCTGCAGGATCTTGCAGGAGGAAGGATCTTTACTACAGGAAGGAGAAACAAGATGTAAAGCAGTTGTAGAGTTGAACATACTGATTGGTATAGTCTTCTATATAAAGTAATGTTTTACTGCCGGTAGTTTTGTTTTGTGGTAATACACCTGGGTCTGACCCTGCCCATCATTTGGTCTATATGGCCACATGATATGATTTGGCTGTTCTTGAGACCTCCCAGAACCTCACCCGGAAGATACAGAATAACTGCAGTATGAATTACAGAATGATGCACCAGTCAGTTTTTCAACTCAGCCAGGAAGGAGTGTGATGAACAAGAGCTTCATCATTCGTAATACTGTTTGCCAGGAAGTTGAGTATGTAGCTAGTGAACTAGGTCTACAATAGCATAGCTGCACAAGCAGCAGTGTAGGTTTCCAGCTAGATAACACAAACATCACCATGTTCATTAAAGTTTTTCCTAAGGGCACATTTTCTGTATGTCAATGCTACAGCTGTAGGATGTTCTGAGTCACATATGTGAAGTTAGGAGGATTACCCTTCACCCACTTCAGAGATCCCCTCTATAAAAATCTCCCTGCAATTGTAGTTTAACAAAGGCTAAGGGCTTGGATTTTTCACTTTTAAATGTCACTTCAGCCTGATAGGTGCATTTTGTTACAATGCTGACACCATGGACTTACCTTTATCCTTGGCTTTGTGTCTCATTTCTTTTCTCTGACAGCACAAGTCGTTGATTTATTGTAGCGAACCAATGGTTTTGTGGTCCCTATCATGTAAGAATAGAATGACAATTTTGAACCGTGCTTCCAACAGTTGAAGTTAGCAGATTGGTTGTTCATGTATCATTCTCTGTGTGAAACGCTGTATAATTGATGCATTGTATGTACTGCAGTATGCCAAAAAGCACCTGTACATGTTGGGCTAAAGCAACATCTAACAATAAGAATCAAACTTATAACCTTAGTCGTTATCAAGTAACTGAAGGAATGAGTTAGTTAGTCAGCTAGTCATTGAGTAGAAAATTTCATAATGTTTCGTAGCAACTTATCAAAAGCGTTTCAGGTTGCACTGAAGGTACTTTTGGACTGGAATATACCTAATCAATATTGTGAAGGCACTATGACGGTATGGTTTCTGGTCAACATTTTCTCATGGAAGATGCAACCCTTCATGATCCTTAATATACGTACAACACTACCATATTGTATGATAATACTTATGTGTAATACACAATTGTCTTTTGTGCACTTTTGCTGGATTTGCTTGACCACACAACACACCACAACATGTCTTGATGGACAAAAGTATGACCTTAGCAATTATGGTGTGTGTTTACATTAATTTAATGAGTGACTATTGTTTTTTAGACTACAAAAGTTTGTGAGAGATCAGGGTAATGTAAGTGTCTGAAATTTTAAATTTAGTGCACAAAGTTGCATTCTTTATTAAATTTTATGATGGTAATTTTATATAGGAGCTGCAACAAATGAAGACAAACTATACTACACTGAGCAATAACAGCAAAAAAGAAAATGAGTTGTACCAACAGACACTATCTAGTTTGACAAAAGCTAACCAGGTACATATATACATGTGTTAGATAGTATTGCCTGATTTTCATGTGAAGTTTAATCTTGACATAAATCAAGTTCTTATTTTGCTTTCACTAGCGTATTTATTATACAAAGTGCTTACTTTACACACTGTCATGCTTTTGTATAATTTAAGACTATAGCTCACTTAAAAGCAGAAATTAATGCATCAGAATGCAAAAGCAAATCTCAAAGACCAAGAATCTTCTCCAGTCATTCTGAGGTATATACATGCAAGGTATTATTCAACGTGTGCGTGTGATACATGATAATCACAGATGCCACAAGCTGATCTTTTTTAAATCAAACAATAATAAGATTTATTTGGATATTCCTCAGCCATGTACCAGTAATGACACACATGACCATGAAGATGATGATGTTGATGTTGCTACTAAAAACATGGTACAATAATGCTGTTATAGTGACCGTAATTTAATGCATGTAAGCGTAGGCCAAACACAATATTGAAGAAAGACAGATTTCAAAAAAGGTATAGTGATGCAACCACATAGTATTATACTATAAAACTATAGTCATCCTATAAAATATGTAAATTTATACTATTCATCAACCCAACCCTATAAAACTATTGGCTAATATAATACACTCTACCAATGATGCATGGCCCATTAGCTGTTACATCTGCGCATGATCTGTAGGCTCTTAATGAGGCCTATGTGTACAGTATATATCTGTCAATTATGTATGGAGCCCCCACACTGCTATAACATCTTGCCTCTAGGTTGACATTTCAAAATTGATGGCATATAGCTACAGTATAACTATCTTGTTGCACTCCACTGGATTACACTCATTCATTGTCATAGCTACCTGTCTGTGCCAATGCTACATGACATCACACCACATACTTTTTCAATGGCTGTTATTAAACAAATGCCAGCTGTACTAGAACATATTAACTATTGCCTCTACTACAGTCTTCCATCAACTGTTTTTGGTATTCGTTCTCTGCTTTTGTGAAATAGTGTGCCAGTCCATACTCTTACTTGGCTGCCTTAGGTATACAAGTAATCTTTTATTGTATTTTTTGTGCTCACTTACATGTCGTGTTATAATAATTCACTATTAAGCTTTATAGGTGAATATAATAGGAGGTCTTCATGATAGTTGTATTACAAACTCTGAGTATTACGAACTCTTGAATATGATTGTCTTTACTAAACCAGAAATGATTTCTAAAGATTTGTGTGGCTAGAGCTGGACAGAATTCACGATGAATTATAGCAATTGTCATGAGTGTTTAGTCTGTTTAGCTGCAGCCTCAAAGAATTGTACTTAAAACTTTTATCATTATTCCATTCCTTAACATTGACATCATGAGCTACTAGGATGCACCATGACAATTCTCTGGAGCACTCTTTTCTCTTGGTTAGTGATCTTTTTCCAACACACTCTTCTATTATTGATGCAAATATAGTGAACTAATTGTACCAACATACAATTTTACTGCATCTGAATAAACCATTTTACTTGCTACTGTGTATAGCCAAAACAATGCTATTAATAATGCTTTAGTTTATTTCGAGACCACTCTTTCTTTAAGTGCTATATTTTGCATATAGCACTAGCATGAGCCTGGTATAAAGTACTTCCTAAACATTGTACTATATAACATATTTGCAAATCTATTTGAGACTTATCAAGTACAGATCAATTTCTATTGTATAGTGATTAGACAGGCCATGAAAATTCTTTGGAGCACTTTCTTCTTCATGTAAGTAGTCCCTTTTGCCCACACACCAATCTATATTGACTCAATATAGAATGGTTTGACTCAAATTAGAACTGTAGAGCACAAACCATTCTATAGCATCTTTTGATCCGCCACTTCCATGCAAAGTATTTTGAATACAAATAGAAACAAAAATGGATGGAAGTTGCATAAATGTGTGTAGAAAAATCTAAACAAAATATGTATATGTATACACACTAGAGTGACTGAATACTTGTTAATGTTGTGTATACTTAGTTTGCTGAGAGCAAATCTAAACTCATTGACATACATCTCTCACTATTGGAAGAATTAATAGTCCAGAGTAACAGCCAGATTAAAGTGGCACTAAAAAAGAAACGTGAATTAGCCATACAACATAATTTGGATATATATGAACTGGTATGTTTCTATATGATCATCAGCATTGAATGATGCTTTGTACTTGTGGATTAGTGTCATGGCATTTACAGCTGCTTGTGTGAAGCATCTAATTCTGCTGTCTTTCTATTGGGATATGATGGTAAGTACCGTATGTACAATACATAAATCTGATCAATCAAGGAGCTATGTATGTATATAGATCATTTACACTGTAGTACAGTCAGGAAAAAACATGAAACTTGGCTCATTTTGGACATGTTAACAAGTTATTTTGTATTGGGAACTATATATCTTCTTACTCAGGTTTAAGTGTTGGTGACCTCCATATCTAACTTTTATGCCCAAAAATTGTGGGACTTTAAATACTGCAAAACTGATGTTAAATCAATGTTGAAGAGAGTACATTTTTATTTTATTGTTACATTGTTCCAACATTTCAGATTTAAAATGCTGAAATATTATTTTTCCATGCAAAAAGTTATTACATAATGTCAACTTGTGTATATAGAGCAACCAGTAACTTTTGACAGAACATAAGGTGTGCTTTCTGGGACTTAAGTCAGTTGTTTGGATGCTTGTACTTTTCCTAAGAAACTAATTTTTATGATGCAAACTATAACTGCATAACAGTTAAATTTTATGAGCTTATATCTAGAGAGCAACACAATGGGTCGGAGTCAAGGGTAGATTTAGAGATGTGTGTTTGGGGTGCTGAAGCATCTCCTGAATTTTTACTATGTGCTAGTCAGAAAGCTAGCTACAGTAGTAGAGGCTACAGGTGCAATTGCATTGTAAGCATAGACAGTGGAATAATAGACAAAGCAAGGGGAAGGACTAATGTCTTCTATAAGAATCGCTAATAAGTTTTCAAACTTGTATTTTAGGTGTAAGGCTATTAAGCTGCTAAAATTTAAAATACTCTATTTATTAGACCATCCAAAAAAATTTATTAAATGAGAAAAGACCTGAAAGTGAACCTCTATCTTCTACACCTGTGCTTTACTATCTCACCATTGTGTTAAAATTCTGCTGTACCAATTAGAATTTTTTACCTTTAATGTACTGAACCATAATGGTACTTTTGAGTGAAGACCGTTCTGAAAATAATGTTTTTGACTGTAGTGGTAGCTGTTTTCAGTTTACTTGATGTTTAAGTTGAAATGCTTCCTTTTGCAACCAAAACATTAATCATAGAATTTTAAGCACCCTTTAAGGTTAACAGGGCTATATACAGCATCTAGGGGATACTGCATCATGTATGCTATGCTCCCTGTATGACAGTTTGAGAATTTCTGGTCAAACTCATTCATACTGTTGGGATGATGCACCTTTTAGTTGTTTATATAAGAACTGTCCTCAAATACACTACGTAAATAGAAGGGACAGCAGTTACATTTTGTGTACACTAAAGTTAATTCTAAAAGAAAAAAATAGATGTATGTGTGGGTGTCAGATTGTCAGTGGTTTAACTTTAAAAGTTGAATTTCAAGGGATGCAGAATCTGAAACATAATTTATTAGCTTAAATTCAGTGCTAAAACACTATAAAAGTGCAACTACATCCAGTAATATCAATCTACGATATACTTAATGTTCTCAAAGATTTTTCCATTTATTTTCACCAGGAGGTGGGGGGGACAATGACCCCTTATGGTTAGTATTACTATAGTATTGAGCTGGATCCTGATAAACAGCTAAAAACGTGAAAGTGGATTTTTTTTTCTCAAAAGAATTAACATTTCAGCCAACCAGATGATTAATGGTGGCAGTAAATGTATCATCAACAAACATGTGTGTTTTGGCTCCATTTCAAGTTGGTAAACTGTTGTAATGGATACAGTACTTTTATGGCTTCCCCATAGGAAATGTGGTTAGCGTTAGTATTGTGTCAAACATTTGAATGAAAAGATTTTGAAATATTTTTAACAGGTCAAGCACTGCTACAAATGAGCCAAATTTCAAGATCATGTGTAATTGCATCCATGAGTTATTAAATGTTTTTGAGGATCCAGATCAACGCATACATACTATACTGCTATAGACTGATGATGGTCACTTTCTTTCAACATGAAGTGATGCATGTGCTTATTCAATAAAGTTCAGTCAAACTTGTTACCAAATTCAATCTCAGGAGGCTAAATTTTCTAAATTTTCCTGTGGGAGCATGCTCTAAATAAAGCATGTTCTGTAAGCTGGCTGTACTAGTTGTAGCTATCAGCCATTTATTTTTGGTCCCACTATAAATTTGTCCTGATATTACCCCCTTTTGAAAATCCTGGATCTGTTCTTGGAAGCTACATTGGAGGCCATTAGCAACATTCATGACAAGCTCACCTTGTTGTTTCTGCACTGAACAGAATGTTACGGTTGGGGTGACCCCCTTAATAGTAATTACCCATTCATATTGGTCATAGCCACTAAAATGCTGCTATGCAGGTTTTTCTCTATATCAGCCACCTGTAGCTATATAAAGGCCAAAACCTTCTGGTATAAAGGTGACTGTTATACACAAGTTCCACTGTATTTCTAACCAAACAATTAGGCAGCCTATATCATACCATCACAACTGTACAAATCAGGAAAACTAGCTACATGAACACATCAACAATGCAAGAAAACAGTACATATTTTAGATACAATGTGGTTACATCAAGATGCTCTAATAACTTCAATTGTGTTTTAATAAAACAGCCAATATGTTGTGCTTGATGCCATCAGTTTTGCACTTTTAAAAAGACAATTATTGCAGAAAATAAGCATTTCTCAACATATACAGGTTCGGAGAAACTTTTTACTTCATTGAACCAGTGCACAATGACATGGAATTCACAAGCAAAAGTAGTCTATATCCTAACACTGCACTATCAAACAAATATAGTTGGTTATTTTATATATAGCACTTTAAGAATGAATATGTCAATGAGTACTTAAAGCAAATGATAGACAACAGCGAGAAAGGTCAACTACATAGATTATGAGAAAGGGTGATCACATGTAATCTTTCAGATCCTGGAATTGTGTCCATTAAGTTGGAAAAATTCATCAAGCGAAAGGTCAAGCTATGTTCTTTGTAGATATGTGTGTACCTTCTCAGCAACAACCCACATACTTAGGTAATCACACTTGTAGAGATTGTGTTCAAAGTAGAAAGGTTGATTGTAGCTTGCTCAGGTATATATAGCCACCACTATTTACCACATACCCTGTACAGTTATTTCTTGTACATGAATGCATCAAGCATTCAAGAATCTCTGACAGTTGTTTTCAGTAGTGCTGCAACATCATGATTGATTTGAGAGTGTGGACAGTGGGTGGGTAATATATAGTACTAGAAAATGAAAGTGGAAGGTGATGGAAGGCACAGGACCAAATCTCAGCCTTCCAAATGTCACACAGTTAGAAGAACTGTTAATAATTAATCCACTTGCTAACAAATTAAGAGGTGTTATAGTGATTCTCACCAAACCAGGCCAGTCCTGGATGATTGAAGGTCATGGTGCATTCTCACATATCTCCAAACAAAGGTACAAATGAAACTAAGAAAAGCAGACTGAGTTATAGCCATGAATGGATGGTGCTTAGGAGTATATAGCTAACTACTATACCATATAGAGCTAACTACTATATATAGTAGCTACTATTAAATAGCTAACTACTATATATACTAGTACATGGTGGAGTTTCATTTATTAAGCAGCCGGTGTGAATTTTGTGGGTTTTGCTGAGTTGGTCACAAGTACAGTCTGCCTCTCCATTGTATGTGTGTTGCCAGTATAATAAACAAGTATTGTTTAGAGGCTGATGAGACTGCTTTTATTATTTAGCTCAAATTAGGAAAGACATTGATTAAAGAAGTTAAAATGGTAAATTGAATCTATAGTCAAGCTGTATTGCACTATGAGTTATTGCAGTGTGCTGTGGCTATTCAAGATTGGTTGCTTAAAACAACTGTGGAGATTCAAGTAAATATTCAGTCGGTACAATTTAGGTAAGTTGAATGTCTGTATTTAACATAACATACCTACCTAGTATTAAGAACTCTTCATAACGTACATGCGAGACATACAGTCATGCAATTCTTTGAACCCTGTGTGTTAAACTGTGCTGTCTTCACTTCTGACCAAATTTCAAGGCAATAGGTCTTTTAATCAGTAGCTACATGTATGAACCATCAAATTTGGTGCACTGGATGTGTGTGGAAGACCACCTTTCACAAATCTGGTCCCATTGATTCTGTATGTCAGCACAAAACACTAGCATAATAGGTAAAGCTTTTGTAAAGTAGAACATACTCATTTCACATTTTGCATAGAGCTGCAAGACTCCCTAATAAAACAGTCACAAAGGATGAAATCTCGCCATAGCTTGGTGTTAGGATTGAGATACTCTATTAGGACAGCTACACTAGATGAAATCTTAACAGTATACAATCTCTTGCCACAGGGAAGATTGAAATACTATAATAGGTTAGTCACCGGAAAATTCACGAAGATTAATGTTGAGCTGAATATTTACAGTTTAAGTGAAGTATTGAACATAATAGGTGGAATGTAATAGAATTGCTAAATACGTAGGTGGAAACAAAGCATCCTTACAGCCATCATTTTATCTCACCAGTTCATCAAGTAGCGTAGTGATTACTTAGGAATGCAATGTGTCCAACTATCACAGCCTCCATGTAAAAAAACAACAATATTATTAATAACTGAATAAGGTATGCCAACTGAAAAGACAATGTTGAGAAGTACTGTAGTAAGCTTATTTCCTGTAAAAATTTTAAGATTATGCAAACACTGTAATTGCAGTAAACTGTCACCCTGTACATATATTATTATGTGACCAAATCTTGAGTAACTGTCGATGTTTACATGTGAATAGATTGGGAGATACATATGTATAGTTTGGCAAGGCCAAAAGTACTGTGTAGGCCATAGTAAGCTAGGTACAAGAATTACCAGCAACTTTCTAACAACTGTATCTGTTACATAAGCACATGACCAAGGGTGGTGTTAGAGATGATGGGCGAATAATTGGTATATTGGCAAAGCAGGTTGTGTGGTGTCTCCAGTTTTAAAACAGGGCTCTTGAGTACTACCTGACCCGCCTTAAACTGATAGATAGAAAGACATGCAGAAAACATTTGGGAAACTGGGCAAAGGTGTCCAACTCAAAACATGACTCTGATACCTAGCGTTCTTTGTTAAGCACTTGTTACTTTTATATTGCTAAGTTGATCAATTTGGTTCCCATAGTATTTGGCTGATGTCACAGGATGAGATGATCCTTAATTATCAATCTTGTAATGGCTTAGGGGAAGCTAGCTCTCACTTGAATCCAAAGATAGTAGGTTCTGTTTGGGTGTCTTTCCTGTAGGTCAAAATAGCAGGAGGTGAAAGGTAGCGCCATCAAAGCTGGAATAATCAACCCTTAAACTTCTGCTTTCTTATTATACTTTTTAGAGAAGACACATGTCGCCAATCTCATCATTTAATGCCTTTAGTGTTATCTGAGTATGTGAAATAGTGTTTTAAGATGATGAAGTGATGATGGCTTGAAATTTCAGTCTCCCATCTATATAGCTTTTTTGATGGTTCTCATAATGGTGCCCTTCTGTCCAAAATTCAATTTTAGATGCTCAAATTTAACTTACATCTTTTAGACAATAAAATTACTATGATCAAACTAGTTTACAGGGATTTTCACAGCCCAAAATTGGGTGCCATGACTACCATCTCACAAGTTTTGTGTGCACGTGAGACTAATGTTTAGTTAACTGCACATGTGCACTAATACGTGTGAATCACATGAAAGAACTTATGCAACGGTTGATTGGGCACCAAGCATTATTGCCTTTTCACCTATCACATGTCATCAGCTAAAATATAGTAGGCCTTACGTATACCTCTCTTGTGTCTCTATTTCCATTAGCCTGAAAGTTTTGTTCATTTGTCAGTGGCTTCTTATGATACATACATTTGTAGATATATTTGAGCCCCACCCACTACTTGATATAAAAGTGAGCTGATTGATAGTCTATCTTGTAATATTGATCATTATGTGGTGTTGTACAAAATTATTACAGCTGAAAAATGGCCATTTTACTTCCTAATCTAGGCGCTCATTGAGACAATAATTTTCATTCTTAACATTGATGCACTGTACAGCTGCATAGTTTTACTTTCTAAACTACAAGAAGAAATGTGGTAGTGGTATCCACTCTACAGTACTATAAAGTGCTAAGGTTTTTACTCTGTATGTGAAAATGTATTGGAAAGCATCAATGTTTGCATGCATGCACCATTGAAGTTGACTTTTCACTATGAATGAATAGCCACATCAATACACTACACGTTTGCACCACAGGTATGCTACTATGCTGTTTTTATGAGTGGATTTCTAGAGATGTGTGTCTGCTACTGGAAATGCTGTGGTACCTTAGAGACAAGGCTGGTTTTCAATAGACCTTCATGCATGATCCCATTGCCATAGGACATGTATGATGAACTGAACATGTCACATATAACACAATAGTTTTTTTTTTGTATTTAGTCACCAGCTGCAGATGAAACATTGCGAAGACAAGAAATCTCAAGAGCTTCATGATGCTTCCAATAAGGTATTACTTGCACTTGTGCAAAAAGTGTACTAAGTTAACATTGTTGTATATATGAAGCAGTCATTATGATACATTCAAAACCAAAGGCTCCATAAAATTTTGTCAATGGAGTAGCAACCTGGGGGATGAGTTCATCTCCATAATTGATTTATTATCTTTTTGATTGGATACTCTAAAGTAAAGGGCAATCAGTTGATCTAATAGAACAATCAACACACAACTTTATCCTTCAGAATTGATTTTAGAAAACTAGAATTTCATTTTTTTCTGGGGGGGGGGGGATGTGCCCAGACCTCCTTAAAGAGAGCACGCTTGCATGCTGAGTGCTTCTTACAATGATATAGCTATGTAAGTTTACATCCATCTGGATTGTATCCTCCTTTGTAAAAATATCTTGCTATGCCTATGAAATTGAGTAATCTGTAGGGAATGAAGGAAGAGACAATAATCAGTTGAACACAAAGTCCTGATGTAGTTACTTAGAAATATATCATGTTTTAGTAGTTTAAGTGCCACTAAAATCAAGACACACGGTAGTGTGTCGTGCGGCCCAAGAAGTCGGCTCGTCACACCGTGAGTATATTAACAGGAAGAAAGAAAACGCAATTTTCACACCTATGTAGCTCTTAGTCTGGCGGCGCCCGCCCCATTTGCATAGAGTAAGGGTCTGGCATGCTTAGTACAGTGGAGTTGTACCGGATTACCAAAAACTGGTGCAACCAATCAGAACGCTCCACGTTTAATCAGCGCATTTTTGTGTATTTTACGTCAAAAGAATGAATCAAATGCCCTAACAGAACTGAAGAAACAAAAGGAGTTAACTAATAAAGAACAAAGAGAAGAAAGTGTTATATCGGGAAGGGCTTTTTGCCTTGTTTGTTACGCGAAAAGCCCATGTTACGCTCTGATTTCCTAGGTAGGGAGACATGTGTATTTTATAAAAGTAGACCAATCCACTTTCGCCTGTGTAAAGGCGAAGAAAGTTCAATATCTATGCCACAGTTTTGGGTGAGGCACTTCCGTTAAGGCCATTTTCGTTACGTCATTACATTCAAATTAAATCCCTCCAGAACAACTCGGTGATACTACTCAATGCGAAGGGGCGGGCGCCGCCAGACTATGTAGCTCTGTGATACCTTATCCGATTGGAACCAAATTTGCTAGAGACGTGCCGCCCAGTTAGAGGAGTCTACATACCAAATTTGAAGAAAATCGCTCCAGCCATTGCCGAAATACGAGCGAACAAAATTTCGTTTTAATTTCTTCGTTTTTTTCTTCATCTTCATTTCGCACACTTCGCAAAATTCGCCATAAAACACGAATGCGTGCTCGGATTGGGCTGAAATTTAGCACACTTAAAGGGCTCATTAAGGCGGATCTCTGTACCAACTTTGGTAGGAATCCGATGAACATTCACGGAGTTATGGCCGATTATTTGCGTAAAATAAGGTCGAAGGTCTGTCACGCCTACAGGGTAAACCCCTTGGAGGAATCAGTTGAAAATTGATATGTAGATGGAGTAACCATCGTAGGAGTGCCTTTTTGTGGTTTGAAAGGAATCGGAATAAAGACCATGGAGATATGACACAAAACCCAACCTGTGTCAAAATTACGCGATCGATTTTTATGAATAAAAAACTATTAGTTTTCGTGTCTACCAGGAAAACCGCTTAGAGCAACGCGCTAAAAATCTGTATGTAGCTGGAATAATCATAATAGAAAGTCCTTGCAGTAGTACAGAAGATTCGGAGTACAAATCACTGAGTTATGATTCGAAAGGCAACTACGTGCAGCAAATTCGAGATCGAGATACTCTAATAGAACAGTCACCCTAATAAAGCATTCAGCTGCATTTATAATTTACTCAGTTATATAGTTATTCTGTGGGGAATCAGCTACAAACAAGTCACCCTGTAGTCAGATCAGCTAGAAGAAAGTACCTAATAGAGAGTTCAGCAACAAAGAAGCCATCATGTCACCCTGTACAGAGATCAGCTAGAAACAAGTCATCCTGTAGAGAGTTCAGCTAGAAGAAGTTACATTGTAGAGAGTTCAGCTACAAAGAAACTACCATGTAGAGAGTTCAGCTGCAAACAAATCGCCCTGTAGAGAATTCAGCTACAAACAAATCACCCTGTAGAAAAATCAGTTAGAAGAAGTTACCTTGTAGAGAGTTCAGCTACAAACAAATCACCCTGTAGAGGGTTCAGCTACAAACAAGTCACCCTGTAGAGAGTTCAGCTAGAAGAAGTTACATTGTAGAGAGTTCAGCTACAAAGAAACTACCATGTAGAGAGTTCAACTGCAAACAAATTGCCCTGTAGAGAATTCAACTACAAACAAATCACCCTGTAGAAAGATCAGCTAGAAGAAGTTACCTTGTAGAGAATTCAGCTACAAACAAATCACCCTGTAGAGAGTTCAGCTAGAAACAAGTTACACTGTAGAGAGATCAGCTAGAAACAAGTCACCCTGTAGAGAGTTCAACTAGAAGAAGTCACATTGTAGAGAGTTCAGCTACAAAGAAACTACCATGTAGAGAGTTCAGCTGCAAACAAATTGCCCTGTAGAGAATTCAGCTACAAACAAATCACCCTGTAGAAAGATCAGCTAGAAGAAGTTACCTTGTAGAGAGTTCAGCTAGAAACAAATCACCCTGTAGAGAGTTCAGCTAGAAACAAGTCACCCTGTAGAGAGATCAGCTAGAAACAAGCCACCCGTAGAGAGTTCAGCTAGAAGAAGTTACATTGTAGAGAGTTCAGCAGTTTAGTTGCAAACAGATCGCTCTGTAGAGAATTCAGCTACAAACAAATCACCCTGTAGAAAGATCAGCTAGAAGAAGTTACCTTGTAGAGAGTTCAGCTACAAACAAATCACCCTGTAGAGAGTTCAGCTACAAACAAGTCATCCGGTAGAGAGATCAGCTAGAAGGATCACCTTGCAGAGAGGTCAGCTACAAAGAAATCACCCTGCTTCATCTTTTCTTCTTCCTGTAGTAAAGAAAAAATGACAGATTAAAAAGCCCTAAAGCCGGCCATAGGCCGGCTTTGGGGTATACAAATACAAAAAGAAGTGAAATCTAACCCAAAACAGCCAAGCTGTAAAAAAAGAGTGTGGCCCTGAGAAAGGCTATGGTGAAAAAAGATGTGAAATCCAAGGTGGCGGCCAAGAAATGGCTGTGATGGTAGGTTAATGGTAAAAATTTTAATAACAACAATTCAGGTGAATTTAGTGCCGCTTGGTCTTGGCACAAAATTCACCTGAATTGCGTTATTAAAATTTTTACCATTAACCTACCATCACAGCCATTTCTTGGCCGCCACCTTGGATTTCACATCTTTTTTCACCATAGCCTTTCTCAGGACCGCACTCTTTTTTTACAGCTTGGCTGTTTTGGATTAGATTTGATTATCCCCAGCAATCCCCACCATTTGTTAGCCTTTTATTGTGACTGAGAGGGCTCACATAAAATTCTATTGGAGCTAATATAGTATTACTTATAATACTGGTAATGCTTCCCAGCACTTGCTGATTTTCTGTGCTTATATGTAGCCAAAAATCCTTGACCATGGATCTTTTCATTAATTTTGTATATACTTAGTGTAAAACTAGTATTGTACATTGCTAGCTCAAGCATACAGTATATATATATATATATATACCAGTATATATTATATAGTTATACAACGGCCACGAGTGCTCTGCCTGATATAAACGCACGAGCCTGAGGGCCGTTAGGCCCGAAGGCAAGTGCGTTTATTCAGGCAGAGCACGAGTGCACGTTGTATAACTGTTATGTACCACTCACCTAATAGGTGGGGAGAGTCTCACAAGACAGCTGTAACACTTATAAAGGCCAGGTTTCTAACATCGATTGTGGGTAACCAAACCGGACGTTGCGATGACGTTCCCCCTGCAGTATACTGCAGCCACCTGAGATATTGAAAGCTAGTACGCTATGGGTTATATCACTAACCTGCATTCGCTGTTCGACTCTCATTATGTAGTGCTCAACATGTCAGCGTGATCACTCAATCGCCATATAGACTAAGCGCCAGACTAATCGCCATAGTGATTCCCTCGAGCGAAAAAAAGTAGCTAAATAGACGTTTTGAGTAAACAAAACCCAACTACTAAACGATACTAGTCTAATTCTTACTATTCACACTGGCTAAACTCGAATCTGGTGGCATGACAAAACTGGTTACCACAATCGAACGTAAAGGTTAGTATTATTTAGAATATATTTGTTTTATTGAGTCATTGTCGACGTGGACTACAGTTTAATCTGGGCTAAGATGGCACCAGACTAGTAAGGTGTATAAGTACGTTTATATATATGTAGACTAGAGTTGTGGCCACCCGTGTTGGCTTTTTCGATCGCCATTGGCTGCTTGTAAACATTATACGTATTGGTGACGTTATGGCCCACAATCGACCTTTACATGTCAGGCTATAAAAGAATTCGAGTGATCTGTGAAGTGTCCTTCCACCTATTAGGTGAGGTGTCGTAGTGGTCTTCGCCACCGGCGCTTGTGCTATGCTGCATAAAACCGCAGCCAGTGCAATATCTGTATATTGCACTGCGGTCGGTGCATTATAACTTATAATGCACTCGTTGTGGTCTACAAAACCGCAACCAGTGCGTTATAAGTTATAATGCACTCGCTGCGGTCTGCAGCAGTGCAATATACAAATTATGGCACTGGCGGTGCCTTTGAACTGCCCACGCAGAGTGGTACATATATATATATATATATACCAGTATATATATATATATACCAGTATATATATATATATATACCAGTATATATATATATATATACCAGTATATATTATATAGTTATACAACGGCCACGAGTGTTCTACCTGATATAAACGCACGAGCCTGAGGGCCGTCAGGCCCGAAGGCAAGTGCGTTTATAAAGGCAGAGCACGAGTGCACGTTGTATAACTGTTATGTACCACTCACCTAATAGGTGGGGAGAGTCTCACAAGACAGCTGTAACAATTATAAAGGCCAGGTTTCTAACATCGATTGTGGGTAACCAAGCCAGACGTTGCGATGACGTTCCCCCTGTAGTACTGCAGCCACCTGAGATATTGAAAGCTAGTACGCTATGGGTTATATCACTAACCTGCATTCGCTGTTCGACTCTCATCATGTAGTGCTCAGCATGCCAGTGTACCATATAGACTAAGCACCAGACTAATCACCATAGTGATTCTCTCGAGCGAAAAAAAGCAGCTAAATAGACGGTTTAAGTAAACTAAACCTAACTACTAAACGATACTAGTCTAATTCTTACTATTCACACTGGCTAAACTCGAATCTGGTGGCATGACAAAACTGGTTCCCACAATCGAACGTAAAGGTTAGTATTATTTAGAATATATTTGTTTTATTGAGTCATTGTCGAAGTGGACTACAGTTTAATCTGGGCTAAGATGGCACCAGACTAGTAAGGTGTATAAGTACGTTTATATATATGTAGACTAGAGTTGTGGCCACCCGCGTTGGCTTTTTCGATCGCCATTGGCTGCTTGTAAACATTATACGTATTGGTGACGTTATGGCCCACAATCGACCTTTACATGTCAGGCTATAAAAGAATTCGAGTGATCTGTGAAGTGTCTTTCCACCTATTAGGTGAGGTGTCGTAGTGGTCTTCGCCACCGGCACTTGTGCTATGCTGCACAAAACCGCAGCCAGTGCAATATCTGTATATTGCACTGCGGTCGGTGCATTATAACTTATAATGCACTCGTTGTGGTCTACAAAACCGCAACCAGTGCGTTATAAGTTATAATGCACTCGCTGCGGTCTGCAGCAGTGCAATATACAAATTATGGCACTGGCGGTGCCTTTGAACTGCCCACGCAGAGTGGTACATATATATATATACCAGTATATATCCTCACAAGAGTATGTTATTTTGTGGTGTTAGTGTAAATTTTGTGTTGTACAGATTGATGCTACTCTCAATGAAATAAGTGCAACACTGAGATTATTGAAAGTCAATGATGGTTAGCTCATTAATACGTACCTGTGCACAACTCATGTACTCTTAATGACACCCAGGTGGGTCTGTACATGTTGTTAAAAATGCAAACAGTAAAGTGAAGTTTAGTGCCAGACACATGAATAGTATATATTATGGTGTAAGTGACTATAAGCTGCTCATTTTTGCATTACCACTTGTTACATCACTGTATGTCTACTGATGTTATTCATGCTTGGTACACGTGATTAGTGCCTTTAGTGTTATGAAGTGGTACTACAATTCAAGGACAAGAATTACTGCTTTGTGTTCCGAAAAGTATTATTTTTAGATTACAAAAATTAGCCTAATGTTACTCAGGGACATTTTAAGTTTATGCCTAAATTATGGAGTGATTCCTAAACTCAGAACATTAGTACAAGTTGTTGTATTACCCAACCAAGACTTAGTGTTCAGTGACTGGCTAAAGCAAGCATGTACTATAGTCAGTAGGCGTTTACCTGAGCCCTGCCAAATATAGTAATATCAAAGAGGTGAACACATGTTCACTCCCAGTGTACTGGAACAAGCAAGTTTTCATGTTGTACACATGTTTGCACTCCTGAATCATTCATACTAAATGTATGGGATATTTCTAAAGCCTCATAACTCACTTGTTCTTGCCTGTGCTTTTTTGACTATTAGTTCTGGCATTTAAAAGGCTTCACAGCACTACTAAATGTTTGGGCAGCTGGCCCATGTAACAAGAGTTATTAACAAGAAACCAGGGCTCAGGTGAACGAGAACAGACTGTAGTACTCCATAATTCCTAGTGCTGATAATGGCACTTACTTTATGACATAACAGAGTACCATAGGCTTATTGTAAGTCCTATGCTGTTTTTATCATGGGATTATGCAATTTACTGTCCATCATCCAGACAATAGCCAGCTTCTATAAATGTATACATGTATTTTGATGGCACATAACACATACAGTTGGGGTGTACTGTGCAGCTTAACATGGTGCATGACATATGGTCTCTTGCGCTATTATTAGAAATCGTTCATGACCTCATGTCATACATATGTGGTACTTACTGTAGGATTGTTCAGCTGTACCACAGCCTGAAAAAACCCACGATTCTGAAATTAACCATGTGTTCCTAGCACATAATGATTTGCTCTCAGGTATACTAAGACTGTAATCCAAAATTATTGATCTAGTTGAAACTTTTTCAGCTGTTAACACCCTAAGACACTGTGGCACAACTGAGAAAGTTGGTATGCATACCACTGCCAGAAATGTGTGCTCAAATATTATACTAATGTGATCCTACAGTATGGTGTTCACTTGTGTTCTTCATCTTGGAGAATACGGTTCTTTAATCAAGCTGCAAAAAAGGACACCATAAAGGAACATCGGCCATCTATTTGTAATTTTACAAGTCTGGAATAAGATCAGTTACAAGCCACTAGAGTTTCTACTGTCAGGCACTTATCATATAGTCAAAAGGTTTGCGAGTTGCAATTAGCAATTAATGTATGAAAATTGTGACCAGATTTTACAAAACCAATCCAAATTGCACACCAGGCAAAATCAAACTAACACCACCAGTGGATAGCTACACTATTGTACTACTAGTTTTGACACTCAGTACTACTCAAACTATTTGAGGCTGGTTTTAACAGACGTCTTTTCTGGGTGATGTAGAGATCTCGAATGGCAGTATCTGGCCTTGTGAAGGGTCTGACTCAGCAAGAATCAGTGGTATACTGGTGGATGGCCTGATAATGCTGGCCAGACGTTTTTTCTGTTGATCTTGCTATATACATATCAGCCACTAAGGAGCCAGCACAGCCCTGTAATTTTGTCTCTGGACTCCAATCGTGGTCTGCCTCCATTTTGAAGTCTATCTCTTGCCATCCCTGCCACCTCCCACTCTCCATCCCTTTGTGAACACTCGTGATACTATACTCCGCTTGTCCAACTGCTCAGATTTTCTATCTTATTTGGCGGGAAACCCCGCAAGCAGCTACAGGTACTGGAAGTGGTCTAAAAGGTAATAGACTGATGCATCTTTTGTGTAAAATTCATACGCATGCTTGCTATCCTTGGCAAGTTCTGCTGACTTGAATTCTTTAAAACCGTTTATCGTGAAACTTCAAATGTGCGATTTGGATAGTTTTTCCATAATCCAGTCACAATTAATGCTCATTACCAAGTTTGGATGGACATAAGGTTATGATTTAAAAAGAAAAGATAATGTATTGCAAACATATGGGAATGCAAATTTAAGACAACATGGTACAGCAGTGAAAAGACTGCTACTGTTGAATAGCATCAAAAGTTGTCAGCCATCTATTAATATATGATTTAGCATCAGAAAATCAGGAAACTATTGGTGTTGTCACCTGGCAATTTCAGTATTTTATAATATTGCATTCCTAGTACAAGTGCATTCCTAATATAAACAGCAGCAGTCTTTTCACTGCTGTACCATGTTGCCTTAAATGTGCATTCCCATATGTTTGCAATACATTATTTTCCTTTTTTTCATCATAACGTCATGTCCCTTCTTCTACAGACAAAGTTGGTAATGTGCTCCTATCCTATCTTGAAAAATTTGTTGTCATGAAAATATAGAATTCACTTAAAATCTTGCAACTCATGAATTTCTGGCAGTATGATACTTTATACCATTGCATTATATTTGAATTAATATTTAGAGTGATGTGTATCCAACTGGCAGTCAACAGCTCAGTCAAAACTCAACATCAACAATTCCATCACATCCCTTGGTACTATCTAAATCCACAAAGCAGCAAACTAATTACCAAAACTGCTATCAACTGGAACAAGTTTCCCATAACTTCTCAGATACTGCAGTAAGTAAGCTACAGATAGCACAACAAAGTAGTAATGTTTTTTTTTGTAGTGTAAGCCACTGAATGAAATTGGTACAGATTCCCTACCAAATCAGTTAGCTGATCAAGGCACTGGAAATTTGCACACAGATGCAGCATCTGTTGGTAATCCAAGTCATCAGCATGCATCACTGGTAAGCAACAAAAATGCAGTTGTTTGAATATATGAATACAAACTAATAACAACCTTCCATGGTCACGTATAATTTTGTGATTGTAAATTCACTGGTATATAAGTTATATAGTGCATTTACAGACATCTTTAGTAGAAATTTCTTTTCCACTCTAGCTAGCAAAATGACTTTCTATTATCACTATACCTCAAATCCAAGCTTCTCCATCTAAAGTATATGTGAATCTGAGAAAACCAGAATCATTTTGTAAAACTACTACACAAGAACGAATGCAACAATATTTTAACAATTTTCAAGTAAAATACTCTGGCCGTTCACACCTTGAGGGAGAGACACAATCAGTGAGTGCCTTATCACAGCAATCAGTCCTATCTCCTAACATTTTTAATGCTGGATGGAATAGTTTTACTGGTGCATTTCCTCAATCAACAAGAGCTCCTAATTAAGCAAAGGATTGGAAACTTTATGTATCCATTTCATAAAACTACTACACAAGAACGAATGCAACAATATTTTAACAATTTTCGAGTAAAATACTCTGGCCGTTCACAGCTTGAGGGAGAGCCACGATCAGTGAGCGTCTTATCACAGCGATCAGTTCCATCTCCTAATATCTTCAGTACTGGACAGAATAGTTTTACTGGTACACTTCCTCAACCAACAAGAGCTCCTAAGCAAAGGATTGGAAATTTTGTGTATCCCACCAGGAAAGTTATGCAACAGCCTGATGAAGTAGATCCCAATAGTATAGACATTGTGTCAAATAATGATGAAAATGGAGCTGAACAAACAAGACAAGTGTCTGCATTCTCTTGGAAAATCTGTGCCCAAGTGGAACAGACTTTATACTGCTTATAGCAAGAAAAACAGCTCTAAATGTGCATAGGACTGTTATTGCACTGTGAGCTACTGCTGTTTGTTTATACCGAACCAAATATGGTTCAAGTGTACATACAGCCATATCTTTAGGACTTGTTAAACACTCACAATATCTAGTGTTAGTGTTATACCATTATCATGCAGATGTCCAGGGGCGGTTTTAGGGGGTACCCCCTCTGAAATAGCGCGCCCCCCTACAATTTGTCTGGATGATAGAAGTTATACATACTGTATCATATTGTGGTTTTTTCTATTGGAAAAAACTCCATACTTTTGCCTTTGAAATCACCTTCACAGCATTCAAAACCATGTAGTGACCTTTTTTTGGTCTTCAACTTTGGCAGCTAGGCTGAAGTTGCAATTCCAGAGAACCTGAAACCCCCTCTGAAAATTTCTAGATCCGCCCCTGGATGTTAAGCATCAATGATTGTATATACACTGGACTTCTGTTACCATCCTATTAATCACAATGCATGTGTAGTATATAGTATACACTGTACTTCCTGTACCTGAACATTAACACACAATTCAGGGGTGGTTCTATGAAGATTTCCAGTTATATTTTTAGATCTAAAGATGCTGCATAGGGCCTAAGGGCAAATACCTTAGATGCTGAAGAAGTCTTAATATTGCAGACTTAAATGTAATGAAACTTAATGATCTTGTTTATTTTGTACAAAATTGGAACAGGCACAATATCTAGCTATAGTGGACATGATATATTTGTTCACACTCTTCAATAGAACATACAGTTCTACATGGCTATATTAAATTAGTCAAAAGGTAACTGCATGAAGTTCTAGATGAATGCAACATGAGACCTTTGGTAGCATAATGTGTATTATACCAAGAATCCATATAGATTCTTCACGAGCAATTTAGCAAGGTAAGTAGCTATAACATTGCACTAAAGTACTTATTGGGGTTCACAGCAAAGAGCATTTGGTACACAATTATACCCCACATTTGACAGTAAGGGAATGCTTTTTGATTAATTTGCAACTGTTGAATTGTAAATTCCAAAACTCGGTTATAATTGTAGTGATGCAACTAAACATGCATTAGTACGATGTAAAAGCATTACAAACCACAGTTCATTTTTGACATTTATTGGGATTTAATACCTTATAATTTACCAATTTTTTTGCCAAATTGTAGTGACAATCCAATGATGACAAATCACTATAGCCAGTTATGGCATGATCATTGTTAATTAATTTTGGCAATGTATCCAGTAAGTTCAAAAGATACCAATATTGCATAGCAACTGTTGACTTGCAGAAGTTGCCAATTTTGGCAACTATAAAGGAAAGGCTTGATGTAACTAGCATTGGCAATATTTTGACAGTATGTCAGAAATTTTAGGTGGTGAAATGGTCAATACTAGAAGCTTCAAGGAATAGTCAAAACTGGTAGCTCCTGAATTGGGATGCAGCAATTATGCCAGCATAATTCCGAGTATGTGTGGGAATCAAGACAATAATTATGCTAGCATTTTTGAGGTGATTATATAAGTGAGAAAATCTGCAGATTGCACAACTCCATTAAAAAATCGAGTTACTCTAATAGAACAGTCAGAAATTCTAACAGAACAATCACAAAATATTACTACTCTAATAAAGCAGTCATATGGAAATGAAATGCTCTATAATATAGAAACTAGCTAAAAGAATAGAAAACATCAGTGATGGTCTAGTACAGCAATGAACTAATATTATTGGCCATAGATGGCGGCACAATTTGGGCATTTCTTGATTTTTTGAGCACTGCTCAAAAATCTAATGCTTAATTTTGGAGCATAATAGCCTCATTCCTACTCCTGAAGGTTGCCAAATTGATGGCTCTAAAGAGCAACTTCCAGAAATGTCCTAATTTGTTAACAACAATCTTTTATGATGATGCATGAACTGTTTTGCTTGTGGGACTAAATACTATAGTTACCAAATTGGAATGCTAATTTTGTTTCTGGCAACCAGGTAAAGTTTTCAAAGTCATTGGCAATAGATGTAAACTAAATTTGGCAACTATTGGTTTGTAAAGTTGCCAAAATGGCAACTATTATGACTAGCCACAACTGGCACCTCTCAAGGGTTGCCAAAACTGGCAACTTCTGAATCAAGAGTTGCCAATATTGGAAACTATTTGGCTTGCTGAAAATTTCCAGGATTAGTATCAGAGCATACCTCTTAATCAATATTGAGCATTTTTTGCACTTCCAGTTAGATGCTTTTGAATTAATTCATCACTAAGGGCTCTGTATTTTATTATTTTGCCTTGGGATTACCGTATTGTACTTTGGCAGACATTTGAATCATTGTCTCCACGAAAGACAATATTTTCCCTCCCACATAATAACTAAGACACAATTATTGATGGCATCAAGTCATTTGCAGTTGACATCACACAGCTCCTGTCACTGTAGCTACATCAAATGATAAGTTGACAGTAGGTTGTATATCAATAGGTTTCTTCAAAGTTATTTATAGACAGAGCACACTTGGCACAAATTGATGAAAGAGAATGAGCTCTTACCTTTTCATTTAATTTTGTCCAGCTCAAAAATGGCTTCTGTACAAGTCTCTGACTGATCATCAGGTGAATAAACCAAACAGCACAATGGGAAAAAACTCCATCCATCTGGTGCAATAGAATACCCTAACCAGTGGTACTTGTCCAAGTAGTGGTACTAAAAAGAGGAGTTTTGTCATACTCTAGTTCAGTGGGAAACTTATTATGTAGGTAAGAGCTTAACTTTTTATAAAATTTAATATTAAGCCCTACTTTTGGTCTTTGAAATAGTTTGGGTTGTTCTGTCTGTGGTAGAGTTTAGCACCCTAGCTCTATCTAATCTGATCAGTTCCTGGTGAGTCTGTTGTGCAGCTTGAGCTTTGTGAAGCTGCTGTTAGGCTCAAGTTTTGTTCTTTGAAAGAGTTTGATTGTTCTATCAGTGCTAGAATTAGCACCCTCTATTTAACTGATCAGTTCCTTATGAGTCTTTTGCTGTGTATAGCTTGAGCTTTGTGAAGCTGCTGAAAGCCTGAAACAACCTGATCTGTAGGTTCAATAAGGGAGCTATGAAGATCATCATACAATTCTGGACTTGAGATCACAGAGGTAGCTGATCCATCAGAACAATTATTTTCAATTTGACTTTCATTGCTAACAATCAAATAATGCACAGCTTATTAGCTAATAGACTTACAGTGATAACACTTCAAGATACTCTAATAGAACAGTCAATTACACTAATAGACCACTCACCACATTATAACTGTCATGCAGATAAATATCAAAATACTTCTGGGGGCTGCACAACAAAGCAATCCTTTTGCCAGGTCCTAAATCAACCTCTGTGGATGAATAAATCCAATCTTCTTGCTAGATTCAGCCATGCAAATCCTTAGTTAGCTTATCTTTAAGAGAAGAATACTAACTTGGTGTGTATTCAGGATTTTTCCAAGGGGGTTTCCAGATTTGGTAATGAGTTTAAGTGTATGGGGTCTGGGGCACCCATAGATTTTGAGCATTAAATAATCAAAATTTACTAAATTCGTGATTTCATGAACTATTTCAATATGTGCTTGGTTCCCTTTTAAGTCTTAAATGTCAATTTTGGTTTATGGCTACTCTATTGCATACTGCATAAATTCTCCAATTGAAATGGAAAACTCAAGGTATAGCTAGCTACTTAAATTCAAGTTACTGTGTAGTCTTAACTACAATATTAAAAAAAACCATTTAAAAACTGCATTCCACTATGAATGTTATATTAGAGTAGTTTTGACTGCTCTATTAGAGTATCTTTCTAAATTTTCAGTACATACCCTTTTTCTCCAAATCCACCTTTGAGGGATCAGTGTAAGTTTCCTATTACTGCCCTGCTCTGTTCCTATTTATTTGTGATGCTAAACTAAGATAGGTCTGATGTTCCTGCTGCTAGACCACAAGTTAATTTTAGAAAGGGTTTCCGGAGCCCCAGGAAACCCTCTTAAATATGCCTCTGCTAACTTTAATGTTAATGTTGACTGCATGTATTGCAAGATATGCAGTATTGACAAAGTTACAACAGTATCTGGGGGACAGATTCTCTACTGCCACAGTGATCCCATACTCCATACACATCTAAAATTTCCTCTTTTAAGGTGTGGTAGTTGAGCTGGGATTCAACATGTCAATTAAGGTTTGGCCTGCCTTATTACACTTTATGCTACAAAATACAGACTGCAATAAGCTAGCTATTATCTTTATTTTACAAATGCAGTAAATTAGCTATTTATTTTACAAATGCAGAGTCATAGAACAATATACATATACAACTGTAGTAGGAAAATAAGCTGCAAATAGCTATGCATTGCCATTGGTATAGATAGTTCATGTATTATTGACATTGTTTCATTCTATTTGAATATGAACGTGTCCATCAAATGATTGTGTTTATTACTATGTGCATGAGGATTGATGTGAGAGATTATTTTATCCTAACTAATTATTGATTTTCTGCAGTTAGCTCATGATCAAGTTAGCTATTTACTAGCTATAGCCATATCTACGTAGTTAGCTACTGTATCTGTATATGGTAATAGCTAGTAGTAATGATAATTATTTGCAAAGCGCAAAACTAGGTACTACATAATTTATTACCCTTTGCAAATCTTTGAAGAGTTAATTGTTGAGTGTTTGTTATCCCAATATTTAAAATGTTTCATTCTAGATAATGCACACTGGTGTGCCACATTATTCAAAGTGTAATTGTATAACAACACTGATTCATGACTGTAAGGCAACTACAATGGTAACCAGGACTATAATGATATTCTTTAATAAGTGAGTTTAGTAGACAGTTAGCTAGCTGGAAACTTGTGAACTTGAAGAAACCTTTGATAGCTATATGATTACCAAAATTCAGGGGGATTTTCAGAACCCCAGGAGAACCCCTCATTGCACCCCTGTCAAGAAGGCACTGTAGCTGTATTCAAGTTAGTCTAACATATGTATACAACAGTAGTTGGAAAATTGATTTACATTGGAAGCTCAGGAAGTCCTATCTCTGGACTGACCTGATGTAAGAATTCACATGGTGAAGGTATTGCAATACAAAGGAGCTTGCAAAGGAAGCTAGTTGACTGAGCTGCAGCACAATATGACCTAAAAGATCAAATGAAGCCAAGCCTAGTCATCACTGTTATTTGGAAAGCATTTTTGTTAATCATACCTTCAACTTGTGGTAAGAAAATCTTAGTTTGGTAACAACTGCAAAATATATCACATTTTGCTGTGTGCACTAGTACTACTGGATGCTTCTGAATAAACTAGCAACTAGAAGTTTATTACAAAGATATGAATCGTTTACAGGTAATATGTTCTTCTTGTAATTAATGACTCTTTGCATGTAGCTTTTGTTGTGTCTTTGAACTGATATAGGCAAACACGTAGATAAGACTATTTTGTCAGTGCATGGTAAGCTGGTTTCAGTGTTTAGCCTTGTCACAGATTCCTAGTGGGATAGCCAATGACTTTAATAATAGTTATGATGCATCACCTGAAACAGCTTGGGGTTTGTCATCCCCAAGATTGCCCAGGTGGTTTACTATCATCTGCATTATTGTTTTTAATCATGCATGTAAGCAATAGAGAAGCTGTAGCATGAAATTGTCCCAGGGGTGGAAAAATTGTTGGTACCTATGCCTTATCTTCTTTGTTAGGTAATTAAGCAAACTGTGTGAATTTTACAGTGTCACACTTTATAATAATTATAATACACTGTTGTTGTTTGTGATCAAATAGTCAGGTGGTGCAAATTTAATGGTGAGAGGCACAAAGTCAAAGATCGATCCATATCCTCTAAGAACACTTCCACCATGTGTCATGGATAAAGAGAGTGGTGTGTCAAAGAAGGTTGCAATCATGTCTGGATTAAGTGAGACAGAGGATAGAATAAACAAGGTATGAAATACATTGCTTGTATCTCATCCCCATAGGTGTAGTGTCACAAACAGAGATGGGTGTAAGGTGTTAATTGATAATTATTGTGTTAAATATAATGATACTCTCAGATTAAATTATTGCTAAACTTGGAAAAAAATTTGGCAGTATGACTACAAGGCCCCTTTACTACCTCCATCTTTCATTCTTGTAAAGAACACCCTATTGTCAACTACAAGCAGCCTCAATCATATTGCATCTTCACAAAACTTCATGACAAACTCTTCCACGCATTGCATAATTCTATGGTATCTATGGTAACTCCAAAACAAATGTCACAAAAATTTTGTAATTGCTAACAACGCAATCTGATTGGTGTTGCCTGTTTTCTGTAACAAGCTGGAATTTTGAATGCTAGAGTGACCAGACCCTTCCTCTTTTTATTTCATATGCTGTATATAGTAATGAATTCCTCCTTGAAAAAAATCTGCTTATATGGGAGGGAACTTTGGCAATTAAGTTAAAACTGAGCATGCAACAGACATGAATGGTATTGAGTATCATTACAAGCAAAGTTAATTTTGCATAATATCATAACTTCATTCATCTTTCTTTTAAATTTTTGTATTACTAAAAATTAGTAACCTAAGCCCCCTAATCTTGAAGGCAAATGTCCGAACTTTCTTAGATGTTGTAAGCTCAAATTACATCTTTGTCTAGTCTTATTTGCTCTAAAATTAGCAAAATTCAATTTATTATTTGAATTTTGCTAATTTTTTTAACCAGAAGACAATTAACTTTCTTTTCTTTTGTACTCCAAATAATCGGAACTAGCATGCCCTCAGGTAAGTTTTAGAAACTCTGAGGTAGTAGTTTAGACCATTTGCTCTGTGATAAAATCAATTAACCACTTATACATTTTAAGGGACATAAAATGTGACTGTGCTATTAGTGGTAGCTAGTCTGCTTCATTACAGTATCTCAATATCTTGTTGCAAGCACTGCAATTGACCTATAAAAGTGGGGACACTCTCTCCTGTTTCCATACCTATAAATACAGTAGAGAGCTTCATGTTTCACTAGTATGTTTCATTGTGGTTGATGACGGTTTTAGTAGAGTATCTCAGTTTCACACAATCAAATTATCCTTTGTTGCATAACTACTAAAACAATGCTGTAATAATCTTACTGAAATAAGGCAAAGTAAGTAAGTAATTTAGCTAATCAGCTAGTAAAAAATATACCTGCTATGCAATGATTGCAATCACTTAAACATGAGGGCAGTTAATTACTCATTTTTTCTCCACCACCAGATACTCTGCAAATATTCATCTTTACAGATGCGTATAATTACATAGCTACATACATACACCAAAAAAGGCTATATATTCTAAAATATTTTTCAGATTTTACAAGACTATGAAGAAGACTGCACTACTGGCATAGTAAGGAATGTCATAGTGGCATACTTATACATTTACTGTAATGTTTGTGTAACATCAGGATTACGAAGATGAATGCTCCACTGCACAACAGAGATATCATTCGGTATTTATGACTAGTAAATATAATTGCATACATCATTATGTTTTTGTTTTAGAGAGGATGTTCTTTTGATAGTACAAGTGAAAGATCAAGCATCATGGTATGGAACTGTAAATACATTGCTATTATAGCTTTTGCTTTAAGGTTTGAAACCATCGAGAGGTGTGAGTACAACAACCTTATAATGCAATAAAAAAGTTGTTGAATAGAATATACAACGTGTACTAAACTGTAGGCATTAAAGTAGCTATATACAAATGCTTATAGTACAATTGAGTATAGTCTAATGAAGCATTCATATTATTGAAGTGAGAAGGAACGCTATTGTTTAGTTGGAAAAGTAAGTAATGATGTCGAGTTTAAATTTCAGGGTTTTCCATTTTCATTACAATGTAAATGTTGACCATGTGGGTACAATACTATGAGTTTGTGGTATTCTGGCCATGAGTGTATAGATAGACTTTCTGTATTTGTATTACATGGGTATAGAAGATACATCCTTGATACTATTATTTATTGTAGTTAATAATTTTATGTGATTATTTATATACTGTTTAAGTTGTCCATTTTGTTAGTGTATGTTTGCATGTGTAGCCTTGAGTTTACTATCACTTTAATGTACTATAATATACATGTAATTTTCACAATCAGTTGATCAATTTGTTCAAGGTTAATTGGGAGCTGCACTCCTAGACTTCTGTATCACTAATTCAGTGACACTGTTAAAAACTCCCTTTGACCATACAGCTATGCACTTTGTCCCTGAGAACTTTACAGAAATAGTAAAGTAGCTATTGGCCTGGACAATAACTACAGTACCATACAGTCTGGTATAGGCCTCAGGAAATTATGCTCCAAATTTTGTCATTATTCTATTCTGAATTTCTCCAAAAAAATTACCGTATAGCGGGTTATTTTCGAAACAGAAATTTTCGTACAAGAAGCAAAATCTGAATTTCGAAAGATTTTAATTTTGAAGAGTGCATATTTCGAAGTCCGGATGGATTTCAAATAAACGGAAATTCGTGTCACAAATTATGAAAATGCGTGAATGTTTGCCAAAAACTGACTTACTGATGGAATAATCCCCATTCCTGTGCACTGGAGAGAAGACTGAGGGAGTCTCGGGTGGAGTGAACTCACTGGCACGATCACGCTCGATCATAGCTAGCTCATATCACCATAGATTCTAGAGCAGACGGCATCAATTCCCATTCTGGATCACCTGTTTTTTGGTTATTGGTACAGTAATGATACAGTTTACCCATTATCATCAGCAATACTGAGCTAAAACTCGAGGAATACACGAACGAATCGCCGAAAGTTGGACGGTTGCTTTCACTTGTGGGAATTTATTTTCGAAAAACAACTGGACGTGGGAATCTATTTTCGAAGAGAAGGGCCTCTTCGAAATATCCGAAAATAAAAACCTTTCGAAAATTACCAGCTATACGGTATACTCTTATTATTTCCAAAATGTATGCATTATTCTTCTCAAAATTTCCAAATTTTCAAACAAATATTTTAGTAATAATGCTGTTCTATTGCACAGAAAAGTTAGTTTATTGGAAAGAACTGTTTCAATATAGAGTTGTACTGCTGACTGTTCTATTAGAGTAGGTGACTACTCTATTAGGCTCTACTGATTATCACTTCAAAATTCCAACTTACCCCATCATTATGTTCAAAATTATGTAGGCATAATTCCTGAACTTCTATCGGTAAGGAATCAAATAGAAGTGTTGAAAATAAATGGTGCAAGTAGTCAGTTGCATTATAGAAGTTTGAAACCTCAAGCCAGCAGGTACATATAGAAAATCTTATAATTTATACAGACATGTATCCTGATCATGAACTTTGACTCAGAACTGTTTCAATAAGTAGACTATATATACTACTCCTACTGGGAAATAACTCCTACTGGGAAATAACTCCTATTGGGAAATATAACTTATGTTGCAGCTATGTACTGTAGCTTTGATACAACAAAATCTAACAGTAGTTTCTTTTAACAGAATAAATACATAAGTTTATTTGCAAAATAAAAAATACAGATATTCTATGCTCCTTCCTTTCTCGAAATACTTGATACATCTTGTTCTTAGCCCTGCTCTTATAATTTTTAAAGAGTAAATTACAGGGTCTTAATTGTCACACTAAACATGCTTTTGCTACCTTAGGTATTGACATGCACTGTTAGTCATTAAAAGATTGCTTAGTGACTTTAGAAGTTGTGCCTATATGCATTATTTGAATTATGTACTCTTACATTACAGGATTATATGGTGGATGTTATAGAACCCAGCACAGAAGATTTCGTGTAAGATTTTAATGTTACTAAGCAATGTATTGTAGACTGAAAAAATATTTGTCAGTGAAAGTGTATACTAATACTTTTGTAAGTCTCAGAATCCTTTAAATTATCTTTTTCGAGCTGTAATGTAAGGAATGGAGCTCTATTTGTGTATGACTATAGTTGTTCTGTGTAGCACAAGGGCTGTAGTGTTGCAGAGTTTCCATGTGTGACCATCTCAGCAAAAACCCAACTTATTCACACTACTTCCAATTTTTGTTTATTTTCTCAGCATTATTATCATTGTCCAAGAAATAGATCATCAAAGTTTCAGCCTTTTGTGGTGAGTAGTTTTGGAATAATAGTGCTAGACAGTAGGAAGAGCAAGAAAATCGATTTGTACAGTGACTATACTGAAAATAAACTACAGGCGCTTACATTCGCAGCCATAACTTCTGTTTGGATCAGTTTACAATTTTGGGATTTGGCTGTTAATATGCTCACCATGGATTAGCAAATCAACCAAGGTATAGTTTTATCCCTGTAGTCATTTACGCATATGGGTATGAAGAATGTTTAGTTATTGTTTACATTCACTGCATTATAAACAAATGCATGTGACACGCATACTGTTGTGACTACAGAAATGAAACAAAGATTTTCAAACTCTCCATGAGCAGGCAATTAAGATGGTGTATAGCTTTAATTGATTTGAGTCTTTCTTCTCTGCCCAATAAAAACTTGCATATTTTTCTTTGTAACATGCATATTTGTACAAAAAAAATTAAATTTCATTTATCTCAAAACACAAGCCAGGTTTTCGCTGAGACGGTTACATATTTATACCCTGAAAAAGTTGTTGGCTGGTAGCTAGAGTCCATGTTTCATTTTACAACTAGTCCTCATGTTTCAATGGAAACTTTATCCAGACCAAAGGTTATCTATCTGCTAAACCGATTCTGTCAACATTATGTATTCCATGGTTATACATAATATTTTTGTGGTGGTCGTTAAGCACAAAAACCATTTAAACATTTATGCAATATTTCTGCCCTAAAACTGCAGATCATACTTGTATAGTATGTTCACATTGAGCTGAATCCTCAAAAACATTTAATAACTCATGGATGCAATTACACACGATCTTGAAATTTGGCTCATTTGTAGTACTGCTTGACCCGCTGAAAATATTTCAAAATCTTTTGTTCAAATGTTTGATATAATATTTATGGCCAATCAAAATTTTCACAATACATTTCCTATGGGGAAGCCATATAAGTACAGTGTCCATTACAGCCCTTTCTTGAACTTGTAATAGAGCCAAACCGTACGTGTCTGTTGTTGACACCTTTGCTGTTACCAATAATCATCTGGTTGGCTGAAATGTTAACTCTGTTGAGAAAAAATCCACTTTTAATTTCTAGCTGTTTTTCAGGATTCAGCTCAACGTGAACATACTATAGTGGGTTATGATTCTACAAGAGAGAAGACGTGACAAATAACCACCTCGTGTTAGCTCACATTACCAGACTACTTCTTTTAAAAAGCACACCACTCATTACAATTTACCATTATTGACCTACAATAAGTACTTTCCTATACAAATACAACTACATACTATTACATACTGTTTAATTTTTTCACAGTTCAGCCATAGATCTGACTCATAATCGGTTAAAAAAACTTGATGATATTAATCGAACAATTCTGGAGCTAGCAAGGTTTGAACATGTGCAGCTAGAATCATTGCTGTGTTTGAGTTCACACACAGAAAACCAAGCACGGTGCAATCCGTTCAACAAGGTATAGTAGAACAGTGGTATACAGCTAATCACAATAATTATAACATTTACCTCACTATGCATATTGCTATACAGCATAGCTATGTTCAGAGTAAACAATATCTTCTACAGTTTTTAGTCATTTGTAGTAAAAAGATCAAGCTACTCCAATAGAACAGTCAGTTATTCTAATAGAGCAATCAGTGTGTACATCTACTCTCAGAATTGATCTCACAAAGCAAAAAAAAATTCTGTGGGGCTACCTCCCAGACCCCGAGCATGCTTTGCATGCTGAGTGTACTCTGCACACTGATGTAGCTAGCTATACATAGCTAGCTATATATCCATCAGGGCCGAGGCCAGAGCTCCTCTACTACAAATATCTTTCTACACTAATCATCTAAACCTATTTCTATCTAATGTATGTGCTCTCAATCACCACCACATTTTTCCAGTTGTTGTATCATAGTGGTTTGTCTACAAGTATTAAAAGTTGACTACAGTTGACTGTGGTACAGCAGAGTAGGCTTCATTACACACACGCACACACGCACACACACACACACACACACACACACACACTTTATATATTACAGAAAATTAAGATAATTGAATGGAGTTACAATTAAGACATAAGTTTCAATTTTGAGCAAATCAACTTATAATAACAGTTTTTGCAGCTAACTAACAGCCATGCAGATAATGGAGGTTCCACCTTGTGTGAAAGTCATCTCAACTAGCTAAATGTGTATTTTCTTGTATGGTCAGCAAGTGGCCCCGGTGATCACCAATACAGCCATCTGATGAAGATGTACACAGATGAGGCAATGAAATCGTCAAAGTAGGTGTCAACTATATACAAATGTAGTATTAGGAAAATGGCGTTTACATGATCTTGAGATTTACAAAAAAAAAACTGTTATTTAGGTTGCAAAAGGTTGCTCATGACCAGGGTAATGTAAGTAATATCAAATGTAAGAGCCACTTTATTTCATATGTCAATTGGACACAGGTGTTGCAGCACATGAAGACAAGCTATAGCATACTAAGCTATAAAAACAAAAAAGAAAATGAATTGTATCAGCAGACATTGTCTAGTTTGACAGAGGCAAACCAGGTAACAATGTTAAATTGTATCTTCTGGCAAGTATATATATATTAAGACTCATGGTAGTGAGTCGTGCGGCCAAGGAAAAGTGGGGCACGCGACTTCCGTGAGTTATTTACACAAACGGCTAACTCTAATAAAACGCACACCTAAAACCTACCTTTAAAACTATTCTTTTGTAAAAAAACCTCGTGATACGTACAACAAAACTTTTGGTATATTGTTATATAAGCATATTGCTAAGTAAATAATCCTTGTTATATCTTAGTAACACCGCATGAAATTTTGCTGAAAATGTCATATTCTTTTCCTTTTCCTTCGCATACTTGTTAGTGCAATCTGCCCATTTTTGGTACTTATATCTTAGACTGTGTTAGTTCCACAGCCTTGGATTTACTATCACATGTTCTTTGGCTGGTTAAGTTCCTTCAGTACAAATCTTGGAACTCCACCTCTCTTGCGAGAGCCGTCATAAGCAATTTTCTAATTCATTCATTCTTGTGCTTGATGGGACAATCTTTGATATGCAATTAAACATATGGAGTAGTTTTGCTCAATTATGACCTGCCGTTTTTCTGGGAAGTGGTGAGTTAAGTTCCATAAGCGCGCTCATAAGATAATAACGTCGCCTATGCTAATTGCTGATTTATTTTGTGGTCGTTTAGAACCCTACTTAAATTAAAACACCTCTAACTACAGTAGCGTTTATTTACAGTAGGTGAACTTGGTGAATTCGGCCGTTTATTTGCAGGTGAATCAGTGTGGTGAACTCAGTGAACTTGCTATCATGTGCTATTCTTGTAAGAGTTTGTTATTCAGTTGTTATTTAATAATGGGTTTGAAGTAGCTAATGCAGCCCACAATAGCTACAGCTTTGTTTGTGCATTTCAAGGGACAATCCAGTATGTTACAAAATAAGAAGTTTTGGACACATTCTCACCTGCCGGGAAATGGCCTTTACCCAATCTGTTCACTGATGGTTTTAATGGTGCCCGGAAACCATACCCTATTGAGGTTGCAACACCGACAAGTACCTGCCAACTTGTACCAAACTGCCTTCTTTGGTTTTGCCACTTCATGTCCCAAGCAATGATGCAATACACACAATAACTGTTGAAGCTGTTGTGATAACCAAAGGTGGCTTGTATGTATCTATTAGCTTTATGCATTAATTCTTTTTGTCTTGACTATTACTCAGTATCAAAAATGTGTGATATCCTAAAACAAAAACAGTCTTGGGGCTATAAAGAAAGGGCACTGCCAAGCAAAGTAGAACAAGCTTATTCAACATGACTGCATGGTAAGAACAAGGACTGATATCAAGTTGCAGCCAAGTGAATGCAGTATTACCCATTCTCTTTACATCTAGCTGTAGCTATATAATAAAACTAAAGCAAACACACATGCAACTGTTATTAAATTATCATTTGGCCGCTTTATAAAATCACACACTACAAAAAAAAAACAAGCTAGTGGCCAAATGACAACTTAATAACAGTTGTATGTGTATTTGCTCTAGTTTTATTATATAGCTATAGCTAGATACAAAGAGAATGGGTAATGCTGCATTCACTTGGCCACAACTTGGTAACAGTCCTTGTTCCTACCAGTTTGATCATGGTAATATTCCAATCTACTTGGCCACAACTTGATATCAGTCCTTGTTCTTACCAGTCATGTTGAATAAGCTTGTTAGATTTATCCTACTTTGCTTGGCAGCACCCTTTTTTACAGCCCCAAGGCTGTTTTTGCTTTAGGTATATAAAGAAATTTGAACTGGCATGGCTGTTAAGAAATATCAGCTAGAGTGTGCATGGTTTAAATGCCTATAATTATGTTATAAGCAGTTGCTACCCAACATAATCATGCTTCTGTACATGTTCTGTATGTTTGTATGATTTCTCTTATGATTAGATTATAGCACATCTAAAAGCAGAAAAGTATACTTCACACTACAAAAACAGATCTCGACAGACATGTGTTGCATCCAGCATTTGCCAGGTATATGTAAGCTGCTTTCAACATGTATGCATATATGGCACACTATTTATAGATGCAATTGGAACCACTAACAAGTGCCACCTTGTCACCTACTCAGTCAAGCAATAACAAGATTAATCCTAAGTCAGGCACTAGTGACGACACATATGGTGGTAAACCAGATGGTGATGATGTGGCTAAAAACAATTCTCATCCTACAACGGTACAGTAAATGTATGATTGCACAGTTTCCATATTAACTGTTGTGCATGTAAAATTAGGCTGAAAATAATGCTGAGGAAATAAAGATTCCAAAGAAGGTAATGCAATCATATAGCAGGTATGTTTGATAGAAGTATTTCCAGAAGTTTCAGAAATATTGAATCTCAAACAATAAAGTGCTGTTTAGTAGGGTTCCCCCAAAAATTAAAGGTGCCTGTCAAAATTACAAACCATCATCATACAGTACGATAGTACTGTATCATCATACAATACAATAGTACTGTATATTAGGGATCATGGAGGTTTGGGTTTTTCTGGCCAAAAATATCACACAAAAACCAGCTTCACAATACCATCCTGGTGCCTTGGTTAGATATAACCAAGCCCAAAAGTGCCTTCAGTATGACCTTAAAATTAATGCTTCCAATAGATTGCTACAAAATTTAAAAAAAAAAAATTTTATTCAATGGAATTTTCTACTGACTAACTGCCTGCCTGCATGCCTGCCTGCCTGCCTGCCTGCCTGCCTGCCTGCCTGCCTGCCTGCCCGCCTGCCTGCCTGCCTGCCCGCCTGCCTGCCCGCCTGCCTGCCTGCATGCCTGCCTGCCTGCATGCCTGCCTGCCTGCATGCCTGCCTGCCTGCATGCCTGCCTGCCTGCCTGCCTTCCTGCCTGCATGCCTGCCTGCCTGCCTGTCTGCCTGCCTGCCTGCCTGCCTGATTTCTTCAGACAAGTGTAACTAGATAACGGCTAAGACTACAGGCTTGATTTTTTCACTGTTTGACGTCGCTTTGTCCCAAGATGCACCTTTTGGCATACTGCAGTACGTACAATGCATGCATCATGGACTTACTCTTTTGTGTCCCATTTCTTTTTTTTTGCTGACAGCCAAAGGTGTCAATTTGCAGTAGCGTGATGACTTCCCTATGGGAATTGTCTGTATTTTCCGTAGTGACTGGATTGATTGCAGAGGCACTTCTTGTACTGTTCTTTATTTGTAGTGCTATGAAACTGGCTGAACATAACTGAAAGCGAAGCGTAATGGCCACTTTCACTTTTGAGTAATTGATAGTTAGGACACGCAAATCATCTGTATTTTTCAAGGTGACTGGATTGATTGCAGAGGCGCTTCTCCTACCTGTTGTTCATTTGTAGCACTGTGTAATGGGCTGAACATAGCTGAAAGTGAAGTATAATAGCCACTTCACTTTTGAGTCAGTAATTGATATTTGGGGCATGAGTTCAGTTGAAAACATTACCTCTGGCACCATCCATTCTTTTGATGCAGTATGCGTGGATTCACAAGTCATAATAATGTTAAACAAACAATTATAAGGAAAAATAAAAAATATTTTAAGTTCGATTAGGTATCATAGAAAAAAGGTTGGGAGGTCACCTACACCTTCAGATATACTGGTGGACATCTAATTCCTAATTCAGTATACCTACCATGACTGAATTAAGAATTGAATGTCCACTGGTATATCTGCAGTAGGGATGCGGCAATTATGCCAGCATAATTTCAGGCATAATAGGTTTGTGTGGGAATCAGGAGTTATGCTAGCATTTTGAGGTGATTATAAAGCTTTAACAGTAGGAAAATCTGCAGATTGCACAATTCTGTTAAAAAATTGAGATACTCTAATAGAGCAGTCAGAAACTCTAATAGAACAGTCACTGAATATTATTTACTCTAATAAAGCAGTCACATTGAAATGAAATACTCTAATACAGCAACTAGCTAAAGAATCCAAGACTATTTGAAGCTTAAACTGGTCTGATACAGCGATAAACTGGCATTATTAGCCAATTGTGGTGGCATAATTTTGGGAACAATGGGGTAATTCTCAAAAGCATAATATGTGATTTTAATTTTGAGCACTGCTCAAAAGCATAATGCTCAATTTTTGGAGCATAATAGCCTCTTGCCTAATCTGCAGGTGTAGGCGACCTCCCTTGTTTCCCAACTTTTTTTTTCTATGATTCCAAATCGAACTTAAAAATTCTTAATTTTCCTTATACTTGTAGATATATCACACATGATAAACTTTATGGAAGAGTCTTAGTGAATCTACCATCAAATCCAGTGTTAAAAACAAAAAAACACTTACAGGAGGTTGGATATAAAACAATTGCCAAAATCTGCCTGCATGCCTGCCTACCAGCCTAACCACAGTTGCAAGGTTAGAGGCAGCACATGGCCACCATTTCACAAACTCACCTGTGGCATGTGCCTTTTTTGTATCTTCATTTACATGGTTGTCTTGTTCTTCATGCAAGGAAACCATACAGAGGCATTAATTTCTGTATCGACGCTTTCCTTAGAGGAGCATACTAGATTCCACAAAATTATCTGAAGCACTTATGCTACTATAAGAGGGAGCAAATGCCTGTGGCTGTAGCTACTTATAAAATGATCACATCACTGCTGAAGACAGAGCATGGTGACTACTCCCTTAAACAATTGGAGCATGGTGACTACTCCCTTAAATGATCAGACACTGCGACCATGTCCAGGACATGGTCACCATGTTTTTAATAACCTAGCCGCAACCACCTGTAGAAAATGCAGCATGACAACCACCACCTTAATGTAATACATGTACATGGCTTACTCAAGATTAGTAGTGAGATTGAGATACCCTAGTAAAGTAGTCACGGCCATGTATTTTAATAGAACAGTCAAACATGTAGCCTTTTGTGTATAGCTATGCTATAATGAAACAGTTAGTACAATTAATAATATTTATTAATAAGAATGAAGTAGGATTCCAGTGATAAAAGCAGTAAACCAAGAGATATGAACAATGGTATTATAACATAGCTACTGTATGTGGGAAAATTCCTACTTTGGCATTGAATAGATGGTGATAATATGCTAATGTTGGGATTTTCCAAATAGATATCTTGTTTTGCTATTCGTTATTGCTGGAATCCTAAATTGTACTAAGCTATTATGATGGTGATTCTAGAAAAACAGAATATTCAGGAGGCCTAGACTGAATAACATTTTCTACAGTATACATTAGGTATACTGTAGCTGGTAACAGTAATACAGTGGTGAGGATCTTGTGAATTTAGATTTAATCCATGTCATATTTTGTATGTATCTAAGTGACTGTAGTATTTTGGTATGCTTAGTATGCTGTGGACAGATCAAAATTCATTGACAAACATATCATGTTATTGGAAGAGTTAATAGTCAAGAGTAACAGCCAGATTAAAGTTGCACTGAAGAAGAAAAGTGAATTAATTGTGCAGCTTAATTTGGATATATATGAACAGGTATGTTTCCATATGCTTGAATGATATATGGTGATTGTGGAATAGTGCCATGAAATTTACGGTTGTTTGTGTGAAGCATCCAATTCTGCTGTTCTTCTATTGGGAATTGAGGGTAAGTATGTACAATGCTATTCTAATTAGTTACTGTAGGAAGCTAGATCATTTAGTGAAGTTTTGGAGAAAAACATGAAACTTTTGTACATGTTTTGTGCATGTGGCAGCATGCCATAAAAATACTTTATTTGACCTTTGATAGCCTTGACAGGAAGATGGGTATGCTCAGCTAATAATGGTAAAAGAACTGATGAATACTCACCCCATTTGTTTAATATACTGATCTGAAGACACATCATTTGCTAAACAGTGTGGGCTAGTGGCACTCAAAATATTATTTAGGCGTTATGAGTTATTTACCAGTTGCTAAAATTTAAGAACACTACAAAATAATAACTAATAATTAAACTTGAGATGTCTTCTGAGAAAATTTCCACTGCACAAATGGTCAGTTTATGCTTGTGTATGATAGAGCTATATTTGAATTGAGTGCATGACAACAGCTTCTTTGATTAATGTACAATACACACTTGTTTATTGTGCACTGACACAGGCTCAATACTACATGTCTTGAAGAAACATTCAAAAGTGTGATGTAATAGTACAGTCAATTTACATTGTTAGATGCCATTTTGTCTTCAATTATACACAGTTGTTGTACATAGTTATGATTGTTGTACACGCTAAGCACTATATCAATGTCCAAACATTACAGATTGTGGGAAACTGTTTACTTTGTTGAACCAGTACACAGTGACTTGGAATTCGCAAGCTAAAGTATGCTAAACTCTGCCATTATCAAACAAGTTTTGTTAATAATACTGTACATAGTGCTTGAAGAATGAAAGTGTAAATGAGTATCTAATGCAGATGATTGACAGAACTGAGAAAGGCCAGTTACAGATAATTATGGATACAAGTTATCACATGTGCTTTATTAGATGCTGAAGTTGTGTCCATCGAAGTGGGAAAATTCATCAAAAAAAAGGTCAACTTATGCTCTTTTGATTTTTTTTTTCATTATAAAGACAAATACTTTAATATATTAACACTTTTGTATTTTAAACTTTACAAAGATTTTTCTTTATTGTACATAGCTCAAATCAAGAAAGACACTGTTTGGTAAAGATGTTAAAAAGGTAAACTAGATTTGTAGTCTTTGTTACATTGTGTTGATATAGTGTGCTATGGCCATTCACGATTGGTTGCTAAAATCTATTGTGGAAATTCAAGAAAGTATTCAATCATTACAACTTGAGTAAGCTCATGACAGATGTTTGTACACTATACGCATATGCAGAGTAGATGTGCACGTACACTTGTGCATGTACACTCGTGCCTCATAACTGAACAAAATGTCTCCACAACCTTGTCTCTGGAGACATCAATCACAAACACAAGAGAATGTTTCTAAGTAGGGAAATGCATTGCCAGCGTAATTGTTTATTCTTATATTTTGTGATATAACATTGATATACGTAATACATTATTATATAGAAAACTCTCTGACAACCTTATGGTCCTGATGTAATGTCATGTCACTCATGTACAACTGTACACAGTGTCTGAAAGTCTTTAATGCACAGTAATAACAAATTGAACATTCCATAATAGTTGGGATAATCACAGTTCTTTGTATTTAGTCACCAGTTACAGATGAAAGTCTGCGAGGACAAGAAATCACATGAGCTATATGATTTTACCAATAAGGTATGCATTAATCATTATGGTAAATGTAATATATTCACAGCCATATGCAATGGAACAGTTATACGGTTAATGGCTTTTTTGATAAATCAAGCAGAGAGTATAGATGATTACTTCAATATGAGATCTGATTTCATTATCTAAAAATAACTGGAACAACTGCATTTGCAAGTAGCCTTCTTTACTAGATCTATTACAAGTACTTTAATTGCAGCAAATTTGAATTGTTATCTGTAACTTCTATTGATCATTAATCCTGCGTATATGGGTAGTACTGACCTGTATGTTACAAATGAAGCATACATAATAGTTAAACTGTGAAAGGCTGAAACACAGTGTTCTATGCAATTTAGAAACCTGAAAACCCTGTGTTTTGGCACCCTCACTTCACTGGGACACTACTACAGGCCTCTGAAGGTTACTAAATTACATAGAACCATGTGTTTTGAAGTCTAACTGATTTAGTACCTTGACAGCTGCTTGTAAACAAGAGAATTGATTAGCCCATTACACCTCCCTCTGTCAGTACACCTGTTACCATCATTACCGTACTGTATATTAGAGATCATGAAGAACTGGGCTTTTCCAGCCAAAAATATCACCAGCCTCAATTTCTCTTCTTGACAGCTTGGTAGTCACTACCTTTTTTCTTTGATCCCTAATCCAACTTAAAATTCTCAATTTTTCCTTCTATCTGTCCATTTAAATGCCCATGCATTTCCACTGGTACTTTGCTATGTTTTGTATCATCTCAGAGCATGGTCTGTACAGGGCATGAGCATGGCACTGTGGGATATGCATACCATGTTTATAGCCAATCAAATTTCAGTATCAAATTTGTTGAAATCTAAAGTAGCATAGAGAGTATGATATTATAATGATGTGTACCACATACAGATTGATGCCACTCTCAATGAAATAAGTGCAACACTGAGATTATTGAAAGTCAATGATGGTAATCACACAACACCTGTGTACATCTCATGTACTCTTAGTACTACCCAGATGGTTCAGTACACACTGTTCAAAATGCTAATAATAAAGTTAAGGTTAGTACTGGACACATCTGTAGCAGCAATAAATATATAGTGCATAAGTTTAACGGCTAGGGGAAATTATGATGAATTTGATGAACTGTTCAACAAATTTCCTTCTCAAAATTTTTATTTTAGTATATTCTCTTATACAATACTGAAGTATTATGTCAAGATTCTACTCATCAAGTTGAGTTATCTGTTAACATTTCCCCAATAAACTGTTGCACTATATACGTATATGGATTTATAGTGTGATATTGTATTATCTGTAGGAGTGTTTATCCACTCAACAACCTGATGTTGCTCCCAATTTTGCAATAAGAGAAATATTCTTGGCACAAAATGATTTATTCTCAGGTGTAGTCTGAAACTTGTGTGTTTTAGACAATCATTAAGACATTCTTCTTCAGCTGTGAATGCCTTAAGAGGAAACATTGCAGAACAACTTCGAAAACTGGTACATTGTTCCAATGTGTTCTACTTGTAGTGAAGTTACTCCATAGTATGGTGTTAGCTTGTGCACTTCATCTTGGAGATTAAAGTCATTTAATCAAACTACAAAGAGGGACACAATGGAGTATCGATCATCTGTTTCAAATTTGGATCAAGACCAATTGCAAGTAAAAGCCTCTGCTACCAGACACTTACTATATAGTAGGAGAGTTGTACAGAGTTAATACACAAAATTAGTTATTGTTGTTTTGATTTAGGTAATTGCTGGGTTGAAAAGGAAGTATTGCTGATTCTTTGCTTAGAGTTTCATGTTAACAAATTTAAACAGATTATGAATTATGAAATGATTTATGGATTTCAGGAAATACAATCAACTAAAATTATTAACATGTACTGCAAAAAGGGTAATGATTCCCTACCCAATATGAAATGGGCACCTATATTGTAAACTCAAATTCTGTAACCTCTGAATTTTTTTGTCTATATGACACTTGACTGAGCTAATATTTTTTAGAGTGATATTTACCCAACTGGTAACCGGCTACTCAATCAACACTCAACATCAAAGTTTCGATCACAGTCCTTACTACCATTTGGATCAAGACCTACATCAAAGCAGCAAATCAGCTACCCACAAAACAATCAACTGGCACTAAATGAACATTATGTGTTACATGATGCAGTAAGTAATCTACAATTAACGTAATAATACATTGATAGGTTGACAGATTCTGTGCTTTGTGTAGTCCAAACCACTGTATGAAGTGAGCAAAGATGTTCAGCCACTCGATCAATTGCAATTGCAAGGTCCTGAAAATTCTCCCACAGTTACATCTACAGATAACTCAAGTCACCAGCGTACACTAGTAGTAAGCAACATAATAATAATAATGTTCAAAACCTTCACCAAGAGATATAGAGGTATATAATTATATTATGAACTCCTGTTCTTACCTTATAATTATATACAATAAAAAATTTATGAAATAGGGTTCCAGTGATGAAAAGTAGTGAAACAAGAGATGATGGTAGTTATGAGAAAAAATTTCTAGCTACTTGGCATTGTAGCAATGCGGTATTACATTGTAGCAATGTGGGAAAATCTCACTTTGGAATTACATTGTAGCAATGTGGGAAAATCCCTACTTTTGCATTACTCCTGCCAAGTAGGGATTTTCCCACATTGCTACAATGCCAGGTAGCTAGGGATTTCACTCATAGCTACCATCATCTCTTGTTTCACTATTTTTAACTGGAACCCTTTAAATTAAATTGCACTAGTTTGTTAACTTTTTTGTTGGAGCATAACTATGAAATGCACATGTGGCTGTGACTGCTGTATTTGAGTATCTCAATCTTGCCACTCAGCTATGCTTTAGATCAAGTTAGTGGGTGTGGTACAACACCTTGTTTCCTATGGCGCTAGATCATCTTCTGATCATTTAAGGGGGTGTGACAATTGTTTTAAAGTACAGCTTAGCTGCTACCCAATTAGGCCTGCGCCTAATATGCTGGCATAATTTTGAGAATAATAGGTCTCTAATTTCATGAGAATAATTCCGGAATAATAGGATGATTACAGGAATAATTTTAGGACGTCCACGGGTGGAAATAATGGGCGTGCCTCTTCTTGATTAGCTAGAAGGACGAACTAAGCTACTAAGAATGATAGATAGCTGGCGTTATTATACGAGTGCTGGCTGAAAGGGGCTGAAGAGCTTCTAAAAGATCGATATACTCTAATAAAACGCTCCAATACTCTAATAGAACAGTCAGATCGTTCTAATTATTACTCCCAATAGCCATTTTAAGCCTGTTGTAATGGCTATAACCATTATGTGTAAAGTTGAATGATTCATTTATGGCTAGCTATTAATTAATTCTGGTAAAACTACTTCTTATATCAGTATCTTGAGAACTAAGCGACTATAGCTACAGAAACTAAATGAGCATTATTATGGAATAATAGTCTAGATACAAGAATAAAAAAAGAATAATAGGAGAAATATTTGGGAAATTCTGGAACGAATAATAGGTAAAACTTTGAGCATATTAGGCTCAGGCCTATACCCAATACCACAGTCTGTTAAGTACCTCAAATAGTTTTGTGACATCTATATATGCTCCTTAAAGGAAAGCGTTGATACGGAAAATTAACACCTTGGTGGTTTCCTGGCATGAAGAAGAAGACAATCATTTAATTGAAGATAAAGGGAATGGCAAAGCGCAGAAGGCAGACATTCGTCAGAACTACAAAAGGCACATCCCACAGACGAGTTTGTTATTGTGGCATAAAATGGTGGCTATACGCTGCTTTTTTTTACCTCTAGCCTTGCAACTGTGGTTAGGCTGGCAGGCAGGTAGACAAAATTTTGAGTTATGGTGATTTTAAAAAAATTCATTATCCGGAGTGTTTTCTTGCTTTTAATGCTGTAATTGATGCTGAATGGAGTAAGATGATTATTTTTTGCCACATGTGATATTTCCATGATGGTTTTTAGATATGGCTTTTTAGCAGTGCACATCACTTTAGGGGAACCCTACTAAACAGTATGACCGTACTGTTTGATTACAAACTTGTGATTTTGTTAAATATACATCCACATGCATTTTAAACTAAAATTCCTATTTCACTCTAGCAGCTAACTAAACAACCTTCTGTCATTACTATACCTCGGATCAAAGTTCCTCAATCTGAAGTAAATGTGCACCAGAGAAAGCCAGAATCATTTCATAAAACTACTACACAAGAAAGGATGCAAAAATATTTTCAAGTAAAATGCTCAGACCACTCAAACCTTAAGGGAGATCCACGATCCTTATCACAATGGTCAGTCCTGTCTCCTAATGTGTTCAATGCTGGATGGAATAGTTTTACTGGTGCATTTCCTCAACCAACAAGAGCCCCTAACCAAAGGGTTGGAAATTTTGTGTATCCTACCAGGAAAATTTTGCAACAAAACAATGAAGTAGATCCTAGTAGTACAGCCATTGTATCAAATAATAGACAAAGAAGACCAGTTTCTGCATTCTCTGGTAAACCTGTGCCTCAGTGGAGTCGACTGTATCATGCTTACAGGAGGAAATGTAGCTCTAAGCCTGCATGTATAACAGATTCAAGTATTTTACTATAAGCTAGTTGTGTAGCGGACTACTACAGCATATATAATTACATCTACGTATGTTTTGCTGAACTAAGGACCTGTTAAACACTTGATGGTATACCAATCATGTATAGAAGTTTAAATATTAACTAATGTACATGTACTTATTTCTCTAAACTTTAAGCAGCTGTAGATGAAGGAGAATTGTAGTTGACAACACAGTTAGGTCAATGATGTAAGGTAATTGGCATCATAAAAGTATCAGAGAAGGCACACAAGATGAAAACTAGTTGGTCTGGATGAAAACCAAGTGAATATCAGTTTCAAAGAATGTAGCAATGCATTTGTAAAAACATTGATATTAGCAGATATAGAGTTAATTCCTTACAGTAGCATATCAAAGGTACGAATTTTTCAAAAAAAAGTTTACATGTCAAGTGTGTCGTGCGGCCCAAGAAGCCAGCGCGCCACACTGTGAGTATATTTACAGGAAGAAAGTAAACGCGATTTTCACACCTTTGTAGCTCCGTGATTCCTTATCCGATTGAAACCAAAGTTGCTACAGAAGTACCGGCTAGGAAGGGAGTCCACATTCCAAATTTGAAGAAAATCGCTCCATCCATTTCCGAGATACGATCGGCCAAAGTTTGGGTTTTTTTTCTTCGTTTTTTTCTTCTACTTCTTTTCACACACTTTGCAAAATCCGCCATAAAACGCAATGCGTGCTCCAATCGTGCTGAAATTTGGCATACTTAAAGGGCTCATTAAGGCGGATCTCAGTACTAAGTTTGGTAAGAATCCGATGAACATTCACCGAGTTATGACCTATTATTTGTGTAAAATAAGATCGAAGGTCTGTCACGCCCACAGGGTAAACCGCTTGAAGGAATGAGCTGAAACTTTCTATGTAGATGGAGTAACTATCGTAGGAGTGCCTTTTTGTGGTTTGAAAGGAATCCAGTTAAAGGCCATCGAGATGTGACACAAAACCCAACCTGTGTCACAATTACGCGATCGATTTTTATGAATAAAAAAAACTATTAGTTTTCACGCCTACTAGGCAAACCGCTTAGAGCAGTGAGCTGAAAATCGGTGTGTAGCTGGAATAATCATCATAGAAAGTCCTTGCAGTAGTACAGAAGAATCGGATTACAAACCACTGAGTTATGATTCCAAAGCCAACTACGTGTAACATATGCGAGATCGAGATACTCTAATAGAACAGTCACCCTAATAGAGCATTCAGCTAATTTATTAACTCCATTATAGAATTCTATTACATTGCAAGTTATTCTGTAGGGAGTTCAGCCGCAAACAGTTAATCTTATAGACAGTTCAGCAAGAAGCAAGTCATCCTATAGAGAGTTCAGCTACAGATATATCACTGTAGTGATTCAGAAGAATCAGAACATTACAAGTCACACTGAAGAGAGTTCAGCTATAAACAAGTCATGCACCCTGTGGAGAGTTTGGCTACACTCTCTAGAGAGTTCAGCTACAAACAAGTCACTGTGGAGAGAGTTCAGCTACAAAGAAACTACCCTGTAGAGAGTTCATCTATACAAGCAAGTTAACCTATAGAGACCAGCTGCAAACAAGTAACCCTGTAGAGATTTCAGCTACAGACAAGTCACTTTATAGTTTATACAATGTTCAGCTACAAGTAAGTCACTCTGTAGAGAATTCAGCTACATACAAGTCGCTCTGTAGAGAATTTTGCTACAAACAAGTCACAGTGTAGAGAGTTCAGCAACCAAAAAAACACATGTAAAGAGTTCAGCTATAAAAACAAGTTACTCTGTAGAGAGAACAGCTCAGTTAGAAGAAGTTGCCCTGTAGAGATCTCAGATGCAAAGAAACCCTGTAGAGAGATCAACTACAAACAAATCACCCTGCAGAGTGTTCAGCTATAAACAAATCACCCTGTAGAAAGTTCAGGTACATACAAATCACCCTATATAGAGTTCAGCTACAAAAAAAATCACTCTGTAGAGAGTTCAGCTACAAAGAAACCATCCTGTAGAGAGTTCAGCTACAAACAAGTTACCCTACAGTGAAATCAGTTTGAAACAAGAGATTTCAGCTACAAACAAATCAACCTGTAGAGAGTTCAGCTATGAACAGATCACCCTGTAGAGAGTTCAGCTATACAAGTCACCCTGTAGAGAGATCAGCTAGAAGAAGTAACTGTCTACAGAGATCAGCTAGAAGCAAGTCACCTTGTAGAGAGTTCAGTGACAAAGAAACAATCCTGTAGAGAGTTCAGCTACAAACCAATCACCCTGTAGAGAGTTCAGCTACAAAATAAATCACCCTGTAAAGAGATCAGCTACAAACAAATCACCTTGCAGTGAGTTCGGCTACAAACAAATTACCCTGTAGAGATTTCAGTTACAAACAAATCACCCACTGTAGAGAGATCAGCTACAACCAAATCACCCTGTATAGAGAGATCAGCTACAACCAAATCACCCTGTAGAGAGATCAGCTACAAACAAATCACCCTCTAGAGAGATCAGCTACGAACAAATCACCCTGTAGAGAGTTCAGCTACAAACAATTCACCCTCTGGAGAGAGTTAAGCTACAAACACACCACCCTGTAAAGAGATCAGCTACAAACAAATCACCTTGCAGTGAGTTCAGCTACAAACAAATTACCCTGTAGAGATATCAGTTACAAACGAAACACCGTGTAGAGACTTCAGCTACAAACAAATCAACCTGTAGAGATTTCAGTTACAAACAAATCACCTACTGTAGAGAGTTCAGCTGCAAACAAATCACCCTGTAGAGAGTTCAGCTACAAACAAATCACCCTGTAGAGAGATCAGCTGCAAACAAATCACCCTGTAGAGAGTTCAGCTACAAAAAAATCACCCTGTAGAGAGATCAGCTACAAACAAATCACCTTGCAGTGAGTTCAGCTACAAACAAATTACCCTGTAGAGAAATCGGCTACAAACAAAACACCTTGTAGAGACTTCAGCTACAAACAAATCAACCTGTAGAGATTTCAGTTACAAACAAATCACCCACTGTAGAGAGAGCAGCTACAACCAAATCACCTTGTATAGAGAGATCAGCTACAACCAAATCACCCTGTAGAGAGATCAGCTACAAACAAATCACCTTGCAGTGAGTTCAGCTACAAACAAATTACCCTGTAGAGAGATCAGTTACAAACGAAACACCGTGTAGAGACTTCAGCTACAAACAAATCAACCTGTAGAGATTTCAGTTACAAACAAATCACCCACTGTAGAGAGTTCAGCTGCAAACAAATCACCCTGTAGAGAGTTCAGCTACAAACAAATCACCCTGTAGAGAGTTCAGCTGCAAACAAATCACCCTGTAGAGAGTTCAGCTACAAAAAAATCACCCTGTAGAGAGATCAGCTACAAACAAATCACCTTGCAGTGAGTTCAGCTACAAACAAATTACCCCGTAGAGAAATCGGCTACAAACAAAACACCTTGTAGAGACTTCAGCTACAAACAAATCAACCTGTAGAGATTTCAGTTACAAACAAATCACCCACTGTAGAGAGAGCAGCTACAACCAAATCACCCTGTATAGAGAGATCAGCTACAACCAAATCACCCTGTAGAGAGATCAGCTACAAACAAATCACCCTCTAGAGAGATCAGCTACAAACAAATCACCTTGCAGTGAGTTCAGCTACAAACAAATTACCCTGTAGAGAGTTCAGTTACAAACACATCACCCTGTAGAGAGATCAGCTACAAACAAATCACCTTGCAGTGAGTTCAGCTACAAGCAAATTACCCTGTAGAGAGATCAGTTACAAACGAAACACCGTGTAGAGACTTCAGCTACAAACAAATCAACCTGTAGAGATTTCAGTTACAAACAAATCACCCACTGTAGAGAGTTCAGCTGCAAACAAATCACCCTGTAGAGAGATCAGCTACAAACAATCACCCTGTACAGAGATCAGCTACAAATAAATCACCCTGTAGAGAGTTCAGCTACAAACAAATCAACCTGTAGAGAGATCAGCTGTGTAAACACTAGACACAATATAGGGAATTCGGTTACAAGCAAATCACCCTGTAGAGAGATCAGCTACAAACAAATCACCTTGCAGTGAGTTCAGCTACAAACAATTCACCCTCTGGAGAGAGTTAAGCTACAAACACACCACCCTGTAGAGAGATCAGCTACAAACAAATCACCTTGCAGTGAGTTCAGCTACAAACAAATTACCCTGTAGAGAGATCGGCTACAAACAAAACACCTTGTAGAGACTTTAGCTACAAACAAATCAACCTGTAGAGATTTCAGTTACAAACAAATCACCCACTGTAGAGAAAGCAGCTACAACCTAAATCACCCTGTAGAGAGATCAGCTACAAACAAATCACCCTGTAGAGAGTTCAGCTACAAAAAATAATCACCCTGTAGAGAGATCAGCTAGAAACACATCACCCTGTAGAGAGATCAGCTAGAAGAAGTTACCTTGTAGAGAATTAAGCTACAAACAAATTACCCTGTAGAGAAATCAGCTACAAAGAAATCACCTTGTAGAGAGTTCACTTACAAACAAATCTACCCGTAGAGATATCAGTTACAAATAAATCACCCCCTGTAGAGAGTTCAGCTATAAACAAATCACCCTGTAGAAAGTTCAGGTATAAAAAAGTCACCCTATAGATAGTTTTGATACAAACAAATCACCCTGTAGAATGTTCAGCAAGTTAACAGTCACCCTGCAGAGACATCAGGTTACCCTATAGAGAGGTCAGCTAGAAGAAGTCACCTTGTAGAGAGTTCAGCAACAAAGAACCCACTCTGTAGAGAGCAGGGCCGCCCACAGGGGGGGCAACTGGGGCATTTTGCCCCGGGCCCCAGCCTGAAAGGGGCCCCAGGAGGCCCCATGAAGGGCACCCTGAATACCTGTTTAAAAGATCGATATACTCTAATAGAGCAGTCAGATCTAAATATTCTAATAGAGCAGTCACAGTATTCTTCAGAGGAGCAGTGTAGCAAGCTTATAGATAAGGAGATGTGGTTGGTGATGGGTAGTTATTGTCATTGTCAGCAGGTTGTGACCTTTTTTTTTTTTTTTTTTTTTGGTCTTCAACTTACAACTTGGGTGAAGGGCCCCACTTTAACTCTTTGCCCTGGGCCCCTTAATTTCTCTGGGCGGCCCTGGTAGAGAGTTCAACTAGAAACTAGCTACCCTATACAGAGATCAGCTATATGTAGAAACAAGTCATCCTGTAGAGCATTCAGCTACAAACAAATCACCCTGTAGAGATTTCAGCTACAAACAGACCATCATCCTGTAGATAGTTCAGCTATAGATACAAGTCACCCTGTAGTAGGAGAAGTCACCTTGTAGAGAGATTAGCTAGAAACAAGTCACCTTGTAGAGACCAGCTACAAAGAAACCATCCTGTATAGAGTTCAGCTACAAATACCCCCTGTACTTTTCATTACCTGTGTCCTTGTACCCGCTGCTCCAAGACTCCTGCACCAACCAATTATAATTATTTGTAATTATTATATATGTATGCATGTATAGTTTTTGTAGTTAAGTAATTAGTGCTCTAGGCTACCAGTGCAGGACACTGGTAGTCCCTCAGAATTGTATGTCTCTATAATCACTATAGCCTCTACTGTATGTAATTCCAATTCTGTAAAGCAATTATTAATTAAATTAAATTAAACAAATCACCCAGAGAGTTCAGCTATGAACAGATCACCCTGTAGAGAGTTCAGCTATACAAGTCACCCTGTAGAGAGATCAGCTAGAAGCAAGTCACCTTGTAGAGAGTTCAGCTACAAAGAAACCATCCTGTAGAGAGTGCAGCTACAAACAAATCAACCTGTAGAGAGTTTAGCTACATTTCAAGTCCCTTAGTAGAAAGATGAGCTGTGAACAAGTTATCCAGTAGGGAATAATAGACATGTAATAAATATATTTATATAATTACTGATAAAATCAAAAACAGTTGAAGTATTAAAAATCTGCTCTGTCTTTTTATTCTTCCTGTGGTAAAGAAATAGGACAGGTTAGAAAAGCCCCAAAGCCAGCTTATGGCCAGCTTTGGGGTATACAAATACAAAAAGAAGTGATATCTAATCAAAAACAGCCAAGCTGTAAAAAAAGGTGCGGCCCCTAAAAAGGCCAACGTGAAAAAGATGTGAAATCCAAGGTGGCGGCCAAGAAATGGCTGTGATGGTAGGTTAATGGAAAAAATTTTAATGTGAATTTGGTGCCGCTTGGTCTTGGCACAAAATTCACCTGAATTGTCGTTATTAAAATTTTTACCATTAACCTACCATCACAGCCATTTCTTGGCCGCCACCTTGGATTTCACATCTTTTTCACCTTGGCCTTTTTAGGGGCCGCACCTTTTTTTTACAGCTTGGCTGTTTTTGATTAGATTTAAGTAGTCAAAGTGAATAATATACCGTATAACGGGAATGATTCGCGGAAGAAAACATTCGCGAATTTCGCGATTTTAGGTGCATTCGTGAATTTTTTCTTGCTAAATTTGTCCTACAATTTAAAAAGTTTTTTTCGTGGATGAGTTGATGTAGCATCCATGTATCGAGTGCATAAGCGGGTAGCTACTCGCCTTGCTACTCGCTAAACTGTTAGCTATATGATGCGCCGTAACGGTATAGCCAGTGAGGCGCAGGACCGTGGCATGTGATTCGAACAGAGATGCAAACTTCAGTGACAGTGAAAAAATCTGTGCTACTAAATGGGGCAAGTATAATTGCAGCCCAGCGATCGATTCACTGTGCCGGAAATGGCGTGTCTTAGCCTCGGTTTTAGTGCTGCCCCAAGAGAGAATAAAGACTGAGAATAAACGTCTTAATGATTAAGACAATATACATTACAAGCATACAGGGGCCTAGACACAGGGGTACCATGTGCTGATGGATCAGTACAGGAGCCCTGGCAAGACTTACATTAACTAAAGGTACAATACACAAAAAAAAAAACAAAAAAAAAACTGTATCTACATATATGTAGCTAACTAATACTTAAAGTTTACCTAAGGTGGTCTAAAGGATCCCAGCCCGGGGAGGCTCTAGAATTAAAAATTCTGTAAGAACAGGACACAGCAATGCGAGCTGCCTGCTCAAACAAGGATCTTACGGTTTTCTTTGGCACTCCACAAGCAGTAGCCATTTGAGCAATTGTTTCTGACAAAAGTGGCCTAAACAACCAATTTCAATTGGAACAAGATTGACAGTTAACCCAGAAAGCTGGAGGTCATATTGCAAGGAGCTATATCGATCTTCCTTTCTAGCTCTAGCAGCAAGAAGATGTTGCTGGGTATTAGTTGGTACTGTCAATTCGAACAAACAAATGGAATCATTAGAAACCAATACCAAGTCAGGCCTGCTGAGGGTGGAAGAAAGATTGGTTGGGATGGTACTAGGGGGGCTGGAACTAGCTAGATAACCTGGAAGGTCAGCGTAAAGTTTGAATGTTTAAGGTAAATGCTGTTGGAGCCCATGAACAAGGACCTGTAAAACTGAATCATGTCTCCAGGTATACCTGCCTTGATCTAGAGCAGCAGGACAGCCAGTCAAAATATGGGCTATAGGTGTGCCATCGTCCGCGCTCATTATCGTGAATGCCTACTTCTCCAGCGAAACAGCGATCATGCATGGCTACTAGTATGCGTAGTACGCAACATTTCAGAGTCAGCCATATAGTCGAGCGTTCCCTAGCTATCCATAGAAAAATATTAATTCGTTGTTGGCGCGCGCCCAATAATTAATTACTTTATGCAATAAATCGCGAACGTTTTCTCGCGAATGAGGAAATCGTAGATCATTCGCGAATGTTTTCTTCCGCGAATCATTCCCGTTATACGTTACTTCACAAGTGAATAATATATTTCACAAATCATGTGTGCACCAAATTTTCACATACAATTCCTTGTCTTTAAGGGCATCCACTGTCCAAGTTACTAGAGTAGTAGCCAAATTTTCCTGTCTCTGCAGAGTTTTAGCCATTTTGATCACCTTATCTATTGTACATACATTTAATGTTTTCACAGTATTCTGGTAAGCAATCAGATCAAATATCTTATTATTTTGGTCTTATTAGTTATGATTAATTATGATGTCCTTCTTTGGTTGATAAACACTCAGACATATTGGAATGACCACCTGGAAGTGGTGTTTGGTTACCAAATTATGCTTGTAGCATTCATACCATATGTAGCACTCTATTTTCTGTATTGAAGTACATACGTATATGTGACTGGGCCTGCGATAATAGGGCATGTGGGTACATGATTTTTGCTTAGTTTTTCACACTTTCATCACTCATCACTTTTTCTACCATTGTGCTATAGCATTGCAATTTTCAGCTCTTAGTAAGCATTTAATTGGCATCATGCTGGAAGTTACAGAATGGAAATATACTTTTCCAATACTGAGATATGACCTGTAGAGTGATGGGATGTAGTTTGTGCCCACATGCCCTATTTAATATGATATAGGTATTGCAACAATACTAGTACAATATTGGGTCTGATTTTCATAATTATTTATAGTCTGCATCCTGACGTTTCCCAGAAATAAGCATGTAGCTATACAATTTCTACCAAAGTCAAAGCATTTTCAACCATTTTAGAAGAAGCCATATGTTTGTTTGGATGACATAGTATAACAAATAAAAACATCAGCTGTGTTTATACTTGTTGATATCAAAATATTATACCTAGACTAAAAATATGTTACACCCAAATTATGGAGCTGTGTTAGAGTGAATCATTGTAATATACGCATGAATCATTATAGTTACCTATTAAATTACACACTCTCTTCTACTTCAATTTGGCTACTGCTTTAACCCACTCCACGTGTACAGCTGAATAGGTATGTTTTGCTTGTATGTGTACTGTGTTGCCTATTGAACACAGATTGTCTTATGAATAATAATTCTTTTACAGCCTACTTTCTTTGCTGTAGAGGTGAAATACAGGTTTCCTAGTGTAGGGGTTTCTTACCTTATGAATTTGACTTTCTGCTTATTTAGTCCTTATTGTCAGTCCTGCTACAGTATGATTTCTTGTAAGAAACCTAGAAACATGGCAAAAGCCAAATAGATTGATTTACTTTAATACTACTTACATATATACACCTGTCCAATCAGGGCCGCCCAGAGAAATTAAGGAACCCAGGGCAAAGAGTTAAAGTGGGGCCCTTCACCCAAGATGTAAGGTGAAGACCAAAAAAAAAAAAAGGTCACAACCTGCTGGCAATGACAATAACTACCCAGCACCAACCATATCTCCTTATCTATAAGCTTGCTACACTGCTCCTCTGAAGAATACTGTGACTGCTCTATTAGAGTATTTAGATCTGACTGCTCTATTAGAGTATATCGATCTTTTAAACAGGTATTCAGGGGGCCCTTCATGGGGCCTCCTGGGCCCCTTTCAGGCTGGGGCCCGGGGCAAAATGCCCCAGTTGCCCCCCCCCCCCCCCCCTCCCCCTGTGGGCGGCCCTGTGTCCAATGCCAACATATATACATAAACTATGCAATGAAGACTTATTCCAGCTTTATATGTACTTGACCTCTATTTATATATAAAGTGTACCATAATTCACTTTTTTTGGAAAATAATTTTCGTATGCAACAACTATACTATTGCAAAGATAGAGATACTCTAATAGAGCAGTGTCATACATGTAAATCATATGAAAATGTTTCTACATGAAAATTTCTATCATGATTTTTTTGCATAAATTACGGTGTGTACCTAAGATCAAGTGTGCATGTAAACAATAACTGTTCCTTAATACCACATGTTGTTGAGTGAATGGGTATGCAAGAAAGGGCAATTAGTGTTTCATTAGTGTTTCTGCTCTAAGTAATTTGGTTGCAATCCTATGTGGCTATACATTCAAAAATATCACCATTAGTTTTAAAGGAATCTCCACATAGCTTTTAGCTCATGAAAGGTTCTAAAGCATCTGACTGAACAATTTGAATTCCTTATTGGTTCCTCACACACCTGTATATACCTACTTGCATGACCTTCAGGTACCAATAGTACACAACTACACATGCAGCTCCCATTTCTTAAGATTAGCACTTGGAAGATTTCTGGTGAAGCCGTATATGTTCCTGTAAGTGTGCACTATAAAAGGCCTTCCTGGAAAACAGTGGACATTAGAGAGATTTCTGATAACATTACTGATCATTAACTACCTCTACTACAATTAGTCGGTCATAATCCGTCTTGCTGATCAAAGGTACACAGTTTATACTGTAGCTAGTTCATTAGAGAGTTAAGATGTGAATACATATTCCTTGTAGCATAAAACAATGCAATATCATCCTTGCCTAACTCTTGCACTGGTCATTGGTTGTGTCATATTACAAGATGTTTCTGGCATTGCAAAAGTCAAAAGATCTGCTGATGAAAACTTACGTGACTTAGGAACTTACATTGTCCAGTTTGAGGAGAGTGCAACTGATGTACAACTACAGCAGTTTGCTAAACACCTGAATAGGAGGTCCAATAGAATGGAAAAATTTAAAGGAAATATTATTGCAGAATATCCCAACATGAAATGTTTAACAGTAAGCCTGTCAGAAAGAGCTTTAAAATGGGTGAGAATAATTAGTTATAATGTGCTACCAGCAAAACACACAACATTATTATATGCAACATTATCACAGTTCTAATGTGTTGACTGTATTCTGCGCATGTAGAAAAATTAGACAATCAAACACACGCGTTACTCCATTACTCACATTTTTTGTTAATCACATTTTTAGTGGCAGTTACTATTCTCTTAGGTTACACATCACAAATTAGTTATTGAAGTAAAGGAAAATGAATACATTATGCTTGTCTCTGAAATTGGTTCTCTTGCATCTGCCAAGCCAGGATGGCACTTGGATAGAGTAGACCAACCATCACTACCACTGGATGAGAAACATACTGCTAGCCAGAACACTGGGAAATTAGTTGATGTATATGTACTGGACACTGGTATTCACTATAATCACAGTGTATTCAATGGAAGAGCTCACTATCCAGGTTGTGATCCTATTGATAAGCTAGAAAATGAAGCACTCGAGGGGGAGGACTGCAATGGCCATGGAACTCATGTAGCTGGTCTTGTTGGTGGAAATGGTACTGGACTAGCGACTGATGTGACTTTGTTTTCTATCAGAGTAGTAAACTGTAGAGGACGTGCTTCTGAAGCATCTCTTCTTGATGGACTGATGTGTGTACATGAACACAGGAAAAGCAGAAAAGGAACCCGGGCAATTATTAATCTGTCCCTTGCTGGAAGTGAAATAATGGATACTGTTAGTAAATTTGTCAAGGAATTAATAGCAGAAGACATAACAGTCACTGTCGCTGCTGGGAATGGAAACCATAGGGACTTCAGAAAATTGAATTACGATTCCTGTAAAGTTTATCCAGCAGGCTACAATGGTGTTATCAATGTAGCTGCTACTGACATGGATGATAATGCATTGATGGGTGAATTTGATGGAAGAGTTTTATTCACCAACATGGGATCATGTGTGGATGTGTTTGCTCCTGGTTATAGAATCCTTAGCAGTGACATATGTATCCCTAACATCTCCTGCTACAATTTTACAGGATATGAATGTAACACGTGTCAAAGATTCCAAACCGGAACTTCTCAAAGCACTTCTTTAGTCACCGGAGCTGTTTCCCTACTGCTGGAGAAGTGCCCAAATATAACCAATACAGAAATTAAAAACATGCTAAGAACTTACTTATCCAGGGGCAGAGTCCGATTCTGTAAGGCATACAAATACTTGAGTGAATACCCTGAGCTGTTAGCTGTCAATGATGTTGTTGGCAATACACTTAATCGTTTACTGTTCATAGGAGTTTTGCCTCATATTAATTGTGGAGAGTTTCATGGCAAACCATTACTTACTTCGATCAATTATTAAAAGTTCAGCATGGTTTGTAATTTTGGGTTATATTTTTTGTATAATGTACTCCTTATCATTTGAAGTGTATTCATCGTCACCTACTGTAGCTATATAAACACTGTTTATGAAATTATGCTTGGTAATATTGTGGGTGAGGATTTCAGTAGTACTACAGTATAATGCAATTAAATGCTAAGTAAAATTCTCTTGGCCTAGGCATTGATGATGGACAAGCTCCAACTACATCCTGATTACTGTATTGGCAATTAAATTTGTGATCATGGTGATGGTGGACCACTAAATTACTTTAAAAATCATATCCCATCACCAGGTTGTATACAGTAGCTAGTTCATCACCCTTTAAGCCATTGCAATAAACTACCATAATTTGCTTTTTTCATTGTAAAATGATTTCTGTGTGCAAAAATTATACAAAAATTTCTTGCATGAAATTTTTTTGCATTATTAGAGAAATTTTCCAGTGGCTTGCTGCCTTTATCTAATACTGTAACTATCAGTGGCTAGCTTTCAACCAAGATGTAATAAGCATCAAAAACAGTGCTAAAACCACTGAAATTGCCAGTGCTGCAAAGACCGAAATATTACAATAGAGCAATCACATAAAAGTATTTTTTGGTCAGTGCAAATCATAATATTATGATATAATATATGAAACTTTTATTATAAAATCTTTTTGCATGAAAATAAGGTAAATTACAGTAAAGTACTCTACTAACATTTATTCACTTATGGTTCTGCGCATGAAATGTTTTATGTTTCCACAGTTTGCTAGTATACTATATGACAACAAACTTATCTATACCACTATAGTAGAAATTATTCTATGCATATAATACTTGATTTTAATAGCTATTTTTGTCTGTGTACTTGTTACAAATACACTAAAAGCACCTCACCACCTTGCTTTACCATCAAGTAAACCACCCATTGTCCACAATGATATAAACACTATTATTGTGCATTAGTATTGCAGAAAAGAAGTCTTTTCTATATTGTCTATAAAATTGTACCCATCAATGCTTTGTTTTAATAAAATATGACATTATTATGTGTACGAGTCAACTTTCTGAACATTCTATACCACAGGTAGGATAACAGTACAGTGAAACCTGTATACGTTGGTCACCAATGGGTCAAACGTGTACCTCGACCTCATAGTTGGCTACATTAGACATGAATTGCTGTAGCTATGAACTTCTATCTAAGGCATGATCCACTGTACTCATGTTAGTTGATAAGTTTATGTGATCAATTATTTGGTTGAGTCGAAGCCACAAGTGTCTATTCAGTCTGCGGATGACCACCATGTTTTACAGGAGAAATAGAAGGGCGGGCTAACAAATTATCGGATGATGATTTTCAATACTGATTAATGTGAAAGTTAATATCGCAGATAAACTTAAGTAACCTATTATCAACAAATTATTGTCTATAATCAAGTAAGGACTGTTAAACAAGCAAGATATCTTGGTGTGTTATTAGACTCAAAACTAAACTTTAATGATAAACATACAGTATAATAGAGTTAACCTGTATAAAAGAAAAAAATTAGCACTTATATAATGTAACTATGTACAACCACTGCATTCAATTGCTTGCATTGGAGGGTTTCAAAGCTCTGTTATACTGATTATGTCAATAGCTAACTTATCTGATCATTACTACGTACTTAATTAATTGCGATTTAGTTTGCTATACATTTCCAATAGTAGGAGTGCAATTAATCCCAAATCACATGGTAGGTTTTTGTAATTGCACTGTAAAACAGCCAACGAAATAACAGTATAATAAACAGCCAATCATTTAGACTGGATATAGAAGCTTTTTAAGTGTAACAAGTATTAAATATTTTGAGTAGCCAATCAGAATTACTGACAAGTGCAACATTTTATGATATCATAGGTATCCAATCAAATAAAGAAGCCTTTAAAGTGCTGAAAGAATGATGCAATCACCATTTGGGAATTTACCTATGCTAATGACCACACAGAACTGCACTACAAAGCATGAAGGGTGGTCACTATGTGATTAGTAGGCAATCACATACAGTTTTGTGCAGTTAGGGAATAATTGTACTCGTAACAGTCAAGTTTGCCTCATGCAATTTTGACTGTTACTCATACAGTTATTCCCTAATTGCACTGAAATGTAGGCTTGCATCAAATATGCCAGCATAATAAAAAGCATAATAGGCTGGAGTGCTATGCCAGCATAATGCTAGCATATTAGGCGGATATTTCGAACTAGGCTGGCTCAAACTATGGAGTTTAATACCATGAAAATAGGTTGACACTCCCTAATAGAACAGTGAGTGGAAACTGCAACAGAGCACTCAAATGCATTGTACATAGTTCCTTAGATCTATACTCTCTAATAGAACAGTCACTTTGTAGTGAAATACTCTAATAGAGCATTCACTGATGAAAATGTTCCAAGATAATTGTAAGAAATGTTGCTAACCTAGGAGCATAATGTAAGCATAATGGGAACACTGAAGAGCATATAATAGGTGAAAAGTTTGCAAAAATCCTGAAAACATTTTGGGCAAAATTTTAAGCATATTTTACTCAGGCCTATACTGAAATGTGTATGATTACCAATACTAATTTTTACTTAGTGGTCATCTAGAGTTAAGTAGTGCTACTTTCCCTACAAATAACACTTCAGAAAGTTTGCCACTCCTATTGTCATCCAGTGATTCCATACTCGTACTATCTGATGAACAGCTTCTACCAAAAGGAAAAAAAAAATACTTGTTTACACTTTAGTTTCTGAGTTAAAAGATAAGCCAGCTGAGAAGCACTCCCATGAAGAACTATAATTATTATAATTTTTGAAATGTGGTTAAAATTGTTAATGGGATCCTTTCCCACGTATCTACGCAGAATCTCACCAAAATCCATCATTAATTTTATTGTTTTCAGCAGCAGTTGTAGTTTGTGAATTGTGTGATATAAAGTCTTTTGCCAGTCAGACAAGCAAAATTGCTCAAGACAGTCGTCCTCCCTGGAAAAAACAATTGCAACTAAAGCTCTGTCATTGGCAAGAAGATTTGAGCCATCTATACATGCATTTAAATCTGGTACTTCCAAAGATAATCAAGAGGCTGCGGAAACAATATCATATATATTCTGATGATACTGCTTGTGAGATGTTGTTGCTGCACATCAAAGCATACTCATGTTGATTAAAGCACTACAGTATAAGAATTTTGAAGTTTCATTGAAATAAACTGTTCACTAACAACCAAAGGCAGTTTTATCGAAATAAATTGTTCACTAACAACCAATGGCAGTTTTATCGTAATCTAATAAGTAAACAACAGTCTACTCCTAAGAAGATACTGTGGAGAAACATTTCGAGCCAGATTGATTCTGAGTATGTCACAGAGATTGAGTCCATAGTCAAGGTTCCAAACTGCACAATGATTACTTGCCACATCACTCCTGAAGTGTTTAAAAGTGTCGTAACTAAAATAAGAAACTGGTCTACTCCTTGCATGGACCATCTTCATGGATATTGGTTGAAAGAGTTTTAGTGCTTTACATTCATGCTTACATGGTTATTTTACTCAGCTTATTTCATCTACAGATATATATATATATATATATATATATATATATACCTCCTTGGCTGTTGAAAGCCCAGATGACAATTTGTTGTTGAAAGATGACATCAAGTAGAAGGTCTATACCTAGCAACTACAGACCGATAACCTGCTTACCTACCGACTATGTGGTTAATTTCTCAAATGGTTAGTGAGTTATTGTATAACCATTTAGATGAACATAGTCTCTTACCTCTTGAGTAGAAGGGTATATATATATATGACTTGGATAGACTATCATAAAGCATTTGATTCTGTTTCACAATTACATTGTATGGCATTTATTCTGATATTGCCAGATATTGACTAAGTTGTGGTGTACCGGTTTGTATGTGTCTGATCAATATCTTGGAGATGTTTACATCCATCATGGTATTTATCACGGTGATAGCTTGTCACCATTGCTTTTTGTCTTAGCTTTGATGCCAGTTTCAAGTCTACTTAATCAGTCAGGCAAAGGATTTCAAATTGCTACTAGTTTACCCCTAAACTGTAGATGATTTAAACCTGTATGTAAAGAGCAGGATTGAATTGGGACCTTTACTCCATACACTCATCAATTGGTATGGAGCTTATGTACTACTGTGTTTATTGATCATGGAAAATTGGTTTCAAGTGATGTATAGTTTTGCCTACTAATGATGTGATCTCTGTTTTAGATATATCAACAGCATGCAAATACCCAGGAGAGTAATGACATCAAGCATAAGCTGGTAAAGTCAACTGCATGTGTCCTCTTCTTATAAGAAGCATTTGAGATGTCTGCTTCCATCACACATCAATGGAAGAAATAATAATCTCCACTATAAACGTGTGAGCTATTCCAGTCCTCCGATCAACTATGGGCATTGTTAACTGGACTCAAGCTGAATTGAAGTCATTAGATATATCAACCTGCTAACTGCTGACCATGCACAAGTGATTTAGTTGAACTGATTATGTTAATAGGTTGTATTGTATACACCTTGCTTTCTAGGTGGGCACAGACTTCTTTCAACCCATGATACTACAGTGGAACCTCTCTATTATGGAAATTTTGGGACCCAGAAGTGTTGACCAAGTTTTCGTAATATAGAGGTTTTCCTCTTTCAGAGATAAAATATGTATTAACCAAACTTGTTGCGACCAAAATTTTTGTCCTTATTATGGAGGTGTTTTCTATTGTGTCCCTAATTTGGGGAGTTTGTTAAGAGAGGTTCCACTGTATCCATGTTGAAATGGAGGCCATTGCAGGATATTTGTCATCAGTTGATGAAACATTTCTATTGTGTATACAGGACTACAGGTGTTTTCATAGTTCTGATGGTGAGCAATCCTCAGTTTCTAAATCAAGTTTACAGCACAATCACTTTAGGTCTAAGCCATTACATGGGCAGTTTTTGAGAGATGTTCAAGAAGAAAATTAATGGACATTACTTTGCAGTGATCCTGGCTAACTCTTCAGGAACATTAATACCAGAAACTGAAGGATTTAAAGTCATGTTTCAATATCCTGTGTCTCTTTGTTCACTGTATAAACCCACAATTGAACTTTTCATAGACCCATGTAATCATGTGTATGTTTGAACTTCTTAGCACAGCGATACCTTTTCGTCATTCTTATGTTGTTTCCAGTGTCCACTATCAAAATTCACATGGCCCAATATAAATACACTTGTGAAGCATGCCAGCAGTTTCTCACATGTGTAGGTGATTAGCACACGTGGCACATATTAGTTGTACCATGGGCACTCATGCTTTCCCCGGTATATATGCACTTGTCCTCAGACCTGCAGCTCGTGGACAATTGTGCAATATAGCTACCAGGCAAAGCATGAGTGCCCTATCTCAGAAACTGGTTGCCTGGGTTAAAGTATGCTTTTCAAACTAGTTATATAACTGTCAAAAATGCTCTCAGGTTCAAGCATAGAGAGTGTAAATTTTTCTTTGAAGATATACAATTAGAGACTTACACTGCTTGAAGTTTCTTAGTTTACTAGAGTGGTATATCCCCAGTATATGGAACAGTTAATTGTTTGGAATTTTAGTAGCTTTTCAGTAAACCTGCATTCACTGATGTTTACTGAGAGTTTTAAACTTAGTAAAACAATTATGTTCCATATACTTGAAGTTACTGACATTTTACTATCAGTACAACTGGGCACAACTACAGTAAAGCAGCTTAACAAATTAGTAAACTAAGAACCTTCAAGCAGTGTTACGTATAATGTAAGTGTCCTTCATCCATCAAGCTATACCAACCAAAGTTACGTGAAGGAATATAGCTTGTGTACCATGAAGTTTCTCATAGTGATTTGTCTTTAAACTTCTTGCCTCTCAGGTCACTTGTACCAACCCTCCTCTCCCACACAACTCCTTTAGCAAAAGAAAGCATTCAATTACATGTATTATTAGCATCTATACTGCATGACACTACAGTATTTCTTATCAAAACATTGATGGCCATTTTAATCTTACCACGCAAATGGTACTGGATTTTGCCGTAGTGGCAAATTATGGGTAATCTGGCTTACTGAACAATGAGCAAGTTTTTATTGCATCTCAATTGTAGAGTAAATTGTTTACTGTTCAGTAGAGCATGTCCAAACCTGTTTATCCTGTTTATGTTTCATGTTATTCCAGGTGTGATCAAGGCAGTAGCCAGTGCATGGCAATGCAGTCTGGTTGTACAGTACTAGATACCATATGACGGCAGTCACGGCATTAAATCACAATTCACTGGCAGAAGTGTTGTTTAGCTACAACCTGCTTCATGTATTTCATAGACAGTTCTGCAAAAGCCAGTCTTATATGTATATAACCTTTCTAAAATTCCGACTTTAATAATTTGTACTTTCCTTTCTGTACAGTGATATTTGGTCAGATTGAACACACATCACACCACATTTGTCTGTAAAAGTTTATAAGTAATTTCAATCATTTATTCTGTTGAATGATTGGAAAAGCTATGAGACTGGTTTTTGCAGACCCGGTCACAATTAATGTTGCAAATGTTCTCCAAGACTTTGATATTTCAATTTATTTTCACTATAAGAAATATTAATACATAGATGAGATATCAAAATTTCTTGAGATAGTAATGCATAGGTCAAGAAGAAGAGCTCAATTTTAGCTCACATACTAAGCACCAGCCTATTATGCTTTTATTATGCTATGCTGCAGTGTTAAAAAATTTAGCCCATTATGCTCATAATTATGCCCAAAATTTATGCCTTATTTTCCCTTTCTGAATGGACAGTAATACTTTTGGCTTGCATGGAACCATTTAAAAGCGAAGACATTTTTTATTAATCAATTTGGCTGCTTTGTGTATTACATACTCCAATTAAAACAGTCCTGTCAAATGGCTACCTGCTTGCTCTATTAGAGTTACTGACTATTGTATTAGAATTGATTAATATTTTACAGTGAACCGTGCCAATGTATTTCACAGACAAGGTTTTATAGTTTAGCATCATTTATTATGCTAGCATTATGCTTGATGCTTCAAAGCACCTATTATGCACAAAATTATTCCAGCATAATAGGCTGGTGCCTATCACACACTGTTCCCTTTTTTGTTTAGCAGAATTATCATTTGGATGTTCTATTAGAATTTAACAACTTCAATTTAAGCCTTATAGTGACTTTGAAATATAATTTGCCAGACCACCTCTCAGCGATTCTTAGAAGACATTAGCTAACCTTCCCCCTTCTACCTTCTCATTGTCTATGTTTGAAATGCAATTGCATCTCTAGCTTTCATAGCAAAAATTCAGAGAGAAAGGAGGAAAGCAACCCCTAAACCTTCCCTTGGATTTGTGGTTATGAATGGCTTTAAGTCTAGTGTTTCAGAGCGATAGCGACAATGACTGGTACAGGAAACCATGACCCGGTATGGTTGATATTGGAGAATGATCACACATAGGATTAGGGCACACACTGCAGGTGGAGTAGCAATTGGTGATTAACCTATGAACTACTTATCGCAATGCAGAAATCATTTAATCTCACACAAGAGCATGTACATGTTGAGAACAAGCTGGCACCAGTGCAAGGTACTTCAAGTTTTGCGTAAGTATAATTATGGTTTCTAGAATACTGTATTAGTTAAGTGAGTACTGAATATGAATCATCAACATTATCAATTACAGTTACTACATACTACAGTGGAGCCTCTCTATAATGGACATTTTGCTAAGAGTGTGTTAAGAGAAGTTCCACTGTAACCCTAAGTTCCATCTCTTGTCAAATGTATCAATAACACTGACTAAGGTGGGATAACAAGATTTATGTATAATACTGTACGTTGTGATATATAGGGATAACTATAAAGCATGTACTCCATGGTAGGCAGTTGTTTTTGTTGTTGTTGTTGTGAAATTGGGACATTTTCTGATGACACTTCATCATTAGATGTGGTGATCCATTTAGTATGGTCAAAGGCCAGTGAGCAGTTTACCTAAACAATGTGGGATCTCATCAACATTGTGGTTTGCTATAAACAATATTACAGTAAATGTGTTAAACACTTAACAGTAATCAGTACTGTGTACTTTCTACTTACTCACCGCAGTGACCACTGAAGCATTTAGAGAGCAAAATAACCTTGTTGGTACATTAAAGTGCATCATATATTACCTGTGTCAACTGCAATGAACTGATTAAAACCTGTTTGCATTTAAATAAAATAAAAAGATCACTTATATAATTATAACATATGCTACAGTACCTTATACTATCAGCAAGTTGTGTGTGCATGGCCTAGTTGGATAGGTATGTTCACAGACCATTGGTTTATAGTGTTGTGTATTTCTCCGAATGACTCGTATGTATGTAACAATAATTCATAAAAATACCTGAAATGTCATATATAGCCATGCCAAATAAGTATTATCATGTTAGCCTTGATTACATTTTGTATCATATAGACAAATTTCCCTCATTAGTACAGTAGTTTCACTTTCAATTTATGATACTGAAACTTTTCAGGGTATGGCACCTTCCAGATATTAACCTGCCAATTAAAGCAACAGTAAACAGCAGCTGGTGATTGAATTACTGTGACTGTCGATATTTTTCTCCAGTAAAATGCTCTTTTACACCTAAAGAATGAACCAGTCAGCACGATTGGTTCACTGCTGGCTCTGTTGCTACTACATGTAGATAGGCAGGTGTACATGTGTACATAACAAGGCTGACATAGTACAGCATTGATAGGTGCTATATGCAGATCTGGGCATAATTGACTGGGACATGCTCCTACTAGATAAAGAAATTAAATATTTTAAATTAAGGAATAGGGGTTGCTGAAAGGATTGTTGGTATAAATCAACAAGGTTCGTGGCTTCATTGAATAAACCCACAAATCCCTCTCATGACACTGTCAAAATAGGGATTGTGGGTTTACTCAATGTAACTACATATCTTGTTGATTTACACCAGTGGTCCCTTCTTGTTTTGTGGGTTATTCAGTGATCCCTATTCCTTATTTTAAAACTTTAAAGTTTTTGTTACGTCTAGTTTAGTAAGGTTATTATTATTATATATGTACTGTTTTTAGAATCCATTTATGGGTTAACGTGTTAGACACTATAGTAGCTAGATGTTACATAGACACTTATACATTAAAAATAATTCATTACCACACTACACACTGTAAGAAGAATGCAGTTCTGCCGCAGTTGGGGATCACAAAACAGGTACTATAGATATGATAATTTTGAGATGATTCATATGAATGTTATTTAGCAGATGATGGTCACAATGATTTGGTTATAGTAGCTAGACGTCTCTGTGGTAAAACCTAATTTGTGTAATAAAGGAAATAATAGTGATCAGAAATTGTGGTAACAGTTGTTATGAATGTAGGGTGACTCTGTAGCATGTACATGTAAGAGTTCACATGATGACCTGGAAGACTATGATGGTAGACTGAACCATTTGTGCCTGAATACATGTTTATACACTGTGTATACACTTCACAGACTCTATTCAGTGTCTTGCCAGAATCAATAAGACCATGTGGAGAGCAGTCTTTCTTCATGTACATGTACATACACAGTGCTGATATACATATAGTTGAGTTACAATGACTGTGCACATCATTGACCATACAAAAATGTTTGCAATTGCAGTAAGTGGCAAAACAGTGTCGTCAGGAAGTTCTGAGCAGACAGTGTGGTACCCACTCCATACAACTTTTGGCTTTGTGTGAAAAGGAAATGGCTGGTAGAAATCAAATTTATTACATTGAATACACTGGCATCAACACTAGTACTGGGTGTCTGAGTGCTCTCCCATAGCAAATCGCTTACAAGAAAAAAAGACTTACCAAAATGCTATACACGATCATCTAAGGGTGAAGAGTGTTGCTACAGCCTTGAAATTAAGTCAAAAATCACACAACATGCATGGTTTAGCCTATGCAACAGAATTCAGTACTCGTATATGCTGTAAAGTCTTAAAAAATAAAAATAAAATTCTGAAAAATTAATTGTTGTAAGGTTTCTTTAGTATATGGAACTGCTGGGAATTTTAGAGAGAGAAATCAAGGTTGAGGGTGGTTGGTAACCTGTGGAAGAGGTCATGGACATGCAGAAGGACTCAGTAACCATGGCTAAATAGTGAAAAGTGGATAAATTGTGTTGTACATCCTTGAAACAAATTATGAAAATAGTAGTACAAGATGAACTAAATGACAAATTTAAAATTTGTCTGCCATTTTCTTTTTCACTTGATACTCACTAGTGGATCTATTCTCCTTACGAACAACCACCAGAGGGTTGTTTTGAGTTGAAGCATGCTTTCCAAGATGGTTTTTTTTGGTGTGCATTTTGTGAGGATTTTTACAAAACACATGCCTATTATGAACCCACTATCATGGTTCATACAAATATATTTCTCTACTTGCTTAGAACTGCCAACTGAGGTAAATTACAACTTTTAACCAGGTATAGTGGGATGGATTGGAACAACCTGTTCATCAGAGTATTATGTAAGATTAACCTCTTCACCAAGTATAGCACTGCATAGTGGAGTGAGTTTTAAACAGGATTAAGCAGTCCTCAGTGGGATACGTTGTAACAGGATTAACCTGTTTACACTGTCCATTGCATAAGCTATAATAGGATCAACTGACTTACAGAGTACAGCATTGTTTACAATGAATCCTATACTGTGGAATGAATTATACACTGTAGCTTTGATTGTCAGTCGTCTATGAAACATTTTTATGTTCCTGTTTTTCGAATTATAAGTTTATTGCTTGTATATATGGAAGACATGTAACTAGTTGATCACCATGCAACCCATGTAATGGGATTTTTATTAGCTTGTAAGAAATACTTATCTGGATACTTGACTATGTGATGGGATTATAGCCATGTGTGCGACAAACACACAACAACTTTCTTTTTGTTTATTAGATGCTGGCAGTCCCATTTGGAACAAGCATAACCATAGCAACATGCACGTATAGGAGTTGTATATACGTACAATAATGATTTTATGCCAGACAAAAACAGCAGTCCATTACTGAAACTACAGTATATACTGGTTACTTTTTAAATTTTATTGGCTACCAGCACATACACTTACCCATACTTTTCTCTGTCTCTGATCATATATATATAATATAATCATCTCCACAAAGTGTGATTATCTCATCTTTCCATCAAGATCTGGGACTGAACATAACAACATGTATGTATAAGCTAATAATTTAATTATTAAAAAATTTCTATTGATATTGGTGAAGGGTAATTGGAATGTGTCAGTACTGAATTATATATATTGTATGGCTACCAATATGCCAAAGGTTTCTTCTTAAGTGAATTTGAAGCGTTTCTGTGAAAGAAGCAGCATCGTAGTTGTATCCTCTTTTCTGCTACACTTGACTGAATGCATCAGTTAGGCAGGCAGTAGAAAATTTTGTTGAATAATTTTTTGTTAAAATTCTTTAGCAACTTGACGAAAACATTTTGAAGACACTTTTGGGCTTGTTTTTTATCCAACCAATACTGTCATGTCATTGTGAGGGGAATCAAGGGAGATTTTTGATGACGAGCCATGCCCAAACCTTTGTCATCCCTACTATACAGTACTAGTTCAAATGATTGATTATATACCTCTCAACGATAAAGCTATTCCTCCTTTTTGGAGGAGTACAAAAGATACAATACATGGCCTGTTGGATAAATAAATAAAATCAACATTAATCAACACAGGATTTATAGTAGAACTAAATATACGTGATGAATAAAGATAACAAAATCAAGTAGGATTACACTGCCTTTCTTATGAGATATTACAGCATGCAGTTCAGAAGTTTCACAGAGATTCACTGTTAACCAATATTACCACATAGCTGTAGACTGTAGTTGCTTACAATTCACCATTAATAAATAGTCAGGCAACTTAAGGAAGACTATTACATTAGTTAAGTTCTGCTAGAACAACACCATTAAAGTTCTTTTACACCTATATTTATTGACTGTACTAACTACATGTACACATGATATAAAAATAAAGCAAACCAGGTAAATAACACAGTGACAGTTTACAATAACAGCTACGTTTTGGGCTTCAACAAACACCCATAGTTATAAAGATGGATCTATTAAATAAATATTTGTTTAGACTTTCTAAACATTTGGTCAGAGTTTAATTTGTTTATTATGTTGGCCAGAGTAGAAGAGCTACATCCAATGATATCATACCCTGCAGATTGTTTTGAAACCATACTCAGACTAGTGTAGAAAGTATAACGGCTATACACGTACCTTAAATCTACTGCACCTATACCATGAACCATGGAGGTAATATTCTTGCAGCTTACATTTGTACTGGGGACTTACATCTAAATAACATCATAATCTGCTGCAGCACCAGAAGTCTTACATTGTGTAATTCTCACACCCAGGCTGACACATGAGAATAGTAACTACGTTCTGCATATCTGCCACACCCCACATACATACTGCTGGGCAATGCTGCTACCTGCTACACTATAGTGTCAACTCTCTATCATCGTCAACAGTGTGGTCACCATGGTGATGATATAGTAATAATAGGTGATAACAAGTGTGGGGTACTACGTAGGTATAAAATGGTTAGCATAATGAGATGCACCTAGTGGAAATCCAATGCTCACTCCTTTGTCATGACACTTGTTAGCTTTACACATTCCAATAGCTATCAACAAATTTGCCAACAATGCTACTAGCAAACTATCATCCCTCAGAGTCTGATAGGATCTGGTCCATTAATTAGCACATTTAGCTGATTTTTCTAATAACTAGCCAATTAGCTAAATTGGGTTTGTAGGCGAAGATAGCTTTTATTGTTAAGTGTTATCTAATTTCATGTAATCACATACCTTGATTTCATTTTACCACCTAGTCAACCACATTAATTCACTGCAAATGCTAACTAGTTAGAACCTGGTGATTGCTGTCACTTGCTAACATGGAATTAGTAATTCATAGTCCTGTGAGGGGTTTGTAATGTGTTTACAACTGGGATGGCTCTTTGACATGTGTCTATCTACATAGGTTAAGATCTCCAATAAACATTCAATGCTGGCACTTCAGACCTCAGATTGACACTATGTATTCAAATGAACATGTTTCATCTTATGCATCCCTGAATCCTTGCAAACATTTGTCAGCCTCCCCTGTAACAATGTGTTACTTTCCTAGCTAAGAATATAGCCTACACACTTGTGCTATGTTTGGTTGAGATGTGTCAATACACCTCACAACCATACAATAACTACATCTGATTGGATTTGTTCAATAACTTTTCAGTGTAATAAACTGCTACCATCCAAACTTGAGACTACCGCATATCCTGTAGTATGGTGCATGGGTGGATCAAAAGGTTGCTTCCAGGGTTGATAATCAGTTGTAAATCTGTTTACAAATGGTTGTAACATGGCTAAGTACCTCCTATTAGCTACACAGTTTGGCCACTAGGTATCAAATGAAACCATACTCTGCACCACCACAGGAAGTCACAATAATTTACAGTATACCCCTAAACATGAAGCAATACAAAATGACTGGACTGAATCATAGAGTCAATCAGCATCAACACACCACACACATGCTCATGTGAAACTAGCTACCAATGAATAAACTAGTTACAGAGGTTTCAGCATTTCTTGCAATTTTTGTACGAAAGGCGTAGTATGATTGCACATGCGTGTGTGCTATTTATAATAATTGACTGTTCTTGGAGTAAATAACCTGGTCTAACATCTCTGACAATAAAATCGTCATGTATACAGAAGCCTGAGGTCTGATTTGAGTACCCACCACCGTTATATACATAGTGCCAGATACATTGCCTATAAAAACATGTATGCGTATGCAACCACTCGTTTGAATTGCAAGAAGTGCTGAAACTGTTGTAGCTACCATTGAATTAGCTAACTATCAAAATACTAAAATTGTTCCTTGGACATAGTATATACTCAGTGATAATAGTTACTCACACCAGGTTGAGACATTTAGACACAAAATAACCGATACTGCCAAAGTAAAATGTTTTTCTGCACTAGCTTAGCTAGTTTAGTAGTTGATTTCTGGTTGAACCCCAAAAAAACAAGGCACTAGTATTAAATTTGCTTAAGTAGGAATAAAATTGAAAGCAACAAATCGGCAGATGTGACACTATCATTTGTTAATCAAGTTTGTTAATACTCTAGTAAAGATGTATGTTGTGTGAAAATCATCCTAACAAGATAACTGCTGATGTTCTCATCCCTAATAACTTTAACACTCTCCAGAAAGTGATGCACAAACCAATGTAATTCCAGTCAACTATCCCAACAGCTTCAATCACTCTCAGACATAGTGTACATGTTAAGGATCATTGACACTTGCCACAAGGCACAGGATTTTGGAAGGAAGTACCAAAATGTTTTGTTAACAGAAAGGGAATAACTACTTGTTGCAGAGTGTCTAATTATATTGGTAAATCAAATCAGGTGAAGCTCTATAATACAATAATTTATTTTGTTGTTATTGTATTGGCAAAGTGGTCTCATATGAGATTATTACTCTACAACACTTCATTAGTTATATTCAATAACAAAAGCATATTATGCAATAAACCAATTATTGCCATTGAAGCACTAACCCAAAGGCATGTGGTATAGTCTACTAGTTCAATAACATCTCTGTACCTCACAGCTGTTATGGCAATGCTAATGTTATATAGGTTATGTCGTGACAACCATAACAAAATTGTCTATACTTTCATGACGGCTTAAAAATAAAACACTGTGCAACACCCAAAATGACGTCCTTTATGACAATAAAATTATATTTAGTTCTAATAATGGCTTCATATTTCACAAGCTTTTGCTCTTTAAAATTCAAGGATCAGAATAATTGTGACGTACACAAGAGAGAATACGAAAAACTTCTTGATTCTTCACTGAAGAACTGATTCACGTATGTGATGTTATATGTGAGACTAGACTGAAATGAATTGTACAACAAATTAAAACACACAACAACTAATTGAACTGAATAAACCCTTCAACTGTCACAAATATATATATATATATATAGAGCTTTACAATTTTAATTCCTCTGTTCAGACAAGTAGCTATGTACCAAGTTTAAATTGCATGCTAATCCATACATTAAGCAGCATGCTCAATATTGTACAGCTGTTTCTCAGTTAATGGTTTTTTAGCAATTGTCATTTTTATAAAAGATCAAGATATGACTGCCCTGCATTACTGACCATTTCAGACTTAACAGGGGCAGATCTAGGATTTCTAAAAGGAGGAGGGTGGGCTAATTCAAGGTACTAATCTCTTGGGAGGAGGTGCTAATCTCTTGGGTGGAGTACACCTCCCAATGCTGGAACTATAGGGGGGTCTGGGGATATGCCTCCCAAGGAAATTTTTGAAAACTAGATGCCAATTTGGAGACTTTTCCACATAAAATGCATATTTCTGTCTGTAGATATTTTATATACTGCCTTTAGATTATTAGGTATGACTCTCTGCAGCATTTGTTAATGGAAAGGTTTGGGTAGGTTCAGACAACTAAGCACATGATGCACCCTCTCACAATTGCACAACAATAGATGCATGTTAGAATAATAATGTTGAAAGTGGAAAATTTTGAAATTTGAATGATACGAGATTGAATTTGAGAGTATTTTCAATGGACATTGTGTATAACTACACAAGTAGATGAATCAAGCCTTTAAACAGACCAATGCACTTCATTGTATGTATAGGTGCAGATAGATATGGATAAATTCCATAGCAGAACCAACTGTTATGTATTTGCTGAATGTTCTGTTGGAGTAGTTAAGTGACTGCTCTATTAGAGTATCTCGATCTTGTACACCTCCAATGTTGATCTGGTTCCTTGTTGCATAACCTTTAGCATAAATCTAGTGATAATGTCTTGGAAAGATGTTTGTAAGGTGAGTTTATGAGTATTTGTATTATTAGTGATCATATAATTATGCTAAGACAAAATTTCATTATAATCCTCAGCATATTGATCAAGCAAAGCCTAAAAGTGAAGGGAGGATGAAGCCCCTAAAGCCCCCCCAATCCGCCCCTGCTCAACATGATAGGAATCTGCCACAATCTGGTAATCATACAAACACGTGCATGTACACGCACCCATGCACACATTCCTAAATTTTGTTGACAATAGAAATATTTTTTGATACTAAACTAACAAGATGTCAACAAGCAACAAACACACTCAACATGCTTTTTCTAGGAGGTGTGATTAAAGTTTGGGGAATTTGATGAATTTTGAAGAAATTAGCCAAACTTTATTCGCTAATCAGCTATTCAACATAATATTATTAGCTGCATGGCAAATTTGCCATACTTTTGTCTGCCAACCTGCTTCACATGCCGATTTGCCAAATTGAAGTCACGCCAAAGTTGAAATGGAGGAGCTAAGGTGCAAAGGGGCTAAGGGCTAATGAAGCATGGGTGCATGTGTGCATGGGTGCGTGTACATGCACGTGTTTGTATGAGGGGCTAAGGGCTAATGAAGCTTCTGAAATTGAATTTGATAACAACTTTAACTTGAAAACCTTTTATTTAAGTACATGACTGCTCTATTAGAGTATCTGACTACTTTATTAAGAGTATTTTGATCTTAAAAGTGGAGAGGCTAAGTCCTATATTTGAAATGGAGGGGCACCTTAACCTGTTGCTATGCCTCTGATCCAGACACTTCAAAGCTAGTCTCATGCTCAGACCACTTCTTTTCCCTTTTGTATTGGGGAAAGAGGGTCTGGTCACTGAACTGAACTCCAAAACCATTTTGTTCTGAATCCCCGATTCTGGGGATCACTTACTAACTGTAGCAGGAGCAAGGAACAACAAAACATCTTGTTTGCAATCCTTCAAACGATCTCTAGAAGAAGATTTGGGGACTCGGTACAAAATCGCTATTGGAGTTATACCTGACCTTTTTTCTTCCACCCCAATACAAAAGCCTGGGTACAAGACTACTTAGTTTTGCTGAAGTGTTTGTAGAACCTATTGACATAGACACTTGAGGACACCTAAATATAGAGTTACAGTTGATTCTCAAAGGTCCAGAAGCCTCGTAATCACTTTTCAGTAAACTGAATAAAGTTAATAGTTATATCATCACTATTTGGAAAAGTTGAGAAGGGCGGATGCTGGGGCTGGCTGAGATCCAGGCTCGGATCCAGCTAGGCACCAGTAGCGGTGACGGATCATGGTTGTCATGCAGTGGCTCATGCAGTGGTGACATGATTAACAAGCAAGCTAACAGTATATATCATCCAGTGTACAGAGGCTGTCTAAAATAGGATTCAATTTGTTAGAAGTTACTCACCATTCATACTTTTACAGACTAGCTCAGCTCTGGAACTCCCTACCCCCAATTGATTGCACCCTTTCCGTTTCAACAAACAAGCAAATAATTTACAAACACCTATGGAACAATTTTATTCATCATTTAAACCCTGATAATCCCTGTACTTTTTCTTATTTGTGTCCTTGTAATAAATGTGCTTATATAACTCCTGTAATTTAAATAAGTAATTTAAGTAGCTTCCTTTTTTCTGTAAGTAAAGCTTTTGTTTTCTGTTTTGTAAGTAGTTAAGTAATTAATTGTAATTAATCTTATGGCTGGCAGCACAAGTTGCTACCAGACCATCAGCATACACCCTTTTCTTTTTGGATCTCCTTCCTTGTGTCACTTCGCCTTTGTATATGCTGTAAAGTCTAATTATACAACCAAGTACTAAGAATAATACGAAATGCGGTTGAAATTACGTCATTAATATCAATATGAAATAAATAATGAAATAAGTAGCTAATTAATAATAAATAATGTTTGAGAAAACTACAAGGCCTAACGCTTCGCACTCACCGGGAATAGAATCCATGTTGTATGAAGAGACAATTGTATAATGGGCGGGTGTTCTCATGGAGGTGATAGAAACGTACGACGATTCTATTTAATGCCGATCAAAACAGTTAGTACGTGACGCCCACTAGACAAGCAAATTACTGCTCATTTGTGTTGAAAGTGGGCGACAGCGACATTGGAAGACGAGTGGTTGCTACTCCTGCTTAATAACAACATGATTGGAAGTTGCTACTAATTGCTGGAGGTTAGTTTGTGTTGGTTAAAACACTTTGATAGTCTTGTTTCTTTATAGTCTCGCGTAACTAGGCTACCCTCACTCATGTGTGGGATGGGAGAAAGCCTCACCTGCAGCTGGCAGGCCATTGTGCGAAGAAGGTGCAGTTTCCAGCTGGTAAGTTTGTGTGAATGCATAGCTCTCCACCTGAAGCCTCACATCTCCATGGTCGGATAATCACTGATTGTAATTGCATACTAATACATCCCTTATGTATATGTGCCGGTCAATTCCTCTAGAATAGTATTACTGTGCATCTTTTCTACCTGCACACACTGTGTTGGCCATGCACTGTTTGTACATGCACTGTTTGTACATGCACTGTTTGTACATGCACTGTTTGTACATGCACTGTTTGTACATGCACTGTTTGTACATGCACTGTTTGTACATGCACTGTTTGTACATGCACTGTTTGTACATGCCCCACTAGTAGGTTGTCCCGTTGGTGATTGTACTTGGTTCTATTTGCCCCGGGCCTAGTAATAATAATAATAATAATAGTGGAGAGTGTGGAGCATCTTTTAAGTAGCTGTACACCTCTTGGCCCTACTATATATTTGAGGCGGCATAATCAAGTGTTGAAGGTACTATATCACTACCTTGTTGGATCCCATACTAGGGATTATTGGCGTGACCCTGAGGCAGTTTATGAGAATAACTCAATTAAGCTCTATTGGGATCAACCTGTTCAAGTGGTTGGCTATTGTCCGAGTAACCGTCCAGATATTGTACTATGGAACAAACAAGATAACTCTGCTTACCTTATTGATGTAAGTATTCCAAGTGACAGCGACCTTCACTCAAAGTTTTGAGAAAAGATTGCAAAGTATAGTGATTTGGCCATGCTGATGAAACTTGCTTACCATCTTGAGCGTGTTGTCATACTACCAATAATCATATCAATCAATGGCCTGATCTCATCAGAATTAAAAGCTACCCTTCAGAGTATAGTTGAAGATGCTGATCTTATGAAGATGATTTCTAAATTACAGAAAGTGGCACTTTTGGGCTCATGCAGGATCATGATAAGTGTTCTACTAAGAGACTAACTAGCCTTCTACCCCTACAATTAACATCTACAATTAACATTGATACTTGCTTAGTTAATTAATGTAACCACATGTATCTCTAATGCTTTTTTCAGCTCTGTATATGTATGGTTTGGTTAATTTACAGGTTTTTGCAATTGAATTCGTCGCCTTTGCAATTGAATTCGTCCCATTTGCAATTGAATTCGTCGGCATTGCAATTGAATTCGTCGGTATTGCAATTGAATTCGTCCCGTTTGCAATTGAATTCGTCGGTTTTGCAGTTGAATTAGTCGGTTTTGCAATAGAATTCGTCGCGTTTGCATTACAATTCGTCATAAACAAAACGGCTCCAAGAAACCAACCCGTTCATTAAGAGATGAACTATTTATGCCTTGGAGAGTTACACTTGAGACACTAGAAGGTAATTGAAGCTTGTAGTATGCGAAGCTGATAGCTGTCTGACAAGTTAATTAGCTTGCTCGCGAGTGACCACACCCATCGCGAATGGCGTAGTAGAGTTTGGAATGTTGCTGGAGAGGCTGCAGAGGAAGAATTATTGCCTTATAAAGAGTTGTTTACTACTGTTGTACTTGAACAAGTTCTTGTAGCAGCTGCTACATCATGTTTTCATGTTTGCTCCAGCTGCCATTCTTGTTACGGACGAATTTAACTGCAAAAGCGACGAATTCAATTGCAAAACCGACTAATTCAATTGCAAACGGGACGAATTCAATTGTAAACTGGACGAATTCAATTGCAAAAGCGACGAACTCAATTGCAAACGGGACGAATTCAATTGCAAAGTCGCCGAATTCAATTGCAAAGTCGCCGAATTCAATTGCAAAAACCTGTAATAAAAATAATAATAGAAGCTGTCCCAGAACTTCATGCATATTCTAGTTGAATAGAAGTAAAAATAAGGACAAAGGAATCAGTGCACTGGTCTGGTAGAGTTTTTACGAGGCAATCCACTGGCCTATCAATACTATCATGCTTCTTAACCACACAATGTTCAACTAGACACCACCATCCTTACCACTTCATCCAGGTACATAACCAGCTATATGCATTCCTTCTTTCCAAGAGCTGTCGTTGACTGGAATAATTTGCCAACTTCAGTGATTGAGTCAGAAAGCACTTGCGCTGGAATTGCCTTATGGGCAATTACTTATACTAATCAATTCCTGGACATGTAACTTATAATTAAGCAGTACTGTTGTAATGTTTGTGTAACTTTTTCCTTGGGGTGTTACTTGCCCCTTGGCACATCGACATGCTGTCTGCCAAGTAGTAATAATAAAGTAGCTGATGGTGATACATGTGATTAATTCAGCATATTGGAATTGGTTACTATTTAGATGGTTGCATGTCATCCGTGGGTCCACATGTTTTCAATTACACTTTTATCTACAAACATCACTGAATTGTAAACAATATATCTTTGGCAGGTACGTAGACTTGGACTCAATCAGTAGCTATAGTTATTAGGTAAATGTTCTCAACAAAATCGTACAATTTTGTAAAGAAGTAATCATCTAGCTATTACTATGCATACAGTGGATATATGAGTACTTTGTACCTACCCATAGGCCATAGCACCCTGTTGTCATGTTCCCAGATGCCAAGTAATAATTTGGGGGCATTATGAAGTATCCAGATTACTACACAGTCATCCTCATTTTCAAGTGTCCGTATAAACAGATTCCAGCCTAGTTATATATAAATAGCTGAAATGCTGTAGTTATAACTTTATCTGCTAAATATAAAGTACAAGTGCATGATATGTTCATCTTGTCGGACCTATAATCATATTGTTATAGAGTTGTATCATATAAATGGGACCCTTATCTTGTCAAAGGTATGCATCATGTACTTTGTGATGCAAAAAATAGCAGCATAATTAACAAATTGGTGTGAAGTATATTAGTTGTCTGATCTAAATTATTTTTGGAGGCAACCATACTCATTGTGAAGACAGTCATTCCAGACCGAAGTCAAAGTTATTGATTGTGCAAAGCAGACTACAGCTAGTGCACATGCATGCATCTGGATAGAGAGTACAAGATTATACTTAAACACTCAAGTATACAATCAGCTTGAATTCATCATTCCTACAATTCTCAACACCCTGATAATTATTAATTGTTATAAATTTTTTTAGCTATTTTCATAGAACAATTAGATACTTTTGCCAGGAACAATTGATTTATTGTGTATGTATATAATGTTTTGCATGTATATATTGTAATCAAATTATATGTATAGCTATGTGTTAAGACCTCACACCACATGTAACGATCCCCACTGGGCTTGGGAAAAGCAGCCAGCAAAAGCAGACCACTCAAGTCTAGCTGATTTTGATTGTGTAAGTTTATTCATGTAGCTTTGTGTTCTTGGTCAACACCTAGAAGAAGATAAACTAAGCCACGGCATCCCCACGTTAAGCATGGACACTCTCCAACCATCCATAGAAACAATGATTAACTCTACTGTCACATCCCTCTTGTCTGAAGAGAAGGAGAAAGAAAAGAGAAAGCTCAATTTGATATTACACCGGATTCCTGAAAGTACTTCAGAAGATGCTGTGGAAAGGAGGGTACATGATACTAATCATGTTAAATCCATTCTTCAAGACTACCTTAAAATCGATGCCCAGGTGGACACAGTTGCCCATATAGGCAAAATGGATTCTGAAAAGACAAGATTGCTGAAGGTTGATGTTCCATCGGAAAAGTTGAAGAAGCAGGTCTTGCATAACAGTTCAAAGCTAAGAGATGATTCTAACCCCGACTGGGTCAAGAAAATATTTATTACACCTGACCTTACACTCAAGGAACAAGCAGAAAACAAGGTTTTAAGAGAGAAACTTGCAGAGCTTAATAAAACAGTCCCAAGATCCTACCGTATAAAAACAGTCAAATTGTAAGGAGGGAGGGGTACCTCCCTCCCACTTAATTAAGAACTCTTCTATCTGTAATCCTAACAACGATGATTCTACTACTAATTGTAAACATTACTTTAATGATCATAAATCTTTTAAGATGATTTCAACTAACTTAAGAGGTTTGCGTTCCAAACAAGAGTCTTTTATATGATTAATGCAGAAATGCCACACTTTATAGCAGGTACTGAAACCTGGTTGAACTCTACTGTATACACCAGTGAAATTTTCCCCTCAAATTATCAAGCATTTCGTGCAGATCGAGAAGACGGGTATGGAGGAGGAGTATTTTTTGCTTGTCACAACACTATAAACTGTACCCAAATCCAAATCATAACAGATTGTGAAGCTGTAGCCTGTAAAATTAAGTTATCAGACAGTCGCATGTTAATAGTGTTAGTTATATACAGACCACCAAATAGAGATATACAGTATATGCAAAACGTTTGTAATCTAATTGAATGCTTGTGCTGTGAGTATGAGAATGCTGTAATGTGGATTACAGGTGATTTCAATTTGCCCAATATCAATTGGGACCTTAATTCTGTCGTATCCAATGCCTATCCATCAGAGTTATGCAATATATTACTTGACACTTTTAGCACCTTTGGGTTTACACAGTTGGTTGACCCACCTACAAGGGGAAGCAATGTACTTGAATTTTTTGTTACAAACAGACCCGGATTGATCCAGGAAGTTAAGGTTTCTCCTGGTATTAGTGACCACGAACTAATTGTTATTGAGTCCTCTCTCGTTGCAACCTTAACAGAATCTCAACCTCGCACGGTGTACTTATGGCATCAAGCTAACTGGCAAGCACTTAGTGAAAACCTTTCCCACTTCTCAAATAACTTTGTATCCAATTATTCTGCTGTCACCCCAATCCAAGATTTATGGAACGCTTTTAAGCAGGAATGTCACAGCTGCTTGGAACTGATACCTCAAAGAAAACTCTCTAAATCTCCAAGACATCCCTGGATCAATAACCAAATAAAGCACCTTCCAACAAAAAGAAACGTTTGTATAATGAGGCTCGTATTTCCTGCCCTGAATCAGATTGGAAAGCTTATAGAGACCTGAAAAAACAAGTTCAAAGAGAATGTTGTAAAGCTCACAATGCCTATGTATCCAAATTAACTGACAGCAATGGCTCATCCAGTAACAAGCGTTTCTGGTCCTATATTAAGTCTAAGAGAAATGACCAGTGTGAGATTCCCTCACTTGAGAAAAATAATCAGATTTATACTCAGAATGCCGACAAAGCTAACTTATTAAATGATCATTTTTCATCAGTATTCACAAAATCCAGTATTCCATCAGATCAAATCCCTTCACTTGAGAATAGTCATTATCCTGATATTACTCCCCTTCTAATAGAGGAAAACGGTGTCAGACTTCTTTTACAAAATCTTGATTCCCATAAAGCACAGGGTCCAGATGGCATACCAGCAAGATTTCGTAAGGAAACCTCCTATCATATTGCTCCAGAATTAACTTTAATATTTAGTGCTTTTATTCAACAGGGAAAGCTTCCAACAGATTGGAAAAAAGCCTTTGTGGTGCCAGTTTTCATGAAGGGTTCACGCACAGATCCCTCTAATTATAGGCCTATATCTTTAACCTGCATCTGCTGCAAAATATTTGAATATATAATAGTATCCTCAATTTCTCAACATGCTAGCAATCACAACATAATTTGTAATGAACAACATGGCTTTCGTAAAAATCACTCATGCGAGACTCAACTACTCGAAACTGTTAATGACTTATCTGCATCTCTAAACTCAAGCAATCAAATTGATCTTCTTTTATTAGACTTCTCGAAAACTTTTGATAAAGTGTCTCATCCACATTTACTGCACAAACTGTCCTACTATGGAATTACAGGTCCTTTACTCAATTGGATAAGTGACTTCTTAAAAGATAGAGTGCAACAAGTATTATTACATAACGACAGAAGCCAGTTTTGTAATGTTCTATCAGGGGTGCCACAAGGCTCAGTATTAGGTCATTTGCTCTTCCTTCTTTATATAAATGATCTCCCTAGTAATGTTACCTCTAAAATCAGACTCTACGCCGATGATGTAATTTTGTATAGAGAGATTCATAGTGCAGAAGATATTATTAAACTACAGAAAGACTTGGACATCATTGCTCAGTGGGTCCACACGTGGCTAATGAAACTCAATTTGACGAAGTGTGAACACCTGACTATAACAACCCTATAAACTCAACGTACAATATCAACAGTCATTTCCTCTCTAAGGTCAATTCTGCCAAATACTTAGGAGTCATCTTTACTCACAACTTGTCTTGGTATGATCACGTAGTTGCCATTTGTAATAAAACAAACTCTACATGTGCATTTTTGCAAAGAAATCTCAGGCAATGCTCTCCTACTATTAAATCACTTGCTTACCTCACTTACATATGACCAATTTTGGAATATGCCTCTACTGTATGGTCCCCTTATGTCAGAACTGATATTGCGAGACTAGAAATGGTCCAACGTAAGGCTGCTCGTTTTGCCTTCAACAAATTCTCGGCATACTCCAGTATGACCTCCATGTTGTCTCAATTAAACTGGAAATCACTTGAAGTAAGAAGAACTAATGCCATCATCACCATGTTTTACAAAGTTATCAACAACCTTATTTGTATTGACTTCTCACAAGATCTCCAACCAGTATTGTCATCTACCCGGGGCTATCTTAAAAGATTCATCAGTTTACCTGCTAGAGTTAACTCATATTATCATTCATTTCTCCCACATTCAATTCAACTTTGGAACTCACTACCTACTAATTTAACTAATGCACCTGACTTAAACACATTTTGTCAAGCACTTCATCTTTATAGACAACAGTAATTTTATGTTTACATCTTTTCACATGCCCACAACACTCAATTATGAGGTATGTGCATTAAACAAATTAAATTAAATTGGTGAAAAATCGAATCTGCTGACATGGGCAATAAGACTGGTTTTCCCAGATCCAGTCACAATTCACCATTTCTAAGTGCAAAGCTACAATTTCACCTTAGAGTGACTGTTCTATTAGAGTATCTCGATCTGCACTTGCTCAATTAGCGATATTTTATCACGTGTGACTGTTTTATTAGAGTAGGCTATTTCAATTTTTTGTGTGATTTTTATGTCCACTTCACAAAAGTTGCACCTATTATGCCAGCATTTTGCTTATTGCTTTTACCCACCTATAATTATGCCAAAAATTTTTCCGGCGAAATCGACGTGTCTTATCAACCCACAAATGGCCCACACATAAAAGGTCAGAGTGGACCATTATTTTGGATGTTCTATTAGAGTTTTATTAAAGTAGGCTACCTGAGACTTTTAACAGCTTCAATTTAAGCCTTACCATGACTTTGAAAATACAATTTGCCAGACCACTTCTAAAGAAGAGATTAGCTAAACCCTTCCCCTTGCTAAATCTACCTTCTCATTGTCTATGCTTGAAATGCAATTGGATATGTAGCTAGCTTCTACTAGCTTTCATAGCAAAAATTCAGAGAGAAGGGGGGAAAAGCATCCTGCCTTTGGATTTGTTTGTTTGTGTGGCTATTAGCTAGTAAGTTTAATTTCAGAGCGATAGTGACAATGACTGGTACAGGAAACCATTGCCTGGAATGCATCAAAATTTGGAGATGTTGTTAAGAGAGGTTCCACTGTAATCCTAAACACCATTTCTCATCAAATGACTTAATAAGGTGTGATAGTGGAATTTATATAAATCTTGTATCCTCTTAATACTTTGTGATATATACATAGTATTAGGGATAACTAGAAAGCCATGCACAAAGTATGTAATCCATGGTAGGCAGTTGTTGTTTTGTGGATTTGTCTGATGGCACTACATCATTAGATGTGGTGATCCATTTAGTATGGCCACAGACCAGTGAGCAGTTTACATAAACATCGTGGGATTTCATCAACATTGCGGCTTGCTATAAATAATATTACAGTAAACATGTTAAACACTTAACAGTAGTTAATATTGTGTACTCTTTACGTACTCACCGCAGTGACCACGCACAATCAGTTATCAACCAAAGTATTTAGAGGGCATGATAACCTTGTTGATGCAATAAATTACTTTGTATAGTACCTGTCAACCACAATGAACTAATTAAAACCTGTTTGCATCTAAACAGAATAAAAGATCACATATATAATTATGACATATGCTGTAATACCTCAAGTTGTGTGTGCATGGAGTGGATTAGTTGTATAGATGTACAGATCATTGGTTTATAGTTTCTCTGAAAGACTCATATGTATGTAGCAATAATTCATAAAACCACCTGAAATGTTTACACATACATATATAGTCATGTCAACCAAGTATGTACCATATCATGTTAGCCTTTATTACATTTTGTATCAGATAGACAAGTTTCATAGAGTTTAGCCAATAGTTTCACTTTCAATTTGTGATATTGAATCTTGTCAGGGTATGACACCCTTCTGCCAGTTAGAGCAACAGTAAACAGCAGCTAGTGATTGAACACTGAAGAATGAGCCAGTTAGCATTATTGCTTCACTGCTGGCTCTATTGCTAGATAGGCAGGTGTACATGTGCACATAACATTCTCTCCACTATCACTTCATTCTTGCACCACATCACAAACAAGTTTGACATAGTACAGCACTGATAAGTGCTATATGTAAGCCATGTAATACCTGGCATAATTGACTGAGACCTACTCCTAATAGGGATTGCTGAAGGGATTGTTGGTATAAATCAATGAGGTGCATGGTTTTGTTGATTAAACCCACAAATCCCTCTTTCAATTCTGCTTACTTTACATGACACTGTCAAAATAGGGATTGTGGATTTACTCAATGTAACCATGAATCTTGTTGCTATTCTTGTCTTGTGAGTTTTTTCAGTGATCCCTATTAAATTTTAAATTTTGTTATGTCTAGTTTAATAAGTCTTTTTAAAAAACTATCATTATGGATTAACCTATTAGACACTACAGACTTTGATACTAATGACTGGTAACACACAAAAGATGTTACGTAGACACTGATATCATAAATGATACACACTCATTACCACACTAACACTATAAGAAGAATGCAGTTCTGCCACAGCTGGGGACAGGACCACAGGTACATGAATGAGTATTTTCTCAGAATACTTCATATTGTAAAGTACTATTGAAAATTATCCTTTTGGTTGTCTGTGGCATGACTTAATCTGTTAGATACATCAGGTAAAAATAAACTAGAGACAGGTGGTGATGATGATCATGACAATGTGCTACTGACCCAGAAATGAATTAGCTTCCAACATGGATCAACAGCTACAAAATATAGTGACACCCATGATCACAAAGCCGGTATGTAGGCACTATAGAGATATTTATTTAGATATGAATATTTTATTTAGCAGATGGTGGTCATAATGATTTGGATTAGTAGCTTTATAGTAGCTAAATGTCTCAGTGGTACTGCATATTAATAAAAGATCTTGCAATTGTGGTGAGGACTGTAGCTACAACCTGAAAGTAAGTCAAATAACACACAACTGAACATGGTTCTTTTCATGGTCCATTAGTGCACACAACAGTTATAAGGCTTCTTTAGTATTTGGAACAGCTGGCAATACAGTGGCAGATCTAGAAATTTTCAGAGGGGGTTTCAGGTTGAGGAAGTTTTCAATAACTGTTAGGGGAAGATCCAGACTTTTTGAAAGGGAAGTTCCACTCTGGAATTGCAACTTCAGCCTAGCTTTAAGTCGAAGACCAAAAAAAGGTAACTGCCTGCTGCTGAACGACATAATGCTGATTTCAAAGGCAAAAGTATGAAGTTTGGCCAGTAGAAAAAGTCCTAATAGAGAAAATATCGAAGTATCAAGATTTAAAGCTTGAAATACAAAAACTTTGGAATATTCGTACTATCAAAATTCTACCTATTGTTATTGGGGCATTAGGTTCACATACACCTCAACTGCTACAATATCTACAAGAAGTTCCAGGAACACACAAGATTGATCCGCTGTTGAGAACTGCATTGTTGGGTTCCGCTTATCTATTCAGAAAGTGTCTGAGTTTCCCAGAGTTCAGGTAGAACTCCGAACTTAGAACTCCGAACTTAGAACTAACACAATTTGCAATTTGTAATTATAATTGTTCCTGGTGTTGTGCCGTGTTATTCATACATAATAGGTAGCTAGTTTTCTGGATCTATCATACGGTGCTATTTGCTGTATTGGGGATCATGACAATTTGGGCTTTTCTGGACAAAAGATCACCTCAAAACCAGCCTCACAATACCTTCATGGCACCTTGGCAGTATTGGTGAGGTATAAGCAGGCCCAAAAGTGTCTACAGAATGGCCAAAAACGTTTCCAATAAATTGCTAAGGAATTTAATAAGATTTTATTTAGCAGAATTTTCTGCTGACTGCCTGCCTGCCTGCCTTAATACACTATGTATAACTCTTGGTGATGTTATCACCCACACGAATCATAGGGGTGTGTGCTATTTTCAGAGGGGGTTTCAGCTGAAACCATTGCAACCCCCCTATATCCACCACTGCAATACTGGCAAAGAAATTTATTGAGCTGAGGTCGAGGGTCCTGTAGAATAGAGGTTTTAATAATAGGTCATGGACATGCAGAAGGACTCAGTAAGCATATATTTATCGTGAAAAGTGGATAAATTTTGCATGAAACAAGATAATATTATGACCTAATAATAATATAACCTAACAATAATATGAAGATGAACAAAACGAGATTTGTTTAAAATATATTTCCATTTTCTTTTTCACTTGATACTCATTAGTGGACCTGTTATCCTTACAACCACCAGAGGGTCATTTTGAGTTGAAGGGTACTTTCCAAGGTGGTGTTTTGGTAGGTGTTTTATGAGGACTTTTGTAAAAGTACATCCCTGTTATCATATAGTATTGTGGACCCACTATTGTGGTTCAAGATATAGCACACAAACGTATACTCTAAGTAGTAAGGTATGTAGCTTAGCATCAAATTTTCAGGAAATCGTTATGAAGTGGATAAAGCACCATTTTTTTCTGAAGGTTTATTAAAGCATTTTGACTATTTTTAGAAGGGGTACCACGCCCCTATTATTATTGGTCACTGCTTGTAGTAAAAAAAATATCTAAATACTCTAATAGAACAGTCAACCACTAACAGATAATTGTATATAATCTCTTTTAATAAGCTGTAGCTAATAATTTATCTGTAAAAACACAGTAAGAACAGTCTAAAATGCTATAACAGACCTTCTATAATCTCCTGAACCCAGAATGGCATCCACATCTGCAGTATTATTCAAACTTCACTGTGTAATTTCATTTCCAAAGTTGCTCTATCCCCCACTCTCTGGCTTACTGCATGCTAAGAGTATTGGGGTAAGGAAAGCACAATGCTTCTTTTAAGTTGCTTATGCAGTGCACAGTAAGTCTGATTTTTTGACCTGTTTGCCCTTAAACTTGCAAGGACCATGACAATCTCATGGTAGCTCAGCATAGTGTAAATATTGTAACAATTTACATCTTAGGTGTACTGCACTTCCAACTAATTACATTGATGATCTAGAAACCTATCAATCATGCTGGGGAGTCTAGTTTGTAAGCATTTTTTAGTTTTTAAAAGTACATCCAGCTACTGCTTGTCATGGATAGTGCTGTAATTGATTACAACCTTGGTCCCCCTTGTTATGACTACACCGAATACAATCTTACCACCATGCAACTTTACATGAAATGATGGAGTGTCACATGAATAGACAGTGTACAAGGCAACTCAAGATTCAAGAAAAGATCTATGCAGAAACACATACCTCAGCAAACAAATCTACCTGGTTTAATCGAGCTGCTAATAATGCAAAGCAGAAAATAGACTGAATTGTCCATGTAGTTACTTCAGAGCTTATGATCCTCCATGAAAACTAGTTTACTACTGAACATTGCATCAAGACAATTTATTCTAAAGTAGTGGTGGCTCTGTGGCTTAATATGACCACATAGTAATAATACAGCATGCAGATATGTGTACCCAGGAAAGGTTTGCAGACCAATGCATGAAATGCCATAGTAATCTTATTGTAGTATAATTTGTTTAATGAGCTATAGCCATTTGTGGCCATACATTGATTTAGATTGTTAGTTTGCTTAGGCACTGGTGAATGCATTTTCTAAAAATTTTGAAAAAAAGCCTGTTACAGACTCTTCCAATATTGCAACCTAACTTTTGGAAAAAGCAAGAATGTGTGTTTGGTGGCAAGTGTAGTTATAGTAACCATCCAAGAAAGCTGTCTAGATTCTAGACAATTTTATGCGTCTTTCCCAGCACCATTCATTTGCTGAACAATCTACCCTTGCATCTTTAAACTAGCTTGTCATAAATACAATACTAAATCTTTCACATTGGTGGAAACTTTAAAAGGTGCTGGGAAAGATGTATAAACCTAATTATGCGTGGGCTGAAAACAAAATGGCCATCAAGTAGTTCCAGTATAGTACATTTACGGCATATTATACACTTGAATATGGTCAGAGTGAAATCTACTTAGTTTTCCTATTTTAATTGAATTATAATTGGCATTCAATATGTACAGACTTGTCCAATGAATTAGTAAATGGTATTGTAAGTTAACTTTTGCATGTATGCAATTTGAGTAGACTTCTTTATGGGTCTAACATTACCAAACTGCTTGGTGTGCATGAGCTATATAGCTTGAGCCAAAAGTTGTGTATTATTAATTGGTCCAAATGCCTGTTGATGCATTAACCAAAGCATGGTTGTGAACATACATCTTAAACATTGGTAGTAACTGCCACTAACTGATCTAGGAAGACTACTCAAATTGCATACATGCAAAAGTTAACTTACAGTGGAATTTACTAATTCATTGGACAAGTCTGTACATATTGAATGCCAAATATAATTCAATTAAAATAGGAAAACTAAGTAGATTTCACTCTGACTATTTTCAAGTGTATGATATGCCATAAATGTACTATACTGGGGCTACTTGATGGCCATTTCGTTATCAGCCCACACATAATTAGGTTTGGTGGGCACCCCTTCTAATATTGATAAGTACACTATAAAGAACTTGTGTACCAAAAATGGTGCTTTTATCCACCCTGTAACAATAATTTTGCTAGGCTACCTCACTCAAGAGAAATAAATCATTAGCATTACCTGCTTGCTTAGAAGGTTAATTACAACTTTTTAACCAGGTATAGTACTGCCTAGAATTTTAAAATGGAACTACCTGTTCACCATGCAGAGTATACGTAGCATTGTTTAGTAAGGTGGGTTATAAACATGATTAACCTGTTTACCAAGTATAGCACTGCCTAGCAGAGTGAGTTATAAACAGGTATAGCACTCCTCAGTGGGATACGTTGTAACAGGATTAACCTGTTTACCAGGTAAAAACACTGACCATTGCAAGGAATCAACTGACTTGCAGCGTACAACATGCATTGTTTACAATGAATCCTATACTGTGGAATGAATTATACGCTGTAGCCTTGATTGTCATATCCCATGTTGTCTATGAAACATCTTTTATGTTCCTGTTTTTCAAATTATAAGTTTAGCTACTGCTTGCATGAAAGACATGTAACTAGTTGATCAACATACAACCCATGTGATCGTACCATCATTCTTTCGTTAATTTCAAAAACCAACTGTACCAGAGTAATAACAGTACTGGAGCACATAACGTGATGTTATGATGAGATTTTTAGCCTGTAAGAATACATAATTATCTGGATGCTTAACCATTGTATGAAACTATAGTCATGTGTGTGGTCAAACACACAACTGGCCTTTTTCAAATATCTTTCTTCTTTTGTTGTTAGATGTTGGCAGTCCCATTTGGAAAAATGAGCATAACCACAGCAACATGAATATGAGTTGTACACATTAGTGCAATAATGATTTTGTGTCAGATAAAACTAGCAGGCGATTACCGAAGCTGCGGATTACTTTTATTTAATTGGCTACCAACACATACACTTACCCATATCCTATCTACACATCAGTACTTCTCTCTGTCTCTGATCATATAATATACTGTATCATCTCCACAAGGTGTGATCATCTCATCTCCCCATCATGATCTGGTAACTGAACATAACAAAATGATAACATGCATATGTATATTAAATCAATTACCTAATAATTTAATCATTACAAATTTTCAATTGATGTTGGTGAAGGTATATACAGTGATTGAAATGTGTAGGTAATTACACACAACAGGCCATATGTTGTATCTTATGTACTCCTCCAAAAAGGAGGAATAGCTATATCATTGAGAGGAATACAATCAGTCATTTGAACTTATATTCATGGGTACTATCATTTTACAATTTTCCAGAACTTGGTACACATCTTCACACTCTTCACCTGTACAAGGGTCACTAGTAACCTTGTTGAACAGTTATTCATCAATAATCAATAGGGTGACCTGGCGACCTTTATTCTCTACTTAACAATGAGACAATAGTATAATTGTAAGCTGATAACCATGTAATGGTATGTTCATGAGGATAATTCACAATGCAATTGGTATGGAAAGTACTCACTCATCTTTTTATGAGACATTAACAGTTACATCACTTGATTGGGATAGTGATTGCTTCCCTAATCTGTGAAATGTGCAGAGATTATCAACTGCAGCTAAGGTTTTTAAAGTCACTATATATTTTCATAAGTTTTCTGCAAAATGTGGGCAGATTATTGGAATTATGCCCATCAATATCCAATAATTAAGTTACAAATTTTGATTATACTACTAGTAGGAATTGTGAGCTATCCTCTTTTAGCATGGATAGGTGCTACAATTTTTACAATTTAGGTGTATTCTTGACAGCAAGATTTGTACATTTTTTATTGAGTTAATAGCAAATAATGGATATCTTCAAATAACCAGTGGTCTAATATGCATATAATATTATGTATCTTTGAATTCAACAGGAGTACTGTGGAATAGCTATAGACCTTAGCACATGATTTACCTTATGTTGGCTACATTGTAACAAGCACATGTACTGAGTATTACAATGTATTTCAAAGCATTTACGTATGTGCTATGGAAATACATAATATGAGTTACAGGTACAATATACGTACACAGTTTGCTATTGCCAGACTCATCCCAACTCGCTCAATTTACCAAAGCCTATAACAAAACACTTTAAACTGGACCCCGATTAAACAGCAAATTTTCTAATCATGCATAATGATGATAATGAACAAAGGTTTCAAACAATCCAAGAATAATACTGCTAATACACTTCCAGTATGGCTATACCAATCAATTTTTCAGACTGACAGAAGTAAAACTGAACAGTACTCCTCCTTGCAAAATCAATATTTTCATTGTAGCTAACTAGACTTCACTAGCCGGCTAGCTTTTGAAGTCCAGTTAGCAAAAGCTAGTCTAGTCTAACCAGAATAGACTAGCTTTTTCCTTGTGCTGATCAGAACCTTAGCTAGACTATGCACATGTATTATACATTTCTAAAAACATTATTTTTTGGATAGTAGAAAATTTCATGTAATATTAATGACTAATAACATTACTAAATTCAATTTTTGGTCTGATTTTTGTTAGCTACTATTGGCTGTATTCATTAAGGTCACAATCCCAAGTTGGTGGGTCATCTGGGTCAGAACCAGATTATCACTGACATATAATTTGATATTACCATGGAATAAAATGTCTGTTCCTTACCATGGAATAACACGTCTATATACTCCTTATTATTCATCTACAAGATAATTTCAATTTCATATTCCTTCATATTACTGATGATGTAATTGCACGTCTCCACATGAAAGCTTTGTTTGCATACGCTGTATATTTGCACATGTATAAAGTCAGTATTTACCATCTCATTTTTCTTTTGTCAGCCACTGTCAAAGTCAAATGATACACAATCAAAAGTCGTATACAATGTGACTTCTTGTTAGTTATACATTGATGTAAGGCTTCATTACCTGAGACCATCTGTAGGTGCATGGAAGGTCAGCACTGTGATGATCATTTAGTTGTACAGCAGACAAGTGCACAGTTAGATTTTCAATGAAATTTCTACAAGTGCATATCCTCCTGAATATACTTTGATGACTAATTTAGATGGTTGTATGTACTAAGTACATACCTAAAAAATTCTGGGAACAGTAAAAACGTAACTTCTATACATGACACAAGCTATTAGCAAGCCATTACTATTAACCTCACTATTCACTGATGATGGTGGTTGATCCATCATCACTACTGTTGATTGCTCATCACTAGTAGAGATACTTGGATTAACATCTATATCCTTTTTGACTGCATGATCAATATCTTTCTGCAGTTGTTCTGCTTCTTCAACTGTCAACTCTTGGGATACTCAGCAAATGCAGTTGGTTGTGGGTGGGGCTAGGTATTATGCCCTCATTAACTGTTAATGCACTATACTTTTTTAGATTTACACAGAGAGAGAGAACCATCATTAATAATTGATGAGAAAACATGCATGATTACAAACAAATTATATATTATGTGTCCTCGGACAACATGCGACCACATGTCTGACCAACAGTGGACAGCAGTGGGCATGGCAAGGAAAAAAAAAATTATAAATTTAGGTACAAAACTAAAGTTACAGCTTAAATTATATACAGATTAAAAACAGTCCGGGTTGATTGTCCATTCTTTAGAGTTCCTACCATAAAATATTCTCTGTGAAGCAGAAATTGAGGCACTGGCCATCTTGAACAAAAGATTTCTAGCACTTCCTTTGGAAAATAGGGATACTTGCCGGGTAAAATTTATCACATCCTTAATTGCAGCAAAAGAACTAGGTTGAAAATGGCCCAAAACACTGACTTCCACAGTTCTGTAGCAGTGAGGAAATATTTTTGTTCTTCTCATAGTCTGCTTTGTAGTTGATATATTACATAGCTAATCTTATCACAAAAATTGATTATTCCACAAAGTTAACCAATATTACCACATAGCTACTGGCTGTAGTTCCCTACAGTTCACCATGAATCAATAGTCGGGCAACTTAAGGACATTAGCTAAGTGTTGTTATATGAGTAGTAGTTGTACTTGTAATCAGTTTGATATGTGCATGTCTTGTTTAGCTTTGTTTTTGTTGTAATTGTATACTTATTCCTTTGTTGGTTTTTGTGATGTGTATTTACAGGAGCTTATGAGCCGCCGAAGGAGCATGAAACTCGATTCCATCACAATCCAAATTACGTCACATTTTTTGAATAAATTGCTACAAGTGTTGTGCACAATTAGTATACGGCGTCGACTAATGAGATTTTACTTTCCTTATATGGAAACTAATTGCTAATGAATTTGGATCCGGCAGGAAGCGCAAGTTTCATGCTCCTTCGCCGCCTTTGGTGGCTCATAAGCTCCTGGTATTTATGTGTTCACTCCAGTAAGGAAGAACGGCTGTGCCAATTACTGTGAGGTTAAATCAATGATCAATAATCAATCAATCAATTCATCAGTATTGCTAGAATAACACTACTGAAGTTCTTTTATGTTAATTGTATTTTACCATATTTTATTGACTGTGCTAAAACACTACACATGATATAAAAATAAGACAAACCAGGTACTGTATAATACTGTACTGTAATACAGTAACAGTTTACAATAACTGTAGTTATGTTTTGGGCTTCAACAAACACCAACTATTACAAACATTTTAATAGATGGATCTATTAAATAAAAAAAGTTTGTTTAGACTTTCTAAACATTTGGTCAGAGTTTAATTTGTTTATTATGTTAGTACAGAAGAGTTGCATCCAATGATATCATACCTTGCAGACTGTTTTGAAACTACATCCAGAAAGTACAACAGCTTACCTTAAATCTGCTGCACCTATACTGCAGGCCATAAACTACATAGGTAATATACCTGTAGCTTACAATTGTATTAGTACTGAGAACTTACATCGTAATCTGCTGTAGCATCAGAAGTATTACATTGTGTAACTCTCACACCCAGGCTGACAAAAGAACAGTAACTACATTTCTCATGTCTGCCACACCTCATATACATACTACTGCTACCTGCTACTTGCTACACTATAGTATCAACTCCCTATCATCATCAACAGTGTGGTCACCATGGTGATGAAGTAGTAATATAGGTGATAACAAGTGCGGGGTACTAAGGTATAAAATGGTTAGCATTAAAATATATGATCCACCTAGTGGCCATCCAATGTTATTATTAATGTGGGATACTGGGTACAACATGAATTGCACCTTTAACTATGTCATAGACAAACTACTGGACATGTCTAGTGACTGTTGTCCAACAGTTATCACTTCATTACTAACAAGTGTTGAAGTTCAATGCTTACACTTTTCCATTATGGTACTGATTCTGTTAGTTTGTCTAACAACTGATGTTGATTGATTGATTGATTGATTTATAAATTACCCTCTAACAATTGGCAACTACTGTTCTTCCATGCCAGAGTAGCATACAATACACAAATACACATGGCTAACTAACAGTTTAGTGATAGTTAACCACCATGCTTCTAAGAGTTAGACCGGCACATGTTAATAGCCATCCCAGTTGCAGGATTGGCTAGACAATACAAATCCCTCACAGGACTATGAATGGCTAATTCCATGTTAGCAAGTGACAGCACTCACCAGGTTTTGACTAATGTGATTGGCTAGTGGTAACTTATGAAATCAAGGTACATTTATTTAATCTGCATATTTTGCAATTACATGAAATTAGATAACACTTAACACTAAAAGCTATATTCACCTAGAGCTAATTGGCTTTTTATTAGAAAAATTACTTATCTGTGGTAATTAATTGACCAGATCCTATCGAACTCTGAGAGATGATAGTTTGCTGGTAGAATTGTTGACAAATTTGTTGATAGGTACAGGAAATAAACTCAATATAAAGCTAACAAGTCTCATGTTAGAGCAGTGTCAAAATACATCTTGTGATTTCAAATAAACATTCACCATTGACACCTCCAAATGCACATTATAATAACTGCATTCCAGAACCCTTACAAATGTTTCGTCAGCCACCCCTGTAACTTTTTCCTAGCAAAGAATAATTTACACATCGGGTGTTATGTTTAGTTGAGATGTATTATTACATCTAAAAGCCATACAATGACTCTATCTTGTTCTATAACTTTAAACTGCTACCATACAAACTTGAGACTGTTTAATTAGCCGCATTATATTGTATACTTGTAGCAATATGTAGACAGATCAAAAGTTGCCGCCAGTGTTACCAGTCAATTTTAAACTGGTTTGCAAAGGTTTTAACATGGCTAAGTAGCTCCTTTTAGCCACACAGTTTGGCTACCAATTAGTCCAAAGGTATCAAGAGAAACCATGCATTGCACCACCACAGGAAGTCACAAGTACAAGGCAATGAATTACCATATACATCTAAACATGAAGTAGCACAATGGCTGGACTGAATTATAGACTGACACACCACAAACATGCTCATGGGAAGCTACCAATGAATAAACTAGTTGCCAATGAATTAGCTAACCACCAAGACAGTAAAATCATCCCTTGGACACAGTATATGTTCAGTGATAGCCAATATTAGCCTGGCTTTCTTGCTTTTAATTGGATGTTGATCCACACACTCCCCATATCACAAAATTATTATAACATAATTTTTTCAATTTGTATTTGAATTGTAAACACTCCACCCTTGGGCCTGCTGCACTCAGGTATCATGTTTACAAATCCTATACAAACCTCATGGGTGTGTTACAACTATTACTCGTAGATTAGAAACACAGCTAACCATAGTAGTCAGGTTGAAACATTCGGACACCAACAACATAGCCAACGCTACTGTTGTCAAAGTAAAATGTTTCTCTGCACTAGCTTACCTAGTCTAGTTAGTAGTTGAATTCTGGTTGAATCCAGAAAAAACAGGGCATTAGTTTTCCAATTGATCTAAACAGTAAATAAATTTGTTTACATTGAAGCAACAAGTTGGCATATGTTAAACAAAATACTACATTTGTTAATCAGGTTTGTTAATACTCTTAGACTAGTAAAGGCGTATGCTGTGTAAAAATCATCCTAACAAGATAACCGCTGATGTTCTCATTGCTACACAAATTTGGAAACCTTAACACTCTCCTGAAAGTTATCACTTGGGAGAATCATATCAGTACCCACCTACTTAGTCTACATGTTAAGGACTTTCTGTGTATATAAGCATGTTGTTATGGCTTTGTGATAAAAGATTATCACAGTCTTATATTATCATAACTTATCGACACATTTTTGTTAACAATGCTAAAAGTAATAGCTAATTCTGTATTTGTGACATTATATTCCTTACTGAAACAATACTGGCATGCCTTAAAATGGTCATTGACACTTACCACAAAGCACAGGCCTTGTACCAAAATGTTTTGTTATCAAAAAGGAATAACCACTTGTTGCAGATAGTCTAATTATATCGGAAAATCAAATCAGGTGAAGCTCTATAATACACTATTTTGTTGTTATTGTATTGGTAAAGTGGTCTCATATGAGATTATTACTCTACAACACTTCATTCATTATCAACAACAAAATTATTCAATAAACCAGTTATTTCACTAACAGCTATTGAAGCACTAACTCACAGGCGTGTGGTATAGTCTACTAGTTCAATAACATCTCTGTGCCTCACAGCTGTTATGGCAATGCCATATAGGTTATGTCGCGACAACCATAACAAAATTATCTATGCTTTCATTTTTCATGACGGCTTCAAAAAATAAATAAATAAACACTGTGCAGTACACAAAATGACGCTTCATGTTTCACAAGCTTTTCATTCTTAAAATTAATCTGCCTTTCAGAATTGCAATGATTCACAGTTGCACAAGAAAGAATACAAAACTACTTGGATTCTTCATTGAGGAACTGACTCCCATTTGTGATGCTATATGTGAAACTAGACTGAAATGAAGCATATAACAAAGCAAAACACACAACAAGAATAAACCCTTCAACTTTCACAAATATTAGAACTTTACAATTTTAATTCCTATGTTCAGACAAGTAGTACCAGGTTTAAACTGCATGCTAGTTCATACATCTCTTGCATGTTAAGCAGTTTAGCAATCGTAATTGTTATAGTTTTTGTAAAAGATCAAGATATGACTGCCCTGCATTACTGACCACTTCAGACTCAACGTAATAAGACTCTGCCACAATCTAGTAATCATACAAACACATGCATGTACACACAACCACACACTCCTAAATGCTGTTGAAAAAAGCAAACTTTTAATGCAGAACTAACTAGAAGCAACAAGCACACTCAACATGCTTTATCTAGGGGGGTCTGGAGACATTGGACCCCTCCCTCACACACACACACTCACAGAGATTTTTTGGAAAATAAATTGAATTTGGTAGCAGTGTTGACTAAAATCATTTTGTACATGACTCCTCTTTTAGAGTAGCTGACTGCTTTATTAGAGTAGTTGACTGATGCATAAATATCTTGATCTTAAAAATTGAGGTGCTAACTTCTATTTTTGAAATGGAGAGGGTCTATTCCCCCTCAACCTGTTGCTATGCCTTTGATCTAGACACTTCAAAGTTAGTTTCATGCCCTGACTACTTTTTTTTTCTTTTGTGTTGGGTGGGGGAAAGAGGGTCTGGTCACTGAACTCCAATAGCCATTTCATTCTAAATCCCCAGATTCTGGGATCAATTGAGAATCACTTAGTAACTGTAGCAGGAGCAAGGAACAAGACAGCATCTTGTTTGCAGCCGGTTTGCATCCCTTCAAACAATCTCTCTAAAATAATATGATCTGGGGACTCAGTACAAAATGGCCATTATAGTTACACCAGACCCTTTTCCTTCCACCCAAATACAAAAGTCTGGGTATGAGACTACTTCAAAGTTTTGCTGAAGTGTTTGTGTATACAGTAGAACCTATTGACATAAACACTTTAGGACACCTATATAAAAAGTAGTGAAACAAGGGAGGTCGCCTACACCTGCAGATATACTAGTGGAAATTTGATCCCTAATTCACTCATGTATATAGACTGAAATAGGGATAAAATGTCCACTAGTATAATTATGTGCAGATCTCCCTCGTTTCACTACATTTTTATGGCTATGATCCCTATAATGAAACTGAAATTTTCTAATTTTTCCTTCTACTTGTTTTTTTAAAATAACATAATTATAGCTATTGAACCTGTGCATACCACATCAAAAGGAAGAATGATGCCAGGTATACCATTAAATTAATTTTGCATCTGAACGCATGCCCAAACTATTAGTTATAACTGAAAAGCAAAGTGCCATTATGCTTTGTTTTCAGCTGTGTTCAGCCTGTTACACAGCATTACAAATAAAGAACACTACGAGAAGGACCTCTGCAATCATTCTAGTAACAACAGAAAACCGGGATGATTCCCATTACATAGGGAAGCCATCATACTGCACTACCACGAATAGACACCTTGCACTGTAAGTAAAGATAAATGGGACACAAAGGAGGACACAATCAAAGCCATGAAATATGCATTGTATGTACTGTGGTGTGTCAAAAGGCTTTAGTCGGGCTGAAACAACGTATAACAGTGAAAAAATCTGGCTCATAGGCTTAGCAGTTGTCGAGTTACACCTGCATCAGGCAGGCAGGTGGGCGGGCTGGCTGGCTGGCAGGCAGGCTGGCTGGCTGGCTGGCTGGCTGGCTGGCTGGCTGGCTGGCTGGCTGGCTGGCTGGCTGGCTGGCTGGCAGGCAGGCAGGCAGGCAGGCACGCAGGCAGGCACGCAGGCAGGCAGGCACGCAGGCATGCAGGCAGGCATGCAGGCAGGCAGGCAGGCAGGCAGGCAGGCAGGCAGGCAGGCAGGCAGGCAGGCAGGCAGGCAGGCAGGCAGGCAGGCAGGCAGGCAGGCAGGCAGGCAGGCAGGCAGGCAGGCAGGCAGGCAGGCAGGCAGGCAGGCAGGCAGGCAGTTAGTCAGTAGAAAATTCTGCTAAATAAAATGTTATTAAATTCCCTAGCAATTTATTGGAAACATTTTTGGCCACACTGTAGACACTTTTGGGCCTGCTTATACCTCACCAATATTGCCAAGGCGCCATGAAGGTATTGTGAGGCTGGTTTTGAGGTGATTTTTTGTCCAGAAAAGCCCAAATTGTCATGATCCCCAATGCAGCAAATAGTACTGTATGATAGATCCAGAAAACTAGCTACCTATTATTATTATTATTATTATTACTAGGCCTGGGGAAAATACAACCAAGTACAGTCACCAATCGGACAACCTACTAGTGGGGCATGTACAAACAGTGCATGGCCAACACAGTGTGTGCAGGTAGAAAAGATGCACAATAATACAATTCTAGAGGAATTGACTGGCACAATGACATATACATAAGGGATGTATTAGTATGCAATTACAATCAGTGATTATCCGACCATGGAGATGTGAGGCTTCAGGTGGAGAGCTATGCATCATCACACAAACTTACCAGCTGGAAACTGCACCTTCTTCGCACAATGGCCTGCCAGGTGAGGCTTTCTTCCATTCCATACATGAGAGAAGGTAGCCTAGTTACGCGAGACTAAAGAAACAAGACTACCAAAGTGTTTTAACCAACACAAACTAACCTCTAGCGATTAGGTTGTTTATTAAGCAAGAGTAGCAACCACTCATCTTCCAATTGAAATAGTCACTGTCGCCCACTTTCAAACACAAATGAACAGTAGTTTGCTTGTCTAGTGGGCGTCACGTGCTAACTGATAGACGTTAAGTAGAATCGTCGTACGTTTCTATCACCCCCATGAGAACACCCATCCATTATACAATTGTCTCTTCATACAACATGGATTCCATTCCCGGTGAGTGCGAAGCGTTAGGCCTTGTAGTTTTCTCAAACACTATTTATTATTATTTATTTCATTATTAATGATGTAATTTCAACCGCATTTCGTATTATTCTTAGTACTTTACTATATATTGTAGGTGTGACGTGTCTCTGAAGATGACTCAGCAGTGAAGTGAGGCTATGCAGAATAAGGGACATGGTGAAGGCACAATTAGCAATTTATCCCAATCAAGCCAATATGGCACAACAGACTCTGTTGTAACTAGAGGCCACTGGTGATGTGCCAGTATATCAGCGGTGTGGCATTGGCACAGTCTATAATATTATGCATACAGCCATGCACAACATACAGGAGATAGTTACACATTGTTGTATATGCAGTACTGCATCGGCTTCTTGTTTAGCTATTACAGACTCACAGTAGAGTAGTAGTTAAGCCAAGTGGAAAATAATTCCAGCCGCTAGCAAGCCAGATGAAGGATGAAGATGTATAATACAACTACCGGTACAAGTATTACATTACTCATTATCTTGTTGTTCCAGCTGGTTGTTTACCAGCACATCAGCTGGTATCCCAACTGGTCATCAGCTGGTAGTTCACTGCATGACGCCTGGAGCGCATATCCTGCATACAAAATACACAGTTACAAACATAACATACTTGTAATGTTGTTGTTTACGTGTAAGGTGGCCTTTGGCTCTGCTGTAGTCACTTCACAGACGTTTACTAATCTTCTACTTCGAGAAATCTGTAATTAAACAAGGGTGCGGTGCTGGGCATTATATAGAATTACACGTACGGTAAAGTCATCAGTACGAACAGGCGTACTTATTATACGGTTGTGCCTTCATTCACAGGCGAATCTATCCCCGGTTAGTTCATGTCTCTAGGCCTCGTAGTTTTCTCAAACATTATTTATTTATTTATTTCATTATTAATGACGTAATTTTAACTGCATTTTGTATTATTCTTAGTACTTGGTTGTATAATAATAATTATTATTATTATTACTAGGACCGCGTCACATACAACCAAGTACATACACCAACGTGACAGCCCCCCCAGTGAGGCTATTAGGTGGTGAATGCATTATCCCCAAATCAACTCAATATGTCACAGTAGTGACAGATATAACACAATAGTGGCATCGTAACTAAAGGCCACCAGTAGCTAAGTGCTAGTACATCATTGGTGTGGTAATGGCACAGTGATGTGTACAAAGTATATGTATACAAAACATACAGGAGAGAACTATACATTATTGCAGTATTGTATGCAGCAATACATTATAGGCAACATCACCATGCAGATAAAAATTATTAGCCAATATACAGCAATGCATATCAACATCAACTAGAGCTAAGTAAGGTTCATCAGTGATGTAGCAATGGCACAGTGATGGGTGACACACTATAGTTATGCATACACAACTTTCAGGAGATAGCTACACAATGCTGTAGGCGTATGCAAGCCAGATGAACCAGATAAAGGAAGACAGCCAAGCCACTAGAGCCTAGTAGCTACGCCAGGTGAAGGAAAAAAAGATTAATCACGTATTGAATTGCCTGACACCAACACAAAGAAAGTTCGCCATGCCAGCTGCACAAGACAAAATTGTTTACTTGTATTTTATATGTAACTGTAAGCTTATTGTAAAGAGCGTGGAATATGTCAGTTTAATGTTTTCTTGTATTGTTTATTTACGTGAATGAATCCACTGGCAGCTGGCATGGAGACTTGAGATGTTACAAACATAAAAACTTACTTGTAATCTTCTTGTTTACACAAGTGGCTTCTGGCTCTCCTGCACGGGCATCACTAATCTTCTTCGCGCAATATGTAAGTAATTAAGCAAGGGTGTGGTACTGGGCGTTATATAGAATTACACGTATGGTCAAGTCATCAGCACAAACAGGAGCGACGATTATACGTTTGTGCCTTCATTCACAGGCGAATCTATCCCCGGTTAGTTCATGTCTCTAGGCCTCGTAGTTTTCTCAAACATTAATTATTAATTATTTATTTATTTATGACGTAATTTTAACCGCGTTTCGTATTATTCTTAGTACTTGGTTGTATAATTACTAGAACTGGGTCACATACAACCAAGTACATACACCCATAGGCGGCGGAAAGGGGGGGGGGGGGGGGGGGGCTAGGGGGCTAAAGCCCCCCCCTCAGAATGATATCACACCGAAATTATCTTTCTTGGAGTGGAGCTGAAAACCGTGATAAAGATCGAGATACTCTAATAGAGCAGTCACTCTAATAAAGTAGTCAGTGTGTAGCGAAGGATTTTTATGTAGTTTATCAGCTAGAAATGGTAGCTGGTGAGGTGGAAAGCTCTTGTCAGTTGGTTGTGACCTTTTTTTTTTTTTTTTTGGTCTCACCTTACCAAACTATAGAAATAAGTCTGGGTCAGCCCAGCCCCCCCTCATATCAACTACTTCCTCCGCCGCTGCATACACCAATGCGACAAACCCCTGGTGAGGCTATGCACAACAAGGTGGTTTAAAGTACGATCAACACGTGATTCCAAATCAAGTCAATATGGAACAATAGTGACAGATATAAATAACACAATAGTACCATCGTAACTAGAGGCCACCAGTGTATAGCTCTCTCCTGTATGTTTTGTATGCATATTATACTGTGTACACATCACTGTGCCATTGCAATACCACTTATGTACCGGCACTTAGCAACATTACTGTAGTACTGTATGTAGCAATACATTATTGGCAACACCAAAGATGGAAATTATTCAGCTATGGTGAAGGATGATGCATACAAAATGTAAACCCACAACTTCTATTTGCATTGTAGGTGTGAGATGTGTTACTTGTAATTATGATGAATTTATATCCTATGTTAAGGATTTTTGCTTGTGTAGTATAGTTTCTTATATTATTGTATGTGTAACGTGGTTGTCTAGTGGTTGTGTTTTGTACTGTGAATATTGTTGTGTGTGTGTGCTCTGGTAGGGAAGAACGGCTTTTGCCGACTACCATGAGGTTAAACTAAAAATCAATCAACCAGATATCTCTGAAATCAAGAAATGAGTCTATGCATGACAAGGTGGTGAAGGCCAGTACAGACAGATTATAATCCCAAACCAAGCCCCTGTTAAACTACTATACGGCCACCAGTAGCTAAATGCAGTTCATCAGTGGTGTGGCAATGGCACAGTGATGTGTACATACTATTATACATAACATGCAGGAGATACACAATACTGTAGCAGATAGAGTATGCAAGCCAGGTTCCAGAAGCCAGTCAGGTGAGACAGCCAAGCCAGCAAGTCAGGTGAACTGAAAACATACAAAATGTACAATACAAGTAAACAATACAAGCAAACATTAAAACATACACTCCTCTACCACCACACTCTTTACGTTACAAACATTAATTTTACACTGAAACACAGGCAGTCAAGCCAACCAGAGCCTAGCAAGCCAGGTGGAAGGATGAAAAATATACCATGGCATTGCCACAATACAAGTACACAATACAAATAAACATACCGCTTGTTCCTCATCTTGTGCAGCTGCTGCAATCCTCCACGGATGGTCGCTAATCTTCTCCTTCATGATCTGGTGTGGGTGTGGTACCTGGCTTAATCAGTCCTGTTCTTTATGCGAATTGCATCCACTGGCAGCTGGCATGGCGACTTGAGACTTAGTGTGCCAGCTGGCAACACTTTTAAAAACAAATAATCAGTAGTTCATTCATCTAGATTGCTGTTTGAATCCGCCTGGTCGAGTAACTACTTTGTAGTTGGCGTCACGTGCTAGCTGTTTTGATCGGCGTTAAATAGAATTTTCATACCATTTCTATCACCTTCACAAAAACACCTGCCCATTATACGATTGTCTCTTTGTTCAACATGGATCCTATTCCCGGTGAGTGCTAAGCCTTAGGCCTCAAACATTACTTATTTATTATTTATTTATGACATAATTTTAACCGCATTTCTTATTATCTTTAGTATTTGGTTGTATAATTATTATTATTATTAACACTTTACAGTGACTAGCACTAAAGGTCTGACATCAACTTCTGCTGCAGCCTTAGGATTACCTAACCTAATTACAAGGACTCGGACAGATCCAGAAAGCTAGCTACCTAAGCACCTAAAGTGTCCCTTAGCACATAAATTGACTGCAGGTCCAAATTACACAGGTATCAACATAGTACAAGGAAATATAATCAACCATTGATGTACAGAATTCAGAAGGAAAACTTTGTGCCAAGGGCTTTTTCATGTGTAAAGTGTCATCCCACCTAAAATTTTGTCAAATGTAGGGATAATCCCTATCCTGTGCGGCTACCATCCTAGTCTTCCACAGAAGACAGGCTAGGGTCACCACAACTGGCACAAGTAGCTACTTGGTGTTGAATATTGACTAGTTAATAATAAAAAAAATGCTACAGTATTTGTATGCAGTGTCACACCAATCATAGATTTAATAACTAGCTTGTGGTGCACCACGTGATCTCCTTACTTTGCTGTTGACGATTCCCTCAGTGAGTGTTTGGGCGACGTGTAATAAAAAACGTTGACCCTCCTCCCTGTTACATTGCGCCACTGCGACTACATGTTTCTGCTTCCTCACTTTGTTAAGTAGCAGCGGCGATTGGTCGGTGTGAGTAGAGCTTACTAGTTAGTCTGGCGGCGCCCGACCTCGCAACCCTATGGGGCGAAGGGTCGGGCGCCGCCATACTAATTAATTACGTGTTTACAAAAGAGAATTAGCATCTCCTTGGTAACGTGGATGACAAGTTTGAGTACAGGGCGGAGATTAGTGCACAACGATAAACGACATGATTCAAATAAATAGCGAGCTTCGAGCTACCAATTCACGAGTTTCAGCGAGAGATGAACCAGAACGCGATCGTCCAGTTCTTATTGATTGCCTCCCTCGTGGCAGTGTTGGCCACTTTTCGGGTAGCAGCTAGCAACAAAGCTGTCACTGCTGCAACGATTAGCAACGAACTGGGCTGGAAGATCTTCTCTTGTGCGGCTGGCTCTTCAGACCAACACAACCTGCTCTATTCTCCCGTGAGTATTTCCACCCTACTCGCCTTGATGTGCTATGGAGCTGCAGGAGATACGTTGCGAGAGATAAACGATTTACTTTTACCTGCAGCAGCCTTCACTAGCAGGCATCGTTGCGAGCTAGGCCCTTACTTCATGGCGTTGCTAAACGTATTAGACAAGTACAACACGACCAATTCCACCATCGAAGTTGCCAACAGTGCATGGCACATTGAAGAGCTGCACGCGATGTTCAAGTTGAGAGGGAACAAATACTTCAATCTGGAGGAGATTTCTATGGACCCCAGTAAACCTACTGAGCTGGCAGTTCAGATAAACAATTGGGTGGAAGAGAAGAGCCATGGAAAGCTGACTGATTTCTTTGATGCTCGTGATATTGAACATAATGATGGGGTCTACCTCTTTAACGTACTGTACTTCGTAGGTGTGTGGGCGGAAAAATTCTCTACAGAAGTTTTCATGAATAAATTTATAACTTGTGCTTCATGTATGAATGGTAGTACAAGCATTGATACTGAGAGTGGAGTGGAGTATATGGAGCTGCAGACAAATGCAGTTCCACATTGTGACATGGACTCAGACATGTTACAAGCCATACAATTGCCCTATGCTGATGATAACATTATGATGACCATCATATTACCAAAGCTATGTGCTATGAACCAAGTTGTTGACCAGCTTACCAACTCTGATCTCTTGCATCGTATCAACAAGTGTCTTGATGGTCAACGCCAACGACCCATTCCACCAGATGTTACCATTGTCTTACCAATATTCAAGTTGTCGGATGAGTTACCTGTGCAGCCAATATTGGGTAATTTAGGACTTCGATCTGCCTTTTCATCACCTAAAGCTTTTCCTAAGGTGTTAAAAAACACACAGTCACTGTTTCTGTCCAAAATGACTCATAAAGCTGTGCTGGAAGTTGATGAAAATGGTACGTGTTATGATTACGTGCATATAGCTTAGCTGTGCAGCATATAATGCGGTGGACAAACCATTGTCAATAATGATTGTGTTGATTGTGAATGTTTGTATTACAATTATTAATCACTATCCCACTAGAGATCTGCAAGAAGGCTAAAGCAGAGAGTCAAAAACATAACACTAGAACTCTGTTGAATGCAGAAAAAATCCCAGATCAGGTGACTTGATCTACAGATGGCTTGCAATCTAGGCAAGTGCCTGAGGAGCCACACAACCTGGGATCCACAATTTCCTCTGCATTTAACCACTACTCTCTCATGTTTCATTGAGTTTATTGGTCACCAAAAAACCAACAGGTCAAGTCATATTTGAACTCCAGACATTAGGTGAATGGTCCAATGACATAACCACTGAACTATTTTCAGTTAACTCTATTAGCTAAAATGTTGTTGAATTCCTGTGGTGGGCTCATTTCTACTGAAGCCATTTAATTAGTGTTTACTAATGTACATAATAGTCAATGCGCACTGAAGTATCATCTGTGTGTGTCTGCTAGAGTCTTAAACTAAACTATTTGATCTGATTAGATTTGCACAATGCACTTGTTCATGTGCAGTGTGTGTGTGTAGTGTGTGCATGCATGTGTATGTGTGTTGTGTATGTGTGTGATGGATTAAGTCTATTTCTGCAGGTAGTGAGGCTGCAGCAGCTACTGGTGGCCATTTAACTATTATTTCTTTGAACGACTTTCATGCAACACGTCCGTTCATTGTTCTAATTAATGAGTACACTACTGGAGCTCTACTGTTTATGGGACGAGTGTGTTCAGTTCATGGGGATAGTGAGCCAATTGTGATCACATCTGGACCACATTGTAACCATGAAGATATACTGATGTCTGGGTCAGGCAGTGGACAATAAACAGTGTTGCTTTAGCTAGAAACTGTGTGTACATTTTAGGTGTATATTATGTACCTGTCACATGTAATCTATTAGACAATTTGGTTGCAATAGCCCTGATGCGTACAGAAGTTGTGATTGTTAAGTAACTTAACAATTATGATAAGGTGGCCTTGATGTTAGTATTGTGTGTCAATAATTCCTGCACTAATGCAGAACAGCAATCCTCATCATAATATAGCTATACAAGATTTTTAATGAAATAATAATTGTTGTGTGTATATACTGCACTATACTTGTGACTAGCAGTCTAGTAGAAGGAAGTTAACAAGCTAAATGCTAAATTACACACTTAAGATGGCTGATCATCTGGCTGGTCATTGGGAAATACCATTGTATTTATAATTATGACTAAATCAACCATATGGGTGCCTTTGAAATATAAATATTTAACAATTAAACGACAAGTTTTATGTTGTAAATCCACTTGTTAATGATTTTAATCAATCCTAAATACCTTAAACTACAAGAAAGCTTTTGAAATACGCTTGAAACTGGACCTTGCACTAAACAGCAACACCCTAAATATTAATTATAAATATTTCACATGCAACCATATGGTTGATTTTCCAAAATTCAGTTATATCATTGTTTACTGCACAAATCAGAATTTTTATCTGGTTATACAGTAGCTAATAATCCATCTACTTTTTGATCCCTCCAGCATTATTTTGGCAGCTACCATGAACAGTACATTTATTTTAGCCTTAATTGCTGAATTTGGGTAATTTTTGAAATCATACACATAAACAACAAATATTTGTCCAGTTAATTGTCTGCACGGTTGAAGCAATGCATTAAATGATTTGAGTCAATAAAATTATCTTAATGCAGACTCTATCTTAAATTGGATATACTTGTTAAATTTTGCAGTACTTATTGTACAGAAAGTATACCACACCTCACACACACCATTAGTGTAATTAAATGGCTTATGCTGCATGGAAATACATTGCTAGTATCACTACTATTTTACACATGTACAAATTTCTCTATAGCAAATGTGGATTTATTAAACCCTATTAGCAACTAATGTGGAAAAACCTACTATTAGAGCTAATACATACTATTTCCTCCAAAATTTTTAGTTGCTGTCAGAAAAAATTTCAGAGGTTTTTGAAACACATGATTCCTAAATCATTATATAATAGGTTGCACGCAGGGGAACATTTGAAATAGTTTCCAACACCAGTGTTTCAGTACATTTTGGATACATAAAATTCACAAAAGTAATAAGAAATTTCAGCCAAGCTCTAATTTTCCAAAGAACCTTTGCAAGTATCTACAGTACACTATTCTAATTTCGGAATTTGTAGTTACGCATGCCACATCTGTTGAGAGAATAAATACAAATGATAATCAACTGTGGTCCATTGTCCATTACAATTGTGTTTTTAAACCATAACCCATAATATAGGGTTATGTATTACATAAAATTAGCATAAATTGTGTGGTATAGATAGTGCAAACAAATTAGTTTCATTATCATATTACATCACTGCCATAATTATCATATTAATATTATTTCAAAAGTCAATAGAATGTTTATTGAACGAGCATACTACACACTTGTCAAAAATCCCTGCTTCAGTAGGTACTCCACCTGTAGTCCCTGAATCTGCTGAACAAATTGCAGTGTCCTTTCTCTCTGAACAGAAGGAGAAAGAAAAATGACAGTTGAACATAAATAATTGTTCATAAGTTAAAAGAATCTACTGCTAGAGATGGGCCATCCAAAAAGTAAGATGACATTAAAAGATGTGAATTGCTGTTTCAGTCTCACTTAAGTACAAAAGTGACTATTAAAAATGCAATTCGTCTAGGGAAAAAAACAACAGATCAACTTTGCCTGCTTAAGTTGTCTCTCAGTAATATTGAAGAGAAAATCGCAATACTAAGAAACAAATCCAAGCTGAGATCCACCTCTAATCCTGAAGATGTTCGCAATGTATTTATCACTCCAGACTTTAAGCCTTTGGAACAGAAGAGGAATAAGGCTTTGCGAGAACAACCGTTGGATATGAACAAAACAGAGAATCTCTATGTAATAAAAAAATGGAAGGATAGTGCGGAGGCAAACCTAAACCTCTGCACTGATAATCAGCCACCCTACCCTCCTCATGACCCCAGTGATTTTTCTACTAACAATTCAATCAACTCACTATCAATACTAGTTTTAAATTGCCAATCTGTTGTAGCGAAAAAAGAATCCTTCCTTAACCTTATTAGCTCTTACTCCCCTGATATCATTGTTGGCTCTGAATCTTGGCTCAAGCCATCCAAAACTGTGAAGTGTTTCCATCTAATAACAACGTATATCGTTTAGACCGCCCTGATGGCTATGGGGGGGTTATTGCATGCCAAGATATTCTTCCCTCCTGTAACCTACAAATAGCCTATTAGTAAATATCTTGTGAAATAGTGGCTTGCCAAATCCAACTTCTAAACCAACCACTTCTCATTATCTGCTCTATATACCGCCCACCATCAAGTAATGACACCTATTTAGAAGAGCTATGTCAGCAATTAGAATGTATTAGACACAATCATCCTGACTTTGCTTTATGGATTGCTAGAGATGTTAATCTCCCTGATATTGACTGTAGCAACACCTCTATTAAGAGCCATCAATACCCTCTTAATATGAACCAGATCTTTTAGACTTTTTACAGGACAATGCTTTAAGTCAACTGGTAAACTGTCCAACCAGAGGTTCAAATATATTAGACATTTTTATCACTGATAGACCCTCTTTAGTTGAATCATGTAACACTATTGATGGAATTAGTGACCATGAAGCTGTACTTGTGACTTCTACTGTACTTGTTCCTCATTGTCATCCTGTAAAAAGATCTATTTACCGATGGTTCCAAGCTGATTTTGATCACATAAGGAAAGAAATCCAATCTCTTTGTGAAGAATTTATTGTTACATGTTCGCCTTCTACCCCAGTAGATGTTTTATGGAACAACTTCTTGTCAATATGTAATGCTGGCTTGAATATGATTCCTACAAAACTTACATCTTCTAGACTAACCCAGCCTTGGATATCTAGCAGTGTTAAATGGTTAAGTCGAAAGAAACAACGTGCCTATAATTGTGCATGTACTACTGCCTTACCTTCAGATTGGTCTAAATATTATGATCTGAAAAAGCAATGCCAAAGAGAATGTCGTCAAGCATTTAACAACTATATTTCTTCTCTTGTAGACCCTAATAACAACCAAGTTACCAAGAGATTGTGGTCTTACATTAAAAGTAAAAAGCAAGACCATACTGGTATTGGCCCTCTCATGTATCAAGAAACCACCATCACTGATCCAGTAGGGAAAGCTAATACTCTGGCTGACTACTTTTCGTCTGTTTTTACTCGTGATAATACATCGTCTTCCTTACCCAGGATGAGTGGTCCTCCACTACCTGATGCTTCACCTATAACCATCCATCATGAAGGGGTGGCTCAATTGTCACTCAACATATACAACCAAATAAAGCAAGTGATCCTGATAATTTGCCTGCCCGTTTTTTCAAAAAGTTGCTAACCAAATTGCCCCTGCATTGACAATTGTTTTTCAAGCATCTCTAGACCAAGGTCATTTACCAGACATATGGAAAACTGCTGCTGTTGTTCCCATATACAAGAAAGGAAGCAGACCCGAGCCCAGTAATTACGGACCAGTAAAACTTACTTGTATTTGTTCTAAAATTTTGGAACATAATGTTCACTCTGCTATATCACAACATCTTGAGCACTATCAAATAATAACTGATGAGCAGCATGGATTTCATAGGGGAAGAAGCTGTGAATCTCAACTACGTAATTACTACAATGACTTCGCAGAGTGTCTTAACCAGAAGGGACAATGTGACATACTACTGTTGGACTTCAGTAAAGCTTTTGATAGAGTTCCACACTCTCTCCTATTCCATAAGTTGTCTCACTATGGAATCAATGGAACACTTCTTTCCTGGCTAAGATCATTCCTAAATGACAGATCACAGTATGTTATATTAGAAAATCAGAAAAGCCACTCTCTATCAGGTGTACCTCAAGGTACTGTGCTTGCACCTTTGCTATTCTTACTCTACATCAATGACCTACCTATCTGTGTCCGCAATAAAATTAAGTTATATACTGATGACATTTTGTTGTACTCTTTTATGCACACTGCAGATGAACTGTATTTCTTTGCAACAAGGTTTGGACATGCTAGCCCAATGGTCACACACTGGCTTGGATGATGTCATTTAATCCTCAGATATGTGAGTTTTTAAGAGTGACAAACAAGAGAAATCCCATCTTGCATACTTACTACATTGAGAACACACTAATCAAGGAAGTTTTGTCTGCTACTCATCTAGGGGTTACCATTGACAGCAAGCTCACTTGGAATGATCATATTCAAAGAATTGTTAATAAAGCTAACCAAATCAATGCCTTTCTACACAGAAATTTACGTCACTGTCCAAGTTGTGTTAAGTGCAATTGTTACAAAAGTATGGTTAGACCTATTGTGGAATACGCATCACCTGTTCGGGATCCCCACACAACAGTCAATATAAACAAAATTGAAGCCATCCAGAGGAGATCTACAGCCAGATTCTGTCTAAATGATTTTTCGAGATACTCCAGTGTTTCTAATATGCTGACTACACTAGATCTACCTATGTACAAAATATGACTAGAGATGTACCGATAATCGGATCAGCTAAAATATCGGCCACCGATATGGTAATTTTTACCAATTCGGTATCGGTACAGAACAGCAGGAGGACCGATATCGCTACCGATATTTATACAGTAGCAAAAGTTTGTACATAAACAGATTATGTATTGGTTTTCTATGTTATCCATATGGCTCCAATAGTGCCAGTGGCTTATTCTTATTGTTCACTCTGCAACAAACTCTACGCTACGAGAAGCCATACAAATACACGCGATTCTAGTGTTTTTTGCTGCAAAGTTTATCACAGTCTTTACAAATGAAGCAGTTGAGTACCTTTGTAATAAAAAGAAGGGTCACAGGATAACAAAGGAAATTTGCTGTACCAGCTTTCTCACAAGCCATAATTTTATAGAATGCGGAGTAATGCAGAAATATCCGTTTAAGGCTTCATGGGAGTATAGTATTAGTATTAGTATTATTAATTACTGGTAAAGGCACTGCCTGTATACCGGGTCAACACAAAACTTGTACAATCATAAGATGGCTATACAAAAATAAATCTAGAATTAGCTAAGTGAGAATCTAACAATGATTTAAAACAATTAATTGAATTAGCATTTACAACATAGTCAGGTAAGCCATTCCAGTCATTGAGAACCCTATTAAAAAAATAATCAGATCTACATTTTAATCTTGAAATGATTTAAATAACTTAAATTGATGTCCCCTTGTGATACATAAAAATGTTTGTGCCACTTTGTGGGTACCTCATTGTCTGGATCGCACAATAGAAACCCAAGCTGTATACTACCACAGGAGTATAGCAATGAATACATCCACATGCTGTAGGTAAATGTACACTTTTGTTTGCTTAAAACTATAATGCAAATATCGGATCGGCTATTGGTTATCGGCTTCTTTTGATGGCATCAATATCAGATATCAGTACATGCGCAAAACCCATATCGGTACAGCTCTAAATATGATACGGATTTGAACCACAGACTTCTACTGAAATCTAAACTCACAAGACCCTCAACACTGTGTCACTGTTACCAATATACCTAATAAATGGATTTTGTAGAATATGTTATAAAAATTCTTTTATCTCTAGGCCTCCTGAGTATTCTGTTTTTCTAGAATCACCATCATGATAGCATAGTACAAATGATCAATTGAGAAAAAAGTAGGATTCCAGTAATAAAGAACAGCAAAACAGGGTATCTATGTGGAAAAATCTATATAGGGCTGTACTGATACCAGTACTTTATCGGTATCAGTACTGATATCATGAGTATTGGTATCGGTCAATTACAAGGTGTATATCACCCATATTTTATTTATGTTGTATAAGTATTATTATAAGCCAAACATTTGTACAAGTGGCTTTGTGGTGCAGTGTTAACTGCTGAAATGCTGTGCATGGGTGCGGATTCTGGTATGGCTGAGGAGCATGGGTTCGATTCCCAGAATACATAGTGATTTTTTTCTTAACTTTACTCGAGGTTTTTGGTATCACCTTTCGGTAATATCTTTTCTTATTCAGTTGATTTGCACTGACAAATCAGACCAGAATATTATCAAAATGCTTTACAAACAGTCATTGGTAACTAGATGCAGTACTGAATTGCTGAAAAGCATTTGAAATAGCCATATATTATAGTGATACAACACTTGTATCTCATTAATAAGGAATATTGGTTACACTTTCAAAGTATTGGCTGTTTCTGCAATATCAGTTCATCAAAAAACTTGTATCGGTACTTGATAATAAATAAAGGATATTACTACAGCCCTAGGAAAATCCCTACATTAGCATATTATCACCATCTATTTAATGCCAAAGTAGGAATTTCCCACATACAGTAGCTATGTTATAATACCATCATTCATATCTCTTGTTTTACTACATTTATCACTGGAACCCTACTTCACTCTTATTAATAAATGTACTAACTTTTTTTGTTATAGCATAGCTATGAAATAGCTACACGAGAGGCTACACATTTGGCTGCTCTATTAGAATACATGGCTGTGACTGCTTTATTAGGGTATCTTAATCTTGCTACTAATCTTGAGGTGAGCTATGTATTACATTACGGGGGTGGTTGTCATGTTGAATTTTCTACAGGTGGTTGCAGCTATATTATTAAGAAGCATGTTGACCATGTTCTGATCATTTCAGACATGGTCATCAGGGGCGGATCCAGGAGCTAACAAGGGGAGGGGCACAAACAGGCTAAGTTGTAGGTGGTTGAAGAGAGCCAGATTCTCTAGTTCAGTGCTGCATGTATGAAGCAACAAATAATCACCTCTTAGTAGTGTCTCACAGTTGATTTTTGCCATTTTGGCCTTTTCGGATGATTGTGAAGTCATAAAAACTGTTTTAAAGGCTCTGAATGTCTTAAAACCAGCAACACGATAATTATTTTTAGAGGCGCTTAGTACGCACGAAGGTGCTGGGTGGCAATTTCACTGCTAATTTGGCTTTGGTTCCCTTTAGTTTCAGGTAAATTTGTATTAAATATTAGTAAAAAGTGCATATTTTGATGTGTTGATAAACTGCTTGGCCTGACACAAAGTTTAGTAGCTAGCTATTTTAATCAGAAGCATGGCTGGCTCCTCCGGCACAAGGTGGAGGGAGGGGGGGGGGGGGGGGGGGGCATTTGCCCCAAATGCCCCATGCTGGATCCGCCATTGGTCATGGTGTACAATCATATAAGGGTGTGGTCGGTATGCTCTGATTGCTAAAGGGAGTAGTCACCATGCTCCGTCTTCAGCAGTGATCTGATCATTTTATAAGTAGCTACAGCCACAGGCATTTGCTCCCTCTTATAGTAGCATAAGTGCTTCAGATAGTTTTGTGGAATCTAGTATGCTCCTCTAAGGAAAGCGTCGATACAGAAATTAATGCATCTGTATGGTTTCCTTGCATGAAGAACAAGACATGCATGTAATTGAAAATACAAAAAAGGACATGCCACAAGTGAGCTTGTGAATGGTGGCCATGTGCTGCTTTGTTTAGCCTTGTGACTGAAGTCTGAAGCCAGGCTGGTAGGCAGGCAGGCAGGTAGGCAGATCAAATATCAGGTTTTGGAAATTGTTTTCTATTCAACCTCCTGTAAGTGTTTTTGTTTTGTTTTGTTTTTAACACTGGATTTGATATTAGATCCACTAAGACTCTTATTTTCATCATGTGTAACATATCTAAGATGGTTTGTAATGGTAAAATTTTGGAAGGCACCCTTCATTTGGGGGGGGAGGACCCTACTAAACAGCATTTTACTGTTTGATCTTCAATGCTGCTGAAAATATACCTGCTTTATGGTTGCATATTACCTTCTTTGGAATCTTTGCTTCTTCAGCATTATTTTAAGCCTAATTTTACATGTGCAACAGTTAATATGGAAACTGTGCAATCATACATTTACTGTATACCATTGTATGATGAGAAATACTTTTAACCACATCATCATCATCTGGTTTACCACCATGTGTGTCATCACTAGTGTCTGGCTTAGGAATAACCTGGCTATTGCTTGATTGAGTAGGTGCAACTGCTGCAAGCAAGATGGCACCTGTTTGTGGTTCCAGGTGCATCTATAAGTTTATAGTATGCCATACATGCGTACATGTTGAAAGCAGCTTACATATACCTGGCAGATGCTGGATACAACACTTGTCTGTCGAGATCTGTTTTTGTAGTTTGAAGCATACTTTTCTACTTATAAATGTGCTATAATCTATAAGGGAAATCATATAAAAATACAGAAAAGAACATTTTAGCATTACTAACTTATACCTAGCTATGATAGTTGGTATAAGTCAGTAATGCTCAATTATTCTTTTCTCACAACACCTTTACTTACCTGTTAGCATAATAATTAGGGATTTTACATTAGTGACTGCTAGAGTTGACTGCTGTGTTAGAGAAAGCGGCTGTTGTATAAGAGTATCTCAATTTCATAACCAATTTTACACTTGCAGCATTTCAGAGGTGTAGCTATCTGAATAATTTTAGCACAGTACACTGCAAGAAAAATAATCATTTTGCATCAATAATTCCTATGATTATTCATAATTCTTTTCACTACCTCTATCTATTCCAAAGAAATATCTCAGCATAATAGATACATACCTACTTGTGGGTATAAATTGAGTACAAAGCAATGACTAATTATTAATGATGCTTCTCATGATCATGTTTTTTCCAGTCTCAGCATGATAGTCAGATTATACAGAAATAACAAATAACTAGACGTTTAGATGGATCCTGCCAACAGACACCTGACCCATGGATTATATATAGCTATACATTATTTTTGCACATTCTACTTCTTATTACATATATATGCACTAGCTACCTGTTGTGATTACAGTTCCGATGGTCTACATCATCATCTGGTGAAAAATCAGCACTCACCGTTTATCGAATCATAGTATCAGAAAGTACCACATTGACTTACGATGTGATGATATTCTGTAGACAGTTGGCATCATAATAAATTAATATTGGTGTTCATACTTTATAGCTATATAGCTAGCTACTGTCTTAGTAATGTCAACCATGAACATAAATTACAAGATCAAAATGTACCTGTTACTATCACTAGCTAAAAGTTTGGAAGTGAAATGGAACAACATGATTGTCCACCTTTGTTACTGGACACCTGTAGCTAATAGCCATTGTGTTGCAAGGGGTCTGGGATTTTTTTCTACATTCTTCACATTTCAGTTACATGTTTCTGACTTCCTGTATTCACAGGCTTTAGCCTTCTCACAGGTCCCTAGTGGGATAGCATTTAATAAAAATAACTACCACAATTAAAACTTTTGTAACCTTGGAGATGTATCCCACAATCGAAACGAAAGAAAATAGCTGAGCAGTCCTTCTCTCTGTGTTTCTACTGGAACAGTGCTAAGTAATAGGTATAGTCATGTAGACATATCTAGTTTGTATTACTAGTAATGTCTGCTAATTTGTGTTTGCACAGTATGAAATTTAAAGCGTTTATATTTGTCCTAGAAGTACCCCCTCCGAAATTAGGAGCTACAAACGTTTTTTCAACCACCATATAATATATGAACCTGACCCTATGTGGACTTCTCTACGCTTTTTATTTGCTGGGACTCTCTTGGGGATATTTTAGGCATTGTGTAGGCTTGCATTAATTGGAATGGATGCGTTTTTACCATTCACAGGCAACTACGGAGCTTTATTGTGTAAGGTGTTTTATACCAGTGCAGCTATACAAAATCTCTTTTCCACAACAATATAATTAGCAAGCAATCCAACACACTATATGTGACCAGATTTGCAAGAATCCCATATGTTCGCTCAAGTCTAATTTTACAGTAGAATGCAATAAACGCAATGGGAGGAATATTTATGAAATCAAAAAAAATCTGTAAAATTTTTAAGCATTTGTTTCACAATAAAGGGAAGCGATAAGTCTGATAACACCAAACACCTTGGTAGCATCGTGATCCCCAAAGCAAGAGGCCTAGGAGTTCCAAAATCTTTGTTTTGTATCAGTACTACCAAGCATACAGAAGATATGAACGTTAGTCTGCCTTGCGCTGGACAAACGGTTCACTATCATTTTTTCTCATGTTTTTGCCTTTGCCTTGGTCGTAGGAAAAGCTTGGAAGACAAAACTTTCCTAGCAACGTATTCGCCTGTTCATGGAGAACCCGTTGGTATAAGTTGCATCTTGGTAGAGGGCTGCATTTGTAAGTTATGGTCGTTTAATTAAGTGCCTGTAGTTTAATTTCCTTATCGGCAATGTACAAATTGATTTTTCTGCTGTTGCAACTTTGTAGTGTTAGTTGCAATCAATTGTTTTTATCATTAATTTTGTTGGTTTTCTCTGGCAACAAGGCTGTTTATATGTCTTTGTATTGTCTTGTACACAATTTGTAATCTGTCAGATTCAGAATACACTTTATAGTGAGACAGGAGGATGAGAAAAGCGACTGTAGAAGGCTAACTACGCTGTACGTAAGTACTGATGGACAGTTTGTACAACTATCTACTTGTTGTTCGCAAGAGTGGCCATTAATGCGATAAAGTTGAAGGTGTCAATATCAAGTAACCAACATGAAGAATTCACTGGGCTTAGTATGAATATGTATCCATTAAAATTTGTTGTTAATTGCTATGGTAACGTTGTCGACAGCTTTGTTAGTGGGGGGTAATTGTGGTCATTCCAGTGTCTCCATTGGTTGTGTTGATTGTGTCACATTCACACAAAGTGTACTTTATTGTCATTGAAAGGTGAATAAGTACACTTTGATGGAAAATATAACACAGTTTGACATATAAGCATACCTTTTCCTCTGAACTTAGAACTTAGATGGTATATCAATAATGTTTAACACATCACTACTAAGGAGCTCCTTTGGTACTATATAATAGTTAGACACCAAGACCAAGGGAACTAAGCAGGGGCGGAGGAGGTGAGGGGACTGGGCTGACCCAGACGTATCTCTGGTTTGGTAAGGTGAGACCAAAAAAAAAAAAAGGTCACAATCAACTGACAATAGCTTTCCACCTCACCAGCTACGCATTTATAGCTGATAAACTACATAAAAGTCTTTACATAGCTCGCTACACTGCTCTAATACTTTGACTGCTTTATTAGAGTGAATGCTCTATTAGAGTATCTCAATCTTTATCGCGATTTTCAGCCCCACTCCAAGAAGGATAATTTCGGTGTGATATCATTCTGAGGGAGGGCTAAGCCCCCTAGCCCCCCCTTTCCGCCGCCTATGGAACTAAGCAATTTAGTAACCCCAATGGCCCGAGGCTGTAGCGTGCTGAGCACAGTGAGGACGCTACTAAGGGCCAGAGGGGTTACTAAATCGCTTAGTTCCCATTGGTCGCGGTGTCTAAATTATTTAGACTATGGTTTAAAGTACATACTTTTATAGCCAGAGCATGAGTGTGGAGTGAAAGAGCAATGCAGAACAACAGAACGGTTTCTTCCTGAAGTCCTTACAGCACCCACAAAAATAATTATTTGACTGGTAACCAAAGTAACGGCTAGGGCTACAATACCATACGCCGTTTAGTCCAGAATTCTTTGCGGAACACGGAGAAGAAGAGTATTACAGTATTATTAAGTACTGCAGTGTGCCTTTCATGTTATAATTATTTATCATGTACAAAATTGCTTGAGGGCGGATTACTAAACGAACATGTGTAGGTGACTACATGAGCATGTCAGGTGACTAAGTGGTTTAGTAAACCTGTAAATGAGCCATACCATAGTCTAAATACATGTTGTTAGTGGAGTAACCACATCATTGTGTCTGATCTGTTGTCTATTCAGCACAACACAGTCAACAGTTTTAGTGTGAATATTTGTATTGCCGGTATTAACAGTTTTACAGTACATTTGCTGTGTAGCAACAAATATCGGTAATAAACTAAATCAGGGAAGTGGAGAATTGTTACCAAATCGCCAAATTTCTTTGTCAATATTGTCACTTCCACACCAACTAATTGATCCAGTACACATGTGATCCAATGCAGGTATGAACAGATTTCTCTATAAAGCAAATCAGACCCAGATAAAATCATGAAAGCTACCAGGTGGGTAGCCAGCCACCTGGTGCATGCAGTGACTGAATAGATATTTCAGCACAAGAAGCTAAGGGTTGTACAGGCTGTATGCTTCTCCCTGGCAGGTTAAAACATGTACAAACTTTCATGCAATAGTGCAGTGTCAATTTACAATATCAGTAAACCCAAAATTATAGACAAAATAAAATCTTGCCAACTGTAATTTCTTTAACAAATCAAATATTTTCACCACTATATGTTGTTATATGGTTTGTTGGCTTTTAGTTATATAATATTATACCAGTGATTCCCTGGTGGTGTCCTTTTAATAGAGGCTAATCCAATAATTGTCGCAGAGCATACTGAGCAGTATACTATGAGTACTACTCTAACAATTTTACAATATTCAATACTGAAAATAATGTGTTTTGCAAACTACAGTATGTATTTTAATTACAGTAAACATTTATTCATACTCTATCCAACTGTCCAATCATCACACTACTGAGGGCAGTAGAATTAGCAGTCTCTACATTATCATCTTTGGTACGCCCTCCAGCGATGATGACAAGACCCTAGCTAGACTATTGGACTTCACTTATTGGATTGGAATTGCCAAAGATGCAAGCCACTATTGCACCAACTGTATAACTTGTCAGATGGTGAAGGTCCCAGCAAGACCACCAGCTTCCCTACAACCGATTGTGACCAGCAGACCCTGGGAATTGGTAGCGGTGGACATCCTCAAAGTCCCCATGTCAAGTAGAGGAAATCAGTATTTGCTTGTGGCACAAGATTATTTCTCCAAGTGGCCCTTTGCAATCGCACTACCTGATCAAAAAACAGCTACCATTGTAACAGCACTTCGAGATCAAGTTTTCACCATGGTTGGACCTCCTCGAAGATTACACTCGGACCAGGGGAGAAACTTTGAGAGCCACATCCTGTCTGAGTTATGCAAGGCATTTGGGGTAGAGAAATCCCGTACAACACCCTACCATCCAATGGGAGATAGACTAGTTGACAGGATGAATCGCTCCTTGCTTAACTTATTGAGAACACTGATGGAGAGGTAACTCAACTGGGAAGACCATTTGCAGCTTCTTCTCTTTGCATACCGAACCTCTCAGCATTCAACAACAAGGCTGTCACCTTATGAAGTGTTATTTGGATGAAATCCTCCCCTGCTCCAGTTACCCTTACCACCCACCTCAATATTCCCTGATCCAGGTGATTACAGCTGTCAACTTCAGCGGAAGCTCATGGAGATGTGGGAAATGGTAGAGGCCAATACAACCAAATCTGCAGAGGCACAGCAGAGCAACTACACTGGACAGAAGAAAGTGACATTTGCTGTAGGACAAAGAGTGTTCCTAGATAATCCAACTAGAGGAAAGCTGGATCCCCGCTGGACTGGTCCATGGAACATCATCAGTATCAAAGGACCTCTCTATAATATTTCATAAGATTCCAATCATCGCACATACAGCAGACTACACGCATGCGTGCAACTACACACACACTACTACAATTACATAATCATATTTACAATAACTAATACACTAGTCCTTACAATCACTGATATACTACACTCTCACATTAGAATTACAGATGGGACCCACCAAGCGCATAGTGCATGTGAACCGAGTGAGACCAATGTTAACTGGTGAAGCTGACAATTCATCCCCTTGTGAGAACTGGTCACCTCCTTTATTTACACACTATGAGAATCCAGTCCCGACCCAAGACAATCAGACCACTCATAACACTGAGCCAGTTTCACATTCTCAAGACAATAGAAATCACTCCAAACCCATCGCACAGTGACTAGAAGTGGACGAGTTGTTAGACCTCCAGACTATTATGGAGTGTCAGGAAACTTTTAACATTGTTGCACACACACCCAATTTGTAAGTACTGCTCATACTTTAGTTTGAAGGGGGAGGTGTGTTAATAGGATTAATTATGTCATTGATGTATGCGTAATATTGTATCTGGTGATCGACACGTGGCCTCCTCTCTCGTCCATGTGCTTGAGTTGTAAGTGTGATCTTTTGTTGTAGTTATTCTTGAGTTATTACATGTCTTGTCCTGTGCGGCTGTGCCACACTTGGCCATGATCCCGGGATAAATAATACGGATTAGTAGGGGATTTGTAACTCGAAGTTGTCCCCAGGGGTGGGAAATTTGCCATCTAGCATCTGCAAATCCCTACCTCTGCCCAACCTGGGATAGGTGGGGCTTGACATTGATAGGTGCATTATTATTACACAATAGAAAGCTAATATTTTGTAACGTGATCCTGAATCTAGCCTAGGTACTAGTTAATATTCGTGCATATAATTACAGTTACCTGTTCTTAGAGTTCTTCTAGATCACTTGGCAAAGTGAATAGCTCACTGCTACTGAATAAATAAAACTTAACACACAATTAAAACTGATGTAACTATGGAAATACAACCCACAATCGAAAACATTTTGATACTGAAGGAAAGAGTCCTACTGAAACAGTGCTAAGCTACAGGTATAATCATATAAGTATGTTAAGTGTATATTGTTCTTTCTTGTATTCTGCTTTTGTGAAGTAGAATGAATGGCCAAGTACTGGCCCAATAGGGAAAGAGGAGACTACAGTCCCTTAGCCCCCACCCCTTGCTAATTTCATTCCTGCTAAGAAAATTTATACATACTTGTATTGCTTCTTGGTTAGTAAACTTTGATGTCTTAAGTTCAAACAGTTCCAGAGGTTTGATGTGGCTCTATATCATTATTTTGTGTCCCATAATTACTAAATTACTACAGAAAAATTTGGGGCTTTTGGTGATTAATTCTTTCAGAGTTGATCTGTAACTGTTGGACTAATCAGTAAGTTAGCTAGGAATAGTGTTGTGAACTGGTTTTGCCCATATATGACAAGTCAATTATTGGCTCAGAAGCTTTAAACCAACCCACTTGGTAAACCATATATTACCCCTGCTGACAAGTGTTAACATCACAACATAACCTCAAAGCATGTGTAAATATGTGATTGTAATAGGCAGGTCACTTTGGTAGGGGAGCCTGTATTCCGCGGAATACGGAATAGCAGAATAACGGAATAAGCGAAAATCACATTCTAAATATTTTATTATTGTTTATAGCCTCTATAACGTTTTAATATACATTCCTCACCTCGTAGAGAACACAATCACGATGGCACCGATCCTCGGGGCGATCTTTAAATAGGATATGTACAAAGATATTCACTCTAGAACAATTTAACTAAGCTAAACTACTGTTAAATACACTTCACTACATAATCGCTAGAAAACTAGAAGTTCTTTATGCTATACTTACTCATACCAGCTGTCACACACGAGCAGCTAGCTAGCTAGCTAACTGGCCGAATAGTTTAGGACAAAACAATCCACTCCCTAGGTAGCTACCCTGCATGCATGGAATAATCTGACCTTTCTTATAACTCTGTTACCATTTCCTAAAGTGTTTCAAATAAATTTGGAGGATGATACTGCTTTCAGCTCCCAACATCAGAGCTCCAACCTCGGCTCTAACACTTCGCATATAACTCTAATAAATTCGGGAAGTTACTCGTGTATGACAGCTGGTATGAGCAAGTATAGCACAAAGAACTTTTAGTTTTCTAGCGATTGTGTAGTGAAATGTATTTGATGGTAGTTATAGCTTAGTTAGATTGTTCTAGAGTGAATATCTTTGTACATATCGTATTTAAAGATCATCCCCAAGGATCGGTGCCATCGTGATTGTGCTCTCTATGAGGTGAGGAATGTATATTAAAACGTTATAGCGGCTATAAACAATAACAAAATATTTAGAATGTGATTTTTGCTTATTCCGTTATTCTACTATTCCGCTATTCCGTATTCCGCAGAATACAGGCTCCCCTTTGGTAGAGGTGTACCGATTATCTGATCAGCTAAAATATTACCACCAATGTGGTAATTTTTACCAATATCAGTATCGGTACAGAACTACAGGGAGACCGATATTGCTACCGATATTGATACAGTAACAATAGTTTGTACATAAACAGATTATGTACTGGTTTTCTATGTCATCCATGTGGCTCTTTAGTGCCAGTGGCTTATTGTTCACTCTGAAACAAATGCTATGGTATGAGAAGCCATATAAATATACACAATTCTAGTGTTTGTTGCTGGAAAGCTTATCGCAGTCTTTACAAATGAAACAGTTATAGAGTACCTTATAATAAAAAGAAGGGTCACTGGATAGCCAAGAAAACTTGTTGTACCAGCTTTCTCACAAGCCATTAGAATGTGGAGTAATGCAGAAATATCTGTTTAAGGCTTCATTGGAGTATACATAAAAATGTTTGATGGTCTTTAACTTATAAGTGTCTTTATGGAAATGGTGGTTTGCTGGTTGCTATGGGTGCAAATATGCATGCTGTGCATTAGGCCCATGGGAAGGTGGAGACAACAACAAATAGTGTCAGTATCTGAATAGGTAAACCTGGACATAAAACTAGTCAAACCAGGCACTCAGTTGTACATAGCACATAGGATTGTGGAATCTTTACAATAGAGGGAGTCACCAGAAATGTGACCTATCAAAGTTGTGGTGATGCATTTCAAAGTTGATGGATCAGGTTAGCGCTTTACGGTTTTGTTGCAAACATTCCGCAAACCTCTGTATACAGCAGCAGCAACAGCGAAAGTAACTCTGCTGTGTTTACCCACCCCAATCCCTCCCTCAGCATTTTCCTCCAGTGACAAATCAGTGACATGTTGGTGTGAAATGGGTGGTGCCGTAGCAGGAAAGAGGGAGTTAAAGGGGTTTAGTTCAGGGTATGTAGGTCCCCACCAAATAGTGGTAAAGCCCTGATCATTACTTTGGGATTAAGACATGCATGACCTTGGTTAGCTTGAAGTCACATGATCTCACATGATAGCCAGATTACCAATGGTCATTGTTAACATTCCTAAGTCAACAGCACGTCCCAACTTCTAGTACATTACTCCCTATTTTTGTGATTTGGAGACACTGGGGAGAAGTTAACAATGAATACATGCACATGTTGTTGTAGGATAGGTAAATGTATACTTTTAACTATAATGCAAATATCAGATCGACTATCGGTTATCGGTTTCTTTTGGTGGCATCAATATCGGATATCGGTACATGCCAAAAACCCATATCGGTACACCTCTACACTTTGGCTTCCATTGAAACTCATCAGGTTCACAACACTAGCTGGAAAAGTTGTCATATGGCTTCACACTGAAATTTGCAAGCTGTCACCATAATATCACCTTATACCAGTATTTGACCAGTTATAATAGTAATGGCTTGTAAAATACATAGCTGTCCCCGAATGATAGCTGCTCCACAGCCTAGAATTATTGTCATAAGAGCTGCCCTTGGATAAGAGCTGCGGCTTGTATCCGAATAATTATACTGATGCAAGTGTTGATAAGATACATTTGAAGCAGAAACCAGGCAAATGAGTTGTTTTATGCCAGGAAATAATGTTTTTGAGAGAAATTTAAATAAATGATATTGTTGAGTCACTCATGAATGATGAATCCGTATAAATGCTGTGGGCTGCTGCCGCACAAGTCCATTGTAGCCGCTCTCGGATACTAGCCACCTTTACATGGTAGCCACAGGGCATTCCTTGCTGAAAGTTATATATTAACTGGTCAAATATGGTATTAATGGATATAAAACAGAAACTAATGTTGCCATAATAAGAAATGTACTACTGGAACTATGAGAACTTTGGTAAAGGGAAACATATGTGACCGGATCTGCAAAAACAGGACATAATCACATTTTTTTCGAATTCCTGTTTATTACATATTTATAATCTACTTAGGGGTCATCCATTATTTTCAGCCTTTACGCAAGAGTACAAAGAGTACGCTGGGGGGGAGGGGGTTAAATCACACGTATGCTTATAAAATGATGAGTAATCATTGTGTATATACTGTACATAGTATCAACATTTATACAGTATGCTTTGTGAAGGAGGGAGGGGGTTAGAAAAAGAGTACTCTTTGTATGCTTGCATAAAGACTGAATATTATGGATGGTCCCTTAGCTAAGTGTACCCACTGGCAAAGTTTCAGCTTCATATGCCAATAACTTAGGAAGTTAAAGCGCTACAAAGTAGCAACAACAGAAAAATCGATTTGTACAAAAACGGTTGTAACTTACCAACAGATTGAGGTACGGAGCTAACATGTTCACCATAGTGTTCGTCATGAACAGGGGAATCAATTACTGGGTAAGTTTTTCCTTTACTCTCCCTTCTTCACTGCATACAAAGGTGAAATTCATGAAGAAAAATCGATCGCGTACAATCGCTTCGACATGACGTAAACAAATGCTCATAACTTACGTATCCTTGGGTCTACTGCAATGAAACCAAGATTTTACAACTCCTCTTGAGCAGGCGAATAAGATGATATCCAGGGTTTTATTGTTAGTTTCTTCCTTCACTAAGAAAGAGGGGTTTAAAAAAATTATGGAATTTTTTCAATAATACGCAAGTATTTTGCCCAATGTATTCAAGATCCGGTCACATATACTATAAGTGAACATATAGTACAGTGTAGTTGTAGTGAATGAATTGTTGTTGGATGGACCACCATGATTCACACAAGTATGTGATTGAGTGTTACATTGATGTAATGATATTTTTCAAACTGATATGAAGGTTACGGGATACTGTAAACCCACATGTACACTATAGATCATTTATCATGGTTTAGGGTTTTAATTTCTCTTAATCCATTGTTACCAAATATTTAAAACTATGAACCAAAAATCAGACCAATGAAGAACCATGAGAACTTACTAACAATTTTAAGGTTTGAAGAACATCACTTGTGAGGGATTGACAAGAAGATTTGTGAATAATGTGTATAGTTAGCTATAATATGGCCTGAAACAAGATATTGTGGCCACAACATTAATTTTTAAATTTATGTTACAAACACTAGAAACATTATTTCTTACAAATGGCTCCATCAGGACCTAGATAAGAAGCCAAACTAGTAGTTTGTTTATACAAAATGTTAACAATCTGTTTGATAGCCCTGATTTTTGGTTCAGGAAAATAGTGAACAAAACTACAGGTGCACCAGTTGCTAAGTGTGTTGTTTCTATGTTATCTTGTACTGTTACGTGTGTTTTCTTGTACCTTGTACCTGTCCAGTCAGCACACTATTATTCTCCCAACGGTTTTAGCCTGTTACCAGCTGATACACAACACAACAACACCAAACCCCTCCTAATTACGTATTAAAAATTTTGTAAAAATTTTGTTCGACAGTCACTCACTATCCCGTAACCTTAATGTAGTCAATGACTGAATTTTACAAAACTAGCACATCATACAAAATCTAATCCAACAAGTGAATGTGTTACAATATAATACTCTCAATAGCAGCTTGACATATTATATTGAAATACATCAAGTGATTAGCCAATAGAATTAGTATTACACTTGTTTGTCAAGGTCCCTTGCAAAAATCTATAATACTAATTTGATTGGCTAAAATAGTGTGATGTGTTTCTATTAGAAGCAAATGTCCGACTTGACAACTAGGGTTACCATAGTGATAGATGCCCCATGAGCAACTGTTGCTAAGTAACCGTTGCTAAGGTAAACATCATGTTGAGATCTTGGCAATAGTTGTTAGGTAACGGTTGCTAAGTGTGACTGGTCAGTTATCTTTTGAATTTCTGTTGCCTAGTAACAGTTGCTATGGTTGTCGGATTAATTTATAATAGAATGGATGGCTGTGGTATATAGTTCTTGCATTGTAAACAGGAAGGAAATAGTACTTGCTCACACTATTTTACTCCTTCCTGTTTACAATGCTCGCACTATTAATCCTGAATACCATAGTCATCGGTCCTATTACATATACAAATAGCTATACACTACTGGTTGTAAACCTCAAATTACTCAAACTATATGGGGTTGGTTTTGAGAGCCATTGTTAAGGTGGTATGACATGGCTTGATGAGGTGTACTGGTGGATGGCTGTTGAGGTAGACTTCACCAGCAATTTCGTCATTGGTTGATTACAGATAAATAATAATATTACAACATATAGCCCTTTTATACCCCAAATCAACAGGAAGTTCTAGAAAGTGCCAGGCACATCTGGATTACAAAAATGGTACCACAAAATTCAAATTAATCAGCACAAAGAGTGGCTAAGTGACAAATAATTGCTAGCACTTTTTGATAAAACACTAAATTTTCTGTGGAATTTCAGTAAGGTACAGCTGTATGATTTGAAATATGATGCCACATCAAAATCATTGCCTTAGGGAATTTTTGGAAACTTCTAAAACAGGTTATCTAGAAGCCGAAATGTAGCATTGTGTGAGTATGCTGTATATCTATGGCTTCGTGTAGTGTAGTTCTCCAGGTTACAGTATAGTCGCAGGCAATCATTCAAAATGTTGACTGCCTATCGATACTTTTTGAGAAGCCCATAAAACCAGTCTAGCAGCGTGAAAAGTTTTAAATGAAGGTGAAGCCCTTCATATTTAATGTTTTTATGTAGCTACAGTGTAGTTTGAGGCAGGTGGAACACTACAATTAATTTTGTTGTAGTAACACAAGTAAGCCAGCCCATACATCACTCAGCCCCAGCTGTCACTACCATGTTTTTCTGCCGCCAAATACAGCAAAAGCTGTAGGCTCTATTGGCATTTCTGGGGCATAGTGATACTGTATATTAAATTTATTAGGTTCTGTGGAAGTGTTTTTGGCGTATTTCTTCCCAGTGACTCAGATACAAGCCTTCAAAGAGCTTGTTTCACTCGAAAAAACTACTAAAAGTTCAATAAAATGTCTATACAACCAGTAACTTAAAAAATCGCTTCCACAGGACCTAGATATTTTAGTTGTTTAGTCACTTGTGTTGAAATTATAAGGATTCAGTAATCTGTTAGTCTGGTTTTTGGCGGCGTGTTTTTATAAAACATCGCTCTACTGTGGACCACACACCCAAGAACAGTCGTTGTTCTGTAGTAAAAACAAACAAGCACAATTAGTTGTATTGCTAACACAACACAGTTGTTGAAATTGTTTATCCCTGCTTGGGTTAAAGCAGGTTGTGTAATTTGTTCCGCCCACGCATTTTAAAACTATTCTGTAACCTTAAGATTACAACCTGGTGATGTGGATGGGTATCTCTCTTGATTAGATTTTGGATCTAATTGCCTTCCTATATGAGGCTCAGTATGTAAAACGATTTTATGGCTTCATCAATACATTTAGTTCATTTAGTTCATTTTGTTCTTTGTGTGCGATATGATTGGTTATTTTAATCTAATATGAAATGAGCGAACGTTATACCAAGTTTGGTGCTTTATCAAAAAGAAAGCAATTTTTCACATAGCCTATAAGTAATGAAGCCTGTTGAATCTTGACTTCTCACAATACCTATTATTGTAATGTTGTCGGCCATTTATTATAGGTATAGTAGCCATCACAGACCTGTAACCTTTGTGGTCCCATCTAATGAAGTCTATATCAGTAATTAATAAGGAGCTAACACAGTTATTTGTGGTCTCTTTGTAAGTACTTGTGATATGACCACACTAATAATTTCAGTGCTTGTAGCAGGTAATAGACATGTCTCAGCTATTATATGATTGTAGAGTTAATTTCCTACCAAATATAGAAAATCAGACATTCTCTGAAAGGTAGCAAAATTAATTTATGTTCCTCTGGTGTAAATGTATACTAATAGCCTTGGAATAATTCTCATTTACGTACCTCAAAACTATTATACTGATGTGTGATTTGAATCAGTTTTTTATAATCCAGTTACCGGCTGGTATTTAGGAAAAATAACATGTACGCATTGATAATACTAGCTATGTGAAATACTAATGATGAATTAGTATATCATAAATATCAAATAATCAACAAATTATTATAAATATAAAGTAATCAACAAATACAGTAATTATTATAAATATCAAATAATCAATAAATACAGTAATTATTATAAATATCAAATAATCAACAAATACAGTAAATATTATTATAAATATCAAATAATCAACAAATACAGTAAATATTATTATAAATATCAAATAATCAAAAAATACAGTAAACTTATTTATACTCTATCCAACTGTCCAATCATCACACTAGTGAGGGTGGTAGCATTAGAAGTCTCATTATTACTATTATCACTACATCCTCCAGCAATAATGATGTTGTTATTTAGTGTAACTACTGTTGTGCTAGCACATCTGATGGGGAGGGATCCTACTGTCCTCCAACTGTTACTAGTATCAACATATAACATGATGTTGTCTTGTGTCTTGCCTTGTCCATCATGTCCCCCTACAATAACAGGAGGTGTGGTGTGGGGGACAATGGTAGTGTCCCAATATGGTGTTTGGCGTAGTACACTCCATTTGTTGTTATCATCATGAGATTGTACTATACTATCTATAGTAGTAATGTATGTTGAACTGTAACATCTGTTATCTGCACCATCATATCCTGTGATGATTATGGAGTTGTTGCAGGTTGTAGCACTAATGGCCCACATTGGTTGGGGGAGACATGTTTTAGTTTTGGTCCATTGATTAGTGTTAGTATTAAAATATTCTATACTGTCCTGTACTACACCATCTTCACCTCTACCACCAGCTACAATAGTATACTGGTGGTATGGTACTACTAAAGGTCTGTTCCTTGCACATTTCATATCACCATATAAGGTAGTCCATTTATCTTCTTCTAGTGTTAGTACTTTATTAGTTGGCCTGCGAGTAATATTATAGTCCCTCCCACCAATCACTGTTAACACATCATTGATGTTGACAACAATTCCATGAAGTTGTGGGAGAGCAGCTGGTAGTTTAGTCCACTTGTTCTCCCTCAGGTTGTAGGCAAACACATAATAACTATCATTATCATCTGGACACACCCCTCCACCAATATAGAGTATGTCATTGATGACAGTACCATGTGCCCTCCTCATTGGTACTGGAAGGTCCTGACATTTGATCCACTTCATCTTGTATTTTTCACTTTTTAGGGAAAGTCCCAACTCTTGAGACTCCTACAGAAATGGATTATTCACAATAAAGTCTACAATGATGTGAGTTTGTATAGTATTATTAGTGATTGCCATGGCAACATGTTATTCATACAGTGTTGATGTTTATGGTAAACTGTTAAAACATGACAACTGGTAACTGCTTGTTAATTAGAATTTGTTACATAGTAGTCTGTCACAACAATTATAGTCTATATCAATTATTTATTGTTCAATTAAAATTTCACACAGTTTGTTGTGATATTGGTCCAGTATACTATGAGAGTATGTCAGTAAAACATTGTGTCATTATCAGAATACTACTGAGTGATCTCCATGTTGTGACTGTGTTGTGTGTTGTCTTATCATGTGAGGTGTTGTTGGTATAGTAACTTGGAATATAACTGGTCTAACAAGTTTATCAAACCTGTTTTGTGTTACCAAGTAAACAACCACATCCCCAGTCATACTACACACAACACATGGAGGTCACCTGTTAGTAGTACAGAAGTGACACCTATTGACAACACCACTAGAGGATATTTGTTGATTATCACCTTTTGTGTTATTGTTTAGTATTAGCAACTATTGAAAGGGTTCATCTTATTCACAGGTTTGTGTGTGTGCGTGTGCATGCGCACGCGCGCGCACGTATGTGTGTGTGCTACTTTTAGTCTAGATGTATTGATATACATCCCACAGGTGGCTGTGGGTTTCCTGAAATTAATTTGTCTATGTCAAATTAATTTCAGGAAACCCACAGCCACCTGTGGGTTTCCATTCAACACCTCATTAAATTAATTAATTTCTTATGCTCACATGCACACAGCACATATCCTCTGTGTGCTGTGTGCATGTGAGCATAAGATGTTTTGTGTTGAAACATCCAGTGTGTGTTGTAGTGGAGCCTGTGTTGATGGTCACCTGAATTAAGGTGGCACTGAAGTAATTGTGTGAAGCCATACAACCCTAATTTGCTATGATTAAAATAAGCACGTGCGCACACACACACACACACACACACACACACACACACACACACACACACACACACACACACACACACACACACACACACACACACACACACACACTTAATCAGCTATTTTAGGATGGCAGAGAGCTCTGCTAATGAGCCATGTAGTCTACGTCTAAAAGTTTGTTATGATATCCAGTAGTGGTGTACGTAGCTTAGCATATCATGTTTTGTGAAATCACTCACTTTAATTTCATGCCTTTTAACTCTAATGATTTCTATCCAAGAAACAACGTAGCCCTAAGCTTCCTTGGATTGTATGGTTTCTAATTATAACCTTGTAGAACAACTCTATGGATTCCTTTTTGATAATAACAATGTGGACACTGGTCATACCCTCATCTTTCAACATGAGATAAAATGCCTGTCAAGGGAGAATTGAAAAAATGATCGAAAGCTATCCCTACAAAGATGCACTTCCCAAGTGGCTCTACCTAGGGTGTATGGTACATGACTATGAAGATGTTTCGTGAGTTGTGAGACAGTGAAGCTGGCCAGAATGCGTTCAATAAAGCAATCACACAATGACAGCCGATTTTTTTACCTGTGAGTTTTGACAAAATGATGAAGTTAGTACGTGAATAGCATTACTTGTATGAACAATACTAGCCTAACAGTTTGATAGAGCTGGTTCTTTCAATACTTTGAAACACTGCTTTATTTTCTGAGTATTTTTACACACGAACACAACATGATGTCCTATTAGCCTTGTAAGGCTTTGTTTGATTACTTCAGTGCCACCTTAAGTTGATACCTTTGTATAATGGCCAGGATCATGAGGTCCCATACAAACGTATGCATCATGGTGTGTATTAAGTGGCCACTTGTCTAATCTTTATAGCAACCAAAAGTATTAGTATTTGTGTATGAAAATGAATTTGTGAAATAACACAGAAATTTCAATAATTGATCATTTGTGTTGCTGTAAATGGTTGCTAAATTTAACCCAATTCAGTCACTAAACCATGTGATAGTGTTAAAGGAATAGAGTTCTGGCACTGGCATGTGGATACCTGAAGGTGTGGCTACCATTTTCTGAGCTAGTTGGAGTTGTGTCTACATCCTTTAAGTGTACAACAACTGTTGAATACTTGGTTGAATATCACGAGAAACTTGCAAGTACAGACCTGTTGCCACGTACATGCACTTTTCAAAAAGCATTTTGTGTTAATGAACAATTATAATGTTATTTCACACAAATATATATCACAGGCCAATACACCATTGGATACTCTCGGTTATACTTCTAACACATTTGTGTTGCTCATCTTTCCCTTTATGTACTGAAATATGGAATATTGCAATGGGTGGGAGCCTGTTAATGAAAGTTGCATTAATAATGGTCTTGGCCAGTAATGATATAAAGGTCTGACCAAAAGTGACCATTGTAATGCAATGTGACTGTTTTATTAGAGTAGTTTGTTTATGCTAGTCAATGTGACTACTTTATTAGAGTAGTTTATGTACACTAGTCAATGTGACTGCTTTATTAGAGTAGTTTGTGTACACTAGTCAATGTGATTGCTTTATTAGAGTAGTTTGTGCACACTAGTCAGTGTGACTGCTTTATTAGAGTAGTTTTTGTACGCTATTCAATGTGACTGCTTTATTAGTTTGTGTACGCTAGTCAATGTGACTGCTTTATTAGAGATCCAGCCACAATTGATGAATTTGTGGTCATATGTAGCAGGGGCGGATCCAGGGGGGGGGGGGGGGTGGGCTTTGGGGGCTTAAGCCCCCCCTTCATATTTAGGCTTTACTTGATCAATATGCTGAGTATTATAATGAAATTTTGTCTTAGCATAATTATATGATCACTAATAATACAAATACTCATAAAATCACCTTATAAACATCTTTCCAAGGTATTATCAGTGGATTTATGCTAAAGTTTATGCAACAAGGACCCGGATCAGCATTGGAGGTGTACAAGATCGAGATACTCTAATAGAGCAGTCAGCTAACTACTCTAATAGAACATTCACTGGAAACATGTAGTTGGTTCTGTTATAGAATTTTTCCAAATCTGCCTGCACCTATACATACAATGAAGTGCATTGGTCTGTTTAAAAGGCTTCATTCATCTACTCGTGTAGTTAATATGTATGGCAATACTTAATTCAGGTACACAATTTCCATTGAAAATGCTCTCAAATTCGATCTTGTATTGTTCAAATTTCAAAACTTTCCACTTTCAACATTATTATTCTAACATGCACCTATTCTTAGTTGTCTGTACCTACCCAAACTTTTCCATTAGCAAAATGCTTCAGAGAGCCATACCTATAATCTAAAGGCAGTATATAAAATATCTACAGGCAGAAAATATTAGGGATTTTATGTGGAAATGTCTCCAAGTTGCAGTATTTTAGCATCAATTTTTCAAAATTTTCCTGGGGGGGCATGCCCCCAGACCCCCCTAGTTCCAGCATGCAAAGCATGCTGGGAAGTGTGCTTTGCACACCTCTACCCAAGAGATTAGTACCTTGACTTAGCCCCCCCCCTTTTATAAATCCTAGATCCGCCCCTGTGTAGTTATCAGTCTGGTTGATACTGGTCTTATGAGTGAAAGGAAATGAAAAGAAGATAGATTAGACATGTTTTAACTCTCTAATTGGTGGTTTTCACCTTACAGATTAATGGTCTCATGGTTTTATGTATATACTGGCACTACAGAATGCATAAAGCGCATACTATAGTAAGTTCACGTTGAGCTGAATCCTCAAAAACATTTAATAACTCATGGATACAATTACTCACGATCTTGAAATTTGGCTCATTTGTAGTACTGCTTGACCCGCTAAAAATATTTCAAAATCTTTTTGTTCAAATGTTTGACATAATATTTACAGCCAATCAAAATTTTCACTATACATTTCCTATGGGGAAGCCATACAAATACAGTGTCCATTACAGCCCTTTCCCGAACTTGTAATGGAGCCAAACCGTACGTGTCTGTTGTTGACACCTTTGCTGTTACCAATAATCATCCGGTTGGCTGAAATGTTAACTCTGTTAAGAAAAAATCCACATTTAATTTTTAGCTGTTTTTTCAGGATTCAGCTCAATGTGAACATACTATAAACTTGGAAAAAGTAGCTCTGTTGCTAAAATGCCTAACTGCAGTGTGATGGTTATACGAGGGAACATTCCTTAACTTTTCTATGACTAACTTTCAAAAGTTTGGCCTGTTACGCCGTTGTGGAAAAAGCCACTTAACAGATGTCGTTGTAGAACAGGTGCTTGGTTGTGCGAGTTACATCTCGTTACATACTCATTGCGAATTTTACAGTGCCGTGTTCAACATAGCATTCTGTAAGATTTTCTATTTTACAAGAGTTGTACTGAAGAGTTATTACGATGTATTCGCTACACGTGAACACCTCAGCAAGGATTATCACTACTGTTGTGCCTGTGCTAATACAAGGCCACGCCCACATTGCTAATCAACTGTGCATATTTGTGGTTTTTATACACAACAGTGGCTTCATAGGTTACAAGGTTTCTAATAGCCAGGGCACACATAATCTGCTTGACCACCACCTTAACCATCTATCAATAGAAAGTTTACTCATTTGGCTACTTATTCAAGGATACATGTTATAACAATCACCAACTTGTATGGAGAATGGCATCTGTGTTTCCTGATTGTTTACATGCTTTGTATCACAGCCATTTATAAAATTGTTTGACCCACATGAACTCTGCACACTATAATGTAATTCATCCTTGAATGGTAAATCATTTGGAGTTTATCGGAAGCCCAAAGGACACAGTGTGAATAATTTATCATTCGTTTTGTAAAGGCATGTAATGGTTTTGTCGTCATAATTATTTGGGATAGCTTCTATTCACAGTGAGTTTTGGCTTTATACATTTGTCATAGGGTAAAACCCTAGGCATTGTTTTATGTCTTATTACATCATCAATATAATGGTACAAATTGCATAGTTCTAACCATACAGAATGCAGTGCTTTGTTGTAAATATTGGCCTTTGCATTTTCAGTGCATTATTACATGCAGCTTTGGGGCTATGTTCCTGTTCTGTCGTTTAATCGAAATATTCAAAATGCACAGTAAAACAGTAGACATCTAGTTAGCCTATTACTAAATGTTAATAATATGGAGAGGAGAGTATCTTACTATCTATAGAGTGACTACTTTATTAAAGTATTTCCAATCCAGGTTCATGTACTATTTATAGAGTGATTACTTTATTAAGTAGTTTTGTGTGCACTAACCATTGTGATTATTGCAGTCAAGCTCCATTAGGTCTGCACCGATTATTCCAGCATAATTAGGGGAATAATAGGTAGGCAAAAATATTGAGCATAATGTAATGCATAATAGGCACAATTTTTATACATTTGGTAAAAGCTGAAATGCGGCTCATTTTGCATGATGCTTTTTACAAAATTATACCTTGGCTGCTCTTTTAGAGTTCTAATACGTATATCTGTGAACATTCTATTAAACATGTGGTGACTGTTCTATTAGAGTATCTCATCTTTAGATGAAGGTTAATTGATAAATTAAACAAGGTTAAGAAGTCAAGATGAGGCAATCGGCATGCGAGTAAGCTTGTATCTGTAAGCGTGGGTAATTTAGGATATTGCGCATGCGTGCTGAACTACAGTGGCGGTGTGTTGAAGTGAAAGTGCGAGAGTGACAGTGTGTTCCGAAGCGACTGTGCGAGTATTTCAGAGTAATGACGGAGTGTGATATGGAGAAAATTACTGAGGCAGTGGAGGCAGCGGTGGAGAAAGTCCAGAACCCTGGGGGAGAAACTGAGCTTTAGAGAAACGAATCTCCGAGGCAGTGAATAAGGCGTTGGATGGTTGTCTCCAGTGCCAGGAGAAACAACAGTTCCCAACAGATGTCGCGCATGGCAGTACATCATTGCCTAGCTCTTCAAGCGATAAGTATCAGTATCATCTTGGAGACCTTCCCCCGTATGGGGTGAGAGCTTTTGTACTCACCATTGAAACAACTCCCCCGGTATCCTTTGCAGGCTAAATATATAAAATACTGTAGTGCGAGAATGGCACATCTCGCAGTGGGTCACACTACCGGCTATGGCGCAAAGGCGCTAAAGGTAGCCTGGCAGCCCAGCGACTCTCAATCAGGGACCAGCGTCCCACCAACAGTTAACCAACGGGTTATTAAGAGAAATAAATTAAGGCCAGCGTCTTTCAAAGAGGTTCCCTCCCCAACCAATCCTGGTGATAATCATCTTTTGTTTTGTTCCCAACCCATGCAGGACAGTATGGCAAACAACTCTACTGTTGAACACTTACCTCTACTAGGCTCAGGCAGGGTCTTTAGATGGTGGTCCAGCAACTTAACCTTCTTTTGCCTACCTCTTAAAAAAACAACAAAAAAACTGTTTTATCTGGTAATTGTACCAGTAGGGCCCAGCTTGTTTGTTGCTTTCTACCAGATAATCTGGCCCACCCATGTTAACCATACATTACCCCTGCTGTGAGGTGTGAATTCCAATTCAATACCAAAACAATGGGTGTCAAGAATTTACTGAGGTAACCCCAAAGTCACAATGTCCTCTGTTCAACCTCAAACCCCACCTCCCAACACCTAGCTGATTGTTTAACTGTGCAGTGTTAAGGTAAGCTATGTTAGGGACCAATTGGCTGGATTTGGGTTTGGGTTAGGCCAATAGCCCAACATCCTGGGTGCTCAGGTTAGGTTAGTTGTGGAGGAGCATCTCAAGTTTTTACATGAATGTGGCAGGCACCAGTATCTTAAGACCTATTAAGTAGCTCAAATGGAAATAGCTGGGACCAGTATTCAGGAAGCAAGGCAGCTTCTCTCCCGATAGCTCAATAGGGTAGACCAGCATCTCAACTTTCAGCATCTAGATAGAGTAGTCCAATGCAGGTAACGGGTACCAATCCTTAAGTAGTGGTCCAGCATCCTGAGAAGGCAAACCAGCGTCTCAGCATCTGGAAATGGTAGTCCAATGCAGGTAACAATTCTTAATTAGTGGACCAGCGTCCTGAGAAAGTAGACCGGTGTCTCGATCCCGAGCAGACAGTGGGTCCACCCATGATTTTAACAGGACCAGCGTCCCAATTCATAGCAGCCAAACAGCATCCACCCTGAGGAAATAGTCACACAATTCACATAATAGTTGACAGGACCAGAATCTGATGGGAAATAAGTGATTGGGCCTAAGTATCCTCCTCTTAATAGTGAACCAGTGTCCTGTAGTGTATGTACTAGCATCCTAGTGGGTTGACCAGCGTATCAATGCCGTTGGACATTCTAGTGGACCAGCGTCCAAAGGAAGACAGACTAGTAGTGACCAGTCTACTGAGAGAGATCAGCATCTCACACTTAAATAGCTGACCAGGTCAAGCAGCCTGTCAGGGTACAACCACATAATAAACAGGGGCCAGCGCCCCTAGGAAGGCAACTAGCATCTCAACCTGACCTGTAACAGATAACATACCAGTTTCCTGAGAATTTGTTCTAACCCTCACATATAACAGGAGCTGGGTCCAGTGTGCGAGGGCAGACTAGCAGTTCAGTTAAATAATTAGTGGAACCAGTGTCCCTGAGAAAGGGATCAGCACCTCAACACCTCTAAGGAAATGGGACCAGCATCTGAGGGAATTATCAGCTTTGGGTCAGCACTAGCTATCCGTACACATATGGATATAGCAGGGGTGAAAATAACAGTCGGCCATCGGCCAAAATCCGGGCACTGCGTTAGACTGGCCGTCCATTCTGCTCAGTAATCGGCCCATCATCTGAGCGAGTGAAAAGGCTGTAGCGCATGCGCTTAATTATAAAATTAATTATACGTAGTGTCGAGTTGAAATTAAATGGCGACTAGCGGAAATGCAGCAAAGAGTCATGGGTCAAGCAGCGGTTCAAGGACGAAGCAGGCAAAGAGACAGGTATCAAAAGAAACATTTCTCAAGTGGTAGCGAATTAATGAACGCGATCATCAGTCTTCGGTTTGTCTGCGAGCTGATATGGATGATGAAGACAGGTCTGTGGTTTCAACGCTTTGGTGCGTAGTTTGCCGAAAGTACGAGCCAAGGATTTTTTGGCAGAAAAACTTTTCGAGAGCGTGGATAGAAGGCTCTACCAACCACAAAACGAGTAATGTAACCGACCATGCCAACAGTGAACAACATAAATTGGCCATGGCGCTGCTTCGCAAGGATCAGGCTATAAGTAAGCACCAGCCGATTACTAGCTATAGCCCTATTGCACAGAGTCTTTCGTCCACGGCATTAAATCCAGCTGTCAGAGAGCAAATCAAGAGAAAGTTCGAAATTAGTTTTGTTCTTGCAAAAGAACATATCCCCTTCTCGAAATATCCAGCTATCCTTGCCCTAGAAAAAAAACATGGAGTGGACCTCGGTACATCATACAACAATAGAGACTCAGCTCGCAACTTTGTGCACTATATAGCTGAGAGCCAACGGAAGCTCTTGTATACTACACTGGAGTCATGTCACTTTTATAGTGCCTTGATGGATAGCTCTACTGATAAAGGGCGGATTGAAAATGAGCTGTTCGTAATCCTGTTTTGTGAAAAAGACGATGTGCTGCTGGAGTTGAAGACCACTGCGAGGTACTATTGTGTATTGGAGCCAAGAAGGAGCGATGCAGATGGATTAGTTGAGTGTCTTGGTCTAGCATTAAAAGGTATGGGTATAGATAACCTACTTCACAGAGAGAGGGTGCTTGGTGTTGATGGCTTTCCGATTCTTGTCGGTTGTGGTACTGATGGCGCATCAGTCAATGTGGCTGAGCAAAATGGTATGAAAGGTAAACTTCAGGCTTCCTTACCTTGGTTACACTGGGCATGGTGCTACGCTCACCGGCTTGAACTTGCTTGTAATGATGCCTTTTCCAGTCAACTTTTTCATGACATAGACGACATGTTGTTGAGACTATATTACTTGTACGAAAAATCACCAAAAAAATGTCGTGATCTTTCAGACCTTGTTGGTGATCTTAAGGAGGTGTATGAACTTCCTGAAGGAGGTAACTTACCAGTGCGAGCAAGCGGAAGTCGCTGGATTATCCACAAATGTAAAGCTCTGCAGCGAGTGGTTGATCGATATGGGGCTTACCTCAATCACTTGGCAGCACTCACTGAGGACAAGTCAATTAAGAGCACTGATAGACAGCGTCTGAAGGGATACCTACTGAAGTGGAGGCAAGCTCGAATGATAATTGGTTCTGCTCTCTACACTGATGCCCTTAAGCCAGCCTCTCTTCTCAGCCTTACCTTACAAAATGATGACATTGATGTTGTGCAGGGCATTAAGAAACATTTTGAAATCCCATACCTCCTTAAACAAACTGACCTCACAGGATGTGGTAGAGTGGCCTGTGTCAAAGATGGTTTTGAGTAAGTTGGAAGATGAAAATGGATGCAAGGTATACCAAGGATCTGAGCTACACAATTTTAGAGACAGTACCATCAAAACTTGTCAAGAGCAGGCATTGGCTGACTTGAGGTCTCTCGATGATCGAATGCGCTCTCGATTGGAGTTGTCAGATATTGACTTCATGAGATCAATCCTTCTATTCTTGGATACCCAAAGCTGGCAGTTGCAAGAAGCTGAAGAAAGTTCAGAAGATGATGATCGTTTAGGCGAAGTCAAGGCTGCTCTGTTGAGAATCATTGATATGTTTCAGGCTCCACTTGAAGCTAGAGGTGTTAGCATCACTTCATGTCTGGATGAAATTGAAGACATTGTTGAGTATGTCGGGATTTACCTGCGAATTGGATGTGACAGCTACAAGAAAATATGGTACCTGTTGAAGACATCACCAGATTCTGTGAAATGGCCTAACATCTTCCTGATCAGTGAGTTGCTGTTCAGTTTACCATTCTCAACAGCCAAAGTTGAGCGCTTCTTCTCTACACTGAAGATCATAAAAAGTGAGAGGAGAACAAGTCTAAATTGTTTAACTCTCAACGATTTGCTAGAAGTCAATGTTGAAGGCCCCACCCTCAGTGATTTTTCACCAGATCAAGCAGTAGAAATTTGGTGGAGTAGCTGCCAGTCTGGGAGGAGGGTGAATCAGAAGCCAAGAAAGGAATACCGTCGGAAACAAAAAACTACTGACAAGGCATCAAGTGATTCTGAAGACTCTGAAACTGAACAACTAGATATCGACAAATGGGACAGCTGGTTTGGTGAGGATGAAGAGGAGCAGCTTGAGACATCTTCTTCACATTCTGAATTTCATGTTCTTCAGATTGACTAATCTTGTCACTATGGTAATCTAGACATTATGACCAAGTTCAGTTGTACATAAAATATGTAAACATTAAAAATTTTTTTTGGTTGTATTCAGAAAATATTACAATAATTATGAATTAATACAATATTAATTTTATATTTATAGGTAAAAATGATTATAATAACAACACCTATATCACAGTGGCAGCAGAAGGGAGGGAGTTGGGGGCAACCAACTTTCAAAAAGGTGGGGCAGAGCCTCTCCAATAAATGTGTTTGTGATGTCATAAGTCATACCACGTGATCAAGAGTCCATAATTTATTATGGACTCTTGACGTGATCAACACAGTACACGCTTGGTCACTGTATAGTGGCTAACAGCTGAAGTATAATGCTGAAATATATTCTTAATCTGCAATGCTTACTACCTCCAGTAAGACTTTATCAAGCAATACTGTGATCTGGCTAATACTGTGTCCAGATTCAATCTCATAGCACTCATTCTTCAAAATTTTCCTGGGGGGCGTGCCCCCAGACCCCCCTAGAGGGAGAGCATGCTTTGCATGCTCTGAGTGCGCTTTGTGCACTGTGCAGGTACCCCAAACTTTTCATACCCTCCTCCACCACTGTGTCAGGTCAACTCCTGTGATGGCCGAACAAATTGCTTTCTGGTCTGACAATGTTCAGCTAGACATAAAATAGTTATTTTCACCCCTGTATAGTGGTATATACCAGTTGTAGAGAGAGCAGGCAGGAGTTGAATCTAATGCTTATAGTTACATGTATGTTATAGAGTATACCCCCTCTTAAAACTGACTGATTAATGGCCTGCTAAAACCTACTCTGCTAAGTGGGGAACTGGTAGACCTGCAGACTATATAACAAGTGGCCAATGTCATGCAAGCACAGACAGCGGTGGGCGGCAGTGAATTCTAATGACAAATAAAATTGGTATCTTGCAGGCCCAGGGCTGCTACAACTAAATGCTTCCAATATACCACTTATTGATGATGCAGGGTCCCAGGAGGCAGGCCAGCACCAGAACAACAACTTGCGAACACTAGCAGCTACCAGCTTGGGTAACCTGCTGCACCGATTGGGTGCTCTGGACAAAGGCACCATGGAGGAGGACAGGTTGGCGGGAGCTGGCTATGGCATCCTCCTTGGAGAGATACTACCCCCAGTACCTGCCAAGCTGGCAAATAAGATCAAGAAAGGAGATTTTGTAGAAATGCAGGACATGCTCTTGGACATGTGGTTAATACCTGACCAGAGTGAGCAAACTTCGTGTGGGGGCCGCCATCGCACCATGGACATTCAGGTGTGGACGCACTGTTTTGCAACGTATGTCCGGGTGATTGCTGAAGATGAACTGGACAGCGTGCCAGACTTACTGGACTACATGATAAATATAATCCGGGCCAGCCAAGACTTCATGGGCTCAGCATGGCTGACGTATGATGATACGTTTAGAAGACAAGTGGCAGTCTCTGGTAACAAACATTGGGGTGTGTACAACTCCTCCCTGTACTCTATGTGTTTCACTGGGAAAGCCCAGACTCTGAGGAAAAGTGAATACTGTCTCAGCAAGGACCACAACCTCCAACCCTGTCCCCTGAAGTCAGAGCAGCTACCAGTAGAGACACCTTCCTTAAACCCCATGCAGTCTAGTCAAGCCACCCCCTCTTTAAACTTCATGCAGTATAGTCACACCCCTAATGAATCATGGCCTCGGTGCCGCCGATTTAATGAAGGGAGGTGCACCCTAATGGATTGCTCCTATTGCCATGTGTGTATCAAGTGTGGGGAACATCACCCTGCAATATACTGTGGGCAGTCTAGTAGGAGGGGCCGTGGCAGGAGTCAAGCTCCCCGCCGTCGACCATACTAGAAGCAAGATTTTGGCAGTGACAGTTTCTTTATGATTGTAGTGTAACACATGTTTTTGAACATAGTACCAATGATCAACTAAATTTCATGTTAATCAAGACACACGGTAGTGTGTCGTGCGGCCCAAGTAGCCGGCGCGCCACACCATGAGTATATTTACAGGAAGAAAGTAAACGCGATTTTCACACCTTTGTAGCTCCATGACTCCTTATCCGATTGAATCCAAAGTTGCTACAGAAGTGTCAGCTAGGTAGGGGAGTCCACAGTCCAAATTTGAAGAAAATCGCTCCAGCCATTTCCGAGATACAAGCGGCCAAAGTTTGGGTTTTTTCTTCGTTTTTTTCTTCTTCTACTTCTTCTTTTCATACACTTCGCAAAATCCGACATAAAACACGAATGCGTGCTCCAATCGGGCTGAAATTTGGCACACTTAAAGGGCTCATTAAGGCAAATCTCAGTACCGAGTTTGGTAGGAATCCGATGAACATTCACGGAGTTATGACCGATTATTTGCATATAATAAGGTCAAAGGTCTGTCACACCCACAGGGTATACCACTTGAAGGAATGAGCTAAAAATTGCTATGTAGATGGAGTAACTATTGTAGGAGTGCCTTTTTGTGGTTTGAAAGGAATCCAGTTAAAGGTCATCGAGATATGACACAAAACCCAACCTGTGTCACAATTACGCGATCGATTTTTATGAATAAAAAAAACTATTAGTTTTCACGCCTACCAGGCAAACCGTTTAGAGCAGTGAGCTGAAAATAGGTGTGTAGCTGAAATAATTATCATAGAAAGGCCTTGCAATAGTACAGAAGAATCGGATTACAAACCACTGAGTTCTGATTCCAAAGCCAACTACGTGTAGCATATGCGAGATCGAGATACTCTAATAGAACAGTCACCCTAATAGAACATTCAACTACGTCTATAACTTACTCCATTATAGAATTATATGACATTGCAAGTTATTCTGTAGGGAGATCAGCTACAAACGGTTAATCGTATAGACGATTCAGCTACAAGCAAGTCACCCTGTAGAGAGTTCAGCTACAAATATGTTGCTGTAGAGATTCAGAACATTATAAGTCCCACTGAAGAGAATTCAGCTATAAACAAGTCACCTTGTAGAGACAACAAGTCACTCTGTAGAGAATTCAGCTACAAACAATTCACTGCATAAAGGGTTCAGCTACAAAATAACTACCCAGTAGAGAGTTCATCTAGATCAGCTACAAACAAGTTACTTTATGCAATGTTCAGCTACAAGTAAGTCACTCTGTAGAGAGTTCAGCTATAAACAAGTCACTCTGTAGTACAAACAAGTCACCGTGTAGCTGGAGAGTTCAGAAACCAATCAAAAAAACCACTCTGTAAAGAGTTCAGCTATACAAACATGTTATAACTCTATAGAGAAAGTTATAACTCTATAGAGAGATAAACTAGAAACAATTAGTCATCCAGTAGAGAGATCAGCTACAAGACATCACCTTATAGAGAGTTTAGTTACAAAGAAACCACCATGTAGAGAGTTCAGCTGCAAACATATCACCCTGTAGAGAGTGCAGCTATGAACAGATCACCCTGTAGAGAGTTCAGCTAGAAAAAGTCATCCTGTCAAGAGATCAGCTAGAAGGATCACCTTGTAGAGAGTTCAATTACAAACAAATCACCCTGCAGATAGTTCAGCTACAAACAATTCACCCTATAATATATAGATATCAGCTAGAAGAAGTTACCTTGTACAGAGCTCAGCTACAAAGATACCATCATATAAAGAGTTCAGCTGCAAACAAATCGCCCTGTAGAAAGTTCAGCTACGAACAGATCACACTGTAGAGAGATTAGCTAGAATAAATCACCTTGTAGAGAGTTCAGCTACAAAGAAACCACCATGTAGAGAGTTCAGCTGCAAACAAATCATCCGTAAAGAGTTCAGCCAGAAACAAGTTCACCCTATAGAGAGATCAGCTAGAAACAAATCACCCCGTAAAGAGAGCAGCTACAAAGAAACCATCCTGTAGAAAGTTCAGTTACAAACAGATAACCCTATAGAGAGTTCAGCTAGAAACAAGTCATCCAGAGATCAAGTCACCCTGTAGAGAGATCAGCTAGAAACAAGTCATTTTGTAGAGAGATCAGCTACAAAGAAACCATCCTGTAGAGAGTTCAATTGCAAACAGAAAATCCTATAGAGAGTTCAGCTAGAAACAAGTCACCGTGTAGAGAGATCAGCTAGACAAAAGTCATCCTGTAGAGAGATCAGCTAGAAAAAAGTCATCCTGTAGAGAGATCAGCTAGAAACAAGTCACCCGGTAGAGAGATCAGCTACAAAGAAACCATCCTGTAGAGAGTTCAATTGCAAACAGAAATCCTTATAGAGAGTTCAGCTAGAAACAAGTCACTGAGTAGAGAGATCAGCTAGAAACAAGTCATCCAGTGATCAGCTAGAAACAAGTCACCCTGTAGAGAGATCAGCTACAAAGAAACCACCTTGTAGAGAGTTCAACTACAAACAGATAACCCTCTAGATAGTTCAACTAGAAACAAGTCATCGTGTAGAGAGATCAGCTACAAAGAAACCATCCTGTAGAGAGATCAGCTAGAAACAAGTCACCTGTAGCGACATTAGCTACAAAAAACCATCCTGTAGAGAGTTCAGCTACAAACAAATCACCCTGCGGAGAGCTTGGCTACAAAAAATCACCCTGTAGAGATATCAGCTACAAACAAATCACCTTGTAGAGTGTATAACTAGACACAAGTCACCCAGTAGAGAGATCGGCTACAAGAAGTTACATTGTAGAGAGATCAGCTACAGGAAGTTACCTTGTAGAGAATTCAGCTACAAAGAAACCATCATGTAGAGAGTTTAGCTACAAACACATCACCCTGTAGAGAGATCAGCTACAAACAAGTCACCCTGTAGAAATATCAGCTAGATACAAGTTACCTTATAGGGATCAGCTACAAACAAATCACCCTGTAGAAATATGTGTTGGAAACAAATCACCATGTAGAGAGTTCAGCTAGAAACAAGTCACTCTGAAAAGAGTTCAGCTATAAACAATGGGAGTTTCAGCTACAGTTCAGTTATGTATAAGAAGTCACCTTATTACCTACAGTATGATTATGTTTCATTGTTAAATATACAAATATTTTTAGTCAGACAAAAAATTGTACACACATTTCTTCCTTTGTTCCACAATTCCTGCAGAAAAGAAAAAAACAAGTTAGAAGGAAGCACCAAAGCCAGTTAATGGCTGGCTTTGTGGCTTGCAATACAAAAAGAAGTGATATCTAAACCAAAACAGCCAAGCTGTAAAAAAAGAGTGCGGCCCCCAAAATGGCCAGGATGAAAAAAGATGTGAAATCCAAGGTGGCGGCCAAGAAATGGCTGTAATGGTAGGTTAATGGCAAAAAATTTAATTACGACAATTCAGGTGAATTTGCGTTACCTCCTCCTGTTTTGGTTTAGATTATAATATTATTAAGATAGTGTATATACTGTATACAGGGGTTAAACGGCCACACCCCAGCTATATGCTAAAGGAGTGGCGGTGGCAACAATGAAGGTAGCACAGCAGTGTTATCTAGTTTTTTATGCTGTGTAGCTCAATCAAATACTGACAAACTGTGGCAACTGGAGAGCTGCAGAAGACCAGCAGGATGGGTCACCCCCAAGTTCCTGTGTTTCAATCCTTCACCTCTCAACTGGAGAGACTGGGAGGCACATCTAGCCAACCACCCAGAGAGGTCCCTACCCCACTATGTGATCCAAGGTATCCGGGATGGGTTCCGGATAGGTTTTGACTATGCAAGTCACAAGACAAAGAAAGCAAATGACAATATGTACTTGGCCACAGAACGCCCACAGGTAGTACAAGAGTATCTGTTGAAGGAATGCAGAGAAGGCAGAGTGGTTGGCCCACTCAACCCTGCAGTATTGCCACAGGTGCAAGTAAGCTGTTTTGGAGTAATCTCAAAGAAAAATGGCCAGTGGCGCCTGATCGTAGATCTGTCAGCTCCTCAACCAGACAGTGTCAATGATGGCATCAATCGAGAGTGGTGTTCAACATTGTATGTGAAAGTTGAGGATGCAGCAAGAGCAATATCCCGGCTAGGGAGAGGGGCCAACCTGGCAAAGGTAGACATCAAAAGTGCTTACCGGCACCCAGACGACCGTTTGCTACTAGATATGATGTGGGATGGTAATCTGTTTGTTGATTGTACACTCCCATTTGGTTTAAGGTCCGCACCAAGGATCTTCTCAGCAATTGCAGATGTACTGGAATGGAAGGCAAAATTTGAAGGGATCCCAATTATCTTGCACTACTTAGATGACTTTTTAATTATATCCCCGCCCAGTTCAGATGAAGGAAGCAGGCACCTGCACACATTACTGGCACTATTTGAACGCCTCAGAGTGCCAGTTGCACCAGAGAAAGTTGAAGGCCCAGCTACCTGTATTACCTTCTTGGGTATTGAGATTAATACTAACCAAATGATTCTCCGTCTCCCTCACCAAAAACTGCAATCACTAAAATCAGTGGTAGCGGAATGGTTAGAAAAGCTTTCATCAGCTAAGAAGCCGTCATGCTCAGTAAAGGATCTTTAGTCTCTGGTGGGCTTCTTACTTCTTACAACATGCTTGCAAGGTAATCAGACCAGGTAGAACATTCCTGCGCAGGATGTTCGATTTGTTAAAGGGGTGTAAGAAGAATCAACGGGGGGTACGTCTAAACAAGTCCTTCTTGTCAGATCTAATGTAGTGGCACTTATTTCTAGAAGAGTGGAACGGAATAGGAATGGTAGAGAACACAGCAGAAAGCCCCCCAGACATTAACCTACATACTGATGTGTCAGGCTCCTTTGGGTGTGGTGCATGGACAGGGAATCAGTGGCTCCAACTTCAATGGCCACACGGTGTAGCTGATTGGTCAATTGCAACTAAAGAGCTAGTCCCAATAGTAATTGCAGCCCTGATCTGGGGTGCTCAGTGGTGCAACAAGTTGATCTTGGCCCACTGTGACAACCAAGGGGTGGTAGAAGTTATCAATTCAGGTTCCTTGAAGGATGCTACCCTAATGCACTTACTACATGCCATATTCTTCATAGCAACCCACCACGGTTTTGCTATAAGGGCTGCACATATACCAGGGGAAAGGAATACAGCAGCAGATGCCATCTCTAGGAATAACCTGACTTTATTCTTCTCACAGCTTTCAACAGCTCAGTCACACCCATCCATCATCCCTCAGTCAGCAGTGGACTTGGTGATTCTTCAACAGCCAGACTGGTTGTTGCCAAACTGGTCCCGGTTGTTCAAGAACTGTTTGCTGCAGGCATAGCCTCCTCAACCAAGAAGGTGTACACTACAGGAACAAACCGCTACATGAAGTTCTGTGAGGCTGCAAAGCTGTCTGCATACCCAACAACAGAAAATACTTTAATGTTGTTTGTAGCATATCTTCATGGAGAAGCCTTATCCCCAAGCACTGTAAAATGTTATCTAGCAGGAATTAGACACGACCAGATTAGGGCAGGCTTTGGTAACCCCCGGATAGCTCAGATGCCTCAGCTTGAGTATGTGCTAAAGGGAGTCAAGAGATTAGCCAAGGCAGGTTCTCGTAAGAGACTCCCAATTACTCCACCCATCTTAGAGGAACTGAGAAGAATATGGGGAAAACAGGTGAATGATGCAGATATGAAGATGTTATGGGCAGCATCTTGCTTATGTTTCTTTGGTTTTCTAAGATCTGGTGAGGTGGTGACCCCAACAGTCAACACATATGATCCAGAAGTACACTTGTGCTATGGTGAGGTGTGGATAGACAGCCACACTAACCCAAAAGTTCTCCAACTACGGATAAAGGCCTCCAAAACTGACCCATTCAGGCAGGGAGTGATCCTATACATTGGGTGTACAGGGTCAGACTTGTGTCCAGTGATGGCAGTGGTCAGATACATGATGGTGAGAGGCACTAAGCCAGGCCCCTTCTTCATCAGGAGAGATGGAAGATACCTGACGAGGGATTACTTTGTAACAGAAGTCAGGACAGCCTTAGCAGCTGCAGGTCTCACAGCCCAGAACTATGCTGGTCATAGCTTCTGTATCAGGGCTGCCACAACAGCAGCTCAGCAGGGGCTGCAGGACTCTCTGGTCAAAACCCTGGGTAGGTGACAGAGCATGGCCTATACCAGGTATATCCGAACACCGAGGGAGATTCTAACCAAAGTGGCCAAGGCTCTGGTTAGCAGCAAAAAGATATTAAGTAAAACAAAGCATTTCAGTTATGAACAAGTCATGTGTGTTATGTATGCGTGTTGTAGACATTTATATTAGATAGATATATATGTTCACATTGTCTGTTATTGTTACAATAAAGAATGGAGGTTTGGAAGGTCAGCTTGGGTGAGGTTCCCTCCTGCCCCAGGGTTCGGATACAAATCAGGGGCAGGAGCTCACCCCTGGGTGTAGTGGAAGGGGGCCCTTCCCACTATCTCTCCCAAGCTGAAGAAAGTAAGCTATTGGCATAGGTACAAACTCCAGTTCCATCTCCCTACCAAAGCCAAACAGTAGGGAATAAGGCTAGCAGAAGAGGGGCCCCCTCAACAGCTAGAGAATCCTATATATTAAAAGGTTCAAACTACACCAGTCACCGAACCTGCCAAACCTCCACCATAGAGTTTTGGTAGGATGTGGGGCATCCTTAAAGCGTACATCATATTCAGGATGACACTTATTAACTGCTCTTACCTTTAAATATATTTTGTACTGTGTTTGTCCTATCAACAGTTACAACATAACCTGATTACTTGCAAACTTATTACTTGTTTTTATCTTCATTTTCATGTATCATACACATAATTATGTGACCAAATCTTGTCATTGATGTTCACACATCAACAGATTGTGATATGTGGTTTTACCCAGTATAACTTTGGAAGGCTAAAAGCTATTGGTTTGAAATCTTGCCCTATACGTACGTAGTATTTAACTCAATTACAGGTATAACCATGATTGTGAGCAGTTTTCTTTGTTAATGACTGAATCTGAACACAACACACAACTATGAGTGGTAGTGGAGGTAGTGAAGGTATAACAAAAATGGCTGAGCAGTCTCTAACCTTACATTTAGGGATATCAAGATCACATGACCCACTCAAACACATAGAAAACATCTGGGCAATTGTCCAAATGTGTATATGTATGTATTTAGCCTTGTGTTCAAGCTGGCCTGTAGTGTCCAAGGTGATATTCATCTTGAAAGCTTCACTTGTGAAAAGCAGCCATAAAAATTCATAGCAAACTCACCTTACCTTTCTGTACTGATATTGTTACCAAAATGAAATATTACAGTTGGTAAGAGGCTTTTGGTATACGTTAAAGCATTGCCGCGAGTGCTATATGAAAAATAAAACATGAGGCGCATGACCGAGTGCTTTATTTTTCATATAGCACTCATGGCAATGCTTTAAATGATTTATGGAACTTTCTAGTCATGTAGCTTCACCATACAGTAGGACCAGTGGCGTATCTAGACTTCTTACTTCACCCAGGCACTGGGTGGGCAAGCCACTCAGCCACATACACATGCCCATCTTCATATGGACATCAATATAACATCTAAAATGTGTTGTGCATCACTATCTATGTGCTATACCTACACTAACTGCATACAAAATAGCTAATATCACTAGACACAAATGTTGACTACTATCGTCTTCTTCACACATACAATACAGCAATGCCTAATACTCGAGACTTGGATTTAAATTAAAGCACCAGGTGCTTATACGATCACGTGACAACTGTGGACTAAAGTAGTCAACCTACAAATAGAATAAATGAAAACATCGACTAAACAAGTACTCCATACCTTTGGACTAGTCAGTAGTTAGTTATCATCTACCAAGGCATCACACAGCCATACGGGATGCATGTCTCAAAACTTGCTCGCATCTGTTCACATCTGAATTTTGAAATTGACTTAATCTTGAATGGGCGCTATTCACCACACTATGAAACATTCATTCAGTCCTTGTTACGATGCTGCAGTTGGTAGTTACGTGATCTTTCTATTTACATTGGAAATACCGCAATCGAAACCAATTCAAGATTGCCGTTTCTCCTCTGGAAAGAAAAGCTTGATTTGACGTGGATCAGCGCTGCATAAGTATTCTTTACAATCATTAATATTTTGTGGTTATTCAACACTGATGGTGAAAAGCATTTACCAGGGCACAAGTCAAATTAACCAGGGCCCAGGCCCGGGTAGACCCGGGTGTAGATACGCCACTGACTAAGACTCATAATTAACATGAATTGCACAAAGTATTAGCAGCCTGAATACACACAAACTAGTTTAACATGCGCAGTTCACCATAGTTTGGCATAGTAGATGTTCATTGCGTATTTTGGCAGGTTTTGCTTACAACCCACAATCAATTCTATTGTGACACATGATGAAGTGTTTCCGTGATATCTCCAGGACTTGTCCGTTTATATTAACAAACGTAATAGCAACGTTACCTTCTCCCACCCATCATAAAGCATTTAGGAAACGATCCAGTGGTAAAACTCGTATTGGCTGGGGTGATTGACCATTCAGCACGGTGAGGGCCATCAGCCTTCACCGGCTTGGGTGAATGGTCGTACTGGCGTGAGTGCCCCGGGCTATTAGCCTGCACTAAAGCACGTGGGCAACTGTGTTTTATTGCCCGCAAAGAGTGCTTTATTGTACAAATAAGGCACTTTTTGCTAAGCAATAAAGCATTTTTTGTGGGCAATAAAGTACTGTCTGCCCTAAAGTGCACTTTATGAAATTTAAAGTACACTTTTCCCTTTGATCTCGCCCACGCAAAGTTCTATAATAGTATTTACCCTTTGTAACAGTCATAGCTACTAAAATGCTGCTGGCCTATCACAGCCACCTGTTCATAAGACCAAAAAAAATTTTTGGTCTGAAACTGTCCGTTAAATATAAGTTCCATTATATCAGCTTTTAGAAGTAACATTTGTGACTGGATCTGCAAAAACCGGTCTTATCGCCCAAGACAGGAAGTTTGATTTTTTCATACCAACACAAAGTTTTATGAATGCACTATCAAATTTCACTGTCACAGTCGACCAGAGTAAAGTGGTCTGCTTTGCTAGCTGCTTTTTTCAAGCACAGTGGCAAACCGTACGAGTGGTCTGGGTCTTGATGGGGCCCTGGCCAACCAGGAGATGGCTGTGTGTGGCTGTACAGCTCTGCGGTATTGGACAATGCCCTGTGCTGTAAATTTCCTTTCATTTTAGCCAGTTTTGAGTCTTAAATGGCCCATAACTTGGCCTAATTCACCCCAAAATGTTCTTCTTCAATTTTTAAAAAGCATCTTGTCTGCCTTCCAGGCCCCTGCCTCCCACCCTTTTGGAGCTCGCCTGATACAACCAACCTCGGTTTAAAAACTATCTAAAATGGCGGGAAACTTAGCTGTTGATTACTTCTTGAGTTGATGATCTGGAAGGTAATAAATTGTTGTAAAACGTTTGAAAATTTGGTACGCATAGCTACCACCATTAGCAAGCTACAACACTCTGAATATTTAAAACTGGCATTTCTCTATACTTTTGAATGGGCAATAAGACCGGTTTTCCCAGAGGCAGTCACATTTATTGTAACAGATAACCTGCTGTTTTGCAGTGGCTAGGGATTCCTCTATAATGAATAAAGAAAAATAACCTCCCACCTGCATGAAAATCTCAAATGTTGTGGAGAAGAAACAATTTTCAAGTTTGACTGGCCTAACATTTACTGTGTTGTCTCACCTTAACATCATGTAGGGTATCAGACATTACATTCTGGGGACTTTGTTTGGCAGTGTTGATCCGATCACACAAGTGGTCAATGGAAGGTCTGACTGGTAGGATGTTTAGACACTGCATTATCACTGGTAGTAGAGGATTGGTAGTGATCTCATCTAGTTGATGTTTGTGACGTTGAACTTCAGATAGTTCAGTATTTTCTGAATCAGTAGGAGTGGGTGTACTTTGTGTTGCTACTTGTATGAACAAAACTCCTAAGGAGTAAATGTCAGAAGGTCTGGAACAAGTTGCATAGTTCTTGATCAGTTCAGGTGACATATAATCTTTGTGTTGTAATGTTGTTTTCTCATTCAGTTCAGAATTTTGTGGGCAAATGTAATCCGCAATCTTTGCTTTTCCATCTTGACTGATGAGAACATTACCAGCATGGAGGTTATTGTGTATCACTCCATTGGCATGTAAGTATTGTACTCCTTTAGCCATGTCAAGACACAAGTCAAGTTGTACATGAATTGGTAGCTTCCCTTTCATCTTAGCAGTAAAACTGTCAAGGTTATCAGGCAGCAGTTGAGACAATAAGATAGGAGGACCATCAGGAGTTGGTTGTGTAATAGTGTAGTACTGTTCAATGTTAGGATGTTCATGTGAACCAAATATGGCATAGATGTTTTCAATATCTGCCACAAGCTGGTTGATCTGGTCAACACTGGTATCAGGATATCCAGGGAGGAGGTTCTTGTGGATGATCTTACCAGCATATGTCTTGTCACCATAACTGATCCTCCACGCCTCCCCATACCTTCCACTTCCTAGCAACTCCTGCTGGACCAGCTGGTCCTGTAGTTTACATGTTAATACATTAAACAGTATCATATTAGTAGGAACACACCTGAGGTATTGTTTCTCTCCTCCTCTTATCTTTCCTTTCTCTAAACTGCTTCACTAACAGCTTGTTGTCCTCCTTGAGTTTAGTTAGTTCGTTATCCTTCATCATCAGTTGTGAATCCTTCTCTGATAATTCACTACTGACTATTTTGTTCTCTTTCTGTCAAATTACAATAACAATTACAACAGGTTGTTATTATGTGATATTCTTACAGTACTAGACACAATTATGCTTCTGTTACCTCTTTTCTTGTAATCTCTTCTTGCAATTTAAAAACATTTGCTTGTGTCTGAGTAAGATCATCCTCCAATCGATCATTTTTCTGTGATAATTCAGTTCGTAGCATCTCGCTATCCTCCTTGAGCTTTGTTAGCTCCTTCTCATTTATTATCAGTTGTGAATCCTTCTCTGATAATTCATCCCTCAGTTCACCAAATGTCACTTTATTTTTGTCCAGTTGTATCTATGTGTGGGACAGTGCAACTACGTATCTAAAACTTGAAATTGTACCATACCATTTGTAGTTTGCTTTCTACTTGCAGCTGATCAATTTTCTCCTTACAATCAGATAATTCACTTTGCAGAAACTGCATGACTGCTGACCATTCCTGAAATAATACAAACAACATTTTGTAACATACATACAGTAACTACAATATGCTTAGTAGTACTGGTAGTACTAGGATCATGAAGGTGGCCCAAAATATCATCCAAAAACCAGCCTTGCTTTTCCTTCATGACAGTTTGGCAGTATTGATTAGGCATAGTCAAGCCCACAAAGTGTTCAGAGCAACCCCAAACTCTTCCAACAACTTTCTATAAAACTTTGACTAATATAATTTTTTCAACTGACTGCCTGACTTACTACTGCCTAACTGCCTGACTAACCGATGCCTGCAGCCAAGCATAACTCGACCATGGTTAAAGGCTACAGGCTTGATTTCTCCACTGTTCAGCATTGCTTACATACCTTTTTGTTAACTGCAGTGGCTACAATGTATACATCATGAACTTACCTTTGTCCTCCTTTGCCCTATTTCTTTCTACACTACCACTAAAGTGTTGATTTGCGATAATGCATCATGGTTTCAGTGCTTTAATTTCCCTAGTGTGAATGAATCAATTGCAGAGGCACTTCTCGTACTGTTCTTTATTTTTAATGCTGTACCAAAAACTGAAACTGAAGTGGAATGGCCACTTCACTGTTTTGTAAATGATGGTTGGACCTCAGGGCACGTGTTTAGTCATAATTTCCATAGTTATTGGATTGATTGCAGAGGAGCTACTCATACCAGAGTTTGCAAAATTCCAAATAAGGAATAACAGAATAGTGGAATAATAAAATACCATAAAGCGGAAATTTTTGCAAGGTATTTTTTTGTGAACAAATAGAAACTAAAAATTTTTGTAATTATTGTGGAAAACGTTACAACAAATCGATCATCCTAGAATAGGCTATGTGTAGTAGCTGGCATAGCTAGTAGATATACATAGAACATGCGCTTTAGGTACAATTTTTGTGAGGATCTTTGTGTAGCCACTAGTTGTGTCAGTGTTTCAATCGCTTGCTACAAGTTCCTGGCTAGCTATAGTGATAGCGCGGTAATGCTATTCCACCTGGCTGTTTAACTAACAGTTTATATCACCACTGTGTACATCTATGGGGATGGAGTGTCTTACCATGGATTCTGATACAAGATGGCACAGTGTTCTTGAGGGAGATGACAATGCTGGGTGATGCTTGTAGCACAGCTCTTTGGTTTCCTTTCTGTTTGAAGTAAGTGTACAGTGACATTGACTTGGCACCGACTTGTAAAACATGACAATGTGGATTACAGTTTTTTTGTGAATTTAAATTATCTCGCAAAATTCGCTAAACTTTTAGCTTTGCAAAAAAATTCCCACTATACAGTAACAGTTGTTTCTAATTTTACAAATAGTTACTTATATATACTCTAGCATAAGCAATCAATTATCAACCAATGTCTATTATCAGTCAACTCAATGTCTATTATTGTCAAATAGATTCTAAGTTCAATCACTGAATTTTGGAACACTAATCTGCCTCATGCTGCCTTGCTTTGTTGTTGTACCAATTCTATAACATTGGACAGTTGGTGAATGATGAGAGGTTTGTTGTACATTAGTCTATACTCCTTGGCATAAAAATGATATTGACAGTGTACAGAGCACGTTGTTTCTTATGACGTATGTTTATCTAGTATGGCCAAGTATTTGTAGTAGAGCATCTATACTTTTAAAGTCAGACTATTTGAAAGGCTATATCAGACAGTATCTAATACCACATAATCTAAGTACCGCATACTGCATAACTAAATACTGCATCTGAAAACCATCACACTACGTGACAATATTATCTTTACGAAATTGTTAGGAAGGAAAGCATGCCTTGGAACACACCAACATCTAGAGAAGCTACTCAGTTCTCAGCAGTATTCACATCAGATACAGCATACAGGCGGCTGGATATAATTTTTATTAAAGGTGGACCAAATTCGATACCAGTGGTATCGGTATTGGATTGGTATCGGTATTACAAGGTACAGATACCACCAGTAGATACTCACCACTTTTATTAAACCATCTCTAGCTAAGTTTCCAGTAGCTAATAACTTAGTTGAGCTAATTGGTAACTTAGTTGAGCTAACAAAGTAGCGAAACAAAGCCTTTGTTACTCTTATCCAAGTATTGCTGCAATTGCTCCATGTGTATTCTAATATATTAGAGGATGTGAATCCTTTGTAATTAAATGGCAGTGCAGTTGTTCCTCAGTCAATAAGTTTATGACTACTTGGCTTGCTTTTTCATGAAAATGTTTGGTTGAAAAGTTGTTACAAACATTGTACGATTATCGACCACCCACGTAATTAATTGCCTAATCAATAAGCTTACAAGAAAACTACCTCAAATCAAGAAATTAGTAATCCACAATGATGTTTATCATGTTTAGCTGTTATATAATGAATATTTTAAAACTTGACTGAACTGAGATCAGTCAATTGCTGTGAATAGCTAGCTATGTATCACAACAGTGAAATTTCTATAATAAACTTGTCTAGGTTTCAATGCTTAGTATTGGAATCAGTATTGGCAGATAATTTCAGTACAAATACTTGTATCGGAAGTATTGGTAAAAAGTGGTATCGGTCCAACTCTAATTTTTATCATTGAATCCATATTTTGCTCTACCTGTCTCACTACCTCACTGGCCATAGTCACAAGGCTAGAGGTCGAATGAAGCAATGAATGGCCACCATATTTTTATGCCACAACAACAAACTCACTGGTGGTATGTAACTTTTTTGGTTGCAACGAATGTCTGTCCTTTACGCTTTTCCATTCCATTATTTCAAATTAAATAGCCATCTTCTTTATACCAAGAAACCACACCAAGGCATCAATTGACACTTTCCTTGAAGAAGTGTATTTAGATGCTACAAAATTACATTATTTGAAGCACTTAACGGACTGTAGTATCCTTGGTAGTATCAAGTAGCGCTTCTAAAGCAACTGCAAAGGGCCATGCCCCTTCAAACAATCAGAGCACACCACTGCATCTCTAATAATGAGTAGAGGCCACACTCCTCAACAATCTAAACAAAGCATTGTACTGCCTCCCTAGCTAAATTTATTGTGTGGTACTTTAGCAAGATCAAGATACTCTAATACAACAGTCACAACCACAAGTATATATTTATAGTAAAGTTAATAAACTAGTTAATTAAAAAATGAAGTTAAAAAGTAGCGAATCAATGAATGGTGGTACGTAGCAATGTGGAAAAATCCCCACTGGCATTGAAAAGATGCTGACATGGAATTGCCACAATGCCAAGTAGTGATTTTCCCTCAGAGCTACCATCATCTCTTGTTTCACTACTACTATTATCACTGGAACCCTACATGTACTGTATTTCATATTAATAGTTTGCACAGAGTTGGTCACAAAATTACAATAACAGTATTTGTAGGATACCTCTACATCCACCAAGTTTGAATTTATTGTCTTCAGTTGAATTAACAAGTGATTCTTTCCTGTGTCTGACTGTGATACTGTTTGATCACTGGAATCCTTCACTTCCTTTATTACTACCTTTGTAACCTGTAACATTACAAGAATTGACATATGTTTAGCATAATTCTTGCAGTATAGATTAAACGAAATTTCAGAATGGGTATACACTCTTAAAAGGTGCTGTTTACAATTGTGAATGGCATAAAAGTGATGTTAAAAACATGGAATTTCAAATTAGCCACAAACTTGCAAATTTCTTTGACCAGGAAAGCCAGTTCTCATCTCTTCCCTACTTCCATTAGAAATGCCCATGATACAGATGGCCAGGTACAATATTCCAATATCATTAGTACACACATTGCAGAAACTCCTTAAGGTTACGGGATACTGTAAACCCCACATGTACACTATCGATCATTTTTCATGATTAGGGGTTTGATTTTTCTTAATGGATTGTTATCAAATATTTATGCATTCTTAACTTCTCATAAATCGACATGGAATTCAAATGTTGTTATGGAAACATGAGTTGTCCCCATGCCAAACAGTGAAAACTGTGAACCAAAAATCAGACCAATGAAGAACCATGAGAACTTACTAACAATTCTAAGGTTTGAAGAACATCACTTGTGAGGGACTGACGAGAGGATTTGTGAATAATGTGTATAGTTGCTGAAATATGACTACAATATGGCGTAAAGCAAGACACTGTGGTCACAAAATTAATTTTTAAATTGATATCACAAGCACTAGAAACATTATTTCTAACAAATGGCTCCGTCAGGACCTAGACAAGAAGCCAGACTAGTAGTCTGTTTATACAAAATGTTAACAACTAGTTTGACAGTCCTGATTTTTGGTTCAGGAAAATATCGCCATTAGTCAGCAAAACTACGCATGCGCTTACAGGTGCGCCAGTTGCTAAGTGTGTTGTATCTATGTTATCTTGTACTGTTACGTGTGTTTTCTTGTACCTTGTAACTGTCCAGTCAGCACGCTATTATTCTCCCAACAATTTAAGCCTGTACCAGCTGATACAAAACACAACAACACCAAGCCCGCCTTAATTACGTAATAAAATTTTTGTTTGACAGTCGCTCACTATCCCGTAACCTTAAGGACATTGGATAGTGTGCCTTTACTAACAATATAGTCATAGCAGAGGACATCCTTTTGTGTAACTATAATTGTATCACATAAAACACAGTTGTTTAAACATAAATATTTTGACAGCTGTGTAATTATGATGTATGCACACTCACAAAACCCCCATATAGTGCATACCAAAATCCATTCCACTGGAACTTCATGAGGAACTATAATCTTCATGCAGTCTTCATTTAGTTGCATCATAAAGTTAGCATATAATTACTTACTGCAAGCCTGTTTTTTTGTCAGCTCATTGTGTATGAAATTGTGATAACATATAAGTGAAAAAGTTAAAGTGTATTAGTGGACTTCTAACAGTCTTGACTATGTGACATTTGAATGCTTTCATCTTCACATGCGTATTCTGATTCTGTATTTACAAATAGTAACAAGTTGATGTTGTACTATTTCTAAAACCCAGGCACCATGCAGCAGAATAGTAAATTAATATTTCAATATGGATTAAGGTATTAATACGGTAATTTTGGTATTGTGATAATTGCAAGATGAAAAACAATTGGAGGCCAAGTGGTTTGCTGCTTTATGTTGCTTACTGAGTGTTAAAAAATTTAGCTTGTAAATTTTAAACTAGAGTTACATACGTGTATTGAAATTCTATGTGCTACACTACAACCTTTCAAAAAACTTGTGTTAAGTTAACCAGCCTAACATGGCCCTTTAAGTATGTGGAATAGACATTTTATGGTTTCATTTCTAGTGGAAAATTATTGTTTATTAATATCTAATCCAAAACAGCCAAGTTGTAAAAAAGGGTGTGGCTCCAAAAAGCATTGATGAAGAAAGATGTGAAATCCAAGTTGGTGGCCAAGAAATGGCTGTGATGGTAGGTAAATGGCAAAAATTGTAGTAACAATTTGGCAAAACTTCATCTGAATTGTCGTTATTAAAATTTTTGCCATTTACCTATCATAACTGCCTTTTCTTGGCTGCCAACTTGGATTTCATATCTTTTTTCACCATGTAGCTAGTTTGTAGCGGAACTCTCTAAAGGTAACTTGTTTGTAGCTGAATGCTCTACCAGGTGACCCTTTTGTAGATGAAATCTCCATCGAGTGATTTGTTTGTAGCTGAACTCTCTACAGGCTACTTGTTTCTAGCTGATCTCTCTATTATATGGTGGCATTTTGTAGCTGAACTCTCCACAGGATAATTTTATTTCAGCTGAACACTCTACTGGGGTTAGGGATGCGCCGATTTTGCCAGCAAAATTTTTGGAAAAACACGTTGGTAAAAGCAAAGAACAAAATGCTGGAAAAATAGGTGGAAAATTGGGAAAATGGGCACCAAAGAAAGAGTACTTACCACATTTTGTATGAAAAAATTGAGATACTCTAATAGAACAGTCACGCATAGTATCAGGACAACATATGCTCACACAGTAAATGATGACTAAAGATCGAGATACTCTAATAGAGCAGTCACTATGTACGAAATATTATAATAGAGCAGTCACACATGCTTGTAAGCTTGAGATACTGCAATTAATTTTTACTGATGCTCAGCAAAATAGAAAAATTTCGAGCATAATAGGTAAGAAATAAAAGTATTGCTGGAAAGAAAAATAGGTGAAAAAAAAGCAAAATAGGCTCATCCCTAACTGAGGTCCTGTTAGTAACTGAACTCTTTACAGGTTACTTGTTTCTAGCTGATCTCTTTATAGGGTGGCTTTTTGTAGCTGAACTCTCTGCTGGGTAACTTTTTTTGTAGCTGAACTCTCTACTGCTTAACTTGTTTTAGCTGAACTCTCTACTGGGCGTTTTGTCGCATAGCTGAACTCTCTACACAGTGAGTTGTTACGTAGCTGAATACTCTAACAAATACACAGAAAAATTTGGAATTTTCACCTAGAGGAGGGATCATAGCACATCGATAAAAAGTACTGAAACAAGCTGGAGTAGTGCACGATATTAAATCACAGTAAAACAATAAGAAGTGTTATATCCCTACTGTGCATTTCCGTTATGGTATCTTGAGCACAGTAGGGATATAACACTTTTTATTGTTTTACTGTGATTTAGTATCGTGCACTATTCCAGCTTGTTTCAGTATGCTTTATCAATGTGCTATGGTCCCTATTCTAGTTGAAAATTCCAAATTTTTCTGTGTACTTATTTGTTAACTTCTGTTGTAAATAATTATTATGACTGGTGAACCCACACATACTGCATCTGAAATGGCACCGCCCACCCCAATTATCGTCTGAAAAGTGAAGTATCCATTATGCTTCGTTTTCGGCTATGTTCAGCCCGTTACACAACAGTACGAATCAAGAACTGTTTGAAAGCACCTCTGCTATCAAAATAGGCACTTTGAAAAATACGGACCATTTCCATTACGAATGGAAGCCATCATGTGCTACCACCAAATCAACACTTTTTGCTGTCAGCAAAGATGAATGGAACACAAAAGAGGACACTGGTAAGTCCATGAAGAATGCATTGTATGTACTGTGGTATGCCAAAAGGCACCTGTCGGGCCAAAGTAATGTTGACCAGTGCAGCCCATAGCCTTAGCCATTATCAAGTTACGCTTGCCTGAAGGCATCAGTCAGTCAGTTACTCAGTTGGTCAGTAGAAAATTCCATTAAATAATTTAAAAAAAAATTCCATAGCAATTTGTTGAAAGCGTTTCGGGCAATCTGCAAACTTGTTTGGGCTTAGTTTTACCTAACCAATACTGCCTCATTGTCGTCAGGGGAAAATGAGGCTGGCTTTTGGATGATGTTATTTTGTGGGCCACGCCTACTCCTTTGTGGTCCCTCCTATACAGTACTATTGTACTGTATGATATAGAGTAACTTACTAACGATGCTGAATGCTCTAATAGGGTAACTGTACTATTACAGTATCTCAATCGCATACTTGCTACACGTAGTTGGATTTCGTTTTATAAACTCAGTAGCTTTTACTCCATTTCTTCTATACTACTGCAAGGACTTTCTATGATGATTTTTCCATCTACATACTGGTTTTCAACTCACTCTTCTTAGCGGTTTGCTTAGTAGGCATGAAAACTAATAGTTTTTTTGTTCATGAACTCGATCGCGCAAGTGTGACACAGGTTGGGTTTTGTGTCATATCTCTATGGTCTTTATCTTGATTCCTTTTAAACCACAAAAAGGCACTCCTACGATGGTTACTCAATCTACACAGTGAATAGTTGGTCATAACTCCGTGAATGTGCATCGGATTCCTACCAAATTTAGTACTGAGATTCACTTTAATGAGCCCTTTAAGTGTGCCAGATTTCAGCATAATTGGAGTGCGCATTTATATGTTATGGCAGATTTTGCAGAGTGTGCAAATAAAAGAAAAACCAGAAACTTTGGCCACTCGTATCTCGGAAATGGCTGTGGCAATTTTCTTCAAATTTCGTATGTAGACTCCTCTACTTGGTGGGCACTTCTGTAGCAAATTTTGTTACAATCGGACAAGAGATCACGGAGTTACATATGCGTGAAAATCATATTTACTTTCTTCCTGTCAATATATTCACGATGTTGCATGTCAGCTGCTTGGGCCGCATGACACACACCACTATGTGTCTTGATTACAAAATATAGCCTACTAGATACTAGCATAAAGGCTGTATGCACTTGTATAGCAAGGAGTCTAAATCATTATCTTGGTAATAGAACTCTGTGAAATGTAGAAATCCCAATAAAGTGATCTCCAGAAAGTTCCTATAGAGTTATAGTGCTGCATTGGTATTTAACACTCCAACTAGTATTCGTTACTAACAGAATTGCTCCACAAGGGTTGTTTGTTAAGTTACCATCTCGCTATAACCTATAAGATGATCAAAGCCCTGTAGAGTAGTAAGTCAAAAATCTTGATACTGAAGTTTTGTTGAAGGCAAAAAATTCTAGTCCAGGTAATGATTTACTCTCCACACAATCCAAGCAATTAAGGAGCTACAAAAACCTAAATCTGGAACTTAAATATAGCATACTGAACTTCTCAAACTACAAAGGCAAGTTGCAAGTAAAAGGAACAAACCAGTTTGATTAGGGATCACAGCTATAAAAAGAAAAAGGGAGGTCGCCTACACCTGCAGATAAGTGTACCGTATAGTCTAGTGATTTGTAACTGCACACACGTGTGGCATTTTTTCATGATGCCATGTGTGGGTAAGCAAATTCCATGTATGGATAAAGCTAAAGATACATGTGGGTACACAAAAAACCAAGCGTGGGTGCACAAAAGTCATGCTTCGGTGAATGCCATGGTAACAAGTGGGCTATTCCTCTATGCATGTGTCTTGGTGTGATTATTAATTCTGTAATGCAAATGCTAGCTACTCATGCCAAATATATTATTGCTAAGTTTACTTGTAAATGCATGTTTTTCAATACAGATCTGCTTACTAGTCCAATGACAACAAGACTGGCAGCAGCGATGTCTTGGCAAATATAGCTGTGTATAATTTAGTTGTTATATGTACTGCATCCTATCTCTTAGCTATTGAGATCAAGGTTCACTCATGGTAAAGGTCAAATTTCATGTACAGTAGGTAGCTACTGTACACATACAGTATGATCCTAACCCTAAGGTAATGCTTCTAATTTAATTTGGCCATATCAACAACTCAAATACTTACTAGCAACCTGCATTGATGCCTCAACATTACAATTGCCACAAGGTGTGTTGGGTTAAAGCTCAAACATAATAATTAGCATGTGATCTGCTGTCTTAGCCGCTATTAAATTTCACCTGTGTGAAGGCATCAGTTAGTTAGTTAGTTATTCAGTAGAAAAGCTTGTTAAATATTTCTAGCTTTGTAATTGGAAGATCTTTTAGCTAATCTGAGACACTTTAATTTGGGCTTTATTCTACCTAACCAATACTATCAAGTGGTCCTTAATATTATTTTGTGAGAAAGCGCAAATTGCGTAATCTCTAATGTACAATTACTACCGTACTGTATGACCTACTGTATATACAAAATTATTTAAAGTGAATATGACATACATTTCCACTTATTGTTACATGAGTAGGTACACACCTTATCACTCCAGTATTTCTTGATCACTTTTACTTTATCAAGTGCAATTATGACATCTTCCATTATCAAATGTAGTTTCGTCAGTTCAGTCATTGTTTCTTCATCTAGCAACTGTGAGCTTTTCACCTCTTCAACCTTCCCTGCTGAACCATCCTCATCTTGTTGTGGTGTCTCCATCAGTGGCTTGACACTGTCTACTGAATGTTGAGCCTGTAACTCTTTATGATCACTCCAAAGTTTGAAGTACTTCTGTTTCTCTTTGAGTAACCTTCTTTGTAATTGCAGCAATTCAACTTGTAGCTGATTCATCCTTTTGGGAATTTCCTGTATACATTAGTAAAAAGTACAATTTATGTTTTATGATAACACAAATGGTGGTATAACATACACTGCCAGAAATACACTGAAAGTAACAATTGTTTTACTTTGTGGAGGAAAATACACTAACTTTGTTTATAACAAAGTTTTATTAGTGGTGGTCAAAAATTTAATATTTATACATTTTATAAAAAACTAGTGTATTAATTTTAAAATGAAGTAAAAGTAGCACAGCAAGAGATGATGAGTAAAAATCCCTACTTTGTGTAAGAAAATCCATAAATTTGCATGTGTGTTTCACCATCTTTTTAGGGATTTCCCACATTGCAACAATGCCAAGTAGGTGTTCCAAATCCAGTAGTCGACGGGTAGAAATCCTTTCACAATCGGTTACGAATGGCGATAATAACTAGCTATAGCCCGGCCAATTATCGCTCCAACTACGACTATAACTCTCGTCAAAAGTGTTAATCTATTATTCTACTTTACACACATGATATTACATCATTATTACTACAAAAAGGAAGTCAACTTCTCAGAAAACATACAACTACAATATAGGAATACATAAAAGTACAATAAGTTCAAAATTATGTCACACTCCCCGTGGTTGATTCACCAAGGGTGATCAAACAATGTTAGTGTTCACTTCATTCGTCGTATAACTTCTCCCAACACAGCTGCGTGATGTCGTGGACGACCTCTTGTATTCAACTCATTAGTCTCTGAGATTAGCGATGAACTTTTATCTGTGTTGGACGCTTGAATCAATTCAGTCTTCACTTCAATAGGAAATAAGTGTTTAATACTTCTACGTAAGAGTTGTGGTCTACCATCTGAACTAGCAACCTTAACAATAGCTGCTCTGACCTTCCCATCATTACCTAAAAGAACTTCCTCAACAGTAGCAAGTTTCCATAAAACTCTTTTAGTGAAGTCATTTTTAAGCACTACAACGTCTCCTACTGCAATTGGACAGGAAGTACTCTGTGATCGGATTCTAGCATGCGACTCTCTCAATCCAAGCAAATAATCTTTCCTCCACTGGTTGGTAAACTGACTTAGTAGATGTCTGTGATTCTTTGCCCTTCTATTCAATGTCTTGTAGGTGCTGGACACTTCAAAACACATGTCATTAGGCATGCTAGTAATACGCCGGCCGTAAATCAAATGAGAAGGCGAAAAAGTGTATGTTGCTCCATCCAAATCATCTTGTACATATGTCAAGGGACGGGCATTTAAGATGGCTTCTATCTCCACCAATAGAGTACTGAGCTGATCAAAGTTAAGATTACTGCGTCCAATAGTTCTCCTCAAACATCGCTTTACTCCTTGAACCATCCGCTCCCAAAAGCCACCCCACCATGGAGCCCTTTCCACAATAAATCTCCAAGTAATTCGGTTATTTGTCAAATACTTGTTTACTTCAAACGATCTGCTTATTTGCCTCACTTCCTTGGAGGAAGAACAAAATGTCTTTGCATTGTCAGACATGAAAGTAACTGGTAGACCTCGTCTACTAGTAAATCGCCTCACAGCCAATAGAAATGTATCAACTCCCATGTCACGAACTAACTCCAGGTGTACAGCTCGAGTAGACGCACAAGTGAAAAGGCAGATATAAACCTTGTCTAAGATATCATCCTTGTTAGAAGTGAACAAGGGACCCGCAAAATCTACTCCGGTGTGAGCGAATGGTGGATCTTCAGAGACTCTAGCAGGTGGGAGATCAGGGGAAGGCACAGTAGGGTAACACGCTCCTTGCAACCTTTTGTAGGTAACACATGACTTATATACTTTCCTTACAGCTTGCCTTCCCTTCAATATCCAATACCGTTCCCTAAGTAACACTAGAGTATCGTTGACCCCACTATGTTGTGACTTGCTGTGGGATTGTAAAATTAGGAGTTCTGTGAACCTGTGGCTTGAAGGGAGAAGGATAGGATTTCTGCTCTGTAATGATAAGGTGGAATTGTTTATTCTCCCCTTGCACTTCATAATTCCATCATCCAAATATAAGCCGAATTGCTCCACACGCAATGGTGGGGAAGATGAACTCTCCTTAAGGTAACGGAATTCAATGTAAAATGATTTATGTTGCACAGCCTTAATCCACAACGCATCCGCCTCATTCATTTCTGTGGTTGTCACTGCCAAAGTGGGAGGAGTGTTACCCCGTGATCTACACAGATTGATAAAACGTACTACATAGGAAGTTACTCTTAACAAGCAGTTTAAATTGCTGTATCGATTGATATCAATTATTTCTTCAATACTCAGCTGGGAATTTCCTGATGTGTTCACAAGTGATGATGTAATCTGGAGCTGATTTTTTACCAACTCAGTATGCACCTCGTCATTCATCTCCTGTACAGGATTCATTGGCCACTGGGTATCTAAAGATTGGAGAAACGGTGGGCCTTTCCACCACAAAGATTGTACTAACAGCTCATGCGCATCAACTCCTCTGGATGGCAAATCTGCTGGATTAATTGAACCTGGACAATGTCTCCAATTCTCACGACATGTAAGTTGGCGGATTTCTCCAACTCGGTGTTGTACGTATTGCTTCCAAATCTTGTTGTTGTGAATCCAATACAAAACAGTCGTAGAGTCTACCCATAGATAAAGTTCCTTTGGATTAGGGAGAAGCGGTAGCACTGTATTGCTGAGTCTGGCTAATGTCAGCGCACCAAGTAGCTCTAGTCGAGGTATAGATTGCTTCTTCAAGGGAGTTACCTTGGTCTTGGCTGCAATGACTCTCACTTCCACACTCCCATCATCATAAATTGACCTCATGTACAGAACAGCAGCATATGCTAGCTCAGAGGAATCACTGAATCCATGAATTTGAACCTTAACAGGCTTTAGCTTGGCCTTGAAAAGACATCTAGGCATGGTAACTTGTTTAAGATGCTCAAGCTCCCCGAGTATGGATTTCCATTTGTGTAACAATTTACCTGGAAGATTATCATCCCACCGTAATTGGTCTTGACAAAGTTGCTGAAATAACATCTTTAACTTTATGACAAAGGGTGCCAAGAGCCCTAAGGGATCAAAAATACTGGCAGTAATGCGTAGAACAGATAGTTTTGTCACAGGCAAACTTGTGGCATACTGTACTAGTTCACTTAAGCAGAAGCTGAGCTCATCTCTGTGGGTATTCCAAGCCACCCCAAGTATCTTAGATTCAGGTTCAGTACCTGTTGGTAATGTTTGTGCCATTGGGGAATCTTTCATTACCTTGTTCAAACTGACTAATCTTCTCCATCAATTGAGGTGAGTTTGAATGCCATTTTCGAAGGTTAAAGCTACCTTCAGCCATCAGTCCTTTAACTGCATGATATATAGACAAACCAGATTCTACAGTATCAGCACCTGTAACCAGGTCATCAACGTACAATGGTTGATTCAAAGAGTGAACGAGCTTAGGATATCAAGCATGATATTTCTGAACATGGTTTGCGATTACAGCCCCCAATATGGCTGGTGAGGGCCGTAATCCAAATACCAGGCGGGTGAATCTATAATGCATAATCGCACTATCCACGTTGAAGGGATCTTTAAGCCAAAGAAATCGGAGAGAATCACGGTCATGCTCAGATATTCTGACCATCAAAAAGGCCTTCTCTATATCAGCTGTCAGAGCTATGGAATAGCTTCTGAACTTCACCAGTACATTGAACAGTTTTGGAATGAGATTTGGCCCAGTCTGCAAACAATCATTTAATGAAAAACCATGCACCATCTTTAGACTTGGCTGAACCATCATAGACTACTCGTACCTTAGTTGTAGCTCGATCTTGTCTGATGACCGGATGATGAGGCATGTAATGGACAGAATCATGTTGGTTGGGATGGCTTAAGGTGTCACTCGGATTACAAACTTCTATAATACCCTTTTCCAACTGGCCATCAATCACCTGTTGATATTCTTTCATCACTTCAGGTTTCTTCAATAGTTTTCGTTGTAGCTGCTTCAAACGGTCCATACATAACAAAAAATGATTTGGTACATCATGAGGATCTCTTGTCCATGGTAGGCTTACTTCGTAATTATCCTCCTTAAATGCAAGATTCTGCTAGAAGGGCTCACTACTGTCATGATCACTGATCTTAGCCTGTTCACGTGTTCCTATTGACTCTACCTCCCAAAACCTCTTAACTGCAGTGAGTAACCTGTCCTCTTCAGATTCAGAGAAAGGGTAATCAATGTTCTGAACAATCGACAATTGAGTATGAGTGATGGCATCCTTGACAGTATGATCTGATGGTCCAGAGAGTAGCCAACCCAATTTACTGCTGATGGCAACTGGTCCATGGTCCGTTTTTATGATTTCTCTTGTAACAAAGGCCCAATAAAAGTCAGAACCCACAAGAACATCAATGGTGTTGTGGGAAGATTCCGTCGGCCAGCACAAGTTCACTTAAATATGGATATTGGCTCAAATCAACTTCACTTGATATTGGTGTGCAAAGAGTAGGAAAGCTTAGCACGTCTATACACACAGATTCTGAACTTCCAGACCTTTGCAAATAAACCTTAACGACATCACATCTCTGTGATTTAAACCCACTGTTCCCAAATGTGTTCAGATTAAGTTTTTCCTGTTTCAGTGGCTTGAGATTCAGTTTAGTCCTAAGTGAATCAGTTATGTAGGATCTCTGGCTACCGTTATCAAAGAGAAGTCGAACCTTCTCTGATTTGGTTCCTGTTTCATCAGTAGCAATGGCTCTGGCAGTCTGCAAAAGAACAATCCTTTTAGTTGTATCAGGATTAGCAACATTTGTGGTTGTAACTGGAGATGAGGTATCAGTTGTAGTGGTGGCAACATTGGACACAGTCATGTTTGCAGAAGTTGTGTCATTGTTGGTAGTACTGTTTCGCATCGGCAGTTCACACAGTGATTGATGATGGCTTCAATTGCAGTGGCGACAATTGCGTGCACGATCACAGTCTTTGGCTCGGTGATTAGGCTTGAGACAATTAAAACAGCGGCCTGATCGAGTCAACAGTTCCTTTCGTTCTTTAATACTCCTCACAGCAGTGCAGGAAGCAGAGTAATGGCTGCCACGGCAATATACACACTGTACTGCTTGAGCTCCAGCCACCAAAGAACTAGCGGTTGAATGTGAATTGGGAGCACTCTGGTAAGAAGGTGGTCTTGAAGAAGTCACCTTAGTGGATTCACTGGCTTCTCGAGCTTCCACTTCTGCTAATAGGGTTGTCATGAGTTTGTCCAGGTCCCAGACTCCTCCCCGATTTTCACGAGCCATTCTTAATCTAATGTCATTAGGAACCTTGGACATAATGACTGGTATAAGAAGACTGCCATATTGTTTGGAGTCAATCCCCAATGCACATAAACCTCGAACATGAACAGTAATTTTATCATAAATAAGCCTTAATGATGAAGCCTTATCACCTACGCAGTTAGGCAATTTCAGTAATTCATCCATGTGTGTGGTGATAATTTGCTGTGGATTCCCAAATCTCGTTTGTAACAATTCGATAGCGGAGTTATAGTTAGCTTCCGTTAAGCTCAAACCTTGTATGGTACGACTGGCTGGTCCCTCGAGCAGTGAATTCAAGTAGTTAAACTTATCGATTTTTGAGATCTCGTTATTTTCGTGCACAGCCGAATTAAATGACTCCCAGAACGACGTCCAGTTCGTAACGTTGCCTCGAAACTTGGGGAGAGTAATCTTGGGTAAACGAGCCTTGGTGCTTGAGGTTGAAGCCAACGGCATCGGTTCAACAATCGTTGTGATATGGCTTCGTCTGGACGTGACTACTGATAGGGCTTCTTCAACCTTTCTCTTGTAATCTAAAACCTTTGTGGTCATTATTTCACTCTCCTCCATCTCACGCTCGATCTCTTCAAGCTTGCATACAGTTATAATATCGCGATCGATGTCTTGTAACTTATCAAATTTATTATTCAATTGTTGCAGCAACACATTAAGTTTAGAAACGCAATCACCCACCAGTTTGGCAGCTAGCAACTCATCTATTTGTTTGGTCAAGCGAGTGACAACTCCCCGGTGTCCACCACGTATGGCTCTTAGTCGTTCCACTCCAATGCCTTGAGGCGTAGTACGCTAGTCTGGATCGGTCATCGTCGCCAATTCAGGGATGCACTTGGTAGCTATTCACCTATCAGAGCAAACAGCTCGAAACAATGCCTAGTAGTACGATATTCACCTTTACGGGTGCCGTTAATGCCCGGCACCAAGGATTCTGAGTTCGTGGTTAAGAATCAGGCATGATCAGATCTAGCTTTGTGCCCCACGTTGGGCGCCACTTGTTCCAAATCCAGTAGTCGACGGGTAGGAATCCTTTCACGATCGGTTACGAATGGCGATAATAACTAGCTATAGCCCGGCCAATTATCGCTCCAAATACGACTATAACTCTCTTCAAAAGTGTTAATCTATTATTCTACTTTACACACATGATATTACATCATTATTACTACAAAAAGGAAGTCAACTTCTCAGAAAACATACAACTACAATATAGGAATACATAAAAGTACAATAAGTTCAAAATTATGTCACAGTAGCCCCATAGTTATCATCATCTCTGGTTTCACAACTTTTTATTGCTGGAAACCAATTTCATTTTTAATTTTTTATTGCACTAGTCTGTTAGATGTAATTACTCATGTTTGCTGTGATTACTGTATTAGAGTACATTTCTCGATCTCGTGGGTTACTCTGCTTTGCACTAGGGGGCACAGTACAGACCTTAATTTAATATTTGAGGTGCCAAGAACAAATGACCTTACATATTTACAAATGTACAGACATAGAGTCAAATTGTACAGACATGAGCTAGAGGAGCACTTTACACCGCTGGAATTGGAATAGGGAGTTTCCATTGAAAGTTTTGAAGTTAAATACAACCACATACGTAGCTGCAACATATCACCAGGCTGTGGTCATTACAGCTGCTGGTAATAGCAGTACACAAAGGGGAGGTGGCATTGATAAATCCTTGGGTTGGGAAAATGTAGTATCTCCTAGCAGCCAAGTGACAGTTATTGTTAACACAACAAACAAACATGTACACATCAGCTTTTATGGTACCACTATTGATTTTGCAAAGGAATGTGTGTGTCTGCTCAAAACTCATTATGTGCAGACACTGTGCTATTTGTGTGGATTTTGTCCGTTGACCTGTCCATTGACCAGCACGTTAATTTAAGGTCTGTAGTATAATACTTTGTTTTCTATAAGGCTAGATAGTTGAGGGGGGTGTCCTCAGCTCTGATTATTAGTGGTGTCTTGGTGTGTTCTGATCATTCAAGGAAGCATGGCCTAATACAATGGTTTAGAAGCCAAGCTTAGCTGCTACCCGATACTACCAGAGATACTACAGTCCGTTACGTGCCTTGAATAGTTTAGTGGCATTTAAATATGCTCCTTTAAGGAAGTGTTGATACAGAAAATTAATACCTTGGTACGATTTTCTAGCTTGAAGAAAAAGACAACCAGATAAAAGGAATAGTTATAAAGTGCAGAATGTAGACATTCACACCACAAAAGGCACATCCCACCCGTGAGTTTGTTGTGATGTAAAATGGTGGATGTGCACTGCTTTGTTCGGTCTCTAGCCTTGGTAAGGCAGTGAAGTAGGTAGATGAAATTATGGATTTTGATGGTTTTTTTAAAAAAAATTCTATATCTGGATGCTTGTAAGTGTTTTCTTGTTTTTGACACTGTATTTGATATTAATGGAGTAAAACTATTTTGTAAGATGATTTTTGTCAAGTATGATTTTCTAAGATGGCTTTTAGATGTGGCATTTAGTGGCACACATCACTTTAGGAGAAAACCTACCAAACAGTACTACCATTCTGTTTGACACAGAATACCAAGTTTAAAAGTGCAACAGGAAAAGTAAGAAGTGGTAACAGTTACCAAACGCTGTGACAAGATTTATTGCCAAAGACATGCTTCCTATGGTAATTGTTGAAAAGCTTGCATGGTTTCAAGAGAATGTTGTAGTGTATCAGTTTCCTTCATGTATGCACTAGGAGTACTATCTGGCTAGTAATTTGAAGCCATCAGGATAGTTTCTGACAATTTATGGTAAATTTTCAAATTACACTTTCTTTCTTCCTGTCAATATACTCATGGTGTGGCATGCTCGCTTCTTAGGCCACACAGCACACTACTGTATGTCCTAATGAAGCACTTAAGAAAGTTCTCTATGTAGAAAATTCTGCATAGTGTGACAAAAAAGCATGACAAATCACAGTTTACCTCCGTGAACATTTAATAGAATGCATGCCATTATAGCAATTTATTGTACTTCACTCAATGCCTTGTTTTTCTCAAAGCTTATGCTTATATCAGTGCAATCAAACTTGCAGATCATTGACACACGATCACCAGTGTGCTGTTAACAGCAAGTACAATAATGCAATTTTCATGCATAGAAGTAGCTGCATGTTTGCTTTATAAAATGGTTTGCAAAATAAGACAATTGTTGTTATAGATTTCATTCTCAGTAGTCTGCATACCAAATTTGAGCAGTATTGCTACAGGCACTCCAGACATAGGTACTGTCAACACTGGCTTATTATTTTTTTCATAATCTTGTACACTTACAAATGCTGCCATAGAACTCCTTATCCTATTACCTTCAAATTTAGCACACATATGTGGGCTCAAGGCAAATTTTGGTACCAAGGTTAGCTTAACAGTGACTGGATCTGCAAGAATCCCACAATCTTTAGCACAAGTCTAATTTTACAGTAGAATGCAAAAAATGCAATGGGTAAAATATTTATGAAATTGAGAAAAATTCCATAAACTTGTTAAGTGCTTGTTTCACAATGAAGGAATGTGATAATGGCAAGATCCTTGTTACCCCAAAGCAGGAGTAGTTCAAAAATCTTTGTTTTGTGTTAGTACTCCCAGGGAATCAGACGATATGAGAATTAGTTTACCTTGCATTGGACAAGCGATTTGTTAATTATTTTTATTTTTTATTTTTTTGCTTATGTTTTTGCCTTTGCCCTGGTGGTAGGAAAGGCCTGAAGACAAAGCTTACCCAGCAATGGATTCGCCTGTTCATGGACAACCTGAATTGTACAGAGCAAATAACAAAAGTCAATGTGTAGATAGTCTATTCATCAAAAACTATAATCAGGGTAACAGCTACTATAACGCTAAAGCCCAACGTGTAGATAATTTTGTGGTCAAGACACACTAATAAAGAGTCACTCTATAATAGAACAGTCATCCTAATAGAATGTTCATCCAGCGATTGCATTACAATATAATAGTTGACATTACATTAAATTTGACAAACACTAGCATACTTTAAAATATTAATTTAAAATGAAGTAGATATCCAAGTGACACAAACCAGCGAAACTAGACATATGAATGATGGTATTACATCATAGCCCTGTAGGAAAATCCCTACACTGGCATGTCATAACAACTGTTTTGTTCAATGCCAAAGTAGAAATAGCTATCTCCACAGGGCTATCATCATTCATATATCTTGTTTCATTGGTCTCCTTCACTTCGTTCCTACTTCAGTATTACATGTTTAGTTTAGGTATAGTATTTCCATGTCTCCTTTTCACTGTGCTATCAGTATGAGGCGTGGTCAATACGATCAGTTGCAAAAAGGATGGCTAGATCATTAAGGCCACTGCAAATAAATTCTCTGTTTCCTACTCACCACTTGCATTTGTTTACTCCCAGCTCTAAAAGTTTCATTATTCTCCTTTTTTTTGCATACTGTATGGACTTAGTAAAATTGATCTTGTTAGGTCGTCAGCTCATGTGTTAGTGTGATAAAAGATGGCACAAATTCATGTTTGTGTTATTCCTGCAATGTACAAGCTGAAAGTACAAGCTGAAAAATGTTATTAAGCTGTTTGCTGAACTAGGTACATAATAATAGCTTGAAATGCTGCCAGTCTCATAATGGAATAATGGAAATGGTCCACCCACCCATATGCTAGTATGCCTGAGAGGAGGACGGACAACAGAGAATTAATCTTATTTGGAGTGGCATAAGGGATGTGCTGCTGTGCTCAATTGTCATTGGTGCTGCTAGATCATAAAGGGGCATGGTCAATCCGATTGTGCAGCTACAGGTATGGTGTCCACTAACATTCAGAACCCATGCAACTTCCGCACATTGGATCATTTTCATCATAGCTGGCAGGCAGTAGTTATTAACCTATGGGAATCAATTCCATCAAGTATTTTATTACAAGACAATAGAAATGGATGGAGGACTGTTTTACAAGCAAGACATGCCAAGATTTATTGTGATGCTACAATAACTGTATATACGTATTGCATCATTGAAACAGTGGGGTTTACAAAGTGTAAAAAAAAGACTGTATAGCCTAAATATTTCGAGGGGGGAAATTTTTGCTTGTGGTTTTGGGTGTTACCAGTGAAAATTTTATCCTTGAATTATTTAGAACTCCACATAGATTCTGGGAGTGTTGGCTAATCTGCAAAACTTTGATTTTTAGCAACAATCCTCAACCTCAAAACATTTGCCCCTCAAAATATTTAGGCTCTGACAACAACTAGTTGTGTGCTGCAGCTTTAGCACTATCTAGCCTAATTTCAAGGACTTAGACTTAATGATTTATAGCTAATAAAGTGTAACAGAAAAAGGACCAAAGTAAGGAAGAAAAAAAATTCCTCCAGCGCCAGGATTTGAACTGCAGGTCACCCAATGTCTAGTCGGGGCAACACTCAGTCTTCCTCCAGGAGGGAGGGATTTCTTCCTTAAACCTGAAGTATTTATTATTATGTACAATTATTACACAGTTGTCATTAAAAGTAGTTGCCTTTAACATAAGTAGAGCTATTTCTTGGCTGAGACTTTTCATTACATTACTTTTCATCCAGGTTTTTTGGGGGAGCTGCACTCTTTTTCACAACCAGGCTATTTTAGCTATAGATGTATGATATTTTCAAGCAAGCAGCCTGTTTGGGTATACATATGGTGGTTAAAGTATCAGTTTCATACACGTGTATGTGCACTCTACATAATGCAGTCATAACTGTACCTCAAAATGACAAACTTGTGTGGCAAGGGTGTCACTTTCAGTAACTGGAAACTAAGACAATATTGAAATATGTCATTAGGTTGTGTCATGAGCTTACGTACCTTGTTAAAAAATGAGAATAATCCAACAGTAAGAGCACTGCCAGTTGTAAGTACCATTCCTGGGTACATTGCTAATTGCTGTATGCCATTTTGGTTGAAGTAACTTTGATACTGCAGAACATTTAAAGCTATGAGGGCAACAACATGTTTAGGAATAGTCCAGTAGATGATTGTGTGGCTAGTCTTTGCTACTGCCAGTAGCTGTAAACAGTGAGGAGTAACCTCACATTTCTCTTGTATCAGTGATCGTATATCTAGTACACGTTGGAGGGTGGACTGACTCAGTTGCAAGTTAAGCTGAACAGCCAGTACAGTGTGTGTACTGGTATTATATGGCACCATATGATGAGATGGTGATGGTATGGGATACTTGGTGACTGGCTGGGACATATCAATCCTGGAATCAAACAGATTCAGAAGTGCTACAGCTTCTGGAATATTGCAAGCTTCAACTACTGTGGTAAGAATAGAATGGTCTATCCAATTTGTAAAAGGAGCAAGCTTCTGCACTAGTGTTGGAGTGGATTTACTTCCTCTAAGGACCTCCATGTACTGAGTAGAAAATAATGGAATATTAGCTTGTTTACTAGCTCTCAATGAATTGCAAATGTCAGCAATTATCTTTGGATCAAAGGACTGTAACATTTCTGTCACCTGGATTGTTGTATCCAAAAATTTTGTAGCAATGGAGGACGGCTCAAAAGTGCTGCAGATGGTATCCATATCTTCTCTGCCCACTTCTTGCAGAGCTACTGGTTGAGTGTCATCAGTAGTATCGACAGAGCTCATCACGGCAGAAGTTTCTAATGCTAAGGATAAACAGTAACAATTGTCTTAGTAATTGTGTGCTTACCATTAATCAGTGTTTTCCCAATCCTTGCTTGGCTCTCGTTTTCCATAAGCAATTCACAGAAAGACACCAGTGTCTTTGCATCCATCAATCGAATTTGTTGTAAGATCAGAAAACTCTTGTGGTAGCTACTATGAGCTGCCATAGCAACATCTCCACTGAATAGTTGCTGAGATATCATCAGCTGCATAACCACCTCAGCATCCATGTTGACTGACAAGTAGTCATAGTAGTGGTCAATGAAGTCTTTGACTCCTGCTGTATATGATTCAGATGATGTCATTTAACACAAGTATTTTATGTATCACTTACCAACACTGTCTGGAGGAGATGAAGGGACCACATCAACATCTGATGATGACAGTGGATCATGAATTACTGGGTAGTGTGCTATCTGAAGCCATAACAAGTGGATTTCATTAAACATGTGACATCTGGTAGATGCTGACTGATATGCATTATCCACACAATGGGTAGGAATGTACCAGTGGACCTCTATGCATCCTGGTCTGATATTGTCAAGAACGCACGTCCCCTTGCCAATGTCCATGATCACAGTTTCCAATTCAGCTTGAAACTCTAGAAGATCTGCAACTGTCATGACGCTGGCATCTTTCTCAAGTTTTGTAGCAATTTTAGTGTAGTATGTCTCTTTGATCTCTTTGCTGGGCACGTTTGGCAGCAAATCAATCAATTTTTTTGAAAACACAGCTCTTTTGTAATTTTCCAAATTTAGCAATGCTTGAGGTATATCAGATGTTACCACAATTGCCTGTAATATTCTGATGTCAATCCAGCTCCAATAAGGTGAGCATGCCAGCACATCTAGTAACATATCAATATTCTGAGTGTTTAGTATTTTCTCAATGAGTTGCTCAGGTAATTGTGCACCACCAGGTGTGTTCTTTTGTGTAATACAAGCTCTCCTTATTAAGGAAAAGTTTGCCTTCATCAGCATGATTGTGACCTTTGCTTGTAGCTTGAGAAATGCAATACCAACATTGTCACACTTGGAAAACTCTTCTTCTGAAATAACTAAGTTTGCAGAGTCTGTGTATAGTGCACCATATAATTACACAGTTTACATGTTGTACAGTGAATGCATGTACACTTAAAATTTAGCCTTTAATAGTGTTTTTACATATATATTTTATATATTATATTATATTGTATTTACTTGGTTATATGCTGTGGCATTTATTAGTGCTGCCACAATATAGAAAAACTCTATATCATGTATCCAAGGTTTATGTCACGATATGAACATATATCATGATATAACTGTAACACTTGCAAGACAAACATATACATACATATACTCTTTACTGTAAGTTTAAATTTAAGTTGCATGTATACCACAAGCAAAAGCTACTCTTGTTTATCATGTTGTAAAAGCACTTTGCTACTGCTTTACAGTTGAGACAAGTGGCTGGCACTACACAGATACCTTTAAACCTCCAAGTTTACTTTGGGGTTAGCTTGTTTACCACACTGCACCATCAACACATAACTTAATTAAATGCCAAATACAAGATTCTATCTAACACTCTTCTTCTAGATTCTACCACTCTTCTAGATATCGCCCTGTGGTTAGGGCGATATCATGATATAGCCCTGACCACAACTGCCTTTGATACTGAGGCAGCTACAAAGCATCAGTTCCCTTTGATTGTTTATATAGAGCTGCTTAAAGTTTTACATTGTGGGTTTGAATTAGAGCTGCTTAAAGTTTTGCATTGTGGGTTTGAGTTAAACATGTTGGTTTAGTTAGGGGCATTGTTGTGAAGCAAGAAGAATTGATTGAGTCAGCATTGCATAGTTCAGCTACTAAGCATCACTAAATAATCTTTTTTGCAATGTGGGGATTGTTTTTCTACAGACTTTATTCATCCACAAAAGTGGTTATTTGGTTTAAAATGGTATCACTACAACCAGTGAAACCCACAATCATTTATTTTTGTGCCAATATTTAAACCCACAATCGATGTTTGCAAACCTCTGTATAAAAGTAATGTGGTGAATGCAGTTTTGTCTTCCTTCACCTATTAGGTGAACATATACCAGAGTGGTATTATATAGTTATACAACGGCCACGAGCGCCAGTGTTGCCATACTGTGAAGAAAGTTCATACATCTATGAACTTTTTTCCTGGTATATGAACCTGAAATAATCTACGAACTTTTTATGAACTTTTGGCAATGTGCTGGATAGAAATAACTTTTCACAGTACACACACATCAAGCAACAAAATATATATCTCTATGTAGCAACTATATAGAGCCAACAACGAACATATATAGGTACAGTATAATTATATATATAACTCTATACAAAGTACTGGTATAATAGCTAATGAGATGCTATAGTCAAAGACATGTCAATCACTGTCAGAGTCAGATGAATCATAATACAGGGTACGCGATGACATCAACCTTCTTGCATCTGTTGGTGGAGAGAATTTAGTGCATCCACCAGCTTCCCTTACAGTGTTCTTCACTTGAAGCAGTGCACAAACTGTACTGACCTTTAAGCGATTTCGTTTCTTTGTGTTAATGGCTGTGACATCTGAAAATGTCCTTTCGACATCTACATTAGCGTGTGGCAGACACAATAATGTTTGCATGAAAAGGCAGAGAACTTGGAATGGTGGTGTATCTGTACCGTCTGAGATCAGGCTCAAGCGGTGCCAAAATTCCTCAGGGTCCATATCCTCATGTTCAAATGGTAGAGGTCCAATTCCTAGCCTACGCCATTCATCATCCAGTCGCTGAAGTTTCAAAGGTGGCAAAAAATTTGGAAATCTTGTGGCAAGGGGGACAAGGGAAGGAAATTCTGAATGCTTAGCATTGGGATCAATAACCTGTAACAGTCTAATAGTCGAATCACCAATAGGAAACCTGTGCTTTAATTGGCTTGCAGCTTCGATGTAAAACTCTTGAACTTTCTTCAGAAAGTATTGTACATCTGGTGCTCTGCTCATGTATAGCTGTAATGGCAGGCATAAAGCTATCTTTGTACCCATGTACATTGAAGTTAGCAGCAAGTTGACTGTTGAAGCTGGATCTATGTTTTGAAGTGGGGTTTGCTTCCAGTAAGCTTCTTTCATATAGCAACTTATATATTGCAACAAAGCTTGCATGAAGACAGTGTATAGACACTTTACTACTCTGAAACATCAGGTTCAGGCCATTAAACTTGGGCAATACAAAATCTAAAAAGTAATAGTACAATTTCCAAATAGGATTCTGCATTAATGACAAAATTTTCTCAGTGACTAGCAAATTGTCTTTCTGTGCAGCTGCTTGAAAATACTGTAACAGCGCATCCCACTGTTCAATCATTCTAGAAACGCAAGAATGAAGGGATAGCCAACGTGTTTGACTAGCTCTCAGCAATTTGTGTGGTTCTGTCTCAGTGAAGTACTGAAATTGTTGTAGTTCTGACTGCCGTTTTGCACTATGGCAAAAGTAATTATATACATCATGTAATAAATCTTCAGCTGTCCGTGGCAGTTTCTCACAAGCATGTGATGCACACAGGTGTGCACTATGACATATACATCGCATGAAATAAATATCTGGAATCCTTTTTTTTAAATGCGATGCTACACTATTGTGCTCCCCAAACATAACATTAGTGGTATCAGCGGCAAAACCAATTAAATTACCTACAAGAATTCCTTCTCAAAGGTACCACAAATAGTTTCATATAGTGTTTCAGCATCGCCACTACTTAACTGCACAAGGTCAAACAAATCACATCGCACTTTTTTGGCCTCCTTATCATACACTCTTGTTACAATACCCAGTTGCTTTCATACAGAAATATCTGTAGTTTCATCTATGATGACAGAAAAGTATGATTTATTGAGAAGTTCTACTAACTTTGTATGATAGTGGGATGCCAATGCATTCTTAACTACACATTTCATCTTGGTTCGTTTACACTTGAAGTTAACAGCTATTTTTGAATCTGGACATAAAATTGGCAATAGGTCACTAAGATGGTCCATTAGATTAAAGGACAAGTCATGCTCACTAAGAAACGCAGCTGCTCTTAGTTCAGCATCCCGAACATTTCTTTCCATTGTTTGATCCACCAATACTGCATCTATTCGGACCAATGTTGGGTCAATCAGTTCACCGACTCGCTGCACATGATATTGGGCTCTGCTGTGTTTCTTTAGAGGAGTAACTGTTACTGCCAGTTCTTTCTTACACACCTTACAATATGCTTTATCTGGCTTACCCTTCACTTGCTCTAGCCATCCTTTAAACATTTGATATTTCTCCCACTGCTTTCGATAATTCTGCTTGTAGTTTTTCTTCTTTTCCACTTGCTGTTTCTTTGATGGTGGTGGGACAACCTCACAGTCACTATCAGTGCTACTTTCTTCTTCCTCTTCTTCGTATTCTTCGTTTAGTCCACAAATTCGCCCAACTACTGAACTTGGAGTACCATCCATGTTATACACGTGCTAAGCGTGGTGCTAAGTAGTGCGCCAATTCTAGCGTGAGTCATCATCACGTGTCCAGAATTTTCAAAATGTCAACGGAGCGAGCTACGGAACAAGTCGTTGGTGAGGTCGTTTGAAATGAATGTGATACAAGAATTAATTAAACCGTGTATTCAAAGCAAATGAGCCCACTAGGGCTAAAGTGTTAGCCAGTTCACTACGTGAGTGCGGATGGGAAAACCACATACAGGAGGTGAGCCAAAGCAGGGAGAAGTCAGTGATATACTGTATAGCCATTCAATCTGTGTGAGGACAAAGAATACACATCGATGTGAGGTGCTGCTTCAGTGTTACGAGTCACGTGACATGATGTGGCTAATGAAGTGATGTCTACACTTTCGAGGTATCTGGTCTAGATGGACTGCCCTTGCCACCACCCCCAGCACTAGGTGTTAAAGTGCTGGACAGCTGGGAATACCAGCAATCAAACAGGACCACCTGGCTCAGCCAGGCGACCCTCGGAGCAGGCCAGATCGATATGTGATATTATAGGACAATGATTAGAAGAACGATGACCCCTCAAACACATCACTGCAGATCTCAACAAAGAGAAACGAAGTCTACATCGCAGCCAAAAGAGACATCTACTGTAATTGATGGAACGTTTCTCAGCCAACATAAAAGCTAGCTTCCTAAATACAGTTGTAGCAGTGGGCCCCATGCCACCTGTTGCCGCAAACACTAAAGGAGGTAGCAAGTAGCTATAGTACACTGGTATATATACAGCTGTAAGCTAGCTGCGATGAACAGCAGCATGTAGCTACCTAGGCACAGCCATGCACTTTCAAAACATATTGTGTATGCTGTAGTCCTCATGAAGGTGGACTCATTTACGCATTTTTAGTACCTTGCACGCCGAGTCCACCTATTTATAATGTGTGGGCTTGGTGCATGCTGTGTTCGGAGTAAAAAGCATGGGACTAAGTGGTCTATGAACTTTTTATGAACAAAATAATTTTTTTCTGTGAACATTTAAAAAATTTATCTGGCAACACTGACGAGCGCTCTTCCTGATATAAACGCACGAGCCTGAGGATGTTAGGCCCAAAGGCAAGTGCGTTTATACAGGCAGAGCACGAGTGCACATTGTATAACTGTTATGTACCACTCACCTAATAGGTGGGGAGAGTCTCACAAGACAGCTGTAACACTTATAAAGGCCAGGTTTCTAACATCGATTGTGGGTAACCAAGCCGGACGTTGTGATGACGTTCCCCCTGCAGTACTGCAGCCACCTGAGATATTGAAAGCTAGTACGCTATGGGTTATATCACTAACCTGCATTTGCTGTTCGACTCTCATTATGTAGTGCTCAACATGCCAGCGTGATCACTCAATCGCCATATAGACTAAGCGCCAGACTAATTGCCATAGTGATTCCTTCGAGCGAAAAAAAAGTAGCTAAATAGACGTTTTAAGTAAACAAAACCCAGCTACTAAACGATACTAGAATTCTTACTATTCACACTGGCTAAACTCGAATCTAGTGGCATGACAAAACTGGTTACCACAATCGAACGTAAAGGTTAGTATTATTTAGAATATATTTGTTTTATTGAGTCATTGTCGAAGTGGACTACAGTTTAATCTGGGCTAAGATGGCACCAGACTAGTAAGGTGTATAAGTACGTTTATATATATGTAGACTAGAGTTGTGGCCACCCGTGTTGGCTTTTTCGATCGCCATTGGCTGCTTGTAAGCATTATATGTATTGGTGACGTTATGGCCCACAATCGACCTTTACATGTCAGGCTATAAAAGAATTCGAGTGATCTGTGAAGTGTCCTTCCACCTATTAGGTGAGGTGTCATAGTGGTCTTCGCCACCGGCACTTGTGTTATGCTGCACAAAACCGCAGCCAGTGCAATATCTGTATATTGCACTACGGTCGGTGCATTATACCTTATAATGCACTCGTTGTGGTCTACAAAACCGCAACCAGTGCGTTATAAGTTATAATGCACTCGCTGCGGTCTGCAGCAGTGCGATATACAAATTATGGCACTGGTGGTGCCTTTGAACTGCCCACGCAGAGTGGTACATATATTACTTATACCATGGCCACTTGGGACTTGTCTGATATATATGCCCAATCCCTCGGGCCTGCAGCCCTCGGGCTTGGGCATATATATCAGGCAAATCCCTCGTGGCCATGGTATAACTATTAAATACTACCTCCTATTCTCATTAATGCATTCCAAGCATTGTCAGAAATAATCTGATTTCTTTGATGTAACTGTGTGATCTCCTCTGCTTTAATATAGTGACACTTCACAGGATCGATAGTGGGTTTTAGTTTTGTAAGTGAGCCAAAGCAAAGATCATGGACTTGGGGAAGAAGATAATTCATTGCTTTACTGAATGAAGAATGTCTATAGTCATGTGGAGATGTCCAGACACTAGGCGTAATGCTTAATTGATTTGGCCATTAGTGTTACCATAGACTAGGGTTTATAAATCTATGGTGTTAACATAATATTATTCACTACTTTTAGTTTATTCATGGCTAGTAAAGTAAGCACTTTAAAGCACTTGAATTGTCTTTATATTGCTGTTTTGACACCCGGCGCGATGTCACACAAGCGTAGTGACTGGGCGTGTTGCTTAATTGACTAGGCCATTATAGCGCTATAAACATATTCACTGCTTTAGTTTATCCATGGCTAGTATAGTAAGTACTTTATAGTGCACTTAAGCTTCATTATGAGCTGTTCAGCTTGCATTTTGGTTTCCTGTGTTTAATTGCGTACCCACAATCGAAGCGATCTGCATGCTCGTGTCGATACACTTACATTGGACTTCTCAGCAGCACCTTGTCGTTGCTCTTACGATAGTATTCATAATGGAAATTCACATGGTCCCATATAAATACACTTGCAAAGCATTCCTGCAGTTTCCCCACACTTGCAGGTGAGTGACCCAAGTTGAATATATTAGTTGTAACATGGGCACTTGTGATTTACCTGAAATAACTCGTGCCCATGTTACAACTACTACATAACACACTGGTATAGTGTGCTGGTTTCTTGGACCAAACAACGCATGTCTTGGTATTATTCTTCCTATCAATACAATGACACTACTGTGTGTATTGATGTGCATGGATCCCATATAAAGATTAGAAAAGGGCTAAGCCATATAGGTGCAGTGCACTCTTACATTTATGTATAGGACAAATACTACATTTACTACTTCAATTCATACAGATTTACTGCTCCAACAGTAATACAGCTACTTTACTACATTTAACAAAGAAATAGCAACACTGTTCAGTAATGTTTACTGTGCATAATGCCATATATAACATGCAAGATTCCAAAATATTGGGTTTTCATTGTCATTAAAATTGGCAGACTTACTAGGAAGTGGATTACAGTGTAAGGGTACAATAAAATGGTTTGTATAGGATTTAAATTTCTTTTACTAACCTAACCAACATCCGTGGCTGCTGAGGTCCCTATTCTTCATCACTGAACACTATAAGTGCCTCACAGAGGCAGTACGCTGACCTGGGAAAGATAATACTCGTGTTGATGCACTATCGCGTGATAAGTTCTACCAATTTTCACAAGCCTCAAACACCGTGGATCAAGCAAAGACCAGAATCCCACAAGAACTCCTAGATCTGCTAGTGAACAAGCGTCTGGATTGGACATCACCACATTGGACCAAGTTGTTCATAGCTTGTACCAAACAGGTCTAGCACAGTCAATACACAAGGTTTATGCAGCAGGCAAGAACTGTTTTAGCATTTCCTAAATTTCTGCAGTAAATACAATGTGACACCACTTACAGTAACTGAGAAACGCCTGTGTTATTCTGTAGCGTATCTGAAACAGGAGAGCCAACGATGCCAAACTGCGAAATCTTACCTATCAGCTGTAAGGTACGTGCAGATATCACATGGCCTAGGAGACCTGAAGATGGGTGAGATGCCCCAACTGGAGCTAGTAATTAGGGGTATGAAAGAAAGAGCAAGCTGGTCAGCTGACAAAGAGGAGGCTTTCAATCACCCCAAAAATCCTGTGGCTTGTACTTCAGCAATGGAAAGGAAGAGACACAAAATTAATTAGGATGTCATCATGCTGTGCGTGGCAATTTGCTTATGTTTCTATGCTTTCCTCTGAGTGGTGGAAGTGGTAGTTTCCTCTGATAGTAGCTCACAACATCTGTCATACAAAGACATTCAGTAGAGAGTATAAACAGCCTTCATTCATCACAGTTGACATCACGCAGTCAAAAATGGACCCATTCTGTAAGGGTGTCCAGATAATCATTAGCCGTACAGGAGGCCTCCTGTGTCCTGTGGCAGCAGTACTGGCTTTATGGCATTGGGGGGCCCAGGAGATGTCCGTTTCAGTGATGGGCGTGCCCTTACAAGGGAGCATTTTGTTGACCAGATTACAGGAGGTGGGAATAGACCAGACCACATACTCAGGGTGTAGTTTCCGAATTGGGGCAGCAACAACAGCAGCAGATCAAGGAATCCAGGACTCACTAATTAAACAATGGGTTGATGACAGAACATGGCATATCAAATATATGTGAGAACACCACGGGAGCAACTGGTGGCAGTAGCCTCAACAGTAAAATAACTGGGGGAACTCGATCATAGTGTATGTATACATGTGTGTTTAGATTGTGTGTATGTGTGCATTGTAAAGTTCTGTGGAAATTATAGGGATGTACATCAGACTGGGATGGTGAGCCTATAGGCCCTATGTAGACTGTTCAGGGGAGACTTTGTCTTGGGCCTTGTCCATCTGGGGATGTTCCATATTTGGATTTCAAGCAAAGATGTTTTGTCCCCCAAAAGTCTGGACTAGTTCAGAGAAATAAAGCAGGCCACACCCAGTCACAAGTACACCAAACTTGGGGTTTGGCAGGTGCAGGAACATGAGAGGATAAGTGTATACTGAAGTCTGGATAGGATATGTATTAACAGGTATCTTTACTATATCCCCCATTCATCACCACTGCCATGTTGTCACAGTGAGAGACTCCCACTGTAACCAATGTGAACCCCAGACTGCTGCACGACCCCAGCTTCCCGATGTATCCATCTCTAGGTGTACAGTTTGTCTTCCTTGGCAAGGAAGTAGACCTACTCCATTCCATCTCTCTATAAACTGGCCCCATCATTGCAGGTTCCTCACTGATTCCATGAGCTTAATTATCCTTCTCACAAACCTGTGACCTGCCTGGATTACTTTCGTTGTGTACTGCAATATGCCCACTAAAGATTCTAACTCTTTTTTATTGGCACAATCACAGTATTACCATTCCTGAACTTCTGCTATTATTAATTGTAGTTTTTTTTTATCTGGAAGGCACAGTTTTATAGCAACTTTTACAGCAACTGTGTCAATTTTAATGCCCAAGTAAGTCAGCTTTATTATTATTATTTATTATTATTTGTTGTATTGTGCAGACCTCAAGAAGAGTGTAGTGCACAAAAGAAACAATAGTACAATTACAATCATACATAATTACTAATTAATTAATTAAATAGTGTCTAGACCAGCTAGGTTGTGCTTGAATTGTTCAATCTCTGTCGAGTTGATCACATGTTGGGATAAGGAATTCCAAATTTTAATAGCGGACAGAAAAAAAGAAAATATGTAGGAGTCAATCCTTGTTGTTGGTATCATAAATCTTTTATTGTGTCCTCTGGTGTGGTAGATGTCAGGGTTAGGAATAAGAAGATTGTCAGCATTTATATCAACTTGACAGTTTATGATCTTATATAACATTATAGCCTTTTGTTCATTTCTACATCTGGTTAACGTGGGCCAGCTCAAGTTGGATAACATTTCAGTCACACTTGCATACCGGGAATAATTGTTAGTTACAAATCTTGCTGCACGCCTGCACGCCTTTGAACATTTTTGATGATATCAATATCTCTCTGTGTGTGGGGTGACCATGCATGCAGACAGTGCTTGCGTATTCTAATATAGGTTTAACAAGAGCTTGTAACAATTACTTTTGGTTTGGGGGGACACCTGCTTATATTACGTTGTAAAAAGCATTTTACATTATTGGCTTTCTTAGTTATTTGTTTGATATGCTCTGACCAGGATAAATTCTTATCAATAGTCACCCCTAAATATTTGACATGAGTTACTTCCTTTATAGTTTGGTTTTGTAGAGTGTACTGAGCTAATATTGGGTGTTTTTTGTTGGTGATTCTGAGAAATTCACATTTTTGCAGATTAAATGACATTTTCCAATCTAGTGCCCACTGTTCTAAAGTGTCGAGGTCTTGCTGTAGTCTATGGCAGTCATCTTGTGAGTGAATGGTAGTATACAACAGTACATCATCCAGACATGGGGCCAAGTACATTTAAAAGTACTTAAGTAAAGTACAAGTACTTTTGAGTTTTTGAAGTATAAGTACAAGTACTCCAACTGAAATCACAAGAGTACTTAAGTAAAGTACAAGTACATACTGAAAGTACTTAGGTAAAGTACAAGTACAGTACATTTTCCTATAGCAACAGCCGTGCATAATAACTTAAGCTTGAGGTACAAGCATGCAAGGTACAGTTTTTATATTCACAGAACTATTATACTGCATAATAATCATTTCTAGGTCTACTACACTCGGATTTAAATTCTTTTCCTGCAATGCTAAATAACCACTTAATTGAGATAAATAATACAAGCACTATTTTGCCACAATGGAAAGGGAAGGATGGTGTCTGACGTAGAAGGATACTATGCACTATAAATGATAATTTCTTACCACCAATTCAACAAACCCCTCATTACAGTAGTTTTAGCCTTACAGTCTCCTTCAGATAAAACTTCAGGAATTGCAAAATATTTCATGACAGCAGGTAGTTTCAGGTTTTTGTCAACCATTCTCTTCAACTCCCAATTTAAATGACAGCATTGCTTTTATTATATAAACCAGAATTCCTATTAAACAGCTGCCTGTGGCTACATGATACATAGTAAGGTTGTACAAAGTACCAAGAGGTTGAAAACTACAACTTCATCAAATTTATTTTTATTGACGTTCACTGTGTACAAACTACAATGTTTGCAGTACTTAAAAGTACTTTAAGTACTCAAGTACTTGGCAAAAATACTTGAGTATAAGTACAAGTACACTGGGATAATTAAGAAAGTATTTAAGTAAAGTACAAGTACTTTCAAACTTGTACTTAAGTGTACTTAAGTATAAGTACTCATGTACTTGGCCCCATGTCTGACATCATCTGCATATAATTTTATTTTGGATGTGATTCTATTAGGCAAGTCATTAATAAAACAAAGAAACAGTAGTGGAGCAAGCACTGTCCCCTGAGGAACGTCAGATGAGACACTAGAGACATCACTTTTTTGACCATCAATTATTACATGTTGAGATCTATTCAAAGTAAAGTTCTTTATCCAGTCTAGTACATCTCCACGAATACCATAGTGATGAAGCTTGTGAAAATAGGTGGTGATGGGACACTCTATCAAACGCTTTGGAGAAATCCAAAATACCACATCAGACTGTTCTCCTCTATTAAGTGTTTCAGCAAAGTCGTTAACTGTCAGTATGAGCTGGGACTCACACGATCTTGATTGACGAAATCCATGTTGTTGGTCGCATAAAATCCTATGGCGAGATAGATGGGTGAATATTAAAGGTGGACCGATACCGATACCAGTATCGGTATCGATGCCGATACCAGTGGTATCGGATCGGTATCGGTAATACAAGGTACAGATACCACAGGAGACACTCACCATTTTTATTTAACCATCTCTAAGCTAAGTTTCCAATAGCTAATAACTTAGTTGAGGTAATCAGTAACTTAGTTGAGCTAATAAAGTAGCGAAACAAAGCCTTTGTTACTCTTTTCCAAGTATTGCTGCAATTGCTCCGTGTGTATTCTAATATATTAGAACACATGAATCCTTTGTAATTAAATGGTAGTGCAGTTGTTCCTCAAGAAATACGCTTATGACTACTTGGCTTGCTTTTTTATGAAAAGGTTTGGTTGAAAAGCTGTAACAAACATTGTACAATTATCGGCCGCCCACGCAATTAATTGCCTTATCAATAAGCTTATAAGAAAATTACCTCAAATCAAGAACACAATGATGTTTATCATGTTTAGCTGTTATACAATGAATATTTTAAAACTTGAGATCAATCAATTACTGTGATATTTTAATAGCTAGCTATGTATCACAACAATGAAATTTCTATAATAAACTTGTCTAGGCTTCAATGTATAGTATCGGTATCGGTATCGGCAAATAATTTCAGTACAAATACTCGTATCGGAAATATCAGTAAAAAGTGGTATCGGTCCATCTCTAGTGAATATATGTGAGTACACTATATGTTCCAGGATTTTAGAGCATATACAAGTTAAGGATACAGGTCTGTAGTTATTAGGAGCAGCACTATTACCCTTTTTAAAGATGGGTACGATATATGCTCTTTTCCAATCTGTAGGTAATGAGCACTGATGTAACAATGCTTGGTAAATGAGAGTAAGTGATGGGGCAAGAAGGTCACTGGTTTTCTAAAACAGTTGTGCTGGTATTTCATCAGGCCCAGCAACCTTGTGGACCTCTAAGGACTTTAATAGTTCAACAACACCATTAGTGTCCACTTGGATAGGATCAATGTCTAGTATCAGTGGTTCATCCATTGCTGGGGAGTATCTAATGAAATCGGTGTAAACACTGATGTAAAGTACTTGTTAAGGATTGGCCCTTCACACTTCTCCCTGGCTATCAGTACCCCTAACCTCCCGAAGGGTTGCCACATCTGCAGCACACTCCTGGAATGCTGGTGCCCCAAAGGTAATGTAGTCATCCAAATAATGCAATATCCAAGTGACACCCCAGTGTTGAACTTCCCATTTGATGGCATCTGCCAAGGTTGTAAAAACTCTTGGGGCTGACTGCAACCCAAAAGGTAAACAAGTATCAACATGCACAGATCCTTGCCACTTCATACCTAGCAACATTCTGTCCTCTGCGTGAGCTAATACCATCCTGTAAGCTCTCTTAATGTCTACTTTATCTAACAACGTGTTCTTGCCTAACAGGGTCACCACCCTTGCTACCTTGCTAGGTTGTCCACGCTGATGTATGATAACGATGACAGTTCTCTGATATCCCATTTCACAGTATGGCTCCATGGGCTGAACATGTTGAATTTGCCTCCACTTGCCAGGCTGGTTGCCTTTTGGGATTACCCAAATGGGCAGATATGAACCTCAGGAGTAATTTCTCTTGGTAATGAACCAATCACTCTTCCAAAATCTACCTCCTCCTGTTACCACCTCTGGATTCTCTTCTGCTGATGAAAGGTTGCACTTTGCTAATGTACAGGTCTTACTATAGTCAACATCAATCTGGAAACCTTCAGTAATACCTGCAAGTAGGTACTAAACCAGTTCTACATCCAAGTGGTCCCTTTGCATCCACCTCCACTCCTCTCTGCTTAAAGATGAGTTTCCTTCCTTCAGCATTAGTGGAACTGTTCCCTGGCACCTGCATAAATAAAGTCGTAGCAGTTGCTATGTATCATGATGGACATAACCCCTGCCAACAGAGGAACAGCCAATGTAACATCCATTTTCAAAATGCTTCTCTGTATATTTGTGTGTGTGTGTGTGTGTGGTGTGTGTGTGTGTGTGTGTGGTGTGTGTGTGTGTGTGGTGTGTGTGTGTGTGTGTGTGTGTGTGTGTGTGTGTGTGTGTGTGTGTGTGTGTGTGTGTGTGTGTGTGTGTGTGTGTGTGTGTGTGTGTGTGTGTGTGTGTGTGTGTGTGTGTGTGTGTGTGTGTGTGTGTGTGTGTGTGTGTGTGTGTGTGTGTGTGTGTGTGTGTGTGTGTAGGTGTGTAGGTTAGAGACCTAGCATGAGAACCTTTGTGGATTTTAAAAACCGAGTTGCAGAGCACTTAGAATGTGATGCTATGGGTATTCATATATCAAAACCACCTTATGGCAGTTGTGGCGGTGAGAGGGTTAAACTGGATAAAATCTTTTCTGATCCATAGGAAGCAGTGTGTTGTAATCTTGACTAAATTATCATCATTATAGTTCTCATCATGGTCGCCTGTCAAGAGCAGCCTGTACATGTGAATGAATTGCCACCTATAGAGAAAAGTTAGCTTGTTTTATTTGCAGATGACAGCAAACTCTTTTGATTTATTGAGTCTCCCAATGATGTTAGGAAATTACAGAAGATTATTGATGCACTCTTTTGTTGGTCAAAGCAATGGCTTTTATCATCATACAGTACGATAGTACTGTATAGTAGGGACCACAAAGGAGTAGGTGTGACCCATGGAATAACATCACTCAAAAACCAGCTCTCTGAAGATAATGAGGCAGTATTAGTTAAGTAAAACTAAGCCCAATCAAGCTTTCAGATTGACCCAAAATGCTTTCAACAAGTTGCTACAGGAATTTTTTCTATTATTATTTATTTAATGGAATTTTCTACTGACCAAGTGTAACACGATAACGGCTAAGGCTATGGGCATGTATTTTCACTGTTCGATGTCGCTTTGGCCTGAGAGGTTCCATTTGGCATACCGCAGTACATACAATGCATTCTTCATGCACTTCTTTGTGTCCCATTCATCTTTGCTCACAGCGAAAGTGTCAATTTGGCGGTAGCACGTGATGGCTTCCCTTCGAAATGGAAATTGTCTGTATTTTTCATAGTGACTACTCTGATTGCAGAGGTACTTTTTGAACAGTTCTTGATTCGAAATGATGTGTAACGGGTTGAACATAGCCGACAACAAAGCGTAATGGATACTTCACTTTTCAGACAATAATATAGCTGGGGTACGTGGGGCCATTTCAGATGCGGTATGCGTGGGTTTACCAGTCATGATAACACAAAAAAATTTAGAATTTTCAACTAGAGTAGGGTCCATAGCACATCAATAAAAGGTACTGAAACAAGTTGGAGTAGTCCATGATATTAAATCACAGTAAAGCAATAAGAAGTGTTACCGTAGATTCCCTAAAATTTCGGCATCTCTAAATATTCGGCACTCCCTGTGCTTTGAACGCAATGTGCTCTAAATTTTGGCAAGCGCAGGATAGTTTCTAATTATAAGTGCGCTAATTTTTCGGCACTTGGAGTACTAGTTGACGAAGGTCTCTTGAGTACTGAGGATTCCCTGTGACCTCACACGATATGCTACCTCGATGCTGGATGAAGTACCAAGTGTGAGATTGTTCAGGGAACGTACTCAACGATATCATTGTGAGTCATCACGGCTACCGCAAAACGATCTTCGTTTCTGTTCACAGCTCTCCTGGCCCCACATCTCCTTTTAACACGATACCCCACAGATAACACTTTGTTAAGCCATGGAACACTTTATGCAGCATCTGATAGCGAGATTTATCACGAGATAGTTAAATAACATTACTGATTGTGGTTTATATTTTTTACTTGTTGAAATCCTTAATATTACGTTTGGGTGATTGCATTCAAAAGCGATGTAGTAATGACATTGACCATTCCTCCTGGATAATGTAGGCAATCATAGTATATAGCGCTGCGGCCAAGTGAGTGTTGTGGTATCGTCAGCTCAGCCTCAAGGCGTTCCTGTTGGTTCCTGTAGAAAGAAATTCATAAAGTAAGCAGTAAACGGATCCCAAATAACATAGCCATGAAGCGTGCAGACTGTATTAGGGATAGATCCCTAAAAATTCGACAATAGCACTGGGTTGGTACATTTTTTCCTAATTGTTCGGCCAGACACGAACGGAATTAATTTATTTCTGCCGAATTTTTAGGGAATCTACGGTATATCATTTCCATTATGGCCCCTACACACCGAATTACATAATAATTCACAAAAGTATTAAAAGAAATCGTGGTATTCAAATTGACATGCAATTAAAGTTAAACATTCAATGCTGTGTCAAAGGCAAACTGAGTATTCAAAAAGTCTTTTGACTACTTACCATTAATACGCTACCAGTTCTCTACAAGACTTTATGGAATTTTGGCGTGGGGCCCTTATATCTTCTAGACATCAAGAGAGTGGAAAGAGTACAGAGACATGCCACTAGCATCATTAGCTACCACCCCTTATCCAGGCAGATTAATATTGCACTTATTTTTATCCTGTGGTGACTGTTCTATTAAAGTATTTCTACCCTGTGATTTACAGTTGTTTGGTTTTTGCCTTGTAACTCTATAGCTGTTAATGCAATTCTTTTAATAATTACACAACAAAAGGTCTAAAAGCTATGATGGTTAGCATACCAATTTTTTAAGTTATTTCTACCCTGTAGGTGTGACAACAAGGTGGTCTTTTTTAATGCAAACAATCGTCCATGCATAGCCCTATAACTGTTTCCAAATTTGCACCAAACATGGGCACGTGACTGTGCCGTAATGCATTCTTATAGTGTACCATAACTCAAGAAAATTGAGCTACACATTTGCATGAATTTTCGTAAAGTGTGCAAAAGAATAATCTAAGCCTCCCCCCAAGTACCCAAACGCAGAAAGAAAGAAAAAATAAATTAAGCTGATTGTGAAGGCTGATATTTCACAATTGTGTTAGGCAATCTTGCTCCAATTTGGTTATGTGGGGTGCTGAAGGTGGAGGGCATTTGCAAGGAAAAAAAATGATTCTAATTCAAGAAGGTAGTTAAGTACAGAGTTTATGCATAAAAATTGTGTTTTGTTTCTTCCTCTAAATATACTCACAGTGTGGTGTGCTGGCTTTCTTGGCCACACGACACACTGCCGTATTTCCCTGAGGTCATGTGTGATATCACTGGTTACCCCAGAACTGACCATATAAGAAATATTTTGTGTAACTACTTTACTGACCTATTGCCTCTCCCTCATAGGTTTGTCTACCAGGATCACCTGCTGAAGGATATCGGGCTTGTTGCTGACCTGTTGACTGACTTGACTCTGTAGATACCAAACACAGAGTTTAATGTTAATAAATTTGCACACACTAGCAAATGAAGTTTGTAGAAATCAACATAGATAAATGCAACTACTTATATACATACATTAAATATCAGTATTACACTGTACTTAATGGCAGCATGTAAATTGCATAACTGACAATCTCTTTCGGTAATACAGAACAGTTAACAGTATGCATCATTTAAATGCATACTGCACACCTATTGTATGTATACTTTTTCTCTATAACATTTTTCATTGTACAAGATTACAAACCCTTTATTAGTCTTATGACAGATGCAGCTGCTTTATTCAGTTCAACACCTGGTGCCCTCAGTGCTGCCACTAGTTCATACCAACTAGCATTGGGATGAGTTTGTAACCAGTAACTGAGCATTTCAGAACAACGTCTTGACACATCATCATTGTTAGCTTTGATGATGCCCAGTTGCTGCACCTGATCATCATCCAACAGCTCTACTCCCAACTCATACCATTTCAAACTTGCAGCAGTGATGATTTTTGCATGTTGCAATATCTTCAGAGTAGGCTTGGAGACACCTATTTAAAATATCAAATATGATATCCAAACAATTATTCGTGGTATTACAGTGGAGACTTGATTATCTGAACTAATATGAGGGGATGGGTGTTTGTATAATGGAAAACAACATAAAATTAAACAGCCATTGTGTTATATATAGTTTATATACACAAAGCTTTGTTAATAGCTATAGAGTACACACCAGTTCACAAAACACTGGTACTCTAAATTGAGCGGCCACTATTTTTGGTTCTGTGACTCCACTGCATGTGTTTCTGACCCTGCAACAAATGACAAACTGGTGAAATCAAAAATATATATTTATAAGTCAATTGCGTCATAAGTATGGACTATTTGTGGCAAAATTTATTAGCGCAGCTTAAGTATTCTTACAACAATGCTGTTCACCAACAGTAAAACAACCTAGGTTATGGACATATGTCAACATCCTTTCTTGTGTTTACACTATAAACAAACATTGTCAGCATGCACAGGAGTAGGCATGGCCCACAAAATTACATCACCCAAAAACCAGCTTCAATTTCCCCTGACGATGATGAGGCAGTAGCTCAAACAAGCTTTTAGATTGACCCGAAACGCTTTCAGCAAGTTGCTACAGAATTTTTTTTAATATTTGTTTTAACGGAATTTTCTACTGACTGACTGATTGACTGATGCCTTCAGACAAGCGTAACTCGATAATGGCTAATACTATAGGCTTGTTTTTTCACTGTTCGACGTCGCTTAGGCTTGACAGATGCCTTTTGGCACACCATAGTACGTACAATGCATTCTTCGTGGATTTACCAGTGTCCTCCTTTGTGTCCCATTCATCTTTGCTGTCAGCGAAAAGTGTCAATTTGGCAGTAGCATGTGATGGCTTCCCTTCGTAATGGAAATCGTCCTTACTTTTCATAGTAGCTATTTTGATTGCAGAGGTGCTTTTCAAACAGTTCTTGATTTGTACTGCTGTGTAACAGATTGAACATAGCAGACAACAAAGCATAATGGATGCTTCACTTTTCAGATGATAATTAATATAACTGGGGCGCATGGTACCATTTCTTTCTTTCGGTATGCGTGGATTGCAGAGGTGTTTTTCGAACAGTTCTTGATTTGAAATGTTGTGTAACAGGTTGAACATAGTTAACAACAAAGCGTAATGGATACTTCACTTTTCAGACAATAATCGATATAGCTGGGGTGCACGGTGCCATTTCAGATGCGGTATGCGTGGGTTCACCCCCTGCAGTCATTATAATTATTTACAAAAAAAAGTTAAACAATTACACAAAAAATTTTGGAATTTTCAACTAGAGTAGGGAGACCATAGCACATTGATAAAAAGTACTGAAACAAGCTGGAGTAGTGCACGATATTAAATCACAGTAAAACAATAAGAAGTGTTATTATCCCTACTGTGCATTTCCATTATGGTATCTTGAGCACAGTAGGGATATAACACTTCTTATTGTTTTACTGTGATTTAATACCATGCACCACTCCAGCTTGTTTTAATACCTTTTATCGATGTGCTATGGTCTCTACTCTAGTTGAAAATTCCAATTTTTTTGTGTAGTTGTTGTAGTTTGGATCATCACTCAACTTTGACTTCAGTCTGTATCGCATGGGTTTTAAACAAAGGTCACAGAGATGATATGGCTACAAGTAGCAAATCATTTATTAACTATCTATGTTGTAATCTGCTGTTGTTACCAGCTGCAGCAGCACATAAATAATATTCTCTATCTTACAGAAACAGTGTGACCACCATAACAATCATTCAGCTGATGGGAATGTAAGTGTTGAATTGAAGCTAAGAAATTTAAGGATTGGTTCTTTAACACTATTTTTGATAAATCCTATAAACACCTGGGCCTTGTTCGATGTTACATAATAGACTGAGTCTTTAGTGGTGAAAGATATTCATGCACAACTGAAATTTATTCATGGCTATATATCATTTATTCACTATCGTTATAGTCATTTATTGTCATTTATTCACTATTGTTTCAGTATCACTGTACAAACCCACAGTCAATCTTTTTATATGCTTGTGTCGGTCACGTATGTTCGGATTCTCACAACAGTAGTGCCTTATCGTTGTTCTTGCATCATTTCCAGCATCCACTATCAATAATTTCACAAGGCCCAATACAGTTGTGAAGAAAGCCAGCAGTTTCCCACATGTGTTAGTAGTTAACCCATGTGACACATATTAGTTATACCAAGGGCACTTTTGATATAATACACACTCACCCTCAGGATATCAGGAACGCACTTGTGCCAGGTATACATATTACTACATAATAATTAACAAAGTCTACCATACATTGGAGTATTTGATCAGAAACAATAACAGGCCACACAGTGATGCAGTAGAAGCCATAATGCACTACCCATAAATCAACATCTTCACGGTAGTGGAGAAAGAAATGGAACACAATGAAAGGCAAAGGTAAGTCCATGATGCATGCATTATAGATGCTGTAGTTAGAGAAATGGCATGCCTTGGGCCAAAGCGAGATCAAACAGTGAAAAATTAGTGTTAACTATAGTGACGTGCTTAGTTGAAGGCATCAGTTTGTAAAGGCAGTCATGATCAGTCAGCTATTATAGAAAACACAATGAAATAAAATTAGAAACTTGTTGGAAGGTTTTAGGGGTTACTCTGATTTAGTTGTCTTAATGATACTGCCAAGCTGTCATGTTGAAATATTGCGGCTGGTTTTTGAGTGGTATTTTTGGCCAGGAAAGCCAAAACCTATACAGTACTGTAAGAAGTGTTACTGTAAGACAAATACAAGTATATGTATATATATATATATATATATAGTCACACAGAAAGTACATACGTATAATTATATAATGAGACATTTCAGCACATTTGCATTATTATTATGGGTAGGAGTATAGAATTGATCCCCAAATTATTTTAGCAATGATGGGATAAAAGATTTGGGAATGTAATTATTTCAGCATTAATTTCACCCCTTTTTGAGGGCCACACAAGTACTTTTCTACCCTCAAAGCCAGCCTATGGTCTTCATTGAGGCTTTTATTACAGGAAATGTCTAATAGTTACTTATACAACTGAGTGCACTAGCTACAGTGTGGCTTGTAATTAATAAGTGAACTCTCTACAAACAAACTTGTAATGAAGCTGAACTGTCTACCAGCAGAGAGACTTGTAGCTGAACTTTCTAGCATGTTACTTGCAACTTACACTGTACCTGAACTCTCTACATGGCAATTTTACTAACTTGTAATGTACTGTAGCAAGCTGAACCTTTTACAGGGTGACTGACTTTATACCAGGGTGAACTTTCTGCACTCTCTATAGGGTAACTTGCTGCAATGTAGCCGTACTCTCTACATGCAGTGACTGGAGTGCAGCTAAACTCTCCAGCTAGCTATAGGGTGACTTGTAACTTAGAGAACTCTCTACAGGATGACTTGTAATGTAGCTGAACTTTCAGTTCTTGCAGCTCTCTAGTGCATGTTCGGTTAACTTGTAATGTAGCTACTTTCTACAGGGTAGCTAGTTGCAATGTAATATTGACCGTGTTACAATTCTGCAAACAACACTATAGCAACCAGACCATTTCACCATGCAAATGGATAATCTTGTGCCCAGACCACCTCCACCATCCAATTTAATACTTTAAAAAGTGCGGATTAGGGGCACACGAGACTAGCAAACGAACAGCTGCAGGTGCCACCAAACTGCTCTTTTAATATGTATAATACAATTAGGTTATAATAGTGTAAGGTGTATGCTAAATTGTACGTGTGTAGAGAGTGGACACACATTGTCACACCCCACATACTTCTGATTTGGCCGTGGTACTCAACTCATTTCTACCTAAGTTGTCCTCGACATAGAGGCACATGCATGTAAGCAGAATTGTCTAATAACTATTGCAATTCCCCACCACTGCCTGACCTGGGCAGGTTGAATGTGACACTTCATTACTTAGGACATTATATTTTAATTTACTCTTCCTTAGGGGACAGAATTGCTGCTAACACTACATCAGAATTAAACAACTCAGAAAATGATTGCCTCAGCCTTACCATAGTTAGTATTTTTTTTTTAATGCACAAGGTTTTCACATTCAAACAGTGGGCAGAGAGGCAAACTCTGCCCAATCCTGTGATGAAGGAATTGTTGCCATCACAGAAGCAGCATTGCCACGCTGAACATCGATAGCAACCTTCTGAATTAAAAATTGGGTTGCCCTATTATCACCACTGAGACTGTTCCGGGAACCAATCCGTCTCACTCAGTAATGAGCGTGCACATGACTGATCCCCAAGCACCCAGGGTCTCAACACATAGAGGGGAGAAGTGAAATGATGGCGTCAGAGAAGAATACTTTCTGAACTTATAATATGTTACGCACAAACAATGAAATCCTTACTCGCGCGTTGTTGCGCTGTCGCATCATCACGATCCGCGGCAACATCCGGTCTTCCGTGCAAGGCAAGCCTGACGCTCTCTGGCCTTTCAGAGTCAGCCATAAAGTGCAACTGAATAGCACTGCAGTTTGTATCAGATCACGAGTGTATTTGAATATTATTTCGCAGTAACTGAAACGGTGCAGCCTAGTCTGGCGCCGCCCGCCCCTTCGCATAAAGTAAGGGTCTGGAGAAATACAAATACCTAATCATTTCAAAAGGAATTCAATTAGACAGCGCACGTAATGCTTGTTACGTCAGATGATTGCACTTCAATTCGAACAAAAGCATTGTGTTGCCAAGGCGATTTCTGTATGAACGTCATTGGCATGCACTAATTGGCTAGCGCCGAATCTGGGCGCTAGAAATGATTTAGTATCTGTATTTCACCAGACCCTTACTTTATGCGAAGGGGCGGGCGGCGCCAGACTAGGTGCAGCCCTCAAGTACAGCCACTCCCTTAACATTGGGATGAAACCCACAATCAGTTGCTCCCGGTATTTATTATTATTATTATTTTGTTGTTATTGTTATTAGTGCATTACAGTGACCAGCACTGAAGGTCTGACAGCAACATGTGCTGCAGCCTTTGGATTATCCTAACCTAATTTCAAGGACTTAGACTTATAGTTGAAAAGGTGTAACAGAAAAGGGGCGGCTTAGGGGCCATAGTAAGGAAAAAATCTCTCCAACCCCAAGATTCGAACTGCATCAAGCTATGGAACAAACCCCCTGCTGATGTAATTAATTCCTCCACCCCTAATGAGCTTGGTAATAACCTAAGTAATTTTTATGATCACACCTGTGTGTTATAATCTTTTGATTGCTGCACAGTAACAAATATAATATAATAATGTGTAAGGGGACCATTTAGCTAGCTACGAGGCTAGCTATGTAATATAATAAGGCTTTACAACATATGTACAAGTGTCAAGTGCTGAAGGTCTGTAGGATACCTGGTTCCCTATAGCCTATTTAAAGATGTTACATGACTTACATTAGATATGTTTGAAAGGAGTCTATGTCAGGAGGAAGCTGCATGCATGGGCAGCCTCAATCCTACAGCCATGTGATTTCTACTTACAAGAGTCTGGATGTATTCTCCTTGTTCATTTCATTCATAAGAACACTAGAGATTGACTTATTATCTCAAAGCACCCCATGTGGAAGGAACCTTATTATTATTATTTATTTATCAAGAAGTCCATAAATTACTGAAGGTAAACAGTAAAGGAGACCTAGCTGTACACACATGCAGATTGCAGAATAATTAGAAGTTATATTATACTATATAATTGTCATTTTAATATGGCTTGATTAACCATTCAACAACAGCAACAGAAGCAAGCAAGGTGTGTAGTGTGTGCGTATGTGACCCAATTTAGGAAAACCATCCTTTCTGGAATTTGACAATTTTCTAGGCACTGGGTGTTTATCTATCTTGTGTTAAAATTTCAGCTTGATACATGTACCTTGAAGACTTCCAGAGATATGGTCAATAATTTAGTGATGCATTGAGTTCTGTGAGTGATTAAGCATGACAAATGGTGACAAATCACTTTGTTTACCAATAATTCCATTCCTGCCATCTATAAAGAGACTCCTAATAGTGAAATCAAGTGCTCCTGGTCCTTTTCTCCAGTTAATTAACATGTATCATTGCCTAAATGCTTAGTATAACCATTCCATCACCTGAACAAATCACAAGTCTTCATTTGTAAGTTAACTGGTGTCCCACTCCCACACATTGTGAAATCACTACATGGTCTGATAATTATAAAATCATCCATATCTCCTAGCAGAAAGAAGCTTTGGTTGTGAAATTTCACAGCAAGAAGGTTTAATAGCTGCTTTAACCAAAATAATCATTAATGTGCAAAATGAAATCCTGTCCTGCAACTTTTGCGATGTTGCTCAAAAGGATGGTTTTCCAAAATTGGGTCACGTTATATTTGCAATACATGCATGTTTGTCTGTTGCTATAATGGATAAATATACCTTCTGTATAACTGTAATCAAAAGTATCATTAGGTGGTTAATTTGATAGTTTTGACCAGATTTGCAAAAGGAGAACGTCTTCCACACACATCCAATTTACTAACTTTGATGACTTGTAACGTCAGATAGAAAAAGGCTATTAATTTGAAATTTGGTCAGTAGTGATCATGAGTACCACATGGTTAGAAGGAAAAATATGTTTCTTGAACACTAGCTATAAGTTATGGTCTTCAAAGCACAGAATTGCATGTGTGTGTGAGACTCCTTTGGTCACAAATGCTTTAATTGTGTTTTGTACCATGATAACAAAATCTGGTTTGTAGACTATACAATGTTATAATTATACTAGTCAGCTTTATCCCTCTAGGGAAAGACAATATGCATGTCAGAAACTATGCTGAATGAAGATACTATAAAGAGTTAGTTAGGGTGTAACTAAAGATATTAAGTTTCATTTCTAAAGTTTAGAATTCCCATGTTTTCTGTTTTATTGTTTGCAGGAGGGATTAGCTAAATGTCAGAGATGTAATAAACACAAGGTGCAGAATGTATGAGAACACTGAGAAGCCGTGATGTTTAAGTGTTGACTGAATGTAGAAGAGGCACTGAATGGATCATCATCCCAGGCTGTGTGGCTCGTCAGACACTTACTGTGGCACTGGCACCTGGTTTGGAATTTAATGTAGCTATTAGTTTCAAGTTTCTAAATCCCTGCTACACAACTGCAGTCCCTTCTGTTTTTGTCTTTGTCTAAGGTAAAACTGTTCATCACGCATGCACTCTATTGTTAATACCTTAAAATGTGATGTCACCTTGTTTTCAATGTATTGCATATTTACATGTCAGTAAGCAAAGTTAGTTCCATTACTATCCCATGCAATTTGTAATCTCATTAAATTTTATTGTTGTTTATCATTTTTTTTAACACAACAGCTTGCTTTGCATATGTATATAAGCAGTATTTTAAAAATTATATTAAGTTTAATCCCTAGAAATATTCAATGGTCAGAACTTAGGTGGTTATCACAGTAGTTACTAAAAAGGAAGCAGGTGAGAATTTTGAGTGACTGCATAGAAGAGTGCCACATGCAAAGGTTTAGATTGAGCTTTCCCTTTTCACTGGGCTTACTTGGGCTATAAAACGAAGTGACAGGGTATATGATTTTGACTAGACAATAATTACAAACACTATAAAGTAATACTTAACACCTACAGTTTCTTTGCTACTACTAGCTTGTCATCCCTGCCAATGCCACCATTATCTCTACTGTATCACACAGTTTTTGTAGCACTGGTGTAAATGCAGCTAATATTAACTGACTTTTGTTGTGCTTTGTTATACAGAGTGCAGCAAATACAGGAGTACATAAATAGAAGTAATACCAGAACATGATATACTTGCAATTGGGTAGCTTATGTACATGAAAAGTTCTTAAAACACATTGTCTATCACATGAAAACAATGTTATAATTTGCCTTTGTATGGAAACCAGTGTAACAAGTCAATCAGCATGGCAACTTGTGGAGCACTCAGAAAACATGTACAATGGTCACTTTAGAAGAATTACTTCAAAATCACAGCTAACACATGACAGTAATAGAACTAGCATTAACGTAATAATTGTATATCAACTGACTGTTCTATTAGAGTATATTGCATGCTTAGCCACACCCACTGTCCAGCGTTTGGTACCCAGTGAGAAAATATTCTTGTTAGTGCAAATATGATCAAAGGGAAGGTATTCTGCAAGATCTTTTACAATAAACTGAAACCCACAATATAAAGGTTCAGGCTGCTGTATAAAAGTGGGGATGATAGAGCCATATGCATTACGCTTCGTTTTCAACTTAATTCTGCCTGATTTTTTGGAGAAGTCTTTGCTAGCTTTAGTAAAGACTTGAATGGGTCTCTAGTTTCCCAAGCTGAACACGAGATATCTAAGAAGGTAATAAATGTTTTGTGTACAGATTTTTCAATGAGCCAACCAATTATGGAATAGTTTATGTAGAAATAAGAGACCAAATCAAAATTTGTAAAATTCAGTTTATTATCCAAAATATTTTGGAATTAATTATTTGCAATCAGCATCACTAAAAGGCACATATGAAGCAATAGCAATGTAGAAAGCAGACAGAGTATCATTTTGTGTATGTGTAGGGATTATCTAGACAATTAAAAACTCACTCAAGGCAGAATTTATCACCTTCCTGAACAACCGTTTGCTCCAAAAAAGGTCTTCTCACAAGGAACAATGTGTCTCTGATGTATCATACTTTATGAATTACTCTCAAAGCCCCTCATAGCTATAAAACCACCTATGCAGCCTTTCCACATTACGTAGTTGTCCCTCCCAATCTTGTTGTTACAGTATATAATATTGTACTAAAACCTGATACTTTTAAAGGCATATATTAAGTAATACAACATATCAAATTGGGTGGGGAGATTGCATCATCAAAAATAGAGTCTACTGCTAGTCTCTGTGGAGTATGTGCCGCAAGGGATGACGTCAATACGACACAACTGATGTCATGATTGCCGCTCCGGTGTGTTGCCTCGTCGTCGAAGCACTAGTTCGGATGAGCTAGGAGGGGACAAACTCATGTAACTGTTTCCATCATCTTCATGAAGTTGATGATGTTTGGTAATATCCTGAGATGGCTGACGTGAATGAGATATGGACAATTGTCTTGTAAGACTGTTGGCCATAGCAGCATATTGTGAGAGCCCTTGTGGAAAACTGCTGTTTCTGTAGTAACACAAACAATAGAATACAATTAAGCAATCTCTGTAGTTTTAATGCCTTAAAGAAACAGTGTAGAAAGTGAATGTAACTAGAACACCATCTCTAAAATTCCCAAAACTTATTACACACTACACACTCACTCCACACAGTGAGCACACTCACAACAGGCACACGCATGCACACACACACACACACACACACGCATGCACACACACACACACCACCACCAATCAAGCCCTGAAATTAGTAACTCTTCTTTAAAATGTAAGTACTATACATGTGTGGTCTTACTAAGATACTAAAACACTGTTACCTTTTTAATACTGTTGGAGTGGTTAATGGAGTAGGTGGGGCTTCCTGCAAATAAGATAATGTGATCTATTCCTGTTATCACATATCCTCTATGTACCTTAGTGATCCACTCATGTTCAAGCACTTTAGCAGCTGAGTACCGCTCATCTGGATTACGTGCTAACAGATGAGCAACCAAGTCCTTGGCAGGTTCAGATATTTCTCCCCACTCCTGCAAGACATATACTGTACATACATAGGTACACTTGTACTTTAGATAAGACAAGAAAATAACAGAAAACTCAGACAAATGAAATGGAACATGGGAACAAGTAACATACAGGCATTTCTAAACACACAAGTATTGACAATATCAATGAAGGCTCTGGCTTCAGTGATATATGGTAAGTAAAAACACACAACATTGTTATGCATGACTGTTAAAAGATACAAGTTTAAGGAATTTTAAATTTGATTAGGAATCATAGAAAAAAAAAGTAGGGGTCGCCTACACCTGCAGATATACTAGTGAACATTTAATCCCTAATCCAGTCTATACCCCCAAGACCAAGACTGAATGAGGGATCAAATGTTCACTAGTATATCTGCAGGTGTAGGCGACCTCCCTTGTTTCCCTACTTTTTTTTCTGTGATCCCTAATTGAACTTAAAATTCCTAATTTTTCCTTAAACTTGTTTGTTTACTTTTTTGTACCATTATTATGACCGGTGAACCCACGCATACCGCATCAAAAGAAAGGATGGCACCAGAATTAATGCTTTCATCTGAACACACGCCCCAGCTATCAAATACTGCTTCGAAAGTACAGTGGCCATTACACTTCGCTTATAGCTATGTTCAGCCTGTTATGCAGCGCTACAGATGAAAAACAGTAAAAGAAGTGCCTCTGCAACAAGCCCGTTGACGATTCGTGCACCCCCAACTATCAATTACTGCCTCGAAAGTGCAGCGGCCATTATGCTTTCGCTTTCAGCCCGTTACACAGCGTTACAAACAAAGAACAGTGTTAGAATTGTATCTGCAATCAATCCAGTCACCACGGAAAATATGGACAATTCCCGTTTACAAATGTATTGCAAAGAAGCCATGCCTTGCGCTACCGCGAATTGACACCTTGGGCTGTCAGCAAAAAGAAATGGGACACAAAGAAGGACAAAGGTAAGTCCATGATGCGTGCATTATACGTACTGCAGTATACCAAAAGGTACGTCTCAGGACGAAGCGACGTCAAACTGTGAAAAAATCAAGCCCATAGCCTTAGCCGTTGTTGAGTTATGCTTGCCTGAAGGCAGGCAGGCAGGCAGGCAGGCAGGCAGGCAGGCAGGCAGGCAGGCAGGCAGGCAGGCAGGCAGGCAGGCAGGCAGGCAGGCAGGCAGGCAGGCAGGCAGGCAGGCAGGCAGGCAGGCAGGCAGGCAGGCAGGCAGGCAGGCAGGCAGGCAGGCAGGCAGGCAGGCAGGCAGGCAGGCAGGCAGGCAGGCAGGCAGGGCAGGCAGGCAGTTAGTCAGTAGAAATTTCCATTGAATAATTTTAAATTTTGTAACAATTTATTGGAAGCCTTTAGGATCATACTGAAGGCACTTTTGGACTTGGTTATACCTAACCAATACTGCCAAGGTGCTAGGATGGAGTTGTAAAGCTGGTTTTTGGGTGATTTTTTTTTGGCTAGGAAACCCAAATCTCCATGATCCTTAATATACAGTACTACCGTACTGTATGATAGTGACAATATGGTTGGCAGTGACACGCATGGTGTCAGTGCTAGTAGCAGCACAAAAAAACATGCTTGCCACTGTTTAGAATGCATTGATTTAAACCCATTTCCTATCAAACATTATTTAGTAGGATTCCCCCTAAAATGACAGATGCCATCTAAAATGCTACTGTTTAAACCATCCTAGAAACATTACAGTATCAGCGTTAAAAACAAGAAAACACTTGCCAGATACTGATACTAAAAAAAACAACAACCTTAAATGCAAATTTTGGCCTGCCTGCCTGCCTGCCTGCCTGCCTGCCTGCCTGCCTGCCTGCCTGCCTGCCTGCCTGCCTGCCTGCCTGCCTGCCTGCCTGCCTGCCTGCCTGCCTGCCTGCCTGCCTGCCTGCCTGCCTGCCTGCCTGCCTGCCTGCCTGCCTGCCTGCCTGCCTGCCTGCCTGCCTGCCTGCCTGATCATATTTGCAAGGCTAGAGGCCAAATGAAGCAACACACAGCCACCATTTCATCACAATAAAATCACAGGTGGAACATGTGCCTTTTTTGGTTCCGATGAGTGTCTGCCTTCTGTATATGAGCATATTTAGCCGAAAACTATTTGAAGTGCTTTAGCAACTGTAAGTGGAGTAGATACATGTAGCTGCACTAATAAAATGATCATATGGACTGACCATGCCCCCAAAATGATCATATGGACTGACCATGCCCCCAAAATGATCAAAGCATGCCACCTTGCTCTTAACAATCAGAACAAGCCATGACCACACACCCCTTACTAATTTAGCTGCAGTTTTGCTGTAGAACATTAGACATGGCAAACTATGCCCCTTAATATATTGTGCAACTCACTTAAGACAATCAGGGACATCGAGATACTCTAATATAGCAGTCACAACCATACAGTGCGTGTATAACATAGTGATGTAGCTACATATAGCAAAAAGTCAATTAACAAAATAGTAGGGCTGAAACAAATACTACAAGTACTCATTAAGGATTTTGGTACTTGGATAGTAAAATTGGTACTCAAGTACTCATTAAGATCACATGACCCAGCTCACATGATGCATTTGCCATCAGTGAGTGACACAATGAAGGTTATAGAGTTTGATTGGCATAATTTCTTGTCAGGAACACTACCATCAGCACTTTAATACATTGTGTGTATCATTGTTTGTTGCTTGAAAAATCTGTAAACTGCTTAAAGTCAGTATAAAACATGTCAAATGGGTACGACTACAAGTAGCTAGTATCTGTGAGTTAACTCTAGAGAGTACTCGAATACAAAACACTATGATCATTTCAGTCCTACAAAATACAATTAATTAAAAATGAATTTGGATTCTAGAGATTAAAAGTAATGAAACAAGAGATATGAACGATGGTAGCCATTACAACATAGCTATGTACGTGGGAAAACCCCTACAGTCTGGCAATGAACAGATGGTGATAACATACTAATGTAGGGATTTTCCTACATACGGTGTAGACTAGATATGACTGTCATTCATATATCTTGTTTCATTACTTTCTATCACTGGAACCCTACCTCATTTAATTGTACTAGTTTCTATTTATACAACAGAAAAAAAAACAACAACAACAAAACTGAATTGCGAATTTACACGAAAGTGACTGATCAGCCACCACTTCATTAAAGATTTTAAACATCAGGTCTACTTTTTTTATCTTTAAAATGCTCTATAAGTATAATTACTAAGAAGCAAATGATTAAAGTATAGTAAAAACATTGGAACTTTTCAAACTTTAGTAAATACTATACCATAACATCATCACCTTTCCAGTGAAGTCATAACTACCAGCCTGTATATTATCCAGTAGTAAATCCTGACACTGGTCACAGTGTTTGCCTTGTTCCCAGCCACATTTCCTACCACAGCGTCCCTTGAATGGTACATCTCCTGATAGCATCATATACCTGTGGAGCCACACTCACTGTAACATCATGAGCTGGATTAGCCCTTCCACTTACAGCACAACTCCAAGGCTCCAGAGGTCGCATTTCTTATCATATGTGAAACTGTCCCCAGTGTAAGCCTGTACTACTTCTGGGGCCATGTACTCTGCTGACCCAACCTACAGTACAGAGTGCATAAATACCAGTATATATGTACAGTATGTATGTAGTAAATTATAAGTAAGAAGGTCTACACGTATCTACGTACACACCGTAAGTGCCATCCCTTTAGAGAAAGCTAAAACCTCTTTATCAAATGTGGAATATACAAGATCTCAATCTGTGTAGAATTGAAGCTTGGCTCATAATACTTTCTGCTACATCAAAATTCTAATACATGTTTTAAAGTAAACAGTTATGCTTTGCCAAGAACTCTACTGTTAGCCATGTATACACACCATATCAGGAAACTTGTCAAAAAATTGGTTGTTGTGTTTTTTGTGGATTGGTTCCAAATTCCCCGTCGAAATATGCAGCGTGGTCAAAATTGCATTGTTTAATACACAAAAGATCCAAAGAAGTGGAAATTTCCACCTCGAAATTTTGAACAATGGTCATCCCCGAAATATCCCCTCCCCCCTCAAAATATCTCTCTATATGGTACATACGCAGTAATACACCCCTTGCAGATTGTATAATCATGGATAGAAAATTTGCCATGGTACTTTGGGTAACTTTTCAACCACACACGCACGCATACACACATGACCAATTACTATATTGTCTCGAATTACGGCTGGTCTTGTATAACTTGTAATGTACTGTACAAGTGTAAGAAAAAAATTAGGAATTTTAAACAAGAATAGGGATCAACTAGAATATAGTACATCAATAAAAAAGTACTGAAACAAGCTTGAGTTAGCATATTATGACAGCAAATTACTATAACAAAAGAAGTGAATATCCAAATGCACAGTATGAATATTCATTTCTTTTGTTACAGTAATTTGCTGTAATAATATACTAACTCAAGCTTGTTTAAGTACTTTTATTGGTGTACTATATTCTAGTTGATACCTACTCTTGTTTAAAATTCCTAATTTTGTTTCTGTTCTTTTTTTTATAGAACTGATGATCAATCTACTTAACTAATTTGTTTCATAAAGATGAATTAATGTAGCTATGGGAAGTCAATCAAAGAAGACGACATCATTTTTTTTCGTTGAACATAAACTGTAATTTTGCACATAGATTGGTATACTGATATTCTACAACAATTGATTGATTTATACGCCTTAAGGACAAGTGTACAGGAAATAAATAAGGGGCCTAGACGCAGGGGTAACAAGAAGCTTTAAAGCAGCTGGAGCACCCTAGAAAGGCAAACACACACACAAAAAGAAACAAAACACACACATACATCAATTTGTTTAACAGATCTTAGGAGTAACATTGAAAATTCTGTATGAGCAGGATATAGCAATTCTGGCAGCTTGATCAAACAATGGCTTAATTAATAGCACTAGATGGTAACTTGCATGCATGAGAAGGCTAAGAGCAAGTTCTTATCCACCCGTCCATGGAGTATGGAACAGTCAGTTGAACTCAAACACATGAGACTAATCAGCACGTGCTTGTTCTACCTTGTTAAGAACGAGTACTTATTCACCCGTCGTTTGGAACAGTCAGTTGAACTCAAGCACACGAGAAACAGCTGGGATACCCATTAAGAAATGCAAACGATTAAACCGTGCCAACTAATCAGCATGTACCTGTTGTACTTTGCTAAAAATGAGTTCTTATCCTACACCCGTCATCTGGAACAACCAGTTGAACTCAAACACACAAGAAACAAATATACCGGCCAACAACACAAGAAGTCGACTCGAGCAGCACGTACTAAATATATTTTTAACAGGAAGCCATGAATGCGCTATAGTGAATAAATGAACACCTTGCAATGAACTGGGTACAAAGGAAAGTCCACGATACGTGTATTGTGGTTGGTGAAAAAGCACATCTCGGGACGAAGCGATGTTGAATAGTGAAGAAATCAAGCCTATAGCTATATCCATTGTGGAGTTATGCTTGGCTGAAGGCATCGGTTAGAATAAAATTCTATAATATAGAAAAATTTTAAAATTCCATAGAAACATATAGGAAGGGTTTGGGGTTGGTCTAAAGCTATTTTTGGGTTTTGCTGTGCCTAACCAATACTGCCAAGTTGTCATGAAGGCTGGTTTTAGGGTGATATTTTTGGCTAGAAACTCCAGTTCTGCGTGATCCCTACTATACAGTACTACCGTACATCAAAAAGCTTACTGGGGTCATTAATATAGGAGTAGTTGGAGTTCGTTGCTGTGAAATATGGCTGAGATCAAAGTCACATATTCTGACTGGTGTAACCTAGGACATCATTTGAAACAATACAATGGCACCATGACAACTAGATTGGTTACTCACTTCATCTACTTTTTCACACAAAATATTTGCAGGTTTAAGATCACGGTGTGCAATATCTGGAAATTAACCATCACCATAAGTTAATTGTGACATTTTGTGTACTTTTTCCATGTAGATAGAACAAAGCTAATGCCAGTTCTTTTACAACTGCACAGGCTTCCTGTTCAGTGAAACTCTTCTGCTTTTTTATTCTTTGAAATAATGGTCCTGGGGGTATACACATGAAGCATAGTTGTATTAGTACACACACAGTAACTGTTCTACCTACTATATATAATAAAAACTATGTATGTGTACGTGAATACACTGCTCACTACATTCTACACACAAACATACTCACACACATGCACACGCACAAAAAGCAAAAGTAAAGCCTTCAGCTACTGTACTATGTAGCATGGTCACATCAACCCAGTCAACCAGCACTGATACTTGTGCATTATTCAGGTGCCATGAGTCAGCACAGGTAAATCCTCCTGGGGTAGGCAAATATTTCACAGCTGTAATAATGTGCCAACAACATTTGTGACCCAAAAGCAATCTTATAGCAATTCAATTCCTGCACTAAGTATGTTTCACAGGTGAAGGTGTGGGCACCTGAAGTCCCACCTGGATGTTCACCTGTTAAGTGAGACATGGACAGTTGGTATTTGCTTTCCTAGTTGATGTTACCCATTAGCATTACAACTAGGTGGATTGCTTTCCCAGTTGGCATGTACTGTATGATGTGTATGCTGCATACGTGTGTGTGTGTGTGCGTGCGTGCGTGCGTGTGTGTGTGTGTGTGTGTGTGTGTGTGTGTGTGTGTGTGTGTGTGTGTGTGTGTGTGTGTGCATGTGTGTGTGTGCGCGCATGTGTGTATGAGCCAAGTGATCAGAGCACCAGCATGGTAATCAAAAGATTTCAGGTAAATTGCTCAGTTATGTCCATTTGCTGCTATTGAGTTTCCTTGAGCAAGGAACTTTACTTACATACAGGTACATACTCCAGTCTACCCAGCTGTTAAATGGAAATCTGGTGACTGGCCCATACAGTACAGCATTGAACATGTATTACATATACACATACGTACTTACCTCCTTCCATTTTGTTGAAAACCAGATAAAAATTGTTCTGTTCTTCAAAATATTCAATAAGGTATAAAATATTCCTATGAACAATAAAACTACATAACATACGTACACCTCCGGTACACTACACAGTGTAGAACTATTTAATTATGTAAGTAGATTATCATTATCTGTAGGAAACCTGTTATAAACATTCGTAATATCATGAAGGTATAGTGAAACTGTACTTCACTGTCATTAACAAGACCACCTCATTGTAGTGACAATGACGAGAAGGCTTCATGAATACACACTGAAGCCACATCTTTGGTCCCAAGGGTGGCCTTACAAAAGAGCTAGGCATTATTGTACATTAAATGACAATAGAAAATACAATATATACACTTCATTACTCTAATAGAGCAATCGTTGTGACAAACTGCTGTTGACTTAGCTAGGATAACTTGATTCCACTGTACATGTGTGCTACCATCAGAAGTACTATGCAATTGAGAAGATCCCTTTACTCAAGTACCACATACAGTATTTATTTGTCCTCAAGGCAGAGATACTGTATTTATTATATCAGTCAGTTAAATAAAGTACTCAGTACATGAGATACATGTAGTTTACTACACTCATTGCTTGCATGTGCACAAGTGATGTAGATTGCACTATACGAGTACACACACCATAGACATACATATACAACACACTACACTACACTACACACACATATACCCCACACACCTACGCACACATACAAACATACACACAAATACACACACAATTACACCACACAAGGACACACATGCACACACACTACACTACACTACACTACACTACCATACACAACACATATACCTGTGAGCTCTCCCAACATACAGTATCTCTATCTCTCTTAGGACTCTCTTACGAATCTCATTATCATCACTTTGAGCAATAATCTGACAAATGTTCTTATAATTAGATATTTTGAGACAATTTTTGTACCTTCACAGCATATTGTACTGATGTGTTTCTATGGCGACACACCATGACTGACGAACGTGCCCCTCGTCCAAGTAACTGATCAGTTAATTCATATGCATCTATTGAAAGCATTTGATTGGTTGAATACCATAACCATTTATTGTACCTTCAAACTTCCGTACAAGAAATGGACGTCTCTTCCTACCCTTAGATTGGGTGTTTTTACTCTTACCAGGTGGAATTTGTAAAGTCGCTAGAAATCACATGCTACATCATGACCACTACAAACAGACACACACATACTAACCAGATTGTTTTTGACCTCCAGTAACTTGACCTTGCTCAGGTTTTAGTTGCAACTACATGTACAGTAATACACAATAGATGTAGTAGAGAACAACACATTACAATACAAAAGCTAGTATTACAAGAATTTTTGTAAAGACACACATACATATGTACAGTAACTGCTTGTTCCATGACAATAGCCACATAGCCTTGCATTCATGGTGTTATTGGTGGATTCTGATTTGGCAGATAACATTTAATTTTACTAATCATCCAGCTTGTGTAATAGTGTACCAAGTGGATGAAAATGCTTAGCAAATTTGCTTAAATTTGCTAAGCATTTTTGCCTAAATTTACTTAAATTTGTGGACTCATGCATCAAACATAATAACACTGACTTAGCAGTTCCACACTGATACCATAGTGTATATTATGTAACAAACTGCTGAGCTATTATGATAGAAACTGAAAATACATAAACCTATTACAGTATCTAAGCCAAGAAAGTGTTTTCAATGAGCACGATCAAAAGAATGATTTCAGGATGCTGTCCACCATGGATATCATGTTGCCAATGTTATAATTATTCAGAGTTCATAACTTTCAACATACAAGTACAATTGGTATGAAAATCTGTAGTACATTACATGTATGGCATGTCACTGCTTTATAAACATTCGTAAACTTAGGGAAGAATAATACCCATATTTCTCACTATGTATATTGTACAGTATGAATGCATACCTATAACCATGAATATGCTTTAGAGCTGAACTATGTTATAGCTAACCATGAATGACACCTTCAAGATCACAAGTACCTCTTAGCACCACCCTCTTTACAAAATAACAAACTTATGTGGCTATCACATATAGTAAAACACTATAATTTCAGAGGTGCCTTTGGGTCCTAAATAGATAATTGTCATATTTAAATCCTGCAGTGTGTTTGATACACACTGCTATGTTGCTTTAATCTTGTAGGCAAATACATGTTCCAAATAAAGGCAGAAAGTGTAGCTATGTATAGCATGTATATCAGAGGAGAACAGACATGTTTTACGCTCTACTTAAACATAAATTTAACATATTACTGTCAGTTGAACACCTTACAAGTGAGCTTCAACCTAGAGTAATAGAAAAACTAATGCAGTACAGTTTTTGTAATGATTTTAAGAAATGTTTTGATTTTAAGGTGATATATCGAATATAATTTTATGTTCATTTGGTCTCCGTGCTTGATTAGGGATATTGTGTTTCTAGAGAATGTTCAGCGTCGTGCCACCATACTGGTACATGTATTCCATATCAGAATCGGCTGAAACTTCTTGGGGGTATACTGTCATAGACAAAGAGGCCAAACAATAGGTAGGTGTTCATTAAGCACTACTGCTAGGCCAAATGCCATTTGATTATATGTGACAAATCGATGTTCACAAATTACGGGATACCAGGTTAGCAAGGTTGCACTGGACATGACCAGATATCAGCTCTAGACATTAACACTGATATGGTCAGATTCCTCCCAGTATTATTGAGATTACAAGTGCTGGACTTATAATTTCCCATCACTAAGCAACAGGGCGGAAAGGGTCTATCATGCGTGTCCTTCTGAATACACTACTATACTCACCCTAAAATTCTTTTGAAAGTCTTTCAAGTCAGTCCTGGCACCTATAATATAAATGTCATCAACACTACAAATCGTCACTACATGTCTTACGGTCCTGCTGTCCATCAGTGGATGGTTTCCCGGACGTGTGTAAATCACGAGTTTTTCCATACTATTAAAATACAACACATACAACTACGCATTGAGTACTACTTATAATGGACGGACTAAATATAGCACGACACGTGACCAAAACGACTTAGGTCTAACTCTACATAAATCACAACCGTGTGGACATACATTACCTTATGCACTTTAAAGGGAAGTTTCGGTTCATCGTGTGCTGACATTTCTCGAGTTTGTATTCTAAAATTTTGGCGCGCTCGGTACCTGGCACGTGCGCGGATATGGTATAAAAGGCGTGATAAATTCCGAGACATGATAATTTGCTGGGAGACGTTTCCTACAGTTGCTTTTAAGCAAGGAGAAGGACACAGGACTGGTGGTTTAACGGATAGCCCACTGCTGCATTCGAAGCAGCTTTGGGGGCAATGTCGTTTAAACGTAATTACGAAGAAACGACCGTACAGCCCTCGCCATGTTTCGACAACCGATCGGAGGAATTTCAGCTCAACTTGTCCAAGGTGAAATGCGAAGCATTGGGTAGCTTGTTGCTTGTTGCTTGTTGCAATTAATCATATTTGTTGTTAAATGTTATCAAAGCGTTTTCCATAACACAAATTTTTGCAAAGGCGCAGTGAGGGTACAAGGTGGTCACTAGATGGAGTGATGGATTGTATAATGCACCTATCATTGTCATAACCCGGGTAGGGTGGGGGGATACAGGAGATTTGACAAATTCTAGTGTCAAATTCCCTATTATTGGAGCTAAGAAGCTTGTCAAACCCCACTATGTCCCAAACTCAAAAGAAGGGTTTCCATGGGATTTGATTTATTTATCTATTAAATGTTTTTTGGTTCAGCAAACTGCTGCTGTCGAAAGCCCCAGGATGTAAATGTTAAATCCCCAATAGGTGTATGGGGATCTCCAGGGGTGGGGCTTGGCATTGATTGGTGTGTAAGTCCTGTGCATTCATGCGTAGAACAATGCATCTACATTCAGTGTAGAACTCTGTAAAAAGCATTAGCACTAAACGTAGATGTACAGTTGTCACAAATTGAATTGCTTTTATGCTAGCATTGGTTGTATACACATTAAGATGTTGTTACAGAACAACATGTATTACCATGAACGTTTTGAACTACCAGGCCAGGCAAAGTAGTTTCTCATCAGCCATTTCCTCAATTTTGATGCAGGCAGGTAGTCAATTTTCATTATTAATGCACCCAAAATCATGTTCATACACCCGGTTAGAGTGATTAGAAGGGCTAGCCATTATGTACAGTATGTTACCATTGATTTTCTTTTTTTCGTTTTCTATTGAGGAAGTTAGAAAGCCGTTACAGCTGAGTTTCCCTTGTATTTTCCTTGTTAGAGTTTGATTTCGTAACTAGAATTACTCGATATTATGCGAGTGGTGATACTAGTAGCAGTAGCAAAGCAATAGTACATGAGACTTATGGTCAGGGGTTGTTTGTTTGACTCTACTTTAGGTCACTTTTTCCGTTTGAGGCTTTTTCAGCCACTTTTTTTTTCTAAGTTCACTACAGTATGAAAATGTTTTGTAAAATGTTTGTTTATGTACACCCACCATCGATTTCAGCTAGGAGGGGTATAAACTTGATGCACTGAATTTGTGGCCTTGGAGCTAGCTACAGGTCCGGAGTGAACATACCCAGACCAGGACATATCACATAAAAGTGTGACATCATTAGCTCACATGAGCTTAAATTACACAGAGTGCTAAAGTGCTCTCCCTAATAACTAGTCATTTGAAAAGATACACAGCATACATATGTGTTTTGTTCCGATCAAGTCACCTTTAAAAACTTGTCAATGAGGTGTGCAGTTCTCAAGGCACTAATGGAATCAGTTTATGCAAATAGTGGAACTTTTATACCTGCAGTATACTAATTGAATTCAGTAATAGTCTTACTATATGATGACAGTTGGTTCAGGTCATTATAGTCACCCTCTAAACTATCAAGGCAGATGTATACTGCTAGTTGATCACTGTATAACAGCTCTATTTACTTGGGTCTGCAGTAATAGTAGGCCATAAACAGTGCAGACAAAAAATAAACTCTGTATAAAAAGCTAAGTATCATTCAAAGAGATTTTAACCACATAATGTTGTTTGTATGTACATTATATAGGCTGGTGATATTGCGGATAAGATACACACTATTGGTGGTCTGAGTATTTGTGACCGTCAGTATCACCTCAGGACGTATAGGACATGTTTTGTGGGTAAGTGGAGTTTAGTATATTTGTGTATGTGTCAGTGTAACCACATGTTGAACTCATACAACATAACATACATCTTCACGCTGACTTTTTATGTATCAAATTAGAACTAGTTGTACATCAGGTCAGGTGTATTGGTTATAAGTATCAGAATAAATCTTTCACAGTAGCTAGCTATGATTGTGAATTCACATTGTAAGCATGTACTCCTTCTAATTGCTGTGTGTCGTGTGTATTTGTGTGATACAGCTCTGTTATGTTTCTGTTTACACATTTATTAAACATTTATGGAAACATGTTTAATTTACTAGTGTTAGTGTATAGAGTGGTAACTTAACTAGACCATGATCAATTGCTGTGGTGTAAACAATCTCTTCTCTTCTGCTCAATGAAACATGATCCAGAGTGTATTGAATCACTTGTTGATGGGTTGAGCGTGATTTAATTTGTGACTGCTTTTGTTTTTATAGTGAGAGCTTTTAGAAACTGTTCCCTGTATTGTACAGTGTACATGCTACTTCGTATCCTATCGATTTCGCACACACATGCACACAAAGCAAAGCCTTCGGTTACCATGCTAGCATGATTATGATTATGCCTACCAGCACTGGGACACTTGTGTACTACTCAGGTGCTATGAGTCAGTACAGGTAAATCCAGTACTAGTAAACTGCGGTATCACAGGTGAGGGTATAAGGACCCGAAGTCCCACCTGGACCTTCACTTGTAATGCGAGACATGGACAGTTGGCATTTGCTTCCTCAGTTTATCACCAGGTACACATTGATGTTATAGCTGGCAGAGCTGCGCACATGTGTCCACATACACACATAAATACACACACATTTCTGGTTTGACACTGTTCATTCAAGTGAGGTGAACCTTTAAGTGAACCTTACAGGCCCACAGAGCTTTTCTTCCGTTGGTTACAATGTTTACACTCAACACTTAATGTAGCATTATGGAATGTCTATTCCAATTGCACACACACATTTTTCATTAACAATGGTTATGATGTGAGTGGATATTGCTCCACCTTAAGTCAGATGATTCCAAGAATGGCTATGACTCCACTTCCTGTTCATTGTAATATGAGGCTTCTATATATACAGTGTACATTCCCAACTATGGGTCATTATTCTGGCTTAGTCTACTTTACCAAGCACATTACTGGATTCAATGTTATTCAACATTATTCAGTGTAAATATTGTTTGTTAGTTGAGGAATTCACCTGGTTTGTGTAGAAGCCAATCCATTATGTGACATGCTTGTGTGAAATGTATCGGTTGCAAGTGTGTTTGTATAGTTGGTACAAAACTAAGACAATTAATTTATAAATAAAATATATATATATATATATACAATCCATGTACACTGTTAGTGGTACACATGCAGTAGTGTCACTTTTCTCCCTTACATTTCTATTTCAGCTTCTCAGTTGGTGGACTGGTTTATAGAGTCAGGACTGGCGGAGGACAGGAGTGCAGGTGTGAAGCTGGGACAGGTGTGTACGATATGTTACTGTGTGTCATGTGATCTCGTGTGATCATGATGTAGTTACTGGTTGACACAGACTACATCCATCATGTGGTAGATGAACATGCATTTGAGGATGACTACTTGTTCTTTAGGTTTAGACAAGATGGTATGTACTGTATGTATGTGTGTATGTACACTGTACTGTATGTATGCAGTGGAACCTCTATATAACAGATACTTTCAGACAAACTGATTTTATTTTTATACGGAGGGTATCTGTTTTCAGAGGTGAAATTGCATTGGTAGGGGTCTATGGGACTTGGGAAGCTGTCCTCTATCATAATAGTAGGGACATCGAAGGTGTGGGTCGATCCGTGATATAATATAACCCAAAAACCTGCCACAATTTTTCCTCACAACGACATGACAGTATTGGTTGGGTAAAACCAAGTCCAAAAGTGTCTTCAGATTGACCCGAAACGTTTCCGTCAAGTTGCTACAGAATTTTTTTTTTTAATTTAGTCAATGGAATTTTCTACTGCCTGCCTGCCTGCCTGCCTGCCTGCCTGCCTGCCTGCCTGCCTGCCTGCCTGCCTGCCTGCCTGCCTGCCTGCCTGCCTGCCTGCCTGCCTGCCTGCCTGCCTGCCTGCCTGCCTGCCTGCCTGCCTGCCTGCCTGCCTGCCTGCCTGCCTGCCTGCCTGCCTGCCTGCCTGCCTGCCTGCCTGCCTGCCTGCCTGCCTGCCTGCCTGCCTGCCTGACGCCTTCAGTCAAGCGTAGCAGAAAACTGGCTACAGCTACAGCCCTAATTCTTTCGCAGAAACGTTTCTAGCTCGCTTACGAAAAAACCTTTGGTATATTGATAAACATACAATGCTTGCGCTATTGTCTTACCTTTTATCCTTCTTTACCATGGCCATCAGTCAAGGTTCTATCGCTGAGTGTTAATAGACTACAGTATGGCTTCATCTACCAGTGTATATTGCATCAAACTATTCGAATACACGTGGTCGCCAGATGCACCAAACTATTTTGATCACACGCGTACGTGACTCGCTGTTGATATCGATCAGTGAGAGCAACTCGCAGCGGACTATATAGCAATGTGTAAGTAAATAAATATAGTTTATTTAGTAACAATGTTAAACCGAGTCGGGTCATCCAAGTCCCGCTTTACAGATTATTCGGGTCTGATCCCACTTGCTAAACAAAATGTGGACGTGTTACTACACGTCACAGCGTAGCCCTGCTTCTTTTGTGAGCCACGCCCACCTACGTAAATTACTGTCTGTAGACATGTGCTATAGTATGTTCATGTTGAGCTGAATCTTGAAAAATAGCTAAAAATTAAAAGTGGATTTTTTCTTAACAGAGTTAACATTTCAGCCAACCAGATGATTATTGGTAACAGCAAAGGTGTCAACAACAGACACGTATGATTTGGCTCCATTACAAGTTTGGGAAAGGGCTGTAATGAACACTGTGCTTGTGAAAATTTTGAGTGGCCATAAAATATTATGTCAAGCATTAGAACAAAAGATTTCGAATTTTTTTTAGCGGGTCAAGCAGTACTACAAATGAGCCAAATTTCGCATGAGTTATTTTTTTTTTTTGAGGATTCAGCTCAACGTGAACATACTATAAATTAAATGTGGACGTGTTACTACACGTCATAGCGTATCCCAGCTTCTTCACATCCACGACGTAAATTACTGCATATGGTTGCCACGCCCATTCATCAGTCTGTAGGTATGCACGAATCCACGTCCATTATTGTCTGCAGGCTTATGTAGAGCCACGCCCACTGATCAGTTGTTATTGTATGAGACATAATCTAGCATAATAGTGCTGTGATTAACTCTTAAAATATTGTCACTGGTTTTGTGAAAAGCGGGCTATTTAGTGGTGATGAGCTTGCAAAAAAACTTCACAAACAAGTATAAGAAAAAATTAGGAATTTAAAATTAGAGTAGGGACAGTGTATAGTGCTGCAATAAAAAGTACTGAAACAAGCTGGATTGGAGTAGTACGTAATGTCCAAATACTATGAAACAATAAGAAGTGAATATCCCTACTGTGTATTGAGTGTAGCACAGTAGGGATATTCACTTCTTATTGTTTTACAGTAATTGGACATTACGAACTACTCCGATCCAGCTTGTTTCAGTGCTTTTTATTGCAACACTATACACTGTCCCTACTCTAATTTAAAATTCCTAATTTTTTCTTATACTTGTAGAGAAGTTAAATGTATGGTGTTTTTTATTCACGAGATTCTACTGTATATGCATGTGTATATTGTGTGCGTGTGTGTGTGTGTGTGTGTGCGTGTGTGTGTGTGTGTGTTAAATAAGAGTATTTAGGCTACATACATCTTTACTATACCTCAGTTTGAAGCAAAGGAGTTTACCATTAATGAAATGAATGATACAATAGAACTCTTACACCTGTAACTAACAATTTACCATCTTCTTTCAAAGTTGTATTATCATTCAAGATTGTTGTTACAACTTCCTTTTTTATAATTCCCTTTCTATAGCAGCTACAGGTGTAATTATTTGTTTCATTGTTATCTAAACTTTCTTACAATGCACTTATAAAGATTATCTTTTGCATCACTATGGTTCGTACATCCTGTGACAAGTCCAAGAGATATCTTCCCATACACTTGCTTGTTAACATAATTTTATCATCAGTGAGTCTCTACTGCAGTATGCAAGACACGTGTTGGGCCAAACTTGTGAACATAGGACAAGTGTACATGAATGGAATCATCCAAGATCCTTATACGTAACACTACTAAAATGTGTTCTAAAGAAATGAATTCTTCTACCTCTCTGTCCAGCATGGATGATTGTTTGTAGTTGTTTTATAGATGCATGGACCATTAGTGGGGAATTAGTGGCCGCCACATGTTATCACTTCAGAAAGCTGATTTTCTTTATAATGGTTTACACCGTCGTAAAGTACAAAAACACAGCAGAACTCAACTATCTGTTGAACTTCATCAAATCTCTTTATCAATAATATTTATTTGTACAGTAACCATTGGTTCACATGAAATCGCTTAAGTGCATTAGTTATGTAATGTACAGGTGTATATCAGTTTACGTGGAGTTGTCCCCCCCCTCCCAGACATGTACCTGCCAAATCTTTGAAGGAATACAAAGGTTAGGCTGCATGGTAGCACAATTTTGACAGAAAAATGCAAACCTACTGTACGTATGATCTTACTGCTGTGCTGTATGATAAAGTTACCTGTCTAAATTTTCAGCCAACTTGAAACCCTGACTATAGATCGACACACTGTATGTTGATCATGAGTATACAAAATTCTGTCCAAACTTTAATGTGGATTTATTGAAGTTGTGTAGTTTTTACACATACCGTATCCACGCAATATGCATACGTAGTTTTGTTTTAGTAAGAATTTAATTGGTGCAGACACATTCATAATTATTATTATTATGTAGAATGTCTGTTCTATTATTCTAAATAGAGCCTCCTGGAGTCAGTCTGCAAGGCCCTTCAGTGGTATGCATCAGAGGCCAACGTCAAGGATTAGTGGGTCAGCTGTTTGTGAAAAGACTGATACTGGGGTGGTGCCAATACACCTTAGGCCTGTCACCGGTCGACCGCACGCTCTACCAATTCCGTACTGAATTTGTAAGTGGATGTAATGTACAATATATAGATGTATGTAATGTTCCTACTGTACTTGCCTAGAACATGTACAGGAGTGCTACAAACTTTTTGCATAAAACATTAAGCAATGGTGTAAGTATTTAGACCAAGGAATGTTGTCCTTGTTACTGTATTGCTTAATGTACTGTTATGGCACTTCCAACTTGCATATCACTGTTTTGTATTATACTCGCCAGATCTCCTAAAGGAATAAGATAAGCAAATACTATAGAAGTTATTTTGGCTCATATTTGCATGATCTGTGCTAAACGTTTACGTGATCGTACAGTGTGCTCATGCTATGCACTTTACATTTTGCTATCCAAACTTCTGTCACACTCTTCAGTGTCTTATAGCCATGATTGTCTAGCCACACACCCTTTTTCTGCAGGATTCCAGTCCATTATACACCTACCCAGTGGAGGGTGCAGCCATCCAGCCATACACAATGACAAATGGCAGATATCCAATGACATTCACTCCAAAGGGTAGAAAGAAAGGTGGGTAGCATTATTGCAGTGTGTATATGATACAGTGCGTATATTATGTGGGTGTATGTTTATGCTGTGTCATAGCATTACATGATTACAGGCAGACATACCCCCTGCACACTAGTAATGCACCGATTAATTAGTAAATAATCGGAAAATGGTTTATCAGCCAAATTTCAGCAATATTGGTAATTATTAGTGGATTATTTAGCCGATTAATTTTACTGTCCCTGATGCTATTGTTTCCATAACAATAAGACAAAGTTTAAAAATGGGAATTTTACAAAATATGTGTGAAATTTTTGTAAACATAAACATCGGATATGTTATCAGTGTCAGCCATTATGTGAAATTCAATATTGGATAATCGGCAAAATCACTCATCAGTGCATCGATCACTACTGTACACCACACTGCAGTCACTGTTACATTTGCTCAGTTTCCTATTATCGTAAGTACCTGTATCTCCCAAGAGTTTTATGACTACTGATGTTACAGTGAAACTTGTTGATCACCTTTAGACCAAAGTTTCCTGACTTGATAAGCAGGTGGTTGGCATTAAGTTTGTTTTTTCCTATGAAATCACAATTTGCGATATACTTGTGGAATATACACTGTACATTATACAGGTTTCACTGTATATGCGTACATGCTTACATATATACTAGTCCATAAGTGTACACATACATACGTTTACATACTTATGTAGATCAATCCTAAGTGGTATCGTGTAGTGTTTAGTTTTGTAATTATAAAACTCTGTACATGTGTACATACATCCTTTGGGACTGCAGCAGGGCACAAACTCATACACATAAATGCACACAACACAAATGCATGTATATATTGGATAATACACCACAACAAAATTACAATTGCTCAGTTTCTGGAAGTATTTTAAAAATTATCTATCATTTTTCTTCAGGTGTTCAAATAGCTGCAACAGATGAGGATACACATTTTAAATGGCTGAAATCATTCTCAGACTTGGGCGCTGAAGTTCTTCCCCTCCCAGAGGTACAATATACGTATCCTGTGAATGTAACACAAAAACAATGTAAAATGTATAAATTGACCTGGTCAGTATATTCATGTGGGTCTAGTGTATAAATTATAAATTAATGGTGGTATATCTCCTAATTTTCTACACACATTTGCAATATCTGTACCTCACTGTACTTGAGTTGTTGTTACTGTTGATGTGTTGTGTTACAGGAGGTTGATTCTTTAGTGGCTAGTGCCACGTCTATGTGTTCATTTGAGGCCAAAGACATTGATGGGTTTATGCAGTCATTCCGCAAATATCGGTATGTGCAATGTTGCATGTTTTTTGTATTGTGTGTGTGTGTGTAGTGTAGTGTAGTTTAGTATAGTTTAGTAGTGTCAGTGGTTTACAACATGCATTGAGGTAACCAAAGCAGTTGCCTTAGGAAGCTGTAGTTGAATGCAGAGAATTTAGTACTGCAAAAGCTCAGATATTCTAATAGAGCAGTTACCTACTGTATATATTCAAATCTAAACAGAGCAGTTAGATTTGCCTCACCTTCTAAAAGTTTCTGGCTATGCCCTTGAGTGTGTGTAGTGTGTGTGTGTGTGTGTCTGTGTGTCTGTGTGTCTGTGTGTGTGTGTCTGTGTGTGTGTGTGTGTGTGTGTGTGTGTGTCTGTGTCTCTGTGTGTGTGTGTGTGTGTGTGTGTGTGTGTGTGGAATTTTTAGCAGAATTTCTGACTGCCTGCCTGCCTGCCTGCCTGCCTGCCTGCCTGCCTGCCTGCCTGCCTGCCTGCTTGCCTGCCTGCCTGCCTGCCTGCCTGCCTGCCTGCCTGCCTGCCTGCCTGCCTGCCTGCCTGCCTGCCTGCCTGCCTGCCTGCCTGCCTGCCTGCCTGCCTGCCTGCCTGCCTGCCTGCCTGCCTGCCTGCCTGCCTGCCTGCCTGCCTGCCTGCCTGCCTGCCTGCCTTCAGTCAAGAGTAGCTTGACAACCACTAAAGCTATAGGCCTGATTTTTTAACTATTAGACATTGCTTTAGCTCAACTGGTGCCTTTTTGCATACCGCAGTATGTACAATGCATGCTTCCTGGACTTACCTGTGTCCTCCTTTGTGTCCCATTTATCTTCACTGCCAGCAAAAGGTATCAATACACGGTAGCACAGTGTGATTCCTTCCCTACATAACAGGAATTTTCCGTTGTAAGTGGAGAGTTCCTTCACGTTTGTTTGTAATGCTGTGCAGTGGGCTGAACATAGCTAAAAGTGAAGTGTAATGGCACTTCACTTTTCAGTAAAAATTGATAGTTGGGGCACATGTTCAGACGCAGAATTAATGGCATTTCTGGTGTCATTCTTCCTTTTGATGCAGTATGCACTGGTTCATTAGTTATTAAAAAGGTAAACAAACAAGTAGAATTTTCAGTCTGATTAGGGATCATAACCATAAAAAGTAGTGAAACAAGGGAGGTTGCTTACACCTGCAGTTATACTAGTGGACATTTGATCCCTAATTCAGTCATGGGTATAGGGATTAAATGTATTTGCAGGTGTAGGCGACCTCCCTTGATTCATAGTTTATGGCTATGATCCCTAATCAGACTAATTTTCCTTCTACTTGTGTGTATATGGTGTGTTCACATACATGTGTGCTTATATTAATTTGTATGGAAAAGTGAACTGTACCTGTACAAGGCAAGCGAAGGAAGTATTCTGCAGCTGGCCTAAGAATACTGTTTGCCCCATAGTTTCTCAATCTTATGGACTCAAAGTGATATTTTTTTGTGCATACTTAGTATCCCGATCTCCAGCATGATCTAACGTACAGTAGTGCATGTTTACAACAGGTTAATATCTGTGCATACTTATGTATTGCATAATAATTCTGAATCACTTGCAACTTTCAAATACATGTATAGTACACAGCTTTTTGCATCTACTACACGTAAATAAGCATTCTACTTGTTTCTTAAGTTTATAGCCTGTTATTGCATTGTGTTGGTATATGTACCTTCAGGGGTCATGTTACACTGATAGTCAATGTGGCCAGCCAATGAGGATTGGCCTCACGTAACTACCAGCAACTGGTACAGTTACATAACAGCTTTGCTGAAAGCCACGGCCTCAGGATACTGGCGTTTCCGTGTAACCAGTTTGGAAATCAGGTGAGCCATAATGGTGTGCAATAATTGGATATTATTTTATTGCTATACACGTATACGTATAGCCTTTCAGTGTAGTAGAGCCATGCATAGACAAATACGTACGTATTTACGTATGTACCCAAAAAATACAGTATAGTGGAATAAAAATTGTTAATTTAGAAATGAAATAGGGTTCCAGCATCAAATAGTACTGAAACAAGAGAATAAGGATATGAACGATAGTAGCTATTACCGCATTGCTTTATGGGAAAGTCCCTAATTCACGTGTTACCACCATCTGTTCAATGCCAAAGTAGGGATTTTCCCACAAAGCAAGTGGTAATACCTACTTACCATCATTCATATACTGTATCTTGTTTCAGTATTTTTTATCACTAGAATCCTAATTAATAATTTTTTTTACCAGTTTAATAACTTGTTGCTATAGCGTAGTTACGTATGATATGTGGCTATGACTGCTTTATTAGAGTATCTCAATCTCCCTGCTTATCTTGAGTGAGCTACACAATGGAGTATGGGGTGGGGTTGCTACAGGTATGTACGTATTGTTCTCTACAGCAAAACTGCAGCTAGGCATGGTAACATCTACTGATTGTTAATGGGCATGACAGCATGTTGTGATTGTTTAAAAATTGGGTTGTGCCATGTGATTGTTTTAGTAAGCACAGCTACAGACATGTGTCTACTACACCTCTTACAGTAGTATAAGTAGGGCTTCAAATAGTTTTGTGGCATCTAAATACCATATAACAACAAATGTTGGCGAATCTAATATTTAGCAAGTTGTTTAAAAATGCAGTTGGCAATATTTTAATTTGAAATATCTGCCTTGTCGATTTAGTCATGATCAGTCACTGTATGCAACAGTACACTGGCTGGTTACTTTCGTGGTTGAAACCGGGTTGGGTCATCTGGGTCTGACCTGCTTCATAGAATATACGGCCAGATTGGATTATGTGTGGAATTAAGTAAAGTCTCAGCCCTTGTAATCATTGTTAGGTTAGGTAATCCTAAGGCTGCAGCACATGTTGCTGTCAGACCTTCAGTGCTGGTCGCTGTAAAGTGTTAATAATAATAAATAAATAATAAGTCCTGCTGCAGCTCAGTTACTTTTGTGAGCCACGCCCACTTATCAGGATTGTGTGTTTCAGTCTGTAGGCATACATGGAATCTCACTCATTTATCGATGGGGTGTGCATGAATCCATGTCTGTTACTCTTTGCAAGCATGCACCATATGTGGAACCAGGTCTAGAGCAGGCAGCTTCAAAAGTTGTGGTTATACAGTTCAGCTTCGTTTGGCCTTTACGATATTCAATATTCAGACTTCTGGTTGTTTTTTAACCCTTAAACCTGCAAAGAAGATTTGGGGAATGTGTTTACACAATATGGGCATCCATGGCAACGATAGGTGGGGGTAACTCAATAGAGGAGTTTAGCATAAGCGGAAATATTTTAATTGGTCTGCTAATTGCTGTTGCGCAACCACTGGATGCTGTGGTTAGCCATAAAAATGTACAGAAACCATTGGGAAACGGATGACCACGGACACTAAAACCTTTGTTATCCGGAAACAAAAGGAGATACGCTAGTCTTGTAAACAGCTCCTGAAACTACATTGATTTCTACGCGTTTTGGTGGTTGTCTGCTCGTCATAGGGTATGTGGTTAGCTAGTTACAAGCTTCTGAAGTTGAAAACGCCTGGCGAAAAAGTGTTCTGATTTCGAGGAAAGCAAGCAGATGCTTTTTTCTATGTTTTGATTGAAGAACAACACAAGAACAAGCATTAGGATCACCTGGATAGTGTTTACAAGTGCGCTAAACTTCATGTTTGCTTGTCGGCCCATCTGGTCGATTGTAGCGTTCATAATCCATGGAATCAATGAAATTATCTATTACCAAGCTTTGCCAATCAGTTCTGAGTGGTTTTCCAGTAGAAACTCAGAAGTATCAGCCTTGGAAAGCGTTGTATTGTAAAATCTTTAACTTTACGGCTCCATAACTCGATAACCCTTTATCCTATTAACAGCAGGCAACCACGAAACGAAAGGGAAATCAACGTAGTTCCTATCTATGTACAGAAAATTGGAACATACCGTATACTTTGTAAGCAACGGAGGTTTTATTGTCGGTTATCATCGTTTTCCCAATGGCTTCAATACATTTTTATGGGCATCCAGAGCATCCAGTGGTTGCGCAATATGCAATTAACGCTAATTGCATTCCTAGACGCTTATACTAAACTCCCCTATTCTTATAGTCTAAAATAACACATTGTTCAAAATTCTATTCACTGGGCTACTTGGAGAAGGTTAAAATGAATGCTGTAACTACAGCACTTGGCTTACTTGTTATGAAGTGACGAACAACAGTGAGTCACGTCTCCATGTTTCGAAATTCTTGCCATGTCTTTAATTTCGATTGTGGGTTTACTCATGTGAGTCATATATGGCCTGGTAGAAAATTTTATGGCAAAACGGTTGCAAGTTGATAGCAACTGCCATCAAGGTATGGACCATTTTATGAAAGTATGTAGAGGGTTTGCGTGTTTCCAAAAAAGTTGAATTGCGTAGCCATAGGATGGATGCTTTTAAAATTACAGCGCTTTGTGTAATGGTACTCATATTTGGGCCAGTTTTGTGGCCTATGCGGGTTTAAGGGTTAATGCTGGATTTGATGTTAGATGCATCTAGACTATTCCTTAAAGGTGACTATTTACACTACAACTACAATAAGGAGCGTAGAGCATACACTAATATACAGGTACAGTATATTGCAATTCGAAAGTGTGTAAAAGTGTCGGGTAAGAAATAAGTTTTCAACAGTTTAATGCCAGTATTTGGCACATTGCATTAATCTGTAACACCCTATACCGTATAGCCGGAAATTTTCGAGGGACGAAACTTTCACAAATTTTGCGAGCAATGACAGCTTCGTGAAAAAATAATTGTGAAAAGCTGAGATTGCATACAGCTATATATCCAATGTGCAAAGGTTTTCTAGACTTTCGTGAATTAAAATACGCGAAAATCGGATTTTACACAGTTTCATGACAGTTTCGTCCCTCGAAAATTTCCGGCTATACGGTATCACATATCTGTACTCAAGTTTGCACAGTAGGTACAGTAGTAACATTACTGCACTGTGGACCCTTGTTCCCTATTAAACTGCATTAAATTGTACATTTAACATTGGGTAGACGAGGGTTTGGTCTACTGTCTTTTAATTCGATACAACTGCATGTTTTGATATACACACTGTACCTATGAATTAAAGCATGTTACTATTAAAATCGTGTACATGTACAGTAGGACCTCGATTATCCTAACAGTATAAGTGACTGCTCTATTAGAGTGTTTCGCCATTAGATGAATGTTCTATCAGAGTAAGTGTTCTATTAGAGTAATTAAACAGAACTCTGTATATAAATTATTGGGTTTCATTTATCCGAACAAATGTACTTATCTGAACACCCAACACTTTTTTGGTTTAACTGGCACACAGGGAGGTCCTACTATATTAATTTTATTTACAATACGTGTTCCAGGAACCAGGTACCGAGGAAGAGATTAAGCTGTACGCTGCCGGCTTTGGTGTCCAGTTTGACATGTTCTCAAAGATCAACGTCAATGGGGCAGCTGCTCATCCTCTGTACAAATTCCTCAAGTCAAAACTGAAGGGCACGTTTGGAAAGTGAGTGGTGTATGCTGAGTGTACATGTCACATGATGTGTATTGATTGTGGTGTTAATTGATCCATATATTTGTTTGCTTGTAGCTTTATCAAGTGGAATTACACCAAGGTACGTATGGTAGTGTACTATAGATTGTGTGTCTGTGTGTAGTGGGTGCATTTTTTGATGACGTTATGTCAGATCATAGTCACAGTAAACTACCCCACCCCTATTCCAAGTTTTTATTTTTAGAGTTTACCTGCTCTGAGATCACACCTAATCAAGCAGTTCAATTAAACGTACTTTAAAAAAGACAGTAAAAGTAACAATTCAAGCACATACAAAACACATGTTTGTTCTAGTACAAAACCATTGGAAGAGTGAACAAATGTTCACTTCTTTGGTTTTGAAGGATTCAGGTGGATATGAACTGACTATATTACAAGTACACAAAATTTGGTAGAGTAGGGACCATAGCACATCAATAAAAAAAGTACTGAAACAAGCTGGATTAGTGCACGATATTAAATCACAGTAAAACGATAAGAAGAGTGATATCCCTACTTTGCTCTTCCTTGTGGTATCTTGAGCACAGTAGGGATATAACATTGTTTTACTGTGATTTAATATCGTGCACTGCTCCAGCTTGTTTTAGTACTTTTTTATCGATGTGCTATGGTCCCTACTCTAGTTGAAAATTCCATTGTGTACTTGTTTGTTAACTTTTTATAAAATAAAATAATTTTTATGACTGGTAAACCCATGGATAATGCATCAAACGAAAGAAATGGTGCCACGTGCCCCAGCTACCAATTATCGTCTGAAAAGTGAAGTATCCATTACGTTTCATTGCCAGCTATGTTCAACCCGTTACACAGCATTACAAAACAAGAACTGTTCGAAAAGTACCTCTGCAATCAAAGTAGCCACTATGAAAAATGTGGATGATTTCTGTTATGAAGGGAAGCCATCACGTGCTACCACCAAATCAACACCTTGTGCTGTCAGCCAAGATGAATGGGACACAAAGGAGGACACCGGTAAGTCCATGAAGAATGCATTGTACATACTGCGGTATGCCAAAAGGCACATGTCCGGCTGAAGCAACGTCGAACAGTGAAAAAATCAAGCCTGTAGCCTTAGCTGTTATCGAGTTACAGGCTGTACGCTCGTCTGAAGGCATCAGTCAGTCAGTCAGGCAGTCAATCAGTAGAAAATTCTGTTTAATAATTTATAAAATAAAAAAAACCATAGCAACTTTTTGAAAACGTTTCGGGTTCAGGCAGGCAGCTAGTCAGTAGAAAATTCCACTGAATAATTTTCATAACAATCTTTTGGAAGGATTTAGGATTGTACTGAAGGCACTACATAACGAATATTGCCAAGGCACCAGGATGGTATTGTGAAGCTGGTTTTGGGGTAATATTTTTGACCAGAAAATCCCAATATACAGTACTACCGTACTGTATAATTAGCTACAGTAATATAGCTCTTTCATATTTAGAGATAATTACTACTTAGTTCCAAAGTACTTTATGTCCTTGTACCAAGTCAGTGATGGCTCTTTATGTTTCTGGTGTTACGTATCTGTCCCAACTGTATGCATATCATTTACTATTCCATACTACAGTTCCTTTGTGATCAAGATGGAGTGCCTGTCAAGAGGTTTGGTCCACCTGAAGATCCTCTAGTGAGTTACTGGTGTACACTAACAGTGTTACAATTTGTTCGTTTTTACACAATATTTTTTTTACTACTGCAGCTATTGCTATATCTGTATAACATGGCTTTGTTTGATGAATATTCAAAGTTTCCAAGTGTTATCATTTGTAGCTGTTGTGTACATGATTTTCAACTAAGACACATAAAACATCAAAGAACATGGCAAAACAAATCGTTTTTAACTGAAGGTGCTCCAGTAGAGCAGTCAACAGCAGCTGCTCTCAAGTTTGCTGGTTGTTAATGTTATCTATTTTTCTGACTGTACCCCATGTAGCTGGATATTTATTGTCAACTAGTTTAGTCAAACCCTATTCATGTACCTGCTATCACAAAACGTATAATAACATGTGGGGCTATGTTTATTTTATGTGTTATACCTACCAAAAAGTTTTCTGTGTACAAACCAAAGTTTGTTCAGTGTAAACAACGTAGTTTTACCCACTCATACATAGCAATTACAAGTCTGTTGCTTGCTGAGCAATGTTCTCTCTCTTACTGGTTTATCGTAATTGCCTTGTTGTGCATTATTGTGCACATCACACCACATTCTTTTTAAAAAAACACTTAACTGTCTTCTCTGACTATTTTAACCCATCAGGAGTGAATCAGAGTATTCTGGTACCACCTCGAAGAAGCACTCAACTTAACTATCCTTAAAGAAAAGTTATACTGAGTACCTTAACAAACCTGTCATATTTTATGAAGCACCTGAAACAGAACCTCTATGGACCAGGATAGGTGCTTACCACTATCTGCCATATGGCAGTTGCAGTCTGTTTCGAAGTTTAGTGTACATTGTCACCCTGAGACTGTATAAACATAGGCTACTTTAAAATGCGCTTGACTCCACAGCAGATACTTCTCTTAGTTTGTACTAATTGTATACACTTATTGGTTTTCTATCCACAGACTGTTGTGCCACACTTGAAGGCTCTTTGGGGAGATAATGGCATCGGCACCATTGGATGACAAAGCAACCCCAACCCTCCACCCACACAGTGACACACTCATGCTGGTCATGTGACGATACAGCAACTTGTAGAATGACGACCGCCATCTCAATCATGTCTCCATGAAGATGACGCTCTGAACAACGCTGTAGTCAAATGGCCACCGATTAAAAATTTTAAGAACTGTATATTATGTGTTCTACTTTTTAAATAGAAATTATATTGCATGTATTTTTGTAAAATCATGTTTTTGAATACACATTTTGATGTTATTTTCAATGCAGTTGACACAAACAGGTACAAGCATGAACATGTGTACACTCATTATGTAGTACACCTAAGCAGAGTTAATACATTTCAATTTGGCTATCCTTTGTCACACGTTTATATGATTGAGATGAAGCATCAAGTGTAATTTGCCATTGTTGTCTCGACAATGGTAAACTTTACATGATTAATCGAATTTTCACTTTAAAATTTGCATTCCAGTGAAAACCATATAAGATCATTGTTATGTGTGTGGTGAACTGTGATCAATGTATTATCATCGCCTTGCACAAACAATATGAATAGCAAGTTGCAAATTAGAAGTATGTCTACCATTATGTTTAAATAATCCATATTTATGTTCAGCCAAGTCTGGGACAGCACCTCTATGTTACTAAATTGTTTTGTGATGTCATCTGATGGATGTGTTGACTTATACTGTTAGCAAATATTTGTGTTGCACTAGCCCGTTATCAGCCCACTCAAGGGGACATTGGAAACAGTGGAAATTGAAAACTGAAACTGAAAAACTAAAATTGATCAAAACTTCATATTAACAGGTACCTCTTAACAAAGACCACCTCTATAATAAGACCACTTCTATAATAAGACCGCCTCTAAAATAAGACCACCTCATTATAGTAGTTATGTCAAGTAGGTCCAAAAATATAGCTAAGGTGTACTCATAATTTAATAAAGTATCAATCAATCAGACAGTACTTAAAAGTTGAAATGACAGCTGCAGGGTTGTACAAAAGGATATACTATCTTATTCCAAGACCTAAAGTCCATGGTCATGTCACAAATGAAAATGGAGCAATTGCATACATAATTGAATTTGATAATGGATTTCTCAAAATATTATTGTGCATGATTTAGGAGTTGCATAGTTACAAAATCAACATTAATGATTCTTGACTTTGTGTCTTAATAATTGTTAGGCACATGTAATAAGCATCCTCGAAGACTTAAAAACCTGAGGTGACATCAGTACTTACCAAGGCACAGGTAAATATTAACAGGTTTTTAAATCCTTGAAGACACCTATCACGAGTGTTCAACTATTACCAAGACACAAAGTCCAAGATCATTAATTTAACTATGCAACTCTTAAATCATGCACAAGAATCCAGTATCAGCAGAGTAATTGTGCATGCAATTACCCCATTTTCATTATGACATGACCATGAACTTTAGGTCTTGGTATGGTAAGATAGTGTACAACCCTGCAGCTGTCGTTTTAACTTTTAAGTACTGTCTGATTGATTGATACTTTATTACATTATGAGTACACCTAATGGCCTTTTTGTTGGACCTACTTGACATGACTACTATAATGAGGTGGTCTTATTAGAGGCGGTCTTATTATACAGGTGATCTTATTACAGAGGTGGTCTTTGTTAAGAGGTACCTGTTAATATGAAGTTTTGACCAATTTTAGTTATTCAGTTTCAGTTTTTCCGTTTCAGTTTTCAATTTCCACTGTTTCTAATGTCCCCCACTCAAGGCTTTTTATGTATTAATCATCTAAATCTATCAACCTTTGATCCAATTAGCAAGCCTTGTGACACTCTTATAAGGTTAACTTCAAAGATAGTGGCATACATTCCCTTCACTAACATATTGTATTTCATGTTTTATTGTGATGGTGTGCTGATAAAGTTAGAATATATTTTGTTGCAAAGTGAATTTATACTTTGAAATATCCTCTTAAAATTCAAGTATTATATCAATGCATTGCTGCTATTGACATGTTGTGTGAAAGGTGTATAAATGCATGAAGTTTGAAATGTGTGTCATTTTGCTGAGTTAGAGGGAACCAGTTCTATGGCAGCAGTTAATTCTAGTATTTTCCATCACGATCCATCTGATGGAGTAGTGAACAGCAATATAGGATTTGCTATTACTTTTACAGTGCTTGCTTCTGGGTTGTGTGGAGCTGTTTTGTTGCCAGTGATTTTGCTGAAGAGTCTACGTTCACAGCCATATCAACTACTGATTGGTAACTATGTGTCTTGTTCTTTATCAACTGTTATAGGAAATGGATTATACCGTGTTGTTCAAATACAACAGTACAGGTCTGAAGGCTTTGAAGAAGCTGCCAGTAAGACTGAATGTGGTTTCTTCTTCTTCTTCACCTTCCCCTTGGTTTCAAGTAATTTCTGTCTAGCAGCAGTAGGATGGGAAAAGTTTATTTCCCTCTATTTTAGAAAGACCACTGACTGGGCTACAATGATTGTGTTTATTGGTCTACCATGGGCTTTGGGTTTATTTGAATACAGTGCTTATTTGGCTGATGATTCTGAACGTTATGAAAGCTTTCCTTATCTTGGTTCATGTGATGACATTTCCAAAGAGAGGGATACAAGACGAATCATTCATTTCTCCCTTGACATCATACTTCCAGTAATAGTTACATCAGCTGCTCTCGGTCTAGCTGGAAGCATAGCTTACAGTAGATATCAAGAAATTAAAACACAGTTGAATCATAACAGAGATCATGACAGAGCTACATTACTGCAAGAAAAGAAGACTGTGAAGAAGGCATTTACAGAACTGTCCATTCCAGTTGTATTCCTGTGCTTGCGAATTTGCTTCATGACAATCATCACATCACTGTACAGAGAATATGGTAGTGATGGAAACACTCAAGACAAGAATGATGATATATTAACTGCTTCATTTTTCTTCCTTCTCTTTGAGCCATGCATTATCCCAGTTGTGTTTTTCATTCTGAACAGAGATCTTCGTTGTGAAGTACAGAGTTACCTACCAAGCTACATTCCTGCAGTTGTGTTTCCCAGTGTTGATGATCAAGAAAGTGTAATAATAGAAGAGGGAGGCTCACAAGACAACACAAGTAGTGGAGGTGAAAGTGCTGCTAACAATGCTGATGGTGAAGGCACCAGAAAAGTTGTTGTTGTGAACGAATATAATGCTGAAACAAACATGTAACCATATAATATTATCATATTTATAACATATAAAATATAAAAGATATTAATTATGTATAGGTATATATACATTTTTTGAACACACTATTTATTATTAGAGCTCGCTATTATTTAACTGACTGTTTCTATAGGCTGATTATTTAATCTCTTTACAACAGAAATTGAGTTACTATAGTAACAGAGCAGTCACTGTATAGAATACAACGGTAGGGGAAATAGTGACGCATTATATTCTGCCAGTCAGCTCTTGAGTATAATCTTGATTTTAATGCATTAATTTTATTATTTTTGTTTTTAGCATTGCTTAAAAGCATAATAGATTGTATTCAAAACGTTAGTTCCAGCCTAGTACAAGAGTAAGGAAAAATTAGAATTTATTTTGAGTAGTGATCATAGAAACAAGTGACACTTCATATAGTTGTATATATATAGCTATTATATACTAGTGGATATTGTCAGTAATATTAGCCATGACTGATTTAAATGTCCACTAGTATTGCATAGATGACCTTCCTTGTTTCATACTTCACAAATGCAAGATTTATATGCTTATGAATATTTCTGTAATAACATGATAATTCTATGCTGGTGAACCAGTGTATACTGCAACAAATTGTGCCAGACAAATTTTGCTCAACTGGACACTGTGAACAGGTGCCCTTACTATCAAATTATTACTGAAAAACAAAGTGTTTCGTTTTCAGCTACATAATTTACACCCATTATACACTGTTACAAGCAAAGAACAGTACAAGGAGCGCTGCTGCAATTAATCCAGTCACTATGAAACTTACAGACGATTTCCATTTAGTGAGCACAAGCAACATCCATCATGTACTGCTACCTGTGAATAAGATCCTACATGGTAGTGGTGAAAAGAAATGGGACGCTAAAAACAAATTATGCAATGCATTGTAGCTGCTGTGGTAGGCAAAAAGATACATCTCAGGCATATGTAGTATCAAACAGTCTTATAACATTAACCGGCCATAGCCATGAAGTTATATTATGCATGGCTGAATCCATCAGTCAGATGAAAAATTGATCAGTAAGTTGGTCCTTTGTATGCAGCCATTCTTAGGCGCATAGCTAGTTGTATTACATTCATGACTGTCACTTATCCCTGTCACAACTTTTGATCAATGCAGTCCACTTAGAAAGCATATGATTTACATATTGTAATATGCTTTATTTTTGTATGCAAAACATGCAATTTTACACGAACATTTTACATAAGATTGAACACTACTCTAATAGAGCATTCATTCACGTATGTCATATATATTACATGAAAATTTTTGCATGAAAATAAAGCGAATTACGGTATTTGTGACTAAATTTTGGAAAATCAACCATATGGGTGCATTTGACATGTAATGATCAAATAACATGATGAACTGTGTAAATCTACTTTTTAATGATTGTAAACCATTCTCAGTGCCTTGCAAGAAAATCCTTGAATTGTTTTTACATTGTACCCTTCTCTTAATAGTAACTCACTAAATTTGAAAATTCTAATTATTTCACGCATGCCCATATGGGTGATTTTTCAACATTTGGTCACAATTGTGCTTAAAAGCTTCAAAATTTCTATCCTGAACAGGTGAAATAGTTTCAACTTCTCAGAGCCCCTACTCTATATACCTACTATCCTGGTGTACCCCCTCCTTTCCAAACCCTGGATCCACCCCACTATGATATACATACATCATCAGAGATGGCATCCATTGAGTCTGAATAGAGATTTGTGTGTGAAAACTTTAAAGTGTTTGACATGTTCTATTGTACGGTAGTTCCAGAATGATTACACATGCTGATTTGTTTGACTTTTGTCCATCAGTGATATCTATTTCCCATATTTTTAAGATTACATTTACACTGGTTTGTATACTTTTATAATTCATTTAATATGAATGAGAAATTATAGTGTTTAACACAGTACTTGATATAACATACTTACATATGTAATATCAAGCACCACCTTTGTTTTGTAATCATCACTGTAATAAACACGGTAGTGCTGAACAGGTATATCAATCAAGTTGTGGGTTTCTATTGGGTAATCAGCTGGCAGTATCAATTAAATTAAAGTTATGAAACACACCAGTACTGTCTCTTCGCTTGTGCTTTACAGCTATGGCCAGTATAATTATTATTGTGTAATATCAATAAAAATTATGGTGGTCAGCAATTTATCACATGTATATGACTTCTGGTTGTGCTAAGTGAGTGATGATAATGAAATCTAATCCAAAACAGCCAAGCTGTAAAAAAAGTGTGCGGCCCTCAGAAAGGCTATGGTGAAAAAAGATGTGAAATCCAAGGTGGCGGCCAAGAAATGGCTGTGATGGTAGGTTAATGGTAAAAATTTTAATAATGACAATTCAGGTAAATTTTGTGAAGCGGCACAAAAATTCACCTGAATTGTCGTTATTAAAATTTTTACCATTAACCTACCATCACAGCCATTTCTTGGCCGCCACCTTGGATTTCACATCTTTTTTCACCATAGCCTTTCTGAGGGCCGCACACTTTTTTTACAGCTTGGCTGTTTTGGATTAGATTTCATTTCTTTTTGTATTTGTATACCCCAAAGCCGGCCTATGGCCAGCTTTGGGACTTTTTTAACCTATGTTTTTTTTCTTTACTACAGGAAGAAGTAAAGATGAAGTAGATATACTTAAAATATTTTATCAGTAAATGTACAAATTATATATATAATACATATGTGACCGGATTTGCAAAAAGGGGCCTTCCACACACATCCAATTTGCCAACTTTCACAATTGATAACTTCAGATTGGAAAGAGCTATTGCCTTGAAATTTGGGCAGTGGTGATTTCTTTGCAGCTGAACTCTCCACGTGATGGTTTCTTTGTAGCTGAACTCTCTATAAAGGCAATTTCTTCTAGCTGATCTCTCTACAGGGAGATTTGTTTGTAGCTGAACTATCTACAAGGTAACTTCTTCTAGCTGATCTCTCTACAGGGTGATTTGTTGGTAGCCGAATTCTGTACAGGCGATGTGTTTGCAGCTGAGCTCTTTACAAAATGGTTTCTTTGTAGCTGAACTCTCTACAAAGTAACTTCTTCTAACTGATCTTTCTAAAGCGTGATTTGTTTGTAGCTGAACTATCTACAAGGTAATTTCTTCTAGCTGATCTCTCTACAGGGTGATTTGTTTGTAGCTGAATTCTGTACAGGTGATTTGTTTGCAGCTGAGCTCTTTACAGAATGGTTTCTTTGTAGCTGAACTCTCTACAAGGTAATTTCTTCTAGCTGATCTCTCTACAGGGAGATTTGTTTGTAGCTGAACTATCTGCAAGGTAATTTCTTCTAGCTGATCTCTCTACAGGGTGATTTGTTTGTAGCTGAATTCTGTACAGGTGATTTGTTTGCAGCTGAGCTCTTTACAGAATGGTTTCTTTGTAGCTGAACTCTCTACAAGGTAATTTCTTCTAGCTGATCTCTCTACAGGGAGATTTGTTTGTAGCTGAACTCTCTACAAGGTAATTTCTTCTAGCTGATCTCTCTACAGGGAGATTTGTTTGTAGCTGAACTATCTGCAAGGTAATTTCTTCTAGCTGATCTCTCTACAGGGTGATTTGTTTGTAGCTGAATTCTGTACAGGTGATTTGTTTGCAGCTGAGCTCTTTACAGAATGGTTTCTTTGTAGCTGAACTCTCTACAAGGTAATTTCTTCTAGCTGATCTCTCTACAGGGAGATTTGTTTGTAGCTGAACTCTCTACAAGGTAATTTCTTCTAGCTGATCTCTCTACAGGGAGATTTGTTTGTAGCTGAACTATCTGCAAGGTAATTTCTTCTAGCTGATCTCTCTACAGGGTGATTTGTTTGTAGCTGAATTCTGTACAGGTGATTTGTTTGCAGCTGAGCTCTTTACAGAATGGTTTCTTTGTAGCTGAACTCTCTAAAAGGTAACTTCTTCTAACTGATCTTTCTACAGGGCAATTTGTTTTTGGCAGAATTTTCTACAGGGTGATTTCTTTGCAGCTGAACTCTCTACATGGTGGTTTCTTTGTAGCTGAACTCTCTACAAGGTAACTTCTTCTAGCTGATCTCTCTACAGGGTGATTTGTTTGTAGCTGAACGATCTACAAGGTAACTTCTTCTAGCTGATCTCTCTACAGGGTGGTTTCTTTGTAGCTGAACTCTCTAAAAGGTAACTTCTTCTAACTGATCTTTCTACAGGGCAATTTGTTTGTGGCTGTATTTTCTACAGGGTGATTTGTTTGCAGCTGAATTCTCTACATGGTGGTTTCTTTGTAGCTGAACTCTCTACTAAGTAATTTCTTCTAGCTGATCTCTCTACAGGGTGATTTGTTTGTAGCTGAATTCTGTACAGGTGATTTGTTTGCAGCTGAGCTCTTTACAGAATGGTTTCTTTGTAGCTGAACTCTCTACAAGGTAACTTCTTCTAACTGATCTTTCTACAGGGCAATTTGTTCGTGGCAGAATTTTATACAGGGTGATTTCTTTGCAGCTGAACTCTCTACATGGTGGTTTCTTTGTAGCTGAACTCTCTACAAGGTAACTTCTTCTAGCTGATCTCTCTACAGGGTGATTTGTTTGTAGCTGAACTCTCTACAGGTGATTTGTTTGAAGCTGAACTCTCTAAATGATGGTTTCTTTGCAGCTGAACTCTCTACAAGTTAACTTCTTCTAGCTGATCTCTCTACATGGTGATTTGTTTGTAGCTGAATTCTGTATAGGTGATTTGTTTGCAGCTGAGCTCTTTAAATAATGGTTTCTTTGTAGCTGAACTCTCTCAAGGTAACTTCTTCTAGCTGATGTCTTTACAGGGTCACTAGTTTGTAGCTGAATTCTCTACATGGTGGTTTCTTTGTAACTGAACTCTCTACAAGGTAACTTTTTCTAGCTCATCTTTCTACAGGGTGATTTATTTGTAGCTGAATTCTTTACAGGTGATTTGTTTGCAGCTGAGCTCTTTAAAGAATGGTTTCTTTGTAGCTGAACTCTCTACAAGGTACCTTCTTCTAGCTGATGTCTCTACAAGGTCACTAGTTTGTAGCTGAGCTCTCTACATGGTGGTTTTTTTTGTAACTGAACTCTCTACAAGGTGACCTCTTCTAGCTGATCTTTCTACAGTGTGATTTGTTTGAAACCGAACTCTCTACAAGGTAACTTCTTCTAGCTGATCTCTCTACAGGGAGATTTGTTTGTAGCTGAACTCTCTACATGATGGTTTCTTTGTAGCTGAACTCTCTACAAGGTAACTTCTTCTAGCTAATCTCTCTACAGGGAGATTTGTTTGTAGCTGAACTCTCTACATGATGGTTTCTTTGTAGCTGAACTCTTTGCAAGGTAACTTCTTCTATTGATCTCTCCACAGGGTGATTTGTTTGTAGCTCAACTCTCTACATGGTGGTTTCTTTGTAGCTGAACAATACAAGGTGATTTTTTCTAGCTGAACTATCTCTTTTCATAGTTGCATGAACTCCCTACAAGGTAACTTCTTCTAGCTGATCTCTCTACAGGGTGACTTTTGTGTAGCTGATCTCTATACAGGTTTCTTATTTCTAGCTGATCTCTTGAATTCTCTTCAGGGTGACTGCTCTATTAGGATGACTGCTCTATTAGGATGACTGCTCTATTAGAGTATCTCGATCTCGCACTTGCTACACCAAGTTGGATTTCGTGTTATAACTCCGTGGCTTTAAGTCTTATTCTTCTACACCATTGATGAGCCTTTCTAAGATGATTACTCCATCTGTACAACGATTTTCAAAGCATTACCCTAAGCGGTTTATCTGGTAGGCGTGGCAAGCAGTCGTTTTTTTATTAGCTATCTCGATTGCGTAATTGTTACACACTGTTGGTTTTTTCGTTGTATCTTCCTGGTTTTTAGCTCGATTTCTTTCAAACCACAAAAGGTTTGAGGTTCAATAGTTAACCTATTCACCCACCGATTTTCAGCTTCTTCCCATACGCGGTTTACCCTGTAGGCGTGACAACATATTGGTGTTATTTTTCGTGAATAATCGCTCATAACTCTTTGCCTGTTTATCGTATTCCAGCCAAAGTTGGTACCGAGATGCGCCTTTATATCCCCCTTCTGTGTGCCAAATTTCAAGGCAATCGGATAACGCGTTCGCGTTTTATAGCAGTTTTTGTAAGTGTGCGACAAGAAAAAGAAAAATAAGAAGAAGAAGAAGAAGAAGAAGAAAAAAAACGAAGAAACTGAGCCAATTTTTGAAGTCGCATATCTCGGGAACGCGCGAAGCGATTTCGCTCAAATTTGGAATGTGGAGTGCTGCAGTTGGAGGGAATGTCCACAGCAAAAATCGTCTTGTTTCATCAAGGAAGCACAGAGCTACGGAGGTGCGAAAATTGCGTTTTCTTTCTTCCTGTCAATATACTCACGGGTGTTACGCGCCGGCTTCTTGGGCCGCACGACACACTACCGTGTGTCTTGATATTTATTAGTTTATGGGCAATACTGGGATGCCAAAAGACATTTCAAAATGACACATATCTATATAGCTAAAAGGCATCCGACAGTAAATAAAAAATCAACTCAATAACATTAGTAAGTATAGTTGCGCTTATCTGAAGCTATTAATTAACAGTTACAGTAGTTAGTTTCATGTATATGAATCAATCAGTAGAAGAATATTTTTAAAATCCAAAGAAATTCTTATTATGAGTCCATGTTTGTTGCTGCTAAGTTGTCATGAAGAAACAGTGAAGCTGCATGGTTTGTTAGTTGACCTTTGTTGGTTGGAAATGTAAACCCTACTATATTCTATATAGTACTCTATACTGATGTCACTGGAATAGCTTCTGTTAATCAGTAGCAAATTAAAGTTTAGTATAGCACATTATATTGCTTCTTGCATAGGAGCAATTTCATAATGTGAGTAACGTACTACCTACAAGGAAAGTGCTACAATGAGGTTACTCAGTGCTCATGCACCCATTAAGACTACCAGCCTTTGTTCCAATTAGTAAGCACCTATATACATGTTTTACTTCAAACTCATTCTCATACTAAAATAATAAACTGTTATGTCTTTTTGTGAAATAGTACATATGTGTAGAGGTGTTGTAGACTGATAAACTGGAAAGTTTTTTTGATAAGCAAAGTAATGCTTTGCTTTGAATCAAAAGATGTATCCTTTTGAACTTCTAACAGGTTTGTATCAATACATATTTGCTATTCACAAGTGATATTAATGGAGGGGTATAAATAGAATGGCCTTTTGAAACCATCTTGTTTTGTTGTATTGAGTAGTCCAGAAAGTTTGTAGGTTCTATGGCAGCAGTTAATTCTACTGTGTTCCTTCATGTTCCTTCCGATGGAGTAGTGAACAGCAATATAGGATTTGCTATTACTTTTACAGTGCTTGCTTCTGCATTGTGTGGAGCTGTTTTGTTGCCAGTAGTTTTGCTGAAGAGCTTACGTTCACAGCCATATCAACTACTGATTGGTAACTATGTGTCTTGTTCTTTATCAACTGTTATAGGAAATGGAATATACCGTATCATTAAGATACGACAATATAGAGCTAATGGTTTTGAAGAAGCTGCCAGTAAGACTGAATGTGGTTTGTTCTACTTCTGTACTTTCCCCTTGGTTTCAAGTAATTTCTGTCTGGCTGTGGTAGGATGGGAGAAGTTTATTTCCCTTTATTTTAGAAAGACCACTGACTGGGCTACAATGATTGTGTTCATTGGTCTACCATGGGCTTTGGGTTTATTTGAATACAGTGCTTATCTGGCTGATGATTCTGAACGTTATGAAAACTTTCCTTATCTTGGTTCATGTGATGACATTTCCAAAGAGAGGGATACAAGACGAATCATTCATTTCTCCCTTGACATCATACTTCCAGTAATAGTTACATCAGCTGCTCTCGGTCTAGCTGGAAGCATAGCTTACAGTAGATATCAAGAAATTAAAACACAGTTGAATCATAACAGAGATCATGACAGAGCTACATTACTGCAAGAAAAGAAGACTGTGAAGAAGGCATTTACAGAACTGTCCATTCCAGTTGTATTCCTGTGCTTGCGAATTTGCTTCATGACAATCATCACATCACTGTACAGAGAATATGGTAGTGATGGAAACACTCAAGACAAGAATGATGATATATTAACTGCTTCATTTTTCTTCCTTCTCTTTGAGCCATGCATTATCCCAGTTGTGTTTTTCATTCTGAACAGAGATCTTCGTTGTGAAGTACAGAGTTACCTACCAAGCTACATTCCTGCAGTTGTGTTTCCCAGTGTTGATGATCAAGAAAGTGTAATAATAGAAGAGGGAGGCTCACAAGACAACACAAGTAGTGGAGGTGAAAGTGCTGCTAACAATGCTGATGGTGAAGGCACCAGAAAAGTTGTTGTTGTGAACGAATATAATGCTGAAACAAACATGTAACCATATAATATTATCATATTTATAACATATAAAATATAAAAGATATTAATTATGTATAGGTATATATACATTTTTTGAACACACTATTTATTATTAGAGCTCGCTATTATTTAACTGACTGTTTCTATAGGCTGATTATTTAATCTCTTTACAACAGAAATTGAGTTACTATAGTAACAGAGCAGTCACTGTATAGAATACAACGGTAGGGGAAATAGTGACGCATTATATTCTGCCAATCAGCTCTTGAGTATAATCTTGATTTTAATGCATTAATTTTATTATTTTTGTTTTTAGCATTGCTTAAAAGCATAATAGATTGTATTCAAAACGTTAGTTCCAGCCTAGTACAAGAGTAAGGAAAAATTAGAATTTATTTTGAGTAGTGATCATAGAAACAAGTGACACTTGTATATATATAGCTATTATATACTAGTGGATATTGTCAGTAATATTAGCCATGACTGATTTAAATGTCCACTAGTATTGCATAGATGACCTTCCTTGTTTCATACTTCACAAATGCAAGATTTATATGCTTATGAATATTTCTGTAATAACATGATAATTCTATGCTGGTGAACCAGTGTATACTGCAACAAATTGTGCCAGACAAATTTTGCTCAACTGGACACTGTGAACAGGTGCCCTTACTATCAAATTATTACTGAAAAACAAAGTGTTTCGTTTTCAGCTACATAATTTACACCCATTATACACTGTTACAAGCAAAGAACAGTACAAGGAGCGCTGCTGCAATTAATCCAGTCACTATGAAACTTACAGACGATTTCCATTTAGTGAGCACAAGCAACATCCATCATGTACTGCTACCTGTGAATAAGATCCTACATGGTAGTGGTGAAAAGAAATGGGACGCTAAAAACAAATTATGCAATGCATTGTAGCTGCTGTGGTAGGCAAAAAGATACATCTCAGGCATATGTAGTATCAAACAGTCTTATAACATTAACCGGCCATAGCCATGAAGTTATATTATGCATGGCTGAATCCATCAGTCAGATGAAAAATTGATCAGTAAGTTGGTCCTTTGTATGCAGCCATTCTTAGGCGCATAGCTAGTTGTATTACATTCATGACTGTCACTTATCCCTGTCACAACTTTTGATCAATGCAGTCCACTTAGAAAGCATATGATTTACATATTGTAATATGCTTTATTTTTGTATGCAAAACATGCAATTTTACACGAACATTTTACATAAGATTGAACACTACTCTAATAGAGCATTCATTCACGTATGTCATATATATTACATGAAAATTTTTGCATGAAAATAAAGCGAATTACGGTATTTGTGACTAAATTTTGGAAAATCAACCATATGGGTGCATTTGACATGTAATGATCAAATAACATGATGAACTGTGTAAATCTACTTTTTAATGATTGTAAACCATTCTCAGTGCCTTGCAAGAAAATCCTTGAATTGTTTTTACATTGTACCCTTCTCTTAATAGTAACTCACTAAATTTGAAAATTCTAATTATTTCACGCATGCCCATATGGGTGATTTTTCAACATTTGGTCACAATTGTGCTTAAAAGCTTCAAAATTTCTATCCTGAACAGGTGAAATAGTTTCAACTTCTCAGAGCCCCTACTCTATATACCTACTATCCTGGTGTACCCCCTCCTTTCCAAACCCTGGATCCACCCTACTATGATATACATACATCATCAGAGATGGCATCCATTGAGTCTGAATAGAGATTTGTGTGTGAAAACTTTAAAGTGTTTGACATGTTCTATTGTACGGTAGTTCCAGAATGATTACACATGCTGATTTGTTTGACTTTTGTCCATCAGTGATATCTATTTCCCATATTTTTAAGATTACATTTACACTGGTTTGTATACTTTTATAATTCATTTAATATGAATGAGAAATTATAGTGTTTAACACAGTACTTGATATAACATACTTACATATGTAATATCAAGCACCACCTTTGTTTTGTAATCATCACTGTAATAAACACGGTAGTGCTGAACAGGTATATCAATCAAGTTGTGGGTTTCTATTGGGTAATCAGCTGGCAGTATCAATTAAATTAAAGTTATGAAACACACCAGTACTGTCTCTTCGCTTGTGCTTTACAGCTATGGCCAGTATAATTATTATTGTGTAATATCAATAAAAATTATGGTGGTCAGCAATTTATCACATGTATATGACTTCTGGTTGTGCTAAGTGAGTGATGATAATGAAATATTTATTAGTTTATGGGCAATACTGGGATGCCAAAAGACATTTCAAAATGACACATATCTATATAGCTAAAAGGCATCCGACAGTAAATAAAAAATCAACTCAATAACATTAGTAAGTATAGTTGCGCTTATCTGAAGCTATTAATTAACAGTTACAGTAGTTAGTTTCATGTATATGAATCAATCAGTAGAAGAATATTTTTAAAATCCAAAGAAATTCTTATTATGAGTCCATGTTTGTTGCTGCTAAGTTGTCATGAAGAAACAGTGAAGCTGCATGGTTTGTTAGTTGACCTTTGTTGGTTGGAAATGTAAACCCTACTATATTCTATATAGTACTCTAGACTGATGTCACTGGAATAGCTTCTGTTAATCAGTAGCAAATTAAAGTTTAGTATAGCACATTATATTGCTTCTTGCATAGGAGCAATTTCATAATGTGAGTAACGTACTACCTACAAGGAAAGTGCTACAATGAGGTTACTCAGTGCTCATGCACCCATTAAGACTACCAGCCTTTGTTCCAATTAGTAAGCACCTATATACATGTTTTACTTCAAACTCATTCTCATACTAAAATAATAAACTGTTATGTCTTTTTGTGAAATAGTACATATGTGTAGAGGTGTTGTAGACTGATAAACTGGAAAGTTTTCTTGATAAGCAAAGTAATGCTTTGCTTTGATGTATCCTTTTGAACTTCTAACAGGTTTGTATCAATGCATATTTGCTATTCACAAGTGATATTAATGGAGGGGTATAAATAGAATGGCCTTTTGAAACCATCTTGTTTTGTTGTATTGAGTAGTCCAGAAAGTTTGTAGGTTCTATGGCAGCAGTTAATTCTACTGTGTTCCTTCATGTTCCTTCCGATGGAGTAGTGAACAGCAATATAGGATTTGCTATTACTTTTACAGTGCTTGCTTCTGCATTGTGTGGAGCTGTTTTGTTGCCAGTAGTTTTGCTGAAGAGCTTACGTTCACAGCCATATCAACTACTGATTGGTAACTATGTGTCTTGTTCTTTATCAACTGTTATAGGAAATGGAATATACCGTATCGTTAAGATACGACAATATAGAGCTAATGGTTTTGAAGAAGCTGCCAGTAAGACTGAATGTGGTTTGTTCTACTTCTGTACTTTCCCCTTAGTTTCAAGTAATTTCTGTCTGGCTGTGGTAGGATGGGAGAAGTTTATTTCCCTTTATTTTAGAAAGACCACTGACTGGGCTACAATGATTGTGTTCATTGGTCTACCATGGGCTTTGGGTTTATTTGAATACAGTGCTTATCTGGCTGATGATTCTGAACGTTATGAAAACTTTCCTTATCTTGGTTCATGTGATGACATTTCCAATGAGAGGGATGCAAGACGAATCATCCATTTCTTCCTTGACATTGTACTTCCAGTGGTAGTAACATCAGCCACTCTCAGTCTAGCTGGAAGTATAGTTTACAATAGATATCGTGAGATTAAAATACAATCAAACAATAACAGGGAAAATGACAGGACCACACTTAATGAAAAGAAGATGGTGAAAAAGGCATTTACAGAACTGTCTATTCCAGTTGTATTCCTGTGCTTGCGAATTTGCTTCATGACAATCATCACATCGTTGTACAGGGAGTATGGTAGTGATGGAAACACTAGAGACAAAGATGATAACTTATTAACTGCTTCATATATTTTTCTTCTCTTTGAGCCATGCATTATACCTGTTGTGTTTTTCATTCTGAACAGTGATCTTCGTCGTGAATTACAAATTTACCTACCCAGCTACATTTCTGCAGTTGTGTTTCCCAGTGCTGATGGTCAAGAAAGTGTAATAATAGAAGAGGTAGGCTCACAAGACATCACAAGTAGTAGTGGTGAAAGTGCTGCTAATATAGGTGGTGAAGATTATGTAAAAGAAATTATTGCTGTGAAAGAATACAACACTGAAACAAACATGTAAACCATATCATACATATAATATGTACAATGGTAGTTATGAAGAGAAATTATTAAACTGTGTATAATTTTGATCTAAAGGACATTAACTTCTGCGATGTGTGTGGAAGCCTGGTTTTTGTCAAATCCAGTCACGGGTGATTGCAGGGTGATGAAGGCACTGGTGTAGGGAAGGATCACTGAAAAGTTGAGTTATATTCCTGTTAAAATCACAGACAAAACAACTGCAGTGATTTGCGCACCTCCCTTAACCCCAAGTGATTATTACCAACGTATCTGGGTTCAACCCCTGCCTATATGTCATAGCTTTTTTCGCTTTTGGGATGCACCTTTTTGCTCTATCTGGTTCCATGCAATTTTTATCTGCAAACCAAAACTCTTATGCTCAGTTTTTCCATAGACTGCCTTACATTATAGGGACTCTTATAGCACTTTTGTGGCAGGGAAGATTATTTGTCTAGTGTGTAGGTAAAAACTTCTTTCACACTTAACTTGATCTTTATGACACTTTGTTCAGATTTACCTCATTAGCACTGTAGAGAATAAGCAACTTGGCAGGTACTACTTAGGCTTGCGTTGATTGTGCCGGCATACTTTTTGGCATAATAGGTGATGAAAAGCATAAAGCATAATGCTGGCATAATGAAGCATAATGTACCTATCAATGTATACCCCAGGTCGGGCAGCGGGTGGGGATATGAGGGGATTCGTCACCCAAACTCATCCCTAGGGTAGGGGCATTTGCAACACAAATAGCCATGCATACTTGGCCATATTGTTACTGATTCCCGGGATAAATAATACAAATTAGTGTGGGATTTGTAACTCGAAGTTGTCCCCAGGGGTGGGGAATTTGTCATCTAACATTTACAAATCCCCACCAATCCCCATCTCTGCCCGACCTAGGTAGGTGGGGCTTGACATTGATAGGTGCATAATTAGGAGCATAATGGACAAATTTCTACCATAACTTCTGCTGTAACAGTCACAAAGTCAAGGGCTAACCTGTTTTGGATGGTGAAATGATTCCTGACAACGAGTAGAAATATGCACTACTAGTTACAAAGTTTACACCGCTCGATGGAATGAATGCTTTTCATTGTGGGTTTGAGTTTTATATGACACATTGTAGTCATGTACCAGCCAACTAGTACCAAGGCATGGCAAAGCAGTTTAGCTGAGCTTCAATCATTGAATTTGGTATGATCATAATAATGCGTCTCATCGTATGATTTTGAATAAATTGAGATATGATGATAATGATTATTGGAAGCTCTCGAAGCTACAATAGAAGCTCTGATGATAATATAGCTAGTGTTGAGTCAGATAGCAGGGGCGGATCTAGGGGGGGGGGGGGGGGGGGGGGGCTTTGGGGGCTGAAGCCCCCCCCCCTCACTTTTAGGCTTTTAATACTTGATCAATATGTTGAGGATTATAATGAAATTTTGTCTTAGCATAATTATATGATCCCTAATAATACAAATGCTCATGAACTCACCTTATAAACATCTTTCCAAGGCATTATTAGTGGATTTATGCTAAAGGTTATGCAACAAGGACCTAGTCTGGCGGCGCCCGCCCCTTCGCTATGCTAAGAGGCGGGCGCCGCCAGACTAACAAGGACCCGGATCAGCATTGGAGGTGTACAAGATCGAGATACTCTAATAGAACAGTCACCTAATTACTCTAATAGAACATTCAGTGTAAGCATAAAAGTTGGTTCTGTTATGGAATTTTTCCAAATCTGCCTGTGCCTATAGTACATTGGCCTGTTTAAAAGGCTTGTTCATCTACTTGTGTAGTTATGACCGGTACTGGTATACTTAATTCAGGTACACAATTTCCATTGAAAATGCTCTCAGATTCAATCTCGTATCATGCAAATTTCAAAATTTTCCAGTTTCAACATTATTAATCTATCATGCATGCAATTGTGAGAGGGTGCATCATGTGCTTGGTTGTCTGAACTTACCCAAACCTTTCCATTTGCAAATGCTGCAGAGAGCCATATATATCTAAAGGCAGTATATAAAATATCTACAGGCAGAAATATGCATTTTATACAAGTGCTTAATTATTATTGGATTGTTTGTAGCATTGTGCAGATACACAACACACAGCTTTAGCGAATCACGTGATGCCCACAATTAATTCCTATACTTTTACATGTGCAGTTGAAGATCACATGAGGAATTTGTTTAAAAATATGCTCTATTAGAAGATGTGTACAGTCGGTTTGAGTGTTGTGTCTAAAGATAATTGATAGTTGTGAAAATTGATTGTTGTGATTGCTTTTAATTGATTAATTTAACATGTTCATGACTAATAAATGGGATGGGAACAGTGACTTTATAAGAGAATAAAGAGATATTCTAATCAAAGAGCATTAACTAGACTAGTACTTTGGTCAATAGAATGCGCAGATGTGCAGTACAATGAAGGAAGGCTGCCAACATTTCACTTAATAGATGATCACTGAGGTATTTGTACTGTGATTGATTCCATACCAATATTTGCTAATCACTCAACAGTATTAACTACAATGGATTCAGGAGTCGTGGATGAAGTATACAATGATTCACTATGTACAGTATGTAGCCATAGTGAATAACTAGTGTAAGTCAGCTTGCACACAGTATGGAATAGCTAGCTGGGTATGCATAACACAGTTTTAAAATTCTCTAGTAGGAAGGAGCCCATATGGAGATTATTTCCAGTTGTAGGCTCTGCTGCTGCTGGGCATTAGAAAGTACTTGACCCTAGAAAGTGATGAACATTCTGTCTTGGAATACCAGGCTGTCAATTGTGCAAATGTACTCTACTAATACAATAAGCGCAGATTTGGTATTCGTGCATTAAAAATTTGGTAGGCATATCTTTAGCCACTTTGGTTAATTAAATTCTTCAAATTACACATGTACGCATGCAAAAACTGTCCTTTTTACACATTTGAAGAAGATAATGGTCAATTTCTTTGTCCAATTCCCTTACACTTTTACATGACTGCATGAACAGTATTGTGTATGCTATAATTATGCGTTTTCAAAATACAGACTCACAAAGCAAGCTAAATGTTCCATAATAATGCTGTGATCTTTTTCTACAGCAATGTCTCATGCAGTGTGACCATCCTATTATTTATTTAACAGCAACAAATAACAACAAAGATAGTACATAAGTTGGCCAACAATTAACTTGTATGCATACACTGGTATGTACATACTAATACACAAGAAAACATGATACCAAGTTTGCTGCAAATTTGATATTATTTTATGTGTATCAAATTATGGAAGTGTCCTTTGCAGACAGGTTAAGTTAAACTTGCTATACATACCAACTGATAACCAACAACAAGATTACAAGATTATTATCAGTATATTACTGATTATTATCAGTATATTACTGATTATTATCAGTATATTACTGATTATTATCAGTATATTACTGATTATTATCAGTATATTACTGATTATTATCAGTATATTACTGATTGTTGTCTGTACTGATTCATCACTCATTGAAATTATGTAGCTGATATCCAAATTTCGCTTTAACTCAATTTCACTGCTACATAGCTAACCAATATCCACTTGCCTTATAGTAATTATTCATCCAAAGTAATCATTAGTTACTAAGGGAAAAGGTTTATGGACCATGTATTAGAGGTGTACCGATGTACCGATATACCGATACATATCGTATCGGTGGCCGATATAGAAATTTCTACTATATCGGTGGGGGCCAATATTGTTGCTAAAAACCGATACGATACACCAATATACAATTGAACTATCTTGAGGACACTGTCCAATGATCAAGCCACATAATAAACCCTAATATTTAGCTAACAAGGGCGGGAAACAGTAATTATCTTCCTTGCCTAAAAGCAGTACACTATGCAAAGCCATCTAAGTGCACGAATAATCACTTTCTTGTTGTCACAATACTTACCAATCATACAACAAACACTCACAGTGGTGAGCCTGGGGAAACAGCAATAAGATGAACCAAGAGCACAGCATAAAACAATCAGCCATCTCTACGAGCCATTAAAATGTGGAGTAATCCGGACTAATCTAGCATGACAGGGGCATGTCTTAAAATATTTATGGGTGCCTTATAGTCTGAGCTGTCAATAGAGGCCACACCACCATGGGTAACCAAGCATAGCCAATAATCTTAAGACTGTCTTCAGTAGTTAAAATAAAGTTGAACATGGCATATGTGGTTCCTCAAATATAAATAGCTACACTTAGTAATATCGGTATATCGGATTTGTATCATATCAGTTTCAAAATCATTAATCTCATATCGGATCGGTATTGGATAGTTTAGTTTTCTTATATCGGTACACCTCTACCATGTATGTCACCTAGTCATGGCAATAATCAAGACACACAGTAGTGTGTTGTGCAGCCAAAGAAGCTGGCACACCACACCATGGGTGTATTGACAGGAAGAATATGTAATTTGTTCACACATTCGTAGCTCTATGCTGCCTATACCAAACAGGACAATTTTAGCTGTAGAATTGTCCCCCTACCGTCAGAACTCCACATACCAAATTTCAGCAAAATTGCTTCAAGCATTCTTGAGATATGATACATCAAAAATTGGTTTAGTTTCTTCATTTTTCCTTCTTTTACTTTGACTTTTTGCACACTTACAAAAGCTGCCATCAAACGTGAATGTAATATCTATTGTAATACCATACCTGTTTCACTGCCCATACAAAAGTCTCAATAGTAGCAGTGAAATTTATCCCGTATTTCACTGGTAGCAGTGAAAAAGTTGTAATTGCAATTTCATTGGCTAGAATTTATGTTAACAATGTAGCGCCAATTAGTGTTGACACGTGTTTAGTACATAGTGACAAATTGCATACATAGCAACGCTAATGCACAGCATGCGTATATGCAGCGAGTATGGTATTAACTGGGAATAGCATGGGTATAGCAGTGAAATTTGGGATAAATACCACTCTTGTTGTATTGGAAATGGTAAATTTCCAATACAACACTCGTGATATTTATCCCAAATTTCACTGCTACCCATGCTATTACTAGTACAAATTCGCCACGTAGAAGAAAGATGTATCTTGGTGTCAAGTGTGCCTGGGTTATGATAAGCAGTAAAGGAATTATTAGCGACCATTCATGAAAAATAACACCAATATGTCGTCATGCCTACAGGATAAACTGCTTATGGGAAGAAGTTGAAAATTGGTACTTGGCTAGGATATCTACTGAACTTCAAATCTTTTGTGGTTTGAAAGAAATTGAGCTAAAGACCATGAAGATACAGCAAAAAAACCAACAGTGTATAACAATTCCGCGATTGAGATTAACTAACTATAAAAAACAATTACTTGCCATGTCTACCAAACAAACTGGTTAGGGAAATGATTTGAAAATTGGTGTACAGATGGATTAATCATCTTAGAAAGGCCCTTCAATGGTTTAGAGGAATCAGACTGAAAACTGCAGAGTTACGTATAACACAAAATCAAACTCAGTGAAGCAAGTGTGAGATCAAGATACTCTGATAGAGCCGATAGTCACCTTAGTAGAGCAGTCAGCTTCCCAATTCAGCTAAGACATAGATCAATCTCTTAAAGTATTCGACTATATGTCTTGAACACTGTCACAAAGCCACCCATACAGAGTTCAGCTACAAGAAAGTCACCCTGTAGAGAGTCAGCTACAATGTAAACAGTTCAGTTACATTAGAAGTCTCCCTATAGAGAGTTCAGCTTCAACAAGTCACCCTGAAGAGAGTTCGGCTAGAAACAAGTCACCCTGTAGAGAGATCAGCTAGAAACAAGTTACCCCATAACTAGAGAGATCAGCTAGAAACAAATAACCTTGTAGAGAGATCAGCCAGAAACAATTCCCCCTATAGAGAGAGTTCAGCTACATTTCAAGTCACCCTGTAGAGAGTTCAGCTAGAAAAAAGTCACCCTGAATTCAAATATCTGTGTTCATTTACTGAGTTTTAAAGAAAGCAGGAGTCCAGCCAATCATTTGCTTATTGTTGTGTGTACTTTTAAACTACTAAATATGGTCTGGCCAGTAGTAGGTTACATCCAGTCCTTTGTGTGGAGCATGAAAATTTTAAAATAAATTTGCCATCTCTTGAGATACTAAAAGCAATATTTCTGTGAAAATATAACAATCGCCTCTCTAGTTTCATAAGAGGGATCAATTTGTAAAAGATAATTTTTCAGATTGCAAACACTATGTACCTTAGTAGTGCATAGCAACATAATTTATGAAATATGCTAAATTACAATGTCTGCAAATTTAATTATCCAACTGAATTAATAAGTTAAATTATATACATCATTAATTAATTGCTTATTAAGCTAGAAAAGAATAGTGTTAATTGCATGGGTGCTAGGTTTTTATAAGTAGCGCAACATCAACTTGTCTTCTTTTTGACTGGGCTTCTTCATAGCTAGCTTTTATACAGTTTAAATCATGCTGGTATGTATGCAGACTAATTTTACAATGGGATTCAAAAGAAATTATATTACAGTTAGAGACCAAGCATGGGGATTGCAGTACATTGTATGAACCTAAGGTGACATCAAGGAGTTATAACATACTAAGATATACATGAGTACATGGTCTATATGAATTTTAAAATAATGGTGCATTTAAACTACTACTACATTAAAATTCATTGTGGTTATAAACTATATCACTATAACATTGCCATGTGGTCAAATTTAATACTTTAAAGTGGATTACAGCTTAAGATTCCACAAGTGTTGTTACATACATGCATAAAATATATACTCACATTATCAGTACTATCTACAGGAATTAGATCTTCATTTAAAATGCACTTCGTTAACTCAGAATTGTTGTTTTTCACAGCTATGTGTAGGATAGTCTGCCCATTCTATAAATGTAAAATAGTGCCATTGTGAAACACTACAACTGTACACCAATATTATAAATACATGCATATATCCATGTAACACTTTGACACTTCAGATTAATGGAATTCCAGAGGATACATTTGCCATGTATACCTCTTTACAGGGAGACATCTAAATGTACACTGGTGTACATTGAAATGTATCCAGGGAAAGTGGTTGCACTTCTAAAAGAGCAAGCCACTTTCATCAAAGCAAGCATGGCCTTGATGTGGATGAGGTAGTGGTACCACCCTCTGTTTGTTTATACAAGCTCAGACCGAAATTGATTGTGGGAATAAATCAATGCTCACGTGATGATTACCTCAAATTGAAGTGCTGTCACTAGAAGCACTCAATAAAGGCATTTCAGTATCCTTGCCGTTCTACAAGTTGGGAAATGTTACTCAAAGGTGAGAACTAGTATTAAAGTGCATTCATAAGTGCTTTGGCACATTTTTGAATGTGGACACACCCACATTATGGACGACACGAGTTAACCACTCTATAATGAAGCTTACCCCTTTAGGTCTTTAATATACATTGTGATTAGTCTTTAAACAATGCGAAAGCATTAAAATACTAGTAAGTAAATTCCCCAAATTTGCCCTACTCAACTTTTCCATGATATCTGTAGGACTCATCCGTTTATTATAACAATCGTAGCTACAACGTTATTTGCTGCCTAACCATAATTGAATCTTTCAGGCATGCATATAAAACAAATCCAGTGGTTACACTCGTATTGGCATCAAGGCTATCAGCCTGAACAGAAGTGTTACATATTAGCTGTAACATGGGCATTCGTGATTTGCCTGATATGTATGCCTGCAGCCCTCGGGCTTTGGGCATACGTATCAGGCAAATCACTCATGCCCATTTTACAATGTATTGAAATATACTTAATGAAAGTTTTAAAAACAAGTTAGGAATTTGTTGAAAACATCAAAAAAACAAGACTTCAGTATATCTAAACCCACAACAACCCTATTTTTACTCTGCTTTCTAGCAAATGAGTTTACATTTACAATCAAATTCAAAAGAAACTGTATTACAGTTAGAGTCCAAGCATGAGGATTGGAGTGAATTGTGTGGACCTAATGTGACACTAAATGCTTTTAACATGAGTGCTCGGCCTCTAAATGAACTTGATTTTGCACATTTAAAGTACATAGCAGGTTTTTACTGTATATCACTATAATATTGAACATAGTTAATATTATAACACACGCCAGATAGAGATGTAAGCTATAACCAATGTGCATGCTCATTTACATGACCTAATTTGGTGGCAAAACTAAAGGAGAAAGATAAAGTCTCCCCACCATCCCACCCATCTATGTTTGAGGTATTTAGGCAACTATATTTGAAGTTACAGTTGTTTCAATTCTCTAAGTATAGTAATGTACTAACACACATGCACCCTTACAGAGTTTATTTAGTTATTAAGGTTTACACCATGGGTGCCGAGGGTCTGTGGGACACCAGTTGTAGATATGCATTGTTTAATTAGCTCAAACAGCTATACGTACCATAAGCATGTGTTTGTTAACCTGTATGTATGCATGTTATCAGTATAGGTACAGAATTGTCACAGGTACATATGAACATGGTAATATTGTGTTGGTACCAATGTCACTTCGAAGAATTGTCTACAATGCTTACTATATCAACCATCAAAAAGTGTACAATGATGTCATCTTTCCTGCAATCATGTGCGAGGGGCTGGCTATTCCTATTCCTGTTTACTTGAGGACATGACCATTACAGGATAAACTAAAACATTTGACAGAAGCTACAGAGCACTTAGAAAGTGATACTTCAGGCATTTATAATCCAAAACCACCATAATGGTGTGATGGTGAGTAGGTTAAAGCTTGATTCTGGTCATTATCCCTTGTAGGACTGGATGCTGATGCATTAGATGTTTCTAGGACTAACTGGCTGAAATGCATACTACATTCTTGAAGCCATATCTTCACCGATGAACATGCAATTATCACTCTGTTTGTGTCAATTTGTAGTTCTATAAATGGTTAATCCAGGGAACTGTGAGCCTGTGTGAGCCTGTGTGAGATACTTTGAAACACACACAAATTTATATGGGAGCCAAAGTGTGGTTTAGTAAATATGTATACTCCAGACATGACCAATCCTTTATTTAATTCCTCATGCCTTTAAATAAAGTGGTCTATTAGCATGCTTTTAAATGTAGTTGGTAGGCATTTCTCTTCGATCAATATCTAGGAGATTTCTGAGGTTGTAGTATCTAAGGTATCTGTTGTAAGGTTACTAACCATGTTGTGTATATTCTGTAACTATTTTACAATAAACACTAGCCTAATACTCACCCAAGTTAATGGAAATTGATATCCCTTTCTTTTGAACTCTTTCAATGCAATCAAATAACCATCCCTTGTTACATCACCTTTTCTTTTGAGCTCTTTCAATGCAATCAAATTGTTATCCTTTGTTACATCAATTTCCTGAAGTAATAAGACAGTAATGACTGTGATTAAGTTTGACAAATAAGACAGGTATCACCGTATGTACAGTTGTAGTAGTAATTGTCTAATAAATGGTAACACAGTACGTCATACAGAAAACAATTTTAATGATTTGGTATATAGATTTTGTAGATATGATAAACAGAAACAGGGCCGCCCACAGGGGCATTTTGCCCCGGGACCCAGCCTGAAAGGGGCCCCAGGAGGCCCCATGAAGGGCCCCCTGAATACCTGTTTAAAAGATCAATATACTCTAATAGAGCAGTCAGATCTAAATACTCTAATAGAGCAGTCACAGTATTCTTCAGAGGAGCAGTGTAGCAAGCTTATAGATAAGGAGATATGGTTGGTGATGGGTAGTTATTGTCATTGCCAGCAGGTTGTGACCTTTTTTTTTTTTTTTTGGTCTTCACCTTACAACTTGGGTGAAGGGCCCCACTTTAACTCTTTGCCCTGGGCCCCTTAATTTCTCTGGGCGGCCCTGATGATAAATAGCAATAATGTAGTGAATTTTATCAATAGTACAGCAAAAATTTAACTGGGCCAAATCACTCTATTTAATAAATAGTTGTAAGAGCGAATCAGTACCTCTCAAGTGTAATATGCTCTTTAGTCATCAACAGACTTGCTCACTCGAGTGAATAGTAAAGTTATGCACACTCACAACTCTCAAAGCAACAAATTACAAGTCTTAATAGCAAGCAGTGAGTAAGTCGATACAGTGAAGCCTCAGTTATCCAAACCCCTCGAGACCACCTAGTGTTCAGAAGCTGAAAAGTTCATAACTCTGAAATTGTATGTAAAAACAATGTGGTAACACTTTTGTGGGCTTTCGCCAATTACGCTGGCATAACAATAAGCTAGCAAAAGCATCAAGCATTATGCCAGCATAATAGTATGTATGACTTTCAAGATTTTTAATTAAAATGTGTAATGTGCATGCCAAAAATGCAGCAAAACATGAATACACTACACCTTAATACTGCATTTCGTATCAAGAAAATGTGTAATGTTATTATTTTTATTGTTTCTTGGCTGATTATTCACACTTTGTGGAAATAAGACCAAGATACTTTAATAGAGTAGTCACTTACTCTAATACAGCAGTCAGAAGGCTGGAGTTACTCTAATAAAACAACCAACTCTATAGCATAATCTTGATTTTAAGAGCATAATTTTGAGCATAATAGGCTGGATTTTTGAGCACTGCTCAAAAGTATAATAGGCTATTTTCAAAGCATAATTGGCTCAAGCCTACACTTTTGCAAACATTAAAATTTTTGATTACTCTGATAGAGCACTTATTACTATAATAGAACAACTATTTTTGTATTTGGTTACCCCTGAAATTCAGATGACTGGAGTTCAAATATAACTGAGGTTCCACTATAATGAACTCCAAGTGAAGTTGTGAATTATACTTAAAAAGTGCATGGCAATTGTGGAGGTATAAAATGTTGGAAAATACGGGAAAATGCTTATCAAGAGCCACAATTGATTGTGTGTTGTGGGCAAACACAACTGATTGTGGGTTTTCCACAATATTCAACACTACTACATTCAATGCTGAAGTAGCAAGCTACAGTGAAACACATGTAAGTTATTTTGTCACGTTAGTTTGTGCACGTATCAGTTTGCACATGTATTAGTTTGCACATGTAATATTAAGGTCTGTGAATACTTTGTGTAACTCATGCTAATTGCTCATCATATCATATGACCCATGGCCACTGCACTTCCCTCATCCTAAGGCATAGGAAGTTTACTGATATTAAGACCCCTTTCCTTCAACTCAACAGTAAACTTCCCCTTGAGGTGCATATACACTTAAGTACAATATAAAACTTTAGCACGACACCAAAAGTGGTTTGCTCAGAGCTTTGATGCCTAGCCAGTTCAAAGATACGACGTGCTTTGACTGGTTATATCGAGCGACACAGAGCTTTACATTGTGTACTTTGGTTTACAGGTCTATCTATGCTCTGTATAATTGCTAAGTTTCAACTAGTTGAACTATAACTATTTTATGATGAATGATCACTAAAATAATTGTTTGGGTGATGTGTGGCTGCATATTAGAGACCACAGAACAACACAACTAAGACTGCTATACTATTATATAATAGTGGCTGGATTTTGGAAAAACAATCCAAATTGTACATTAGACGTTTTCGAGAAAAGTGGTTGTAAAGAATTCAAGTTGGCATAACTTGCCAAGGATAGCAAGCATGTGCAAGAAATTTACACATCTATTACCTTTTAGACCACTTCCAGTACTTGTAGCTGCTTGTAGAGTTTCCCGCCAAATAAGATAGAAAATCTGAGAAGTTGAACAAGCGAAGTAGTATCACGAGTGCTCACAAAGGAGAGGAGGATGGAGGTGGCGGGGTGGGCAAGAGATAGACTTCAAAATGGAGGCAGACCACGATCGGAATCCCGACATGAGATTACAGGGCTGTGCTGGCTTCTTAGTGGCTGATATGTAGCAAAGTCAGCAGAAAAAACATCTAGCCAACATTATCAGGCCATCCACCAGTAAACCACTGATTCTTACCAAGCCAGGCCCTTCACAAGGCCAGAAACTGCCATTCGAGTTCTCCACACCACCCAGAAAAACATCAGTTAAAACTAACCTTGAGTAGTTAGAGTAGTACTGTGGGTCAAAACTAGTAGTACGATAGTGTAGTTATCCACTAGTGGTGTTAGTTTGATTTTGCCTGATGTGCAATTTGGATCAGTTTAGTAAAATCTAGTCATATATTATTCCGTTAGTAACTTATAGTCTTACATAAGTATTTTACTTAATATAGTAACTTACTTACTGCCTCGATAGTAAAGTTAGTAAGCTACAAAAAGGGTAAATATAAAATCCTCATTCCACAATCATATTTTTTCTGGTATTGTGCACTGAAGGATAATGATGTACGAATATTGTTCGGAGGGTTATTACAGGTTTTTGCAATTGAATTTGGTGACTTTGCAATTGAATTCGTCCCGTTTGCAATTGAGTTCGTCGTTTTTGCAATTGAATTCGTCCCGTTTGCAATTGAGTTCGTTGCTTTTGCAATTGAATTCATCCCGTTTGCAATTGAATTCGTCGGTTTTGCAACTGAATTCGTCCCGTTTGCAATTGAATTTGTCGGTTTTGCAATAGAATTCGTCGCATCAGTTAAATTCGTCCGTAACAAGAATAGCAGCTGGAGCAAACACAAAAACATGATGTAGCAGCTGCTACAAGAACTTGTTCATGTACAACAGTAGTAAACAACTCTTTATAAGGCAATAATTCTTCCTCTACAGCCTATTTTGACGTATTACTGTTGGATTTTTGCAAAGCTTTCGACAAAGTTCCCCACTCCCGACTATTTTACAAGTTACATCACTACGGTATCAGAGGCACTCTACTTACATGGATTAAGAATTTTCTTAGTAACCGTTCACAAAGAGTAATCCTTGATAATAAACAAAGCTCTTCATCTGATGTTCTTTCTGGTGTTCCACAGGGCACTGTTTTAGCCCCCTTGTTATTTCTTTTATTTATTAATGACATCCCTTTACAAGTACAAAGCAAGATCAGACTATATGCTGATGATGTTATTCTTTACCATAACATACATTCCATAGAAGACTGTTATGTATTACAGAGAGATCTTGATCTTCTCACACAATGGTCACACAAATGGCAGATGATATTTTTCCTAAGAAGTGTGAATTTTTAAGGATTTCTAACAAAAAGAACATCATACCTAACATCTATTATATTGACAACCACTCAATAAAGGAAGTCACCCATGCCAAATATCTCGGAGTAATTTTTGACCAGACCCTTTCTTGGAATGAACATATAAAGCAGACAGCAAGCAAAGCCACCAAAATCAACGCCTTCTTACATCGCACCTTATACCATTGTCCTGTTAATACCAAACTTAGCTGTTATTTATAAAGCTATGGTGAGACCAGTAATAGAGTATGCTTCTCCTGTATGGGACCCCCACACATCTACCAACATAAATCTTCTAGAAGCGGTTCAACGATCGGCAGCAAGGTTATGTTACAAGGACTACTCTAGATTCTCAAGGGTTTCATTAATGTTAGAAAATCTTAACTTACCTACCCTAAAAAGCAGGAGGAACAGAGCCAAATTACAGATGATGTATAAAATCACTAACAACCTAGCTGGTGTGTATTCCAAATGATTGTTTGATTCCTATTCCACCCTTCTTGAGAAATGGCTACTTCAACCAACTAGATACCAGAATTGATAGTTTTAAATTTTCCTTTTTCCCCTCGACAATCAAACTGTGGAACTCAATCCCCCCTCATATAGTCAACTCCCCCACACACGATCAGTTTTGTATCCTCTTAGATAATTATCACAATCACACCTGTGCGTTATAATCACATTGGTTTCTGCACAGCACACACACAAATAATAATAATATCCAGCAACATTCCAAACTCTACTACACCATTCGCGATGGGTGTGGTCACTCGCGAGCAAGCTAATTAACTTGTCAGACAGCTATCAACTTTGCATATATATTACCAGCTCTAATTAGAGAGAATAAACATCTTAATGATTAAGACAAAATATGAGTTTGCCTCTCTGCCCACTGTTTAAGTGTTTATTTATATTATCATTGTCTTAGTATCTTTACAAAAAATAATAATAAGTAAATATACATTACAAGCATACAGAGGCCTAGACACAGGGGTACCATGTGCTGATGGATCAGTACAGGAGCCCTTCTAGTATCTCAAGTGTAATTCTCCATGGCGTAAATAATTCACCTCTTATTGAACGGTTAGCTTCTTGGAGCCATTTTGTTTATGATGAATTGTAATGCAAACGAGACGAATTCCATTGCAAAACCGACTACTTCAACTGCATAACCGACGAATTCAATTGCAAAACCGACGAACTCAATTGCAAACGGACGAATTCTATTGCAAAACTGACGAATTCAATTGCAAACGGGATGAATTCAATCGCAAAGGCGACAAATTCAATTGCAAAAACCTGTATAATAAATAAATTAAAAAATAATAATTTGCCCATGCTATTAAAGCCACGATCAATCAGTGGATACTATTGTTAGTGAGGTAGCTTAGCAAAATTGTTGTTACAGGGTGGATAAAAGCACCATTTTTAGTACACAATTTTTTAATAGTGTCCTTATCAATATTAGAAGGGGTGCCCACCAAACCTAATTATGTGTGGGCTGAAAACAAAATGGCCATCAAGTAGCCCCAGTACAGTACATTCATACACTTGAAAATGCACTTACGTAGTTTTCCTATATAATTTGCTTTTTGCATTCAATACGTATTGTCAAATGAATTAGTAAATGGCACTGTAAGCTAACTTTTGCATGTGCACAATTTGAATAGTCTTCTCTGACCGGTTAGTGGCAGTTACTATCAATGTTTAAGATGAATGTTCACAACAGCGTTTTGGCAACAGGCATTTGGACTAGTTAATAATGCACAAATTTTGGTTCAAGCTATAGCTCATACACACAGTGCAGTTTGGTAATGACTGCTAATATTAGACCCATAAAGAAGACTACTCAAATTGCATACATACAAAAATCTTACAGTACCATTTACTAATTCATTCGACAAGTTTGTACAATTTGAAAAATTTCTATTAAAATAGTGTAATTCAAATGTATGATATACCGTAAACCCGGGCTACCTGATGGCCATTTTGTTTTAGCCTTACACGTAGCTAATTATATAGGTTTTATATGTCCTTTAAAGTTTCTACCAATGTGAAAGATTTAGCATTGTCTTTATGACCAGCTAGTTTAAAGATGCAAGGGTAGGTTGCTCAGCAAATGCACTACTAGCTTGTCATAAAGACAACACTAAATCTTACACATTGCTGGAAACTTTAAAAGGTACTGGGAAAGAAATACATAAATTGCCTAGAATCCTTGGATGGTTATATACTACGCATAACTACACTTGCCACCAAACATATATTCTTGCTTTTTCCTTGAAAGCAAGTTAGGGAAAAGAGTTTGTAATGTCAAATTTGCTTCAATAATTTAGAAAATGCATTCAGCACCAAACTAGTAATCTATAGCAATGTTCAGTAGTAAACTAGGATCATAAGCTCTGAAGTAACCACACGGACAATTCAGTCTGTTTTCTGCTTTGAATTTCAAGTACCTTCATTATAACAAGGTATGTAGATTTGTTCGCTGAGATATATCTGCATGCATCATTTTGAATCTTAATTGAATTGCCTTGTAGACTGTCTATTCATGTGACACTCTATCGTGTCATCTAAAATTGCATGGTGGTAAAATTGTTTTGATCTGTGTAGTCATAACAGGGTGGACCAACTTAAGGAGGTTGTAATCAATTACTACACTATCCATGACATGCAGTAGCTGAATGTACTTTTAAAAACTCAAAAATGCCTACAAACTAGACTGCCCAGCTGATAGATTTCTAGATCATCAATGTAATTATATAAATGTTAGTTGGAAGTGCAGTACACCTAAGATGTAAACTGTTACAATATTTACACTATGCTAAGCTACCATGAGATTGTCATGGTCCTTGCAAGCTTAAGGGCATACAGGTCGAAAATTAGACTTACTGTACACTGCATAAACAACTTAAGAGAAGCCAAAGAAAGAATCACTTTCCTTACCCCTGTACTCTTAACATGCAGCAAGCCAGAGAGTGGGGGATAGGGTAACTTTGGAAATGAAATTACACAGTGAAGTTTGAATAATATAGCAGATTTGAATGCCATTCTGTGGTCTGGAGTCATGCTCCCCAAAAATATTTTAGATTATAGAAGGTCTGTTATAGTGTTCTTACTGTGATTTTACAGACAAATATTATTAACTACAGCTTATTAAAGGAGATATATACAATAATATATATCTGTTAGTGGTTGACTGTTCTATTAGGGTATTTAAATTTTTTTGCTGCAAGCAGTGACCAATAATAATAGGGGCGTGGCACCCTTTTCAGAAAAAATTGGTCCTTTTATCCATTTCATCACAATTTCCTCAAAATTTGATACCCCACTATGTATAAAGCAAACAGAGTGAGTTCTAGTTAGTTCTCTCACTAAATAGGTGAGCACACCTCAAGTGATGTAAAAAATATTACCACAGATGTTCTGGATTTGCTGATATATACACCCTCAGCCCTTGAGCTTCAGGCATTTATATCAACAAAATCCCTTGCAGCCATGGCATAGCCATTACATACACATTGTAGCCATGCGCGGTTTATGCAATAGTTGTATTACTGCTGGATGGGATTTTGCTGATATACATATACCACTTTCACACCTTACTTCAAAGGGAAGAGAAGGTGTATAAATGCCATATTGCATTGCTATCAGTGCTCAGGAATGCATTAACAAGAAATGGAGGTAGTAAATCAAAATTACATCCCTCCTGATTTCTTTGATGAAACTGTGGTATCTCCTCTGCTCTAATATAGTGACACTTCACAGGATTGATTGTGGACTATATATATATAGTTCTGTAAAGCTGAACCAGAGTTATCCTGTGGACTTGCAGAATTGAAGATAGTTCATTGTTTTACTGAATGGGGAGAAGGTTACAGGTTAGGATTATAGACAACTGGTGCAATGTCACATATAACACTGGACGTGGCACTTAATTAATTTGGCCATTAGAGTTGTAAACATATTTACTGTACTACTTTTGTTCATTCATGGCTAGTAAAGTAAGTACTTTACTGCACTTAAATAAGCTCACACTTTCGTCTTTATATTGTTTTGTAGAAGACACTTGGTGCAAAGTCACTTACGTATAGTACTGGGCATGGTGTTTAATTGAATTGGCTACTATAGTGTTGTAAACATATCCACTACTTTAGTTTATTCATAGCTAGTAAAGTAAGTACTTTAGTGCTAAAACATCATTATGAGCTCACATTTCAGCTCTCTGTGTTTAATTGCATATCCACAATCAAAGCTATCTGCATGCTCATGTTAATACACTTACGTTTTGCCTCAGCAACACCTTGTTGTTGTTCTTATGTATGTTATCCATAATTGAAATTCACATACTTCCATACACTCTCAAAGCATTCCTGCAGTTTCCCATACTCGTAGTTGCATCACCCAAGTGGAATATAGTAGTTGTAACATGGGCACTTGCGATTGCAGCACTTGGGCCTAACAGCCTTCGTGCTCATTGTAAATCACTCATACCATGTTACAACTATTACATATACACCTGAAGCCCAAGGGTTGCAGGCCCAATGGCTGAGGGTACATATATCAGCAAATCTCAAGCAGCCATGGTATAAATGATTTATATAATTCAAGGTGCACTCATTTAATAGGTAAAAGAACTATCAAGAATTCACCCCATTTGTTCTACACACTAGTATCTAAGGATCGATCATGATTTTAATAGCGTGTGCTAATAACCCTCAGAACGTTGTTCATACATTATTATGTTTCAACACATAAAAAAGTTACAGCCTACTAACTTTAGTGAGTAAATCACTATATTAAGTAAAGTGCTTAGAATTATAGTAGTAGTATTAGTCGTTCTATTATGGTCTGTGAGTAGAAATGCGCATCCACACATCGCCCATACAGTTATTGTGTATTAACAATCAACTAATGTCAAAACTCAATAACTGCACTGAGCCTAGCTAGACCTATCAACTAAAGCCCATAATGTAAAGCTCTGTGTTACTCAATATATCCAATCGTATCTTTGAAGTGGCACCATGAGCAAACTGCTTTTCCATGATATTGTTTAGGAAATAACTAAGTAAAATATGCAAGTTAAACCCCGAGCAGTACTTTTGTATGCCCATGATAAAGTGTTATACGTATTTATACAGTGTATGACCAGATCTGCAAGAACCCCACCCACACACACACTTTTCAAATTTCACATTCCCTTTTATCTAAACCAAATAAATGGTTAACCAAAATTTCAGTTCTAGAGCTTTGGAAGCTACAGCACTACAAAGTGGTAACAACAGAAAGATTGTTTTATGATTCAGACAATAAACTACAGATACTTAATTAAACAGTCATGTCTTATGAATGCAGTTTTACAAGAAGATGTAACCTACACCGTCACGTTTCCCAAAAACAGGCAAATTCATTGCTGGGTAAGTTATGTCTTCTTGCAATTAGGGCAAAGGCAAAAACTGTGAGAAAAAGACAAGTGTGAACCAGACATTCAGCACAAGGTATTCATATAATGTGTCTCTCTTGCAAGTACCACCTCTTGCTTTGGGAAATATGATGATACCAGGTTTTTGCCATTAGCACCTCGGGGGCAGATTCAGCTGGCAAGGGGAGGGGCACAAACAAGCTAAGTTGTAGGTGAACAGATTCTCTTTTTAGTTGTTGTATTATTGAAACAGCAAATAACCACCTTTTAGTAGTGTCTCACCATTGATATTGATGATGTTGGCCTCTGCAGATGGTTGTGCAGTCTTGAAAGCTATTAGAAAGGCTATGAATGGCTTAAACACAAACAACATGACAATATTTTTAGAAGCCACATAGTATGCAGAAAGGCACTGGGTGAGCATGGTTTGACTTTGATTGTAGATGAGTTTGCAGGTAATATGGATAATTATCTATTATGCGCTAGTTTGCTTTTGGCCTGACATAACATTAAAGTAAAAAAGTATGGCTGCTCCACAAATGGGGATGGGGAGGGCCAGGGCATTTGCTATGAATTCCTATTCTGAGTCCGCCTCTTCATCTTCCTTCATTGCAAAACAGGTGCTCAAAAGGATTTGATAATTCAGAAGTATTTTACCTACTAAGTTTAATGCATTCTGCTGTAAAAGTTAGGCTTGCGTGAACATGTGGGATCCTTGCAGATCCAGTCACACAAATAATTAGCAGTATGTTAAAATTCTTCAAATGATATGTATCTCAGCATCACATAAAACAATAAACTCACTTCATTCCTCAAAAATTGTGATAAAATAAAGCTCTCAATCAGTAATAAAGCCTATAAGACACACAAATACTTTTCAATACTGCAAGAAGAGCAATAGTATTATTGTGCAACATTTATCATTTTCACCTCTTCTGTATTAATGCTATCTTTGACACTGATCTCCATAAATTTGGCACCATGATAATTAGCAAATGACTGACCCTGTTCCTTACTCACAACCCTTTTGCTTTCACAGTCACACTTGTTGCCAACAATCATTATTTCTGCATCATGTGCTACATCCTTCTCCTGCAAACAAAACACACAATGCCACTTTAATGGATTAAATGAAGCAACAACATATCAATAAGCCACAGGACATTACCATAATGGTTACAAGGTAATAATTGTCTAATTAGAAGCTAAAGGAAATGGACTGAAGTATGTAGGGATTAAATGATCAGTAGCATAGCTGCAGGTGTAAACAGCCTTACCTCTCTTGCTTCACACTTTTATTTCTATTATCCTTACTGGAAATTAAAAACTCTATAGGGCCTGTATTAAACTTCCTGAGGTGGCTTATTCATTCCAGTTTGAATCATGTGTTTCTGAAGGCACTCTGCATGCCCTCCCCAATTGGTTGTACAGGCATTTAACAACTGAAAACAGTGTAGCTATAGTGTTATGGGCTACCAGGAATAGTGTATTTCACTCAAGATAAAGAGGGCATATATATCCCTTTCTTACATGTACAAAAATTAAGAGCAACCTTCTAGAGAAAGAGTTTGCATCAGAAAACTTATAGACCAACTATAAAACAGTTGAAAAGATGCAGTACAGGTGTACTTCAGTGTGTAATTTGTATTAAAGTGATTTGTTCGTGTTATACATCCTTAGCAGTGGACAGTAACGTAATTAAATTAGTTACAACATAATTGGTAAATCACAAAATACATTAAATTACAGTAACTAAATTAATTGATAATATTGTTACAAAATAAAAACCAATAAGCAAAAATCAATAACCTAATTGTTACATTTTATACATGGTTGATTAATACCTCATTTAGCAAAGGGGTCAAGACTGGTAGTATGTAAAGTAGCCCAAAAAGCCAGTGCATCACACCAGTATGTTATTATCAGGAAGAATGAAAATGTAATTCTCATGCATGCATAGCTGCACACTCCTTTATCCAAATGTAATAATTGGAGTTGCCCACCAGGTAGGGCAGGCCACATATCAAATCTCAGTAAAATTGCACTTGCCATTACTGAGGTACAAACTACCACTAACACAACTAAGGTTTCAGTTTTTTTCTAGAGAAATCATTAAAATAATGGTGAGACCAAACCCAAGTTGATTTTTAGATTCCCATTTCCTAAATTAATTTGGGCAGGCAATTCTTACTCAATATTCCAACTGCAAGGAAGCTGATTGTATAGATTTTAAACAATAAATCAAAATCAAATTGAATTAATCAAACCAACCAGAACAACAGTATCAAGTGCACTAGTTGTATGATGTAGTGAATTCAAGGAGAGCTAGGGTTGGAGAGAGTGACCAATCCCAGCTCACCTTGGGCTCATCCTACATACAGACAGTGAAATACATCATAGTGCTTAAAAGGTAAACCTAAGTTTGTGTTAGAGTTAGGATCGAGGTCAACTTTGGTTCTTCTCTGCTAAAACCTTGAACAAAATACAGTACCGTATATATCCATATAGATTCCCGGGCATTCATTTCTTATATCCCACACATGAATCAGCTGAAATATCTTGTTGCTCCTTGTAGCAGCTGCTGTTGACACTTCATGGGTTTCATTAGTTGTAGTAAGCCTTGTTCTACAAATTAACTTCATACACAACCTTACATTTACTGTAGGTAGCGCCCCCAACCTTAATTTGGGACCTGGCATTATTTTGACCTGGTTTTGATGCGGATGTATGCATACAGTATTAAAACATTGCAATAATAAGAAATTAGTAAAAATTATAAAATCTATGATATATTCTGTTACATTTCCATTAAAGCATGCGTATGTCAATGTTTAATAGATTCACATGAAAATTGGTACTGAACTTTGCCTTGGACTCCCTTTACGTGTATGGCTTAGGTGCTTGTATCTTATGAGTATTTTTGTAAAGTGTTTGAAAAGAAGGAGAAGATTTCTGAGTGGTTTGTAGTGTAACTTTTATGGATGTATGTATTATTGTAGTTTCTGAAATCTATTTTCCTTGCCCCATCCATATATTATGGTTTCCTCCATTTAGTGGTCATGTGGACACATCATACTTGTAGGCAATGTTTTTACTTAATGATTAGGCTAAACCAAATCGATTCCTGGATTCCTGTTTCCACCTCTGTACAGAGCCTTCACCCCTGACCTCATAAATGTCTGACGAGCAATGGTTGTTAAGCAATTTACAAGATGTTGTTACTGTTGCATCATAATAATATGTTTTGTATGCAATTCCTTTACAGAACAGTAGCTAGTTTATAGAGTCAGAGTTGCAAAAAATTTATCAACAATTACAATAAGTATACATAATTAAAGCGCAGATTCTCTTCCTGTTGTATCTGTAGAAAAAAGACAAGAAAAGCTAGTCCAAAAGCCAGCCAGTGGCCAGCTTTGCAAATACAAAAAAACAAGTTATATCTAACAGCCAAGCTATGAAAAAGGTGCGGCCCCCTAAAATCCACGTAATAAAAAGTGGTGAATTTAAAGGTGGAAGCCAAGAAATGACAAAAGTATATTAATTTTAATAATGACTTGGTGATGTTGTCATTATTAAATTTATTGATGTTAACATCATTGCAGCCATTTCTTGCATACCACTTTGATTTTGCAGCACATTTCATCTGGTTTATTAGGGGGCTGCGCCCTTCTTTTCTGCTTTGGTATAGATAGTATAATCTAATCCAAAACAGCCAAGCTGTAAAAAAAGTGTGCGGCCCTCAGAAAGGCTATGGTGAAAAAAGATGTGAAATCCAAGGTGGCGGCCAAGAAATGGCTGTGATGGTAGGTTAATGGTAAAAATTTTAATAATGACAATTCAGGTGAATTTTTGTGCCGCTTCACAAAATTTACCTGAATTGTCATTATTAAAATTTTACCATTAACCTACCATCACAGCCATTTCTTGGCCGCCACCTTGGATTTCACATCTTTTTTCACCATAGTCTTTCTGAGGGCCGCACACTTTTTTTACAGCTTGGCTGTTTTGGATTAGATTTCATTTCTTTTTGTATTTGTATACCCCAAAGCCGGCCTATGGCCAGCTTTGGGACTTTTTTAACATGTCTTCTTTTTCTTTACCACAGGAAGAAGAAAAGATGAAGCAGCTGTACTTTAAATATTTATCAGTAAATGTACAAATTATATATATAATACATATATTTATTACAGAACTCTCCATGGTGGTTTCTTTGTAACTGAACACTCTACAAGGTGACTTCTTCTAGCTGATCTTCCTAGAGGGTGATTTGTTTGTAGCTGAACTCTCTACAAGGAAACTTCTTCTAGCTGATCTCTCTACAGGGAGATTTGTTTGTAGCTTAACTCTCTACAGGTGATTTGTTTGCAGCTGAATGTTTCTTTGTAGCTGAACTCTCCACAAGGTAACTTCTTCTAGCTGATCTTTCTACAGGATGATTTGTTTGTAGCTGAACTCTCTACAAGGAAACTTCTTCTAGCTGATCTCTCTACAGGGAGATTTGTTTGTAGCTGAACTCTCTACAGGTGATTTCTTTGCAGCTGAACTCTCTACATGATGGTTCTTTGTAGCTGAACTCTCTACAAGGTGACTTCTTCTAGCTGATCTTTCTACAGGGTGATTTGTTTGTAGCTGAACTCTCTACAGGTGATTTGTTTGCAGCTGAACTCTCTAGATGATGGTTTCTTTGTAGCTGAACTCTCTACAAGGTAACTGATGTCTCTACAAGGTCACTAGTTTGTAGCTGAACTCTCTACGTGGTGGTTTCTTTGTAACTGAACTCTCTACAAGGTGACTTCTTCTAGCTGATCTTTCTAGAGGGTGATTTGTTTGTAGCTAAACTCTCTACAAGGAAACTTCTTCTAGCTGATCTCTCTACAGGGAGATTTGTTTGTAGCTTAACTCTCTACAGGTGATTTGTTTGCAGCTGAACGTTTCTTTGTAGCTGAACTCTCCAAAAGGTAACTTCTTCTAGCTGATCTTTCTACAGGATGATTTGTTTGTAGCTGAACTCTCTACAAGGAAACTTCTTCTAGCTGATCTCTCTACAGGGAGATTTGTTTGTAGCTGAACTCTCTACAGGTGATTTGTTTGCAGCTGAACTCTCTACATGATGGTTTCTTTGTAGCTGAACTCTCTACAAGGTAACTTCTTCTAACTAAACTCTCTACAGGGAGATTTGTTTGCAGCTGAACTCTCTTCATGATGGTTTCTTTGTAGCTGAACTCTCTACAAGGTAACTTCTTCTAGCTGAACTCCGTACATGGTGGTTTCTTTGTAGCTGAACTCTCTACAAGGTGACTTCTTCTAGCTGATCTTTCTACAGGGTGATTTGTTTGTAGCTGAATTCTGTACAGGTGATTTGTTTGCAGCTGAGCTCTTTACAGAATGGTTTCTTTGTAGCTGAACTCTCTACAAGGTAACTTCTTCTAACTAAACTCTCTACAGGGAGATTTGTTTGCAGCTGAACTCTCTTCATGATGGTTTCTTTGTAGCTGAACTCTCTACAAGGTAACTTCTTCTAGCCGAACTCCCTACATGGTGGTTTCTTTGTAGCTGAACTCTCTACAAGGTGACTTCTTCTAGCTGATCTTTCTACAGGGTGATTTGTTTGTAGCTGAATTCTGTACAGGTGATTTGTTTGCAGCTGAGCTGTTTACAGAATGGTTTCTTTGTAGCTGAGCTCTCTACAAGGTAGTTTCTTCTAGCTGATGTCTCCACAAGGTCACTAGTTTGTAGCTGAACTTTCTACATGGTGGTTTCTTTGTAACTGAATTCTCTACAAGGTAACTTCTTCTAGCTGATATTTCTACAGGATGATTTGTTTTGTGGCTGAACTCTCTACAAGGAAACTTCTTCTAGCTGATCTCTCTACAGGGAGATTGGTTTGTAGCTGAACTCTCTACAGGTGATTTGTTTGCAGCTGAACTCTCCACATGATGGTTTCTTTGTAGCTGAACTCTCTACAAGGTAACTTCTTCTAGCTGATCTCTCTACAGGGTGATTTGTTTGTAGCTGAATTCTGTACAGGTGATTTGTTTGCAGCTGAGCTCTTTACAGAATGGTTTCTATGTAGTTGGACTCTTTACATGGTAATTTCTTCTAGCTGATGTCTCTACAGGGTCACTAGTTTGTAAATGAATTCTCTACATTGTGGTTTCTTTGTAACTGAACTCTCTACGAGGTAACTTCTTCTAGCTGATCATTCTATAGGGTGATTTGTTTGTAGTGGAATTGTGTAAATGATTTTTTTTGCAGCTGAGCTCTTTACAGAATGGTTTCTTTGTAGCTGAACTCTTTACAAGGTAACTTCTTCTAGCTGATGTCTCTACAGGGTCACTAGTTTGTAAACGAATTCTCTACATGGCGGTTTCTTTGTAACTGAACTCTCTACAAGGAAACTTCTCCTAGCTGATCTCTCTACAGGGAGATTTGTTTGTAACTGAATTCTCTACAGGTGATTTGTTTGCAGCTGAACTCTCCACATGATGGTTTCTTTGTAGCTGAACTCTCTACAAGGTAACTTCTTCTAGCTGATCTCGCTACAGGGTGATTTGTTTGTAGCTGAACTATCAACAAGGTAACTTCTTCTAGCTGATCTCTCTACAGGGTGATTTGTTTGTAGCTGAATTCTGTACAGGTGATTTGTTTGCAGCTGAGCTCTTTACAGAATGGTTTCTATGTACTGTAGCTGAACTCTTTACAAGGTAACTTCTTCTAGCTGATGTCTCTACAGGGTCACTAGTTTGTAAATGAATTCTCTACATGGTGGTTTCTTTGTAACTGAACTCTCTACGAGGTAACTTCTTCTAGCTGATCTTTCTATGACTTGTTTGTAGTGGAATTCTGTACAGGTGATTTTTTTTGCAGCTGAGCTCTTTACAGAATGGTTTCTTTGTAGCTGAACTCTTTACAAGGTAACTTCTTCTAGTTGATGTCTCTACAGGGTCACTAGTTTGTAAACGAATTCTCTACATGGTGGTTTCTTTGTAACTGAACTCTCTACAAGGAAACTTCTCCTAGCTGATCTCTCTACAGGGAGATTTCTTTGTAGCTGAACTCTCTACAGGTGATTCGTTTGCAGCTGAACTCTCTACATGATGGTTTCTTTGTAGCTGAACTATCTACAAGTTAACTTCTTCTAGCTGATCTCTCTACAGGGTGATTTGTTTGTAGCTGAACTCTCTACATTGTGGTTTCTTTGTAGCTGAACTCTACAAGGTGATTTCTTCTAGTTGAATTATCTCTTTCTATAGTTGCATGAATTCCCTACAAGGTAACTTCTTCTAGCTGATCTCTCTACAGGGTGAATTGTTTGTGGCTGATCTCTCTACAGGGTGACTTGATTGGAGCTGATCTCTATACAGGTTACTTGTTTCTAGCTGATCTCTTGAATTCTCTTCGGGTGACTGCTCTATTAGGATGACTGCTCTATTAGGATGACTGCTCTATTAGAGTATCTCGATCTCGCACTTGCAACACCAAGTTGGATTTCGTGTTATAACTCTGTGGCTCAAAGTCTGATTCTTCTACACCATTGAAGAGCCTTTCTAAGATGATAACTCCATCTGTACAGCGATTTTCAAAGCATTACCCTAAGCGGTTTATCTGGTAGGCGTGGCAAGTAGTCGTTTTTTATTAGCTAATCTCGATTGCGTAATTGTTACACACTGTTGGTTTTTTCGTTGTATCTTCCTGGTTTGTAGCTCGATTTCTTTCAAACCACAAAAGGTTTGAGGTTCAATAGTTAACCTATTCACCCACCGAGTTTCAGCTTCTTCCCATACGCGGTTTACCCTGTAGGCGTGACAACATATTGGTGTTATTTTTCGTGAATAATCGCTCATAACTCTTTGCCTGTTTATCGTATTCCAACCAAAGTTGGTACAGAGATGCGCCTTTATACCCCCCTTCTGTGTGCCAAATTTCAAGGCGATCGGATATGGCATTCGCGTTTTATAGCAGTTTTTGTAAGTGTGCAAAAAGAGGAAGAAAAATAATAAGAAAAGAAAACGAAGAAACTAAGCCAATTTTTGAAGTCGCATATCTCGGGAACGCTTGAAGCGATTTCGCTCAAATTTGGAATGTGGAGTGCTGAAGGTGGAGGGAGTGTCCACAGCAAAAATAGTCTTGTTTCATCAAGGCAGCACAGAGCTACTGAGGTGCGAAAATTGCGTTTTCTTTCTTCCCGTCAATATACTCACGGGTGTTACGCGCCGGCTTCTTGGGCCGCCGACACACTACCGTGTGTCTTGATATATTGTTAGCCTTATGGATAAACTGTACAAATAACCATATAGCTGTATACCCACACAATAGATTAAAAATAATAACAACCCTTTTGTTAAGCTAGTAAAATTTGTTTGTGACACTGTTTGATAGTATACATAGACTGTGATCAGGTCAAACAATATGTTAAATTGCACTACAGAATACGTCCTAAATGAAAAGTTTAGTAAGGTAGCTAAATATACTAATTGCAAGGGAATTGTCAAATTTTACCTAGGTGCATGAGCAGTTCATCTAGGGAAAATTTGATGATTCACTTGCAATTAACATTTTGTCAAAAATTGAATCGTTGATTCACTTGTATAATGCAAATAACATTTTGTTAAAAAATTCCTATTATACTTCCAGGAGACTAGTCATGGCCAAAAAGATAGTTGTATAAGCGGCTTTTGGCTAGTTATAAATGATGATGGTGTTTGTTGTAAGAGTCAGACTAATAATTATATAGCAAGCTGCACCACAGAACAGTATAAAGTCCAAGTTATGTATGTGTGTGAAGCTTATATCTCTTTTACAGTAAAAGCACCTCAAAGATTCTATCTTGAGATGGCTACTTAGCTATTTTTCAAAAAATGCTATACCACTTGCCTTACATTTATAATTCAACCTTTAGTCATATTTTACTATTTTACAGTCCACTATTTGCCTTAAAATTACTTCTATATCTCAAATTGCTTCCAGATTCAAATCTCATCAAAGCTATTTTTCAAAAATTTTCTGGAGGGAGTATGCCTCAGACCTGGTCACCCCTAGTTAGTAAAAACTCCCTTGCCTTAATTCACCTTTGGCTGGCACTTTCCTATAACATCAGTCCATTCTTCACTTCAACTATTTGGAAAATATTATAGAGTACAAAATATGTGCTTCAAACGTACTTGCAAAATTTGTTTACTTTTAAAACTAATATCCCTCCCCTGGCCTCAGGTTTGGCAAGTTGTATAAAATAGCCACTTGGTGAACTTTTGACTTTGTTCCATGCTGCAACTTAATTCTTGTAGGGGTTCACGGTAATCAACGATAGCACAAATTTGATGTTGTTTCCATGAGTGGCTCTGGGTGCTGATAAAATATTTGGGCATTCTAATTGTAATTCCTAGAGTTGATCATATGAATTGTTGATGGATTTCTGGTTAAGTGATCAAGTTTAGTGTGACACCATGCACATCTTGGATGGCTTTCAATTTGTTTGTGGTGCTGTGAATATGTATATACAATAGTTACGTAAGGCCGGGTCTGACAAACTTTCTTGTGGCAATGCTTTAGGTTGCAATGAAGGAATGATAGGACAGAATTTGTTTTACAACATGATGGCATTTTGGAATCTAAATAGAAGTACTCCATGAACAAAATAATGAGACAGTAGTGGATTTCTTTTCAAAGTGATATATATGTAAACCTATACTTTTGTCTAAGTTGAATTTCACATTGGCATGTACTTTCTCCCAGATTCAAGCTGTTTTATCTGTTTAAGATTTTTGTTCCTGGAGAACATCTCCATCAGACTGAGAATCAATGTCTGTACAGGATACAGTGATCTGTGTAGATGTCAGGTGAATGTTTAGTTTTGGGTTATGTGATTTTTAAAGATAGGAATATAACAGCCTTAAAGTGTGCACGCTGCTCTGTGGAACACCACTAGGCACTAGCTACATCAACTGGTTCAGAGGATTAGCTGCCATACATGTACACTGGGTGTGGTTAAACAAGCAGCCAGTCTAGTAGTTGACTGGATGCATGGGTGTGCAGCTAGTCCAGTCATGATAAACAAGCCTTTATATTACAGATGTCTTATAACCCCTCACAGCTTAGTTTTGCATGGCCAGATCACTTTTTGTCTTCTTAGTTTAGTTGGGAATATTAAATGAAAATGAAGCAATCTGGCCATGCAAGACTACTTCTAGCATTTTGTTACGTTGCCAGCTATGTAACCTTGTCATGCACTTGCAAAATGTAATTATGTAGTTTTCACAGCATCCCAATTCAAAGTACACCTATACATTACATCAATGTAAATGGCCACATATTCACCCAAATAAAATTCATATACATGTATAAACTGCAGTCATAGTTCTTTATTAGTCACCATCATCACTATCATTGCCATGACCTGCTGCAGTCAATAATTGTTCCATTATTTTCCTTCTCTTTGCAGTAGGTCCTGGTAGTTTCAATTGTTGCGATGTTTTCCGTCTTATGTCAGCAACTGTGTCATCTAACCCTGCCCACTCCAGCACCAGACGACGCCCATACAAATGAGTGCTGTAATGCAGTGAATCAAACGCCATCTTAGCATCATGTTTAGTGAGGTACTCCACAAAGGCAAATCCACGGTGGCCACTTTTCTTGCCAAATTTTTTAGGCAATCGCAATGTTTTAAGCTCACCAAAAGCACCAAACACTTCTTTTAATTCTTTAGTGGTAGCCTCAAATGGTACATTCCTAACAAGAAGTTTACAACTATCCTGTTGGTCTTGCGTCTCATCACTGTCATTCTTATCAGATGCAGTTATCTTTTTGTGCGATACTTTCAGCTCTAGCTGATGTCCATGAAGTTGTTTGTGCTGTAGTTGTTTGATTGCTTTACAGGCCAGTTCACTAGATGAGAATTCTACAAACCCAAATCCCATTGATAAGGGATTAGCAGGATCTTGGGTGTTATGTTTACGAGCAACTTTTGCTGCAGATACTGGTCCGACTTTAGAGAAAAGGTTACACAAGTCTTCGTCAGTTGAAGAAAATGACAAATTCTTCACAAATACAGTGACACATTGATTATTGCCACTGCTGGGTGGCAGATCTTTGTCTTCCATCACATCAGCTTCAATTTCAGCTTTAACTTTTATGACTCCATCTGGAGCCCACTCTAGATAAAGTGGCAACTGTTTAAACTTGCTGTAGGCCAATGCAGTGAATGCTTTTTTTGCATTTTGATGCTCATAAAACTTCACAACTGCTGTAATCCCAGAAGGTGGCAAAATTACATCATCCAATCCACCATAAGTTGAGAACAGTTTAACTAACTCATCAGCCTTTGAGCCAAATGGAAGGTTCTTTACAAGGATGACTGTTTTACTACGAGACTTCTTCTTTCCAGCTCCAAAACAACCCAAGTCTACTCCATGTGATTCAAGAAACTGTCGAGTTTGCTCCACCAGTTGGGTTTCCCCTAAGGCAACATTTACTGCTGCAGAATGCCGAGACTCTGGATCTAAGATGGCTGACTTGCTAGTGTTGAACTGAGTAGCCATGGCATCAACCACAGCATTCTGTCCTAGGAATAAAGTGTTCCAATTATGGCTACTGCCTGCTTGTGATTTCTGCTTGGTGACCTTCTTCTTCTTGTAGGAAGATAACTCCTGTAGTTTCTCTGCAAAAAAAAAAAATTGGAATATTTCTATACTACCCTTGAAATCAGAACTTTTACAATAAAATTTTGCAAACTATACTTTTCGTTATACACCAATTGCACTTGTGACCGTACAGACTAGTATTGGTTGTCATCCAGCTATGTTTTGGGACAACTTTCTATGACACATATTGGGCCAGATCAAAAGGTAATACTATTAATTTATTGAGTGCTAGGGATAGTGACACCGGGAAGCATGGATGGGATCAAAACAAAATCGTTGAACATGGGATTCATGAATTAATAGTTTGTAAATTTTTTAATGTAGGGGAGCACCTTTTGTAGCACACTCATATGTCTGACATCATTCTTTCCTTTGCTGCAGTGTTATAGAAGTTCATTAATATTACAAAGTTTATAAATAAAAAAGTGCTTAAACAAGAGGATCATCACTTTAAATTGAATCCCTATTTCAGACAAGTACAAACAAATTTAGTTTGATGCCTACACCTGAGATATACAAGTGGACATTTTTTGGCGACCTCCCTTGGGCGACCTCTCTTGTTTCGCTACTTTTTATTTCTATGATCCCTAAACAAACTTAAAATTCCTAAATTTTCCTTGTACTTATTTGTTTACTATCTCGCACCATATTTATGACTGATCATACCACATCTTTCTAGAATAGCAGGACTTGATATTAATTTTTTGTCTGACTATCAATTACTGAAAAGTGGCCATCGATTATGGTTTGCTGTCAGCTTTGTTCAGCCAGCATCACAAACAAAGAACAAAACAAGAAGTCCCTCTCTCTGCACCTAGTCACTACAGAAATACGGACCATTGTTGTTACAAAATGTAGGAAAGCCATCACACACTACCATGAATCAACACCTTGCGCTGTGAGTGAAAAGAAATGGGACACAAAGGAAGACAAAGGTAAGTCCATGATGAGTGCAATCTATGTACTGTGGTATGCCAAAAGGCACCTGTTGGGCTGAAGCAACATCTAGCAGTGAGAACATCCATAGCCATTATCGAGTTACACTTGTCTGAAGGCATTAGTAAGTAACTTAGTCAGTCAGTCAGGCATTCCACTGAATATACATATTTTTAAAATTGTATGTAGCAAAGCATTTCGGGTGATACTGAAGGCATTTGGTTATATTGCCAAGGCACCATAAAGGTATTGTAAGGCTGGTTTCTGGTCAAAACTTTTTTGTGAGAAAGTACAAACCTCCATGATCCCTAATATACAGTACTACTGTACTGTATGATGGGCTAAAATAGGAATTAAATTGCACTTCAGGCGATGACCTCACTTTTTATTATAATGATCCCTACTAGCTTGTGAAATTCCTGGTTTTTCTTTACATTTGTATTGAAATGCACACCTTTCATATAATCACTTCTACATTGGCTCCCGGTTCCCAATGCTTCAAACTAAAAGTTAAGGTGGTAGAAAGGAAGGTAAGAGGGAACAAATAAACAAAAATGTTTGGGCAAATCAACTTTCACTTTCTCCTGATACTACTGTTTAAGTTAGTATAAGGAAAAATTAAGAAACTTTTAGTTCGATTAGGGATCATAGAAAAACTAAGGAATGGTGCTAGGCTAATTGTTTTCGTCTGAACATGCGCCTCAACTATCGATTACTGAATTAGTGAAGTGGCCATTATATAGTTTGTTTTCAGCTATGTTACACTGAAGAACACTAGGAGAAGGACCTCTACAATCAATCCAGCCACAATGGAAAACTCAGACAATTCCTGTCAAATGTAGGGAAGCCTTCACGTGGTGCTACCGCGGATCGACACCTTATGCTATTAGCAAAGATAAATGGGACACAAAGGAGGACACAGGTAAGTCCATGAAGCATGCATTGTGTGTGTTGCAGTATACCAAACTTTAGGCACCTGTTGAACTGAAGCAACGCCGAACAGTGAAAAAATCAAGCCCGTATCCTTAGCCATTATTGAGTTACACTTGTCTGAAGGTATTAGTCAGTCAGTCAGTCAATCAGTCAGTCAGTCAGTCAGTCAGTCAGTTAGTCAGTCAGTCAGTCAGTCAGTCAGTCAGTCAGTCAGTCAGTCAGTCAGTCAGTAGAAAACTCCACTAAATAATTTTTTTTTAGATTCCGTAGGAAGCATTTAGGGTCATACTGAAAGCACTTTTAGGCCTAACCAATACTGCCAAGGCACTAATGAAGGTATTGTGAGGCTGGTTTTAGGGTAATATTTTCAAAAAGCGCAAACCTTCATGATCCCTAATATATAGTACTACCGTACTGTATGACGCACATGCAACCATTTTTTGACTGCTACTTTTGATAGCACATCTTTTTTAGTGTTGTACTGATTCCCACTTTTTAGGCAAAACCGATATCCGATATGTTTTTACCCTATTTTACTGATAGTTAACCAATACCCGATTGTAGGTCTCTGCAAGATATACTTGTACATATTCTACTAAAAGTAGAGCTAGTAATGCCAATGCTGTGAGGTTTTACACTCAAAGTTGCTAGTCAGACAAGTGGGCTAGGACTCCATTTATTATTGTGATTACCACAAAACATAAACAAATAACCTAAGTACATGCCAGAGCCTTTGACACCAGTCCTCCAGTGGTACTGCAGCTGCTGAAGCTGAATAGACTAATAATCCGCTGGCCATAGTCCATTACAACCGATTTCTGATTATGATAAAAACAGCTAATTATCAGCTTCTACCGATTACCAATCCAATAATCGGTACAACTCTAATCTTTTTCTTTTTCACAGTACATTGTTTTAAAAGCAGCATTCTTTTTCACACCTCAGGTAAAAGTGACTGCTCAAACAGAACATTTTACATAAAACGTGCAATTGTTCAACTAGAGTAACAGAACACTGTGTGCAGGCAGGGGTTGCCCACCTGGTATGGCAGTCCACATGCCAAATTTGAGTAAATCCCCCCCAGCCAATCCCAATATACAAGCAACCAAAGTTTTGGGTTTTTTCCTTTCTTTGTTCTTCGGGGTTTTTTTCCTACTCCTTTTAAAATTGCTATAAAACACAAATGTGCAATCCAATCAAGCTGAAATTTGGCACGGGGGTCTAAACATGAATCCCAGTACCAAATTTTGTGCGAATCTGAATAAAATTCATGGAGTTATGCATGTAAAATATCCTTCTGTCAAGCCTGTAGGGCAAACTGCTTCATGGAATGAGTTGAAAATTTGTTTGTGGATAGGTTACCTGTATAGGAGTGCCTTTTGGTGGTTTGAAGGAATAGAGATATAAAGAATTGGTGTAATAATTGCACGGTCAAGTTTTGTGAATAAAAAATCAATTAGTTTTCACACCTACTGGGCAAACCACATGGAGGAATAGTTGAAAATCAGTATGTAGCCCTGTAGATGGAGTAATCATCATAGAAAGTACTTTTAATAGTATACAAGAATCGGATTAAAAGTCACTGAGTTACAGTGTGAAACCTACATGTATACAGCAAGTGTACAATCAAACTACTCTAATAGTACAGTCATCCTAATCTAATCAAAAACAGCCAAGCTGTAAAAATAGGAGTGCGGCCCTTGAAAAGGCTATGGTGAAAAAAAGATGTGAAATCCAAGGTGGCGGCCAAGAAATGGCTGTGATGGTAGGTTAATGGTAAAAATTTTAATAACAACAATTCAGGTGAATTTGGTGCCGCTTGGTCAATTGGCACAAAATTCACCTGAATTGTCGTTACTAAATTTTTTACCATTAACCTACCATCACAGCCATTTCTTGGCCGCCACCTTGGATTTCACATCTTTTTTCACCATAGCCTTTTCAAGGGCCGCACTCCTATTTTTACAGCTTGGCTGTTTTTGATTAGATTTCACTTCTTTTTGTATTTGTATACCTCAAAGATGGCCTATGGCCAGCTTTGGGGCTTTTTAACCTATATATTTTTCTTTACCACAGGAAAAAGAAAAAGATGAAGCAGATTTTATAAACACTTTAACTCATTCTGATTTTATCAGTAAATGTACAAATTATATATATAATGCATATATCAAGAGTTCATAATATAAAAAGAGAGCATATATTTATTACATGTCAATTAATCCCCACAGGATAATTTGCAGCTGATCTCTCTACTGGGTGACTTGAAATGTAGCTGAAATCTCTACAGGGTGATCTGCTTGTACGTAGATGAACTCTTTACAGGATTCTCTCTACAGGGTGACTTGACTCTAGCTGAACTCTCTGCAGGGTTATCTGTTTGTAGTTGAATTCTCTGCAGGGTGATTTGTTTGCAGCTGAACTCTCTACAAGGTAACTTCTTCTAGCTGATCTGTCTACAGGGTGACTTGTTTCTAGCTGGTCTCTCTACAGGACGATTTGTTTGTAGCTGAATTCTCTACAGGGTGATGTGTTTGCAGCTGAACTCTCTACATGGTGGTTGCTTTGTAGCTGAACTCTCTAAAAGGTGACTTCTTCTAGCTGAACTCTCTACAGTGTGATCTTTTCATAGCTGAACTCTCTACAGGATGATTTGTTTGCAGCTGAACTCTCTACATGATGATTTCTTTGTAGCTGAACTCTCTACAGGGTGATTTCTTTGTAGCTGAACTCCCTACAAGGTAACTTCTTCTAGCTGATCTATCTACAGGGCGATTTATTTGTAGCTGAACTCTCTACAGGTGATTTGTTTGTAGCTGAACTCTCTACAAGGTGATACTTCTAGGTGATCTCTCTACAGGATGACTTGTTTCTAACTGAACTCTCAACAGGGTGATCTGTTCATAGCTGAACTTTCTACTGGGTGATTTGTTTGCAGCTAAACTCTCTACATGGTGGTTTCTTTGTAGCTGAACTCTCTACAAGGTAACTTATACTACCTGATCTCTCTACAATGTGACTTGTTTCCAGCTGATCTGTGATTAGTTTGTATCTGAACTCTGTACAGGCTGATTTGTTTGCAGCTGAACTCTCTACAAGGTAACTTCTTCTAGCTGATCTGTCTACAGGGTGACTTGTTTCTAGCTGGTCTCTCTACAAGACAATTTGTTTGTAGCTGAATTCTCTACAGGGTGATGTGTTTGCAGCTGAACTCTCTACATGGTGGTTGCTTTGTAGCTGAACTCTCTAAAAGGTGACTTCTTCTAGCTGAACTCTCTACAGTGTGATCTTTTCATAGCTGAACTCTCTACAGGATGCCTTGTTTGCAGCTGAACTCTCTACATGATGATTTCTTTGTAGCTGAACTCTCTACAGGGTGATTTCTTTGTAGCTGAACTCCCTACAAGGTAACTTCTTCTAGCTGATCTATCTACAGGGCGATTTGTTTGTAGCTGAACTCTCTACAGGTGATTTGTTTGTAGCTGAACTCTCTACAAGGTGATCCTTCTAGGTGATCTCTCTACAGGATGACTTGTTTCTAACTGAACTCTCAACAGGGTGATCTGTTCATAGCTGAACTTTTTACTGGGTGATTTGTTTGTATCTGAACTCTCTACAGGCTGATTTGTTTGCAGCTGAACTCTCTACATGGCGGTTTCTTTGTAGCTGAACTCTCTACATGGTGACTTCTTCTAGATGATCTCTCTACAGGGTGACTTGTTTCTAGCTAAACTCTCTACAGGTGATTTGTTTGCAGCTGAACTCTCTACATGGTGGTTTCTTTGTAGCTGAACTCTCTACAAGGTAACTTCTTCTAGCTGATCTTGATACAGGGTGATTTGTTTGTAGCTGAATTCTCTACAGGGTGATTTATTTGCAGCTGAATTCTCTACAAGGTGACTTCTTCTAGCTGAACTCTCTACAGAGTGATTGATTTTTTTTGCAGCTGAACTCTCTACATGGTGGTTGCTTTGTAGCTGAACTCTCTAATAGGTGACTTCTTCTAGCTGAACTCTCTACAGGGTGATATTTTCATAGCTGAACTCTCTACATGATGATTTCTTTGTAGCTGAACTCCCTACAAGGTAACTTCTTCTAGCTGATCTATCTACAGGGCGATTTGTTTGTAGCTGAGTTCTCTACAGGGTGTTTGTTTGCAGCTGAACTCTCTACATGGTAGTTTCTTTGTAGCTGAACTCTCTACAATGTGACTTCTTCTAGCTGAACTCTCTACAGGGTGACTTGTTTCTAGCTGATCTCTCTACAAGGTGACTTGTTTCTAGCTGAACTCTCTACAGGTGATTTGTTTGCAGCTGAACACTCTACATGGTGGTTTCTTTGTAGCTGAACTCTCTACAAGGTAACTTCTTCTAGCTGATCTTTCTACAGGGTGATTTGTTTGCAGCTGAACTCTCTACAAGGTGACTTCTTCTAGCTGAACTCTCTACAGAGTGATTGATTTTTTTGCAGCTGAACTCTCTACAGGGTGATCTGTTCGTAGCTGAACTCCCTACATAGTAACTTCTTCTAGCTGATCTTTCTACAGGGCGATTTGTTCGTAGCTGAGTTCTCTACAGGGTGATTTGTTTACAGCTGAACTCTCTACATGGTAGTTTCTTTGTAGCTGAACTCTCTACAATGTGACTTCTTCTAGCTGAACTCTCTACAGGATGACTTGTTTCTAGCTGATCTCTCTACAGGGTGACTTGTTTCTAGCTGAACTCTCTACAGGGGATTTGTTTGCAGCTGAACTTTCTACATGGTGGTTTCTTTATAGCTGAACTCTCTACAAGGTGACTTCTTCTAGCTGATCTCTCTGCAGGGTGATTTGTTTGTAGCTGAACTCTCTACAGATGATTTGTTTGTAGCTGAACTTTCTACAAGGTGATACTTCTAGCTGATCTCTCTACAGGATTACTTTTTCCTAACTGAACTCTCAACAGGGTGATCTGTTCATAGCTGAACTTTCTACTGGGTGATTTGTTTGCAGCTTAACTCTCTACATGGTGATTTCTTTGTAGCTGAACTCTCTACAAGGTAACTTCTTCTAGCTGATCTTTTTACAGGGCATGTTTGTTTGTAGCTGAGTTGTGATTGGTTTGCAGCTGAACTCTCTACATGATGGTTTCTTTGTAGCTGAACTCTCTACAAGGTGACTTCTTCTAGCTGATACAGGGTGACTTGTTTCTAGATGAACTCTCTACAGGGTGACTTGCATGTAGCTGAATTGTCTATCAGATTAACTGTTTGTAGCTGAATTCCGTACAGAATATCCTGCAATGTAATATAATTCTGTAATGGAGTAAGTTATAAACGTAGCTGAATGCTCTATTAGGATGACTGTTCTATTAGAGTATCTCGATCTCGCATTTGCTACACGTAGTTGCCTTTCGAATCATAACTCAGTGGTTTGTAATCCGATTCTTCTGTACTACTGCAAGGACTTTCTATGATGATTATTTCAGCTACACACTGATTTTCAGCTCATTGCTCTAAGCGGTTTGCCTGATAGACACGAAAACTAATAGTATTTTTATTCATAAAAATCGATCGCGTAATTTTGACACAGGTCGGGTTTTGTGTCATATCTCCGTGGTCTTTATCCCGATTCCTTTCAAACCACAAAAAGGCACTCCTACGATGGTTGCTCCATCTACATAGCAATTTTCAACTGATTCCTCAAAGGAGTTTACCCTGTAGGCGTGACAGACCTTCGACCTTATTTTACGCAAATAATCGGCCATAACTCCGTGAATGTTCATCGGATTCCTACCAAAGTTGGTACAGAGATCCGCCTTAATGAGCCCTTTAAGTGTGCCAAATTTCAGCCCGATCCGAGCACGCATTCGTGTTTTATGGCGGATTTTGCGAAATGTGTGAAATGAAGAAGTAGAAGAAGAAAAAAACGAAGAAATTAAAACAAAATTTTGTTCGCTCGTATCTCGGAAATGGCTGGAGCGATTTTCTTCAAATTTGGTGTGTAGACTCCCCTTGCTGGCCGGCACCTCTCTAGCAAATTTGGTTCCAATCGGATAAGGGATCATAGAGCTACATAGGTGTGAAAATTGCATTTTCTTTCTTCCTGTTAATATACTCACGGGTGGCACGCCGGCTTCTTGGGCCGCACGACACACTACCGTGTGTCTTGATAGAGCATTCAGCTACATTGATACATAAGTCACTTTATTTGAATGTTAAACTACGTACAAACAAGCTACATAAAAAGTCAACCTGTAGCAAGAGTTCAGCTACAAACAAGTCACCATGTAGAAAGTTCAGTTACGTACATTACAGTCACCCTATGGAGAGTTCAGCAACAACACATCCTGTAATGAGTAGTTCAGCAATTAACAAGTCATCCTTTGTAGAGAGATCAGTTACAAACAAGTCATGCTGTAGAGAGATCAGTTACAAACAAGTCATGTTGTAGAGAGATCAATTACAAACAAGTCATGCTGTGGACAGTTCAGTTACAAACAAGTCAAGTTGAACTTTCTACAGGTTTAAGAAGAAGGTGATGTTACATAACTGAACGCCCTATAGGGTATAAACAAGTCACCTTGTCATGAGTCCAGCTATGTTGCAACTCACCCAGTAAATGGTTGAACAATACAACAAGAAATGATATATCTATACCAAAACAGCCAAGCTATAAAAAAGGGGTGCGGCCCCCAGTTGTAAGCTTTGAAATCTAAGGTCAAGGATAAAGCACGAATTCATTTGAATTATTGTTATTAATTGTTCACCACTACAACTGGATTTATCCGGGACAATACTATAAAAGACGTTTCAAGTATAATGCTAATGTACTACCACTTCTATCATGCATTTTATAGTATGATGTGCTTACCCTGAAACAGGCACACCCATGGAGGTCTCGTTTCTAGGATACTTCATACACTATTGTTAAATAATACCACAAAGTTTTTCTTATCAGAAAAGACGGGTTTCATGAATCGTCGAGTTAATGGTTGGTCCACTGGATTGTTAAGACAGCCAATGACAGTCAGCTGTTTTTCAGAAGTATGGCGTGATTCACTTGTGTGCGCATAGACATGTGTGATACAAGATTTGTAGAGCTGTGAACCTGATAACAAATTCAAAACTGGTTAACTGGCTACCAATAACTGGCAGTTACCGGTTAACTGGTTTCTGTGTAGTGGTGTTATACAAATGTAATTTAGAATATATACATAAAGCCTTTAGTAATCAATACATGCTTTACAGGTGTTGTGAAGACCATCCTCGGCATTATGGAATCAAGTTTTATAATAAATGTTTCATTATGTTTGTACATTTTTTTTACAAAAACAGTGAAAATTGACTTACAACTGTTTTACAGTACTACTCAATGTGATATCTACTAATCTAACTGACTGTCACTTTAGTCGCTGATAAGGCAACTTCACTGGTGGTAGGTTATCGTGTAAGAAAACCAACTTCTCCACATTCTCTGGTTCTAAAGCACACCTCTTCGCTGTCACAACATTACCTGCCGTTTTTCAGAAGGAACTGATGTTGCCACCATCCCTAAATATTATTTTGCCATGCATGATAAGTTTGGATAAGAGTGCTGATGATCCTTCCACCACTTCAGTGGCTTCCCTTTCAATTCCAATATTGGTTCAGATTTGTAACGGCTTAACTCGGCTATCACCAGTTCATTGTAGGAAACTGTCACAGAGGTGTCTGTGTTTTCAGAAAAGGAGGTTCCCAATAATTTTTCAAGCATGCATTTCTTTCTCACTGGCTCACCACTACTATGATCACCATCTGGTGGTTGTTCATGTTCATCTAATACCATGAGTTCAGGTTCTTCACTGCCATCAGAAGTTGGAGCTGGTGGAGAAAATTTACTTACAATTTCATTGACCAGACAGTCGATTGTATTGGTCTGTTCCACTTCAGTTAAATGTATTGACTTTAAACGAGGGTCAAGGAGGGATGCTTTATTCATCAACTCACAGATTTCATTGTCTTGGTACCTGGTTTTCAAGTCATCATTGATAGCTCATTTCGCTCTGGAAATTACTGGAGAGTCTCCACCTTCCTCCAAATTCTTCCGTATTTTATCCAGAATAGGCCCTAGAACAGATAAGGTAGGGTACCTGCTAGCGCTAAGGTAAACAGTAGCATCCTTAAATGGTTCTAAAATTTTGCACAAATCTTCCAGTAGCCTTTATTCTGTAGGGGAGTGTTCCAAATGTAATAAGTCTCTGTGGTTATGAAGCACAGCAGCAACAACAGTTTGTTGCTCACATAACCTTTCAATCATGTCATAAACTGAATTCCATCGATGTGGAACTGCCTGAATTAACTTGTGATGAGGTAAGCCTAATAGCTGCTGCTTTTCTTCCAATTTCTCAAAATCAAGACGAGATTTGTTAAAATGCTCTACTACCTTTCTAGTTCTGGCTACAGCTGTGTGCATTACTGGTAAAGCAAAAGCTATTTGCACAGACAAGTTCAATGTGTGGCCAGAACAAGGTAAGTTAAGTATCTTGAGGTCAACTTTCAAGGACTTCTTAGTGTTACTGCCATTATCTGTTACAAAAGCTACAACATCTTCATCCAGTTGGATGCACCACTCAGACAGTGCAGCAGTGATTGCTTCACTAATGTGGGTGTGGTCATGTTCACCAGGTAAATGTTGGCACTGTAGCTGATTACTGACCATTTCAAACTCCTCAGTAAGATAATGCACTGTGAGTGAAAAGTAGCCATCACCAGCCCTTGACGTCCACATGTCAGTGGTAAGTGTTAACGCACTGTTGTCCACTTAATGATCCTCGTACTGCACGCTTCATTTCACAGTACTTCCGGTCAATATGATTCATTACAGTTCTTCTACATGGGACGACGAAACGAGGCTCCGCTACATCCATAAGGTTTAAAAATCCAGCCCCATCAACAACACTCACTGGTCTCAAATCTTTCGAAATAAACTCCACAACAGCATTGGTAAGTTCTAGTGCTCGAGCCGAATTCTGTGGTAACCTTTTCACACCTGACGATTGAACGAAACTATCCATGGTTGTAGAGAGATTTAAATCACTTTCATATAACTCGTTGTACTCTTTTCTGTGGTTAGTTCGTAAATGGTTCTTCAAGTTTGTCGTGCCGCCACCGTGAGCAACTTTCTGAGCACATAGCTTACAGGTAACACACTTATCTCTCTCAGCGGCCCCACTCCAGTTCTTTTCAACACCAAAATATTTCCACACTGCTGACTTTTGTCGGGAAGAATAAACAGCTAAGTCCAGTGCTGCTGCACTGCTATGGTTTGAGTGGTCCACCGCCATTTTAATTCTGCCACAATACCATGCACGTGCACCAAAGAAAAACCGGTTAAATTATTTCATTAATTGATTAACTGTAATATTTTTATTAACCGGTCAGTAACCGTTTTTTTTTAAAACCGGTTTACAGCTCTAAAGATTTGAGATAAATCTCGAAGAAAGCAGCTGAAGAAATGTACGGAGACTGTTTAGAATAGTCGTATAGACTTACAGCTGTACCTGCAGCAACCTTCTTTGTAACTGATTAGTTATTTAAGCTGTTTTTACCATATTTTGCGGTTTTGTTGTCTTGTAATTACTTAGTGGTTTCCTTTACGTAAACAAAAACAACCTAGTCGAGGTCCTTAGTCTATAACAATTACTTGGAGGTATGGTAACTACGTAGTTTAGGGTACATTGAAGCTTGTATAGTACAATTTGCCTTGGACTGTATGATCCCCCAGAAAATTCAGCGGTGACAGGGTTTACACTTTTTGCCATTAACCTACAATCACAGCCATTTCTTTCCCACCACCTCTGATTTCAAAACTTTTTTCACCCTGGCCTTTTTGTGGGTTTCACCCTTGTTTTCAGCTTAGCTTGTTTTGGTATAAATAGCCATTATTAGTCTCACCATCCAGCCTGTAATTTGGTAGGGAAAAAATACAGCCTGGCTGGTAAGACTATGCCATTATAGCATGCATTAAACCTCAACCTTTCATTACAAAATACGATCATTCAAATTTTACTTAAGGTCTATATTATCAACAATGTGTGATTTCACTCACCATCAGCATTTTCAATATCCTTGCTCTTGGAGGGCATCAAATGGAGCAGCCTTCCCTGAAATATACTACCATCCAGTTCCTCAAAAGCCTTCACTGCATGTTCTGGAAACACAAATGTGACAAAAGCATAACCAATCGGATGGCTCCCTTCCTTGTCAACAGGGATCATCACTTCAGTCAAAGGTCCATAATGTTCAAACAACTTCGTAACGTCTTCCTCAGAAACAGTGTAGGGGAGATTCCTAGCAAACAACCTACCAGAGTCTAACAAACTATCATCTATTTCTTTATTCTCTGCACCAACTTCCCATGGTTTTTTCTTTGTCGGGTTTTGTTTTTCTGTATCCATGTCTTCCTCTCTTTCTACAGGTCCCAGGTCAATGGATAATTCAATGTATCTGTTCTTCATAAAGTCCTTATCATGTTGTAACGACTGTTGTAAGTCTTTCTCATTGTAGAAGTCTACAAATGCTCTTCCAGAAGGCCTACCCTTGGCTGTTTGCACAAGGCGAATCTCTTTGGTGTTCACTGGATGGAAGAAATCTTTGATGTCTTGCTCTGTGGCTGAGAAGGGTAATCCCCTCATCTTTAGTGTTAGCTTAGGAATTGCCTCATTTTCATCATCTGATGAGCTCATGTGACCTTCTCCAGAGCTCGTGTGATCTTCCTCAGCACTCATGTGATCTTCCTCAGCACTCATGTGATCTTCAGATTTATCTTTACCAATTTTCTTCACAACTTTAGATTTCAAATATTCAAAATCAGATAGCTTTGGTTTATCCACTTCTGATTGGTCATTTTGAGTAGGTGATTCTGAATCTGAATCGCTCTCTTCAAATTTCAAATGTGTTCTAGTCAGCATTATTCCCTTCCCACCAGGTCTCTTAGCCTCGACACTTTCAATAAGTGGAACCACTTTAGGTTTACTGCTAGAAACCTTAGACTCAGTCTCTTCACTGTGTTCTGCTGTAGTTAGTTCGTTGCTCCAAGTCTTTCTCTTATCTTTCTTCTCGTGCAAAGTGACAAACTCTCTGAAGGCCGGGTCCTTCTCTAGATCATAATAATCAGCCAATTCTTTAGTAAGCTTTGACTTGTGCATCTCATGATTCAACTGTTGGTCTTTCGTTTTTTTACTGTTGTCGACATCAGCAGAATCATCTTTCTTAGTTACCTCTTCCTCTAGTTCCTTCTTTCGCTTGGCATAAGCAGAGCTACCTTTGGTATATTTGCTCCATGGTCGTGGGATGCTGGGGTCTCCATAAGGCTTGGCTATCTCCACTTCTATTCTTACAGAGTTAAGGAAAGTTTTGTTGAAATGTTTTACTGCTGCTTGTGCCTCTTGGTCACTACGGTAACCAATAAATCCAAAATGTCGTGACTTTCCTCTGCTACACTTTTGTAGTTTGACATCTGTCACTTGACCACACTGTTCAAACAAGTCACGGAGTTTCTTTTCATTCACCTTATTAGGAATATTCTTTATTATAACACGTGACATTTCCTGAAATAAATACAACAGTATTTAACTGGCAGCCTGATACACCCTAATACAATAAACAGTATGTACAACTGATGGACACTTACACTCATTGATGGATGCACAGTAAAACCTCTTAAAGAGTTAACCTCTCTAGATCTATAGTTTCTGAAGTTCCTATAGATGCCTACCAATACAATTTTACCTCTGAAAAAAGGAAAACTTCCTTACAACAGTAAAGTTTACTTGAAATCAGTCGGTCCCAGTTGTTTAGAGGTTTCACTGTATTAGATATTAACATGTACATGATGTTAACCACAACAACGATACAGTACATGTACATGTTGTATACATGTAGCAAAACCCATCTTAGCAGCCACCAGTTCATAAAGCCACCTCCCTAAGAAGGCCAGTTTAAAATCCCCAAGCAAAGAATTTATTCACTAATCTACAGCAACTTATCGAGGCTAAAAAAATTTAGGGCCAATTAGTACTGCAATTAAAGCATATGGCTCAAATTTTACCCAGTGCCAGAACCTGTTGAAATTAACCCCCCACATTGCCAGGTTTAAATGCAAGAAGGCATTGGTATACCAGTGGTAAATGTTGAGTGCTGTATAGTGTAAACAACCTAGAAAGCTCTGTGGAAGCACATAATGTTTGAATCTTAGCACATAATGTTTGTACTGCAAAAACCAGCCACTTTCACAAAATTCAATTTTGCAATAAAAAGTATTGAAATTAACTGAGTTAAAATACACATGCTACATTGCAATTTTAATTGCTTCAGTATGCATCGAAATAAAGCTCAATCAATATACATGCACACCATCAAATTCGCCTTTTCATGCGGCATAAGAAAATCTTTCATAAGGAACACGAGTTATGGGGTTTATTTATGATGTGGTAGAAATACTGTTGTCATTTCATTGTTGAAATGGTCTTCTTCTTTGTCCGCACAGTGACATACAAGGAAAACACGACACTAAAACACGACAAAAGATTTGCCAGTTTATGATGAACATACTGAGCCAAACCCCATTTTCGTAGCCTGTTTCCTTTGTGAGTTATATAAGCACCTGTAATTTATCTGCTGTATTGTTGCTGTACAAATCAAGTTTATTCCTGTTACAACTGTCTAGCACTATAACTATAAGACTATTCATCACAAAAGGCTGAAACTTTTTGTTGTCCACTCCTTTGTTACTATAGACAAGTATAGTAAAAAATCAGGAATTTTAAGTTCGATTAGGATCATAAAAAAGTAGGGAAACAAGGGAGGTAGCCTCTGCAGATATACCAGTTGACATTTAATCCCAAATTCAGTTTATACTCCAAGGCCAAGACTGAATTAGGGATTAAATGTCCACTAGTATAACTGCAGATGTAGGCGACCTCCCTTGTTTCCCTACTTTTTTCTATGATCCCTAATCGATCTTAAAATTCCTTACCTTACACTTGTTTGTTTACTTTCTTGTAACATTATGACTGGTGAACCCACACATACTGTATCAAAAGAAAGCATGGTGCCAGAGTCAATGCTTTCATTTGAATGCACACCCCAGCTATCAATTACTGATGCAAACATGAAGTGGCCACTACGCTTTGCTTTCAATTATATGTTTTTTCAGCCTGTTGCACAGCACTACAAACAGTGCTACAAACAAAGGACAGTAGGAGAAGCACCTCTGCAATCAATCCAGTCACCACCAAAAATATGGATTACATTTCAGAGGACTCAGTCTCACATATCAATAGTGTATGGCCAGTTTCCATTCTCAAACAGCTAATTTTGCAGCTCTAATTATTGCACACTCTGGTGTGTTAGTATAAGAGGAACCCACAATTGATCCCACCTTCATAGCTCGAACACGTGTCGCAGCTCAAGTCACGATCTAGATGCCGTCATGGAAGAACTACCTGAATTGATCAAGGATCTATCAACGAAGTTCGTCGACTTACAAGCAGAGGTGAATTCCATCAAATCCAGACGGAAACATAAGAAGTCTAAGAAATCTCGACGCCATCGCCATCGTAAAAGGAGCAGTTCCCATTCGCCTGAACGTTCTCAGAGCAAAACGCCAACAAGACATTCTTGGAGCAGAACGCCAATAAGACGTTCTCGGAGCAGAATGCCAATAAGACGCTCTTGAAGCAGGACTCCAGCATGACGATCCAGAACATCCGCTCATTTTCAGAGTAGAACGCCAATTTGTTTTCGGAGCAGAGCACCCATTCGTTCTCAGAGCAGAACACCCATTCATTCTCGGAGCAGAACACCTTCCCGTTCTCGGAGCAGAACACCATCCCGTTCCCAGAGCAGAACACCATCCCGTTCCATGAACAGAACACCACGGGGGAGGTCCTCATCACCTTCCCGGAGTCGTGGAAGGCCCCAGTCCAGAAGCGGAACAACACGCTCAACCTCTCAACACTCACGTCATGCCAGACAGAGAGACTGGAATGGCATACCAAAATACCCCGACTGTGATGGGTTAATAGAATTTGGGGACTCAGATATTGAGTCACAGCCCATACCCACAACCAGAGTGGTGGAGATCTCCGACAACACACAGGCCCTCCTTTCAAAGAAGTTTGCCTTAAGGACAGAAAGAGTACAATGACTCAAATCCAGGAATACTTATGCCTTACCTAGGGTAGCGGAGACAAAGACTCCCAAGCTGGATGGATTTATAGGGCGAAGTTGTCCCCTCAAACAAAAGCCATAGATGCCCAACTTGCAAGGCTTCTATCGTTTGTCCTAGATGCTGTAGCCCCTTTTACTACCATTGTGGAGGCCAACTCAAGGGGCAAGGAGGTGACTCATATCCAAGCTGTTAATGCCACAACTGCAGCAATGGAACTGGTGGGAAATGCTAGTGCCCACATATCACACTACAGACGGACAAAGATTGTCAGCACCCTGAACAGAACTTTGCTCCCACTATTGGATGAGGACAAGAATTTTGAAGGAGCAGCCCCGTCACTATTTGGATCTCAATTCACACAACAGTCCAAGGACTTAGTTGACCAGGTCAAAGCAATGAGATCCTCAACCGGATATCTCAAAAACTCCACTCGATTCTGAACTGAACCCTCTAACAGTGGGGGAGGATACAATTCTAGAAATGGAAGAGGCCAAGGCTCCCAGAGAGGACACTACTCTGGCCCATTGGGACGGGGTGCCCGACGATATCCCCAGCGGAACAAGAACTGAACATACATGTATATGACTGCTGGATGTCTTAATAGTATATTTTCATATAAGCTACGCTAATAGTTCCCTTTTAAACAAAGATCACATTGCAATATTCCTCCAACTTCCAGTGAAATAACTGGCCCAATACAGTGTACGTCAACTGTCATTACATTGGGGCCGGTGGTCTTAATATATAAAACATGATAAGGTAAACAGATAAGGTACATACACATTTCACCAATACACAGTACTGAGATACAGGAGCAAACCTCAAAGTGTAAGAACCAAACCTCTCAGTCAACCCTGGTCGGGGAAAAAATGGGGGAGTGTAGAATTCACCTGTTGTCATCTATATATAGTAATGGTCACTGGTCGGAGCTAGGGACTCTTGGAGACCATTCACAATTCAGACACTTACTATGCACAATTCAGAACCGGGTTTGATTATGATGTCCTGGAGAGAGGATCTATTCCGGGCCCATAAAGGTCAAACATGACAACTGCTCTTTGGTAGGAAGCCACCAAACACAAAGGGTCAGAGCTACCTGAGAAGTTAGGAAGATAATGTTCCAAGTAGCACATCACAATCCACATCTACACATAAACCCTAAGGCAGGGTTTTGATAAGTGTCTTGACTTTGAGCCAAACTGGATCAACCCAGACATCTACTGCTCCACCAGTAGTATAACACTGGGCCAATTAGCTCAAGTTTGAAGTGAATTAGTTACAAGGCCAATGAAGCGCCACATTGCCTTATCAATTACCCTGCTCCAAGGGGGAGTTCAACACCCCCCCCCCCCCCCCCATAAGCCTTTTGGCCAGAACCCTGGAACACGGTCACAAGTACAAGACTGATATATGGTCCAAGTTTCTCTTCAAAACTGTCAGTATACCCAACAACCAAACAACCTCTCATAACACGTACCTGTTGCAGAAACAACTGCAAGATATTACAAAGGGCTATTCCTGTAGCCCAGTGGGGGGAGGGAAGAGGATGATGCCAGCCCTCCATGGAAGCCTTGAGCAAGTGGTCGGAATTAAACCTTTATCATTATGGATATCTACAATTAATAACTATAACCCACATGAATGTCTCTCTACACCAGGCAAAGTTGAGAACCAGAGAGCCGAGATAACCCCTTACTGAGCATTTAAAATTAGTGTAACAGACAAATTGAATACTCACATGTAGCCAACGGGATATATATGTAGTACTCAACTCCCAAACTCTCAGGTAATCATCCAATGATCTGAATATATGGGCATAGTCACATTTGACGCCCTGTAAGCAGCCAACTAACTAGTCCTCAGAATCAGCACTACAAAGGGTTATCAGAGGCCTCAGTCTAAGGTAGGGCAGTGCTCTCATTTGGATTTGGCTGCAGCTACAAACCTTACCATTGATATGTGAGACTGAGCCCTCTGAAATATAATTCATAAATGGCTCAGACCACGAAGTGGTTGCAAGCTATTTAGAATTATGTGAAAAGGGTGAGGTCGAGCATATCAATGGTCCCACCCTCCAACCCAGAGTAATGCACAAGTTCAAGCTACTCGAAGACCGAGGTGGGATCGATTGTTGGTTCCTTTTATACTAACATACCGGAGTGTGCAATAATTAGAGATGCAAAATTAGCTGTTTGAGAATGGAAACTGGCCATACACCATTGATATGCTCGATCTCACCCTCTTCATATAATTCTAAATAGCTTGCAAACACTTCATGGTCTGAGCCATTTATGAATTATTCAAGTACGCCAACTGTCAATTACTGACTTGAAAGTAGAAGTGGCCATTACACTTCACTTTCAATTATGTTCAGCCCGTTACATACAGCTAGCGTTACAAACAGTAAGAACAGTAATTAATCTAGTCCCCACAGAAAGGTTACAAATGTAGGGAAGCCTTGGACTGTCAGCGAAAAGAAATGGGACACAAAAGGAGGTCAAAGGTAAGTCAATGATGCGTGTATTGTACATATTGCAGTATGCCAATAGGCACCTGTCAGGCTGAAGCAACACCAAACAGTGAAAAATCAAGTCCATATTTTTAGCCATTATCGAGTTACGCTCGTCTGAAGGCATTAGTCAGTCAGTCAGTCAGTCAGTCAGTACAAACTTCCACTAAATTTTTTTTTAATTTCCTAGCAACTTTTTGGAAGCATTTCAGGTCATACTGAAGGCACTTTTGGGCTTGGTTATACCTAACCAATACTGCCAAGGCACCATGAAGGTATTGTGAGGTAGCTGGTTTTAGGGTGCTATTTTGGCCAGAAAAACCCAAACCTAGTACTACCATACTGTATGATAACAGAGAAGCAATAAAGTGGAATTCAAGGAATGAGCAAAAATGACTGGTTTTGCTTAGCGGATCACATGTGTATGAATTGGTGGTGGAATTTCTTGCCGCTAGTTGTATTGTATGCATATTATAGCCATTGTTTTGATGTTCGCTGGTATTTATAGCCACATGAAAAAGCTTTTTCTCGTATATACTTTACTAATTGAATTGATGATACACAAATGAGACCACAGAAATACACTTGGTATTGTTACATGCAGACATGGACAGGTGACCTGATCAGAATTTCACACATCTTCGTAATCCATTCAATTAATAAAGTATATATGAGAAAAAGTTTTTTCATGTGGCTATAATCACCAGCAAACATCAAACCATATGGCACAAGAAATTTACAAAACTATGTTTGTGTGTACTGTTAATCATTTCCTGATCATGTTTCCTGGGTTGTACTCCGGGACCATGAATAAGTGACCTGACTATCAAGGTGTCCACATTTTAGGGTGTGGGCTCTACTGTATATCATGGTATCTTTTTTAAAGAGATGACCTGCTAACAGTGTGAATAAATGGACTGTACTGATATTACCTTCTACTGTACTCCAGCAACCCTGAGGGACTCTGCAATAAGCAGTGTGGAACAAGTAACCACAATACATACAACAAAAATAGTTCAGGAATCTGACTTGGCATATGGTAAATTCTACTGTATCTGACATTGCAAATCCAATTCACACTGTGACAATGAGTCCAGAGTCAATTATTACTGCCTGACATAGGCCATTTGTCAGGCAATATCATGCATGGCCGACCATAATGGAACCTGCCTAACAAAATGTCAGATCAAAATAGAAGGAAGTTGTAGAGTTATAATAGTGAAGCATTGTCAATAATAGCAAACACAACTTGACAACAATGATTGTATTATTATTTTAGGTTGAGTCACTCTATTCTGTCAATGTATTGTAAGGATTTCCCTGTTGTGATGAATTGTGTAAAACAGTAGCATATCAATGTCAGATAATGCTTTAGGTTGCCTGACATTTTCACTGGGATTTGAAAAAAATTACAATTGTCTCTGAGTCGATGACAACAGTAAGAGAGCCATTCAACAAATCAAACAGTCCACACAATGCAGCATCTATTACCTCAATCCCAAAACTCGATGCTGCACAGCTATTCAAACTCGACCACTACTTGACACTTGAAAATGATGTCTGAGTTCATAATTAAAAATTGATTGCAGCAAAGCTCAAGTGAGGCTATTACTCAAAGTGTGATGTTTAACCACGTAAATACAGCATATAATCCCCACCAATTAAACCTTGCATACAGTACAACACACGTGACTATTAGATGTGCGTGCAACATCTGGAACTGTGAAATAAACAAACTAATTGTAGACCAAAAGCTGTGACTATGTAGCTTTGACTGCTCTATTAGAGTATCTCAATCATTTTAAATGCAGCGGGAGGTGAAAAGTGAAGCGTTGCTGGTCAAATGGAATCTAGTTTTGCTAGGTCAATACAGAGCTATAACAAAGTTATATAGTTAAACTGCCACTGGCCTAAATGTAAAAGGTGGTTTCTGGTGAAACAACAGAAATCTGCCACTAATCTTCCCCAAAGGTCTGGTTACACAAGCAATACTTTAATAGGTGACATCACATGCAATGTGTCGATCAAAACATTGATCCAAGTCTTCAGCATTTCTTTATCAGAAATTTAGACTACAGTTGCAACAAATGTCAAATTTATTTAGTATCCAGATCAACGAATACCGAACTATTTGGTAACATTTATATTAATGTAAAAAGGCTTGAATTTTGGGAAAGCTGGTGTGGGAGATTTTATTGGGGGAGTTGCAACAGGGCAGACCACCTATAGAAACTTTACAGTTCGGCTGGACTAGTTGAGGAGAAATACAACTGGTAACCAAAGCCTATACACTTGCAATATACTAGTGAAACAAATGTATCCGGATACCAAAATTACAAATATCGAAACAAATCAAATATTTGTTGCTAGCCCTTATGAAAATTTTGTGTGCAACTTGTATGCGGTTTGCAACTACACGCGTGCAGTGCTCTTAAGATGGTTGCAAAACAATAGCACAACTTTGCATATTCTCTGCATGCATACAGTTCAGTAGCAATAACCTAGTGAGTTCTTTTGCTATCATATTGCACATATGCAATTTGCTTTCTTACAATAGCATTATTCATGCTATCCTTTTACTTGTATATTGCACGTGTGCATTTTGTTCTCATACAATAGCAATGTATTGTGCTCTTTTTGCTTGCATACTGCATGCTTGCAGTTTGCTTTCATAAGTTTAGCTGTAATAGGGGGTTAGTTTGCTCACAAATTACACACATGCAGTCTGTTCTCTTTCTGCTTACATGCAGTATACAGTACGAAATAGCCAATCAGATGAGAACAAACAAATGTTTAAAATTTGCGCCCAAACTGTTTGCTACTATTGATAACCTGTACAAAGAAAACAAGTAGTCTTTGTTAGTGGGATGTGATGTTCTACAAGAAAACTTGTTGTAGCAGTACATGACATTACAAGTACAGCTGAAGTTGGCGTCTTGAGTCTCCTTGAAAGTTGTGCGTCACAGGTGGAGAAACATTTCTAAACATGAATAAAATACTACCGCTACTGTTCATTATGGCTTCTTTGCTTTCTGTAACAAAATGAGGGAGTGTAACTTTTAACCTTTGATTTAAAGACTACAGAAATGTACAATTGAAAGCAGACAAGAAGTGGGATCGAGAGTATTTGAACCTGTATCAATTTCTACATTGCTTTTGGACAAAGCTCAACTAAAGATCATCTTTGTGAAAAAATTGTGTGCAGTGAGGTCAAACAGACAGTTTGTGGCTTGTAACTGACTTGTAGTTTTGTATTGTATTGCACGCATTTCTTGTAGATGTGAATTACAAATTTAAAAGAAATACAAATATGAAATAAATAGCCAACGTTTGCAAGCTGCATGCATGCAGTCGCTCAACTGCTAAACTGCTCACAAGTTGCACGCATGCAATAGCACACATGCAAGCGTTTACATGCAACAGCTTTGCAAATGCATGTGTGTAATCGGGCCAAATACTAACATGCACACACATGCATTTGATTACATGCATTTGCATGCAAATATAGTGTGCAAATTTTCATAAGGGAGTTTACTAATTTGTTGCTAGTTTACTAATTTGTTGCTAGTTTACTAATACTGGCAACACACCATCACCTGAGAATTAATTTTAAACCCATAACAACAATCATGGGTGGAGTAAAGGGTTTATTTCTACAGCACTAATTAACACTACATTTCTCTGTTAAAAGCAGCTGCCAACAGCATCAAGGTACAACAACTACACAAGGACTAGACCTCCAGACCACACAGGTCCCCTGTGGTCTAGAGTCTATTACATAGAGGTGACCATCATATCAATTGGTCCCCTGTGTAAGGATGCAATAATGTTTGATTTAAATATGACGATGTGGATATTCATCCTTCATTAGGGAATCAGGTAATAATTCGCAACTAAGAAGTTCATTAGGGTTACAGTTCAGTATTATAAAAAATTACAAGTACTAACAGTTGACGTTTGGTCAAGCTATAGTACATAGACAATGAGCTAAGAATCCTCAAATCATTTAATAACTCACGGGATGGAATTACACAAGTTTTGAAATTTGCCTCATTTGTACATGTAGTACTGATTGACCCGCCAAAAATTATTTCAAAATCTGTTCATTCAAATGTCAGACACAGCCAATCAAAGCTTTCATCAACATTTTTTATGTGGAAGGCATAAACCTCCCAAACAGCCAAACCACACATGTATGTATGTTCTTGACACCTTTACTGTCACCAATAACCATCTGGTTGGGTGAAAATCTATTTCTGTTGAGAAAAATTACTTTTTTAATTGTACCACAAAGCACAAACCTTCTGTAAGTTCCCATAGGATGGCATTGTGTGGAGGCACTCTTGGTACTAGCCTCCCACCGCCAGCACCTTAGCTGGTACCAGCACAATATATATAACCTAGCTACCTTTACACACTGGCCAATACCAACAACTAGTTCAGAACTGTGAACTATTTCCTCATTTAGCATAAGGGACTGCATGCACCACAATCAATAAGTTACACAGTGGCGATTCTAGATCTGACCTACAGGGAGGGCAAGTAGGAAACAGCATGAGTGTTGTTATATGGCTGTAATATGAAGTAGAAGGGGTGCAACTCCCAGATTTTTGCAATTTGAAGGCTTAAAACAGCCTAAAATTTATGCTAAAAACATGAAAAACTAAAAATAACAAAGCCAATCTATACTGCAACTTTTCTCCAAGATTTTAAAGTCATTTTTCAGCAGGGGGGAGCTATGGCTCCTCTCCTCTTAGAATCGTCTATGAAGTTACGCAGTTCCCACTTCTATATGTCATCAAAATACATAAATTTACAGATGCTGGTTACTGGCCAGTACGTTGCACAAAACATGTGATGAAAAACGGCACAGTAAAGTATAGGCTAAGATAACCATGCAACTTAAGCTGTACTTGGTAGCAGCTATCGGACAGTAGTACCACTCAAGGACACTAGTCACATGTAACAAGTGCGGATAATGTCACTAGTCATAAAGTGACATTATGAGTGGTGAAGCAGCATGAATTCTGGTCCCTTATACTAATGTCTTGAGTCCATGTTGGTCAGCAAAATCAGCCTGAGTAGCTTGCTGATACTAGAAAATTTGGAATAAATTCTGCAGTTCTGTTCCTAGTACACGTTCCGTTCCTAGTACTTGAAGTGCTAAGCTGTAGCTTTACTACAGCTTAGCACTTATTATTTATTATTATATTATTATTATTAATGGACAAACATTGCTTGGCAGTACAAGACTGTCAGGCTAGGCCGCAGGCCTTTGAGAGTGCCCATATCTTGTTGTTCTCCATAAATCATCAAGATTCTTCTTAAACAATGCCACGGTTGGTGCAGAAATAACATCCGCTGGAAGAGAATTCCACAAATTAACTACTCTGTTGGTGAAAAATTATGCCTCACTAGCAGTCGAGATCGAAATTTAAAGAGTTTACGGTGGTGACCTCTGGTGGTATCCGTATTACTCAAAGTGAAAAATGAGGTAGGGTAGATGTCATAGTAACCATTCAATATCTTGTAGGTCTCAATTAGATCTCCCCTTTGACGTCTACAATACAGTGAATATAAACCAAGTCTCTCTAGACGAGTTTCGTATGGTAAATCAAACAAACTAGGTAATAACTTGGTGGCACGTCTCTGTACCTTCTCTAGGAGATCAATATCTTTCGCCAAGTAAGGGCTCCAGACCTGGATGCAATACTCCAAGTGAGGTCTGACATACATTTTGTACAAAAAAGTCAACAAGTCAACAGAAAAAAGTTTGAAGGACCTTCTTAGCAAACCAAGAACTTGCATAGTTTTTGCTGCAGCCTTACGACACTGTAGAGATGGTTTCAAGTCTTCAGTGCACCAAATACCAAGATCTTTTTCTTCTTGCGCTTCTGTGATTTCAAAGGGTAAGTTGGTGGAACTGTCCAGCACTTCATACATACAAGTGCTAAGCTGTAGCTTTACTACAGCTTAGCACTTCATACATGCAAAACTTCACGTATGTACTGACAATAAATTGACTTACAGTGGTTGAATGTTCTAAAGATGCGTGAGTCTTCACGTGTACAATCCGCGAAATAATTTACGAAATGATGGGCATTAGTTGGAACAAAACGCTAACTGAGTGTGCTAAGCAAGTTCGCAAGAATGGGAGATCCAGTTGACAAAGAAGTAATCGGTATGATCAAGAGGTATGATATACATCCCTATGCTCAATACCATTGCTTTGAATGAACACAGTGGTTTATGGTAATATACGAAGTATTACGGACAGCATGTATGTATGGTATTATGTAATAACTGTATGTCTGTGGGGCCACTGCTGAAAAGCAATATTTTTATTCTTTCCTATTAAAGACTACATGGCGCCATTCAGACACTCTTGCTGGCGACTTCGATACCAACAAATTCCTTTCTGAAAGAAGGATTTGCAATCTATGCAATACTTCATAGTCTCATGCCCAGACCACATTTTTCTCTTTCGTGTTTGGGTGGGGAAACAATTCCCCACCCAAATACAAACAGTGTCTGTCTATTGGTAGTCTCACGTGGCCAGACCCTTTCCGCGCAGCCGCTTATTGATAGGAATTATAAGCACCACGCTACAAGGGTCTGGAATGGACCTTATCCGCAATGACATCATAATTGACAAAATGGCCGTGTTTAGTGTGGGCACTTCGTATGTAATCACTAAAATGAGCTTTATTTGTGGATTTTACGACATGGAACTATTGGATAATAAAGGTAAAAGGCTAGTTAGCGTGATGTGGCGATGCGAAATAGTCCTACCAGACGAAACCAGACTTAAGTTTGCAATCGACGCAAAACCACCCGCATTTGCCTTGTAATTAAGTATGTTTGCCCTTGCTGCAGTATGTAAACGTTAACATAGCGAATCGCCATCTCTCCCAATGCAAAAGTGTCCACACTATCGGCTGACATTTTGTGCTTTGACGTCATTGCAGATAAGGTTCATAGTTTGTGAACATGAAATTTTTCGAAATGTTATTGGTGACAATTGATTGACTGGGTAACACCTAATAGTGCGTTTACACTAGCAGTTGGGCACAGTACAGTACAGCACGGCACAGTACGCTTAATTTTGCTAGCATAAATGGGTATCGATCTGAGCCAAACCATTACGTGCCGGGCTGGCCTGGCCCTGCTACTTCAACCGTGCTGGCTCGGTACGGTACGGCACGGTAGACAAATTGAAACAAACCTTGCTATATCCTTGGCTGCTGTACGTAAATACGATGGCTTCTACCATGGCCAAACATGAAATAAAGTCCAGTTACCACGTTAGACTTGAAATGAGCTGTCCATCAAGCGGTAGCTGCTGATATTGTCCCTCAAACCGATTGCTGGTAACTTGTATGACAGCAACTGCTTGAAAACGGCAAGGGCATCTCGTAGGACGATACTTTAGTCATCACGTGTTTATGTATAAGCTTGCCCAGCACGGTTATTTCCTTACCAATGTAAACGTGCACTTAAAACGTAGTGTACTTTACCGTACCGAGCTGGAGCTACTAATGTAAACGCACTATAAGATACAAAGGTACAGAATGCAACGTGTGTTCCCTTGAATCTTTAGTCTGTTCTGATTGGCAAATCCGCTTAAAACCTTTACCTACTTTCCTTGTACCTTGAGATGAACTGAACTTGTTTGTCTTTATTCAGCCGTACTTGTTGAAGATTCGTAGAAGGCAAAACCCACACAGGTCGATACTCGTCATTCCCAGAGGCCTTCTTCAGCTCTTTCTTCAGTAATCAGACTACTTTGGTGATTAAGGGATTGCGTGAGCCAATTTACACTCCCCAACCACTGGGATTGTAGATTTTTTTTAAATACGTGAACTATTCCAGACTGTGATTGATCGCCCTGTACATGTTATCAGCCTAATAAGTGGGGAGTGTATAAACAGTGGAATGGACTACTGGAATGGTGGAATACTGGAATGGTGGAATGGAATTTTTTAAAGTTCAATATCAGTTTTTACATCCAAATAAGTACAACTCCTCCCCTTATGTAAGCAAATAAATAGGCTTCCCTTTAAAGTCAGCTCTTTTAGCATAATTCACCTCACCATAGACAAAGTTTACCAATGTAATGTACTGTAAAGTCAGTTATGAACATACACAATAGCAGTTTATGGGAATACCAAGAAGACCCCTTGTTCTCAAATGATAAAAAGTTAGCTAGCCAGCTGATTAGTACATGTATGCATTGTAAAAGTACACTCAATGTATAATGAAGTATTCATTTATTTATTATCAAATTTACCAGTTAGGCACTGGAGAGTGAAAACAAAACAGAAGGCAGAGCCTGTGCAAGGTGTTTACCACTAACCTAGGAGCCTAAGCGAAAATCTTTGGGTAAAGTAAACGGGACTATCTTGTAAGCGTTTACAATGAGCCTTTCCCACAATTGTGTCAGAAAACAAAGTTTAAGCCAAAGTTCATTGTGACAGTGCCATGAACTGAACCCTCATTCAGACAGTTAGTTTCAGACAAGTAGTAAAGTATTGAGTTATAAGTCATACAAGTGTTTCGGTGGGGAAAAGTATGCTAAAGGAGCTGACTTCAGTGGGGAATCCTATTTATTTGCTTACTTAAGAGGAGGAGTTGTACATATTTGGATGTACAAAATGATATTGAACTTTTAAAAAATCCCATTCCACCATTCCAGTATTCCACCATTCCAGTAGTCCATTCCACTGTTTCTATACTCCCTAATAAGTGTTACATATTAGCTGTAACACGGCCAGGCATTTGGGCTTTGCCTGATATGTATGTCCTCGGGCACATATCAGGCGAAGTCCTCATGCCCTTGTTACAACTATTATGTAAACACTATATTTTAGCGTATACATAATGCCCTACCTGAGGGACAGAAATAGAGTATTTGGTACTTATTTCAACCCTTCCATCTTTGGTCTTAGAATTTTTTTTCTTCAAACTTGGTAGGTAACTTATTATATGTCTCTTAGCTCTCAGCGGCTTGTATAGTTTAAGTATCTATGTTGTCATCCAGCATCCTAGACTATCTGTTATTACCCATGCTATATTTTGACGGCAGCACTTCTACACTGTGTCAATTAACAGAACATTGTGAGAATTTATAAGATTCTTTTCAAGTGATGATCAAAGTCTAGTAGTATTCCCTTATCTTTGTTCTCAGTGTTTGTAACAATGCATTGGTCAAAAGTTAAAATATCCTTTCATTAAAGTAACCATCCTGTTTTAAGGTCCTAATCTGTTTAACCTCAATGCATTTTTGCTATTAACATGTGGCAAGGATGGTGGGGCAGTATAAAGAGTGTACAGTGTTTTAGGATTGTCATTTTGCTGAATTGGATGAGTCCAGAGAGTATCTAGGTTCTATGGCAGCAGTTAATTCAAGTGTGTTCATACCTGATCCATCTGATGGAGTAGTGAACAGCAATATAGGATTTGCTATTACTTTAACAGTGCTTGCTTCTGGGTTGTGTGGAGCTGTTTTGTTGCCAGTGGTTTTGTTGAAGAAATTACGATCACAGCCATATCAACTGTTGGTTAGTAACTATGTATCCAGCTCTTTGGCTATTGTCTTAGGATCTGGTTTTTACCGGGTTGTTCAGATTCAGGGCTACAGATATAATGACTATGAAGAAGCTTCAAGAAAGACTGAATGTGGTCTTGCAAACTTTGCCCTATTCCCATTGGCTACAAGTAATTTCTGTCTCTCTGTGGTAGGATGGGAAAGATACGTCTACTTACAGACTGAGAAGACTACTGACTTGGTTACACTACTTATATTTCTTGGTCTCCCGTGGGCTTTCGGTATTTTAAGATACAGCTTTCATTTGGCTGACAATTCTGCACGATATCAGAATTTCCCTTACCTGGGACTATGTGTTGATGTCACTAGCGAGCGTGATGGTAGAAGGATTCTGACCTTTGTCTTAGATATTGTCCTGCCTTTGGCACTTTCAGTGGCTTCTATCACTTTATCTGTTGCCAAGGTCTATGGAAAGTACAAAGACATTGAAGCAAGACTGAGTTATGACAGGGAAGATGAGAGGGATATACTTCAGAAAGATAGAAAATGCATAATAAAGGTATTCAAGGAACTTCGTATGGGATTTGTGTTGCTTTGTGTACGAGTTGCCTTTACATTCATTATAACTCTATTATATGTTCAGTATATGGATGAAGGAAACTCACAAGAGAGAGAAGATAACTTGGTTACCGCTGGATATTTCTTTCTCCTTTTTGAAGTCTGTGTCATTCCAGTTATGTTTGTTATTTTTAATGAAGACCTTCGTCGAATCTTGCTTGGTTATTTACCTAACTTCATATCATCTGTTGTGCTCCCAATTGATGAGGATGATATACTACATGAAGGAGACTCTCAAGGAGTACCAAGTGGTGATGGAGAAAATGTTATTGACATTCATCTAGGAGAAGAAGACAATGCTGAAACATCCACATAACTGAAATGTGACCAAGTTCATGTACATGTATGATTGTTATTTATTTTAAAGCATTCACTTTGTGAATATACATCACTATTGTAATGGGATTTCACGTGGTAGCATGCACCAAACCTTGTAATCCAACAGCAACATCCAGTGAATATTGTAAGACTGGTTGTATGGACTGTTCCATCTTCCTATAATAATTATGATGAAACTATATGAGAATTTCGCACATACATATACTGTGTTTTATAGATAAAATAAAGCAACACGAAATCTATACTTTTGTTTCTCATTGTTTTACCATATGATTGCTTAGGTAGATGGTAGACACTATAGTTGTTATTGTATCTTAAGAGTAATGATAGAAGGAATAAGGGATAGAGTTAAGTGAGAGTTGTTCCCAAACCTTACCTAGGATTAAGATACTCAACAGTAAAGCGCTCGAAAAATGAATTACTCTAATAGAACAGTCAGTTGCTATAGAACATTAAATAAATTTCATCAAGACTCTCAACAAAGACTACCACTTGAATCAGAATTGACCCTCTTATTCTTTACCTATATAGTATGTATGCATGCCGCACTGCTTGGGGTGAATACATTTACAAGAACTTAGTGAATATTGTAAGTGCTCTACACATGTATATCAAACAAATATACAAGTGCTCTTCAATATAATGAGTACAAGTACATGCAATATGTATAAGTATCAATACTTTCAAATTTGCAGTTACAGATAAACATTTACTTGGCCACATGTCTGCATGGTGTATGGGCAGAGACACGCATAGACAGCTTTATGGTAAGGTCAGCTTTTTTCTTTAAGAAACTAATAATATTGTATACCGGCATGGTTAAGCATCTTGAGTACAAATCAAACAGCACTACATGATAAAAATACCAACTAGTACAGTACAGTATACAGCTCAGGAATTCTAGTTCAGCGTTGCTAGAATCTGTATATACGCTAAATATATTTTTGTACATAGTATTGTGGCACAAAAATACAGTTAGATTTAAGCCATCATTTAGCATAAAAAAAATTTACAAACAATTTAGGCAACTCTTTAAACAGTCATCAAATAGCTACAAAGCATTTATATAAGTATACACTTACTAAAGTTATTAGCAAAGCAAATACATTCCTCTATAAATTGAAACTAGTACTTTATTGAAAAGCCATATGCATGTTGTCAAATGGTACGTATCTCACTTTACTTGACAATCATCACAGAAGTGTGGCAATATGCTGGGGTGAGACTATATTCTAAATGTAGGTTCACTCCAGTATTGATTCTCTTTGATGGTGCGGCAGTCATCTAGCTACCATGCAGAATTGTATGATAGTGACTTGTTGGAGGCCTTCATCACCACCATAGCTGGTAGCTGTTGATCAGAACAGTGAAGTGATGTTAACTTTCCAACAGTCAGAATGAATGACAGAGTAATAGCAGAGTAAAACCCATCTGATTCACCATTATCTCAATAAATAAACAAGCTCACAAACACAGAGCACAAGTGTTTCAAATGTCATAGTAATCATGCACGTTTCAAACAATTTACCGGTAGCTACTTGTTAGCTATGACTGCATGGTAGCTATTTTCTTAACAATTGCATTTTGCTTTTTACTAACTTTAAATGCAAATATACCAGAGCTGTATATAACATGTCTAGCTGTAACTACCATGTCTGTGCTTGCTATAACACCAGGTATGCCTGTAACACCTTTGTGCTCAACAAACCGGTTTTTAGAAACAGGTAGTTCATTAATCTTGTGCAAACCAAATGCAAGATTTTAATTTTTCATCAGTGCATGTATTAATTCACTACTGGCACATGTATCTTCACAAATTGGTGTGCAAAATCCTTAACAACCTTTTCTGTTCCATTATGACCGTATTTTGGTTAGCTTTAACAATTCAAGGATGGTTCTAGGATTTCACTAGGTAGCAGAAGCTAATTTTGTGCAGTAGAACACCCAAGTTTAAGTAGTAGAATTATAGTGGTCAAATGCACACATTTATAGTCATGTAGCTATTATTCCTTTACTTGCATGTCTATTGTGTAGTAGTATGCATTAGAATGTTGTGATGTTTACATCATTCAAACAACACTAAAATTAGCATTTCAACGCTTAATGTTGTTTGTATCTGAAACTGATAATCTTCACTATTGCACTTTATGACCAGTGAGTATAACTTGGAGATTGTCCAGGGTGCTTAATTTTATTAATATAGGTCGTACACGTAAGTATTCTTTGTAGATTAATTGCATAGGATTTCAACTTTGGTATAACTGAGCACAACAGAATGTTTTGTAGAACAGTACTCACAGTGTTCTTTCTTTGTTATCAGAACATAAATGAAGTCTTCTAGCTGGGATGTCATTATCATAGAGCGGCATCATGTTGTATGTTAAAGTTTTTAAGGGGAATAATATACTTCAGTATACTTGACTGGTTTGGTGTCTAGGTCGTCAGACTGGACACTCTATAGCTATAACAGACTGTTCACTAAATAATTTGGCACTGATAATATGGGATCTTATCAAGTTGATGTAAACATGTGGTGCATGTGTAATGTCCACTTACCCATATAATGCCAACGTGAGCTACACATTCTCATAATTTAATCAAAATGTACAATACTTACGTTAATATGGCTGTCCTGTAGCTATTCTTGCTCTGGACTTTTGTTGTGAAGCCAACTTCTGAAGCCATTTGGAGATGCTTTATGGACATGACATTCTTTCTTAATTGTGACAAATTGCTATGATAACTCATATGATGTGGCTTCAGTTTTTGGTCTGCTATACCACCATATCAGCCAAGCTTCCAGTTCTAAATAGTTGCTTCAAGCCATACCCATTAGTAGCAGCGTTCACTTGTTAACTTACTGCACATGTGTCCATGCATGTACCTTGTTCCTAGAAGATGATTCTGCTGTAACTAACCACAAAGACAAAGTTTGTCATTAAAATTAATGTTAACAGTTCCAAAACAATCCTGATGATTCACAGGTAGACATGTATCTTATAGTTGCCAACATTATTATGCTGAATTATAGCCATACATTGTGTAAACACTGTTGGAATATTCCACAAAACATAGCTATGTCATAATTTTGTTGTACACATCATACTAACTGGGAATCAGCTGCCTGTGTATTATGGAGATCCTGATTATCAAGGTGCACTGGCTTTCCATGATAGTAATAGAGGGCTGCATTGGGACACCAGACCAGTACAAATACAAGTAACCATTTTCACTGAAGTATCAGCAAGTTCCACTGTTGAAACAAGCTATGATATTGTTGAAGAGTCTACTTTTCAGGATGCTTACCTTGAGAATCAAGAGATGTGTACATGAAGGTTTACAAGTGGTTTAAAGAACCGGCCATCGTATATCAGTGTCAGAAGGTGCCTTCAGCTTTAGTGGTATGTGCAGTAGTGACCTCCAGGTGCCGTTATCACTATTCCATAGGTATGAAATGAAACCACAAAACTCTTACTATTTTATTATTTACTCTTGATATTTTAGTAGCACAATGAAACGTGTACATGCTTTTAGCTGAAACAAATGGTCTGTACTATCAAGTCAAAGAAATTTCCACATAACGTTTCAACTTTAGTACAGCAAGACGTTTGGTACAATGGCAACATGGCGACAGTCTAGTGAATGTTTAGACATTAATAAGTTTAATTACAGATGTTATAGATCTGCTACATGTTGACTGATCTTCAACTTTAATATTATAATTACCCTTAATCACTCCCAATTAAAACACTGTTAAATACACTACTGACCATAATTAATTTAATTTTAGTGTTACGTTAACCTGGCTATAACACAGCCTCTACCGGGGTTTTCAAGTCCGTTGTCAGGTGAGATCAAGTGAGATCAGGTAACTGTGTGTGCCCTATTATGATGGATGATTGTAAATGTGGTAAAACTATTACTCACTGTATTGTTGTGACTCCTTTATCACCAGTGAATGGCCCTTCAGTTAGTAGGTTTTTAGCGCATGCGCAATTATAATAGGACAACGGACTTGAAAACCCCGGTATATCATACAATCCTCTGTATCCATTACAGACTGTAATTTGTAATGTTAAAGCCATCACAAGAACACATTATACCTACTGTGGTCAGTTCAAGCTGCTTAGATATGACCAATTTAGCTGGCTCAGTTCCAATATACACATCGTCATCCACTTTAAACGACTGCTCTATTAGACTACTGTAGTGTGTGCAATCAAATTTTGCATTCAACATAATTATAGCTAGTTCTACTCTACACATGATTACCGACAAGAGTAATCAAACATACTTGCTCGGGGAATATAGCTACACTCTATTATACAGAACTTGTTACCATTTGTCAGTACATAGATGCCTTAACACCATTCAATATGACCTAATCAAAGTGTTGTCCTGACTTTCTAAGTCAATCTAAAAAGATCTCAAATTCCACTGTTAAGATTGTGCACTTTTATTCCAGAAAAGTTAGGGCAAGGTCACTTGTTTGTTTGGACCATAGTCTCTTATAAGGATGAAAATACATGCCAACCAATAGTATAAACCATATGGATAAGTGCTAACCAATTGATTTGTTTTACTCTGCATGGTCTGTCAAAATTACCAATTCACTATGTGGTAAATCCAAAGGGGAGCCATGTGCCACCCCTCCCCCAAAAGAGCATGCAGTCTAATAGAACAGTCACCACAAGTTACACTATAATAATAACTGTGACCCTATTTTGGAAAACCATACATTTGGGCACATATATCAATTTTCTTTTTTATAGCTACAATGAAGCACTGAGTGGTTATCTACCTTGTTTGAAAATTTTATGATGATACTTTGAAGCATTCCAAAGATATGGCTAATTTACTGTCTAATACATAACAAACTAACTTTTCCTTATTAGCTATAGTTTATAGAAGTGTATAGCGATCAGGCGTGACAAATTGATGACAAATCACTTTGTTGACAAAATAATATCTCCTTTCTCAACGCAGAGCACTTAGCATAATTTAATTTTAACCCTGGATCTGCCCCTGCTTTCTTTCTGGCATGTCAAGCACAACAAAACTGGTAAGCTTATCATTTTACAGCTTATTGTGCCGGTAAATGCTCACCATCACTATAATAATATGACCAGGTACTTTATCTTTATTTCCCTTCGAAATAATTGCGTGATTATCTATGAAAACCCCAAATTGCAACAGCTATTATAAGGCTTGTTCCTTATACCGTATAGCCTAAATATTTCGAGGGGCAAATATTTTGAAGTTGAGTAATGTTGCTAAAAATAAATTTTTCGTGGATTTGCAAACACTCCCAAAATGCATGGTGGTCTAAATATTTCAAAGCTATAATTTTTTGCTGATAATCCCCAAAACCACGAAAATTTCCCCCCTCGAACTATTTAGGCTATACTAGTCGTATAGATGAGTCCTGCTCTAGATGTCTATATGAAGCCATGTCAAATGTGCCTGGTATGTAAACCACAAATCATATCCTCAATGTTACAAAATCCTGTTGACATAACTAATTGATTCTATAGAATATTTTGTGGAGATGAATTCTGTAACATTCCTTCATAATTGTCACTTATTAGTAGTATTCTAACTTGTTATGATAACTAATATGGCTTGTTACTATGTTGATATATGATCAAAGCCTCAAACACTAAAGTACAAACTGCTAAAAGTAGATGATTGGAGCAGCATGACTTCATGATAGTAAGGGCATGAAAAGGAATACACCAAACAACCTTTTGCTATGGCCTTAAAGTAACTTTTATATGTAAGTTTGTCATAGTAGATATGTAAAGTGCTGAGTCTTTACGGACATTAATTCTAATGGCAATACATCTCACAGGTTACAGACTGACTAAGACTTCTCATTGGTGATGTACAGATATTACACAATTATTCAGCAGCCATTTAATGTTACCTTCAGCCACAACAGACATTAGCAGCAGGAAGTGTTCACAATGAGCTCAAAGAAATTTAGACGTTGAAATGCAGCAGAGTTCATATCAAGTAACGAGAGAACTCTCAGACACATGGAAGCTTCAGAACACCATTTGTTATCCCATCATGAAGATGACAGGGTTAACAATATACCCTATCAACTTAGGTCAAATGCTGCACCTTCAATAGTAGCTAAAAGTGCCACAAATGATTTTAAAAAGCAACCAGTGTTTTACCAAGTAAATAAATGACTACACAGTAATCCTATTGCTCTGACCATTATAAACCAAGTTCCTAGTTCACACTTCTTTGCCCACTACACAAGCCATCAGTACTAAACATTGTACTTGAGTTACAAAGAACACTTTGTAGAGCTCTTATTAACTTCCCACACATCCTGGATACATTCATGTACAGTTCTAGGTAGACTGCTTGTACCTAGAAACTAGAGTATGTTATAAATAATTTATTATAAACTATTGTAATAGCCTGCTGGAACAAACGACCATGAATATGTTTTTAATTTCACAGCACTAAAAACAATGATTCACAGAATATAGTTAAAAATTTATCAAATTCTTTACAAATTTCATACACACACAATTAGTACTGGTGAACTGCCCATTTGACAATCGACATAATTATGTACTGAGGGAGGAATTGTGTTCTTTATGCTTTAAATAGGAAAGAAGTGTCGTCCAGCCCAGTGTGACCAGGTTGACGTAAGTGACTCGCAGGAAGCCAGGGACAAAACAAAAGTTGATCACCTGAAAAAATAAAATTTAACATTTACATACCACAACACTGAATTTCACATTGTGGACATATCTACAAAGATGTGTCCTGGTTTTAGATGTCAATTTACATACATGTAGAGGAATGAGAATTGAACAAAAGCATTCTCGTCATCAAGGTGCACTGATTTTCCATGCTATAGTTTTAGATAGGAACTTTAACTAACTACGTACACATGTGTAGGGTTTCAAGTGTCCAGATAAACAAATGCAGTTGAAATTGTTAGTGACCATGAACAAGTCACGACCAGGTTGACGTATCCACATTTCAGAATTCTTCATTTCAGGATATACATTCTGTGTCTACATATTTCAGTGATCTCCTTCTCAAGGGTTGTTATAGTCTCTTGTGACAAATCAACTAATAAGCAACTGAGGGTTAGATGATGTGAATAACAAATTTAATATGGAGTACCTTAAACCTAAATATCTTTACATTGGTACCAAGAGTTAATACCCTACTACTATTAACTCTTATTGGTACTGTATGTTAACAAACAAATGTCTAAAAGGGCCAGTAACCTTATTAACAAGATACATGCTATGTGTCATTACCCAGCTAGCTGTTGTCACTTGAATCATAAAAACTGCATAGATTAGGGTGAGTATGTGCTACTACTATTACTACCACAAAACCCAGCCTACTAAGTATTACACTTGTTTTACCCACACATGACTACATTAGTGTACACACACTAAATATAACTTCAAGCTTGTCTACTTTCAAAAAGGATATCCTGTTGTACCATCAAGTACTAACTGGAATACTCTGAACAGAAATTTCCCCTCCATCCTAGACTAAATGAGATACTACACTCAGTGTATTGTATGATTTTTACATGTGACTGACAGGCACACGGGCATCCGACACTCATAAATCAAACAAGGCAGATATCATGCAGACTGTATGCCCAGAAGAGATGGTGTACTAAAGATGGTAAGCTATATGCCATGCATACACTTTTAAGCTAACACACCAAAAAATTTACAAGTATTACTTACTTGTGCTGCTGGCCATACTGCCCAGTCTGCCTAATGTTAAAAGAAAACACAATACAATCATGATTATAAAAACACAAACTTGTACAAGAAACACATAACAGAGCATCATCAACATTCAAGTGATGTGAAACACTACACTCAGATGTAATACAAACATTACACAGCAATGCTTACCCAGCATAACACTGGTATAGCTATGCACTATCCAGGTACTACATATGAGGCTTAGAAATGGGACCACAGTTGGTTAGTTGGTTGGTTCTGTAAAACCACAATTGCCTGCACCATTGCCTGTAATGACTACCAGGGTCTAGACAGTGGGCATATAAGATAATACAATGTAACTCACTGGTATTGTAACAACTGTGCCAAGTAACTGCAATAGTTGAGAGGGATTTAATCTTTGTAATTACAAGGGACCTGATATTCCACTTAAACCTTTATATGGGTAAACTAGAGCAATGGGAGAGCAGTATATAGTTTTCTTGCTCAAGGAAATGACTACAATAACTGCATGTATGCAATACTGAACTGTTACTCTGTGATTACCAAATCAATGCTTGACCACTGCAGCAGCAGCTGCCACACACACACACACACACATACATATGGTATACATGCGCACAAACACACATAATTACAGAACACACACACATAATTTGGATACCACTATATCATGTGATTCATCATTGGTTAATTATTAAATAAACAGGACACATTTATACAAACTTGAGGTCTTGAGCACAAAAGGAATGCTACCAATTATGGTTAAAAGGGATGGGCATTACTTGGTGGCTGGGAAAAGGAAATCTGGTGCAACATGGACAAGGAAATTTGGTACTACAGGTAATAGCAAGAGTCCATAATAGAGAGAGCCCACTCCACTATGAACTCTTGGTAATATTATCAGGTCTAAACCACAGATTACCATTGATTTCACACTATAGAAGATTGCTTTGCTCAAATAGGACCATTTTCATGAAATGGATGAAAACATTTAATTTTGCAAGATAAGTCAGTCAATGTTATGATCAAATATTTTTGCATTTTTGCATTCACTTTTTTTCTATTGTGTGTTTACGTTGGAGAGGATACTAAAGAGAGGTCCCCTTGTCTCAAAAAATCTATTTAGATAGAATAGTACCAACCCAATAGGACCAACCCTAGTGTTGTGCTGATTGATAAATTTACATTCACGCTCAACTTGTAAACTATGTTACTCCACACTAGAGTAGAAACACTTCAGGTTGTTGATAAGTAGAGTATGTCTGGTGTGCGCGACACTAAGAATGTGTTAATATGAGCTATTTGCACCCTATACTTGTTTTGTGGGCATTGGTACACACTAGTGTAGTTCATGATGAACTAGAGTTCAGAAAATAAGGGCTGACAGTAGGAATTATATTATTTTACATACTAATATCACATGTATGTTGAAAGTTCATAAGTTCACAGCTCACTTTGTAACTTGGGAGAAATTTGTTCTGCAATTCCATCTTACTTGCTGTCCACATCTTGCCTTCCATTAAACTCATTCCTACAAGAGAATTAGTACAGACATTGAAAGCTAAACATTCCCATGCACACTGTTGTGTGTGGGCGTGCTTATGCCGACTTTTAATTTCCAGCCCACAACAAAGATAGCAAGAAGCCTGCAGTGTGAAGTGCAGAGCAACACACTTGCATTGTCTCTATCTACCGCCACACAACAACCACGTACTCACCCAGATAAAAGACTGTGATGCACGTTGGTGCAAACATCAGTTGGTCACAGACTATCTTCCTCGCGACAGTAGTCAAACTGTTTCCAACGATAAACCGGTCCAATTGAAGATACCAGAAATGATTTAAGGGGCCCATACACACGCCAAGTGCGCACATTCGCATTGTCCGTGCGTAGTCATAGGGAAGACCGGCCCCAAATACTTTCTGTTGAATGACATCTCCGAATGTGTAGAGAGTCCCTGTCACCGTAGTATTGAATAGTAAAAGTCGTACTGTCCTAGATCCTTTTCGAGCAGTAGCTTCTGGTAGTAGGAAGGTTTTGAAAGAATTCACAGCCAATGAGATGGACCTAGCGGCCCCTCGATACATCACCATACACACTCTCTCTCATAAACCAGCCTGTAAATTACTTAGGAGAAAATAACGACTGTCGCAGTACTAAAGGTTAATGTATTTATAGAAAGGCTTTAGTATATTCTAGAGTCTTCAACTGTTCGCCGCACCCATGGATACTCGTCCGGTGAATCAACTAGAATTTCGACTAGACTGAATTCTTTAAATACCAGTACGGCACAATGCGTCCGGTGCTTATAAATTAATAATTAGAAATACCGTATAATCGACGCTTATTAATTAGAACTTAAGCGCTTCATAAGATGGCGAGGTTACTCACGCTGTTTTTTAGTAGACACTTATTACTAGCCAACACTTCGATAGCTTGTCTCATTGACGGACTGGGAGATTATCTGGAACAAAAGCTAGAAGGCGCAGAATGCTTGGATGGAGCACGAACTGCTCGCTTTGCCTCCCTGGGCCTGCTGTTTGGTCCATGGGAACATTACTGGTACCGAGTATTGGACTCGAGGCTACCTGGGAAGGCCACTAGAGTAGTGGCTTCTAAAGTATTACTGGATCAATTCCTTATGTCACCTGCTGAGTATGCAGTATTTTATGTAGGTGAGTTTCATTGACTAATTTTGTATTTCTTGAATTACATGCACAGTTCTCAAGAGGTTCACTGTACACCAAGAGGGTAGCAATGAAATAATTACATCCTGTACTCCAATCTTCATCCTCGGTCAAAAGTCAAGCTGAGAATTTGCAGTTGGTCAAAGCTAGGACAAGCACTGTTGTGAAGTGTATAAAATTCAATCAAGCGTTTAATTACTAAGTTCAGGGTCAAGGCTTTCCCCCCTGCTTTTGACCAAGGACAATCAGAGTACAGGATATATTGGGGTGCAAATCCCTTGTACACCATATAGTGGTCTGCAGCTGTGTGCAAGCCAGTAGTCCAGCATATATGATTATAGTGAATAATTAGGAAGGTAAAATCAAGTCAAAGTCAATTTTGACTACACTCACAAATCATGGCACATAGTCAAAATTTGCGTTAATCACCTTCTAAATTTCAACATGTACATAATTTTGTTGCTATAGAATTTGGGTCTATGTCATAAGTTTGTCTTTGTGTTGTACATCGATGACCTTTGTTGTACCATTAAAGCCATAAATTCTCCAATTATATTGTCTTCATGTGTTTCATCATGACTTTTCATCATGCTGGGCTGTAGTTTCATATAACCCATGTAGTGGTTTTGTTGGTTTTCATGAGACACCCTCAAATTAAATACCATTGACCTCTAATGAATAAGACTGACCTCTTAATGCCACTTGATTAAAAATACATAGGATTTTAAGTTACTCAACCATATGTTGCCATATTCCTCTCCACATCAATGACTTATTGTGTAGAGTAGACTAAAGTATCAACAAATGTCTGTGGATGTTGTTAATAAGTGGACTATAAAAACTTTGTGCGTTGCACCATTTATGGCATCCTTGCATATTTTGTAGAAGCATGTTTTTGTACATTGAAAGTTATAGTAGTTACAGCATTTACCTTGTAAAGCATAATTGTTTGTGTAAAAAATGACATTTTTGTCAACAAATTGTACTACGACATGACAAATGGTGGTATGTTGTTCTAACACAACATCCAGCCAATAGTGGTATAGACTTGAATGTTTCCACTATGCTGTAACATTGTGTGTTCAATGGATGTATGCGTGTGCATATTCACTGTTGCAATCACGTTACCAATATAATAGGCCTCACTAGAATGGAAGGACACACATTTACTGATGGACTGGATGAATTAAAGGACAAATTTTGGCCAACATATAAGGTAGGGTATTTCCCTTATGCACACTTCACATGACATCACGTGATCCATCCTCAGGTTGATCTAATGGTATGGCCACTAGCACAGATGCTCAATTTCTATTTTCTACCGCCAATGTTCCGAATGTTGTTTGTCAACATAGTACACCTGTGCTGGATTATATTCTTATCTTACATGAAGCATAGTTGATTGGTAAGCTCATTGTAACCCAGGCTGAATCTGATGGATAATTATTTTGATCGAGTTTGCATGCTTGAAGAAGATTTGAGACTGGATTATTTTCATAGAACAATAGGACTCTGTACATGTGTTGACTTTATCCAGTTTACTTATTTAAAATTGGTGTCATGGTTTAAAAGAGGGTTACATAATGTTTGTGTACATTGCATAGTGGCAGTGTAACATTTGAGTATTGTGATGGGTTAACACAATTTGGGCATCACTGGGTTCTATAAAAATTTGAGGGTAAATTATTGGTATTATACTAACTGTCAGTCACACTAAGCAATTATTAACTAGCTGGCAGTTTACAGATCAATTTTTTCATACACAGAATGTACATCAATTGTGAAAAATTTTCCCCTTTCAAATGAGATTTAATTGCTGATAAAGTTAATTAGTACAAAAATATAAATAAATAAAATAAATCATTTGGTAATGACCAATAAAGATTTTATTGGAAAATTTTATTTAGATGTCCTTTCCATTTTTTCTACATCAAGATTATCAGCTACTTGATCCTGTAATGGTAGTAGTAGTTGTAATAAGAGTTGTGTTTTAACACTTGGTTACCATGGCATTGATGATGCTAACGTGGTATGTGATACTGCCATTTTGTTCAACTAGTTTCTCCTGTATCCTCTCTGGATCACCAGCCACCAAAACAGGTTTGTCTGGTACAGCCTGTATAACAGCACTGCATAAAAAAGCTTTTGCAAACATGTTTGTACAAAATGTTGTTTGTGGTATTTCACTCCAATAGAACACACACAAAATGGCAACTATATGTGCAAATACAATAAGCTTTTATGGGTGTAGAATATGTCATGTGATCCAGTGCAAGTGGACTGGAAATGGGGTTTGTTTGGGAAGATGCGTATCACAAAATAGTGCAAAATATAATTTAATTGTATGCACACAACACAACGGACACTTGTACACTCACAGGTTGTTGGTTTCTCAGATCAGACATTAGTCCACTCATTCTAGAGGGGAAGTCATTGATGAACACTGATGGATCAAGTGCCATAAACATGTGGGCCTACAAGTAATAAACCACAGTTACATACTGACAAACAAAATACTAACATGGTATTGCCACAATTAGACTACCCAGCCTCAAACTGGATTGTCTATGCTAATGATAGTAAAGGATTTGCAAACAAAATTCCATATGTAATAAATGGAAATCCATGATAAATTTTTCACCGTTACCCCAAAACCTTGAAAAAAGTTTTCTCTTCAAAATATTTAGGCTATGCGGTATCTCTTGCTCACCACGCCACCCCCCAACCCTGTTGAGCACTTGTGATACAGCAGCACTGCTGAAAAACCAACAGGAAACTCTACAAAGATTACCTTCAATACAAGATACTATTAAAGGTTATGAATTGCTCCATCTTTGGTGAAAAATTCGTATGCGTAGCTGCCAGTTACAATGCTGTATAATATTAAAATGTTAGACTCTATTTAGGCTGTTTTGGGTGGGTAATAAATCTCATATACTCCACCTTGTTTTCTAATATACTCCACGCCTTTAAGCACAATATGACATATGCTCAAAATCGGATTTGTCCAATCGCTTTATGCGTTGTTCACGTGCAGTGATTTAACGAGCGCGATTATTTAGTCACATGAGGACGCATAGTTGCCATGGCGCTAGTATTATCGTAAGAAAACCAGCCGCTTTTGCCGAGCCTACAGCAGAAACAGCCATGGATGAGGTAAGTGATCTGAGTGTAATGTGAAATAGAGTCTAAAGCAGTTATACGGGCACAATGTGGAGTCTATGAAATTTATAAACCCTCAGGCCCTTAGTAGCGCCCTCGCTTCGCTCGTGCGCTACAGCCCGGGCCTTCGGGTTTATAAATTTCATAGACTCCACATTGTGCCCGTATAACTATTATTTATTCTGTGAATTAACAATGTACACATACAGGTGATTTTCCAAAATTCAGTCACACATGCAATGAATACTTTATCTATGAAAGGCCGCATTTTCAAAAAAAATCTAAATTTTAACCAAATTCACGATTTTAGAAAGATTTTACAAAATAGTTTTGTAAGGACATGCCACTTCACAACATGACTGCTCTATTAGAGTATGTTGGCTGAAATGGAACCTCAAGTTTTGTACAATATATAGGACTGCACAGGAAGCTAAGATCACAGCACAGTATACACACTTTTCTAGTGACAATATATTCTTGTGATTCTGAAGGTGTACCCAATGAAGACTCCTCTGAACTACTCCATTTCCTGATACGCTCTTTGAAGCGTCCCCCACTCATCACACCACACAACACATCCACCATTGTAGCTAGTCCATATCCTTTGTAGCCAGCTAAGGGGGTGTAGCTGATACTCAGCAGTTAATAGTGGGTGGGGCTCATTACTCACATGTCTCCTCTCTTCCTCCCAAAGGTAACAACATTCCACCATCATTATACTCTGATGTACTAGTAGTGTCCTGTGAGTGATATAGGCAGTGAATATGATATGGTATTGTCTTCCAATACACTCAATCCTGCCAGGAGACAGTACTATTCTTGGCCCTCATGAAGTAGTGCAGATATGTTTCTCATGCTCACATGTTTGAAATAAATAAATAAATTTTTATGGCATTGGATTGGAAGCCTTGCTGGCATGACAACAAAGGACAGTAGGCAGTTGTGAATGAAGAGCCCAACATACACTCTAGTACCATAAACCACTGCAAGCAACAGTTTTTCTGGTATACGCACACTTCCTATAGGCCAACAAGTTAGAGCAATGCCACCAGACAGCCTTTGCATCGTTGGGGGCAAGACTAATCAATTACTCTCATGCCCAGCCAGGCCTGCACTAATTGCACAAACACCATCTGGTGACAATGTTTGGGCCCAGAAGTGCAATCTTGACTAATGAGAATTGACAAGTTGCATCACATGAAGTTGATGAAAAAGCAGATGATTTTATTAAACAAAGAAGAGAAAATGTTAGTTCCAAATGGTTTTTTTTTCACCAACTTCAAATGATTATATACACAGCTCCTCAATTCTGATTGGCCAGCCAATATTCTGACTGAATCACACTTCCGGGCCCAAGAAATACGAGCATTGTCACCAAATGGTGTTTGTTAGGGTAGGCCGGCCTGCACTGGGATAAGGACAGACTAATGCTCACCTTTCCATCTTTATCCACTGCCCACCCAGTTGGTATTGGTATTTGTTTACGATGGTTCACCTCTACCTGTATAATAGTATACATAGTTCTCATAGTTAACAAGATAAGGTTCCAAGTATGCAGTTCCAATTTGGAGGCGAAAGATTAATCAAAGGCTTCCAGGAATGCTATGGGAGCTAATACCAATCAAATGCCTGGACAGGTGCAATTGTGGTGTGTACAGGTGTCCTTCTGTAAACTATACAGTAAAATAATGATAGTAACAGCTGCAACAACCCCAAGTGCTGCCTGCAAGCATTGTTGTAGCCACAGCACACAATACCATATAGCTGTGGGTAAAATTTTCAAGGTTTTGGCAGTTATTTGTATCCTTGAAAATTTTTAGACCTTCAGGAATGCTTTCAAATCTGTTTTTTTTTTTTTTAAATTTAAAAAATAAACTTTATTTTTACTTTGCTCAATTGCAACCTTGAAAATGCCCCCACCCCCCCTTGAAATATTTAGGCTATGCGGTACCACAATTTTGTTACCATGGCAACATACCTTTCCTTCAGCTACAGTAGTTGTTGACATGTCCAACATAAACTCATCACCATGGAGACCAGGAGCACCAAAGGCAATTGGATTAGTACCCAATACTCTCTGTAGAATATAAAAAGATAAACTGATAGTTGCAAAAGACCATGGAAAGGTTATATATTCATTTGGATACGCGTGATAAGCAAAATGCTATAAGGACTGTTCTATTAGAGTATTTTATCACAAGGAGTACATTCTACAGTATTGGTGCATGCATAATGTGCAGATTCACTTATCTGAACATTTTAGCATGCACAGGTGTTCAGATAGAGTGGTCCCACTCTTCATACATTTCAGCTACATAGCTATATGAGCAGACTTGACTGCATAGTACTATTAGAACAAATTTTAATAACTCCTCTGTTAAACTATCAGAGCCAATGTTGCACAATTAATTGTAATGCACCTTTTTCCCTCTGGTGGGCATCATTAAGGGTGATGCGTTAGTCATTGACATTCCCACTAATCCACTCCTGGTGGCCATTTGACTGTAGAAACCAGCTATCCCATAATGGTTGGAGTCTGACAATGAATAGTAAGGTAACATAACACACAAACAAACAAACAAAGAGGGTACGCAACACACGTACTTACGTGTACAAGTAATCCAACCAATTCCAGCCTTCCTGGCTTTCTTGATTGCCAGCTGCATACAGAACACACCAGCTACCTACAGGAAAAGTTTAATACCTAAACTTTTACACAAAGCATTTCTAAAGGATTCCAGTGACCAAGTACATATACATACAGATCCTTCAAGTGCTGATCCAGGAGGGGATATAAGGTAGTCTGGAGGGAGTGGATTATCCTGAGTTAAATGTCTTCAGTGTAAGGGAACTAGTGAGGGGGTCGGAGCTATCCTAAGCCACGTCACACCACAGGTTAGATGTCTGTGCCAAATACACACACACGATTGCTGGAACAATATGTAATGTACCATAAAGTGTATAATACATAATGATACTGATTGTAGTGCACAGCAGTAAGGATCATGAAAGTGTAGGGTCAACATCAATTACAACAACTATTGTACCTTATACTATCGACAACTTGGTGACACTGGTTACAGTATAATTAGGGATGAGCCTATTTTGCTTTTTTTCTACCTATTTTTCTTTCCAGCAATTCTTTTACTTTTTACCTATTTTGCTCGAAATTTTTCTATTTTGCTGAGCATCAGCAAAAATTAATTGCAGTATCTCAAGCTTACAAGCATGTGTAACTACTCTATTAGAATATTTCGTACATAGTGACTGCTCTATTAGAGTATCTTGATCTTCAGTCACCATTTCCTATGAGCATATCTTGTCCTAATACTATGCGTGACTGTTATATTAGAGTATCTCAATCTTTATCATACAAAATGTGCTAAGTTGCCATTCCTGGGTGCCCATTTTTCCAATTTTCCACCTATTTTTCCAGCATTTTGCTCTTTGCTTTTACCAACGTATTTTTCCAAAAATGTTGCCGGCAAAACTGGCACATCCCTAAGTATAATTAAGGTCAAACATGCTCACAAAATTAATGACAAGTTGCACAACTTCATTTCAATGAATTTACTGATGGAATGAATTACTAATGCAATTGATAATGGTACACAGCTCAAAACAGGCTAACATTACAAAGATGATTGCATAAATTAAAACTGTCCTAATACCACTGAATGGAAAGAATTACCCGACGTGGAAAGTACAATGCTGGATGGCGTTAATGAAGGACAGTCTTTGGGGTATAGCCAGTGGAACTGAAGTAGTGCCAGGTGAAGACAATGCAGAAGGCCGAATGAAGTTTTTGCACGGAGAGATTGTGCCCTCGCGATAATTGTGCTTGCTGTAGACCTGTCGTTATTATATCTACTGGGGGGCCTGGAAGATCCAAAAGCTGTGTGGAAAAAGCTAGAGGAGCAATTTCAGCCTAAGATTTGGTCAAACAAACTGCAGCTCTGACAAAAGTTCTACGCCTTCAAGCTAAAGGAAGGTGGGTCAGTCAATGAATACATAAAGACCATGAGTGAGATTTTCGAGGGACCTGCCGTTATTGGAGATGCAGTATCAGAAGAAGACAGAGTGGTACACTTATTGGCCAACTTACCAGAGTCATATAATGTGTTAGTGACAGCACTTGAGGCACAGTCAGAAAATATCCCCAAGTGGGAACTTGTTACTGAGAGGTTAGAGTCAAAGCTCAAAGAAAAGGTACCAATACCTTTGGAAGACAACCGTAAAGCCCTTACTGCAGGCCAGAATAAGGGGTTCAAGAAACCACTTACGTGTCATTACTGTCACATGCCTAGCCATTTTAAGAAAGATTGTGGAAAGTATCTAGCAGCTCAAAAGAAACAGGCCAGTGTAGCTGAGAAAAAGGCAGTGATGATGAAGCACTTGTAACTATTCATGCACTTGCTGCTACTTCTAGTGGAACTTGGATAGTAGACTCAGGTGCAACCTGCCATATGTATAATGACAAGAATCTGTTTGTTGATATGAGACGCCTGGAGGCCCCACAGCAAGTGACGCTGGGTGATGGAAGCCCAATGGAAGGACCAGCAGAGGGCACAGTGAAACTAGCTATGATTCTACCTGATGGAAGCACACAAAAGTGTAAGCTAGAAAATGTTTTGTATGTTCCTAAGCTGTCATATAGTCTCTTGAGTGTGTCAATAGCTTTTGAGGCTGGGAAAACCACTAATTTTGACAAAAAGGAGTGCAAAATTTTTAATCAGGAAAAGAAAGTAATTGCTGTTGCCACCAAGCATGGAAACCTGTATTACCTAGACCACTCTAGAAAAGGGGATAGTACAAATGTAACTAAATGTGAAAATGAAATGTTGTGGCACAGAAGGTATGACCATGTTGGTGAGCAAAGCCTTAAAAGTCTTGCAGGTGGTAATTTAGTTGAAAGGTTTGACTATAATTTGTCAGGTGACCTTGGCTTTTGTGAGAGCTGTATTGGTGGAAAGCAGCACCGAAATTCCTTTGAAAGTAGTGAAAGGTAGACAGGAGATCTGCTTGAGCTAGTCCACTCAGATGTTTGTGGAAAAATAAGTGACAAATCGATAGGAGGAGCTCAGTACTTTCTAACATTCACTGATGATAAGTCGAGGTACTCCTGGGTGTACATAATCAAAACGAAAGACCAGGTCTTTCAGTGGCTTGTAGAATGAAAAACTCTTGTAGAAAAGAAGAACTTTCAGAACAGACAATGAGGGCAAGTACACCTCATCTCAGTTTGAGAATTATCTTAAGGCAGAAGGTATAAGGCACGAATTGACAGTGCCCAAAACGCCTCAACAAAATGGTGTCGCTGAGTGTTTAAACCATACCTTAGTTGAAATGGCTCGATCAATGCTTTTAGATTCAAAGCTGACTGAAAAAGTTTTGGGGTGAAGCTATTTGAACGGCAGTGTACTTGAGGAACAGATCACCAGTCAAAGCTTTGAAAAAGACACCTTTTGAAGTGTGGCATGGCAAAAAGCCAAAGGCGAACCACCTGAGAGTGTTTGGCAGTGATGCATATGCACATGTTCCCCGAGATGAGAGGGCTAAGTTTGATTCGAAGACACGCAAGTGTATTATGGTGGGATATGGAAATCTTACCAAAGGCTACAGACTGTATGATGCCACACAAGGGAGGATATTTCATAGTCGTGATGTACAGTTTAATGAACAGGTCAAAGAGCACGGTCAGATTACACAAACTACTGCCAAGAGTAATTATCACTTGATTGCTGAATTTTCTGAAGTTGAAGTTCCTGAGATGGAAATGGCTGGTGATGCTGCTCAACCTGAGCAAATCAAGGAATCAAGTCCTCCAGAACCTCAAAGGTCTACCAGAATTAGAAAGCAGCCTGACTACTATGGCCAAGAAAGTAGCAATGTATGTGAGGTCCCTCAATCGCCAGTATCCTACAAGGAAGCTATTACAAGGCCAGACAAGAAAAAATAGGAATCTGTTATGGAAACAGAGATGACATCATTGAGAGAAAACAATGTCTGGGACTTGGTGAAGTTGCCTGAAGGTAAAAGGACAGTTGGGAGCAAATGGGTTTACAAAGTAAAAACCGGAGCAGATGGATCTGTGCAGAGGTACAAAGCAAGGCCGGTTGCACAAGGGTTCACACAACAGTATGGAACAGATTTTGATGAGACATTCTGCCCAATAATAAGACAAGAATATCTCTGGCTCCTAATGGCTTTGTCAGTAAAACATGGCTTGTCTCTTCATCAAGTTGATGTGACTACTGCATTCTTAAGCGGAACCCTTGAAGATGAAGTATACATGCAGCGGCCAAAAGGTTTTGAGTGTCAAGGAAAGGAAGAGTTTGTATGCAAGCTTAACAAAAGCATTTACGGATTGAAGCTGGAACTCCACTCTTGATACTTACCTGAAGGAGATGCAATAGTGATCCATGTATTTATTTTCGGAAAAATGGAAAAGATACGATGTTCATTGGGGTCTATGTTGATGACATAATTCTTGCTGCCAAGAATGAGAAACAGCTCAAACAAGTCAAAGAAAAACTGTCTAGTAAGTTTGACATTAAGGACCTTGGTGAACTCAAGTACTTCCTTGGTATGAAAATTGAGCAAAACAAAGAAGCTGGATCCATATGGATTGGACAACCTGCCTATATTGAGAACCTGCTAAAGAGACTTGGAATGCAAGACTCCAAGCCAACAAGCACTCCGGCAGATGTCAGTTCAAAACTTCAACCTGCAACCAGTCAAACTGAGCCAGTTTACCAGGCTGAATACCAGTCAGCCGTTGGAAGTTTCATGTATTTGGCAGTGAGCACAAGACCAGACATAGCATTTGCTGTAAACAGCTTAGCTCGGTTTAACTCAAATCCTCAGAAGGACCATTGGACAGCCTTGAGATATCTAAAAGGTACTATCAATATTGGTATACTTCACAAACAAGGTGGTTCAGACAAATTTATTGGGTACAGTGATGCAGACTGGGCTGGTGACACTTCACACAGAAAGTCAATTTCTGGCTACATTTTTATGTTTAGTGGTGGACCAATCTCCTGGCGCAGTAAAAGCAGAAGTGGGTAGCACTGTCCACAGTCGAAGCTGAGTATGTGGCATTATCTGGGGCTGCCCAAGAGTGTTTATGGCTGAGACAACTAGAAAAGGAGTTAGGATGCTCTTCTGAAGGTCTGACTTTAATATTTGAAGATAATCAATCTGCTATAGCGATGGCTTATCATGTGACATGGTTGCATTATAATTGTATCCAAGAGAAACTGGTCAATAAGCTTCACTAATTAATTCGAGGTGTTAGCTATCCGAATTAGTAATGAGATTAGTTGACTTGTTACTTGTAGCAATAAAATTTAGCTTTGTTATCATTACTTAGGTAACCTAGTAACTTGAGTTGTATTACAACATATTACCACAAAAGTATCATGTTACATAAGTAACACATTAGCCCCAACACTGCTGATGATAGGACAAAATATTTATCATGTCAGTGTTGGATGAGTACATCAATACCTTACAATTAGCCATACAAGAATGCAACTCTAGCTACTTACTGATTCGCAAGTGTACCCATCCATGCACTCACCGATCCTAGGCCATTTCTTGCATCAACAAAAGCTGTCGAGGACGTTTCTTTGACAATAGTTGGTGTAGCATTTCCATCACAAGCTTTAGTCTTCACTTCTTTGATGTACATTTCTATGTATGTAAAAAAAAACATAGTAGTAATGCGTTTATTTAATATAGGCATCTTCTGAGGTCTCACCTAAGCGATTTAATCCATGGCTATAATGCCCCTTAGTATCCGCCGCTACTAAAGTATCTGCTAAAGCTCCTCCGTGTTTCGTCTCCGTCCCAATAACCGCCATACAATCAATAACGAAACGTTTAACCTCTTTGGGTGTTACCAACAATTGGGCTGGAAACCTACGACTCATCCTTATCACAAATAGCTAGCAAGAAATAACGACGTTTGAAACTTGGGTTTGAAAAGAACGAGTCAACGTAGCTTTTCACGTGCTTATCTCATGCCTAATGTGCACGTGGTTTCCAGCTTAAGATTATGGTAACACATCAGTGAAGCTCCAGTATTTTTCAGAGACCCCAAAGTTGGCTCCGAGCGTGGCGCTTGGCCGGAATCTGGGTGGCCTGCGGATCAAGTCACGATGGAGTTGGCTTTTTTTTCACCCCTTCTAGGTATTTGTTCCGTTTCACTTTAGGATATTTAGCTCAAAGATTTTCGCTTAGGCTCCTAGGCTATGGGTAAACACCTCGAAAAGGCTCTACCTTCTGTGTACACCCTCCAGTGCCTAACTGGTAAAGTAGATAATAACATAAGAGAAGTTCAGGCCCAGACACGTGCCTTAGTTAGAAGCGCCCGCCCCTTTGTATTTGAAGGGGCGGGCGCTGCCAGACCATACTGCCATGCAGTGAGCTAATTTTGAGCACATGGGTGCATAAAAGCAACACAATAGTGAATACTATAGTAAATAGTGGTCATTACTGTACATTTATAGTGAACATCATTGCAGTGACATTGAATTTAAGAGTTCATCAAGGAAAGGAATAAATTTCTAGACTTGGGCCAAGGTTCTATGGGAGCTGGCTAAGACACTAAATAAAATGGATGTGGTGGGTCACTGTGGGTGATGCAAAGCTATATACTTGCATGCATAGCTATACAGGTATAAAGGATCTATGGTTATTGCATGAGGGTTACACCGCTGTAGCAAAATAATCCTTCTATCTGATGATAAGATCATGAAATTCCAGAGTATATTATACCTTGCATGGCTCAAACAATGTATAGCTTCAGTGAAAATAGGTTTTACAGCCTTTCCAAAATCCCTATAGTTTAACTCTTAACTCCTCTTGCTTTTAACCTATCACTTTAATATTACAACAGGTGGTATAGTGTGAGGTGGTACCATGCACAGTCAAACCTCTCTAATCTAATGCTCAACGGGAGCCATAAATTTTGCGAGTAAGAAGGCTGTTGGATTATCAAGTCATCTCTGTAGTCCGACATTGTACAATATCTAGAATTATGTCAGATTATACAGTAAATTACAGGTAAAACGGATCACACAATGTTTTAGCATGAATTAATTTTAGAATTTGCAAGTAATACAGCTTTTTTCTATTACCGTTACAAATTAAATAATTTGGTTGCTTAAAAATCGTTTCTGTGATTGCTTTTGATGCAGCATTAATCTGTTGGATTACAAAGGTTGAAAACATAGCTATCTCCAAGTCTAGGGAGTCAAATTTTGTGTTGGATTATGGAGTATAGAGGTGTCAGATTACAGAGATTGTTTTCTATATGAAAGTGTTGTGTTGGTAAATGACATTATGGTCAGATTAGAGAGGATTCTGGATTACGCAGGTGAGTACATACACATGTAATTGGAAAGACTATAAGACCACTTTTCACAGATCACATTATTATATTTCATACATAAATTTGTTCATTTTGTATCATCAAAACATTCAGCTAATATAACTTGTTGCTTTTTGAAACTCTTCTTTGGTATAAACCCCAAATTCATGTTCTAAACATTTGTTAAACAGCCAACATGCACACAAGTACAAGTGTTTTTTCATACGATGTGAACTCACACCTGGTACAATAGCTACAACAATTATACTAAATACATTATTTGAAGTGCTATTGGAAACTAAAATAGTGTTAGCTGACCCCAATCCTGCAGTAAAACAATACATGAGCCATAACAGCTGACTGGGATGTTGAAACTTTTAAATTTCTAAATGAAAGTCTCATATAATCCTTTACAGTGTGCCAGTTTCACTTAATACAGTGTCCCAGAATGGCAGGCCAGAGACCATGCATGCATGCATGCACGGGCACTATGGAAGATAGCATCTTTGTAATGATATGGAACTGACTATAAATTAGTAGTTGCAATTTACACGTGACATGCTGGTGATGCAAAGTAAAATAATTTACTACGTGTAGCTGGTGTACAGTGTGCAATTGGGAAAAAGTGGGGGGAATTAGATTTATTTTTATCGTGACAGATAAATCTAGCTATGTTTAGATGTCCTTTCCATCTTTTGTACACTAAGGCTATCAGCTACTTGATCCTGTAATGGTGGTAGTTGTGATAAGAGCTGCGTTGTACTATTTCACATACCATAGCATTGATGATGCTAACGTGGTAGGTGATACCACCATCCTGTTCAACCAGTTTCTCCTGCATCCTCTCTGGATCACCAGCCACCAAAACTGGTTTGTCAGATTCCGCCTAGATATAAAACAAAGCATATAACCATGAACTAGACAATTGCATAATCACATAGTCAACTGAAGTCCTATAGCTAGCAACTATCCCAATACAGCACACTCACAGGTTGTTGGTTTCTCAGATCAGACATTAGTCCACTCATTCTAGTGGGGAAGTCGTTGATGAACACTGATGGATCAAGTGCCATAAACATATGACCCTAATATGGAAATTACTGCATATACGACAGAACTCTTTAAAGAAACATAATCAGGCCTTGCTCATGATTATAAAAAATCGCCAAATTTTATAACACACAACTCTTCAAAAAAGAGCACCTCTCTAATAATTATGATAGGTACTATGGTATAAACAATTGAGCCCATGTCCATACCAGGTCAGCCTCTGAAGGGTCACCGGTCCATTTCCTGATCCGCTCACCATAAGGTCCCCCACTCATCACACCACACAAAACATCCACCATTGTAGCCAGTCCATATCCTTTGTAGCCAGCTAAGGGTGTGTGGTTGATACACTGCAGTGAACAGTGGTGGGGCTCACTACTCACATGTCTCCTCTCTTCCTCCCAAGGGTAGTAATTTCCCACCATCATTGTACTCTGATGTGCTATTAGTATCCTATATGTAGCGAATAAGATAGGAAAGTAGTTCTGTTTAATGCTCACCTTTCCATCCTTATCCACTGCCCACCCTGTAGGTATTGGTATTTGTTTACGATGATTCACCTCTACCTGTGGATAAGGTGAACACAACTTAAGACTTGCGTACTGTGAGAAGAGACTGGATCTGCAAGAATTCACATGTTTGCACAAGCCCTGTATTTCACAGAACTCATTTAATAAATGCAAACTACAGTATAAAATTTGAAAGCATGCATTACAATGAAGGAAACAAGTAGGTTTACTATTATCATGTTCTCACACAACTAAATCCCTGGTCATAGGATGCTTACCCAGTAATAAATTTATAGCAACATACACAGAAGCCATCATGTAGCCCCACAAACATGTGAACTCATCATGTATACATTACCACATAGCTATTTTTAGTAGTTAATTTTTGTACTCCATTTGCTCTTAATTTAGTTACATGTTCTTTAGAGTTGGAGCATACTCTCTTGGCTTTAGCTTGGCGACCTACAATATAGATTTACTTGTTTACGAGAATGCACATGATTGTGTAGTTGTGTGCTAAGTTATGATTATTTAAATAAGTGCCTGAATTGAAGCTCTGATTGCTTCATTGTTAACATGTAGTTACTATGGTAACACACCTTGCCAACAGCCACAGCAGTGGTTGCCATGTCCAACATAAAATCATCACCATCCATACCAGGAGCACCAAATGCTATCGGATTAGTACCCAACACTTCCTGTGGAGTACAATGTGTACTGTGCATAGCCACGTAATTTAACTTCCAATAAATCAACTCACTTTTTTCCCTCTGGTGGGCATCATTAAGGGTGATGTATTAGTCATTGACATCCCCACTAATCCACTCCTGGTGGCCATTTGACTATAGAAACCAGCTATCCCATAATGGTTGGAGTCTGATAATCAGTTATCATGCATGATGACACATATACAGCAAATGACAAGACCATACGTGCGCAAGTCACCCAGGCTATTCCTGTATTCTTGGCCTTCTCAATTGCCAGCTGCATACAAAATATCCCTGCCACCTATAGCACAAGTAAAACATATCACAAAGTTACAGAAGGCATGATACAGCTGTACGTATTGTACAGGTACAAGAAGTGCATGTCATATAATTGTGGTGCTTTACAGAAAACAATAACTAACTTGTGGTTTGTATGTATGCACGTTCGTATGTACATACATACATACAGTATGTATGTAAACAGTGTTGAAGATTTAGTTACTAGCCTTTTGCAAAAGCCAGGTTGATACTACAATACAAACTGCATGCAGTACTGCAATGTACATATACAAATTGAGTTCATTTATAAGTACATACGTAGGTACGTAATCAAGTGATTGAGTGTTAACGTTAAAAAACTGAACAAGGAAATCCATATACATGTTACATGAGAGTTTATTAATAAGGATTCACTACAAACTAAAACCCATAACCTAATAACAAGGTGGTGAACCATTGCTTGAGTAAAGCATTTATTGGGGTGAGCCTGGCGAGCTCTACACAGATCGGTAGTCATTTGACTGTGGTACGAGCGTCGCGTTTCCAAAAATTTACGTAATGAAACACGGCTTAACTTCCATCTATGGTTCACGTTATCAACCATTACAAGATGAATATATGCTATAGATTACTGATGCTCCAAATATGGTTTGCGCTATTGACCATCACATGATGAATATATGCTGTAGATTACTGATGCTCCAAATGATGAATATACACTGTAGATTACTGATGCTCCAAATATGGTTTGCGCTATCGACCATCACACGATGAATATATGCTGTAGATTACTGATGCTCCAAACGAATATACGCTGTAGATACTGATGCTCCAAATATGGTTTGCGCTATCAACCATCACACAATGAATACATGATGTAGATTACTGATGCTCCAAATATGGTTGATGCCATCACACGATGAATATATGCTGTAGATTACTGATGCTGCAAATATGGTTCGCACATGATGAATATACGCTGTAGATTACTGATGATCCAAATGCTATAGACCATCCCCTGGATGAACGAGGACAGAAGGGAATGGAAGGAACGCTCGTTTGAAAGTCAAGATGACAGATGTAGACAAAGACGTAGAGACAAAATGTGATAAAGAAACTTTACAACAGAAACAAGCAAGAAGAGCCAGACTAAAAGAATACCACAGACAGAGAAGAGCTGAGATGACACTGGAATAGCACAATAGTTTATTACTACAAAGAAGAGAAAGGTATCGCCAAAGAAGATGAAATGAGCCCTTGCCTGATAACAAGTCATTTGCTACCAACCATCAATTTCCCCCCTTTGATATAATGAACTTCATGATGATAATCACACATTATACCTTCTCAAATATTTGCTCAGGCTCGCCCCTCTTAGCATCTGTCTAGTTTATATGCCATGTACACTGTTGTATGTAGTATACGTCTCACAATGTACTGAAAGTTGTACCCACATGCAGCGGATAACATGTTAAAATCTACATACATTTACCATTAGACACAAAGCTTTCCAACAAGAGCTTTTACTCATCGAGCTTATGGGAATGATATTTACATAGAAACACCATGCCTACTTCAAAAAATAGCAAGGCTTGTCCCACCCTTGAAGCAATAGCATCTTAGTTGCCTCTCAGCAGTCACATAATTATGATAGTGATTGCTGCCATATTTCTCCATCCCTTAAAGAGATGCTTTCCCATTAACCATCATTACATCACTTGAGGCTTGGACACCTTTCGAGTAAAATTAAGGTATACAGTGTAGGCTAATGGTTCAAGTAGTAGCCTCGATGAATACAATGACCCTTCAATAACCCTTCTCAAGACTACATACATCATATGCACATCTTAAACATATAATATGGTTAAAGTACACACATGTACCCTGTAGGTACACGTAGCTGGCATCCAAGAATGCATCCAGTCAATTAACAAACTTTTAAATTTAAGAACAAAAACATGTAGAAATTCTCTCATATCTAGCTACCTTGTTCATAAGACCACCCAACAAACACAGATGCATTATTCTTATTAATTTAATATGGCCACCTTGTCCAATACGGCGAACGGCCACATGTGTACTAGAAACACAAACTATAGGCCACGGTACAGTAACACTGCAAAAGTTTATCTGTGCAAAATGTTATGGTTAATAAAGTTTCTTCACATAGCTACGTACAATCATACATCTGCTTGCATTGATATTTACAGTACTACTGTATGTGCAACTGCTCTATTAGAGTACTATATCTTGATCTCTTCTGCTCCTTGGTTGTACTCCGGCATTATGCTCAATACATTTACCAGCTTATTAAAGCATGTCGGCTGACATAATTGGTATACCGTAAAAGCAGAATATTTGACTGGGAATTAAACTTGGCAGTTGGTGAATTTTCACTGGAATCATCAAATTTAAATCTACCAAATAGCTGACCAATTCATAACAATAAGTGATGTTAGGTATTACATTTGCTCTAAAGCACACGTATCTAAACTCATGGCTCTTTTGAAGTACTTCAAGAAGACAGAAAATAATGACGGGTTGCCATCTAAATTATAGGCCAATGAACACTTGACTGTTGACTATATTGAATCCGCAAATAAGAAAAATCAAGCTTGGTGATCAATAATGCGGAGAAATGTAGGGGAAGATGTGCATCGTATGCAACTAACACCATTTGGTGCCAGTTGATGACTGGACGATGGAGAAGCAGGGTAGCAAGAATGTAGTTATCAAGGGATCAGACGATAAATGACAAATAACTGTTGTTTTGGCTGCTACTTTGACAGGATGCCTTATGAACCCACAGATTTTGTACGAGGGCAAAACCAGTAGATGTCACCCAGCGGTTGAATTTCCTGAGGGTTAGGATGTGTCGCACACTTCAAACCACTGGTCAAATGAAGTGTCAATGATTCAATATTTGAATAAAATCGTGATTCCTTTTCTTAAATCAAAACGAGATGCACTGAAGCTACCACAACCCCAGCCTGCCTTGGCAATATTTGATGTATTTAAAGGACAGCAAACAACTAAATTTAAGGATTTGCTACGTACCAATAATATTCGAATGGTGGTAGTTCCAGCTAATTGTACCGACAAGCTACAGCCAATTGACCTGGCCATAAATAAAACACTTAAAGATGCCATTAAAAAGTGGTTTAAGATTTGGTATGCACAAGATATGCAAAGACAGCTTGACAGTGGGGTACCTGTAAACAGCATTAAATAGATGTATGGATTGATGAGTGCAATAAAAGCCATTGAATGCAAGCTGGCTGATGTCTTTAATCGCAGAAATATATAGCAGGCCTCAACTTGCCATTAATGGATTTAGGCATGCTGGAATAACCCATGCTTTGCAGATATCAAGGTCTTCTGATACAGTATACTGTGATAATTATGTGTGCATTGATTATTGTTAGTATGAACTTCAGTTGATTTTGACACTGTACTATGAATAAATTTACATTTGTATTACACAGTCATTTCATTAGCTCCATGTGATTATATTCACAACATGATTCACTAGTGACTAATAGTGTCCAAAACTCTACATTGAAGGTTAGACAGTCCTTTCTGCTTTGTTCTTCATTGATGGTGAGGAGCTGAAGGGAACCAGAAGTTTATCTTCAAAGCATTGTGACAGGTGGTTGTGCATCACTGAGTGTTGGTAATTACTAAAGCATGGCTCATCCATTGCAATATCAAATATACCACAGTCATTAAGTGTTGGCTACATTTCTGTGTCCACGATTGATACTTTTAGTTTCTTCTCATCTGTAACTAAAGCTTTTATTATTGACAAAAGAACTACCTTAGGATGGCTATGGAAAGCTGAATCACAGACTTTCACACTGTCATCAGACCACTGCATTGTTTACAACAATCTCCAGTGGTTACCACGAACCAGTAAAATTTATAGCCTATTTGAAGGTAAAACCTTACCATGTCGCAGAGTTGATTTGAGCCCAATAATAGTGGGAACTGTTTCTTCAAAAGTGACTGTGCAAATGATATGTGTTTGTCTGTTAAACAATAGCCACCAAGTAAAATGGCTTTATCATTTAAATTCATGGTAACTCTGTCAAGACAAACCCAGTTTTCAGTCTGTTCGTCAGAATTGGAAACATCTGAGTCTTCAACAATAGTTGGTGCAGTTGTAGAATTTAGTGCACCTTCATCACTGAGGTGAACATCTCCATCTTTATCGTATGCGACACATGTATTAGTAGGTTTGACAGCACTCCCAATAGCAGCTGCAAAGTCAACATCACCTTCAGCAATAGAGTTTTCTGTGTCATAAGTTTCTTTTTGAGCAGTAGCAGTAGAAGGTCTCTTGAATATCTTCTGGTTGATATCACTGTAGTACCATCCAGAGTATTTGAAATCCTTGAGAGAAACATCAACAACAATTCTGGAAGTGCAGCAATACGTTCCGTGAATATCTCAATAGACGCCTTGATAAGCCAGTTAGTAAGTCAGTACAAATTCCACTAAATTAAACCATGCAGGTACGTGCCCACGACCAACTGTGGGCTCACGCCTGGTTTCCAATTGGTATGGAAAAAAACCGTGTGTCTGTGTGTATATGTGCATACTGTCCACACACAGTCCTATTGTGTTGCAGAATATACACGCTACTTTACAATAACATCTACATGTAAATGTATTCATGTGTAACCCACTGTAAACACTCCAATGCTTACTTTCTAATTGTAGCACATATGGTACTACTCAAATGTAACGTTGCACTCGCTCGCACCGCTTGATTACAAGAAAACGGAATGAATACTTACGAAGGAAACGGGTGCCACGCCCTTTAATTAGCAAGTTTTTTAATCACTCGCCATGCAACATTACGTTTGAGCGGTACCGTAAGTCTTAGCATTATCATCTCTGCACAAACAAATAGCCACAGGGCACAGTATTTAGCTACTGAGTGTGACATAAAGAATATCCAATACCTTGTACTACAAGTTAGGTCACTTAATTAAAGTATAATAAAACCATATAAACATTCGTTAATAAGGATTCACTACAAACTGAAACCCATAATCATTCATTAAAGGTAAGACTATAAATACTGACATGGAGAATTACTTGAGTCAAGATGAGGAAGTACAGTATATAGCTCCACCATGACTGTAATATAGAATTTTTGCAAGGCCTAATATACATACATGTATGTAATGGGCCCAAAGCACTTACTGAAGAAGTACTGTATGAAAAGAAACCTTGCACGATCACAAGAACAGATCTATCTTGGATTGGGAAGGGGGGCTCACAGGCATGAGCCCCCTGTGGGGATCCGGAGCACACCCCATCAGAAATGTTAAATTTGGTGATAAGTTTGATCATACAACAGGTAAGTTTTGACAAAAGAAAAAGTAGATGAATAAGTTGCAGTAAATTTGCTAACTTTTATTTGTCAACTTCCTATAAATGCCTCTAAACATGTTTATATAAGAGTTATACCATGGCTACAAGGGATTTGCTGATATATACACCCAAAGCCCAAGCCCGAGGGCTGCGGGTGTATATATATATATCAGCAAATCCCAAGCAGTCGTGGCATAAGTGATATATATCATTTGGGGCCCACTTACCTAATAGGTGAAAGAACTAACGAGAACTCATCCCGTTTCTTTTATACAGTAGCATCTGAAGATCGATCGTGGTCTTAATAGCGTGGGCCAATAGCCATCAGAACGTTATCCATACGTTAAAACATCATTAATACGTTACCATGCTTCAACACGCAATGTTAGAAAACTTGCGATTGTGGGATGGAGTTTATATTGTTGTCACTTTTGTACTAAGTTAAGCCAACTTATTGGGACAGTAAGCAAATTATTATATTAAGTTAAGTACTTAGGACTGTAAGTTACTAACCTATTTCAACGTAGCAGTAGTAGCTTTGCTGTTCCATGGTTTGTTCAAAGGCTGGTATGCTGTGGGTAGAAATACGCATCCAGGATCGCCCAAACAATTATTTTGTGCCTTCATTATCCTTTAGTAACCACCAACTAGTCTATCTTAACAAATATACTCAGCTTAGCAACCACTACAAAAATGAGTCCCACAATACAAAGCTCTATGTCGCTCAATATAACGAGTCAAAGCGCATCGTTTCTTTGAGCTGGCTGGGTATCAAAATCATTGGTAAACCACTTTCCTATGATATTTCCCGGGCAATATGAGAGTTAAACACCGAGTGGCACCTTTGAACGCCCACGCTAAAGTGGTATATATTAGGAATTTTCAGAGATTATAGCCAAAAAAAGTACGGAAACAAGAGAGGTCGCTTACACCTGAAGATATACTAGTGGACAATTAATCTGTACTTCTAAAAATTGTTTCTACTAGTTTGTTTTAAGTAATAGTTAGACTTCAGACCACAGGGGTCTAAGTAATTTAGTAATCTCATGGTCCTGTGTCGTGGCGCCTGAGCGAAGCAAAGGCGCTACTATAGGGCCTGAGGGTTAACTTATTTAGACCCTTTATGTACTTTTTGCACCTTAACACTGTTGACAGCTGCTTGCAACAGAGAAATGCATCATTAATTAGAAATATTCAGAAATCCACTCTTCCAAGCCTGTATACAACCTTTGTGAGTGAAGGACAAGTTTGTGCAATCTATATTAACTTTTTTAATACAGACAATTACAGACATTCATTTACCTATGGGCTCATATACATGTACAAAAGTAGTCTCACGTGGCCAAACCTCTTTTTCTCGGCATGGTGCTTATCGATTATAATTATAAGCACCTGCTCGAAAAAAGGTCTGGTCCAGAATTAATACGTAAACTCGTTTTCACACCCCAAGCTAGAGCTCAGGGTGTTTAATGCACTTTCGTCATTAAACGTATATTTCCTATTAAATTTCAAGCCAGGTATGCACTGGAAATGCCATGAATGATTTCTGGTAGCGGTGATGAGAGACACTGAGATTGTTTTTCTACAGTTGAAAAGGTCACGGATTGATTCCTTGTGAAACGAAAAGGCGAAAGGCGAACCGAGCAACCCCAAACAGGTAAAACTAAGCCCAAACAAGCTTTCAGATCAACCTGAAACACTTTCAACAAGTTGCTAAAAGAATTATTAAACAAAATTTTCTAGTATCTGACTGACTGTGTATCTGACTGACTGATTGACTGACTGATGCCTTCAGACAAGCATAACTCGATAACAGCTACAGCCAGACACGTACCTTTTGACATACCGCAGTATGTACAATGCATTCTTCATGGACTTACCAGTGTCCTCCTTTGTGTCCCATTTATCTTTGCTGACAGTGAAAGATGTCAATTTGGCGATAGAGCATGACGGCTTCCCTTCGTACTGGAAATCGTCTGTATTTTTCATAGTCGCTACTGTGATTGCAGAGGTGCTTTTTGAACAGGTTTTGATTCATACTACTTGTAACAGGTTAACATAGCTGACAACAAAGCATAATGGATACTTCACTTTTCAGACAACAATTGATAGCTGGGGCACGCGACACCATTTCTTTCTTTTGATGTGGGTTCACCAGTCACAACAATTTTATATTACAAAAAAAAAGAACATAACAAACAAGTACAAATTTTCAACTAGAGTAGGGACCATGGTACATCGATAAAAAGTACTGAAACAAGCTGGAGTAATGCATGATATTAAATCACAGTAAAACAATGAGAAGTGTTATATCCCTACTGTGCCATAACACTTCTTATTGTTTCACTGTGATTTAATATCGTGCACTACTCCAGCTTGTTTCAGTACTTTTTATCGATGTGCTATGGTCCCTACTCTAGTTGAAAATTCCATTTTTTGTGTACTTGTCTATAGTAACAAAGGAGTGGACAAGCAAAGTTTCAGCAATTTATGATTGACGGTCTTGGAGTTATAGCGTTAGACATTTGGAATAGCAGTAAATTTGACTTGCACAGCGACAATATGACAAACAAAACACAGACCTGCACTTATTCAATCGATCATAACTCATGACGGAAACAAGCTACAAAGTTGGCTCGATCTGTTCATTACTGTATGAACCGGAAAATCCTTTAAGGTATAGTGCCTTCCCCGTGTGGACAATGAAAAAGGCCATTCTCTCAGTGACAATGATAAACTTTACATCGTACATAAACGCCTATAACCCATGTCCCTTTCACTGTATGACCACAAAATAAAGATTGTCTTACTCTCTATGAACAGATGAATTTGGTGGTGTATAGGTCTTATTGATTTGAACTTTGTTTCAGTGTGTACCGAAACAATTAAAACGTACATAAATTTTCTTATGCATACTTTTAACCTAGTTTATAGCAAAATAGAATTCTGCGGCTTGGTCACAAATGTGCAAGTCCAGTGTACACATATACGATAGCTCAAAGTTACAGCACAAGCTAAAGTGAAACCCTTTGAGATGAATCAAGACACAAAGAGAGTGACACAAAGCACACAGAATGGGAGAGCAACATGTACAAGGGTTGTTGTAGCAATGACTCAATATATCCGGCCATTTGTAAGACTACTCCACAAGTATCTAATACATACATATATACCAGAGACAATGGTGTTGGTGTGGTAAGGAAATGAGATGATATCAACAGTTAGCAAAGCCCATGTCATCATGTGCATATCAGTACCACATGTACAGTTAGTGTTCAGGAATGTTGGGCTATATTGCAACCTGTATAGTAAATCAAATTACACAAAAATTAAGCATTTTAAACAGAGTTATACAAGAAGCTGTCCAGCTAGCAATGGCACGTACATATACTGTATTACTTGCACACGTATCAACCAGTACTGCATGCAGGTCTGAAGAACTAGTGCAGACCCTAGTCTGTATGGTTTGCCCAAAGGAAATGTGTGGTGAAAATTTAGATTGACCGTAATTATTGTGTCAGGCATTCCAACAAAAATATTTTGAAATATTTTTAGCGGGTCAAGTAGTGCTACAAATGAGCCAAATTTCAAGATCATGTGTAATTGCATCCATGAGTTATTAAATGTTTTTGCTCAACGTATTCAAACTATAGCCTAAGTACACGTACCACTTGTCGATGTCACATGAGCCTTTGGTATGCACAATATTATGCTTTTACATTCCCCCACCCTCTAAAAGAGTACATTAAACTTGCGTACATGCTTATTAAGGCATGAGCTCGAGAGTGGTCTTCAGCAGGGGGTCAATACATTATCCATCACACTGTAGACTCACTCATACAGTTCTTTTCTACTGGAAGAAAGCATCAGCTTGACACACGTACTTGGAAGTTAAACATTCTTTGTTTGATTCAGCAAAGTTTAACCGACAGCTATGGAGACTGATTACTCGGGTAACAGCTTCACTACAAACTAAAATCTGCAAAGTGACTGCATGTTAACCTGCAGGACTGACTATTACCTGGTACAATTTTGTGAAAGTGATAACTGCTTTCCTGAGACATTATACATTTTATGAAGCACACGCTTTATATTTATAGCACACTTAGCAACAAGGCTATCAGCAAGACAACAACCCTCACATCCACTGCTACTAAAGATTTGTCACCTTACGGTATCATGTACACAATGTGGTACACACAATCTGGTACACTAACAGTAGACTATATTAATGGCCTGAGCCTATATGACACCAGTCACTTATTTACTTAATGTCCCCTTCGGGTTTATAATTGAGATCGGAGTTTATAAATGTGGCTTTTATACAAGTACTATATCTACAGTACTGTTGAGGCCTTTTAGAACATTATAGTTACAAACATAATTATTGTAAAAATTATGAATGGTGCTCAAAATCATGTTCCTTTACACCCAAGTAGAGCAATCAGGCTTTGCATTATTGATGTCTCATTTTACTATATTTGCTTTAGGACCATTACCATAATATGTACGTATATACAAAATTTTGAAGTATGTAAAATTCTCGTGGATCAGCAAATTTCAGTATTTTTGTGGGTTTATTTTTGAAGATCACTCGTATTTCACTGACGTTACCTATTAGACAGCATAGAGCTAACCCTGATAAATGTCAATTTTCGAGGATGAAAACTCCTGGACAGCCAAGCAACCGTGAAATCCATGAAAATTCTGTCCTTTGAAAATTTGTATACTACAGTACGTGGTCATAATAATCCTTGCAAAAATTTTGCAAATATCTATAACACAGGATAACACAGGATAACACAGGATAACACAGGATGCATAACTTCTTGTTACTGCAGCAATGGCAGGAGCAAGTAGAGTCCTGCGGTATTGCCAAAAACCTTTATCGGTATAGACGTATTTTTAAAATAATACCCCTAGTATTGTTAAATATAAATTTACCCTACTGTACAATTGTTGAATAGGAGTGGTATTTAGTAAGTCAAACACTCAGCTACCTGTAAAAAAAAAACAGTGTTTTGATGCCACAACCTTGTATTTTACTATTAACTACTACAATACTTATATTCGGTATTTTTGATATTTCGGTTACATGGTTTGGTATTGGGCCTCAGTATAGTACGTACATATATAGTATTGTAGATTTGTTAATAACTCGGCGTAGGTACATGTATATCGCAGAGCCCTAGGAACACGCAGGACAATACACTCCAATATTGGGAGAGAATTTGCATTAGCTACACTAAGTGGTGGATAAAGACCGAGATACACATATACTATGTGACAAAAAAAGTTCACATTTTGGTGATTAAAGTACAATGTTTACCAGCAATATACACTAAATACCCTATGACCCTCCATGTGTGGAGGATGATTAAAGCGCAACGACAAACATCCTGTTTAAGCGGAAAAAAACAAAACACAGGCATCTTGCAATATAGGATCACTAATTATAACACTCCTATAGAGTATATTTTTGATTTGTCACTAAGGAACTGTGCATAGATACATAATTCTTCAACTCCATTCTTATTATTACTGTGTACATGTCCACTAGTATATCTGCAGGTATAGGTAACCTCCCTTGTTTCACCACTTTTTAGCTGTCCCCTTGCTTCCCTGCTTTTCTGTTCTTTGATCCCTAATCCAGCTTAAAATTCCTAATTTTGCCTTCTACTTGTTTATTTTTTATAAAACACAATTATGACTACTGAATCCACATGTACACCTGTACCACACATTTAAAAGAATGACGTATTCCATAAAATAATATTGCATCTGAATGCGTACCCCAATAATCAACTACGCACTGAAAAGTGAGGTGGCTATCTACGCTTTGTTTGTAGCTATGCTCCACTCGTTACACAGCATTACAAACGAAGAAAAATACAAGAAATTTCTCTGCAATGAATCCAGTCGCTACGGAAAATGCAGGTGAAAAGCATGACACAGCCAGAGGGAAGCCGTATTGCGCTATTGCAAATTGATACCTTGCGTTGTCAGAGAAAAGAACTGGAACACAAAGGAGGACAAAGGTAAGTCCATGATATATGCATTGTAAGTACTGCGGTTAGCAAAAAGGCACGTCTTGGGACGAAGCAACGTCGAACAGTGAAAAAATCAAGCCTGTAGCCTTATCCATTGTCGAGTTATGCTTGGCTGAAGGTATCAGTTAATCAGTTAATAGTTAGTTAGTTAGTCAGTAGAATACTCAGTTACATAGGAAATTTTTAAAATTCTATAGAAATTTGTTTGGGATCACTCTGAAGGCATTTTGGGCTTGGCTATGCGTAGCCAATACTGCTGAGCTGTTATGAAGGAAATTTGAGGCTGGTTTTAGGGTGATATTTTTGGGCAAGAAAGCCCAAAACTGCATGATCCCTAATACACAGTACTACCATACTGTATGATACACTCTGTTAACTTTAAGCTACATATGTAGACTCTTTAATTCGCAACTTCTTTGAGCTTACCACACCTACTGTATATGTCCCAGATCACTTTGTTATTCCTGAAAGTCATCAAATAAATTCATTGATATAAAAGCCGATCACATGTGTACACTTAATTCAGATAGGCATAGAGTTAACTATACAAGTATAAGAAAGCACAGTAGGGATATTCACTTCTTATTGTTTTACAGTATTTGGACATTACGTACTACTCCGATCCAGCTTGTTTCAGTGCTTTTTATTGCAGCATTATACACTGTCCCTAATCTAATTTTAAATTCCATATTTTTTCTTATACTTGTTTGTGAATTTTTTTGCAAGCTCATGACCACTAAATATCTGCTGAGTTACCCACAGCACTATTATACTAGATTATGACTTGTACAATAACAATTGATCAGTGGGCGTGGTTCTACATAAGCCTACAGACAATAACGAACGTGGATTCATGCATATCTACATGGGCGTGGCTACCATATGTCTACAGACAGTAATTTACGTAAGTGGGCGTAGCTCACGAAAGAAGCAGAGCTACGTTATGACGTGTGGTAACATGTCCACATTTAATTTAGCACGTGGGGTCAGACCCGAATAATCTGTAAAGCAGGACCTGGATGACCCAACTCGGTTTAACATTGTTACTAAATAAACTATATTTATTGACTTACACATTGCTATATAGTTCACCGTGAGTTGCTCTCTCTAATCGATATCAACAGCAAGTCTGACGTACGCGTGTGCTTTTGGTACAACCGGCGACCACGTGTATTCGAATAGTTTGATGCAATATATATTGGTATGGAAGCCGTACTGTAGTCTATTAACACTTAGCGGTAGAACCTTGACTGATGGCCATGGTAAAGAAGGATAAAAGGTAAGACAATAGCGCAAGCATTGTATGTTTATCAATATACCAAAGGTTTTTTCTTAAGCAATCTAGAAACGTTTCTGCGAAAGAATTAGGGCTATAGCTGTAGCCAGTTTTGCGCTACGCTTGACTGAAGGCGTCAGGCAGGCAGGCGGGCGGGCGGGCAGGCAGGTAGGCAATAGAAAATTCCATTGACTAAATTTTTTTAAAAATTCTGTAGCAACTTGACGGAAACATTTTGAGTCGATCTGAAGACACTTTTGGGCTTGGTTTTACCCAACCAATACTGTCATGTCTTTGTGAGGAAAAATCATGGCAGGTTTTTGGGTTATATTATTATATCACGGATCGCCCCCACACCTTCGATGTCCCTAATATACAGTACTATCATACTGTATGATAACAGTGTGTATCTCAAACTAAAGTGTATGTACCTTAAGACATAAATAATAGACCAACAACAGCCTCCACTCAAGGAGATTTACATATCGGACAATGCTGAGTTCTCAAGAGTTTCACCAAAAAATTTCCATTTTCATAAAGCTAAGTAAACAACGCTTTATGTGATATATTGCTATTTAGTTTTGCAATTTCATATACTCCATGCCTTCAGGCATAATATAACATGCTCAAAATCTACTGAGTATGCATTGCTAATGTACAGCGATGTAATGAGAGCGCTTAACTGTGTCATGTGAGAATGCATGGTTACCATGGCACTAGTATTATCGCAAAAGCTAGATCCAGCCACTTGATGTTATCACTGAAACAGCCATGGAGGTGATAGTGTAATCAGAGTCTACGCATAAAGTGGAGTCTATGATATATATATATAGCGCCATCACTTCGCTTGCGCTATATACAGCCTGGGCCTTTGGGTTTATAAATTCCATAGACTCCACATTGTGCCCAATTAACTATTATTTGTAATTATACTGTGGTTGACTCCCTTATAGCCATTATCCCATGTACTCAAACAATATTGTTTTCAACCATTAGATATTAGCAAGTATCAGATTTTAGGTGCAGCCAAGAGGTCCGCAACTCGTAAAAACCTTACACGAGATTTCAAATCTTCAACTTTTCCCAAGATTTCAAAGATTTTATGGCAAGGTTTCAAGATTTCAGAGCAAAAAAAATCGTGGTATCTGGAATAGTTAGATCACAAGACACTTAGTATCTGGAAATGTACAAAAACCTTTGCAAGTGAAGATTTAAGATTTTGAAATCTCTAGAAACATTACAAGAGTTCCAGACCAATGTAAGCATAATGCTGAATATACGAAAGTATACGTAAAATACATGTAATTTTATTTTACAACAATTTTTCAAGATTAAAGATTTCAAGATGTGAGATTTCAACAAGATCTCAAAAAGGCTGTAAAAGATTTCAAAGGAAGTGTGGATGTGAGAATTACAAATGGCAACAATCATTTTTCATTTCCAATATGCCACACCCTAACTACTACTGCATGGATAATAAAGCATTATTGACTGTTTTTGCACACGGAAGATCCATATATACTATTACGTACATCTCAATGTCATTTATGTAGGTCAGAGAAAAGTCCTCTAAGCACTCACAGGTCACAGCTACACAAACATATTAGTGGTATGAGGTTCTGGTTACACATGGTATATATGGTTATGAACTTGTAGGAGCTCTTTTAATTGTGTTTTCACATTCTATCAAATTCATTCATCAGCTCACCGGGACACAACGATCGGCATAGAAAGATGAGCAAGCTTTTTGGCCGGTCATCAGGAAAAAGTGGAGATGGTGAGTTTGTTTGTAAAATAAGAACCCTTAGTGATGATGATAACTACTAAAGTAGCCATGACTTGTGTATTAAACGATTTTATTGGGCTAGAATCAACAACAACGTTGGTGGCGCTATACACACATACACACTTTAGTGTTGGAACACGTTAAAAGGCATCAATACTTTACGTGCCAATAGCTTATCTGGCTCATACACACATCCGCTATTACACACTCACCGATCCTAAGCCATTTCTGGCGTCAACGAAGGCTGTAGATGGCGTCTCTTTGACAATGGTTGGCGTAGCATTCCCATCACAAGCCTTAGTCTTTACTTCTTTGATGTACATTTCTATATAGCAATAGGATCAATTTGCAACCATTTACGAGCTGCTAGATTAGTTACTACTAACCTAAGCGGTTTAACCCATGGCTGTAATGGCCCCTGCCGTCTGCCGCTACCAGCGTATCTGCTAGAGCTGCTCCATGTTTGGCCTCCGTCCCAATAGCTACCATACATTCAATAATAAATCTCTTTACTTCTTTGGGTGCCACCAAGAATTGGATAGGGGTTCGACTCATCGTTCCCACCTCGGTTCCCACCAAGGCAATTTACTGAAATAAATGCCTACCATTTATTAAGTTATCACGTGCTCCCCAAACTTCTTGAACAGAAATGGGCAACGCGGCAACGTCGAAAAAGGACGGAGGTTCTTGTACAATGTTGTCATAAATAGTATCACTTTGTACTTCTTTTATTTAATAAGCTAGTTTACATGTCTAAGAGGTGATAATTATCCGCTATGCTTTTTTCTAGTTGTGCAGGCGTACTTGGCACAGGCTAAAGAAGAATTCCACCGAAAATGGGAGGCCAAAGTGGATCCTGTAAGTTGTTTATGTGGGATATGAAAGGCGCTAAATGCTAAATGTGTGGCGATAATTCTAGGCGTTCCTTTATGTCCTTAGTCACCGTGCTTTACGGGGTTCGTTTGCCACACCTGGCCTGTTAAAATGTGTCTTAAAGTGGCCGCCTTAGCTGCGATAAACTTTTGAGTTAGACTGCTGCAGTGTTTATAAAAGCTTGGTCTTACAACGGAGGTGTAATATGCTCTCTCTGAAAGGTTTTAAGCGAAAAGATAAGAAGGGCCAAATGGATAGGGACCCGCAAACTGGAGTCGCCGCTTCGTTTTCTTCTCTTAAAATAGCTGGTAAAGAAGATGAAGCGGTTAAAGGCGAAGAGGCACCGGTGCTTTACTATTTGTGCTGTAAATGTAAGTGTTTTGTATTCTTTTCAACAGGTTGCAGCCAAGCTAGATGATTTTACAAGAATTAGAACGCTAGGCACTGGTTCATTTGGCAGAGTTATCCTAGTGCAGCATAAAAAGACAAACCAATTCTTGGCCATGAAAGTGCTAGATAAAGCCAAGGTAGAGTTGTCATAAACAGGAGATTTACACTTGGCAGTGACATTTTTTTTTTTTTAAGGTTGTAAAGCTCAAGCAGACAGAACATACCCTTTACGAGAAGAAGATTCTGCACTCAATTAATTTTCCTTTTGTAGTGAACATGCAGTTTGCCTTCAAGGTATTTAGAAACAGAACTATACAAAGCATTCATGCTAAGTTGAATTTTTAAAGCCTGCTCTATGCATTAGCTACAATTTTAAATGTCTTCTTGGTTCCATTGCAGCTGTTTCATATGGAAACATAAATAGTATCTTGTAAGTGTTGGTGTTACTTACAGAAATTTAAAACCTTTTTAAAATTCTTTTTGACAAGCGAAACGCGAGTTATGTTGTGTGTTTGTTTAGTGTTATGTGTCGTTTAGGACAATTCCAACCTTTACATGGTATTGGAGTATGTAGCTGGTGGAGAGATGTTTTCTCACTTACGAAGAATTGGTCGCTTTAGCGAGTCTCACTCCAGATTCTATGCTTCTCAGATTATCCTGGCCTTTGAGTACCTGCATAACTTGGACATTATTTACAGGTCAGTCCAGTAATTATTCCAACTATCTTGTAGTTTGTTTAAATATGCAAACTGTAGGGACTTGAAACCAGAAAACATCTTGATTGATCATGAAGGATTTGTTAAGGTGTGTGAGTATTTGAGATCAAATTGGTTTCATATTTCTTTAATATTATTTATCTGTTGTGATTGTAGATCACTGATTTTGGATTTGCTAAGAAAATCAAGGGACGTACCTGGACATTGTGTGGGACGCCTGAGTACCTTGCTCCAGAAATTATCCTGTCTAAGGTAAGTGAGAGCAATACACTAAATACTAAAATGATGTGTATTGTTTTAAAGGGGTACAACAAATCTGTTGACTGGTGGTCCTTGGGTGTCCTTATGTATGAAATGGCAGCCGGCTATCCACCATTCTTTGCCGACCAACCAATACAGATCTATGAAAAGATTGTATCAGGAAAAGTAATGGGTTGTGTCCTAGTCTTACAGTTTGCTATGACTGTGTTTTGTTGGTAGGTGCGTTTTCCATCCCACTTCACTGCAGATCTAAAAGATTTACTGCGGAATGTACTACAAGTAGATCTCACAAAACGTTTTGGTAATCTCAAGAATGGAGTACAAGATATTAAGAGCCACAAGTGGTTTGCCCCTACTGACTGGATAGCCACTTACCAGAGGAAGGTTTGTACGTGTGTGCGTGCGTGTGCATGTGAGAGAGAGAGACGTAATCCCCTCTTATCGGTTTGCAAGGCCAACCAACTGCCCCTGCATCACATGGTCAGGGATAGTCATATCACCACCAGGCCCATAACTGGACATTGGCAAGGTTGATAACCCAGGCCCTGCTTCTTAAAAGTCTGGAAGTTCATTCCCTTGCCTAAATGATAATTGATACCCAGCATCCTCTGGCTAGGTGAATGGCTTTGGAAGACTGTTGACAGGCAATAAATATGTTCATAATTATTGTGCTGTGTGTGCACACGTGTGGTGTTGTAGGCATGCATGTGTGTACAGTGATTATTTGTTGCTATTGAAGAAGAGAATATGGACATTACATTGTTAATCTTTGGGCTAATGTATACATGTGTGTTAGGTCCATTTTTAATAGCAACACTTGTTTATACTACAAGCACTACATGACATTTATTGTCATATACTTCCGCCTTGGTTCCTATCAACGTCTATATCCTATGATAGTTATTTACTCAGAACAGCAACTTACGTATAGTAGGGACAGTGTTGTGTCGCATGATGCTGGTGCAGTTTAAAATGTTTCGTCGTAATTTAGCAACATTTTAATATTTTTTTGAAATTTAGTTGACCCATAGCATTGGTCTAGACCACAAGTATTGGAGGAATGCGCAGCACACAAACTAATTAATCATTAATCTTGATATTAATTTTAATGAAGCTGATAAGTGGCATGTGCAGTGTCTATCATGTTCAATAAGTGGTTATTACCTATTGAAAACATAGCCTTGATTCTACTTCATTTTTGTATGCATACAAGAAGGACATGCTCCCTTTAGAATTTTACCATTTCTAGTAATGTGCACACTAGTGTTAATTGTACTGATATGACATTTTGCCAGTATTCCGATAACCAATATTTCCAAATATAGCCGATCCAGTATAATACTGCATGTCTACCTTCAGTGAATTTTATCGCAAATTTGTTTATAGCTTGTTTGTAGTGGTGGTAGTGCTACAACAGTAGCTGACAGTACTTTTAAGCAGTAGTAACAACACTGCAAAACAGTAAAATGCTACTCTATACATAGTTTAGTGCATGAGCATGTATTTTTACATAGTACATTATCTGTATCTGCTGTCTTTTCTATTGTGGTGTCGATCAAATACCAATATACAAAACATGCAGCTGATATATGGTTTTTCTGATAACCGATCCAATTATCGGTGCAACACCAGTGTGCGTACACACACACACACACACACACACGCACGCACGCACGCACACACACGTCTGGAGATCATCATCTATGCCCCAACCCTCCATGAAAGGTACACTCTCACCTAGCCAAGGAACGCTGAATAACCCATTTACAAGCCTTTGAATTTATGCGAGAACTCACCTAGCCATGAGACGTTGAAAACCTATACCATATAATAGCCACTGAAGGTGAGACCACTCCCAGGAGGATGGATAGATCATAGCCAACTGAGTCAGAGACTTGGTCTCTTCCTTGTGCATAGCATAGTGTATAATAATGTAAGGGCCCTGCAAGGCAAACCCAATGGAGTCTGCCTGTGACAATTCATCCCATTTCATTTGGAATGAATACTTGCAAAGTGGGTGCTACACCCTTTAATTAGTTTTAATTGTTCGCACTCTCGTGAGATGGCATTGCATTTGAGCGGTGGTGTGTGTCACCACATGCGCACATGTCAGTGTGTGCTTGTGTATTTTGTGTGTCACTGTTACCATGAGTATGTGTTGTGTGTCTGTTGAACATATGAGTAGGTAGTAACATTTTGTCTTGCATGTTATGATGGACACTCACCACAATAATGTAAAGTGTACTATTCAGTCCATTAACCCCATAGGTAGTACAAGACAAGCCATACTGATATCTATCAATAACAGTGTTCGTTATATTCACTTGACAGATACTAATTGTGGTATTTGAGGGTCAACTTTAGTAACCGGTTTTGATTTCTTTTATAAAGTGTGAAGATTTTGATAGTTGTGTTATGTTACATTATGAAATATGGATACCTCATAATCTTGACAATTGTACACGATATTATATAATAGATCTGTAGCCAATCTGTACACAAATCAACAAATTAAAGATTTCAGAAATTTTACAATTACATGTAGGTAGGTGACAATTTACAATTACATGTAGGTAGGTGACAATCTTCTATAGTGCCCTGAGCCGTTTCTCAAGATAGACATGTTATATGATACCACTCAAGTGCAACATCTTGGCAAGAGTGCAAGTGATTTTTTTTAATTGAGGGCGTGGCACCTGTTTCGTTCGTGAGTGCCATATTTGACCAGTTAATAGCCACGGCTACTATAACTAAGGAAAACTCTATGGCTACTATCCGAGGGCAGCTATTATGGGCTTGTGTGGAAGTAGCTCATGGTGTTTATACACATTCACCAGTGACTCGGGGGCGGTTCCAAGAGCTGGAAAGGGGAGGGGCACAAACAAGCTAAGTTGTAGGTGGTTGGAGAGAGTGGATTCTCTTGTTAGTTGTTGTATTTTGTAAGTAGCAATGATCACTCCTTTGTAGGTTGATTTTTGTCATTCTGGGCCTTTGCAGATGGTTGTGTGAAGTCTTAAAAACTTTTTAAAAGGTTATGAAAGTCTTGACACCGGTAACACAGTTAGAGGTGCTTAGTATGTATGAAGGTACCGTATAGCCTAAATATTTCGAGGGGCAAATATTTAGTGGTTGAGCAATGTTACTAAAAATAAAATTTTTGCGGATTTGCAAACACTCCCAAAATGTATTAGACTATATGGAGGACTAAATATTTCGAGGCTAAAATTTTTGCTGATAACCCCCAAAACTGCAAAATCAGTGAAAATTTCCCCCCTCGAAATATTTAGGCTATACGGTACTGGGTGACAGTTTGACAACTATTGTAATTTGCTTCTAGTGAGTTTGCAACAAATGGTAGTAATATTGCAGTTTCCATCAGTTATATAATTTTTATTAGTCTGACATTCAAGGTGTCTAGTATTTCTATCAAAAAATGTAGCTATACATATGGCTCTTCCATGGGGGGGATTTGGCCCAAATGCCCTGTCCTGGATCCGCCATAGTGACTGACCTTGTTTAATCATCCTTTAATACTATCATTCACTTCTCTCAAAAATGTTATTTCCTGGTTTAAAACAACTCCTTTCAGTCCTTTGCCCAGTTTCTGTTTCATACGTGTCTTATCAACACTTGCATTAGTATATTCAGATACAAGCCACGGCTCATATCTGAGGGCAGATCTTATGACAATAATTCTGGGCTGTGGGGCAGCTACTATCTGGGGGCGGCTATTATACGAGCCACTACCAAATATGGTATTCATTTCATTTGGGATGAATACTTGCGAATAAAACAAATGCCATGCCCTTTAATTAGCTAGTTTTATCACTCACACTCTCGCAAGACATAACGTTGCGTTTGAGCGGTACTGTACAAGTCCTATGGTATTACCACTATTCTCCTAACTAACCATTGCTACATTCAAAACCTATCTTATCATGTCACCGCATAATAAGGTCACCTGTAAGCCTAATTGTGCCAAATATTTATATTTCTCTTTGCTGTAACATTATTCGAATGTTTTATTGTATCTAGGTTGATGTTCCCTTTATTCCCAAGTGTAAGGGAGCTGGAGACGCAAGCAACTATGATACTTATGATGAAGAAGAAATCAGAGTGTCTGGAACAGAGAAATTTGCCAAGGAGTTTACAGATTTCTGATCAGTTGTGATAAGACACTAAAAACTTATTATATTATTATTATTATCCACTCATACCACTATACTAATGCAGTGTGCAATGCTCCACAACTAAGTTTTATTATTTGTCTGTTTTTAACTACTAGTTGTCATTAGAAATCAATGTATCAAAATAATACAGTGTCACGTGATTGCGCAGGCCCTACTTGGCGCCAGAACAAAATTATTTTTGTCGGCGCTTGATTCTATATAAAAGCCACGTGACCACGGGTAACTTCGAAGTGTCGTTACGCGTGTGCTGTGTGGAGTACTATGGATGTTTCTTGGCTAACAAAGCTGTGCAGGAAACGGCCACAAGATGGAAATAAGATACGTTCAGTTAGTGTTGTAAGCGGTTTCTTTTTTATGATCAATTTCGTGGTGGGAACAGGGTTTCTCAGCGTACCGTACGCTTTCTACAAAGCAGGAGTGATCTCTGGAGCAGTTACACTAATTGTACTATCGTTCATCAGTTGGAATACCGCCAACTGGGTCGTAGAGACCATGGCAAGAGCTCAGGTTAGCTTATTTTCTATTTGTGACCTTGCAGCCTTGTGACGTATTGTACTTTTCCTGAATCATTGTGTAACCTACTTAACTGACGAAATCATAATACCAGATACTGTCAACAATGGTAAACACTTTCTAATGTACGACTGTTGTATTTTTATGATAACTCCTGTACCTAGTAATCAGATCATTTTTTTCTCCAAGTGTTTAGGCCAAGTCACCAGCTTCAGTAGTATACTGTAGTATGGTACTGCTCTGAATATTATTTCATGATTTGTTTTCACTGTGCAGAAATGCACAAATATACCAATTATCTGAGGAAGGAGAGTTAGCTATATGGGGGGTGGTCCAAAGCTTAATTACAGAAGGGGGAAAAGGATTATATGGGTCAATGTTAGCAAGAGCTCATATATTATGATCTCTTGATGTTTGTCTGATGTCATTGATTTGCTTGCATTGATCATGACTTTGTTCAGGGATGAGATTATTTACTTTGTTAGCAGAATGAGAAGTAACTACACCTTAGTCAGAGCGGGCAATCAATTAAATGCTGTGATCTTGTGATGGAGAGCGTGTCGTTGAGTTGTTGAGGGTCACTTAAATATTCAAGTATTTTATGTACAGTATAACTGCATAATGACATGATACAATATGTGTGTGACAAAAGTAGTATGCAGCTCCAGCTTAATTTAAACCTCCAGTTTAGATTCCCTTACTCACTGTACCATCCACCAGTGACTATCTTACTATTACCTGAAGCCAGGGTCAAGTGATGATGGCAGCTAAAAGTACCAATTTCAAATGCAAAGCAATACTGAAGTGCTTTCTCGATAGGTTAATTTTGTACAACTAAATTCATATTTGCTTAGCAAATAGGTCAGTGGTAGTCATAGTAATTTTTCAAAGCAGGGAATAGCAGATCCCGTGCTCCTTTTGCCCATGTACTAGAGGATCAGGTCACTACTTGGATAGGATTACTTAGAGATTTGTTTTACCAGACCTAGACTATTACAGGTCTCTATTTGGTCACAAGGAACTCTAACCTTGACAATCAGTCATATTATTGAGATAATACCCCTGCCTTTTAATTATACACACACACAAAGCAAAAAGTGGAAAAATAAAAGTCTTCGCTTACCATGATGTTAGATGGTCATGCCTACCCAGTGACCCAGCAGGGATACCTACTGTGTGTGCTACTCTGGTGCTAAGATTCGGTGCTGGTGGATCCTCTTGGGGCAGGACTGGTAACCCACAGGAGGTTATGCTATGTCTCACAGGTGAAGGTGTAAGCACCCAAGGTACAGTACATTGCTGCTTCCCCAGTTACAGGTATATAACATCAGGTTCCCATTTACATGGCTGGGTAGATTAGACCAATGTGAGTACAGTTCCTTGCTCAAGGAAACATTGACCATAGCAACTGGGCATAACCAGGTTTAACTTTTTACTACCAGGCCAGTACTCTAGCCACAAACATTGGTGCTTACAAGTTTCACCTTTCTAGTATATTGTACATACAATTCTAAAATAATAGTTATATCTTAATCTTTGCTTCAGTTTGTATAAACCTACAGAGACTTATATCATGGGTAAGCTATCCATAGTCTTCAGAGGACACCTCACAAAATTGACTTGCATTTTCATGTGTGCATTGAAATTGTAAGTTCATCGGCTTATTATTTTTATTATCCTTTCAAGTGTTGGAAGTGAGCTCATTTCATGACAATTAACACTGTTGTCATTACTGACCTTTGTGGGTTTATACATTAGTGCTGTGACCTCATGGTTGCTATGATATTATGGCTTCTCTTTGTAGTGAAGTTATTGTAATGTAAATTAACACTGCCACTTCAAAGACCTGTTTTGGTTTATTCAACAAACCACTGCTAGGTAATGGCTTTAGAACTTCAAACAGTTACTATAGTAGTAGTGACAAGGAGATATCTAATGCACTAGAAGCTAAGTAATAGTTAGACGTCAGACCACAGGGGTCTAAGAGAGAGAACCATCATTGACAATTGTGATGAAAAGATGTACAACAAAACAAATAGGCATGTGAAACCTCAGACAGCATGCGAACACAAAAAGTAGAGGACTACACTGTGGGCATGGCAAGGCAAAACAACAACAACAAAAAAGACTAATTACTGTAATTACAAAAATAAAACTGTCTAATTTGTGCACCACTCTTAATTTAGTAACCATGGCCCTGTGTCATGGCGCCTGATCGAAGCGAAGGCGCTACTACAGGGCCTGAGGGTTACTAAATTACTTAGACCCCTGTGGTCTGAAGTCTAACTTATTTAGACCCTTTATGTAGTTGTTGTACCTTAACATTGTTGACAGCTGCTTGTGACAGAGAAATGTAGCGTTCATTAGTAGAAACAAGCCATTACTCCACCCGTAACAGAATTAATTTTCAGGTGGCGATGCTGCGTTGCCAACGCTACCAGTCCGGGTGCGCGTAATAAACATGAAAAGGGTCTAAGTAACTTAGACACCTCCAAAATTCACCACAAAAAGGGTCTAATATAAGAGTGTTGTGGTGATCATGAAGTACAGGGACTGGTATTACTTGTTTATTAGTCAGTATTCCCTCAACTCCGATCATATTCCCTGAAATCATAAATATCAGAGTGGTAGAACAGACTAAAGTTGTACATACAGGGGGTGTACCAATACCACTTTTCATATCCGATATCAATGTTTATTAAGTGTTTCTGATACAGGACTTCTGATGAGCCAATATTGCAAAAGCGTAGCTGGTACTCATTATTTATACATGATCACTGTGGCCAGAAAATTAGTAATATACAAGAGAGAATAACACTGTACAGTCCTGTAACAAAATGATTACATAAAAGATAAATGGCTTCCTTTCTGTTAGTTAACCACACAGTAAAGAATGTTATTGGCTTCTATTCTACTATACCAGCAAGTCATTCAAGACTGAGTGCCAGCGATGATACACATGGACGGTACTCCTTCATTGGTAGATTACAGTAAGCCATACTAAAAGATTAAAGTTTTAACGTTGAAATTCTGAGCAATAATCCACCTCTGTCATTTGGTTCCTTCTCAGTTCTCTCGAAGTTATCAGCAGTGCTCTCGTGGGTTGCGATGAATATGCTACGCCACTTGGAAAAGAACTTCATTTGTTACAGGACTATGCAGCATTAGATGTTCTCCTCTCTCATAGCATACTTTTGCTGTGTGAAATCTTATATTCTCAACAGTATAGTATGATGTTTGTAGCTACCGGTATCTGTTTACAATGTGTCTTGATACAAAACTTGTCTGATTTTGTCAGTACAAAAGAGGCTACCAAAAGATGATGAAAAAAAGCTTCAATAGTGTACCAAACACTCCAGAATTCCTGCCACACGTACTATCCTAGCTGTGAGTCTTACATAGATACTTAAATAGATGCAGGGCTTATCGTGTTTAGTACTTAAACAAATATATTGGTGATATACAAGTTGGTTGTGGTACTGATTCTAATATAGTGTCGGACTGTCAGTATCGGCACAACCCTAGAACAGAAATGAAGTTTCATGGTGTGGTTTAAAGCGTGTATCAAATATACGCATGCCATTCTGGGGAATTTGGTGACAAATAATACAGTACAGTTTATTAGGATCATGAGCTTTATAATATCACTTCTTGACAGTTTGGCAACATTGGTTAGACTCAGCCAAGCCCAAAAATGTCTTCAGACCAACCCCAAACCCTAATAAAAAGTTTGTATAGAATTAAAATCTATTTAACAGAATTTTATGCTGACTGACTAACTGATGCCTTCAGCCGAGCATAACTTGACAATATGGGTTTGATTTCCTCACTGTTCAACATCGTTTTGTCCCAAGATGTGGCTTTTCAAAAATCACAGTACGTACAATGCACACATCGTGAACTTGCCTTTGTCCTCCTTTGTATTCCAGTTCTTTTTGCTGACAATGCAAGGTGTCAGTTTGCAATAGTGCAATGCGACTTCCCTGTGGCTGTGTGCTAATCACCCATATTTTCCATTGTATAGGTGCTTCTTCATTTGTAAAATTATGTAATGGTTGAAAACAGAGCGTCAGTATTTTGGTAAAATAATTAATAGTTGTGGCATACATTTGGACGAAAACAATAAGTCTGGTGCCAGTCTTTCTTTTGTTGCGGTATGCATGGGTTCACCAGTCATCATACAGTATGATAGTACTGCATAGTAGGGACGATGGAGTGGGCATGGCCTGTGATAAAATATTACTCAAAAACCTGCCTCAATTTTTCCTCACAAGGACATGACAGTATTGGTATTGCCAAAAAATCAAGCCCAAAAACACCTTCAGATCAACCCAAAACATTTTTGTCAAGTTGCTACAGAATTTTTAATTTTTTATTTGACAGAATTTTCTACTTTCAGCCTGATACATTCAGTCAAGTATAGTAGAAAACTGGTTACAGCTAGAGCCCTATTTCTTTCACATAACTTTCAAATTCACTTAAGAAGAAACCTTTGGTATGTTGATAAACATACAATGCGTGTGCTATTGTCTAGCCTCTTTTATCCTTCTGTACCATGCATGCGGTGAAGGTTCTTCATCGATAGATCAGTAGGACTTCCATCCAGGGGCGTGGCAACATTATGCAATATAGTATTGCATAACATGTACACTTGTGGACATGTGTTGTAGACGTTGCAGTGCTGAGTGTGCTGTCCAATATCATCAGAGACAAGTGTTCGTTTTTAACAAAGTTAACTACTTGCGTTTCTGAATGTTTGCTATCACAGTGACCAACACTGTGATCACTACAGGCACAAGTCCAGACACTCTTAATTGTAGACTCCCCAGCAATGTTTCACTGTTAAATCTTACCATTTAGGTCTTTAGAAATGCAATTGAAGCCTTTAACAGTTGCTGTAATAACTTTAGAAGATAAAGAAGATAATTATTTAGAGGCGCCTATCGCAGAAAGATAGCAGTTTCATGAACTATTATTGCTGTAAACAAAGGTAAAAGTGTTTTAGTTTGTCATATAGAATCTTGTAATAAATGTTTCTTTGACTGATAAACTGATTGAATTGAAGATAAACTTGTCAGCAGTTCTCAGTCAGGCATCTGCCAAATAGATTCCATGGAATCAGCCCCACCCACCCCTCCTTTCCTGGGATCCACCCCTGCACTAGCTGTTCACTTCACCATTATCGGGACTGGTAGCATGCTTTCCTTCATGACTTCTTTGTGTTTCTTCACATGATGTGTCAAGCAAACCACATATAACTGCTACTAATACCAGTTAATGAGATAACTCGATGAACTTCTAAGTGAGCACAGTTTAGCAATAATAATTATGTGGTATGTTATACTTTTAGCTAATTGGCAAAGATTTCCTGACTACTTGCATATACCCGTATAATTATAATGTTGTCATTAACTATAATTGTGACCAGTTTTGTGAAAAAGGGATCTTCCTGTGTACACATCCCATTTGCCAACTTCAACGAGATTTGATTCATAGCTTCAGACAGATTGAAGGAAACTATTGACTTCAAATCTGGTCAATAGTTAGCACCAACATTGCTAAATGGATATTTTTTTTAAAAGTTCTATGTATGGCTACTATATAGATGAGTGTTAAAGACCTGTTTCAAAAATCCAGTTAGATTATTATTAGAGGTGTACCGATATGAGAAAACTAAACCGATCCGATATGAGATTAATCATTTTGAAACCGATATGATACCGATCGGATATACCGATATAACTAAGTGTAGCTATTTATATTTGAGGAACCATGTTCAATTTCATTCTAACTACTGAAGACAGTCTTAAGATCATTGGCTATGCTTGATTATCCATGGTGGTGTGGCCTCTATTCACAGTTCAGGCTATCTATAAGGTACCACAAATATTTTAATACGTGCCCCTAGTCCAGATTACTCTGCATTTTAATGGCTCGTAGAGATGGCTGGTTGTTTTTATGCTGTGTTCTTGGTTCATTTTATTGCTGTTTCTCCAGGCTCACCACTATGAGTGTTTGTTGTATGATTGGTAAGTATTGTGACAACAAAACAGTAGTTATGGATGCACTTAGATGGCTTCATGTAGCATACTGCTTTTGCACAAGGAAAATAACTACCGTTTCCCATCCTTGTTAGCCAAATAATAGGGTGTATAATGTAGCTTGATTATTGGACAGTGTCCTTAAGATAGTTCAGTTGTACATCAGTGTATCATATCGGTTTTTTGCAGCAATATCAGCTCCCACCAATATAGCCAAAATTTCTATATTGGCCACCGATACGATATGTATCGGTGTATCGGTACACCTTTAATTATTATACAGTGTGATTAGGGGTCAAGAACTTGCAGAAAAAGTTCAAAACAAATATAAGAAAATTAGGAATTTTAAACAAGAGTAGGGACAATTTAGTACGGGATGGTATATTTAGCGGAAACGGCGGAATTGGCGGAAACAGCAGAATCGTAGCTTACAGATTATGGGCAGCCTTAGAACACCCATCACCACCTAGCTGCTCACTGTTACATATATAAAAACAGCTACATAGAACTCACCACGATTAAAGCACATGGTCTATGTATCGCTGATCTTGCAGCTTAACATTATCTGTAGCAATCAATTCTTAGAGTGTAGTCATATCTCAACCATCACACCCCATATAATATTTTGAAGCACATGTTACTAGAAGCGCCTTCAAGGGTGACGCTTATAATTGAAAATCTGTAAAAGCTACCTCAAGAAAATAGGGTATGGTAACTGGCTATAAGGCATTTCAAGTAGCATGCACTTTAAATTATGGTGTGTTAATTGGAATGTGATGATCAGTAAATCATTAAATTAACTGATGAGGCTCAAGATATGACTAAAGTCTAAGAATTGATTGCCACAAATAATAGAAGACAGAAAATCAATGCTACAAAGACCATGCGCTTCAATTGTGGTAAGTTCTATGTAGCTGTTCTATACGTACATAACAGTGAGGAACTAACTGGTAGTGGATGTTCTAAGACTGTCAATAATCTGTAAACGATGATTCTGCCGTTTCCGCCATTCCACTAAATATACCATCCCATTTAGTCCAACAATAAAAAGTACTGAAACAAGCTGGATTGGAGTAGTATGTAATATCCAATTGTTGTAAAACAATAAGAAGCAAATATCCCTACTGTGCGTTTCAATCTCCACAGCACAGCAGAGATATTTGCTTTTTACTGTTTTACAGCAATTGGACATTACATACTACTCTCATCCAGTTTTTTATCGTTGTACTAAATTGTCCTACTCTAGTTAATTTAATATTCTTATACTGGTAATAATATTGCAAAAGAAAGTTACCCTTAACCACACATAATTTTAAGGAATACGTGATTACACAAAACCATTTTAAATGGTCTGTCTAGCCAGACTAGCCTATGGTGGATGGGCATGCCATTAGGGCCGGTTCTTCTATTCTTTAAAAATAAATTTAAAAATAAAATTACCTAGAGCCATATACCAACAGAAAGCTTATTCATTAGGCTACTTGAGGAAGTCTAAATAACCACTGGAGCCAATGAGAAATGGTGATTCGATATTCCATTATTTCTCAATACTTGTGACAGCAGCTATAATAACAATTAATTAAATCACGTGAGCTATATATGGCATGACTCACTATTGAATGGGGAATCTCCTCGTGCTTATTTCACACGAATCTAATGAAGTAGGAGATGTTAACCATTTTCTAAAGGTATGTAAGGGGGTTTGCGTGCTTATTTTGCATAACAATAGTTTCAGGATGAGTTTTGGCCCCTTGCTTTCGTGCTAGGGTAAACCCCTAGGTACCATTTTAATCCTTGCTTAATTACTGTATACATAAAATGGTGTTGATTATGTAGCCATAGGAAAAATGATTTGTAACAGCCATGCGTAAATGCTGATTTATTGGCATTTACGAGTTAATAAACAAGTACAAGGAAAAATTGGGTAGTTTGTTTAGGGATCGTAAAGAAGTAGGGAAACAAATTAGCCGTACACCTGCAGACACACTAGTGGATATTTAGTCCCTAATTCAGTTCATTGTCACCTTTAAAGTATGCCAAATAAAGGTTTCTGCAGGGTCTTATGAGGTTGCCCATACAATAAGTGTATTGTGTTCTTGTGTGTAGCATTGTGCCTGTGTGTTACCATATAGGCTTTGGAGAACTGGAAGAATAACAGACTGCACCCAAGGGAGGCTAATAACATGGGAGACAGTCCACCACTTGATAATGATCCTAAAGTTGTACGCCCAGACTTCACAATACGGATGGACCGTAAATTTGAACTGGCTGAGCTATGCCAAATTTTTTATGGCGTTCCTATAAAATACCTGTATATGATAATCCTGTCTATTATATTACTGATGGCATGCTGGTCATGTGCTACTGTGGCTGGAACAGCCTGGTCTACAAATATTCCCTTCAACTTTGGTTCCCTTGAGCAATGCCCTGATGGAGCCTTCAAAGGACACATCTTTCCTAATCATCCTCATGGCTGTATAGATGCATACCGATTCTGTGTCATGATATTTGCCTTGATTGTTATACCGCTCTCACTGTTGGAGCTCACTGATCAGAAATACCTCCAAGTTTTGTTAGGGTTGATGAGATTTTTTACAGTAATCTGTATTGTGGTGTTTTGTATTGCTAAACTGATAACTGATCCACACGGCAATGCTGGTCATAAATACAATAACACTAATTATGATTATGGACATGAATTGTTTAAGTTTGATTACTCCGGCTGGCTGTTGTCTGTTCCTGTGTTGGCATATGGACAGATTCTTCACATGGGTATACCCTCACTGACACAGCCAGTTAGAGCTAAGCAACGATTGAGAGCATTCTTTGCTGCTGTGTTTACATGCACAACATTACTGTACACATCCCTTGGTCTGCTGGTTTCTTTGTGGTTTAAAGGATATGTTCAAGAAACCTGCACCTTGAACTTTGTAAGTACACATTTTGTGTATTCAGTTAGTATTTATTTCTTATACAGGTGTCCCCTGCACATCATAGCTCTTCAACTGCTCTTCGAGTGATGTCATACTATATTATATTTTTCCCTTCGTTAGATGTGTCATCAGCTTTTCCCCTAATTAATGTCACAATTGCTAACAACCTCTTCATACTTATCATGGGAGTGGACACTTCTCAAGCCAGCAATGTCAAATATGGTCGTTTAGTAAAGATATCACTGCGTGTTGTGTGCGCAATCTTTCCAATTACTGCTGCATTGTTTGCTACAAATTTAGTATTCATAGTCAAATATGGAGGAATACTGGGACTAACGTTGTGCTATTTCTTCCCAATTGCATTACAGTTGAAATCTCAGTACAAATGCTATCTTGTATTTGGTGGTAGTGGAAATCAAAAGGTGCAAGATGAACAATCTTATTCTGGTAGCCATGCCAGCGATGATCAACAACAGCCACTTCTTTTAAGACAGGCAATCAGAGAGGACACTAAAAGACATCCCTGGTGGTACAACCCAGCCTACTCTACACAGTATGCCACTGTCCTAAGTCATCCAGTATCGGTTGTAGTGTTGACTGTACTGTCATCAATTGCTTGTGGTCTAGCTATTGCAAGTTTAGTGGGATCTTAGTAACTTAACTTATTTTGTATTTATATTGTGTGATACCCCTTTTTAATGATAAAAGTATTCTAAAACTATACGTAACTTACACTAATGTGCAAGATACACATGTCTGCTTGCTATTAGTTTATACTGGTCTTGTACTCATTGCTAAAATTACCCTTGATAGTAAAGGCCTGGTTTCAATGATCCTTTTTCCTTTGTAGAATGGAAATATAGTAAATACCATGTGTCGGACGATAACACACCCAGTGTATCACGAACGGTTGGTATCCAGCAGAGTCTCTCTTGATTGCTCTATTAGAGTATTTCAATGCTTTTTGACTGCTCTATTAGAGCATCTCAATCGTTTTAGTCATAGACATAGTGTAAAGGATCTATATTATAGAGGAGGGATCTGGCAACATGTAAAGAAGCTATTTGGTGTCTCTGAGGTGATGCAGTGATGACTTTATTTAGTCCTTTTTCGCTGGTCGTTGCCGCACGTGTCTACAGAAAATAAACCAAGTGCGCATGCGCTGCATGTGGTGATGCAGTGATGACTTTATTTAGTCCTTTTTCGCTGGTCGTTGCCGCACGTGTCTACAGAAAATAAACCAAGTGCGCATGCGCTCCATCTGCTGAGGTATAAAAATGGTCTACAAGGAGAATAGCTCAGTACAAAGTTTGGAGGAATTAAGAAGTTGCAATATACAATGTCTAGATTCTGTATCACTCAGTTGGTAGTGATGCTCGGCGTCGCAGTTGTCTCAAAAGCTACTAGAGAAGATCGTCCTAATGTTATATTCGCGATGGCGGATGATCTGGGATGGGGTGACGTCCAGTATAACAATGGTAAGGCCGCCACACCCAACCTGAACAAGATGGCACGCTCCCCCCAATACCATACTCCTACAGCGATATTACAGTGGTGGTCCAGTATGTTCACCTACTAGAGGAACTGTATTAACTGGTAGGAACCATAATAGGTATTGTGTGTGGACTGCTAACGCTGGTAGAAGGTCTGGTGATTTCCTTAGACCAGCAAAGCAGCCACTCCCTCTATCAGAAATCACTGTAGCTGAAGTGATGAAACAGGCTGGTTATTCTACTGCCATGTTTGGTAAATGGCATTTAGGAGACTTTAAAAAACTTGACGGTAGCAATAAAAAGTGGCCAATATCTCATCCTGGACAACATGGGTTTGACAAATGGTGGGCCACTGAGAGATCAGCTCCAACTTCTTCTCCTAACTGTGGATGTTTCCTACTTTCTGAATGTGTACAAGGACACTATGGTAAACATCCAGCATGCATCAACTACCATACTAACAAAACGGACACCATTAAATCATGGAAATATCCTATCACTGGAGATGACTCTAATTTTATTTGGCACCTGGCTAAGAGATACATTACAAAACGGGCTAAGTCTAAACAGCCATTTTTTCTCTACCTTCCTTTCCACACTGTACACATTCCTTACATTGCTACACATGAAAACAGAGAAATGTACCTAAAACAAAACTACACTAAAGATCAAGCAGATTACTATGGAGCCATCACTGCTTTAGATGAAGTCATTGGAAAGCTACGAAGCATGTTGAAAAAGTTGGGAATTAAAAACAACACTCTTCTCTGGTTTACTAGTGACAACGGACCAGCACGTAAAACTCCAGGTGACACTAATGGTCTACGGGGACATAAACAGTTATTATATGAAGGAGGAGTACGTGTTCCAGGAATGATAGAGTGGCCAGATGTGATCAGTAGTAACAAAGTGTCATGGTTCCCAGTAATATCTAGTGATCTACTACCAACTGTTCGTGATATACTGGGTGTTAAGCCTAGTGATGATCGTCCAATAGATGGTATTTCTATACTTCCATTTCTACAAGGGAAAATAGACCACAGAAACCAGTCTATGTATTGGGGCTTCAATATCAGGGGCAATTTTAGTAGTGAATACAGCATGTCTACCAGTGGAGACCAGTATAAACTGGTAGGTACCTATAAGAATGGCAGGGTGGTTCATTATGAATTGTATGACTTATTGAATGATCTTGGGGAGACTACAGACTTAAAGGATAAGTTCCCCACCATCAGTAATGAACTACTAAACCAAACTGAAGAGTGGAGGAAGTCTGTGATGGAAAGTGTTGATAAAGTTGGATGTCTTGGAAGAGCATAGTAGCTAACAGCTTAACATATTTCTATTGCTCTGTTTATTCTAATACATGCATACCTATATAATATCTAATCCTCTATGTTTTGTATGCTTACTGATGTGCATTGATTGCTGTAAATGACGAGTTTGGTGAGACTAAAGTGTGTTGCAAATTTGTTACGTACTATAATAATAAACTTTATTATTCACTCTTACTAAGTAGCTTGTGGATATACTGTGGCTGGTATTACATAATAATTATAGCATTGGTGTTAACAGCCAGGTGTCCTCTGTATGCATTGCTGACATGCATGCCACGTGATTATCAATGGATGCACAAAAGAAAGGCATGAGCCTACACAATATGATATCATTAACATTTGTTATACATTAACCTCCATCAGCCTCAGTGACCTCATGCTCTATTCATATTACTAGGCATCCAAATTAGCACCCATTTGGTGTAAATTATCAGGGATAAGCTCATCAGCATCCTTCAGAACTTCCTTATTTGTCACGCATGGCATAGAAGCTGTCTACTAGATACCATCCAGGCAAAGTGCAGGTATGCTGGGCATTGTAAATTTGGAATGTGGTTATAAGGTATCTATGCACTAAAGTATATAATGCTCTTGTAATTTATACAAAAAGTCAGCTACTATTCAAGTCATTGTACACCTGTACATGTACATCTATCCCTGAGTTATATAATGATGTGCATGCAATTGTTTTAAGCTTGACAGTGGACATGCTCTTCTCTGGCATTGCCTACACTTTCTGTGCTACAATTTTCAAATGTAGTTATACACAAATAGCTGTAAAGTGTATCATAATACAGATCCTTCAATGTATGTTTTATACCATTTGACATAATAGGCATACATGGCTACATGCAAAGGACGTTCTAGACACAGATCAATTTGTGCCTTATGCATATAATGGTTGAGTCCCAATCTTCACTGGTGTTAATCTGTACAATAGCTAGTGGGATTTCCAGTTTTACTACACCAGGTGGTGCTTTCATCAGCTCCTTCACACAGTCAATGCAGTCCTTTGCAAATATATATGCTTGGTTCAGTATCCCATCACTGATGGCTGCAACTACGTAACAGAAAATATTGGCTCCATGTCTTCATCCACTCCATTAATTGTTTTTCATTTTGAGAGTTCTTTAACAGTAGAGTATGCACTGCTGTACATGTATGCATGAGGGAAAACTTCCACAAGAGCACTATTCAGGTTTGTGACTATATGTTCATTAAGGTGCTTAAAGTATACATGTCCTCTGTTATTGTGGCATATATAAAACTCTTATAGTAGTTCTTAAAGTTATAGATTTTATATAATGTATAGCAACAGGCTTATTAGAGCCAGTAGCTAAAGTGCACAAGGCATAGCTAAACTATGTCTGATTACACATCCACTATTTCCTTTAATATTATTGATCATGAATTACTACACCAATTCTTAGATTTTAACTCTACATACGGGTGTAATTATGTGATCATTCATTGCTGTAAATGACAAATTTGGTGAGACTAGAGTTTGGTATTTATAATGCATCAATTTCATTATTGCTATTCAGCTATTGCTATTCAGCTATTGCTATTCAGCTATTGCTATCTGCATTGCAAGTTCACCAATTATCCACTTTGGCATACTGATTTAGGAAATATTTTATATGTTTGGGAACTCACACAGCCTGCATGCTTGCCCAGGCCAATTACAAATTTAAAGGTTTATACGCTGCTGCATACTAACTACATGATTTTTTACTGGCAAAGTTCATTGGTCAGGATACTGCAATTTGTCATGCACTATATACTGTGGAATAACCTGTACACAGAATTCATAATGTTGCACAACCGTACTGAATAATTATAATAAAAATCTCTCTGTTTAAGTTTGTTAGCTAACTATCAAAAATGGTTTGTTGTGGATGGACCATGGCTGGTACATATAGCTCATTGGTGTTAACCATCCAACAGCTGTGCCCTCTGTATGATATACGATGCCAGACATGCCACATGATCATCAATGTATATTATAGCCTGCTAAATATTGTTTGATGCACAAAAGAAAGCACGAGCCTACATCATGCTCACACCATGATATCATTAATAATTATTAGCACTTCTATTGTGTGTATAGGTATCCTGATTACCACCCATTTGGTGCAAATTACTCATCAGTATACTTCACAACTTTCTTATTTTGTCACACATGGGCGACATGGCATAAAAGCTATCTACTAGATATCATTTAAACAAGGTGCAGGCATAGGTACCGGACATTGCGGTGTAGATATACAAGGTTATTGAATTTTATACAGCAAACTCAGTAGTTACGTGTAATATAATATAATGCTACCATTTTCATACAAATGCTTGTCTGTGATTTTGAGCTACAATTTCCACATGTATAGTTATACACTAATGCGAAGTGTATTGTACAGATCCATCTTGTACCATTTGACATAGCTATAGAGCATGAACGCATACAAAGGACATTCTGCAGACCCAATTCCTGCCTTTTGGTTGAATTCCAAACTCCATGCACTGGCCACTGGCAACAATCTATACAATAGTTAGTTAGTTTCTCTAGACTAAGTGGTGTTTTCATTGAACTCTTGTCAATGCTATCTTTTGTTGATATATGCACTTACCTGGTTCAGTCTCCCAACTATACCCAGTATTAATGGTTGTAGCTATGTAACAAAAGATATTGGCTCCATGTCTTCATCCACTGGATTAACTGTTAATTTCAGGATTGTCCACTACTTGGTCTTGTTTGAGGGTAGAGCGTAAACTTGTTGCACTACTGTATGCATGATGGCAATAGCTATACAAAACACTTCCATGTCTTGGAAGAGAGCACTGTTCAGATTTGTGTACATTGTTGCGCTTGAGGTCAAGGTGGGTTCTGAACATAGTGTGTTTGATGTACTACTGTACGATACATATAAAGTATACATGTCAGTTTGGGTGAGAGACATGTCCTTTGTAGTGTTGTATTCTGGACTTTCATGAATAAGATAATTGGTGAGTGGTTTTTAAACATGCACACATTGTAATGAAATAACTGTTCTTCTAGAGTACTCGATTGTCATGTTAGGTTATCATTTAGTTTACCTCTTAATAAAGTCAATTACAAATACTTGTAGTTTTCAATGTTGAAAAGTCAGCTACTATTATAGCCACAGATTATACATAGATACATAATCTATGGTAGCTATATAATCAGCTGCTTGTACCTGTTATATGGAGAGCTTATAACCACATTAGGTTTGTGTCATGACATAATTTCAAGCATAATTAGTTAGCAAAAGCATTATCCCATACAGCATAATAGGACAATCTTTTCAAGATTTTAAATTAAAATGTGTAATGCATGTCAAACAGAAAATAAATAATAAATCTTCACTTATAAAAGCTTAACTGATTTTGAGCACGTTAGGTTTGTTTTTGAGCATTGAATAATAGCCTACATAATTAGAAATCCTGTTTTTTTTTCTTTTTAATGAAATTACAGTTATAAATTGCTGGCACCCACTGATTAAAGTGAACAAGTCCCGAGAATTATTACCCTAATTGAAAGTCTTCTGGTGCTGGAGAACATGAATTATTGTATACTGAATTATTTCATAATATTTCACTTCATGATCAGCTTCCTTTCCTAATTCTAAAGCAATGTTGTAAAATCTATTCTGCACTTGCCTCAACTATCACGTACGCACGCACAATGGTATGAATAGGCACCAGCCTATTATGCTGGCATAATTTTGAGCATAATAGGTGCCTGAAAGCATCAAGCATAATGCTAGCATAATAGGCAGAATATTTGTCATACTGTAAGCAAAAATTCATGCCACAGAAAAAGGTGGACAGTACAGTGATGCGCAGTGGAACATAGTTATTTGACAAGACTATTATTATAGTTTACAATGCAGCCAAATTCTTAATGCACAACGAGCGTTAACTTTTACATTTAACCAGTTGTTCATAAGCAAAAGTTTATCATTATCCATTGGAAAGTAACAAAACATGGGAACTGCGGCAAAAGGTTTGAGCATAATTATGAGCATAATAGGCAAAAATTTTGAGCACTGCAGCATAGCATAATAGGCAAAATTAAAAGCATAATAGGCTGGTGCCTAGGTATGAACCAGGAGTAATAACAGCAAAATGTTAGGTGAGATGGCTAAGACTGATGGTATACGTAGCTGCTTGATACAATTTGCACAGAGTGAAAAGCACACTGTGCATGAAAACCATAGGGGGGTTCAAGGACATGTCCCACCAAACCTTTTTTTTAAAATCTTAAATTAAATTTGGCAACAATTTTAACTTGAAAATGCATCTGAATGTTTTGTTTGAGCATATGACTGCTCTATTAGAGTACCTGACTGCTCTATTAGAGTATTTAGATATTCAAAGTAGGGGAGTCAAGTTCCACCTGAAAAAAAAGGGGGAGAGGGCTCCAGTCCTTCTACTCCTCTTCCTGTTGCTATGCCTATATATGGTATGGCTAACATTTTATAGACCATAACATGTGGGAGGAGATCCATTTTACACAATTACCTAAAGAAGACTTATGCTGCTATATCTAACCAATTGAAGAAATTTTACAATTTGTCTTAAGTTTTTGGTTAGATACTCAGCAATATCTAAAGATTCAAAGTAATACTAAATACTTGATATGAACACAGGAAAACGCAACTAGTATCTAATTGTATTGGGTTCCTTAGCAACCAACATAACAAAAGGTGGAGTTAGTTGGGGTGCATTCATGGTAAAGTTTCAGAGTGACATGTTGTATAGTGCTAAATGCAAGTACATTCCTTGGTGCACTATAGCATCAGAGGTGGATTAATAGCTGAGCTGGTAATGGAATAGCTATTGTCATGTAGTGGTAATGTACACTCAGTTTTACAATGAGATGCTGTAGAGTGATCTAAATGCTTGGGGTGTAGTTATAAATCCCTGATGTTCCTGTGTAATGAGTGGCTGAAATTCATTCATATTTTTTAATACAGCCATGACTGTACTATTAGAGCTATTGACTGAATATGTAAGACTTGGAATAGAATTAATAGCTTACTCAGCTTATATATAACACTCCAGGTTAGATCAATAGTTTATGTGGGCATAAACACTACCAACTGTTCATGATATACTGGGTGTTAAGCTTAGTCATGCATGATCATCCAATAGACAGTATTTCTTTACTTCCACTATAGGCCACAGAAACCCTGGGAATCAGGGGCAATTTTACTGTACTACTTACTGTACTACTAGTGGAGACCATGCACTACAACCTGATAGCAACATAGAATAGTAGGACAATCTGTAAGACTTGTTGAATGATCCTTTACAGATCTAGACATAATTTCCCTACCATCAGCAATGAACTACCATTGATAAAGTTGGATGTCTATAAAACATACAGTGTAACACTTCACACAAGTTCATCTGTACATAATATGATCTTGTTGTTTAGTATTGTGCACACTGTTGTAGGATGAGTACATACTACATAATATAGAATCCAAACATTAAGCACTACTGTAAGTGACATACATATCAATATTAAAAAGGGTATCACACAGTACAAATAGAAACTAAGACATAATTACTTAAGTTACTAAGATCCAACTAAACTAGCAATAGCTAGACCACAAGCAATTGATGACAGTACAGTAAACACTACGACTGATACTGGATGACTTAGGACAGTGGCATACTGTGTAGAGTAGGCTGGGTTGTACCACCAGGGATGTCTTTTAGTGTCCTCTCTGATTGCCTGTCTTAAAAGAAGTGGCTGTTGTTGATCATCGCTGGCATGGCTACCAGAATAAGATTGTTCATCTTGCACCTTTTGATTTCCACTACCACCAAATACAAGATAGCATTTGTACTGAGATTTCAACTGTAATGCAATTGGGAAGAAATAGCACATGGTTAGTCCTAGTATTCCTCCATATTTGACTATGAATACTAAATTTGTAGTAAATAATGCAGCAGTAATCGGAATGACTGCGCATACAACACGCAGTGACATCTTAACTAAGCGACCATATCTGACATTGCTGGCTTGAGAAGTGTCCACTCCCATGATAAGTATGAAGAGGTTGTTAGCAATTGTGACATTAATTAGGGGAAAAGCTGATGACACATCTAATGAGGGGAAAATTATAATATAATAAGACATCACTCGAAGAGCAGTTGAAGAGCTATGATGTGCAGGGGTCACCTGTAGAAACAGTTATATAAACACATACTAAATACACAAAGGTTGCACTTACAAAGTTCAGGGTACAGGTTTCTTGCACATATCCTTTAAACCACAGTGAAACTAACAGGCCAAGAGATGTGTACAGCAATGTTGTGCATGCAAACACAGCAGCAAAGAATGCTCTAAGCCACTGCTTAGCTTTAATTGGCTGTGTCAATGAAGGTATACTCATATGAAGAATCTGTCCATAAACGAACACAGGAATAGATAACAACCAGCCAGCGTAGTCGAACTTAAACAATTCATGTCCATAATCGTATTTCGTGTTATTGTAGTTATGACCAGCGTTACCGTGTGGATCAGTTATCAGTTTAGCAACACAAAACACCACAATACAGATTACTGTAAAAAATCTCATCAACCCTAACAAAACTTGGAGGTATTTCTGATCAGTGAGCTCCAGCAGTGATAGCGGTATAACAATCAAGGCAAATATCATGACGCTGAATCGGTACGAATCTATACAGCCATGAGGATGATTAGGAAAGATGTGTCCTTTGAAGGCTCCATCAGGGCATTGTTCAAGGGAACCAAAGTTGAAGGGGATATTTGTAGACCAGGCTGTTCCAGCCACAGTAGTACAAGACCAACAACCCATCAGTAATATAATAGAAAGGCAGATCATGTATAGGTATTTGACAGGGACACCGTAAAATATTTGGCACAGCTCAGCCAGTTCAAATTTACGATCCATCCGTATTGTAAAGTCTGGGTGTACAACTTTAGGATCATTATCAAGTGGTGGATTGTCTTTCATGTTATCAGCCTCCTTTGAGTGCAGTCTGTCATTCTTCCAGTTCTCCAAAGCCTACACAGTAAGAGACAGACACAAATGCTACATAAAGTTTTTACATAAAGCTTTTACATGTACATGAATTTTTAAGCAGCAGGAACGAGTGAATTTATGTTGACTTGATATAGCACATTAACACGTGAGCTGACACACTTAAAAGATCATTATTACTGCACCTGGACAGTATGCAAAACAACTGTAAAATAAAAGAATGTGGAATACTGAATGAAACGTTAAGAACTGACAAAAACAGGTGTGGGTGGTGGACGGGAAGAGAACTTATTTGGAGTGGCAAAAACTCTGCCAAATGCAGAAATATCCCAGACCAGGTGGTGACTTGATCCACAGATAGCTTACAGTCTAGGCACAGCCTGGGAACCAGGATCTTCTGCAACAAAAGTCGAAATTTCTTTTAGTGTCTTCCATTCAGGGTTGTTTACTATTCACTATTCCACTACTGCAAGAAGGCTGATATTAGGATGATTTTAGGCTAAAATCATTATCATGCTGTTAGCAATAGGTGATACTGCAATGATTTGGTGTGAACCTTCAGTATGCAACAGCCAATGTTAAGATTTAGATGTAACTGCTAGGGATTTTGGCACCAAAAGAGTTTGTTTTTATGTAAGAGTGTTTAATCCGACTGCTTCATAATACTGCATTGCTTCCCTTTACAGACGATTTGAACAGGAGAAGCAACAAGTACAATTAAGCAGTGAGTTTGTGAGGTGGAAATGGGTTCATTTACTTCATTGGTGTCTACTGCCTTTGGGGAAATGGGTAGTGCTGCTACTACTGTTTACAAGAGATTTACTTCTCTGCTTTCTGTGAAGGAACAGCCTTATAGCTTGGTGATGCCTTGGCTACAGTACTCTATTAGCTTTTCTCTTTTATGGTCAGCTACCGTAGCTTTATAGCCTAAATATTTCAAGGGGAAATATTTTGAGATTGAGCAATATAGCTAAAAATTACTTTTTCATGGATTTGCAGAGGGTCAAGTGCTTTTCAGGGTAATTCCTTCACATTATAATTAATCCAATATGTCTATCTATCTATCCAATCTTTTTGTCCAGCACTTTACCATCTAGTGTTGGGGGTGGTAGCAAGGGGTGCTGGTCACCCCAGGTAGAGTCTATAATCCAAAAAATCAACTTTTACAAATTGATCCCCCTACCATTGTGGGATGTTCATTGTAGTATCCCTTTGCTAGATCCACCATGAAACTGGAGGCACGATTGTTGTCTTCACAGAAATATCGATTTTATTATTTCACGAGACGCAAAATTAATTTTTTTAAATTCTGTGCTCCACACAAAGGAGCGGATAAAACTTGCTACTTAGCTAGATATTATCTAGAGTTATTGTAGTTAAAAACTATGTACAGTAATAAGCAAATGATCCACTGGGTTCCCGGCACAGGGTTGCTTTCTTTCTAAAATCAGAAAACGAAACATGAATTTTTGAATTCAAACTGTCCTACCAGCCAAGACAAGAAAATCCAACTCTTCCTCATAGTGATGTGATAAGGTTGGATGGATAGTCTGTCTATGCTGTTAGTCTGGAAAGGATCTGAGACTTCTCACCATTTGGGTGAAGAGCGTCAAAATGTTCGGTCGTCATTCCACGGGATTCTCTCAATAGTGCCAAAGTCCTTTTTTCAGTACTTCTCATGGCACACTGGTCACCTAATTTTGTTTAGAATGATGATAAATGATGGTCCAAAAAGTTTGGTAGTGTTTCTGTGATTTCATATGATGTAGTATACCAGCAGCTCACCAGGAGCTCCACCCAGCTTGAATCGAAAATGAAAAATTTGTGCTTTTTCAGTTTGTTTTGAGATATTTTGCAATATAAAGGTGATATAGGGTGATCTAGTAAAGATTTGAAGCTGCTGTGGAACGTGAAAGGTGAAGTCAAATTTGGATGATTCAGCTGCCTGCTGTGGTGCATCGCTTACTTAGAGTGAGGTGTGAAAGCTATGGATGAAATAATAATTGGCAACCGCTGCTACCAGATGTCCAGGGACATCTTTTACCATAGATTTAGTCAATAAGCAATGGCTGCAGAAGCACTGGAAATAGCTAGAAAGCGCAATACAATTCTTTAATGCTGCAGAAATTTTTGACACTCGTCACCCAGATGGTGAGAAGTCTCAGATCTTTTCCAAACTAACAGCATAGACAGACTATGCACCCAACCGTATCAAAACACTATGAGGAAAAGTTGGCTTTTCTTGGTAGGGCAGTTTGAAATCGAAAATTCGTATTTCTTTGTCTGTTTATCCAAAGAAAGCAACCCTGTGCTGGTCACCCAGCAAATCATTTACTTATTACTTTTTAACTACAACAACTCTGGATATGATCTGGCTAAGTAGTAAGTTTCATCCGGTCCTTTGTGTGGAGCACGAAATTTAAAAAATAAATTTTGCATCTCGTGACATACTAAAAATGATATTTCTGTGAAGACAATAATCGTGCCTCCGGCTTCATGGTGGATCTAGCAATGGGATACTACAATGAACATCCCACAATCATAGTAGGGAGATCGATTTGCAAAAGTTGATTTTTCGGATTGCAGACCCTACCCCAGGAAAATAAAGATTTAGTGAATTGAAACGTCTTTTGTATATACAACACACAGATCATGGCAATGCATGTCAGTATATAGTCCAGCACACTCGAGGTCACACTCACACTGCATGATGTCTCAATTAACTGATGTATTGACATTAAACTAACCTGAGCTCTTGCCATGGTCTCCACAATATAGTTGGCGGTATTCCAACTGATGAACGATAGTACAATAAGAGTAACTGCTCCAGAGATCACTCCTGCTTTGTAGAAAGCATACGGTACGCTGAGAAACCCTGTGCCCACCACGAAATTGATCATGAAAAAGAAACCGCTTACTACGCTAACCGAGCGTACCTTATCCCCATTTTGTGCTTGTCTCCTGCACAGCTTTGTTAGACAAGAAAAATCCATAGCAATTCCACATACGCCCTTGATCTGCAAATTAAAGTTTATGTCACGTGGCTTTTCTTAATATAAGCGCTACTTATAAATAATTCTATGAAGCGACCGGATTCGGGTCTTATAGCCTTTCCAATTGTATGTACTTGGCAATCCAGCTTGAAAGTTGGTCCTAACATACTATTTCTGGATGTAGCTAATTATAAGATAATAGCTAGGTTAAGCACATATGATGAGTTACTCTGACTGAGCTACGAGGTTTATGCACTTGTCAATTTCATGCCCCACCCCCGGGCGTCCCCACACCCCAGATGGGGATTTGACATTGCTTCTTGTCCCCACCCCTGGGGAAATTGACAGTTGTCCAATTCACTGACCGATTTTCAGTAGTTGCATTTCTAAACAATAAAATCGCACTTGCTTTTTACTAGCTACAGGGCAGGTTTATTACTAGTCGCATGCATTAAATATGCGCTTAGTCATCCTTGAGGTGTTATCAAATCCCCTACTATGGGGGTGGGGACATAGTGGGGATTTGACAGCCGATTTTGCCCCAGTAGTGGAGAATTTGACACCACGATTTGTCAAATCCCCTGTACCCCTTCCCCCCCCCCCGGTGGGGCATGAAATTGACAAGTGCATTATATAGCTATGACTCTTCAAATTTGGAAATTTGGCAAGGCTATAAGACCCATTTTCGCAGATCTGGTCACATAAGATATAATCTTTGATCTGGTGCTAGCTAATTAGTCACATTCATAGTCATGAAGTAGTCACATTCTACTAGATCTACCCTTTTTTCTTCCACCCAAGAAAAAACCGGTCTGGGAATGAGACTGCTGATCCTCTAGGGGCATAGTGCTGTTGTACAATTACAATGTGACTAGAATCAAAATTAAATGTGACCAGATCTGCAAAAAGGGGTCTTGTAGCCTTTCCAATGCATTTACTTGGCAATCCATAGCTTGACTCGGCTTGTGAGTATGGTACTAGCCTGAAATTTGGCTACTTTACACTCACTATTCCTGGATGTAATTTTAAGACAATAGGTTAAACACATGATAAGTTATGACTCGTCAAACTTGGAAATTCGGAAAGGCAATAAGACACCTTTCGCACATCAGTCCAGTCACAAAATTAATAGAATACTTCTACACTGATTATCATATCATAAAGTCTACTGATGCCCTATGCTTAGCTTGTACTGTTGTCTTTGGTGTTTAACTATACAGATTTAACTAGCTACATAACTACAGTATTGTATACCTTGTAGTTAAGGATTTACTTTTAATTGGGCTCTGGAAAAGTTCACATTGTAAAGTAGATAGCTAGATACAGAAGACATGTAAATTTTAAATTGTGCATGCACAGCTACTGCATACAGATACACTCAATACAAGCAGCTAATTAAGTAATGATGTATATACTATTCAAGTTTCAGATGTTAAGCTACGTATAGCTATATTGTGGTTGGAATATTTTACTTCAGTTTTAGCCACATATACTGCTTGAAGCAGTGCGACAAGTATAAGACACACAAACTAGTTTGTCGTATGACTGATGACTATAGAAGAAGAGGTTTGGAGTCATCGATTGCAAATAAATTGCATGCATGCATAGTCTTTCAATCTGCAGAGTATTATTAGGAAAGAGGCATATCATATCATATAGCCACATAATTATACCTATACATGTTTCCAGGAAACTTTTACAATGCTTCATGCAGACCCTGTTCCTAAGGTGCACAGTGCTGGTCCTATGGGATTATGGGTCTGACTATCTGACTATCTAGAGAAGCAAAAGCCTTTAGATGCAGGGAATAAGAATATCAATGATGTATGAAGTCTGTTGAATGCAGAAAAAATCTCAGCACTTCTAATAATAAAGGACTGCTGTGTATAGAATTCGTGAGAGAGAGAACCATCATTAGTGATGAAAAGATGTACAAGAACAAAACGAAACAAAAGGCACATGAGTCTTTGGACAATATGCGACCACAAGTGCCCCTTGTAGAGAACCACACTGAGGTCAAATTTACTTTTGTATAATCATTACAATGGCGGATCCAGGATGGGGCATTTGGGGCAAATGCCCCCCTCCACCTTGTGGAGGAGCCAGCCATGCTTCTGATTAAAACAGTTAGTAAATTTTATGTCAGGCCAACCAAGATCAGTTTAAAACTTACGAAAATATGCACATTTTACTAGCATTTATTACAAATTCACCTGAGACCAAAGCGAACCGAAGTCAAACTAACTGTAAAATAGTCACCCTGCACCTTCGTGCGTACTAAGCGCCTCTAAAAATAATTATCGTGTTGCTGTTGTTTAAGACATTCAGAGCCTTTTAAACAGTTTTAAGACTTCACAACCATCTGAAAAGGCCAAAATGGCAAATATCAACAGTGAGACACCACTAAGAGGTGATTATTTGCTGCTTTAAAAAAGCAGCACTGAACTATAATAGAGAATATGGTTCTCCCCATGCATGCAACCACCTACAACTTACCCTGTTTGTGCCCCTCCCCTAGCCAGCTCCTGGATCCGCCCCTGCATTATGTGGCGGCTGCATCAAAATTAGTAAAGTGCTAGTAAAGAGGAAAACCGTAGGGAATATGGGTTCAGTTCTGACTAACTATAGTACGTGGAGTCTGGGGGGGCATTGAAATGTAAAGATTGAATCTGGAAGCAATTTTAGGGAAATGGTTAAGATCTGGAAGTAGCTAATTTAAGAACATATAGTAAGCTGAAGGGACAAAACTTAAAAAATAAAAACTACGTATATAACACGATGGCAATTTTATTTTATATAGTGCTTGGACTGTAAGAAAGAAAATTAAAACTAGTTGGATTGTAAGGAAATTTTTAATCAAAGAGCTTAACCATGAAATGGAACATTTTTGAAAATGGCTACGTATCTCAAGATTGGATCTTGGTTAGTTAAATTCCTGTAGCTAGTACGTAAATTGTAAATAGTTAAGATGTACAACATATAACTTTGAGTTTATACTTTTCTGTTGTGTAACTGGCTAACTATTTTTGTTTAAAGGTTACAACTAGCCCAATCACCATTTAGCTACAACTAGCTTTTTGACCCGACCATTTTTAGCCCCTGTAGACTAGCACTTTTATTTCAGTTGCTCTTAAGAATTCATATATACTTTTAATCTTGCTCTTATTTAAGCCATGATTTTTACTAACAGGGAAGTAAATATAATACGAACGCTCTATTGGAGTGATTTGCGTGTATAATCGGAAGTGTCACATGGTGTAATTTGATATGTGCGGTGTCACGTGAAACCATAGATACATAATCTATGGTGAAGCCTTGTACTGGTATACTCTGGGCTCACTGAAGTGATTACTCTTACGATTATCGTCCCGATCGTCCCTCTTATATAGAGGCCACTTTGAGAGTAGGCTATAAAAGTGGCAATATGGCGAAAGTGTTTAGACTCCTCCTGTGTGTACTGTTGTTGATCGTCTCAGAAGCTACTGGAGAAGATCGTCCTAATATTATATTCGCAATGGCGGATGATCTAGGATGGGGTGACGTCCAGTATAACAATGGTAAAGCTGCCACACCCAACCTGAACGAGATGGCACACTCCCCCAACACCATACTCCTACAGCGATATTACAGTGGTGGTCCAGTGTGTTCACCTACTAGAGGAACTGTATTAACAGGTAGGAACCATAATAGGTATTGTGTGTGGAGTGCTAACGCTGGTGGAAACACTGCTGATTTTGTTAGACCTGAAACAATGCCTCTCCCTCTATCAGAGATCACTGTAGCAGAAGTGATGAGACAGGCTGGTTATTCAACTGCCATGTTTGGTAAATGGCATTTAGGAGACTTTAAAAAACTTGAAAAGGGAAATGAAAAGTGGCCAATATCTCATCCAGGGATGCACGGGTTTGACGAGTGGTGGTCTACTGAAAGATCTGCTGGATCATGTACCATTAATTGTGGGTGTTTCTCTATTGCTACTTGTGTAAATGGCCACTACAAGGAACCTCCAACATGTACCAATTACTACACTTATACCAACAACTCTGGGGACTTGGAGGAATGGCCGGATGCTATTCCTGGAGATGACACTCATTTTCTCTTTACACTTGCAGAGAAGTACATTAGGGAACAGGCTAAGTCGCAAAAGCCATTCTTCCTCTATCTACCTTTCCACACAGTTCATATCCGTTACATTGCAACAGATGAAATGAGAGAGAAGTACCTCAAACAAAATTATACTGAGGAGCAAGCAGATTATTTTGGAGCCATAACTGCAATGGATGAAGTCATTGGAGAACTGCGTAGTCTGCTAAAAGAGTTGCGTATTAAAGATAACACTTTATTTTGGTTTGCTAGTGATAATGGAGCACTGCACAATAGCCCAGGTAGTGTAAATGGTTTACGAGGATACAAGACTTTATTGTACGAAGGAGGAGTCCGTGTTCCAGGAATGATAGAGTGGCCAGATGTGATCAGTAGTAACAAAGTGTCATGGTTCCCAGTAATATCTAGTGATCTACTACCAACTGTTCGTGATATACTGGGTGTTAAGCCTAGTGATGATCGTCCAATAGATGGTATTTCTATACTTCCATTTCTGCAAGGGAAAATGGACCACAGAAATCATTCCATATATTGGGGCTATGACATCCATGGTAACTTTAATGGCAAATACAATATGTCTACCAGTGGGGACCAGTATAAGCTGATGGCTACTTATGAGAATGGTAAAGTACTTCGTCATTATCTTTATGACTTGTTGAATGATCTTGGGGAGACTACAGACTTAAAGGATAAGCTTCCTACTATAGCCAATAAACTACTAAACCAAATTGAAGAGTGGAGGAAGTCTGTGATGGAAAGTGTTGATAAAGTTGGATGTCTTGGAACTGGTGACATTTCATATTTTAATAATTAGTTAGCTGCTTGTTTAGTATGATCTCATGTTAATACTCATGTACATGTAATACCTTATTGACTTACACTTAGTGTACAAATTGTGATATCTGCTCGTAAGTAATTACAAGTGGGGGAGTAGAGTATCTGCCTATTTGTATTATGTAGTGTCACAGTGCCAAGCCAAGCCTTTAAAATTAACCAAGTCTTAAAAGTTACATGACACTGAATCCTTTCAAGTAAATGGATTAATGTTTTATTGCTTGTTATTTTGATAGCTACCTCTTAATGTGTTTTTATCACCTTATCTAATTATGGGACAGATGTAATTATGGCAAGATGATACAATTGTGGCAATGTGTATTGGAGATTAATCACAAGTTATGGTGGTCAGTAAACTTCCTATGGCAAATAGCTAGTAAACTTCCTGAAGGCAGTAGGCATTATTCATTAGCAATGTATAACAATTGCAACAACCATACAGTAATGAGTACTGATACATTCAAGTTAAGTGAGATCTTCCAAGCCATGCATCCTAGCATGTTTTTGGCTGATAACAGTTTACTTGTTAGAATTTTTACGGTGCGTATAGGTACACAGAGATACACCAGCAATTTTAATGAAGATGTGTATACCAAGTGTGTTCATGTAAACAATTATTTTTTCATCCATAAAGAAGGACATACTTCTTCAGTAGACTGCTTCCAATTTACACACCATAGCACTGCTTAATTGTTACTTGCATATTTCAATTAACTAAGACTCTGGTGACTGCAGATTATGAGAAAGTATTTTCAAACAGTCTAAACTTGTTTTGCAAACAAAGTGTCTCCGGAACACGTGGCTTATACCAGCATAAATCTCAGCCTGTCTCCCTTCTCAAGTGTCACTGTGGAATGGGGCACAAGCAATATCAACAATCAGTTTAATAAAGCTTAGTTTAAGAGTCTATTCCGGTCATCACAGGGACAAAGTTTTCAAACCTTGCTAAGAAGGTGGCTGCATCATTTGTACACAGTTCGCACATTTTGGAAATTTTCATAATGGCCAGGTTTCAATGTATATATGTGCTATTGTGTTTTGACATATATAGTGTGAGTAGAATTCTTCATATATGTAGCTATGTAGAGAGGCAGTAATACTACTTTTCTATAAATTATGTTTGGATGTTAATTATCTTAAACGATTTTGTGCACAAATAGAGAATAGTACATTGAGAAATTGTTGCAATTAATCTAATGATGCCATTACCAATCATTTTAATAATCACAGCATCATCATTATTCTGGCAAACATAATTCAACAATGCAATGTAATTAAAATTTTATTACAAATTTGCCATATTGTACAGTGGTGGTTCTACCATTCAGATAAGAGAGGTTATATATGTATATAGTATTATCATAACCATTTTTGGAAACTGTATATAGGTATCAGTAGCATATACGTAGCTGTACAATTGATGTAATTATATGAAATTGTATAATTTGGGTTGTATCAGGTAACTGTTCTATTAAAATACGCTTATATTGATTTTATGCATTAAAGGTCCAGCAATTATAATTAACTTTGTAATTAATGTGTGTTACAAAAATGAGTGAAATGCAACAGTTAAAACAGCACCAGAAATTTATAGCTATTATGCACAGTGAGCAGTATAGGAGTATTATCAAGGTTGAAGGTTTGAGTAAGTGGGTTATCAATTCTTCAACAAGTTTGCTAGAATCAATCAAAAACTATGTATATTAAGTGAAATACACATTGTTTAGCCACAACTAGTTATTTCATATAGGTTACACTAACTATGGCATTTTATAGTTCAATGCATAGAATTTCAACTTTGGTTATTTCTCAGTCCTTTCCTTTGCTGCTTCAATCATTACATTATCATAGTTTAAGATACAGTTATATACACATTTGGTTTCAATTACTTACCTAGTTACTATATATATACAAGTTGAAAATTTGAGAGAGGGTCAGGTAGCTTCAATACCTGCTAATATTCCCTATGGGTGATATATATTTGACATAAGGCATGAATATTAGTGAGACACATGTGCCTGAAAACATCATGATTAATTCTAATACATTATAGTACTATATTTTTGCTTCTTAAGGTTCTATTGTCAGTTATGGTATTAACTCTGTGTTTTAAAACTGAAAGTCCTAAACACCTATGAAATAAGTAGTTACTTCTAAATATGGTAGGAATATGGAAGTGTGACGTAAAATATAGCCTTTGATTTCTAATAATAATATACATCTATACTTCTGTGTAGTTTAGAGTATTTGAACATGGAGTTAGAATCAAATCAGCATAATCATTATAATTATACATATACGCATCAAAATGTTTCAATCCAGGATAATAACAACCACTGCAAGGCTTATTGATATTGTAGATTTCCTAATTCTGACACGATAACATATCCAGGGTAGTTAATTTGAAGTACAACATGTGCAAGCAACAGCAGAAAGTAATGGCAAGAAGTGACAGAAAAAAGCAGCAACAGCAAGCAGTATAATAGTAGCCACAAGGACTATCGCTTAGGCAAATACAATGCTCAGGCTAACCGACCCAAACCTGTACTAGTAAAGTTCTTAAGATACATAACTAACCTTCTTAATTAGCAACAAGAGCAAGCTATCCAAACCAGTGTTTGTGAAGCCTGATCTTTCCTCTGAGGAAAGAGCCATGGAATCTATGCTATTGAAAGAAAGAATATGTTTGATAGAAAGGGAGTAGCTAGGCAATTCATAAAAATTAGAAACCAGAGCTTATTTGTGTTCAACAAACTTCATGCCAAATTACAAAATCAACAATTGCAATTGGTTAAGGTTACGGTATAGTCACGGGCAATCGTTCAAAATTTTGAATGCCTATCGATACTTTTTGAGAAGCCCATGAAACCAGTTTAGCAGCGTAAAAAGTTTTAAATGAAGGTGAAGCCCTTCATATTTAATGATTTTGTGTAGCTACAGTGTAGTTTGAGGCAGGTGGAACACTACAATTTGTTGTAGTAACACAAGTAAGCCAGCCCGTACATCGCTCAGCTCCAGCTGTCACTACCATGTTTTTCCGCCGCCAAATACAGCAAAAGCTGTAGGCTCTATTGGCTTTTCTGGGGCATAGTGATATTGTATATTACATTCATTAGGTCCTGTGGAAGCGTTTTTGGCGTGTTTCTTCCCAGTGACTCAGATACATGCCTTCAAAGAGCTTGTTTCACTCGAAAAAACTACTAAAAGTTCAATAAAACGTCTATACAACCAGTAACTTAAAAAATCGCTTCCACAGGACCTAAATATTTAAATTGTTTAGCCACTTGTGTTGAAATTATAAGGATTCAGTAATCTGTTAGTCTGGTTTTTGGCGGCGCGTTTTTATAAAACATCGCTCTATTGTAGACCACACACCCAAGAACAGTCGTTGTTCTGTAGTAAAAACAAACAAGCACAATTAGTTGTATTCCTAACACAACATAGTTGTTGAAATTATTTATCCCTGCTTGGTTTAAAGCAGGTTTTGTAATTTGTTCCGCCCACGTATTTTAAACTATTCCGTAACCTTAATGTATCTCCAGCTTCTGCTCAAACACACAGCAGGCTATGAGTACTTCTTCTGACCAAGCTTCAAATTGACTACCTATCAGTATATAAATTCCAATATAGATTGTGATTCACCATTGTCTACCCCTTCCACTAATACTACTGATACGCAAAATCCAGATACTCAAGATTGTGCACGTGTCTCAGATAGCAAAATTACCCACAGCAAGCTTAAATACTAAGTCTTAATTGTTGCAGTTTAAGCTCAAAAAAGCAACTTTTTTGGCTCTCATCACTGAACATGAACAGATATAATTTGTGCATGGTTCTAAATCTCATCTAGATGAGTCTTACCTTTCTGCTCAAATATTCTCTGAAGCTATAAAGTATTTAGAAAAGATCACACAGGAGGAGCTGGAGGAGTTTTTCAATGTGTACAGCAGAAGATCCAACGCTTAGTGTTGATGCAGAATTGATCTGGGTTAAAATAATTCTCTCAAACATGAAACAATTGTGACCGGATTTCACATAACAAGGCTTCCACACACACAAAATCAAACTTACGTTTTTACCAGAAATGGATTGCTGGCCTAATACACTATCACATTCCACACTGTACTTCCTTCAGGACTGGCAAGTCTGGTTTCTGTGGCAGCTTTCTTCCGACCCTGTCAAAGCCACGAGTGGGAGATTGGCGTCATTGAATGGCCATGGCTTTGAGATAATGGTGTGTAGTGAGCTGGGACTTCACAGAGAGCTCACCAATAGTGTTCTCGGTCAATTTGGAGTGATTTGAGGGCCATGGAGAGCCCAAACTTGGCCTCAGGATTCCAATCGTCTTCTTACTCCATTTTATACCCGTATCACCTGTGATATTATTACTCACTCGAGAAAAGCTGCCCAAAACAGGGCTAATTTTGGGTATCAGAAATGTATACACCCACTCAGTGATAGCTAGTAAATAGATGCATACTTGGTGCAAATTTTGTTTGCACAGCTGTAGGCACTGGGAAGTTATTACACAATGATTACTTAAAATCGCCATATCTCCTAACGAAGTTTTGTGCGTCGAAGCCGGGTTTTGTCAAATTCAGTCACAATTATACTTGGGTTCATTTTATCATCCTCCAGATCATAGATCATATCCCAAACTGGAACTCCAGACATCACTAAATAAATAAATTAATCAATCATTTCGCTCACCCGACATCATACTCCTTGGTGACTTTAATTTTCCTAGTATTGTTTGCAGCATCAGCAGACAGCAGCAACAGCAAGCAGCAGCTAGCAGCAGCTAGCAGCAGTAAGCAGCAGCTAGCAGCAGAAAGCAGCAGTTAGCAGCAGCAGCAAGCAACAGAAAGTAGCAAGCAGCAGCTAGCAGCAGCAGCAAGTAGCAAGCAGCAGCAGCAAGCAGCAGCAGCAAGCAGCAGCAACCAGCAGCAGTAAACAGCAGCAGCAAGCAGTAGCAGCAGCAAGCAGCAGCAGGTAGCAGTCAACCATATTAGTAGCAAACAGCAGCAAGCAGTAATTACAGATCCTCAAACTTCCAAGACAGTGTAAAAAGAAATTGGTACAGTTATTTCAAGAGGTTAGCTATGACCCTTTAATTGTTTCCCTTTCTAGATGTTCCAGTTAGCCCAAACAATTGCAAACTGAGGTTTAATGAGGCGTGGCAATTGTAGATGTCATGTGACTTAATTATAGCTACTATACTAATTGCTTGCAGCCACACTCCCGTTTGCCGATTTTAGCTCGTATGGGTTCAGACACAGATGCAGTTTATAGAAAGGACTTGTATACTAGCACTTTGTGTACTTCCGGTTGTGCTCTCCAACTCGGACATTGCTGTTGAAAGTCGTCCTAATGTTATCTTCGCAATGGCGGATGATCTAGGATGGGGTGACGTCCAGTATAACAATGGTAAAGCTGCCACACCCAACCTGAACGAGATGGCACACTCCCCCAATACCATACTCCTACAGCGATATTACAGTGGTGGTCCAGTATGTTCACCTACTAGAGGGACTGTGTTAACAGGTAGGAACCATAATAGGTATTGTGTGTGGGGTGCAAACACTGGTCAACAAACACGAGACTTCAAAATTCCTGAAACAATGCCCCTCCCTTTATCAGAAATCACTGTAGCAGAAGTAATGAGAGATGCTGGCTATTCAACTGCATTCTATGGTAAATGGCATTTGGGAGACTTCAAAAAACTTGATGGTGGCAATAAAAAGTGGCCAATATCTCATCCCGGACAACATGGGTTTGACAAATGGTGGGCCACTGAGAGATCAGCTTCAACTTGCACCCTCAATTGTGGATGCTTCCCACACTCTAAATGTGTACTAGGACACTATGGTAAACGTCCAGCATGCATCAACTACCACTCCAACAAGACAGCTGACACCATTACATCATGGAATGATCCTATTACTGGAGATGACTCTCATTATATTTGGTACTTGGCCAAAGGATTTATTACAAAGCAGGCAGAATCCAAAACACCATTTTTCCTCTACCTTCCTTTCCATACTGTTCACATTCCTTACATAGCAACAGATGAAAACAGAGAGAAATACCTGAAACAAAACTATACTAAAGATCAAGCAGATTATTATGGAGCCATCACTGCTTTAGATGAGGTTATTGGAGAGCTGCGTAGTCTGTTGAAAGAGTTAGGAATTAGGAATAACACTCTAGTATGGATTGGTAGTGACAATGGGCCAGAACGCAACACTCCAGGTGAGACCAATGGGCTAAGAGGTCGTAAACGCATGTTGTATGAAGGAGGAGTCCGTGTTCCAGGAATGATAGAGTGGCCAGATGTGATCAGTAGTAACAAAGTGTCATGGTTTCCAGTAATATCTAGTGATCTACTACCAACTGTTCGCGATATACTGGGTATTAAGCCTAGTGATGATCGTCCAATAGATGGTATTTCTATACTTCCATTTCTGCAAGGGAAAATGAATCACAGAAACCAGTCCATATATTGGGGCTTTAATATCAAGGGTAATTTCAGTAATGAATACAATATATCTACCAGTGGAGACCAGTATAAATTGATGGCTACTTATCAGAATGGTACCGTACTTCATTATGAGTTGTATGACTTGTTGAATGATCTTGGGGAGACTACAGACTTGAAGGATAAGCTTCCTACCATCAGTAATGAACTACTAAACCAAATTGAAGAATGGAGGAAGTCCGTGATGGAAAGTGTTGATAAAGTTGGATGTCTTGGAACTGGTGATACTCTTCTCAAACAAGTGGCTACTTTTTCTACATAAATATTATACCAGTAGTCAACTAATGATACTGTTGTTATACTTTATAATAGTAATAAAAAGAATTACATATGTGACTGGATTTGACAAAACAAGGCTTCCACACACATCCAATGCTTTGACTTGTAACTTGACCACTCAGTATGCTATTGGCCTAAAAGTTTCACAAAATGAGTCCATAGCTAGCACTATAAAATAACAGGTGAAATTTTCAAACTGATGGCACACTCCTACTGTGAGTTATGGTCCTTCAATATCATAAATCTGGATGTGTGTGGATTTGTCACTTGAAATCTGTTCACATATATTGATATATGGGGTGTATCCATTCACTGGACTGGACTGCTGGACTCTCATAAAGTTTGCTCAAATACCTTTTCCAACCACTAAAAATTATTAGCTATATGATCCTTACTTTGTATACCACACACTCAGAGTTCTCAGTGTCTTGTCTTGCATTTAGAGGCACATACAGCTAATTATAACTGTAGTCTAGTTTTAGTGGTCTAATGGTATGATAAATTTGTAATCAATGTAGGTTGAATTCTTAAAAATTTGTACACTACATTTAGTTTTTCTTACCTGCCTGTTAGATGGTGTTTGCATGCATTGGGAAGCATTCAGATTTCTCTGGCTAACTGAACACTGCGCACTTGTTGCTATTTACAAGCATTATAAACCCAGGAGCTGGCCAATCTATATATGTTACGTATGTGTTAAAATTTCTCTTTAGTGTTTACTGTCACACTGATCCATTTAGATTCTCAACACTTTTGCTGCTACAATTCATGAATAGCCATAACAATTATACATTGTAGTCATGTGTTTATATTGCATACTTAGCCTTGTATTTCGCACTTTATTGGCTTCAAAACTTGATAGCTGCCACAATTTTTACAGCATCTTTGGTGTGCAATATTGAAGGAAGTGCACGACACAGTACTTCAAGCAGTCATATTATATCATAGTATTGTATGTATGTGTGCATATACTGTATAAGCTGAGGATATATAGTGTACTATATATTAGAGCTAGCTAGGAGCTAATTTAGATAAAGATACCTAAACAACCTATTATAATTAAGATAACAATTTTATTTATCGAGATAATAGTAAATTTCCATAATTTATTGTATACCAACCACACTCAGATGGAAAGCCTGTGGAAGTGTTGAATTAGTTGGGGCCCGGCGTTGATAAAATTACTAACTTAATTGAGTACTACATGATGTCAAGTCAATGTAAACTGCATACTAAACATTACTCTATTATCAAGATAATATCAATTATTGAGATAAAACGGTTGTCACTTATTGAGATATAGATTTTATTATTATCACACAGCCCTGTTTACTATATACAAGTAAATGGTACTCACACAGTTATAATGCATATGCATGTGTACATATAAAAAATTAATGATAGTTTGTGTCTTTATGCTTACTGGGATACAGTCAGACTGGTGATGACCAGACCACAACTGATCAAGGTGATTATAGCAAATACTACTACAATGATTGGATGACTGAACACTGTAGAGTATGGTGTGTAGTAAGTGTCCTCCTTCCATCCTAAACCACTGCTCTTTACCTTCCTACTAGAAATCAATAGAGGTAGCTCTTCATTAACTGGCAAACGATGAGTTGGTAATAAAATGTGCATGAACCCCACTGTTGCATGAGGCCATACACTTGGGGTGTCTCAAGGTTAACCCTAGTTCCAAGTTGAGAGGTCTGCATTTAAGTGTGTTAAGCACCTCTAGAATAATTATTGCTTTAATCAATACAAGTGCTGTTTTGCTTCAAAACGTTATGTGAAGGCCTGCATTAGTAAGATTCAACTGTGAAACAGTGTTCAGAAGTGATTTTTACTGATTCATTGCTAAGCTATAGATCTATGTAGCTATAGGCTACAGAGTTGTATTAGCATTTACTCCAGCTGGACCGTGTACAATTCTCAGCAGTCTCAGTCTGGGTCACAGTTTTTGAAAACTTCCTGAACCTGAAGCTTCCTCTGAAAATTCCTAGATCCACCACTGTATATACCACAAAGTTGAAGTTATTTTTGTGTGCATTTTAAATCCTACAGTGACCTTAAGATCCAATCCTGTGTATGTCTTCGACAATCCACTATTATGATTATGATTATGATTATGATGTGATTTGGGTTGAGGCTTAGAAGCCTGTACACCCATTCAATTACATACATATACATACATAAATTAGATGCAATGAACAAAAATTAACTATGAATATAATTATTACATTAACATAAATTATGTATTGCCTTATAATACAGTACAATACTTCAGTACAATAGAGTATTTGGTTAAAAATAGCTTCCATATTCAATCTTGTGATAGCTATATTCTAAAAATTTCCAGAGGAAGCACCACCCCAGACCCCCTAGCTGGAAAATTCTACGTATGCGTACTCTACACACTGCATGGTGAGTGTATACTTGCCCTCTCAAACCCTCTCTTCATTGTTACTGTTTGGATGGTATAATTTGAGCCATGACTCCCATGAGACTGTAAAGCACACTAGCTATACCTTAAGCCAAGCAATACACTAAATTTAGCAATTTGGTATATTGATGAATTTACCATATAATTCATGAATTGATGTATTAGCAAAAACCAATCTCTAAAATTGCTAATTTAATATACCACTACATTAAGGTAGTTCAAACACAAAATTAATGGCAAGTATTGATCATGTGTAGTGGCATCCTTCTCCTTCCTGTTCTTTATGTAAAGAATATATTTTTGGTTACTGGCTGTGCCCTTATATGACACGGTAGTATTACAACTGTTCAGGAATAATTATCATTATTATACTTAGGTGACTCACAGTGCTTTACAAGCATTGTGAATCACTTAAACAAAGTGGCATCATTTTCAGTCAAAAATATTGCCAAATTTACTGAATAGGAGGCTAAATTTGCAAAATTTTTCTATGGGGGAATCAGTGCCCCAAGACACCCTAGATAGACTATGCTCCGCATGCTGAGTGTGCTTTGCACACTATAGCTAGTTGCATTAACCAGTTGTCGCTTTTCTTAGCCAACTAACCATTATGTTAGCACTCCTCCTTCTGAAATCCTAGATCCGCCCTGTAGTGTTCAACAAAAATACAGTATTCACAAAAAACAATAACAGTGACTGTTGATAGAAGATGATAAAGGCACAATAGACAGTTCAGGGCTCTGGTGCAGGAATTACTGCAGCGATAGTAATGTATAATGGGTATTATGAGTCGCTTAAGTTAAAAGCATTCCTATCACCTAATAATGTGAAGTCAACCCAATTTCCATACTACTTGTAGGCAAAGGTGTACCCATAAACTACACTATCCTAAACTTTCAAATATTGTCCTACCATGTGATGGGCTGTATGATCTTTTCTCTAAAGCACTGTAAATGCTCCTATTATGAGTCAAATGGGGGTATTATGAGTCACAATATTCATTACTTCATAAGTTCATTATTTTATATCCAATTGTGGTAAATGTTGTGGAAATATTTACAGGCACTCTAAAAACACTGTATTTGACTTGGTTTTTGCACTTTATATCTTCATACTCCTTACTACATGGTGAGGGGTACATGTAGCTAATCTGGAGCAGTATTCCTGCTTAATGAACTGTGTTATCTCTTAATTGGATTTGTGGTTAGCTTATGATCACTTTCTATGTTGATCTGAAGTGGTGTCATCCATTTCTTCCTAAATCTAACCCTCTGAGCATATTTTAAGCTATGCAACCCTTAACACCCTCTGACCCATAATACGTACCAGCATCTGCCTTAATCATAAAAGTCAGTTAAGAGATATTCTGATGTTGAGGATATCATACAGTGTTGACACAGACAGATAATTACAACGATCAGATACATTAGGTGAGGCAAACTTGATTACTTGTTTCTCATACACAAAAAAAATGGATTTACATGCTGGAGGGAGGTCATTTTTCATTATTAAAGAAAATGCTCCAAATCAGACTGTCTGTTACTATAAAGGCTGGCTAAAGCTTTGTAAAAGTTAATATACTTACGTTTTACCATCATTTCTGAGGTGCAGGAGACGTTTTGCTGCACTGTAAAAAGATAGCTAGCCTTCTTAACAGCAATAATGAAATTAGAGGCGGTGGGGTAAACAGGTATGTGGGCGGGGATGAGAAACTATTTATCAAGCCAGTTTGCCTGGCCTTGTAATATCTGGCTATGTGATGCCTAGCTAGCTACACACAACTTCTCTCAGCTTTACTTAGACAATAACTAATCAAACAATAGCATACATACAACAGATATAGATCAGCTACAACAATAGAACAATATGAAACCTTTATTTTTTTTTTTTTTTTTATTTTAACTGCTTTTTAATGCAGGCAAGGCCTGCATTAATGGTCTGTGGGCAACTGGTGTCCACAGCCAGAAAAAGTATACGTACAACTTACAATTACAATTGAATGTATAAAATTACAATCAAATTAAGTTAGCTGGCTAAGGTTATTACATACATTTACATTTGGTATATAGTTGAACTATCCTATAATTTTAAAACTTACATGTGTATTTAATAATAAACTTACTTATATAGCTAAGTACTTATTTTAAGAGAGAGCAAGAAGAAGAAGAAGAAGAAAAAAAAAAAGATTAATTACTGCTGAAGTTTGGTGGGCGAGGAGACTTGGAGCAGGTACTACAAGGGCAAACAAAGTGCATACTGTGGGGATTGTCAGAGTTAAAATTGTTTATAAAATGCTGCCAGAAGGTCTTGAGTAACTGTGATTTAATGGTGGGAAAAGGTTGATTTAAGTCAAGTACTGGTAGACTGTTGTAGGTTCTTGGTAATCTGTTAAAGTAGAAGTTACTTTGTTTGTTGGTTGATGTGAAATTGTGTTGAAGCTTGTTACTGGTGGAGGATCTGGTAGGATTGCGGCAAAAGTTGACATAGTTACTGATATTGAAATGATTAGATGGATGCTGGATTGATTTTACGAAGAAGAGTATGTCATAAAGATCATAGGTGTACATCAGTGGTAGTATGTTAAGTTTGATAAGACGTGTTTACAACAAACCATAATACATTATAGGAAGCTATTCAGTTACAACCACACATTAACAACCACATATTAACTATAACATGCAACTACAACCATATATTACTACAGCCTTGGACTGGTGGTATTGCTGTACTACATCCTGTAAAGTACATAGTCGTTGTTCAGAAGATCACGTGACTCGCAGAAAGAAAATGATATCGCAGTGGATAGTTTTTCTTTCGCTGTGTACAACCTCAGCAATTGCTTTGGAAAATCATCCTAACGTTATATTCGCAATGGCGGATGATCTAGGATGGGGTGACGTCCAGTATAACAATGGTAAAGCTGCCACACCCAACCTGAACGAGATGGCACACTCCCCCAACACCATACTCCTACAGCGATATTACAGTGGCGGTCCAGTGTGTTCACCTACTAGAGGAACTGTATTAACAGGTAGGAACCATAATAGGTATTGTGTGTGGACTGCTAACGCTGGTGGATACACTCCTGACTTTGCTAAACCAGAGACAATGCCCCTCCCCCTCTCAGAAATTACTACAGCTGAAGTGATGAGACAGGCTGGTTATTCAACTGCCATGTTTGGTAAATGGCATTTAGGAGACTTTAAAAAGCTTGACGGTGGCAATAAAAAGTGGCCAATATCTCATCCCGGACAACATGGGTTTGATAAATGGTGGGCCACTGAGAGATCAGCTCCAACTTGTTCTCTCAATTGTGGATGTTTCCCACATGCAGAATGTGTATTGGGCCATTACAAAGAGCGTCCATCATGTACTAACTACCATACCAACAAGACAGCTCACACCATTAAATCATGGAATGATCCTATCACTGGAGATGACTCTCATTTCATGTGGTATGTTGCTCAGGACTATATCACAAAACAGGCAAAAGCTAAGCAACCATTCTTTCTCTACCTACCCTTCCACACTGTTCACATTCCTTACATTGCAACAGATCAAAACAGAGAAATGTACCTCAAACAAAACTTTACTGAAGGCCAAGCAGATTACTTTGGAGCTATTACTGCTTTAGATGAAGTCCTTGGAGAATTACGAGGTCTGTTAAAAGAGTTGGGAATAAGGAATAACACCCTTCTCTGGTTTGCTAGTGATAATGGTCCTGAGGTTAACACTCCAGGTGTGACTAATGGATTGCGAGGGCATAAACACTTGTTATATGAAGGAGGAGTCCGTGTTCCAGGAATGATAGAGTGGCCAGATGTGATCAGTAGTAACAAAGTATCATGGTTCCCAGTAATATCTAGTGATCTACTACCAACTGTTCGTGATATACTTAGTGTTAAGCCTAGTGATGATCGTCCAATAGATGGTATTTCTATACTTCCATTTTTACAAGGGAAAATAGACCACAGAAACCAATCCATGTATTGGGGTTTTAATATCAATGGAAATTTCAGTAATGAATACAATATATCTACCAGTGGAGACCAGTATAAATTGATGGCTACTTATCAGAATGGCACTGTACATCGTTATGAGTTGTATGACTTGTTGAATGATCTTGGGGAGACTACAGACTTGAAGGATAAGCTTCCTAGCATCGGTAATGAACTACTAAACCAAATTGAAGAATGGAGGAAGTCCGTGATGGAAAGTGTTGATAAAGTTGGATGTCTTGGAACTGGTGATACTCTTCTCAAACAAGTGGCTACTTTTTCTACATAAATATTATACCAGTAGTCAACTAATGATACCATTGTTATACATTATAATAGTAATAAAAAGGATTGCATATGTGACCGGATTCGACA